>NC_136057.1:1360713576-1361913576 GCF_964261635.1 Lissotriton helveticus
ACCCTGGAATCGTCTGTAGATAAAGACAAGTGCTTTTAAGACACCGAAGGCTGGCATTAACACATGGGGGATGCTGGAACCGAGCATACATTTCTACAGAGATAGGTTACTGCATGCTTCGTGCGAAGAGACTTCAAGCCCCTTGAGCAGGTCCACACTGGAAATTTCACCAGCAAGAAACGTCCCCTTCTGCACATTAAACTCTTTCGATTGCTTAGAGGGTATAATTTCCGACAAACCTAAAAGCAACTTGGTACAAAGGAGCTTCAGTAATCCTACTCTGAAAGGGAGATGTTGCGAGAGGAAAGAGACGATACACAAGAAAATACACCACTGGACTAGTGGTTTCAAACCTTCTCTGGGGCATCCAGCCAAAGGCTGAAATCACCCATCACTAGTGAGCAGTAAGCAGTTACACATATTAGAAGAACACTGGAGAGTCATGGGATCAACTGTTGGGTCTAGGAGGAAGATATTAGGCTGGGTAAAGAGGATAAAAGATTTTTAAAGGGCAGGGTACATGGAGTTCACTCTAGTCCTGTACTCAATGTTTGGCCTGTGGAGTACCTCAGGGTTCCACTTGGCTCCCTCTTCATTTTAACCATTACCTCCCAACACAAGGTGAGATAATCTGCTGTTTGGGGTTCGCTTTTAGCAATTAGGCAGGAACTCTCAGATTAGCCCTAGGACGAACAAAATCCCTCTGATCAAGAATTTAGTTCCAATGAGTATTTAGAGGCAATAGATCGTTGGATGTGATATAAAAGGTTACTTCAGCCCTCTTTGCATCCCTATCAAAATCTTCCTATCACCAACATGTGTCTACTATTCATATGCCATGTACGTGGGCCTGCTCACCTATTTTATTCGCTGTGCATGGTGTGTAATGAATGCTGCAGAATGACTTCTTTTGACATGGGCAAATTGACAGCACATTTCTGTGGTCACGCCCCCACCCCACTGGCTATTGTTCGCCAGTACAAATCTGAATTTTGGTAATTTGGGTGGACCCTAGCCACAAGGGATTTAGGCTCAGCCAGTGTCAGTTTGCTCCTTTGCTGCAGTCCCAGCCTCTCTTTGGAACCAATTTCCTCATGCATGAGATCACTGCTTGACCACCTACATTTTTGGAACAGACAATACTTCCAGAATATTTCATAGTGACTACATCAATTGCCACCGGTGGGGCCTCCTTTTCATCATCAATAGTCCATATTAACGGCAAAGGTTTACACTTACAAATGGCCGCTTGTGGTGGGAAGGCACACACTGGTTCATCGACAGATGTTGACAGCGCCTTTTCAGACTTTTATTTGTTGTTTGTGAGGAAGGCTGACTACGCCAGCACAGGAATAAACAGTGAAGCAGTGGTGTCACTGGGAGTGAGGTTTCTCCGTTCAGATGGCACACTTTTCTGACTCAGCTGATCTGTCTCTCCGATTATTTGTTTGAATCCATGTACTTACCTGTTAAGCGCATGTGTATCTGGCAAGAATGATTAGATGCAGGAACGATGCTGACGTCGACAGTGGAGGCGGTGGGAGTGAGTGTTCAGTTTCAGCTTTAGCTCCCCCTGGCTGGTAGAGGGCTCCCTGCCTCTGGCCCTCTCTTCACAGAATAAAGGGAGATGGCACCTTCATTTCATGAAGAACTTAAGGGTATTCTCACCGCCCGTTGCTCGTGGACGGTTTTAACTACTCCAACCAGGGTTAGAGGGGCCAATCCTCCACGCTTGCATTAGGGCCTTAGAAACCTGCTTACCTGTGATCACACAACACCTCACTGGCAGCATTACCAGGGTCACATTGAAGCAGCAGCAGGCACCTAAGGACACCTCTAGTTTAAAAATAATGCTACAAAAGACAAGTGAGTCTCTGACTCAGGTAACCTCTGAACAAGTTGGGATAGAACAGGAAGAGATGCATTGCCTCTCAAACCAAATCTAGTGTAAAGGTGGAATAAGAAATGGACTGGTTGTGCATATTCTCCCCCCCTAATCAGAAATCTCAGTGTCAGCTTTAGTCCTCCCATGAGAATGAAATATGTAATCACTTCAGTCGCTGCTGCATCTCACTATCACATTTTAAAATATTTACAAGATACATTCTCTCACCTCTTTAGATACAAAATACTGATCAAGCCCCTGGTAGTCACCAAGTTGGGTTACTATAACATTCTCCTTATAAGCCTCCTTGGCCCACTGAACATGACCCTAAACTTTAATACAAGAACACTCTCCCCAGGCAAATTACCGCCTCCTCGGATAGCTACCCGATCGACTGCTGGCTCTGTGGTAAAAAGAGGATCCTTCACCGGAGATTCCGTTCCTTCTAAACGCTTGGCCATCAGCGCAGACTGTTGATTCAGGAGTTTAAGCCCGACTTAAAGAAACATCTCCTGGAAATTAAGGCATAGGCAGGCAGCTAGCCCAGTAAGACCTCAAATAATATGTAGGTAAACTGTAGTCATTCCATTCTCTGATTAGCTTGAATTTTCCTATCTATATGTATGTCTGTCATCACTGTCAGCACCCACAAGAAGACATAGGTTACTTTCACCACAAACTCTGAACCTGGTTTGTGTTAACCACCGATCCATCTGAAACTAATATGTGCCATCACTATTCTTTTCTAAAACCGTTTCTGCTCGAAATGTTATGGCTGCCACACAAGAAAGTGAATAAATAAATAAATAAATAAATAAATAGGATCTTCTGTTCGCCAAATAGAGAGAGTCATCTACGGCAGGGGGAGAACAAACATGGACGTGCGGAGTGGCCCAGCCACAGCCACTCCAGGACCTAGTAGCCTTCCAGCAATGGTGGGCTTTTTGAGCCCTACCATCCAGTTTGTTTGTCACTAAGAGCGGTGCAACAATCCTGCTCATTACAAATTTACTCACTGAATAAGCCAACCTGAGCACATTTGTGTCACAACAGGGTTTGTGTATCAAGTTCTTAAATAGCAAGCATGGTCCTAAATTCAACTATAAACTAATTAAGACAATTTTAGATTGCAAGAAACAAAAGAAACACCAATCATTTCCGACCACTCTATTTAAAAAAAACAAAAAACCCTTAATTAGGCAAAGGCCAATGGAAGCACATTCCTAAGTAAGTGCACTAATTCAGACTAATAATCGTACTTACCGTGCCTAATGAGATACATCAATTTAAAATGTATTGTTTCTTAATGTCGCTTACATCGTCTAACTATAGAATCAAAATCATACTACCACTAATGTGTACTTAGATAAACCCATGGATATAACCTGACAATGGTAAAATCACAATTCTGCAACCAAACTTTAGTTCAATGAGGCCAACATCAGCCACCGATCCAATTCACAGTTCAATAAACCATATTAAACCTAGCAGGGTACCGAAATTGTATCCTGTCACCGATGTAGAGTTTAACAATTCAAATTCTGCAAAACAATTTTCAGTTCAATAATGGACTCTGTAGCACTAAATTACAGCCACAAAAATCCACTTCTGCCATCAATTTACAATTCAATGATTTCATTTATATCATGTAACTAGAACAGCAACATCCAAATCTGCCCCTTACTGAATATTTGTGTTCACACGATTTAAAGTGGGTGATTTGCTACTACCCATGCTAGCAATTTACCGCTTATTAACTCACACCACTTCTCTAGGATGGCAAAATCCGACTAATACAAACAATTATAGTGTAACAATCCAATTTATACTTCATACTGCCAACATTATAAAAACATTTCTGTGAAAAGTGGGGTTCAGGGGGTCACTAGCAACATGAAACACAACTTTTCAGTAGGCCACTACTGTCTCAAAGAAGAAGAGTTGGGGACCTTCTTTCTGATTCCGCCTTGGAGGGCTTGTTGTCCATGAAATCGAATAGTTCATAGGCTCACCACCAACACTAAAACGGAGTAATAAGCTCCCACTGGTTAAATCGGGGATGTTTACGATAACAACAGGCTGTGATGTAACGAGGTGAAGTATTAGAAACTGCAAAAGCGACTTACCTGAGGGGCCGCAAGGTTCGCAGCAGTCGCAGGACCCGTAACACACCCAGAATTTTGGCGCCACCCGCTGAGGCCACAGACACTATGATGTCGATGAGGGACACCAGGACCAGGAAACCATCTAGGATGTTCCAACTGCTTCGGAGGTAGGCCTGGTCGCCGAAGTACAGACCCAGTGAGACCACCTGCAGGGAGACGGGAAAGTGTAAAAGATCGCGCCAGAAAGGAGTTCTATTCTTAAATTGGGGCATAAATGTCACCAGTAGTTTTGCACTCATTGTACTTTCTCTTATATGTTCTTTTCGTGAGGAAAGACCCATCCAACCTGAGTCCTCGTTCCGCGGTGGCTGAGCGGAAGTCAGACAGTCCTCTCTTCTTTTCTGTCCAGCCAACTGGTGTATATTTCTCTATCCTACTGTGGTCTTCTTTGCTGCTCTGTTGTCCTAAATTTTTCTATATGACTTTTTGTGCATCCCACTTGACTTTCGTCGTGTACTTTTTGTAAACTTGATCTCAAAACACAGAAAGCACGTTGATACCCTTGGGTCTAGCCAGCACTCTTTAAAAGTCAAATAAATAAATAAAAACAGCCAATAAATAAACAGCACATACTTTGCAGGGATCTCCCAGCTGCCTGTCTACATATGCAATTTGTCGTTGGGGTGCACTTTGGGGGGCACTAACACAGACCTAATCTGGGGTTGCATATTTACTACCACGTTGAAATGTATAATAAATGAAACATGACTGCAAATAGACATAGGGGTAATTACCATAGTAGTGGGAAATGTACGTGACTGCACTAAAACAATGAACACTTGTATTGCTGTTCTTTGCGCCTTTCGTTGCGCTGAGCCAACAGAGTTCTGCGTGTATGCCCCATTCCATAGGTAATCCTAGGAAAGTAAAAAGCCACTCACGTTTGCTTCCCTGTCTTTCAAAAGAAACGGGGAGATTCTCAAAAATACCCAATATGCCTTTCTCAAAAGCCCACTCCAACAGAACTCCATCCAACTGGAATGTCCCTTTGCACTTGAGAGGCCGGGGTGGCATGACTGTTACTACCTTAGAGTGGGTTGCTCCTGTAAAATGATATACAAGCGTTTCATGTCGTTTTTGGCAGACGTCTCCCATAGAGTGTTGCCTCCTTATATTGCAACTAATTCACAAAGGTATTTGTGCATGAAAGTTTGGCCACCACTCGGCCACCATTGGAAATGAAGAGGCTGGCCGGGTTAGGGCCTGTCAATAAATTAAGATTGACAGTCCTAAAACTGAATCCACAATCTGGACAGTATGAAGCAATTAAAGGATGATTGTTTCCAGACTGGTCTGTATTATTAACATATCATGCTTTTTCGACCATTTCATCCGAATCTCTTTACTTGACTCCATGCACAGCTTTTTGAAATTATATAACATGAAAAATCATCACCGCAATTGGACGGCTATGTTTTGCGAGTCCCTTCTCTCTGATTTATTCTTTTTTATTATATATATATATATATATGTATATATATATATATATATATATATATATATATATATATATACATATGTATATATATATATATATATATGTAGTGCAAGTTGAATTGCCGATGTAGCCTCTTAATAATCAAGACATTCCTCCTGGGCTTTGCATGTTTCCCAACTTGCTCTCATCCATTTTACGAATGGCGTTAAACCCCAAGCTATGGTTCGTCAGGGGTGTCTACAATCCTCTCTCTACTTCTGCACCCTCCCAGGCTCCACTCGCGATAACTGGGCCCTTTTGCCTTCTTGCATCCGTCCTCTTTGCTCCAACGACCCCCTCCTCTTTTTATGCATCCACCTTTCACTGTGAAGTGCTCCATTGCTTTGTGGAAAGGTTTGTGCTTTACAAATCCCTACACATGTATAGATACACTGAGTCATCCATACATAAATGACATCTTGAGATGCCCCTTTCCAGGCAGGAGGCCAAAGAGAAGGGGAAGTGGTTAAACTGCACGTCTAGATATTGTTTAAGTGGCACCAGCTTTGTTTAGTTCACAAAGCTTGGAAATGTGTCTTTTATTCTAAATAAAGCTGCGTCGAAAATATCCTACAAATGTGAATTGGTAGGAAAAAGACCTGCATGCACTCTGGCCGGAAGTATTACAATTTGCACATTATTTTATACACACTGATATTTCTAGATTGTAGCATTACTTTTTTTTTCTTTGTATAATCCCCCGTTTTCCCCCTCAAATTTATATGCTCACATATTGTATTGTATTGTAACTGTATTTATAGCGCTTACGTTGAATCGCTTTTTGACAAGTAGCACACTACCCCAGAACCCAAAAAGATTAGTGGTGGATTAGTATAGGGAAATATGAGTTAATTTGAGCGGTGGACATCAGGGCCGGACTGGGAACCAAAACCAAAGTGCTCGGCCCCCCCCACCCCCCGGCGGGGGGTTGGGGGTGCCATCGAGCTCTTTGCCGGGGCCGGTTTTCTGCCGATTTTTTTACAGGGACGATTTTGCAGCTATGCTGAAAAACGACCCAGTAACAAAAACGGCCCCCACCCGTGCGGTGCACCGGGGGATTGCCCGGTGCCCGCTACGGCCAGTCTGGCCCTGGTGGACATGTGGATTGAATAGGATAATGGAGGGATAAAAGAGAGGAGAGTCTAGAAAGTGTTATTTGGGAGATCATAGTAGTAAGATGAGGTTTGCAATGAGTAAAAAGAAGAGACATGAATAATACTTGCTATTAGCCTATTCTTTTCAGATAGATGCATAGGGCTCATTTTAACATTTAGGGTTGTGTGAACATACAGCCTTCGTGGAGTTCTAGAGAAAACTTTGCAACCCCGCTTAGAATGAAAAATTATTTTGATGTGTCCCTTCATGAAATTCAATACTTTTGCAGCAATTTATGTAGTACCTTAGCTTATTTCATACAGATTTTTTTTGCTTAGAACACCACGAAGGCCTCATGCCCACACTTGCATCAGCAGATTGAAGCTGCTTAAGCAGCGATATCTCCAGGTGAAAGTGAACGAATCCGCAGTGAACCCTGCAACCTGCCCCATCGGAATTAAAAGAGACATGTTGACGAGGCCTCGAGTTTTCATTTCCTGTGCAATAACACTGACAATCTTGCAGAGAAATCTTCTTAAAACGTTTGTCATTGTGCAGAAGAAACCTCTTTAAAACTCTCACTTACATGGTAAGTAAGGCCTACTTGCATATTCGTGCTCGGCCGAGTGCTGTTAGAGTAAAAATTATCTCACTATGAGGTGACAAATATTATCTCGCAAAACGGAAAATAATTTGCCAAGGAGAAGGCAAACTGGGAAACTGCAGCCTTCACGAAAGAAAGAAATTGGTCACTTTGCAAAACTTTGTTGGCAACAAAAAAAAAAATACGCACACACCCATAATAGTGTTTGAAGCTGTGAACCTGCCACTAGCTCAGTTTTATGACATCTTCAAAGATGGAAACTATTTTCCACACATCAACAATGCCATTTGCGATTCCTTATTAGCGAAAAATAAGGATTTGCTAATAAGGAATAGCAAAAGGCTATGCATGTAGAAATCGCAAAAAAATTGCGATTTCTAAACATTCCTTAACTGTGACTCGCAAATTGCAAGTCGCAATTAAGGAATACCTCCCCATTCATTCCTATGGGCCTAGAGGTCCATAGGAATGGATGGAAAGACATTCTCAATTTGCGATTCTCAATTAGAGAATCGCAAATTGAGAATGCAATTCCAAGGGTGCCAGGGTGTCAAAAGGACACCCTGTTGCACCCCTGTAATCTGCATATGAGAACATCTTGCACACACACATGCCCCAAGGGCATGTGTGTGTAAAATGGAACTTTGAAAAATGCACTTTAGTTCATTTTTCAAAGTTTTTGCAAATTACCATGAAGTTCAACTTCATGGTAATTTGCTCCCCCTCTTAGCGAAATCGCAATTTTTTTTACTTTGATGCATTGCATTTAAGGAATCTCAATTTGAGATTCCTTAAATGCAATCGCAATTTAAGTATGGGGCAGATCCTGAGAATCTGCCCCTTTGCGACCGTTTTTTCCTTTGATGCATCTATACCTTAGTCTTGTATGAGGTCCCCCTTTTTTCAATCGTGAACATCATTTTGTTCATTTTTGCATGTCCAGGCTTAAGGTAATTTAGGTTCATACATTTCATTGAACCCGGTATCAAGAGCGGGGGAAGGCCAAACTCGTACCGCCTGGCGCAGTCCGCCCCCACTTACCTACGCCACTGCAAGTGCTGCATATGTGCAAGCGACACAAGGTATGCTCTAGGGCAGTGTTTCCCAAACTTTTTAGAGCCATGATCCACAATCTTCACACGATAACATTTTGTGACCCACCTAGCTTCAAGGAACATGAGGCGGTCAATTTTTCAATACAACTAAAGCATCGTGTGGTAGAAGGCGGTCCTTTACAGGCAGCACATGTTCCATTGAAATGGCTTATACATTTGCATAGACATGCAGATTTCCTGCTAAATCTTCATAGCACACAAATGACGATGTGTGAAAATCGTGTTTCGTGAACATTTATTTGTGTGTTAACATCTAAGGTGTCTTAATTTGTTCTGATCCTATTAAAAGGTTTGTTTCCATCACAATTCAGAATTACAAAACAATGTGCTTTTTTGCCTTTCTAACTGCTGAATGTGCTGAATTTGCAGGTATTTACATTTTGTTGTGTGTTATGAAAAAATGACATCCCGCAGCCCTTCCTTTCACACTTCATGCACTGGAGTAAGACTGTTACATAATTCATTTGACTTATTTTTTCTCTGACTGAGTGAGCGGATGTTACTGTGAAAAGAATCGGTATGATCACTTGTGCAATGGTGCTGGTCCTGTTCATTCCTGCTTTCCCCCACAAACTCAAAGGGAAAATCTGCATGGGTTAGGATGTAGCAAGTTTACTTCACAGCAGAACAGGGTACGGCAATGACAACTGTAGAATGCAAGATAAACAAATACACAACACAAATAAATCGCAAGTAATCAAATCGCAAACATTTCCTATTGGCACCCCTCAAGGGGACAGGCTAGACCTTGTGACCCAGACAACCCGGCTTAGTACAGAAAAGTCATGAAAACTTAAGGTAACACATTACAGATTATATACTCTTCCAGAGACTGCATACCAATTTGTCCCCGCTGGGGGAATCTCATGACATGTTAACCAAGCCCCAAATAGCTTTGGGGGTACCTGAGGTAGAGCTAGAAGTCTGGGACCACCGGCTGGTCAGTGCCCCTTCCAAACAGCCTAATTCCCTAGAAAGCCTCCCCCGAAAAGAAATGGCAACCAGGTGCCCTAGTGCCGTCCAGGCCCATACTGCCATTTTCCCCATAATTTGACCCCCAGGCCAGCAGGTCACTGGCACCTGCATCATCCCCTGCCAATAAGGATTAGTTACTTACCTGCAATCCTAGTTCTCTTCCAGGGGTATCCTCATCAAAGTCATAAGCACTAGAATATTCCCGCCATTGTTAGGGACCCCTGAAACACAATCATATATGTGACCCACATATATGTATCTCGATATATATATACATGTGATCAAGGTACGTCAGTACCGAAACGCGTAATGGCCGACTGAGTTACAGCTCAATAAACCAGCAAATTAAAAAAAACTTACCTGGGTCTGTGCTCCACGTTTCTTTTCGAGAGGAGAGAGCACCTGCATCTTGCTCGTGGAGTGGAGTGGCGAGGATACATATATATATATATACAATAAAAAGAAAATGCAGCCTTACACACACTAGAGCTGAATAAGGCTGTAAGGACTTCCCATTTTATCATAAAGAATACAATAGAAACAGGGAAAAACAACAGCAGAGCATGTTTAAAAACTGTTTTAATGCTTAGCACTTCGCACAAACTCTCAGATAGGACTTAAAGCATTGACAGCTCCCAGGCTGCATTGCAAAAAACATAGCCTAAAAAGGCTGAAAAGCTAACTCGTAGCAACATAGAAATAAACTGGCACCATGCCTTTAAGGCAGTCATGACCCCCAGCTTCCCATCATGCCTCAGGGGTGAAAGTTAGGTCAGTTGTTCTTTGCGAGGACTCAAAAGCCATAGCACAAAGACTTGACATTACCTTAAAAAATACAATGATCCTTTGCCCGGGGAGGCGGGAGGGTTGCTTATGACTTTGATGAGGATACCCCTGGAAGAGAATTAGAATTACAGGTAAGTAACTAAACTTTCTCTTCCAGGGGATCCTCATCAATAGTCATAAGCACTAGAATAGAATAGCGAGCCTCACCTCATCCCCCTGCGGGCAAAGGAAAAAGAATGGCAAATTAACCAACCAGCTCAGATAACTAAGCTCGGACAGACATCTTACTATCCGAATAGATTCCTCAAGGAGGCCTGGCCTACTTGAGTATCCGCCCTGGAATCGGATTCTATACAATAATGCCTTGTGAAAGTAAGAACCGATCTCCAGGTTGCTGCCTTGCAAATCTCTGCCATTGGAACATCATGCAAGAAAGCTATTGTGGCCACATTTCCCCTAGTGGAGTGTGCTAGGAGACCACAAAGGGGGTTTATTTGCCAACTGGTAGGCCAATTTTATACAGGACACTTTCCATCTTGAAATGGATCTCTTGGAGGCTGGAAAGCTTGTTTTCATGGTACCATAATTCAAAAACAATTGATCTGATTTCCTTATACCCTTCGTCCCCTCCAAATAGAATTTGAGCACTCTTTTAAGGTATAAGGAGTGGAGAGACCTCTCCGCAGAAGTTGCGGGATTGGGAAAAAAGGACGGTTGGGAGATTGACTGATTAATATGAAAATCTGATACAACCTTTGGCAAAAAAGCAGGGTGAGCCCTTAACACTACCCTGCTGTGGATCTCACTTACTCTGCACGCTGACGTTATTGCCACCAGAAAAGTGGTCTTCCATGTCAGGTGCTGCAAAGTGGCTTTATGAATGGGATCAAAAGGAGGACCCATCGATCTAGACAGCACAAGATTCAATTCCCAAGGAGGAGAAGGAGTTCGAACCGGGGGATACACTTTCTTCAACCCCTGTAGTAAATCCTTAACCACCTGCAATTGGAAAAAAGAAGGTTGGTTGGGGGATTTTCTGTACGCCGTAATGGCTGACAAGTGAACCCTGATCGAGGAATATTTTAAACCCGCTTTGGCTAAATAAAGGAGGTAAGGCAGAATGACCTCCTCCTGCCCCTTTGTAGGATCAAAATAATTATGAACACACCATAGGTAGAATCTCTTCCACTTAAAAGCGTACAACGCTCTCATGGAAGTTCTCTTAGCCTCTTTCAGGATGTGCATGCAGTCCTGCGGTAGATTCAAGGGTCCATATTGCAGGACCTCAGTAGCCATGCTGCCAAGTTCAGTGAAGGAAGGCCGGGATGAAGAATCCTCCCGTACATTTTGGTCAGCAGGTCCGCTCTGTAAGGCAGTCTCTTGTGGGGGAGTACCGATAACTGCAGAAGGTCCGGGTACCACCACTGACGCGGCCAGTCTGGAGCTATCATAATCATCTTCATGTTGGATCTGATGAGCTTGGACACCACCTTCGGGATCAGAGGCAGAGGAGGAAAGGCGTATGTAAATGTCTCTGACCAATCCATCAAAAGTGCATTCCCCCTTGTCCCTGGAAGGTGTAATCTGGATGTGAAGGCGCTGCATTTTTTGTTTTGGTTGTCTGCAAATAAATCTATTGACGGATGACCCCACTGTTGGAAAATATTTGCCACCACCTCGTTGTGTAGCACCCAGTCTGGCTGATCTTCGAAGTGCCGACTGAGCGCGTCTGCTCGCACGTTTTGCTCCCCTGGAAGGTGCACTGCCATGATGGAGAGGTTCCGTGCCAGAAGCCAGTGCCAGATCGCTTGAGACTCCAGGGATAGAGGGCCAGAGTGCGTACCATCCTGTTTGTTTAGATAATACATGGTGGTCGTGTTCTCTGTTTGGATCAGGATCGAGTTAGACGTGATCGATGGCCAAAAAGCTTTCAGAGCAAGATGGACTGCTCGTAGCTCCAACATGTTTATATGGTAGGACTGCTCTTTGGTGGACCACCGGCCCTGCATCTGAAGGCACCCCATGTGTGCCCCCCATCCCTGCAGTGATGCATCTGTTATCAATAGCTGCACTGGAAGTGGTTGATGGAAGGGGACTCCCACCAATAGGTTCTGCGGTCGAGTCCACCATATGATGGATGACTTTGCTGCTTGAGAGAGCACAATTCGGTCCTCCCAGCGATCCGTTGTTTGGTCCCACTTGTCTTCTAGATCTTGCTGCAACTGCCTCATTCTCAGCCTGGCGTTGGGAATGAGAAATATGCAAGAGGCGGTTGATCTCAGCAGAGATGCCACTTGCCGGATTGTTGGGGGATCTGTCTGGAGCAGAGTTTTGCACTTCTGTTGCATTGAAGAAAGTCTCTCCTCCGAAGGAAACGCTCTTCCTTTGTTTGAATCCAGAGTTGAGCCCAAACAATGGATTGTCCGGGTGGGGCGGTGAACTGATTTCTCCATGTTCACATGAGGAGCCAATCGTCTAAGTAAGGGTAGACAAACAGACCTTTTCTGTGTAGGGCCGCCGCCACCTCTGCCATGCACTTGGTAAAGACTCGTGGAGCAGATTTCAGTCCGAAGGGTAAGACTTTGAACTGGTAATGCTTGCTGCTGACCACGAATCGAAGGTATTTGTGATGACGTGGGATGATAGGGATATGGAAGTACGCATCTTGGAGGTCCACCGAACACATCCAATCTCCTGCTTGTAGATGTGGACATATTTGATGAAGGGACAACATGCAAAACTTTTCCTTCACAATGACTTTGTTTATCAAGCGAAGGTCCAGTATAGGTCTGAATGTGTGCTCCTGATCTCTTTTGGGCACAAGAAAGTACCTGGAATAAACTCCCTTCCCTCGCTGCACGGAAGGAACCTCTTCTATGGCCTTTTTTCGCAGAAGGGTTATCACTTCCTGCCGAAGCAACTTTAACTGGTGAGGATGAGATCTTTTCGGAGGAATGTCCTTTGGAGGCACACGAAAATGTAGTGCGTATCCATTGCGCAGTATATTGAGCACTCAACTATCTTTTGTTATGCTGCACCACTCTTCCAGATGATGTGAAGCACTTCCTCCCACTGGAGTGGGCAACGGCGCCAGAGGAAGCTCCTGCTCATTGCTTCCCTGCTGATCTGGCCGTGTTAGAGGACTGTTGCTGATGACCTCCTCTACCTCTGTTGGACTTACAGCCTCGATACTGCGATTTGCCTTGGTTTTTGTTCTGGGACCATTGAGGGGTTTGAACCCTCTGTTGGTAGCCCTTGCATTGGTTGGGACTGTATCATCGTTTAAACTCCTTTTTCTTCTCCAATCCAACTGCTTTGAGGGTATGGAGCTCGGCTCTCATTCTACCCATTTCCTCATCTGTATGGGTGCCAAACAGGGAGGAGCAAGAAAAAGGTGGATTTAGGATCCTCTGCTGAGCATCTGGCTTGAGAGCTATTAGTCTCAACCAAGAGGACCTCCTGGCGCAAATCCCATGCGCATATGAGTGCACTGACAGCGTGGCACCATCCACTGCTGTGCTAATCACTTGGTTGGCAACAAGCGACCCTTCCTTGATGACCCCCTCAAAATCCCTTTGATCTTCCTTTGGCAATTTTTCCTTGAAGCGATCCAAGGAGTCCCATAAGGCTCTGTCGTAACGACCTAATAAGGCTGCTGCACTAGAGACTTTGAGCGATGATGCTGCAGACCCGCAAACCTTCCGTCCCCATGAGTCCTGGGACCTACTTTCTTTATCCGGCGGGACTGACGAAGACACAGCTACAGCATGAGTTTTCCTTGCTGCCACAGTTATAACAGAGTCCGCAGGCGGATCTGATTTTAAGAACACAGGGTCTGTTGCTGCAGGTTTGTACTTCTTTTGAATAATCGTCGGTGCAGCTTTAATCGCAGGTGGAGTGAGGAAAATGTCTGTCACCTGTTCCAGAAGACCGGGAACCAGAGGAAGCAACAGACGAGATGCTGCTCTCTGATGTAGAGTCTCAAAAATAACTGTTGTCGCCACCTGAGGAGTAGACATTTCGATGTTCAGTAGGTGAATAGTCCCTCTTGGAGGATTGGGTGGAAGAGGAAGGCCACGTAGGTGACCTTCTCCTTTTGCGATGAGAACTAGGTCTGCGCTCCCATGACCTGCCCGCATGCTCCCCATGTCGGGGCAAGGGCGATCTATCCACCTCCTGCACCAATCTTTGCAGAGGTGACCTTTGAAGAGGACTGGTATGTTCTTCCTCCCATCGGGATGCTCCTGTATCTTTACTCCAGTGATGGAGGGGAAGGAGCTATCTCGGTGACAAATGAACAGCAGGGGAAGCCTCCCTGTGATGTGAAGGGGACCTATGACGTGGTCTGTCTGAGTGACTTTCTGGCGAGGCAGATGGTGAATGCTCCGCTGAAGGGTGTCTCGAGGAGTGATATGAAGAGTGTCTTGATGCTGATTCTGTCACTTGAATCATGGAGCCTTCTCGAGACCTCACTGATGCGGGCCTTAACGTCGGGCGTGTGACCTGCTGTGACTGAGCCCTTCTCGACGTCGACCTGGTTCTCCTTCTCTACGTCGATTTCCGGCCTGGTATTTGAACCGGTCTTGACGTCAACTCTCTGTTCCTCGATGTCAAATGCCTTGCAGACGACGTCGGAGTATCCCTTTGTCTCAACGGTGAACGGCGGTGAGCCGACGACAGCGGAGGGGTTCTGCTCCTCGAAGACGAACGTTGATGTGCTAACAAAGACGAAGGGCCTTTGCTCCTAGACGCCGATCGTTGCCGTGTTGAAGACGTGAAGTGCTCTTCTTCCTTGACGCCGATCGTCGCCGAGACGAC
This sequence comes from Lissotriton helveticus, assembly GCF_964261635.1. NCBI lineage: Eukaryota > Metazoa > Chordata > Amphibia > Caudata > Salamandridae > Lissotriton > Lissotriton helveticus. Next base: position 1,360,728,497 of record NC_136057.1, read on the forward strand.
GGCGGAGGGCTACCGATCCTCGACGCCGATCGTCGCCGGGTTGACGACGGCAGAGGACTCCTGCCCCCCGCCCTTGACGCCGAACAGCGAGCTGACAACGGCGGGGGACTTCTGCTCCTCAACGCCGATCGTCGCCGGGTTGACGAAGGCGGAAGGCTTCTACTCCTGGACGCCGATCGCCACAGAGTTGACGATGGCAGAGGGCTTCAGCTCCTCGACGCCGATCGTCGCCAGGTTGATGACGGTGGAGGATCACGATTCTTCGACGTCGACGGTGATCGGAGAGACGTACCTGAATGACGGTGTTCTCTCGATGGCGAGCCCGCCGTCGATGTCTTTTACTGGACAAATGACCCACCGGTGGTAGTTTTTTCAGCGCCCAGCCCGACGCTAAAGCAGAAGAGCGAGGGACTTTGATTCTGGATGAAGATTAGAGCCCTTCCTCATCGGTGACCTGCCTCTCGAAGATGCCTTTTCTGACAACCCATAAAGACGGATCCTTTCTCTATCTTTTAGAGTCCTATTGGATAGGGATTGGCAATGAGGGCAAGTCTTGGGGACATGGTCCTTAGGCAAACAAAGAATACAGACTGCATGAGAGTCTGACCTGGCCTTCTTTTTTCCACAAGAAGGGCAGGGGTCAAAAAGAGATGGCATTTTGAGTGGAAAAAATGCGCAAAACTGTCAAAAAAAGACAGAACTTTACTTCAAAAGATGAAAGACGTCGAAGTAAGTCAAAATTTTCCAAAAAAGTGAAGATTATTTCTGACTAAAATCAGAAAGAAGAGGAGCTGTGTAACCAGGATCCTTCCTGAAGGAGCCGGAAAGAACAACTGACCTAACTGTCACCCCTGAGGCATGATGGGAAGCTGGGGGTCACAACTGCCTTAAAGGCACTGTGCCAGTTTATTTCTATGTTGCTATGAGTTAGCTTTTCAGCCTTTTTAGGCTATGATTTCTGCAATGCAGCCTGGGAGCTGTCAATGCTTTCAGTCCTATCTGAGAGTTTGTGCTAAGTGTTAAGCATTAAAACAGTTTTTAAACATGCTCTGCTGTTGTTTTTCCCTGTTTCCATTGTATTGTTTATGATATAATGGGAATTCCTTACAGCATTATTCAGCTCTAGTGTGTGTAAGGCTGCATTTGCTTTCTATTTTGTATATATATGTATATATATGGAGATTTATATATGTGGGTCGGATTGGTGTCACTACAACGCATGCTTTTACCACGCATGCCTTTACAACGCGTTTTTTACCACGCAGTCCATTACAACGCATAATGCTTTTAGGCGCTGGATAGTGAATTATTTAATTTACTATTCCAACTCCAGTCCCCGTGGATAGCAGGGAAGGTGTTGGATAGTATATTAAATACATTCCCTATCCTAGAGCGCCCCCCAGCGCATTGCGTTGTAATGGTTTGCGTGGTAAAAGTTGCGATGTAATGGTAGTGCGTTGTAAAAAATTCGTTGTAACCGTGCTACACCATGTGGGTCACATATATGATTGTGTTTCCGGGGTCCCGCACATGGGCGGGAATATTCTAGTGCTTATGACTATTGATGAGGATCCCCTGGAAGAGAATCTCTCTTTCCTTGCAATCACCCTCTACATGTCTGCAGGAATACATCTAGACTAGACTCTAACAGCTGAATGTGTCTTCTCCAAATAAGTCAAAACTGGCCACGTGTAGCAACCCATGCCTGATGGCATTTATGGCTTCCAACTTAAGAATAGTTTGTAAAGTCTGGTTCAGTTTCTTCACTGGCTTGTTTATAGCCTCAAGCCCAATCTGCTTGGATGTTTCCTGTGGACCATAACAACAAGAAACCTGGCAGCAAGTGGCGCAGCTTGCCCAACATTTAAATGAGCTCTGTGCAGACCCTCTGCCTAACAATAGGGATTGTGTCGATAACCCCAACACTGATTAATAGATTGTCAAGCCAGGGGATCTGGTCACCTCCAATGCTGCCACCAGGCATGCCGACAGGTGTCTTAACTCAAACCAACCTACTCCCAATCAATAATGCTCCATAGCGGGCCCCGTTTTGTAGTTTTTGACATTGAATCTCTCTGCTCTCTTGCATACCTTCATTGCCCTTACCAGCGAGTACACTGTTGATAAAGAAGGAAGAATATGCTTGGGGGAACGGTGGTGTGCAGAGCTACAGCCCTAAGGCTCATACACCAAATATGGTCTGACGTAGCGCACAAAACAGCTGGACTTCCATCTCCGGATGGCCTTTTATCCTCATGCACTCTGACCATCATCTCCTTGTGTTTGCTTTGTTTGCCCTAAGTTGGCAGGGTATGCCCAGACGTGGGCCCCTTGCTCACTTTGCCACTGGATTCAAGCTAGCCTGGCTGATGAGGGGTGTTACCCCAAAACGGGTACCAGGATGCTTGTTTCCGGTCCAAGGAAAACCTGGCTTGGCAGTTCAGGCTGGACTGTTCCCAAGAGGCACAGGGTCTAGACTGATTTGCATATGGCCGGGTCAGAACTGGGATGGCGAAGTGGGCTAAAGAACGATGATGGATTCAACCCAGATCTGTGACTGATGATGAGTGTCTGAAAAATTTCAGCGCTCGATCCATCATCCCCTTGTGTTCACACTATTATCCTCCTGTGCCATTCCCATGCCTATTGTGGTCGGTACTATGACAATGTTGAAGGAGTGTGCCATGAAACCCTCAAAAGGAGCCTCTAATAACCCTAATGCCCGCTGGTGTTTACACATAAACTCTGTCCATGTCTGTGGTGAACCGTTCACATGCACTGGGAAACTGAGGTGCCAACCCTGCGGCCTGTCCCGCAGGTAATTCTTGGAGTGGCCTGACCTGCTTGTAATCCCTGGAGAGTGTCACCGGTCAGTAGCAAACATGTTGTGCCTCACCTAAGCACATCCAGGCCCCCATGCCCCCACCACATCTGTTCAGTACCTCCTGACCAACAGATTCAACAAATGCTGCCTCACCATCATATCCTCCTGCCTAACACCTGCATGACCTTGCCAGCAACACAGAGACTGTGACTGTCCCAAAGCAAGCCACAGAATATACTATACTGAACAGCAGAACCTCGAATTATTATAAACACACTTTAGACAGCACCCGTTCAGCTCAGAGAGCCTGGCTAAGTTGATAAATCCGCTGTCCCTGCAAGCTGGTGCACTCTGCTCACTCTCCCATACCTTTGAACCCATACTGATTTTTCCTATTTAATCCATGCTATTTCTGTCCTTTGGAATGGCCTTCATTAGATTTCCTTAAACAGTTATTAGCGTTTCTGGAGAGTGGCCAGAAAGTTCTCAATTCCATCCACGTTCAAAGACTAGCTTCCCAAATAAGGGGGTGACAGAAGATTCTGGCATGCCTGTGCACACGCTAGAATTCCAATGCTTCCTGCGACATAGTATGCAACCTTCATAAATATCAAGAGTACATTTGTCATGCAAAGAACTTCAAAAACAGTGCAGTCCTAATTGTATTGTTCTTCTTTAATCCAAACAGTTGCCCCGCCAACACATGTTTCGTCTGGGGCTGTACCCCACAACTTCTTCAGGGCTTCTGGCAAGCTTGAAAAACCGGGACGGAAGTACAACCGGCTGAGAGCTATTCGGTTTTTCGAGCTAGCCGGAAGCCCTGAAAAAGTCGTGGGGTACATCCCCAGACGAAGCACGTGTTAGCTCGGCAATGCAATTACCACTTCGCTGTTTTTGAAGTTATTTGCATGACAAATGTACTCCTGTACTCATTGCGAAAATGGAGTAGGTCATATTTTTCTGCATGCCTTTATGCGTAGACTGTATTGTGCAGATCCTGGAAGCAAATGCACTCCCAAGGCGATGCACCCTCAATGTATTATCATAATCCGACAGGATCAATTTTATCCAAGGAAATTTGTGGATTATTATAAACCTGTGCGAGGCGAAATAAGGCTGTCCTCAGCCAAGATAACGTTTTCAAGGGACTCGCAGGCCTAATGGTTCTTAAATAGCATGGGAATGAGGTTGAAATCTAGACCATTTGTAATATAAAATGCAATGGAGCAAAGCCATGGCACAATTTGAAAATAAAACCAGTCAGGCCTCCACATCCTTTCGGGCGTAAAAGGCGATTCCACATGTGCATCCAAATATTAACTCGTGCATAGAATTGAAAATAGAGGAGTACTACAGAATAAAATATATGAATGTTCAGGAGTTGATAGGCTCAAAATATCATCGAGACAATGAAAATAGGACAAAGATCCAGTGTATTAGCAGAAAAGCTCCACTCTCCTTCATCGGTCACACATTCCATCCAAAGATTTCACCCCAGAAACTAGACACACGCAGGAGCTATGGCTATGCAAATTTCATTTTCTCCATAAGAACGCCCACTTTGTGCTTGATTAGCTCCGAGGCAAAGCTCGGAGCAAAGATGTGATCTGAGGGAGCGACACTTGAAACAATAGACTTGTCACACAAATGGAGAAGGCTCTGAAATGTCTCTTTCTCACTTATCTTGCTCACCACAATATTGAGATCGTTTGTTATCGGCTTCTTTTTTTTACTTTCTCACTCACCAAGCTTGTCTCCAGCATGCCACATAGCACATGTCACTTTATCAGGCAAGCCTCCCACAGCCTCCCATTCTTGCAGTGCACCGAGGCACAGCTGATGCTCGGTACCATACAACCCACTAACAAGGCCTGCTTTAGCACTGGTGGCATCTGGTGCGATGTTTATTTTTGGTGATCCCATGACCACCTCCTCGGACTCTCTCACTACCACCGGGCTAAAGTACCCCTGATCACTCCAATCACAAGTTATTGCTAAACACAGCACCCCCCCAGGAGGCCAGCGCCCCCTCCACAGGTCAGCACCCAGTGCAACCGCACCAGTCGCGCTGCCCTAAAGCCGGCCCTGGCCTCACATTCCTACTGGGGTACTGCTGAAGCTTTGTAATATGTAACCCATTTCAGGCAAAGTGCCCAAATAATCGTCCTGCAGTGTGCCGGGTCAAAACTTAAGGTACCTGACAGCCCATCGCAAGCAATCCTTCAGCATCCTCACAATGTTAAAGTGCATAGGGGCATGGCTAAAGCTTGCTACCATACAACCCCTCATCAGGCAAACCTCCCACACTCCCCCATGTCCGCAGTGCATGGGACGCTGCTCAAGTTCTTCACCACACAACCCCTAATCAGGCAAACCTGCTGCAGCTCCCCATGTCTGCAATGCACAGGGGAACTGCTACATCTCGCTACCATACACCCCCTCACCAGGCAAACCTCCAACAGCCTTACATGTCTGTTCTGTACAGCAGTACCGCTAAAGCTTGCTACCATACAACCCCTCAACAGGCAAACCTCCCACAGACCCCCATGTCTGCAGTGCGTGGGACGCTGCTAAAGCTCGCTACCATACAACCCCTCATCAGGCAAACCTCCCACAGACCCCCATGTCTGGAGTGCGTGGGACGCTGCTACAGCTCGCTACCATACAACTCCTTATCAGGTGAACCTCCCACAGACCCCCATGTCTGGAGTGCGTGGGACGCCGCTAAAGCTCGCTACCATACAACTCCTCATCAGGCAAACCTCCATGTCTGCAGTGCGTGGGACGCCACTAAAGCTCGCTACCATACAACCCCATATCAGGCAAACCTCCCACAGCACCCAATGTCTGGAGTGCGTGGGATGACCCTAAAGCTCGCTACCATACAACCCCTCATCAGGCAAACCTCCCACAGACCCCCATGTCTGCAGTGCATGGGAAGCCGCTAAAGCTCGCTACCATACAACCCCTCATCAGGCAAACCTCCCACAGCCCCCAATGTTTGGAGTGCGTGGGACGCCGCTAAAGCTCGCTACCATACAAATCCTCATCAGGCAAACCTCCCACAGCCCCCCATGTCTGGAGTGCGTGGGACGCCGCTAAAGCTCGCTACCAAACAACTCCTCATCAGGCTAACCTCCCACAGCCCCCCATGTCTGGAGTGCGTGGGACGCTGCTAAAGCTCGTTACCATACGACCCCTCATCAGGCAAACCTCCCACAGCCTTACATGTCTGTACTGTACAGTAGTACCGCTAAAGCTCACTACCATACAACCCCTCATCAGGCAAACCTCCCACAGACCCCCATGTCTGGAGTGCATGGGACGCCGCTAAAGCTCGCTACCATACAACCCCTCATCAGGCAAACCTCCCACAGACCCCCATGTCTGGAGTGCGTGGGACGCCCCTAAAGCTCGCTACCATACAACCCCTCATCAGGCAAACCTCCCAGAGACCCCCATGTCTGGAGTGCGTGGGACACTGCTAAAGCTTGTTACCATACAACCTATAATCAGGCAAACCTCCCACAGCCCCCCATGCCTGCAGTGCATGGGACGCCGCTAAAGCTCGCTACCATACAACCCCTCATCAGGCAAACCTCCCACAGACCCCCATGTCTGCAGTGCATGGGATGACGCTAAAGCTCGCTACCATACAACCCCTCATCAGGCAAACCTCCCACAGACCCTCATGTCTGCAGTGCATGGGACGCCGTTAAAGCTCGCTACCATACAACCCCTCATCAGGCAAACCTCCCACAGACCCCCATGTCTGCAGTGCATGGGATGACGCTAAAGCTCGCTACCATACAACCCCTCATCAGGCAAACCTCCCACAGCCCCCCATGTCTGCAGTGCATGGGACGCCGCTAAAGCCCGCTACCATACAACCCCTCATCAGGCAAACCTCCCACAGACCCCCATGTCTGCAGTGCATGGGACGCCGCTAAAGCTCGCTACTATACAACCCCTCATCAGGCAAACCTCCCACAGACCCCCATGTCTGCAGTGCATGGGATGACGCTAAAGCTCGCTACCATACAACCCCTCATCAGGCAAACCTCCCACAGCCCCCCATGTCTGCAGTGCATGGGACGCTGCTAAAGCCCGCTACCATACAACCCCTCATCAGGCAAACCTCCCACAGACCCCCATGTCTGGAGTGCATGGGACGCTGCTAAAGCCCGCTACCATACAACCCCTCATCAGGCAAACCTCCCACAGACCCCCATGTCTGCAGTGCATGCGACGCTGCTAAAGCCCGCTACCATACAACCCCTCATCAGGCAAACCTCCCACAGACCCCCATGTCTGGAGTGCGTGGGACGCTGCTAAAGCTCGCTAGCATACAACCCCTCATCAGGCAAACCTCCCACAGACCCCCATGTCTGCAGTGCATGGGACGCCGCTAAAGCCCGCTACCATACAACCCCTCATCAGGCAAACCTCCCACAGCCCCCCATGTCTGCAGTGCATGGGACGCCGCTAAAGCCCGCTACCATACAATCCCTCATCAGGCAAACCTCCCACAGACCCCCATGTCTGCAGTGCATGGGACGCCGCTAAAGCTCACTACCATACAACCCCTCATCAGGCAAACCTCCCACAGACCCCCATGTCTGCAGTGCATGGGATGACGCTAAAGCTCGCTACCATACAACCCCTCATCAGGCAAACCTCCCACAGCCCCCCATGTCTTCAGTGCATGGGACGCCGCTAAAGCCCGCTACCATACAACCCCTCATCAGGCAAACCTCCTACAGTCCCCTATGTCTGCAGTGCATGGGACGCCGCTAAAGCCCGCTACCATACAACCCCTCATCAGGCAAACCTCCCAAAGACCCCCATGTCCGCAGTGCGTGGGACGCTGCTAAAGCTCACTACCATACAACCCCTCATCAGGCAAACCTCCCACAGCCCCCCATGTCTGCAGTGGGCAGGGGCACTGCTAGAGCTCGCTACCATACAACCCCTCATCAGGCAAACCTCCCACAGACCCCCATGTCCGCAGTGCGTGGGACGCTGCTAAAGCTCACTACCATACAACCCCTCATCAGGCAAACCTCCCACAGCCCCCCATGTCTGCAGTGGGCAGGGGCACTGCTAGAGCTCGCTACCATACAACCCCTCATCAGGCAAACCTCCCACAGACCCCCATGTCCGCAGTGCATGGGACGCTGCTAAAGCCCGCTACCATACAACCCCTCATCAGGCAAACCTCCCACAGCCCCCCATGTCTGCAGTGCATGGGACGCCGCTAAAGCCCGCTACCATACAATCCCTCATCAGGCAAACCTCCCACAGACCCCCATGTCTGCAGTGCATGGGACGGCGCTAAAGCTCACTACCATACAACCCCTCATCAGGCAAACCTCCCACAGACCCCCATGTCTGCAGTGCATGGGATGACGCTAAAGCTCGCTACCATACAACCCCTCATCAGGCAAACCTCCCACAGCCCCCCATGTCTTCAGTGCATGGGACGCCGCTAAAGCCCGCTACCATACAACCCCTCATCAGGCAAACCTCCTACAGTCCCCTATGTCTGCAGTGCATGGGACGCCGCTAAAGCCCGCTACCATACAACCCCTCATCAGGCAAACCTCCCACAGACCCCCATGTCCGCAGTGCGTGGGACGCTGCTAAAGCTCACTACCATACAACCCCTCATCAGGCAAACCTCCCACAGCCCCCCATGTCTGCAGTGGGCAGGGGCACTGCTAGAGCTCGCTACCATACAACCCCTCATCAGGCAAACCTCCCACAGACCCCCATGTCCGCAGTGCATGGGACGCTGCTAAAGCTCGCTACCATACAACCCCTCATCAGGCAAACCTCCCACAGCCCCCCATGTCTGCAGTGGGCAGGGGCACTGCTAGAACTCGCTACCATACAACCCCTCATCAGGCAAACCTCCCACAGCCCCCCATGTGTGCAGTGCATGGGACGCCGCTAAAGCCCGCTACCATACAACCCCTCATCAGGCAAACCTCCCACAGACCCCCATGTCTGCAGTGCATGGGATGACGCTAAAGCTCGCTACCATACAACCCCTCATCAGGCAAACCTCCCACAGCCCCCCATGTCTGCAGTGCATGGGATGACGCTAAAGCCCGCTACCATACAACCCCTCATCAGGCAAACCTCCCACAGACCCCCATGTCTGCAGTTCATGGGACGCCGCTAAAGCCCCCTACCATACAACCCCTCATCAGGCAAACCTCCTACAGTACCCTATGTCCGCAGTGCATGGGATGCCGCTAAAGCCCGCTACCATACAACCCCTCATCAGGGAAATCTCCCACAGACCCCCATGTCTGCAGTGCGTGGGACGCTGCTAAAGCTCGCTTCCATACAACCCCTCATCAGGCAAACCTCCCACAGCCCCCCATGTCTGCAGTGGGCAGGGGCACTGCTAGAGCTCGCTACCATACAACCCCTCATCAGGCAAACCTCCCACAGACCCCCATGTCTGCAGTGCATGGGACGCCGCTAAAGCCCGCTACCATACAACCCCTCATCAGGCAAACCTCCCACAGACCCCCATGTCTGCAGTGCATGGGACGCCGCTAAAGCTTGCTGCCATACAACCCCTCACCAGGCAAACCTCCTACAGTCCCCTATGTCTGCAGTGCCTGGGACGCTGCTAAAGCTCTCTACCATACAACCCCTCATCAGCCAATCCTCCCACAGACCCCCCATGTCTGGAGTGCGTGGGACGCCGCTAAAGCTTGCTACCATACAACCCCTCATCAGGCAAACCTCCCACAGACCCCCATGTCCGCAGTGCGTGGGACGCTGCTAAAGCTCGCTACCATACAACCCCTCATCAGGCAAACCTCCCACAGCCCCCCATGTCTGCAGTGGGCAGGGGCACTGCTAGAGCTCGCTACCATACAACCCCTCATCAGGCAAACCGTGCGTCCATTGGGGCGTAGGGGCGTAGCCCCACCAGCCACCATGGACCCGCATCGCCACCGTCCGTATCTTCTAAACAGGTGAAATAGCATTGTAACTGTAATCGGCCGCCGGCGGGAATTGCGTAGGGGGGTGGCCTGCTGCAGCTTGAGTGACAGTCCACACTCAGGCTGCAGCAGACCGTCCCACTGGGGAACTTACAGTGCGCATGCTTGAGAAAGTGGTAAACTTTCTCAAGCATGCGCACTGTAAGTTCCCCAGCGGGACCCAGGGGTGTTTGTTTGCTGCCACAGCCCGGGTTTCAAAAGGGCGACAGGGCGAGCAGCAAATGTGCCCTCCTAGCGCTGTTCCAGTGCCAGGATTGGCTGGTCCACCGGCGCAGCATCCCATTGGATGCCGTGCGTGGGGGTGACAGCGCGCGAGAGCTTGGCACGAGCGTCGGAGCGGGAAGGCGGCACCGGGAGGTCTTCATTAGAAAAGCCTGCGCTGATCTAGAAACGGAGGTGAGTTGAGGCGTATTTTTTAAAAAAACAACCTGCGGTATGAGAGAATTGGGCGAGCTGGCTGCACTTTCTCCCCTTTCACTGTTTGCAGCTTTATTCTCTCCTCCATGAAATTTCACTGTCTCTCCGCTTAGTCATAATAGACACGGCCTTGTTAATGGTCATGCGTGGAAAGCAGTCGGTCATGCATGTGATTATCACACAGCCGGGGGCGACGGTCGCCTGATAAACTGCAGATTTAAACTGCAAAATCGCCTATCGAGAGGAATGTTTTTAATATTGCATTTTGAAAGACCTTGTGATGGCGCAGAAAAGACACATGCGTTGTCTTAATCATTGTCAAGAACTGCAGAGGGTCACAAGGGTTAAGGGTAAGTGAATGGCGTCTAGATGAAGAGTTGAAGTGACTCGGAAAATGAGGAATCTGGTTCCTCCTCGCCCGGGGCAGCCACTCTGCCATGACGGCTTCAGGAGACATCACTCATGTGTGGCTTGGAGTGTTCATTTATCTCTGGAGCACGTTTACCAAGTGAAAAGCACACAGGGGAAAAGGGAATGCCTGGAGTGATAAACACAAAAGTGTCTCGGACATGACAGGGAGACATACACAACTTCATTTTTATTAGGACTGTGAGCCCTGGTTTCTTTTAGCATCAGTCAGAAGAGCACAAGCTGGTAAACCATTTCATTGTGCACACTTTATCAAGATGTATATTTATAAACCGTTGCATAGAGATTGTAGAGATGATGTTGGCTTTTTACGGAAGGATGCTTAGGGTGCTCTAGAGGAGATTTGACAGATTTGGTTATTACAAGTAGGCAGAGAGACCCCAGCACATCTTTCGGGGGTTCGTGGGTACTTTGAGAGTGGATAGGAATGTCAGGCCAGTGTAAATGCGGAGGAAACCGTCGTCTGTGTATCCGGTTACAAAGACAACTGTACTAAAGCTGGATGAAATGTCGCAATTTTTTTCTCATGTAATTTCATGAAATTCCATGACAATTCGGAGAAATTATACTTTTGTTTTACCTTAGCACACACCTTGTGTTAAAAAACCTCGCGAGAAACTGGCAGAATACGGATTTGTGTAGAAAATGTTTCAGACATGTTGTACACGAGCCAGTCTCCGGAGGGTATCTTGCCAAGTTTTTAACAGGGGCGGGCGCTGAAAGGCTCCCTAAATCACTTGTAATGATCCTGCCCCTCCCAACATTCGTGGGCTGAATAGGGGGTACATGTTAGGGTCAGACTGGGGCGCAGCGTCTAGCTCTCTGTCAGAAGGCATTCCGCGGAGTGGCATTACTTAGGGTTTAAACGACATCGACTATTGTCACGAAGCCAAACAGCAAATACTCGAAACGCATTAAGGGACACCTGGAAAAATATTCTCAATTATTTTGGGAAATAAACAAAAATCCAGAGAGCTTGTTGGTCCTGAAATCTGGATCATGTTGATTTATTGCTTTAATCCTACAACTGTGCAGACGGGCAGTCAGACTTGCAAAGCGCTCTGAGTCCATACAGATTGCAGGCGTGTGCTATACAGATGCTGAGTATTTAACATAACAAGCTCAGTGAGGGACAATGGTGCAGTCTGCATGTGGCTGGCAGTGATGCCAGGGAGATTGTTCAGCTTGAGATGGTGTTTCAGGGCTATTTTGAAGATGCTCTGGGAAGACGCACAGGCTATGTTGAGTTGAAGGTTGGTCCAGTGTTACAGAGCCTGCAGTGGTAAAGACCTGGAACTGGACCAGGTACCAGATCTTGTCAGACAATGATTGCTTTGATATTAAAGGGGGCTGGCAGCATGGTAGAGCGAGAGGGCCAGCGCCAGTAAAGGAGGCGGACAAGGCTCCTTTGTCAGCTGGAGCACCTTCAGCCAGCTCCAGTACCTAGACACCAGTAGCCAGGATTCTGGGACATGTAGTTTTGATTTTCAGCTATAAGGCTGGGCTTCCGGGTCTCATTGCTATTTGCTGAACAAGAGTTGTTGAGAGGAACTCTGATAATGTAGGGCCTGTTGGCAAGACTTAAATGGGCGAATTTGAATATGACACTAAGAGAGGAAACTTGTTCAGCTCAACTCAAGCGACAACAACGGCGTTGCACTCACTCAAACCGCAAGCCCAAAAAAATGAAAACAAACGCCCAAATACAAAACAAGAACCAGCGCAAAGGCACAAACAGAGGCTTTCAGATACCAGCTAGCATGCAGCAGCACACTGACAGCAGAGTTTGTTTTGGATGTTGGAATAGTGGCCCTCGCCCTGAGCACTAGTCTCTGTTCGGGGAGGAGGCAGAGGGTGTTGATTGAAAGTGTCAGACTGTCAGAAGATAAACTGCCCGAATGTGCTCCTTCGAACGGGGCCGATCTGTATCTTGACTGCGGGGACAGCAAGCATAGCACAAAATAAGTAAATATAGCACACAAACACAATAGAAATGTGGAAAGCCTCTGCGAGCCAGCAGCCCCTCCACTCCAGCTGGCACAGGAACCACCTGCCATGTCCGAGAAAGTGACCATCTGAGAAAGTGACCATCTGAGAAAGTGACTGGGGATGTTTCAATGAGACGGGCACTTCTTAGCCAATGAAATGACTATAACATGCAATGTTCCATTTGAGAGAGAATGACCCTATTTTTTCGGCAGTAGCGGTGACGTTGGGCGCGTTTGACGTTTTCCTGAGGTTTGCCTGCTCCCGGCCCGGGCTGTTGGCACATACAGTTCTCCCTTATTCTGGAACACATTCTGTGCCCGGGCGCCCTTGCACGCTGGCATGTGCCATGTACGCAAGATGTGTAAGGCGACAGCCGCAGCACCTGTCAGCAGGGCGCCCACAGCACATGGAGCCGGTCCTGAGTCACCCGTAACCGCGACCCACGGTCACAGCTCGGCCTCAAACCACTGGTGATGTCACTAATAAACAAGGCACCTTTACATTGTGTTATTATTAGACTTGTTTTGAAACATGCACAAAACGGCAACAACAATAATTATACATTCCTCTCATTCTTCTGAGGTCGATACACCGAGACCTGTTAAAAATGGGTAACAGCAGAACACCTGTTATTTAGAGCGCCAAGAACAAAAACACCTGCGGTGAGGGCTTATGTGAAAAAACAGGTTGCATTTGTAAGTAAATATGTTGTTACCCTTAAAGGAGCAGAACAATAAACTGAATGATATATTATCATACATATATCTATTTCTTTTATCTCCCTCGGCTTCGCCGAATGTAGGTCGATGTGTACTGGTGACTTCTTTGCTTTACACTCAAAAAAACCCTGGTGACCTTCCGTGCTTCCTCATTTGACCCTCTGGTGTGAACTTGGCCAAATCACTTTAGATCCCTGGGATCAATGTTGTTTATGATGTATTTTGTTAATCCAGTGACGCTTTCTATTGACCTCTATACAAAGCGTAGCTAATTGATACAAAAGGGCAAAGGCCGATGAATATTCACATTAGGAACAGCTGCTGAGTACAGAAATGGAAAGTTGGCAGGGGAGGCCTCTCAAAGATGGATTTCGGAGAGGCCCGGCAGGCACACAGTGTAGGGTGAGAACCTACAACAGATAGGGGGGTTCTCTAGTTTAAGAGCTACAAGGGACAGATTATTTCTTTTGGGAGGAGGCAGAGCAACGTGATTGTGTGATGCTAAACAAAGCTGAGAGCGAGAGGACAGACATGGTTGAGGGAGGGGGCCTGGGTGCATTTGAGCACAAGACAAATTGGAAGCAAGGATGATGAAAAGGAGAGATCCTGCCGCTCCATTATGAATTCAGTACTCCAGGCTCCTTTCTTGGTTTGTCGATTTTCCCTAAAAGAAAAATCTACAATTTCACATGCGTGCGTTTCAATTTACATAAAGCACGACCTAGGCTCATTAAGCTCAGAATAGTGATGAAACACAAACATTTCCCTCACTACAGGCACTGCTGTATTGCAGGTTTCTTGAATACCCAGGGATGCATATTAAGGGCAGTATCTGCCTTTGATTTATGATGTGAGTTGATGACAGCATACCTTTCAATGTGGCATGCAGACCGGCCAGGTTTATCATTTATATCAATTTTGTCATGTTAGATGTTGTATTTACTACAGGTTGTGATTCCTACATAATTGATTAGTGACATATTGGTCTTGCTGAGGATGGAGCAATGGAGATTGGGCAAAAGATGATGGCTATGACAGCAAGTGTCCTATTATTTAATTTTGGCAATTCACCTTTGCATTTAGATCTCCACATGCTTTTGGATGTATGAATGGTGCAGCGATTGACAACGCATATCTAATTGTCAAAAGACAAGGGCAACATAAAGGGGAATTTAGAGACACCTTCACAGATCCATTCTGCAATGGTTTTTTAGGATATACTTGACATAACTTTCATATTGTTCATATTCAACTTCTTACTGAAGTGCATATTGCTCCAAACTGTCATCCCTTTCTGGTCCATGGCTATGCATACACACAAATTAGAAGATGTAACACACTAGTCTAGCAATCAACAGCGAGGAAATAGCAATTTAAGAAATCAGCATGTTTTCCATCCAGTGAAGTTATGGTAGAGTCATTTACATGTTCAAGACTGCTATACAATCAGCCAGTCTCTGATTCCTGTATCTAGCAGAAAGGGTATGAAACCAGCCAGCATGAAAACAGGGTACACACTACATTACCAAGGGTTCATTCCCTGCCCGTAAAGGCACATTGCCTGATCAGTCAATGTGTTTACTGTTACTGATCATCTGTGTTCCTCTCCATATTGTTGTGATGTTAATGCTATTGGTTTTACTGGAAATTGTGTTGTATTTACAGAAGTGATATAGTTCAAGTAAACGCCACTTTACGCCAACCCCACCCACTGGGAAATAAAAAAAAACCATGAAAATTAGATATGGACTAGCAGGAAATGGAGCCTCTCCTGGGTATTGCTGGGGTGAAAGCTTCATTTACTGGGATATAAAGTAACAGGATCCTTCATTTGCCATGAACAGATTTTCCATGGGTTGCGGAAGCTAATTAGCAGACTGGGAGCATTGCTTTTATTTTCCTTTAGTGTAATAGGCTGGCTGGTGAAGTGCCCTTCCCATAGTGTGCAGTCACTTCAATTTGCCTTTAGGTGACTACCTGGCTTGATGGTGGTTTTCTATTTGATTTCATGTAACTCCTTGTCTTGATGAGTGCATTGGTTTTAGTTTGTTTGAGGTAACTGCTTCACATGCTGGTTTCATCACACAGCTGATACCCACCCTGAGAAAGCCAGAGCTGCCCTGTTAGTGGTATCAACACCAGTGCGCTTAGGTTCCTTACAGCTCCTTCACTTGAAGTGGGTTACCACCTACCCGTTACTTTTTGTATCCTGCTCGTACCAAGTCAGATCCAGACCCAGACCAGTCCCCACAGTTGCTCCGGATTAAGGGACATTGTCATGTCATCTCAGGCGCGATGTAAAGACTCCCAGTGAGCTGAGGACTCTTTTGGCTCAAGAACCAACTAGCTGGAGACCCTTGTGGTTGTTTAAAGATTTAAGATCAGCCTGTAACTCAGTCTTGAGCTGGGTGGGTGACCTCGATTACAAAGTGGCTGTGCCAGATGTCCCATTATGACCGCTGTTGCCTGTCTCCCCTTCAGACGCAGAGTGCATAAAACTGGGGGGTGCTCAACCCTGCCAAAAAACTGAGGGGTGACCCTAAGAGCACAGCTGCCATCCAATCAGGGGTGGGATGCTTTGGTGTGCTGGTCTGGTTTTCTGGGTGCATTGGCTCAAGTTTTTCCCATGTAATTGATTGGGTGTCTTGGTAAGTTGCTTTTATGTGAATGTCTGACTTATGACTGCGCATTCCTTTCAGTGTGCACTTGCTTCAGTTTACTTTTTGAGTCACTGTCTAGTTTGCTGGATGTATTGCTTTCATTTTTCTTTCATTAAACTGTTTGACTTGCTTGGTGCTTTTATGTTGGTGCCTGCATGCTGAAGTGTACTCTTCTTCAGTTTAAATGTTTGTGACTGGCCTGTTGACTAGCACCCTGCTTTCAAAGTGAAGGTTCACTGGTTCACACTTGCTTTAGTTTACTTTTGTATGGTTGACTGCATGCACTGTTTTGCTGGATGCATTGCTTTAAGTTACTACTTGATGCATTGCTTCCAGTTTGCTTTCAACTAATTGCCTCTCATTTTCCTAATGCTTTGTGAAGGCTGTTTCCCAACTGCTGTGCAACTTCTTCTACTCTTAGAGCTGAGATTTTCATGAAAGTCTTATAGTTTGAATTCAGCACCTGAGCGTAATAGGACGAAATGTATGAAGCTCTGTGGTTATACTGAATAAGCAGCTACCTATGTTATGCCATCTATTAATGTAATAACTGCACTTTCACAATTGCTTTATTAACCTTCCTGCTTTCTCAAATTTGCTTGAAAATGCACGATTTTTCTTCTTTTTTTCAAAATTTTTGTGGGGGGGGTAATCCCCCCAAGCCCCCCTTTTGGGGTTCAGGCTCGCTCGCTGCGCTCGCTCGCTACGGTGCTGTATGCAAATCACATTGCGCCCTACCACTTTGAAATGTCACCCACCGCCCCTGCCACAGACCCCCATGTCCGCAGTGCGTGGGACGCTGCTAAAGCTCGCTACCATTCAACCCCTCATCAGGCAAACCTCCCACAGCCCCCCATGTCTGCAGTGGATGGGACGCCGCTAAAGCTCGCTACCATACAACCCCCTCATCAGGCAAACCTCCCACAGACCCCCATGTCTGCAGTGCATGGGATGACGCTAAAGCCCGCTACCATACAACCCCTCATCAGGCAAACCTCCCACAGACCCCCATGTCTGCAGTGCATGGGACACTGCTAAAGCTCGCTACCATACAACTCCTCATCAGGCAAACCTCCCACAGACCCCCATGTCTGCAGTGCATGGGACACCGCTAAAGCTCGCTACCATACAACCCCTCATCAGGCAAACCTCCCACAGACCCCCATGTCTGCAGTGCATAGGACGCCGCCAAAGCGTGCTACCATACAACCCCTCATCAGGCAAACCTCCTACAGCCCCCCATGTCTGCAGTGCACGGGACGATGCTAAAGCTCGCTACCATACAACCCCTCATCAGGCAAACCTCCCACAGACCCCCATGTCTGCAGTTCATGGGACGCCGCTAAAGCCCCCTACCATACAACCCCTCATCAGGCAAACCTCCTACAGTACCCTATGTCCGCAGTGCATGGGATGCCGCTAAAGCCCGCTACCATACAACCCCTCATCAGGCAAACCTCCCACAGACCCCCATGTCTGCAGTGCATGGGACGCCGCTAAAGCTCGCTACCATACAACCCCTCATCAGGCAAACCTCCTACAGTCCCCTATGTCCGCAGTGGGAAGGGGCACTGCTAGAGCTCGATACAATACAACCTATTGCCAGGTAACCCTCCCCCAGCCCCCCATGCCCGCAGAGGCACTGTTGAAGCTCTGCACTTTATACACCTGTTCCAGGCAAACCCCGCGCGGCCTGACTCCGCTCCAGTGCACCAGGACACAGCGACAGCGCAGAGCCACAGAACAGCCACATAATCACCCCCTCGCACGTGCCAGTCTGTAATCACCGCTTCCTCGCCAGCCCCCACGCGCTAACACGCTCTCATTGCATCTGATTAGGACAAGGCTTTGTTAACAACTCCGACACCCTCTGGCTGCGATCTTCACGCCGTATAAAACCCATGAATAAATAAGTGTTCAGAGACAAGACTGCGCCTGCCCGGCCTCGCGAGAGGGGCCTCCGCAGCGCCAGGTCAATCTGAAAAGCGCCCTAAGCAAAATTGCCTGGCCCCCTTTACCCCAAGAGGTGCTACCATCACTGCAGTGCCTAGTTCTTAGTTTCCATTTTTGCTTTAATTTTGTAGTATTTAATTTATTCCCACACCAAGAGGATACATAACCAAACTGTGAGGATACAGAGACATGCAGGTACCTTGAGAATGTGAATGTAGGACAAAACAGGGCTACACATGCAGAAGGGTTTAAACTCATAGCATCACAGCATGGTGAGGCGTTTGAGGGTAGGGTGGAGGGCTAGATTGGTGGGATGATTGTGGCGAGGTGAGCTTTGAGGTATTTCTTGAATTGAACCATCAAAGAAGCTAGTCTGAGATGCAAAGAGACGTGTCTCAGAGCCTTGGCCCATAAGCCAAAAAAAGCCTGTTGGTGTGTGCATTGTTTGTACTTTGTGATTCCTGCCTGGCCAGAGGGTTGCTCCTAGCAGAACACGCATCACTGGACCTGCTGGGCTCAGAGGCAAGGTGGTGAAATTACCTCAAGTGGAGTGCGTTATAAATCGCATCATTTTGGAGTGGATTCTGGCAAGCAGAGAGAGCCAATGCAGTTCTTTCACACTAGGGAAGCTGTTTTTAGGGTACGACACAATGGGGTAACCCAGTGTCCCTCAGAGCCAGGGTAAGTATATAGTAAACTACAATGGCTCTGTCAGGGAATGTCCCAGACAGAGCCATTGTAGTTCACTATAGAAACCGTTTTTAGGGCTGGCATTTGCCAAGACCTTTTGATTTGACTAAAACTCTATCTATAAAATATTTATTGTAGCTATCGGCCGTCTTCCATTGGTCTATTCTTGCATCATTCACATTTGTGTTCCTCCCACTACAGCACGGCGCAGTGGGCTAGCCCACTTCAGCCACTGGCTGACTTCACAGCGAGTGATGAGATTCTGCACACGGACCACGTCTACACACAAAGTCATTCCCTTCAGTTGCACAGACTACTAGGGCAATGTGTACTTTTTGAAACCCAAACATTGCTTTGCTTGTGTCTGTTTCTTTTGTTGGTGAGAGTGTGGCAGCTCCCCCACCCATCCAATTTTCCCAAAATCATCACAAAACAAAACAAGCATTTGCAAAGTAAAAAGCTAGCGGGCAATACATGGTCATTTAGCTTTACCAATGCTTGTTTTGATTGGGGATTACTCCAACTACAGCATGAATAAATACTTTGATTGAGGTCAATGAGGAGAGACAGGTTAGTAGTGCATTGCCTCCATAAACGCGTAATATGGAGGGCTTCAAAATTATTTAATCAGGTGCATAAATGAGTGTATATGAAGTACAGGAACCAAGAATGTTGATGAAATAGGGTAAAATTGTACATCCAAGCCTTCACCTGCACGACCTAACAATTGGTTTGAAACAATTATACTGGGCACAGCCCACTATATACCTATATAACATTAATACTCGGCGCCTGGTATGCAGGCACCACTGCCGTCTGACTTTAATATTTATAGTCTGCACAATATGGCAGCAATCTTGTATTGGAATGCTACGAATGGCTGTCACTGAGGCCCATGAGTGTGATAGGCACATTCTAAGGGGCCTATTAGGATGGCGGACGGACCTGCGTCCGTCCGCCATCCCAGAGGTGGAGGGACCGTCCGCAGGGGCAGCGGCGGTCCCTCCGTGCGAATTAGGATGTGACCGCCACCCTGGCGGTCACATCCTGTATGTTTAACATTGCGGCGGGTGCTGCTTGAAGCAGCACCCGCCGCAATGTTAAAAATGCATGTTTAGCCTTTACATGTACAAAGCGGCAGGCACTGCGCGGTGCCTGCCGCTTTGTTCATGTAAAGGCAGGGGGGTACCATAGGTACCCCCCATGTGCACCCCCCACCCCCTGACACCCTGGGGGCCCGCAACGGGCCCCCAAACTGAAAAGACCACATGCTTTTCCACGGCGGAAAAGCCGCCGTGGAAAAGCATGTTTACGCATGCATCCTAATATGGCTGGCGGTGTCTGATAGACACCGCCACCATATTAGAGCTTTTCCGCCGCGGGACCGCGGCGGAAAAGCTGCGTACGGACTTCCCGACCCCCCTGCCATCCTAATCTGGCGGGGGGTCTTGTGAATCACCGCAGCAGTGGATCCGCATCCTCGGGGCCGGCGGTGGCTTCCGCCGGCCCCGAGGATGTGGATTCACCGCAATCATAATCGGGCCCTAAATCTGGTAATTCACTGCTATGATGTCATGAAGGAATTCCAGACTGCACTAGCAAGGCCCTCAAAGAGTCTGTCAGTGCAGCACTGGCAGAGCAGAGAGCACACCACAGGGGAGAAGAGAGAGGGGAAGGAGGGCACACATGGCGGCGAGGGTTGGTGACAAGAGGCCAGTTTTTCGTGACAGAAAAGAGAGAACATGTTATATATGAAACCCCTGTTATTCCCAGTTGCGGCTGGCATGTCCTAACGATGCTAGGGCGAGTGGGACATTAAAAATAAAAACAAATTAAATTCAAACAACTTACCGGTGAGCACAACGTGGCTTCGTCCTCCTCCTCGATCGTCCTCTCTCCTTGAGGCAGCCGCAGGCAGGCTCTTAACTCCCTTCACCAATCCTGGCGCTGCTCTCACCAGCATGAGAGCAGTGCTAGGATTGGTGGGAGCAGCCTCATTTGGTGCTCCACAGTGCTCTGGAGGCTTTGGCTTTCTCTAACCTACCTGTCTTGAAACAGCTGGGTTAGAGAGGTTTAAAGTACGCACGTCTGGCTGGCCGTCGCAAGACATACACACTTTAAACTGAAAGTGCCCTGCTCTCTGTACTGCTGCCAGTCAGCAGCAGCCCGTTCCCGTCCTAACGCTCTGTTCGGGACGGGGTTAAAAAAAATGATAATGAGTTAACTAGCTCATTACCATTTTATTTCTCTCTCTGGGGCATTTCAGTGGGGCGACGCTCCTCTGCTGAAACGGAGGAGCCACCACTGGTTATTCCTCTGTCCCTGCATAGTACTTGAGGAGGGGAAGATGATTCAGGTAGGCCATACAATACATAAAATTATAGATGGATAACAGTGAAAATGGGTATGTATTTCACCTCCTGGCTCTGAGTGACATTATAAAACAACTCAGGCTTTGCTCTGGTTATCCGTCTGATGTCACTCAGAACTCCTGTGTGAAAAGCATCTTTGTTATTCACTGTTACCCTTCTGCAATTCTTTATGTTATGCATTAGAGTTAATGATTAAATCTAAATCCAGTAATTCACTACTATGGCATAGCAACGGTGGGTAACGGAAGTTGTTACCCACTGTTGTTATGCCGTAAAGAATTCCAGGCTGCTCTGACCGGGGCTCTCTGAGAGCCTGCTAGAGCAGTGTCAGACAGCAGGGAGCACGGCTTCTGGAGGAGAAGGAAGGGAAGGCGTAGAGAGCGGTGGGAGTAGACGGCAAGAGGCTTGGCTTTGTATTTTTAAAATAAATTGAGACAGGGAAGTGAGGACATGTTTTTTATGACTCGCCCTTTATTCCTCTGCCCCTGTGTAGCAGCTGAAAGCAAGGGAAGATGATTTTGGGGGCCATACATTACATAAAAGTATAGATGGGAAAGAAGTGAATTATGTGGATGTTTTTCACCTCGCTGTGCTAAGTGACATCATATACTATTTGAGCTTTGCTCTTGTCTAACTGATGCCACTTAGAACCCTTCAGTGAAATACAGCCTCATCCTTCACGGTTACCCATCTATAATTCTATATGCTATGCCTGACTCTCATAGAGAGGAATTAGCACGATTGACTGGATTCTGACGTAGCAACCTCAAGTAACAGAATTTGTTCACTACTGTTACTATGTAATAAAGGAAATCCAGGCTGCTCCGGCTGGGCTCTGAGAAATCCTGCGAGAGCAGGGAGCACAATTTTAGAAAGGAAGGAAAATCTCAAAAGAGGAGTGGTGGTGGGTGGTAGGATAATTTGGGACAGGGATGAGAGGCCAAGTTATGTCTGGTTCTCCCATAACTCTTCTGCCCCTGCACAGCACTTGGAAACAGGGGCAGACAGTTTTGAGGGCCATACATAACATACAATTATAGATAGGTAGAATGTGAATTTAAGGGAAGTTTTTCACCTCGGAGTTCTGAGTGACATCATAGACTTTGCTCTTGTTTTCTATTTAATGTTACTTAGAATCCTTGATACAAAGCATTGCTTACTGTTACCCGTCTATGATTCTTTATGTTATGACAGCCATTAATGAGAATGACTGGATTCTAAACCCACTAAGGCACTGCTGTGGTGTAGCAATGGTGTTTAATAGAACTTGTTAACCACTGTTGTTATGTCATAAAGGAATTCCAGGCTGCTCTGACAAGGCTCTCTAGGAGCCTGCCAGAGCAGCGCTGGAAAGCAGGGAGCACAGCTTCTGGAGGAAAAGGAAGGAAAGGACAGACAGCCACATGCATCAAGTGATTTAGGAATCGCAAACGGTGCGAATCGCAAAATTCGGCCGTTTGCGATTCCTAAACCACTATTTGGGATGCATCATTCAAAAATACAAGAAATCGCTATTTTTTGCGATTTCTAAAAATGCGATTGCATTTAAGGAATCGCAATCTGCGATTCCTTAAATGCAATGCATGACACCTAAAAAAATTGCGAATTCGCAATTAGGAGGAAAAAATTACCATGAGGTTGGACCTCATGGTAATTTGAGAAAAATCAGAAAAATGCAATTTTGTGCATTTTTCAAACTGTCATGTTGTGCACACACATGCCCTTAGGGCATGTGTGTGCACAACATATGTGCATAGATTGATTTCAGGGGTGCAACAGGGTGTCCTTTGGACACCCCTGCACCCTTGAATCGCAATCTCAATTTGTGATTAGCTAATTGCGAATCGCAAATTGAGATTGTCTTCCCATTCATTCCTATGGGCCTTTTGGCCCATAGGAATCAATGGGAAGGGATTTCTTAATTGCGATTCGCAAATTGTGAATCGCAATTAAGGAAAAATAAGGAATCGCTAGAAAAATTGCGATGTTTTGATGCATTGCCGTTTGCGATTCCTTAATTGCGATTCCTTAATTTTCGCAATTAAGGAATCGCAAACGGCAACAATGATGCATGTTCCTGAGAGAGTGGTAAGAGTGGTAGGCAGGAGACAATATATAAAATAAAAAAAATAAGGAACAGGGAGGAGAGGGCATGTTATGCATGGCTCTCCCGTGTATCAGTCGCAAGCAGGGGCACATGAGTTTGGGGGCCATACATAAAATAACATTATAGATGGGTAAAAAGTGAATGACAGGGAAGGTTTTCACCCCGGAGTTCTGAATGACTTCCTAGATAGCTCAAGCTTCACTCTCGGTGTCTATTTGATGTTATTCAAAACCCCTCAGTTCAGATCATCTCTGTTGTTCACTTTTACCAATTTATAATTCTTTATGTTATGCATAGTTTACATAGGAAGCCTGTATCATTTACACCAGATTCTAAATATGGTAATCACTGCAATGTTGCAACAGTTGATAACAAAACTCATGGCACTTACTGCTGCATCATAAAGGCCTTCCAGGCCGTCGGGACCCTCTGAGAGCCGGTCAGTACAGCACTGCTAGTCTGCTTTGACTGAAAGAAGAAAGCACAGCTGCAGGAGGGGGAAGGAAGGCAGGGAAGCTGGTGGGACTGGTTGGGAATGACATGTTTGGTATGTTTTTCTCATTTGGGACTGTGAGGGGAGGCCATATTATTGCCGGCCCGACAAACCCGGTAGCTTGATCAGTACCCCACCCAAAAGAACACCTAGGCTCTAGCAAAGGAAAGGGTCAATTGGGTACTCTGAGACTGATTTTTGTCTTGGTCTCTTTCCAGTAATATAGAACACACCCGCGACTGCCAAACAGCTGCGGGCAAATTACCTAAATATCAAGGAGAGGAGAGAGGGTGGCACCATTAATGACACCTTCACTCTATCCTAGATATACAGCTATGTGAAGTTATAATATCCATTGACTGGGAGAGATGGGGCGCAGCAGCCAGAGTGGCAGACTCCAGACAGCCGGGCCCGCAGTTCGATCACCGGTGCCGGCGGCAGCTTAGCTCATCATGTGACTCTGGGCAATAGCTCACTTAATCTCCCCGATGGCCCCCAGTGCCTTGAAACCCTTTAGGGGTGATATGTTTGCGCTATACAAAATACCTATTGACTAAGCACCGGGTATAAGACAAAGACTTTAGCTGTATAAAGAAGTTATTATCATCTTTAGCACGTTTGTGCTCTGTTTCCAGACATGAAACATATGTGTTGGTAGTTTTCTGGATGGAAAGTGCTAGTTCCTCCCTCACAGAGATGCCACCAAGCACAAGAAACCAGTCTGTGATGGATCAATAAGGCTCATTCCCTCCACTCATTGCTTCCGGGGTGCCAGAAGGAGCTTTGAAAGGCCTTGGCATTTGCATCCTGCACTATGTAAATAACATATCAACTGTGAGTGAAAGCTGAATGCAAATCACTGGGAAAAATACCAGGACATTTTGAATAAAGTGAAGAATTTGATTTCAGTAGTTTTATCTACTTGTAGAGCTTGCTGCCCTTTTAGCCCAGTCTCCTCCTTGCTATGGATGTTGACACTGAATGGGGAAGTTTACTATGAAGGTAATGCTTTGCTTGACCTCACACACCTTCGAGGGAGGACTTTAGGAGGGAAGCAACTTAGCTTGGCAGTTGCAAAAAGATACAAGATTTCACAGCTTTCAACAACAACAAAAATAAATCTAAACGAGATTTGTTAGGGATGAAAATGAGATCTGGCTAGCTTTAAAAACATGCAGACCAGAGGTGCAAAGCTGGCCATTTAATGACCAGTTGGATGCACTGAATACCAATTGCCTGATAGTCGCCGGCTTCAGGAGCCATGAGAGATGACGTGTTTCTTCAAGAAGAGTGCAAAGGGGGTGCGAGGCACATACAGGCATGATATTGTGCTAGAGATAACTCCTCTTCAGCAGTAAGAAACAGCCTCCATTTCTCACTTACCTTCAGGGTCATCTCTGCAACGAAGATGGCGGTGAAGATATAGTTGGAAACACTCAGAAACACCCTCTCCTGCAAGCAAACGAGAAGGAGAAGTAGAGGGTTAACAGGAGTGTGGCATGGCCTGGACAGGACCACCTGTAGCTCTGTGGCAGCAGCTACATGACTGTCTACAAACAAATAGATCTCAGGTATATAAATGTGTCCAAAATGAACACATTTATCACAAGAGCAATAGGATGAATTATAAACAAGATTAACTAAATGTATGACAAATATTCCAAACTCAGGGCCTGATTTAGATCTTGGCGGAGGGGAATGCTCTATCACAAACGTGACAGATATCCCGCCCGCCATATTATGGTGCCATTATATCCTATGGAGATTGTAATATGGCGGACCAGATATCCGTCAAATTTGTGATAGAGTATCCCATCCACCAAGATCTAAATAAGGCCCTCAGTTGCCAAGAAGTGCTTTAACCCCTCCCATGCTCATGACGAGCTCAGCTCGTCATGAGCAATGGTTCCCGTGTGCTCATGACGAGCTGAGCTCGTCATAACGGGTAGAACACTCACACGCGGGGCTAATTCCCCTGCTGTGCGAGCGTTCTACAGAAACAGGTGTGACGGTGACGAGCTCAGCTCGTCATGAGCATACGACCACCGTGGCTCATGGCGAGCTGAGCTCGTCACGAGCACAGGGGCGCTGTGCGCGCCCCCCTTCCCCCCAGCAAAGCGCAGGCAATGGGTTAATGATTAATCTGGAGCAGTAAGACTCACAGACACTGCATATCGTGTCCTCAATAAGCCTGCTTGGTGCTTAAGTGTTCAATGGATCACCCCACTTCCCCAAATCGTACACAAATCCCCCAATCTATGTTCTGTGCCTTACCGTACTCCTTGGTTCAATCTGGGGCCTTTCCAATGCGATAGTGATGCAGTTGAGGAAGATGAAGGCTAGCACTACATAGTCGAAGAGGCGATGGGCGATAATCGTCTGACACATCATGCGGAATCTGCGGTGCAAGAGAGGAAGGATTGAAACTATATCGAAATCAACATTACCAAGGCCATCAGGTTGGAGAGAGGTGGCTGTACAGGTAACAGAGTCAGATGACAACAGGTTTGTGAGGGGGCTTTGCAGGTAACAGGAACATGTAAATGTACATGTAAATGTACCTGTATTTATAGAGCGCACAGCTACTTCCCGGAGGTAGTGTCCCGTATACCGCTTAGGAACGCTTCCTGGTTTTCCCTGTGAGTGTCCACTCCTGGGCATCCCCAAGGTGAAGCCAGGCATCCCAGCGCTTTTGGGGCCGTTGTGGAGATTAAGCAAGCTATTGCCCAGAGTCGCAGAGTGGGACCCATGATTAGAATAGGCACCGAGGCGAGAATTATCAGGTCCGAGGAAATTGAGCCCCAGACCCGCCGAGGCGGGTATTGAACCCTGGTCCCGGACCAGACCTCTGCATCAGGGTCTGCCGCTCTAACCATTTGAGCCACACTTCTCCAACAGGAACAGATGCATCAGTCTATAGACGGATATCAGCAGAGACATGACGTGTGAGAGACAGCTGTGCATCTAACAGGGACAGGTCCATTCATCTACAGACTGAGATTGCAAGGCATGTGACGGGTGAGAGATGGCCTTGCAGGTAACAGAGACAGGTGCATCAGTCTAAAGACTGACATTTCCAGGCATGTGAGCAATGAGAGAGGGCATTGCAGGTTACAGGGACAGGTTCATCAATCTAAAGACTGACATTACTACTCATTTGAGGCGTGAGAAAGGGGTGCAGGTAATAGAGACAGGTGCATCAATCTATAGACCAGCATTACCAAAGTTCACTGATATCAGAGAGGGCGTTCTGTAGGTAACAGGAGCAGATGTTTTAATGTAAGAATCTATGTTACCAGGGATATCTGGTGTGAGAAGGGAAGGGGTGGGGGGGGTTCTGCAGGTATCAATGCATAAACATATTGTTCAGTGTTACGAGGGAGATCTGGTGTGAAAGAGGGCGCTATGCAGGCAACAGGGAAAGGTGCATGAATGTATACACTTAAATCAGGCAGCTGTGTCCTTTGGTTACCCTTAACCAAGACGTACTTATTTTGTGGGGAGAACAGGTAGATGGACCAGTCTTCTCGCACCTCGCACCAATCTGGACGATACACCTCTATCATCTTCCGAATTCGGAAACACAGACTCTGGGAAAGGAGTGACACAAAACAGCTTTGATTAACTTACTGCAAGAAGAATGCAAAGAGCTAGATATGTCCCTTCTTACACTCGTATAATTCTGTCTGACATCTGTTTCTGTTCCCAGCGTCATCATACACATTTTTAAATCCTTTTACCCACCACACCCAATTCACTACCACCTGCTTGGTCATCATAAATACAACTAGGCAGCCACAATTACTTTCCATTAGCAGGGAAAATCATATTCCTCATAAATATGAATGTAATGGTTACGATTCTTGAGGTACGAGGACTGCCAGACTCGTGGGGGCGCTGCGGTGGCGGTCCAGGCACCACCGCAGTGGCGGTTTGCCCGCCCTATTACAACTAGGGCAGTCCGACCGCCATTGTACCGCTGCAATCGCCAGGGAGCAGAGATCCGTGATGGGGGTGCAGCCAACTGTTGGCCGCATTATGCTTGGGGGGACTGCCGCGGTCCTGCCCAGCACATTTCGAGTTTCCTCTCCAACACTGTTTATATGGTTGTTCCTACTCCATGGAAACTATGGAGGAGAGGAAATAAAGGGGGCCCTATAGTCCCCCCTTGTGCCTCAAGGCCATGGGGTGCATGCAGGGGGGCACATGTGCCTGAAAAGCATGGACTACACCAGTCCATGCCGTGCAGGTACTGTCTTTGACGTTTCCATTGCAGTGCCTATTTCATACATATTTCATAGGCACCGCCGCAGGAACACCAAAAAACTGCCCGCCATTAGCAAAAAAAGTCGAAATCTAGCAGGCGGTGCACACACAAGTTTGGCGGTGCGGAACCGGGTCGCTGGTGTGGTGGTCAGGCTCCTGCACCGCCAAACTCATAATCAGGCCCTAAATGTCAAGCCCATGGTATCATCACTGGCTGGAGGATTAGATTATGTTTGCTTTGCCTTTGGAACCATACAGTTGCCAAAAGTCAAGACCCACCCCCACCGTTTAATGCCTATGGACGTCCACAGTGGTGAGCCCTTCATCATCTTCACTCTAAGAGGTTCTCCCTCTTATTTTGTCACAGCAGACCCTGCTCTACGAGCCCTTTCTGGATTCCTTCAAGTCTCCAGAGGAGCCACACGTTCATTTGACGAGCCTCTACATCCCAGCTCTGCTAAGGCCTTGCGAAAAAGATCACTTGACCCATATTATTTTCCACGCCCTGGTTCTTTGTTCAGCCACCAGCAGCTATTCCACATGCTGTAAGTGGCCTTTTTCATGCTTTTCATTGAGATGATGTTTCATGACCTGTCGTTTGTCCAGCAGCAGTACAATCTCAATGTACATTCGAGCTGCTTGGCCACTGTCCAGTACCATTGTGGAATTGGAACTCTAAATGCTATCTCTGCCAACAACCTTATGTGTGTTTCTGGTGGGACAATAGAACAGTATGTTCTGCCCTTTTATGCTGAGAGAGAAAGAAAGCTGTGGCTAGAGAAAGAGAGGAGAGGGAGAAAGCTAGAGGGGGGAGAGAGAGAACGAAAGAAATAGCGGGAGAGTGAGTAGAAGGTGCAGGGAGGAAGGGGAAGAGAGAGAAGGAAAGTGAATGCGGAAGACAAGAGAGAGAAGAACTAGAACAGACATAAAAAGTGATAGAGTGAGTGAGGGAGAGAAAGAAAGAGGGTTAAAGAGAACATGGGGAAATAGAGAGAAAGAGAAACATAGGGAAGAAACAAAAAACAAAATAGAGAGGAAGAAAGAGAGAGGAGTGAGAAAGAGAGCAAACAGCGGGAGAGAGATAGACAGACGAAGGCAGAGGAGCAGTAAGACCAAAAGGAAGAAGGTGAGGAAGAAAGAGATAGAGAGAGAGGGAGACTTAGATGGAGAGACAAAGAGAGAGAGGAGAGACAGAGAGAGTGAGACAAGACAGACAGAAAAGCATAGAAAGATAGTGTGAGTACAAGAAAGACAGGGAGAGAAAGAAACAGAGACATGTACAGAGAGATGGACAGAAGTAAAGAGTGAGTGAAAATATAGCGATAGAGGTAGAGACCGGCATAGAGATCGAAATAGAGAAGATTCTGTTTGTGGTAGTGGCAGGAGTAGTTTAAGAATGAGTCACAGTTTTTCCTAAAATTCTGGGACTTGACGTCGTATTTAACGCTGTACAAAACTAGGACTACGAGTCCCAGATTTCTAAGAAAAAACTTTAACTGACCTTTCAAGTCATGCATCGACCTGAGAACCTTGGCAGCTATGCTGGAAGCACCTGTTATCTCCTCGTCTCTCTTCCCCATCATAGTTCTTACACCATGAGCAATAGTTACCCCCAATAGACATATTACCATGCTTGACAGATAAAAAATTCCCATCCCTCCTACACAAGTCAAACTACTTCCTGTCACATACTATAAAAAGAGGAAGCACCCACCTCCAACACTGTTTTAGTTCTTCTGCGTAATAGCAGGAAGGGATAATGTTTTGTTTTTATGTTGGGTTTTGACACGAGGTCTGCAATAGTGACCTGAGGATTTATTTAAAATACAGCCTTCAAAAGGCCCTGCGAGGTTTGTCTATCAGGTGATTAAGACTGCGGTAAGAATTCCTGCTAGAGTGGAGCCAATTTTGGATTGCAGCAGGTTCTCCACTCCAAATCCCTTCGGGTGCATGTATAACAACAAGCCTGTTTTGAGGTCTCGGCTGTCGAAAGCAGCGCATGCGCTACTCTCGGCATTCGAGAGCTTCTTGGAATCAATTCAGATTCCGAAACTCTCAGAGGCGGAGTTGAAGTTCAGCCCATCTTTCTAATTGGTTCTCGTCGTGTTGCATGCAAAACATAGGCTTCTCATTGTAAAGGAGGCGTCTTAGTCCCTCCTTGTTGCCACCTTGTCTCTTTTTGGCCACGCCCACCGGGTTTTGATCTTTTACCGGCGGTGTGACACTCTCCCCTTTATTACTTCCTACACACTTTTTTCTTTGCATTTGGCTTTGGTAAACTCAGGCGCGTTTACTTTCACATCGCGCTTTCACTTAGAGTGAAAGCGCGATGCGAAAGTAAACACGCAGCTGACTTTGCAGTATCGCGCTTGTTGTTTTTAAAGTTGTGTGTGCCTGTGGTTGAGACTCCACTCCGTGTGCGATGGAGACAGAGGGGTGGGGAGGCAGAGAGCACAAGCCGAGATCTTGCCGAGACAATTGCAGGAACTGCAGAGCATGCAGCAGCGCGGGCGACCATGCCGTCGGATCTGAAAGGTACGTGGGGGCAAATCATTTAATCTCACTGTGCCTAACAAAAAAATAAAAAAATGTATTTGTTCTTGTGTAACGTAACCAGAGCTCATGTTAAGCGCTCCAATACCTTCGGGTCGAGGTCGCGCTATATAACTTTGGAGAACTACAAGCCCGCTTTCATTTTAACATTGTGGGTTTAATGGCGGTGACAGCTTGTTTCGCTGGTGTTTGAAGTTGCGGAGGCAAATGGCACAGGAGTGTCTGTGACTGCTTCTGCCTGTACCATGCCTGCTCTGTGTGCCTGTGGGACGTTTGCACCTCTCGTCTGTGTGTCTGGGAAGCTTGCGCCGCTGCCTGTACTATGCCTCTTCAGTGTGTCTGGCACGCTTGCACCGCTTGGCATGTGCTCTGCTCTGTGTGTTTGTTGTGGGGTTGGTGATACTGGTGAAGGCCTTCACACTACAGACTATGGGGGAGGGTGGTGTGAGGTGTGCCCGTGTCGATCTCTTCACGTGCCCTCCGGCCTCCATGTCCTGCCCTTGGCCCCCGTCATCAGCTGGCAGATGCCCCCCAAGGGCATGCACCTCGAAGTGGTCATGTACTCGCGACCGAGGGTGCTTGTCCGAATTAAGGCGCTTTGTGGCCTGGCAGCCATTCATGCTGCGAAACAGCAAAGCCTTATTTCCCAGGCTGACAATGGAGTTTTCCCTTCATTAAAGTGGGGAGGGAGGGAGCCAGTCCCTGCATGACCCGGGCCCCCAGGGTCAGATGCTGCCCCTTGAGCTCCCCCCCAGGTCACAGGGCACAGCTCCGTGATAGGGCAGACTTTCCCTGCTACCCATGTCTGCCCCGGGACCCGTAGAAGGTCTGTGGAGAGCTGGAAGCGCTTTGAGGCGGCGCCAGTGGGAAATGTGCGCTATACAAACAAGGGCGCTGCTGTAACAGCATGACGGGGTCAGGGGACAGGCTGCAGCACATTACACGTCATCTCTGTGGGTGGCTGGGGGGGCAGGACAGAAGGAGCGCCCTCTGCTGCACCCTCATCCCGAGGAGGGACAACAAACCTCTACTTAGGACTACATTTCCCAGAATGCACTGGTTGAGTACATTAAAGCATGGGGCAGCGACATAGTGTCAAGGTGACTTCACACTATCCACCTGGAAGGCCGAGAGCACAAAAGGGCGAGTGCACCCCTGCGCTGCACTACAACTTCCAGAATGCACTGGTTTGTTCCATGAAAGGCTGGGAACGAGCTGCGCACAGAACTCCTGGAAGGCAGCCATTCTACTCCTACGGCCATCTCCACCGCCGCCTTGGGGATCCCTTCAGACCCAAGTCCACCGCCTGTGAGTGTAACACGGAGAGGATGTGGTCTGACGGCCAGAGCTGCCGACCTTGGAGCTGGTGAAACCAAGGTTCGAGCCTCAGGGACTCTTCATCCTGTGATTCTGGGCAAATCATTTAATCTCCCTCTTCCTACCAAAATTATTTTTCTTTTTAAATGAATGTGTCCTTGTGTAAAGGAACCGGAGCTCATGTAAAGCGCTCCAATACCTTCGGGTCGAGTTCGCGCTATATAAGCTGCAAAAAACAAAAAAAAATCACTGGCTGAACGACAGCAACAATGTCATGATCTGTAAATATGTAATATATAATTGTACAACCCTAATCGCTCTTTATAATTTAATCTTGAGTGAACTTGCAACGCGTACATATGTAACTCTAACCACTAGTATCTGTAGTAGATGTGTGTACTTACTACCATTCTTATGTGATTTTAGAGTTTTTCTGTTTCTAACTTTTATGTAAGTCATGTCCTCTGAAATCCTTATGTAATTTAATTGGTTCTTTTGTAAAGCGCTCTGACACCTTTGGGTAAGGTTGGCTCTAGATAAAAAAAGCATTAAATAAATAACAAGCACTAAAAATGCAATAGGTCTCAAGTTAAAGACATTTGCTTTGCTATACAATACCATTAGCAAATCAAATGGCTTTAACTTAATCAAAAGCGAGACCTATTGCATTTTCAATGCTTGCTTTATGTGTTAGAACAGTGCGAGTGACTCGTACTGTGATTGGTTGTTTTCAGTTGCGAAGGAAAGCATTTGGAATCGCGTGCTCCTGGTAGTAGGGAGGTGTTCTGATTGGTTGTGTCCCCTAGAAACTATTACTAGGATATACAACCAGCAGTGCCTTCAGGAATGACACTTTTTGATTGGTTATTGCTTGTTCTTTGCCCTATATTAAAACAGAGCCTTTTAGGCTGCTTTCTTTGTGCTGGTGATGATGCAGTGTCATCATATTTGTGCTCAAGTTAACCTGCAACCTGCACAACCATAGCTTGTTTTATATTTAGGTGTAACAGACTGAATGAATCATATATTTTGATTAACTTTAGCTAGCATATGAGCAGTTTACCATTGGCATGAGTAGGCCTCTGTGCCTTACTTTAGGTTAAAATTAAGGATGTATGACATTACAACGCTTTTACATCGCATGCCTTTACAACGCTGTTTTTACAACGCATGCCTTTCCAACGCATAGTGCTTTGGGGCGCTGGATAGTGAATAGTTTAATTTACTATTCCAACTCCAGTCCCCGTGGATAGTAGGGAAGGTGTTGGATAGTAAATTAAACCTATTCCCTATCCTAGAGCGCCCCCCAGCGCAATGCGTTGTAATGGTTTGCGTTGTAAAAGTTGCGTCGTAAAGGCACTGCGTGGTAAAAGTTGCGTTGTAAAGGATGTTTCCCTCAAATTAAACATTGTATATCTGCTAGCTGTGCATAACACTTTTTCTGATTCAGATATCACTGTGTGCTCATTTAGAAATGTTAGTTTTTGTAATTGTTATTCTTTGTTAGCTTGCAGTTTGAAGGCTGTAGAGTAGCAATTAGTTAGTTTGGACAGCAACGTCAGCATCTGCATTGGATGAGAAACTGAGGAGATGCATGCTCCTTAGTGAGATATCATCAAAACCACAGTGAGAGAAGTTGGAATTGTATTTTCTGTGAGAAGGAGGCCGACACCAAATACGAAGGGAACAATTGGTTTTGATTGGTTCCTTCCTAGTGGGAACCAGAAGAATGTTTTATTTGGATGGAACTTATGTTTAAACTATGTCAAGCTTTTTAGTCAGTTTGTTCACTCGCCCCTGTCCATCTTTGCAGGTGGAAGCCCTTTTTCCTTCTCTTGCAATCAATGCTCCTTATTTTCCTGCTCATAGAGATACTCTTGAGAACAAGTATATTCTTTGTCATTTTAATTGGAACCTTTATTTGGTTCTGCTTTTGATGCTATATCCGTCGAAACCATCTGCTTCTGTAATTCCCCGCCCTGTCTTCAACATTAGCTCAGCATAAGTGCATTTCCTTTATGGAAACAACAACTTTGCCTTGATTTGCCTATGTTGCCTTTAATAATTAAATATTCACATTACTATTAGAATTACTTGGATTATATTCATGTATGTTGCATCCAGGTGAATTTCGATTTATGTCTAATTGATTTGATTGAAGGCTGTAATTTTACTAATTTGCTAATAAACATTTATGGTTTTCAATCTACTCTTCTCTGTCGTTACTGTGCTTCACTGTCAATGCAATGTTAATACTTTTGTGAGTTCAGCCTCAATTTGAGATAAAGGCCCATCCTTGTAGATATAGCAGAGTTGTGAGTATGTGCTAAGTGAGCGTGGTGCAAATAATATCCTTATCTAATCCACTATCGAATCTGATAGCAAACGATGCTTCTCACTGAGGCGTAGTTAGAATTTGCCCCCAAATCTAATCTGCTCCAGCCCAATATGGGTCCCCGAGTTTCCAATGGTCCAGCTGGAAGAATTGGTGGTGTTCTGGCATTCCTCTGCAGTTGCAGAGTTACAGTAGGGTTATGTGTATTTGAAAGTGTTGTCGAGCATTGCTGTGTTTGTGGGCTTTGATGAGTTAGTGTGTTGTGTGGTGCGCTGTTCATTTTGAGTCTGGAGGGTTCTGTGTTGTTGTGAGATTTGTCATGTTGTCTTATGTATTTTGCTTGTGCTTAAAAAGATAAACACACCTGCTGCGAAGAGCTGAAGTTTGGCTTTGGTTACTGGACTCACTTTAATCTAAGATCTCGGGATAGATATTAAGTATATTAAGTTGTGACTTATCTATTAAGGTTTGTGGTGTTGAACCGTGAAGCAGTATCAGGCGCACATGGAAGGAATTAAAGAATATTAGTCTTTTAAAGCGCAACCTTAGCCCAAAGGCGTCAAAGCACAGCAGAAAGGGCCATCAGACAGAAATACATGAAGGGCTCATACTAATGGACAGGTAAAGAGCCAGTTCTTCAGGGCCTTGCGGAAGAGCGAGCCAGACACTTGTCCAGAGATTGTAGAGGGGAGGGCATTCCAGAGCCTAGCAACGACAACGGAGAAGGCTCTGCCCCACCATCTGGCTCTCCTTAACCTGGGGACTACCAACAGATTTTTACTGGCTGATCTTAGCTGTTTAGTTGGAACATATAGTTGAACGGCCCTTTAATACCTTTCGAACATATGTTGTGGAAAGCCTTGTGAGTAAGACGGAGAGCCTTAAACAGAATTCTCCAGTTTAGAAGGAGCCAATGTAGCTTGCTGACAGAAGCCGAGACTGAGTGGTATTCGGGACGATCCATCACCAGCCTGGCAGCTGTGTTCTGCACCAGCTGCAGACGATGAATAAGACCTTTGTTAATACCAAAATAGTGGGCATTACAGTAGTCCAATTTGGACAACACTAAGGCGAGGACTGCCTGCTTTCGAGAGGCGAAAGAGAGAAATTGAGTAATTTTCCTAAGAATCCCGATAGTCCCAAAGCAAGTGGACACCGTTTTATTAATCTGAGGGCCCAGAGAGAGAGAGTTGTCCACTATGACACAAAGATTTTTTCCTTGGGATACTGGGCAGGAGCCGGAGCCGAGCGTATCCGGCCACCAGTCATTGGATCAGATATGCTGCTGGTTTCCAAAGATCAAAACCTCTTGAGAAAGGGATTTTTTAATTCTATGGTGAGGTGTACTAACTGAGATGTGATGATTGGTCAGTCAGACAGTCAAAATATCTTTATTTGGCTGACTCTCAGCCATAAAAGAATGCATCAAAAGACATGTTAAACGGGTTAAAAAATGATACAGACAATGAATAATGTATTCCGAGACAATAACAGTTCATAATCAAAATAATAATTTATAAATTAGCACAAGGTAGCAGCGTAAATCAGGGACAGGGTATAGATGAATTCATAACGATCCCATGTCCCAGTGTGCAATAGTGCCCAGAGATGATTCATTAAAACAAGTAAAATCATTTCCCAACAATGTCGCGTAAGCGAGCAGTCGAAGATATAAATCTATAAATCAAGCAAAGCAAATTCATAAGTTAGAAGCTGAAGATGATGTAGAGCGGCCCAACATTTCTAATGTTTAAAAACTTTAAAAGGGGGATAATAAAATCACCCCTTGGCTTGGTATAAAGTTGACAAAAGAAGAAAAAATGAAGGGTGCACTGAGTGAACTTAGAGTCGCAAGGGCACAGATCCAGTTTGGCATCGCAGTAAACTTTACGAGGATAAGAGCCCAAAAAATGCGAAATGCCAAACCTGAACCTGAAAGGTAGAACAATTTAGCATGACTGAAATAAAAAGAGGGATAAGGTTCAACGGCTAGAGAGCATACTAGAAGCGAGTGTTCTAACACTCTTTTTTATGCCATCTCTGAATTTCCTCTCGATGAGTTTAGGCAGATTAGAAGGTCCCTTTCAGTTTAGCTTTAGGGATCTTGGCTGGATTGCGAAAACAATCTACCAACCCAAGTGACTCCAACTGTTTTTTATATAACTGAGCCAAGGTATCTTTAACATGTGATCCAGTTTAAAACAGTCTAAGATAATTGCACGGTTAAGTGCTGGTTCTTCCTTCGCCCAGATGGAATGCCACAGTAGAGCTATTTGTATACGGAAAGATAAAGGTGTCAGGCCAAAGCTCCCTATGACAGACAATAGCAGGGAGGCTATTGGGGACTGTCAACAAACATCTCATGAACATCTTTTGGCTCTTTGTAGACAAAAACCCCATACTCCGGCCCCATTAAGTATGACGAAATGAGGAATGAGCCTTGTAGATGTTAATAATTGTCTTAATGGGTCTTGAGCCTAGATTTTTGGTGAACCTGAATACTGCCTCCAAGCTTTGGTAACAGCTGCTAATCCTTGTTTCAACTAACTAAATTGTGCCAAGTACTTTTTTGGTCAAACTGGAATCCCAAATAAGAAAAAGTGGGGACATAAGACAGCTTTTCACTGTTAATAAAACAGGTTTTTAAAATAGTGGGTAATTTACCCACCACCATAGTATAAGATTTCCCTATGTTAGCCTTTAGACCAAGGCCAGTCATGAAATCATTCAAACTGGTCACAAGCTTCTGCAAACCCACACTAGTCCTGGACATTAGGACACAATCATCTGCATAAAGTAATGCTGGCAGATTTCTAGTACCTATCTTGGGGGCGTCCACATTCCCAAAATTAATATGACTTTCTAAATCATTAATATACAAGCAGAATAAAAAGGGGTCGAGAACGCAACCTTGGCGAACCCCTCGATTCATTTTTATTGGGGTGGAGAGTTCACCACCTGCTCCGTATCTGACCCTCCCCATGTTTGGTAATTCTTTTGCTCAGAGGAGTAGAATACACTAATCAGGGAGATTACCCACTGATAAAGAGTTCACTTCATGTGTCTGTTATAACGTCCTTCGAGTGTTATTCCCAAATTACTCTAGAGTGATTGTGCACTTTGAATTTTCCTTTAGCTGCACAGGCAAGATTTTTGTTTTGTTTTTGTGTTTTAATGATTTGTTATTGCTAAGCTGAATCACATTTGAGTGAAAGCTGCTGTGAGGTGCTGCATGTTGAGTCATAGGGTGCTGCCATGATCATTGTTGATAGGTGTGCATTCCATGCTGGGATTGATGGTTACATCAGAGAGTGTTGAGTTGTGAGTGTACAGCTTTGTTGTGTTGCTCTGAGACTGGAAGTCTGAGTTGTTGAATATTGTTGTGTGATTAGCTAAGAACCGTCGGTTGTTTCAGTTGACTGAATTGCATTGTGCCAAACATAGGAAAAGATGACAATTTTCAAGAAATGTAGTGCTTTATTTAGAGATGATGTGAGAAGAAATGCGTTACTTACCTGTAACTGCAGTTATCCAGTATTGGTATCTTTCATAGATTCACATGCCTGAATCATTCCCCGTCCTCGGGATGGGAGTCCCCGGTACATAAATAAAGTAATGTCTCATTAGACATATAGAGTAATAAGGCAAGAGCCTTACATTAGTAACATATCCATTTCCTTTTGTAAAAAGGACCAAACTCTAGAAAAGAACCAATCGGCTATGACCACCCTCTGGAACCTTCCTGGAAGGAGCTCTAGTCCCTCAGATTTTCGTAAGCACAGTGCTAAGTAGGTGTATCACTGAAAGA
This sequence comes from Lissotriton helveticus, assembly GCF_964261635.1. Lineage (NCBI taxonomy): Eukaryota > Metazoa > Chordata > Amphibia > Caudata > Salamandridae > Lissotriton > Lissotriton helveticus. Next base: position 1,360,766,454 of record NC_136057.1, read on the forward strand.
ACTAGGTGAGCCCTTCCAGGGGAGGTGGGTGGGTTGCATGTGAATCTCTGAAAGATACTAATACTGGATAACTGCAGTTACAGGTAAGTAACGCATTTCTTATCCAGTATTAGGGTATCTTTCATAGATTCACATGCCTGAATCAGAGCAGTAAGCACTGATAAGCACATTTCAGAGTACAGCATATACGAATTCACCAGATAATAACATATCAATGTAAAACATAGAAAGTACCAAACTGCAATCAAAGAAACCATTAAAGAACACAATAAAGAAATGTGCGTATAAAAGCAAGGATGGTGGGATGACAAGAAAGGCTCACCTCTATTGAAATAGATGACGTAGCACCACCTATCCCACTGCAGCATCCTTCATGAGTTCCGTATCCAAGCAGTAATGCTTGGTAAATGTATGCAGCATCTCCCATGTTGCCGCTCAGCAAATTTCTGTGATAGGCACACCTGCAAAGAGTGACATGGAGGTAGAAACCACCCTAGTGGAATGGGCTCAAACCTTGGAACGCAAGGGTTGACCCGCTTGCTGGTGACAGAAAGTAACAGCGCCAGAGATCCACCAAGAGATACTTTGTTTAGTAAGTGGGGGACCTTTCCTAGGTCGACTGTAAGCTACAAAGAGTTGGTTGGATTTGCGGAACGACTTTGTCCTGTCAAGGTAGAATTTAAGGCAATGTTTAAGGTCTAGAGAGTGTAGAGCACTTTAAGCCAGTGTTTGAGGATTTGGAAAAAAAGGTCCGTAAGACTATAGGCTCATTGATGTGAAAGTCTGACGGGACTTTGGGCACACATTTAGGATTATTTTGCAGTATAACCCTGTCATGCTTGAACTGAAGAAAAGGGTATTGAACTGAAAATGCCTGAAGCTCACTTACTCACCTTGCAGAGAGAGGTAAGGGCTAGAAGGAGTGCCGTCTTCCAAGAAAGATATTTAAGATCAGCTCAAAAGGGTGTTTCATAAGCTGAGCAAGAACTGTGTTGAGTTGCCAAGTGGGAGGCAGAGATTTGACGGGAGGAAAAGTCCTGAATAGGCCTTTGAGAAATTGTTTAATCAGTCTACTAGACCAAAGAGAAAGACCTGCAGAAGATCTCCTGAATCGGGATATAGCTGCCAGGTGAACTTTAATAGAGGCGTGAGCAAGACCTGAAGTCGCCAGATGGAGAAGGTAAGGCAATATTTGTTCGGGAGAAGATGAAAGAGGGTGTATGCTTGCCGACTTACACCAGATGCAGAACCTCTTCCATTTTAAGGAATATGTTCTGGCTCGAGCCCGAGCCAGAACTGCCCTGCAGTCCGGAGGAATGTCTAGGCCATGGAACTCTTGGAACTCAGGAGCCAAGCCGATAATTTGAGGGATGTTGGACTTGTTCCCGGTTCATTGTGAGGAGAGAGGGAAATGGTTTCAAAGGGATCGTCGGTTCCAGGGAGAGAAGATGGAGCACCGTGAACCAATGCTGGCATGGCCACGCAGGTGCTATTAGGATTTGCTTGCAGGGTTCTGCCTTCAACTTCCTGAGGACCCTGGGAATTAGGGGAATCGGTGGAAAAGCGTATGCAAAGATGTTGAACCATGGGATCTAAAATGCATTCCCTAGAGATCGTCGTTGGGGATTCCAGCTTGCGAAGTTTTGGCATTTGGCGTTCTGCTTGGTAGCAAACAGGTCCAAGAGAGGAGTGCCCCATTGGGAGAATATGCGGTCAAGAGTCCGCTGGTTCAACTCCCATTCGTGACATGTTGGTTGTTGCCTGCTCAGTAAATTGGCCAGCAGGTTGTCTGTTACTGGAACATATTCCGCTCAAAGGGAAGGGTTGTGGGGAAGCAGCCAGTTCCAGATCTTTTGAGATTCATGAGAGAGTGTTAGTGAACAAGTACCTCCCAGCTTGTTCAGGTCGTGCATTGTCGTAGTATTGTCCGTCCGGACAAGCACTAGAGAACCTTTGATCCTGGGAAGGAACGCTAGGAGAGCCAGATAGACAGCTCACAGCTCGAGGAGGTTTATGTGAAGCTTCCGTTTGGAAGGAGACCACTTTCCGCTGATTCGGAGCTCTTGGAGGAAAGCTCCCAACCCTCCAGGGACGCATCTGTTGAGATGATTTGTGGAGAAGCTTGGAGAAAGAAGGGCAGGCCTTGAGAAAGATTCAGTGGACGAGTCCACCACTGCAGAGTAAGTAAAGTAAAGTCCACATTTGTAAAGCGCACAATCACCCGTTAGGGTCTCTAGGCGCTGGGGGCCATCGGGAAGATTAAGCGAGCTATTGCCCAGAGTCACATGGTGCTGGGCTAACCTGCCGCCGGAGCCGGGGATCGAACCGTGGTCCCCAGATTCCAGCGTCAGTCGCCCTGGCCGCGGCGCCACACCTCCTACCAGAGCAGTGACCATCTGAGGGGTCCATCTGAGGGGTCACTTGAATGACATCATCGAAGGTTCCTTCGGGTTGAATTCACTGAGCCAACAGTGCTTTTTGGAGAGGGTGTATGTAGCGGCGACAGTAAGGAACTAGCAGAATACAGGACAACATCATTCCGAGAAGGGATTTGAAAAAGCGTATTGAGAGAGACTTCTTGGATTTTATGTGGTTTGCCAAATGAAGTAGTTTGTTCTGTCGCTCTTGTGACGGGAAAGCTTTCTTCTGGGTTGTGTCGAGAGTAGCACCCGGAAAGGATATCCGCTGAGAAGGTTAGAGGGCAGACTTGTCCTGATTGAGAGTGAGTCCCAGGCGACTGAAAAGCTATAGACAGGCGTTGGAAGACCTGGCCGCACCATCTAGAGAAGGTGGCTTGACGAGCCAGTCGTCGAGGTAGGGAAAGACCTGATGGTGTTGTTGCCTGAGGTATGCAGCCACTGGAGAAAGGCATTTTGTAAAAATGCGTGGAGCTGACTTGAGTCCGAAGGGCAGGACTCGGAATTGGTAATGTCTGCCTGCCACAGCGAATCTCTGAAACTTTTTCTGATTCTTGTAGATAGGGATATGGAAATAAGCATCTTGAAGATCCAAAGACACCATGTAGTCATTTGCGTTGAGAAGTTGCAGCACTTCTTGGATGGTAACCATGCGATAGTACTGTTTCTTTAAGAACTTGTTGAGACCTCTCAAGTCTAGGATTGGTCTCCATTTCCTCTCCTTTTTGCGCACCAGGAAAAAACGGGAGTAAAACTCCTTCCCCCATTGACGAAGAGAAACCTTGTGGCATTATTTTTTTGATTAAAATAGATAGGATTTTACATCAAAAACCATGGGTGGTTGTATGCGATCGCCCAAGTACCACCCGAGGAATGCCTCCTTGATGCAGAGTAACGCAAAACAGCATTTTACACTGCTTTGCATAATGTTCAGGCAAATTCCCAGCGTAAAACAGGTTTTGCGCTGCAAAGTCAATCCAACAAGAAACATTTTGTGCAGTTTTGCGTCACTTCTGTGATGCATACCCAGCGCAAAAGGTTTGCAAATCTCGCACAAAGTGTGTTTATTTTATCTGCAACTTCCTGCTGCCTATCGGTGTATAGGTGTGGTTCCTTTAGAGTGGCTTTTCATCTCCACTCACTTTCATGCCGATTTCAAGATGGAATTCCATCTGATCTAAAATGGCTTCCCTCGGGTCAGTCTGAATTAGAGGAGGGAAAGGACCTTTGTGAAGTCCGCTCTAGCCATGTGTCCCTTCTGTGGTTTAGTCTGTTTGGTCTTCCTTGAATCCGAATGGTTACACTGCTCTTCCTGAAGCTTGTGTACAACTGGTTGCGCTGCAGCAAAGTCCTGAAGGATTTCATCTCTCAACAGGCATAGGGGTACGGTGGGAAGAAAGGCTGCCTTTGGGTGCTTTTTGCCATCTGGGTGCCTCAGATCTGAAGGAGCAATCACAGATTAGGGTATTGAATGCTTGGATTTTAAGTCAGAAGGTAAGATTAGTTTTGTATGGACACCATAAGATATTTAGAGGGAACCTCGGCACAAGGGTCATTTACAGGGCTCTTCAAATATACACCAAATTCTGGCCAGGCGGGAGGACTTTTACGCTGTGCAACCAGCTCTCATTTTGGAACCATCAGTGTAGAGATGGAAACTTTGGGCCCGATTACGATTGCGGTGAATCCGCATGCTTCGGGCCGGCGGAAGCCACCGCCGGCCCGGAGGATGCGGATTCACCGCTGCGTTGAGAGAAATGACCCCCCGCCAGATTAGGATGGCGGGGGGGGTCATCTGCGGACGGCAAGACCGTCCGCCGCTTTTCCGCCGCGAGACCGCGGCGGAAAAGCTCTAATATGGTGGCGGTGTCTATCAGACACCGCCACCCATATTAGGATTTGTTTAGGGATATGCCTTTCCGCGGCGGCAATGCCGCCACGAAAAGGCATACGGTCTTTTCTTTGGGGGCCCGTTGCGGGCCCCCAGGGTGAAGGGGGGGTTGCACATGGGGGGTACCTATGGTACCCCCCTGCATTTGCATGCACAAAGCCGCAGGCACCGCACATTGCCTGCCGCTTTATGCATGCAAATGCACTGCTTGCATTTTTAACATTGCGGCGGGTGCTGCTTCAAGCAGCACCCGCCGCAATGTTAAACATACAGGATGTGACCGCCAGGGTGGCGGTCACATCCTAATTTGCACGGAGGGACCGCCGCTGCCCCTGCGGACAGGTCCCTCCACCTCTGGGGTGGCGGACGGACGAAATGGCAGTGGAAGTCGGAGAGATTACATTAAAAGAGGTGCGCTGACGGCAAAAGAGGCACACAATTTATTCAATACGTAGATGTTGGAACAGACATATCCAACACTGATCTCATCAGGCCCTTAATGATGATTTTAACTATGCACTATGCATACACTGTACCGACTCTTCATGGTTAAAAAGTGGTTGGTCTCATTACACCCATCAATAGTCCTTATGCAATGGATTCCATTTGAAACAAGCATTTGCAATGCAATAGGTCTCGCATTATTAAAGTTTGAGCTATTGGCATTGCTAATAATAATGCAACACCAATAGCTCAAACATTCAGTAATGCGAGACCTGTATCTCTTCCTATCAAACGCGTAATTCCTTGGTGTGTTGCTCTTTCATGTGAACTTGATCTTGATAGGATACATGTAAACATGAAGAATACAATTAGAACCTCTAGGGCAAAATGAAACACACCAAAGCAGTTAGATATTTGTTGAAAAAAGATATTAGAATCACTTTAATATGCCAAATTTGAAGAAATAAAACACCGTAGCTCAACGCGTGTAGAAAGATGTAGTGATTTTAATCTCCCTTATAATTACCTTAGGCATAAAAAATATGAACTGCAACACAGACCGTGTGATTTATATGATCACGTGCCCATTTGCACTAAGGTACGTGGGACACATGACCCGTAAGATTAAAATTCGAATTAGTGAGCATAAAAGCACTATACGCTATAACAAGCAATCCACCCGCTTGACCAACCATTTCTTGAATGCCAAACATCAAGCAGACGACATGAGATGGGTGATCCTTGAACATCCTATGATCCCCCACCATGTAACTGATATCTCCCGGTTCCTTTTTTATAGGAAACAGAGATGGATCTTTAAACTTAAGACAGATATAGAGGGTTTGAACGACACCATTCCATGGGTCCAGATCTGATCAACTTGAAAATTACATAAGAGTGGTGAACTATATAAGAAATATCACTTCCCTCTTTCTAAATAATTCTATAGATACGACAGTCGTCGCCCTAACCTATATGATATGATACACAAACTTTTCACAACATCAAAAATGAGGTTAGATCATTTCTGTTCCGAAAATATTTGCAACACAAACCCCGCTGATGCTACTGTACACTCTGGCGGTTTCATCACCCTTGACCAGTTTCTGCTTCATATAATGAGGTTGAGACAGTGACCACACACAAAATACCATGTTCTTAGACCCCGTTGCCCACCACATATGTGGGCTCACTTGGGAGAAGTTGATTGAACCCACAGAGAAACATAATCTTCCCCTATCGGGTTTCAATCATCAACAAAATTCCCATACATTAGAAAGAACATATAGACAAATCACGCTCTCCTAACTATCAAATGTTTGTAATATCTACCCATTACATTGAACAAACTCTGAGATAGGGTTCATGCAAGGCAATGCCTTCTTTCTGTTCTAGTTGAGCCTCAATGAATGCTCACGGTTCCAACTAGATCGTCCACGCATGCTGCAAAGCCATCCGACTTGTGCTGTCGCTGCCACTATACAGCTTCAGACGATGACACACACGCCGGGGCCGGCTCTGTTTTGACGCGCGTGCGCTTGGATATGGCGCCATGATGATTTACACTTCGGAGTAGCACTTTGACCCCAGCCGCCCGAACTCATATATCGAGAGGCGCGTGCGCTGGGATAATAATACTAACAAGATAGCGTCTCAGTCGGACGCAAGACGAATTTAGATGCTTTAAAGACACTATCCATCGCAGGCAATTTGACGTTTCATCGCGATGTTACGGGTGTGACTTACTTAATTGGACAATAAGCCCCAATCGAGCCAATCAGCTCGACTATAAGACAGGACCCTCTACCTTCCTCGGTACCTCCCACACTGATCGCAGATCACGCAGAGGTACCGACGGATAGGTGAGTAAAACACGAACCAGGGCACACCATGGTTTTGTTGGTTTTGTTTATATAATACTATCTTTGTTAACGGCAGTAGCATTTTTAAACTACCAGTATGGGTATGGTACATTATCCCAATGTTTGAGTTGGAGTTTATATTTAATGAAGAGGCATAATTCATATGGCAACACCCTTGTAAATAGGGTGAACCCTGTATGTCAACCTCGCACTGTCTTGTAGACTCCACGATCTATTTTTTTTTTTAAACATTTTTTGCAGTGTTTTATATAGCTTGAACTAGACCCGAACCGAATCAGGTATCAGAGCGCTTTACATATTTTTCCAGTTACGTTACATTTTTACGTTTTCCAGTTACTTTCATTTTAGGCACGGGGAGATTAAGTGATTTGCCCAGAATCACAGGAGGTTTTGGCGTCGTTACCGAGAGTCAAACCCAGTTCCTCCAGGTCCGAGGTCGAGCGCCCTAGCCGTTAGGCCAACTCCTCTCCCCTTTTAATGTATCTCTTCAACAAGTTATAAGAAATGTCACTTCTGGTACACAACCCTTATGGGTAATGTGTAATACACCATCCAGTAAGATCACCTTTGGTCTATTTTGACATACACACAAATTTGACACTATTACTAGAGTCGATGCCAACCGTCGGCCGCCATTGATGTTAAGCTTCATGTTTTATGATCATTTAGATTTAGGTTTTTTTAGTGCAGAGAGTACAATGTGGGTACATAAGATGGATAATGTGATTACCCTTTGTCCTGGTACTCTCTCCTATTTCCAGAGCGGGGCCTCAACCACCGAGCAGTGGCCGGGTGAGGTGAGGCTTACTCCCACAGAAAGTTGGGTGAGTACTTTTTCAATCACAATATTATTTGATTTTCCCAAACAGATTCATGTATGGAACAAACAAGTCTAATACAATGTATTATTGACTCAGTAACATGTTGTGTTTCCTTGCATTGGGGCATATGTACAGTTCACCAATTCATAAGGCTATTTGTTGTTTTAATAGCACTTCCTTTTTTTAGGAAAGAAGAAAATAACTCAGAAATATCCACATTTCATGGGATACACGTCCGGTAGGGTGGTAATACACCACTGACTTTTTTCTTCCAATAGAAATGAATTATTGAGCACATTGTCGTCACTTTTGATTTATTAGCAGTAGCACTTATAGTTATTCATCCTTAGGTCCTGAAGAAAGCCGAGCCAGTGAGCTACCCGGCTGAAACATGTCGACCTCACCTTTTGCCAACAGATAGTTTAATTATTGTATACTATCAGGCCGTTTTTAGTGGATGACATTAGGACAATCCTTAATAAACATATTTTTTGTCCTCTTAGTCATTTTTAACTCACACACGTTCACTATTTGCACTGCACTTCACTAGTTCCCACACACCGTGTATAACCATAGTGGCTGGGATTTCAAGAGAGTATGAGGTCTGGCATTCGTGTACGTAAGCCTTAGAACAACTTTGGCTACACATGACCCATCTCTCCCGTGTTTCCAGGTGACGAAATTCCGCCAAGCCAGGGTTTGCGCGAGTTGTGGTAAACTGGTGAACTGATTATGCTCTAATGCTGGGGGGACATCTGTTACATCTACAAGACCAATGTATTCCTTGTTGTTAGACATAAAAAATATGTTGCCAAAAATACCCCCTTTCTGCTTAACATTATTTATCTAGAAAAACAGAGCAGAAGTAAAAATTAAGTTTCTTTTTTGAAATTATGGTCCCTGCCATGCCTTTTCCCTTGGTTGATGGCTCTGGCAGCAGAACTTGTGACATCAGAACTCAACAGTAAAAGGCTACTAAAGTTGGACGGCTACATCATTTCTTTATCACATTGAGTAGGTGCATCATAGTCTTCTTATAACCATGCATATTTAAACACTCTTGACATGTTCTATGACATTATTGATAACATCACCGATGGCAACTAAAGTGACCTCAAGATGACATCACTGCATGTTTAGATGGTACATCACTGTTACTTAAGTTAACTATAACTATAACATTGCTTTAATTTTTTTCAGGTTTTTATATAAAGTAAGATAATATTAACATACCCAGCAATAACATCCCATTAACCTTTGTTTCTTTTTCAATTAATTTCTAAGGATTTTCTAACATAAACTGAGATTTTATTATGATACCTAACCATGCCAACCACCTGGGCGCAGCAGTGGTTGCTCGGCGGCTAGGCCCGGTGTCCCAAATTCGCACAGCTGGCCCACCACCATTGAGAATAACGGAAGCTCAATTGTACTTTATGTAGAGCACATTCCCACATTATCACAGTGCAAAAGACGTTACTTTCCTCACAAATGCATATGTAGTTTAGGCAGTGCTTAATTTGAGCCAGTGATTTCCGGTGCTTGCCATGCTGACTTTAACCCAAATCTCAAGCAGCATTACTCTGAGCATACCTGGAGCCGAATATGCGAATAGCGCATGAGTGTGTCGCCCAAGCGGTTTAGCTCCAGCGCAGCTGTGTTGCCTGTGTGTGCGTACGTCTTATCCGAAGCCCCTGCATTTTACACCCCAGGCAGAGGGAGGCACTCGCATAGCAGGGCAGTGAAGCGCTGGGGGCAGTATCGGGTGCTTGGCTGGTAGGACAGAGTCAGGTGCTGGTGGGCAGTATCGAGCGCCAGCTCTGCAGGGTAGTGCGAGCCACTCTATCCGGTGGGCAGTTAGAAGCACTGGTTGGCGCTGTCGGGTGCTCATGTCAATGGGCAGAGGAAGCAGTTGGCTCTAGAGGGCAGTGCCAAGTGCTGACGTTTGAGGACGATCTCGGACAGTGGTTGGCAGAATCACACTCTAGTGCGCCAATGTCAAGCGCCAGCTATGGAGGACAGTGGCAACCTCTGTATGAGGTGGACAGTGGCAACCTCTGTATGAGGTGGGCAGTGGCAAACGCCGGCTACGGGGGACAGTGGCAACCTCTGTGTGAGGTGGGTAGTGGCATGCGCCAGCTGCGGAGGACTGGGTGGGGTGTTTGCTCAGGGCAGGGTTTGCCCAGTCGCACCACAGGAATCGAATCAGAATTTCATCGAATGACTTACAAGGGAGTAGGGCTCGGTTTGAAGTTGGCGCCAAACAAGGTGTACCTGCTCCTATAATTTGTTTATGGCACCCAGTCTGTCCCCAAAGTACTACTGTCTCCACACCGCAACCGGTACTCGTATTTCCTGTCTCCAAACCCAGCCTCACCCTGTGCGCCCCAGACCCCCACTCACTGTACTACGGAATCGTCTCCCTCTCTCCAGCCCTGGGCTTTTCTGACACAAATCATTAGATCGCTCACACTAGTATTATGCAGTCAGCAGGTGTGTTAGTTAATTAGTTAAATGGCAGCCGCTATGACTACAATTCCCAGAACACACTAAGCTGGCTGACGACATCCCAAGGGTGAAGCGCCTCCTGGCACTCACAGCTGGGTACCAGTCCTAGAACAGACACCCAGCACATGTATTCCTCAGTACGGTCACTCAGTGCAAACCTCCTAGTACCCCATAAACACGCACAAGTAGATTTGCAAAAGTAATTACGAGTGCAGAAAGTCATAGCTGCCAGGTTTCCCAAGCGCATGCGTGACTCCTTAGACTAGTCCGTTTCTCCCCCTGAGGATTTGGGGCTTGTGTTGTTACTTAACACTTATTCTAGGGGAACTAGGGCTCGAGAACGCCATTCCAGCCCAAATAATTAACAGCACAATAAACGGCAGTGAAAGCGATCGCTCACGATCGCTATTGTAAAACAAACACGCCCGCGAGTGGTGCGTGCGCGCGCCACAGCGAGACATGTGCTTTCAATTATCGCGCCCATGTCTGGGCACGATAATTGAAAACACATGACGGTTGGTGCTCGTAACAGACACCAATAGGCCGTGGACGGGGCAATGCGCCCGCCTTTGGCCAATTGCGTGCTGTCTTTTATAAAAAGATGGATGTAAAGGCCAATAGCGGCCACAAAAGGAAAAGCATACACACGAGCATGTGCAATTCCTAGGTCAGCTTCAAAACTCAGTTTTTCACCTACTAAATGTCTTGGGCTGCGCTAGCAGTGCTGCGCACTGCATGCTAGGTGCGAGTCCTAAAAAGGAAGAGCAGCCCTGTTAGGAATTAAATCAGTGCTCAACAAGTTACTCTCTGAATTCTGAAGCGAAAGGTCTATCCACAAAGCCAATATTCCAGCTAAGCACTGAAACTCAAGCACCGATTGTAGCAACAGAAGCAAGTTTGCTGGGGTTGTTGGGGTCCTGTAAGGAATATAAGGGGTAGTAGGACTACATAGCGGAAAAGGAGAAATTGAAGCGAGTGGGGCGGCTACGGAGAGATGAGGCAGCATGGATGATGCACTCATTTCCTGCTGTAATATAGCAATTCTACTACTCACTGAGAGCATCTGCTTGGTACTGAGAAGTACTGGTACTCTCCAACTGGAAGTAATGCTTATGTGCTGGCAAGTGCTGACACTCTCCTTCTCAAACTTAAGAAGGGCAAGTACCTAGGACCTGAGAGTACGTACGCATTTAAAGCACTGTTTTCTGCAGAAGAGTATTTTGAGATGTACATTTATTTTGGATCCAAGACTTCAGGACTAAAGACAAGTCAAACTATTGATTTCCAAATTGCCCATCATATGGAATAAAGGGACGATAATGATGTCTCTTTTTTGTTTCTAGTTTGTGTCTGGTTGCAAGAATATCTGCCAGGAAGCTGTGTAAACTGTAAGTTCTAAAGTGTTGATGTCTCAAGAGGCATACAACCCAAATAAAATGTAGTAGTTGCTCAAGCAAACCAAACTCTTGGCTCCAGTAAGCAACTCCAAAGCCTGCCTGCTTCCACTGCACTTTAACATCCAAATAGAGTCCAAACATTTTCACTCATATTACCCCTGTGTTACCCAATTGGTGCTTAAATGCTAGATAAAAGGGCATAGCATAACAATCATTGAATGGCGTATGGATCACCAGCATATGCACACAACCCACTTTGATGTACTCACATAATCTATTTCCTCCTCTTCTTCCCCTTTGTCCTTCCGACTGTTCATCTTTGGAAAGACCTCCTTGGCAATGTTGGGTGTCTTCCCATTGCAGTCCTGGTGGTCACCGGTAGTCCCACTGCCCTTCCTGGTGGTACGGTGGCTTGGCCGGGCAGTCGGTGTATCGGCTGTCTCAGAAGAAGCCTTGGTTTCCAGAGACTGAGCCCTTCGGTGCTTGACACTGGATCCCCGGTGGAGGCGCACACTCTCATGTGCACGTTGCTCCTCCTCCTCAGCCAGTCGCCGGCGCTCTCCAGAAAGGAGGGATTCGTGCTCTGCAGAGGGTGGGCGGGGCTTCAGGCTAGGGTGCCGGCTCAGGCTGTTCCAACTGGAGCGACGACTTCCCCAGGCTCCGCTGCGGCCCCATGCTCCAAAATGAGAGGTTCGGGAGCAAGACTGAGAAGGAGAGACATGTTAACAATGATATTCTCCAATCCTGACCTGAAAAACCTATGCTATTTCTTTACAGGGGTACACATCCAGCTCTTCTAACATTCCTTAACCTGGACGAGCAGTATTCTTTGCTCTTCCTGTACTGAAACCCACGCACAGCTCTGTCAGTGCACCTCTAGCTAGGTCTTAGCAGCCCCTACTATATCAGTATTAGGACCCATACATGGTATTCCAGTGCAAGACTCTACATGAAAGCTTCTTATGCTTCAGATATCCAACACCTTAAACACAGCCTGCAGGTAATCCAGGCCGCGATGTTAAGGGTCTACCCGATTTCCAACCCAATCGAGGCAGAGTTCTTGTTACTTGCCAAGAACAACAAACAAAAAACAGTTCAAACTAGGCTCAGTGACATAGACCTTGATGGCTTTGAACTCCAACTTTCACTGAATGCCAAGTCATTTGGACTCACACTGGACACCAACCTCACCCTCAAAGAGCACATTGTCAAAAAAAACAAAGACAGCCTTGCTCAAGCTCCTGCTTTTAAAGAAAGTGAAACCATTTCTTCAAGAAAGCAACTTCAGAACTCCCATTCAAAATCTTGTATTCTTGCATCTTGATGGTGGTAATACCCTGCTCCATGGCCTCCCAGACCCCACACTGGCACCCCCTGAGGGCATCTTACATGCTGAAGCTCGTCTCACTCATCCAGGGCCTGAAGAAATATGATCACATCACCCCCTCATAATGGAGCTTCATTAGCTCCCTTTGCCAACCCACACTATATCTTCAAAACCAGCTGCATTATTTACAAAGCCATCACGACCAGAACCCCCACTTACCTTGAAGACAACCTCACTATCTCTGGTGCTGCCCAGGACACACACACCTAGGACACCATCAGACTGCAGACTAAGAAGTTTAAAAAGGAAATAAATACAAGGCAGCAGGCCTTTTCCATCTATACAGCAAGGATCTGGGACAACGTGCTTGTATGCATCAGGACCACCCAAAAACTGATCCAATTTATGAAAAAGCTGAGGACGCAACTCTTTAAAGACCACTACATCACAGTCCCTTAACAGTCTATAACCTATCTCCCTCTTCTAACACTCCTTGATGTTATGCTTGACTTTGACCATGTATAGCACTCTGCTATCTTTTGGCTTGGTTTCTGCTGCAGAGATACCATATGGTAACTAGTCATATTATCGAATAAAAAATATCGAATGGACAAAATATCGAGTTTTTAATATCGAGTGGACAGGATAGCGACTTGCCAAAATATAGTGGTTAAGAATATCGACACGCAGGTAAGAAATATCTATTTTAATAATATTGAAGTTAGTAATATCGATTGTCAAAATATCGTTGTTAATAATATCGAATTTATTTTTAGTGTTTTGTATGTTAGTATTTGTGTTAAAAGTATGTATATATTTTGTAATGTGTGTTTGAATTTTTTTAAAGTAACGAATTTTATGTTTATTAATTTTTGCGTAACCTAATTCCGTAGCAGGCTGTGGGTTTATAGGGCAATAGGATGGAAAGTAATTTAATTATAACACATTTTTTACGAATTATTTGGAATTAATTAATTATATGTTAATTACTTTTTGAGTAATTTAATTCTGTAGTGGGTTGTGGGTTTATAAGGGAATAGGGTGGGAAGTAATTTAATTTAAATTAATGAATTTAATATGTTATTAATTAATAATGTAGTATTTAATCATTTATATTGTTAATTTGTTTAATTAATGTATTATTAATTAATGATAAATTGATCAATAACAATTAATTGGTAATTATGTTGATTGTATTATTTTGTAATCAATTAGTAATTAATTAGATATTGATTATTAATAATTAATCTGTAAATATGTTAATTGTGTACTTTTTTATGAGCGGGTTGAGGGTTGATAGGGGAGTAGGGTGGGAAGTAATTTAATTTGAATATAATTTAAATTATTTTTTAGATAATATTAATTAAAAGTTATTTTATAGTGTCAATTGTGTGAATTAATTTTGATTTGATGGTTATTCATTTTATTGTTAATTCTTATTGGTTAATTAATTTATTGTTAATTAAATATGTTAATTTATTAATATTTTACAATACTGTAGGTGACGTTTATAGGGGAAAATGGTGGGAGGTAAATTCATTTTGAAAAATTCCCACCCGCTATCCGGCACTTTCCCTACTGTTGCACTCGCCGGAGTGGGAATAGTATTTTTTACCGACCCGCTATCCAACACTTTCCCTACTGTTGAACTCGCTGGAGTGAGAATAGTAATTTTTTCCCTCCCGCTATCCAACACTTTCCCCAATGTTGCACTCGTTGGAGTGGGAATAGTAATTTTTACCCACCTGCTATCCAACACTTTCCCTACTGTTGCACTCCCTGGAGTGGGAATAGTAATTTGTACCCACCCGCTATCCAACACTTTCCCTACTGTTGCACTCGCTGGAGTGGGAATAGTAATTTTTATCCCCCCGCTATTCAACACTTTCCCTACTGTCCCATTTGCTGGAGTGGAAATGGTCATTTTATCCCCTACGCTAGGCAACGTTTTCAGTATTGTTATATTTAATGTAGTGTAAAATATTATTTTTTGTTATTATTTATTTTAATGTTTTAACTTATAATATGTAATTCATTTTTATATTCATATTATAGGTTTCTTTATATACATATATATGTAATTATATTTTAAATTATGTTTTTAATATTTTATCATTAAAAATATTGATTATTCCTTAATAGTATTAAGTTAATATATATATAAAATTAAATATGCATCTGTATTATTTTTTACATTACATTTATTATTTTTTAATGTTTTCTTTTTTAATTATTTTTAAGTATGTTTTACTTAATTATATTTATTCTTTCATTAATTTTATATCACTTTTAAGACATTTAAAAAAGTCTATATTTTAGCAAACTATATTATTAACAACAATATTTAGGATTCGAGATTTTTGTACTTACCTGTTTGTAGATACGAAGTCCATATTCTTTCACTCGATATTTTTACCTCGATATTGTGGTAGCTCGATATTCTTCTCCTCGAATTCTGTCATATATATACATACATACATACAAACATACATACTGCAGCTCATACTTCAGTACTCAAAACTGTACAACATTGTGATTTGACAATGATTCTCTTTTGAATTTATGTGGCCAGTGGGGCCAAAACAGATGTTGGCCAACATACTACCCTTGAATTTTAAAGGACTCAACAGTGCATAACATACAAAGATACATAATAAAATGCGATGTGAACACTCACCTGGGACCTGGGATCATAGGTCACACGGCCAAGTGACATCACACTACTCTTCCTGGAGCCCGAATACACCTGATCACGCTGCAGTGAGGTCCTGGAAGAGTTCATTAACCCGGCAGGCATCAGTGGGTGGGGAGGAAGGCTGGACTCGAGATGCCCATTGGGGGTCATTGGGACACCGCAGATCTTGGTTTCTGAGGGACAAATCAGAGAGAAGAAACTAAGAAGCACAAAGGTAAGGACTGGCCAATGGGCGGGCAAGAGCTGGTTTCCAGGGGTGGGATGAGGACCTGGGGCCTGATGGTGGGGGGATAATGTAAAACCCACTACTGCTGGGCTGTCCACCAGAGGAATTAGTATTGCCATAATTGCAACCACCAAACTGTACAATGGCAGAGGTAATATTGCCAGCAGTATTATTAGGACTGAGCATATTAAACAGTACTGTGAATATCTGAATCATGCTAATTTCAAGCTCAACAAAAAAGGGAGTCCCCCATTTGCGTCATAGGGTAAGAGAATCATGTACAGAAAAGGTCGATAGAACCAATAATCTATGCGATTTCAGTAGGTCAGATGTCTACAGGGGTCGTTTTGAATCTGTGCAAGGGTTCGAACTAGCGCAAAAGCACTCCGCGACCTATTTCAAGACAAGAGTAAATTGAGGATGAAACACAAATTATGTTCCCTTCTGTTTTTACAAGGCACATAATAACAGTTTTCATCTTTTAGTAACTACAGTGTTTTGATTAGAATGAAAAGGGAGGGTTCTCTACAAGAGGTGTGGAAAAATAAACATATCTAGAATTCCTTTCCAAGAGGGGTGTCCTCTCTGTCAGGCACAATACACACACTCTCTCTCTGAGTCTCTTATAGGTTGTAAACACAACATTTTCTTTTAATTTGGCCCTGTATAGTTCAGCAGCTGTGTATACCTTCTTCCTATGTAAAAATGGTAATCACAAATGGCATATACGTAAACATATGCAGTCACTCGCTGCTCTCCAAGAAGAGGCCAAGGATTGAATGATCATGTTGTCTGAACACCCTTATGACCCAATGGCAGGCATTATGAGAAGCTCACACTACCTCCGGTCTCAACTCCTGAGCTCTCAATCATATACCGCGAGGAACACCCACCCACAAACTGAACTCACCCAGACACCTAGAGGCGACCCAGTTCACAGTATGCACTATACAGGAGTCCCATGTGGCATCAAAAAACCCATACAGAAACACATCTGGAAAAAACATATAGCCTTATGGAATGCAGGATTAAGTAAAACGTGAAGCGTAAATGGGAACTACATCGTTGACATGGATTATCTTTAGAGTTTTACAGTCACTATTAAAAAAAAACGATCAGTGTTTTTGTCTGTACAGAACATGAGTATAGGGTTAGGTAAGGACCTGTTACAGAGTCGGCTTTTAATTTCTGCTGGGTCTGAGACCTGACAGGACCCGCCCCAGCTAAAGCCTTCACTAAATAGTCATGCAAAACAGAGTAAGGAAGCAGTATTAAACAAAACCCAAGTTAATCTGCATTTTTTAAAATACAGCGTAAATCAGGCGCAAACGATACATGCTTTGCGGTGCAAATGAAACTTGCTTCATCATGTTTCTGCGCTCATAATTCACACATGGGTGTAAATATATAGTAGCAAGATCATTGAAAGTGTAGATATTAGAAGACATATCTCACTCATTAAAAGCTCTCTTTGGCTCATGTAATCTCACTCTTGACATAGTGGCACGGCAAAGGCACCAATGGGACTTCTGCAAAGAAGGAAATGACTCCCCCTGCCACACACTTCCGCTTGGGTATTAAAAAGACAAGCATATTTAGGATATAGTCAGCCCATCAGACTCCTGGGCGTGCTACAGCTGGTGCATCATTTATAGCCAGGGTCACTGGAATTATGCGATTTTGCTGGTGCAGTGTTTTCTGCATGATTATGGATTTGCCACACCTGCCACATAATCCATCATATGCTGCATAATCTGCAGATTTTAACAAAAAATAGTGTCTAGGTCCAACAGATCAAAAGTTGCTAAAAAGGCTGCAACATGCCATGCAGTGGAAGCCCCTTTGCAAAGGTTGACTGTCACTTTTCTGTTGCTTATTGCTGTATTTGGGTGATAAACTGGTACTAATGTTTTGAAATCTTTGTCCAAACAGTGTTAACCTGCGTAACAAGCATTGCCAAAGCCAATAGGTCTTGCCTATGCAAGAGCCGTTGGCTTTGCCAATGTGCGTTAGCCATGTTGTACCCCAGCGGGCTGCTGTTCAGCATATCCAAAAGTTAGTGGTGTAGAGGAGAGTGGCCTGGAGTGGAGTGGGGAAGAGTGTCGTAAAGTGGAGTGTCGTAGAGTGTCGTGGAGTGGAGGATTCTGGAATGGCGTAGAGTGGAGAGGAGTGTAATGCAGTGTTGTATAGTAGAGTGTCGTACAGTGGTGTGTCGTGGAGCAGAATGGAGTGTTGTAGAGTAGAGAGGAATGGCGTCAAGTGGATTCGAGCGTCATGGAATAGAGTGTTGCGGAGTAGAGTGCTGTAGAGTGGAGTAGCGCTAACTCGAGAGGTATAGAGTGGTGTGCAGTAGAGTGGAGTGGTATTGAGTAGAGTGGAGTAGAGTGGTGTAGAGTGGCGGGTCAAAGATTGGAGGGGCATAGAGTAGATTAGTGTGTACTAGAGTGGAGTTCTATAGAGTGTTATAGACTGGGGTAAAGTGGTATGGATTGGCATAGAGGGAGTTGTGTTGAGTTAAGTAGAGTGGAGTAGAGTGTCATAGAATGGAGTGGCACAGAGTGGAGTAGAGTGGACGGGCATAGAATGAAGGGACATAGAGTGGAAGGGCCTAGAGTGGAGTAGAGTGTCATAGACTGGAGAGGCATAAAGTGGAGTAGAGTGGCATGGAGTGGCATAGAGTGTTGTAGAGTGGAGTGTCATTGAGTGGAGTGGCAGGGAGTGTTGTGGCATAGAATAGAGTCTTGTGGAGTAGAGTGAAGTGTTGTGGAGTGGACTGTCATGGCGTAGATTGGCATATCGTAGAGTAGTGGGTCATAGAATGAAGTGGAGGATTGTAGGGTGGAAGGAAATAGAATGCCATGGAGCAGAGTTGCATAGAGTGCAGTAGAGTAGGGTGGAGAAGAGTGGAGTAGAGGGATAATGGAGTGGAGTGGCGTAGAGTGCCATAAGCAGAGTGGCGTAGAGTGGAGAAAAGTAGGGTGGTGTAGAGTGGAGTAGAGGGGTAATGGAGTGGAGTGGTGTAGAATGGAGAAGACTGTCATGCAGTGTCGTAAAGTGGAGTGTCATAGAAAGCAGTGTTGTGGAGAATTATGGAGTAGAGGGGAGTGTGGTGAAGTAGAGTGGATTAGTTATCAACAAGAGAGTGAGGGTCAGTGTACTGAAGACACTCTTAGTCCCCCTGGTAAGGTAGTGTAAACAACAAAAGAGTCATAATTTCATATAAGAAGAAAAAAGGAGAGCATGGAAAATCTAATTAGATTTTTAGAAAGCCCTCACTCACCAACCTAGTTGGTGACATGCTTCATCATCGGGCCCCACTGGGAGAGGCAGAGTGCCTCCCCGGTGTGCTGCGACGCCAGATTACTGCGGAGCTGGGTTTTTGTGAAGGTGTGGTGAAGTGATTTAAAAGTGTCTAGATTGTGTCCAAAATAACTTTATTAAGTGGCCAATCAGACACATTAAAAACAAGGTGTAGGAAACAAATCTGAATAAATTGTTCAGCTATTTCCATTCAGTGGGGTGAACACATGTTGAGTACACATGTTTCTGCCATCGTGGTGTGAATTACCTGGTATTCATCAGGACCTATGAGCTAAACCTCGGCGGTATGGGCGCGCTAAGGCCCACCCTGACCTGAGGACGTGAAAGTGAAAAGTACGTGGTGAAAAGGTGCAATCAAAGAAAAATGGGTGATTTACTCTGTAATTTAGAGAAACCAGATTACACCTGTAAACATTGACAATAACAAACATGTAAAGAGAAAGAGACAAGACAAGAACAATTGATTACCATCTTGCGTAGTTTGTTTGTCATAGGTATACCATGCTCACTTTTAAAGTGCACTTATAGTCAGCGTGAAACAGTCACCTGAGAAAGATTTATACTCAGTGAAAATGAGTGATGCTGCTGCCAGCCACCGTCGCCAAAGCAGTCAGCCATGACCAGTCTTGTTTACATAGTACTATGACACCTGGACGCCAACTAGGTGTTTAGCGGTAAAACTAGTTTGGTGGAAATTGTAATGCCAAAATGGCTAGTGAGCCTCTGCGGCGTGACTTGAAAGGAAGGAAAGCCCACACAGACACATGCAGATGATCACAATTAAAACAGGTTAAAAACAAATTAAAAAGTCTCATGTTGGGTGTGAGAAATCTTCACACCATGTGTCTCGGGAAGGGGGTGGTGACGAGAATGGCACACCCTGAGTAAGAATTTTATGTAAAGTGTCATCTGGGTTTGATTCAAGTCTTCAACTCTCATTCACACAATTATATTATACACTCTTTTATCTCCTCATTCCACCACTGTTGCACTCAGATTAACCCAAGTATTGACAAAAAATATCTAAAAGTTTATAAAAATCATTATGAAATTTATTATAACAAAAATTCCTTAAAACATTCTATGAGTTCCAAAAATCATAGTCACTTTTGATCTTAAAAACACATAACAACTTAAGATTTCACATATGAATAAACCAAAAATATCCTACGAGAGTTCATACAGACAATACTCTTTGTCTTTAGCTGCCACAATTCGATGCTGTTCGACAGTTTTATATCCTAAACACCCATCAGTAAACACATTTTTTATGACCATCTAAGGTGATAGTACAGCAATTAAATTTGTGGCATAAATTGGTTGCGTCGGCGCGTTTCGAAGGTTTTAATCTTATGACACCTCCTTTTCCAAGACTGTAACTTTTACTCCCGTCTTTGTATAGTTTTTTGTTGCTATTTGTGTGGCCCCCTCTGTCAAACTTGTGTCCATGTATCTTCTCTTACGTTAAATTAGATTTGGTAACGACGTGTGTCACCGATTTCATGAATCCTGTTCTTCTATCTTGGCACTCGTATCTATTGAGTAGCTGACCTCTGACTTTGTTAAAAAAGCTTACAGTCAAGATTGCCCCACAAATGCTTCGTAGTTTAAAGTCTTTCTTTAATGGTGGCTATTGCGCACACTCATCTCTAAGAGGCACCCTTTATTTACTTCCGGGTTCTCTAATCAATCTGGAGTCCTCGCGTTCTCGTATGGCACGTGAGTAAAAGTTACAGCCTTGAAAAAGGAGGTGTCATAAGATTAAAACCTTCTAAATGCGTCGACACAACCAATTTATGCCACATATTTAATTGCTGTACTATCACATTTGATGGTCATAAAAAATTGTTTACTGATGGGTGTTTAGGATATAAAACTGTCGAACAGCATCGAATTGTGGCAGCTAATGACAAAGAGTATTGTCTGTATGAACTCTCGTAGGATATTTTTGGTTTATTCATATGTGATTTCTTATGTTTTTATGTGTTTTTAAGATCAAAAGTGACTATGATGTTTGGAACTCATAGAATGTATTGATGAATTTTTGTTATAATAAATTTCATAATGATTTTTATAAACTTTTAGATATTTTGCTTGAATACTTGGGTTAATCTGAGTGCAACAGTGGTGGAATGAGGAGCTAAAAGAGTGTATAATATAATTTTGTGAATGAGAGTTGAAGAATTGAATCAAACCCAGAGGACACTTTACATAAAGTTGTTGCTCGAACGCTAGTCCTTTGGAAAACCAAGGGTCCCTCTCTTTTTTTTGATAAACACCCTGCGGGCGTGAATTCTCCTGTGTATCTCCAGATAAGTAACATCACGATTACGGCGAGTCCTTTGACTCACCCGCGGTTGTTTCTCTTTTGCCTTTCTCAGGGTGTGCCATTCTCGCCACCACCCCCTTCCCGAGACCCATGGTGTGAAGATTTCTCACACCCAACGTGAGACTTTTTAATTTGTTTGTAACCTGTTTTAATTGTGATCATCTGCATGTGTCTGTGTGGGCTTTCCTCCCTTTCAAGTCAAGCCGCAGAGGCTCACTAGCCATTTTGGCATTACAATTTCCACCAAACTAGTTTTACCACTAAGCGCCCTACTTAACATGCAGGTGTCATAGTACTATGTAAATAAGACTGGTCATGGCTGACTGCTTTGGCGACGGCGGCTGGCAGCAGCAGCACACATTTTCACTGAGTATAAATCTTTCTCAGGTCACTGTTTCACGCTGAGTATAAGTGCACTTTAAAAGTGAGCATGGTAAACCTGTGACAAACAAACTACACAAGATGCTAATCAATTGTTCTTATCTTGTCTCTTTCTCTTTACATGTTTGTTATCGTCTATTCTTACAGGTGCAATCTGGTTTCTCTAAATTACAGAGTAAACCACCCATTTGTCTTTGATTGCACCTTTTCACCACGTATTTTTCACTTTCACGTCCTCAGGTCAGTGTGGGCCTTAGCGCACCCATACCGCCGAGATTTAGCTCATAGGTCTGATGAATGCCAGGTAATTCACGCCATGATGGCCGAAACATGTTGCCCCCACTGAATTGAAATAGCTGAACAATTTATTCAGATTTGTTTCCTACACCTTGTTTTTAATGTCTGATTAGCCACTTAATAAAGTTATTTTGGACACAATCTAGACACTTTTAAATCACTTCACCACACCTTCACAAAAACCCAGCTCCGCAGTAATGTGGCGTCGTAGCACACCGGGGAGGCACTCGGCCTCTCCCGGTGGGGCCCGATGATGAAGCATGTCACCAACTAGGTTGCTGAGTGAGGGCTTTCTAAAAATCTAATTAGATTTTCCATGCTCCCCTTTTTTCTTCTTATATGAAATAGTGACACTCTTTTGTTGTTTACACTACCTGACGAAGTAGAGTGGATGTCATAGAGCAGAGTGGAGTGCCTTGGTGTAAAGCGGTGTAGATTGGAGTGGAGTAGTGTAGAGTAGAGTAGATTGGAGTGGTGTAGAATAGAGTAGGTTGAAGTAGAGTGGAATAATGTAGAGTGGAGGCGTACAGAGTGTCGTAGTGTGGAGTGCCATAGAATGTTGCAGACTGGGGTGGCATAGATTGGAGTGGCATAGAGTGTAGTAAAGTATCGAGGAGAGGCTTAGGGAGAGTTTTCTCCCTAAGAGTTTTCTTATTGTTTTCCTCTGTTGTTTTTTTTCCTCATTTTAGCTGTGTTGTGTTATTTTTACTCTGAGCTGCAGGTGGAAAGCGCCGGGACACTCATATCGAGTAGCCGTGCGCTATATAAAAGTTATATAACATAACATAACATAACAGTTGCATAGAGTGGAGTAGGTTGTTGTAGAGTGAAGTGACACAGAGTGAAGAAGAGTGTTGTGGAGTGGAGGAAAGTGTTGTAGAGTAGAGTGAAGTCACATAGAGCTGAGTGTTGTCAAGTAGAGTCAAGTGTGATGGAGTAGAGCGGAGTGTCATGGAGTAGAGTGGTGTAGACTGTACTCAATGGTATAGAGTAGAGAATAGTGAAGTGCTCTGCAGTAGAGTGGAGTGGTGCCGAGTAGAGTAGAGTGGAGTAGAGTGGCAGGCCGAAGAGTGGAGGGGCGTAGAGTCGAGTAGAGTGTTCTAGAGTGCAGTGTTCTATAGTGGAGTGATATACAGTGTCATAGACTGGGGTGGCATAGAGTGGAGTTCTTTTAGTCAACGGTGCTACAGGTGGGCATGGCCAGCAGTGCAAGGTCTGACACCTTAACAAGGCAACAAAGGCCACATGTGGAGGCTGCTCAGAACCAGAGAAGAGTAGGCGTGGCCTGCAGGGCAATACCTCATCCTTACTGTAACAATGCAACAGTGCAGGAATTATGCCTGAGGGCAAGGTCGTCACCAAATGCATCTTTGTGCACTCTAGCAAGAAGTCCACCTGGGTGGCTAGAGCACAAGGGCCAGTGTGAAGTTATGAGCTGGCCTGACTCGACACACCTGACAGCAGAAGCAGCAGAAAAGATTCATACACTTGGTGAGCATTGTAGCCAGAGAATGCATAGGCTCGTGCTTCTCATTTTTTGGTAGAGTGACATCACTAGGACTCAGTACTTTAAAAGAAAATATACAAGTACAGGCACTCACTTTTCACGGTACCTGTTTGCTCCTGGGAAGTGCAGGCACACCCCCATTAAATGCATTGTATCAATGCTGAGAAGTGTAGGTACTCTCCCTTTCAAATTAAAAAAGTCCAGGACTTTGTTCCGGACAGTACCAGCGGCAGCTGCCAGCTATGGGGAATGGTGGGGAGGGAGCAAGGGACAGAAAACAAAACACATAAATAAAAAAGGCACTTACCTGGCTGCTCACCTCGCTCTTGTCCGGATCTTCTTCTTTCCTGCAGCATGGGCCCAGCCAACTCCCTTAATCAATCCTGGCACTGCCCTCATGCTGTGACACCAGCACCAGTATTGGATGGAGCGGGCTGGCTGGACGCTCCTTCAGGCCCTGTAGGCCTGTGCTTCGTCTCCACTCAGCTGTCTAACACAGCTAGGTGGAGAGCGTCAAAGTGTGCATGTCACTTTGGACGGCGCAAGACAACCAGCCAAAGTGACACGCACAATTTGGAGCCTCCAGCCAGCTACTGCTACTGCCCTCTGCTGCCAATCAACAGCAGAGGACACACCCCACATGTTTCTGGGCCAGGTAGGCTGGCTGCTGCAGTGCGGCGAGTGTGCACATCTGAAAAATAAAATGGCAATGAAATCTTTTCTTTGCCATTTTAATTTTTCCTGCTCAGCTCGCAGTGGGCGACGCTCCCCCACCCAAGTGAAGAAATGGATGCTGGACATTACCTGCCCATTTAAATCACTGCTTGTAATGAGCTATTCCCCTGCCATTGGCACACTGGGGAATATGCCTGAGAGGGACAGACAAACACTAGCAGCAAACACTAGTGACATACACTAATTGCAACCACCAGTGTACATGGCATACGATGGGGAACAAATGTGTAACTGCAACAAATGATGGACGGAATGCTGGATGATTCAAACATTCTCCTCCAGTCAAGAGATCTGGGTTAAATCAATTGTTATGTTGCCCACAATGCCACCCCAGTTTGGACCCAGCCATATGCAAATCAGCCTTGACCCTGTGCCTCATGGGAACAGTCCAGACCGAACTGCCAAGCCAGGTCCTCTCTGGACCGGAAGCAACCATCCTGGGACCGGTTTTGGGGTATGTCACGATTCATCAGCCAGGCTAGCTTGAATCCAGGGTGAACAAATGCAGCACCCATTAAAGGGTATAAGCATATGATTCATGCCTAGGTGAGACAGGCCACATACAGTACGAGTTTATACCAATCTACGAAGAATGCATAGAAGGGACGGGCTGAGCACCCACTAGGAGGGGCATACACTAGTGTGGTTCACTTTGTGCAGGAGATAGGCTGGGTCAGGGCACAAGTCCTAATAATAGAAGAAGTAGGGCGACTAATCAAGTTAGTGACATCATAGCGTGTGACATCACAAGGTGTGACATCATGGAGCGTGACATTGCACATAGCATCACAGGAAGTGGAATCACAACCCATGACCTCACAGAAAGTGACATCACATGAAGTGCCATTAGATCATAAGACCTCAAACATATGTTTAGTAGAACATTTGACACATTGACAAAAAATTCTATTTTCCGTCGAGATTGTGGCAGAATAGTGGCACAACCCCAACACATATCTGGGCCTCAAGCAATACAGTTTTTTTAAAACTCTTCCCCAAAGAAATTGGTAACAAGAAGAAAAATGGCATTAAATATGTTCTGCTTATTTGGTTTCAAAGTCTGCATCTTAAATTATCTTATGGGGTTAAGGCACTTGCTGCATAGATCTTTGTGTACCCAGTACATTTCAGGGAATAATAACAATGGCAATATAACTCTAGAGGCTAATGCACTTGCTAAAGAGATCTGAGTTTTGTCTAGTCCCAGTTTTGAATCAAAGTAGCATAGAATGATAATGTCTCCTGCAAAACACACCATGTGACACACAGATGACACATTTTTGTTTTATGTTGATGAGTAGGTGGGTTCCTGCTTTTAACACAGAGATCTTTTTGCTACTTGCAGTTCACAAATTGTAATTCTTCTAATAAAGCACAGTGAGCTATGAAGGACATGTGACTTCTACATCTTGCAACCCTCATTGTCTTATGTAACACATCCTGCACATTGATTTACACATATATGATTTATTGTCAATGTATAATTTGTGTGTGTGTGAGTGATGTAGAGTGCTTTGTTACTCTGAATTGGGATGAGTAGGGCTATAAAATAAATAAACTAAAATATGAGTATTTAAGTCGTTATTTGTTTAAATACTGGGACAGACCAACATGTCTAACATTCTTACAGTGCATGCATGTGATTTACATACAGGGCCTGAACAATGTCAGAAGCATTCATCTCTTAAGTACCTGTGAAGTAATAAGATGTGTGCCTTTGTTTCCCCTCCATTGCATTTGCAGGTAGGTGTAAGGTTCCTGGTAACTCCCAGCCAGGATACTCAATCAAAAGGAGGTCTGATGGCAGCTAACTTCGCCCTTTGTTATGGGCCCAGCTGGAATCGACAATATGAAAGCCCCCTTGCCGCCTGCACGTTGCTGCTCGGAATGAAAGGAGACCACTGTCTCACAGGCACTGCTGAATAATCCACATTTGTAAAGCGCACAATCACCCGTAAGGGTCTCTAGGCGCTGGGGGCCGTCGGGAAGATTAAGCAAGCTATTGCCCAGAGTCACATGGTGCTGGGCTAACCTGCCGCCGGAGCCGGGGATCGAACCGTGATCCCCAGATGCCAGCGTCAGTCGCCCTGGCCGCGGCGCCACACCTCTCCCTGAATGTGTGCTGGTGTTTGAAATTTACACCGAGAAGAGTTAAGCGTATTTCTGTGGGGCCCAACTTCTTGGCAGGGGAGACGGCATCCATCTTGTGAAAAAGTGGGTAAACACCATCTACCAGCATGTACCCTCGACTTGTGCCCTGGTAGGACTGGTCACGGCATGAAGCATGTGTGTGGGTGCCAGGCTGGGCACACACTAATATAGGGCCCTGTATGAAGCATGCCAGAATGCCTAGGAGGGACAGGTGGGGCACACATTAGGTGGGGCCACTCTACACAGCGTGCTTGCGAGGGTCAGCGGCGCCCCTGGGGTCCCCAGGCCCCCTTCTCATAGCCAGACAGGTCTTTAGACTGTGTGAATTCTCCATAATGTGGCGCACAGAGAGCTGCTCTCCAGCTCTGACTCATCCCTTACTTCCACTCATCAGTCAGCTCTGAGGTAAGTCTATTTTTGTCCTAATCAGAGACCTGTAGCGCACAGCGCTTCTCGTCTGACCTCTTGTGCGCCCGGCTCTTTCAGAGAATTCTAGAAACTTCCTTTAGAGCGCGAGGTCTTCAGCTATTCGCGCGCCCGTCCCTTCATCTGGCATCACACGGCGAAGGCATACGGCCCGACACTCGAGCAGAGAAGACGCTGGCAGCATAGGCCTAAGGAACAAAGCCCTAATCTCACGCCATCAGGTGATTTAGCCGATTCCAGAGGGCAAGAATTGAATGGGTGGCATTAATGAGATACCCTCTTGCTGTTGGTGGCCTTATTTCCAGAGTGTGGGTCAAGGATCGTTTGGGAAAGGTGTGACGGATGCCCAGACCAGCAGCCCCCCCCCCCCCCCAACAGGCTTGGGAACATCCAACGACGAGAGCCATCCTGGATTTGAAAGGCCTTTGTATAAGGCTGAGATGTGTTTCCGTTGTTGAATATTGTTAGTCAGTAACAAAGAACGCTCGCTTGAACATTTTCTGCATTTAATATGCCATTAGGCCATTGTGGGAGAGTGTGGATTCTGGTGGTGGACATCTAGGGTGGTCTGGCATCATCTCTAGGGTGGATTGTGAAATCTTGTAGGATCACGTCCCCGTGTGAGGTAAGCAGGTAGTTCATTATGGTATGCCTCTCTTACCAGCAAAGAGCAGTGCTCTCCGCTTGCGCCCATCTGGTTACTTCCACCCATCACAGCGGTAAGGATGGAGGTAGTGGTGAATTCCACTTCATTGCCATGGCCCGTCAAGCTAGGAGCAGGGTCAAGCTAGGAGCAGGGCGAGATCCAAAAAGCGAGTAGTTGCATCCTTGGTTTTGGGGCATGGTAACAGACCGAGGAGGCAGCGTTGTGCCGTTTTAAGTCGCCCCTTCCGGTTGCCTGGGATATCACTGAGAAGTGCTATGTCCTAGTAATTCCCCAGCGTTCTGCACATCCGGAACATGTGTAACTCATCTGCTGAGTCTAATGCGCAGCAGGGGAATTCATCCAGTACTACTGGGTAGATCCAATGTAAGCGCCATAGGGTCAGGGTGGTCCTGTGCAGGATGCACAATTATATATATTTAAAGCTGGAGTTCCCAGGTGTCTTCTTGGGGTATTCTAGGGCATTAAGACATTCTGAATCATGGAATGCCTGTCCCAGTGAGTCTTTCCAGATGGACTGCAAGTTGGTTAATGCAGTCAGGGGGGCTTTCGCCAAGGCTCGGTGTAGCCATGTTACTAGACACCTGCCATGTTCCACCGAGTGTAAGGCGTGTAACAAAGGGTCTTGGGATGGTTCTGGTCCCCAGATCTTCTCCTCTCTCTATGGTCTCACTTTGAGCATCCCGTAAGCCAGGAAGGCCCCACGAGGGAGTTCATAGAGGTCCTGGAGGTCGCAAAAGAACATTAGTGTCGCATTGGTGAAGAGGCCGCCAAGCGTATGAATGCCGGCGTTCTCCCAGATCTCAAGGGTGCAGCCAGTAAACACTCAGCCACCTATTGTGACCCCTCTCAATGGTACAAGTAGGGAGTAGGGTTGAACAGCTGTGGTCTGTGGAAACCCCCATTTTAAACATTCCTCTGCTGTCCGTAACAGTAGCGGCTGTTGGCCCATCTGTTGGTGGCCAGGTAGAAATAGTCCATTGAGGTGACGCAAGTGGGAGGTTGCTGGGGGGAGTCTCGCCTTGTCAGTGTGGTGTCCAGACAATGAGTGGGCAACCCATTAGAGTTGGGCAGCAAAATAGTATTGTGTCAAGTTTGGGGACTCCATTCTGCCGCTGGATAGGAGGTGTTGCAAGGTGTGTAGCACCATCCCTTTCTGCCCAGTTCCCCAGATCAGTTTTGTGTATTACGGAGTCTAAGGGCCTGATTACGAGTCTGGTGGTCCTGCTAAGATTTCCTTCCAGGAGGTCTCCTTCCTTGTGGAATATTTGTTCCCCCAAATATTTGAACATCTGCAAGGCCCATACCAACCCTCGCTTCCCAGTTGTATGCGCCTCTCGGGGGATGGTCAATGAATAGAAAGACAATGGATTTGATATAGTTAATTTGGAGACCAGAGATCACACTGAAGTAGTACAGGTTAGAGGTAAGTCTCCATAGATATTTCGGAGATAAAGGATCATTTAATCTGTGTATATAGCGATGGCATTTATCTGAGGTCCCATAGGTATCTCCCAGTCTTGACCACTGTTACTCAGGAGAGCTGCCAGTGGCTCCAGGCTCAAGCCAAAGAGCAGGGGGGAGAGGGGCAGACCTTTGTAGTGCTTCTGGCCACCAGGTAAGACTCTGAGATGCACCGACCTGTCTGGACTCTGGCAGTGAGGCATAAATAGAGCAACTAAATCCAGCCTCGTATTTTGGCAACCAAAACATGTATTTCCAGTCTAGAGAGTCAAAGGTCTGTTCCAGGTCCAAAGGAAGGCAGGCCGCATTGAGCCACTCACAAGATGCTAGTTCCTGGACAGCATATAGGCATCAGATGTTCAGTGAAGTGTTACGTCGTGGAATAAAAGCGCTCTGGCTCCAGGTATACTAGTGTCAGTAAAAGCGGCTGGATTCCCTCTGAGATAATTTTACTAAGGATTTTGTAACTGGCAGATAGAAGGGAGATAGGAAGGTAAGAATATGGGAGGTCTGGGTCACAGCCAGGTTTTGGAATGGTTAATACAAGGGAATCACACTGGGTTGACGGGAGGGAGCTATGCTCTTTTGCTTCGTAGAACACCTGCCGGATATGCAGTATTAAGGATTCATATGTAGCGTATAGTTCGAGGGGCAGCCCATCCGAACTAGAGGACGAACGCCTCGGAGCATCCTAATCGCTTCCTTTATGTCATGCTCTGTGATCATGCCTTCTAAGGCCTGTTGGTAATCCCACAGTAGCTGAGGTAGCGTCACGGACACCAGGGACTGATGTGGGGGTCATTTGGGCCATGGGCACTTTCCCGATACATCTCAGTGTAATAAGTATGGAAAGTGGTGTTTATTTCCATTTGCAAATTATGTGGTACCTGTCAGTATCCTGATTTGCGGATTGAGGTGCCTAGACTACACAGGGTAATCAGTCTGGCCAAGAGTCCGCCCAGCCTTTAGGCTTGGGCTTGTGTACGCACCTGATGTGCCATCCAATCTAAGCATCTGAGGCGCTCTATCTGTGTGTGCCTCCCGTTATCAATCCAAGTTGTGTTTAAGGGCAGGATTTGACATGGCCCTAGTTTCCCACCGCCTCAGTGATTTTTCAAAATGTCAGAGTTGATTGTTTATGGTTTGGTGGCTACCACAACGGTGGTGATGCAGGTCCCCCGAATAACTACTTTAAAGGCTTCCCATTCCACCAAGGAGGAAGATGCGGAGCCTGCATTATCAGTGAAGTATGCTGTGATTGCCTTTGTTAATGCAGATTCAAATGTTGCATCTTCCAACCATAGAGGTTAGAGTTTCCAAGCGGGGACTGGTGCAGGCACTGTCCCCCCGTGTACATCTGTATATAGCTGGTTGAGGTCAGAGAAGGTCTTACCCAGGAATGTTATGCATGCGATCTTCATGATGAGGTCAGTGGAACATACTATGGGGCTGAGGTGGACATGTAAGTCATGAGGAGGGGAGAAAAAGGCATACTTTTTTGTGGTGAGGGTTTTGAGCTTACTCTATGTCCACTAGGGACAAACAGTGCAACCAGTCAGGGGGAGCCTTAGCATGGCGGGTACCAGGGTGCCTACCAGGGAGGGTGGGACCTGACCACTATCGGGTCCAGGACATAGTTACGATTTCCTCCCAGTAGCCAGCAGATACTTACCCAGTGGGCAAAGAGAGTGGGAAAGGAATACAGGAACAGGTGTTGGTCCAAATTGGTGGCATATAAGCTCCTTATCACTATTGGCTGTCCATCTAGTTGCCCCTGTTAGATAAAATAGTGCCCACCCTTGTCAATAGGAGACTCATCAGCAATGAAGAGGACCCCTAGGTGTAGCCAAATGTCCGCTCCCCGGGAAAACGAAGACTAAGAGGTATGGACGAATTGATCCTGCCAGCGGTGGTGCAAGTCGAGGTAGGCCTCCAGGAGGAAGACCATGTGAATACATCTAAGTTGGGAGTGGATTTTGTATATTTTCAAACAAGGGACCCCAATATGATCAGCACAAGACCTCGGGGAGCAATTATTATGAAAGCAACAACGGTCCCATGCAACAACAATCAAGTATGTAGATAAATACAGACTAGATAAATAGAGATTATACACACTGTATGAGGCACACAAATTGGTCGACCAATTTGTGTGCCTTATACAGTGTGTATATTGTGTACTATGTTATTGTAATGGCGCATCTTGCAAATATTTGTTCATATTGTGATTTAAAGAACAACTCAGCTTTTTTGCCTAAAAGCCCTTTCTGTTCACTTTGAATGTACTAAAGTGTTTTTGGTTAAATGAGGTACAGGCTTGTACCCCACGACGTGAGACTGTCAAAGGATATTCTCTATTTATCTAGCTGAAACTATTAAAAGATTTTGACCACTGTCCGGCTGGACGTCACCTTAATACAGATTCCATTGTGTCTGTATTTATCTACATACTTGATTGTTGTTGCATGGGACCGTTGTTGCTTTCATAATTAGGGAGTGGATTTTGTAGCATTTGATAGCTGTCCCTAGTCCCCCGACCTTACAAGTTACAAATCTATAGGTTTCTCCATGTGTTTTGGGCAGGGTTCAGGGTTGAACATGGGGGTAGCAATCCCTGTCAGCAAAGAGAAGGTTTGGGAGGTCTCAAATCCCTTTGGCAACCAGTGTTGGCATGGCGGTGGGAGTCTCTTGAATTATATTTAACACCACCCCAAAACATGTAGAACTCAAAGGACAGAGGGCCTTCCAACCTAACAGTGTTAGAAAGCTAGCTGCTACAGCCTCCACTGTTTTCAGTGCATTGATAATCGGGGGTCGAAGCATTTGCCGTAGGAGCAATGGTGACAGGGCCACTGGCCCAGCGAAGAGTAACGCTCAACATAGTGTTTGAATCTTGCTGACAGAGCCTCCATCGATGCGGTCTGGTGTGAGAGGGAAAAATATTTGTCAGTCATTCCTGTATTTGGGGTGGCCCTCAGGTAGCTCCATGGCATTTAGGCCTGTTGTGGTTGTTATATTAGTTCATCCGCTATTTGTGGCATTATCTGTGGTCTCTCCAATGGTGAAGGTTACAAGTCTGAGTCAGAGGAAAAGTCCTGCGGGCATCATCCAGAGATGAAGTCGGTGTCGGATGGAGGGTCGCTACTGACCTCAGGGCCGCTCTAATGACCTCAGAGGTCTAGTCCACACTAGGGCTCATTGCCACTCTTGTCTGTCTGGGTTGTATTCCTTTGATGAAGGCATGGTGGGGCCAAGGGTCTGATGGAGCTTCAGAGTGGATGGACTGCATAGTGGATGCAGTTTTGTCTGTGTAAATTGTAGTCCATGTGGACAAAGTGGTTTCCTTTGATGATTTGGGGAGTTGTGTTGTAAAGTCTATCTTGTCCCGTTGGGGGTTGAAGTTGTTTTATATAATGGTTATCTTGCTGCAGAAGAATTGTGAGAACTTGTTGTCAAGGTCCTGTGATGGAGTGATGCTGCTGGAGGAAGTCACTGGGGAGGTGCAATATTTCATGATGGTGAATATCTCTTTGCTGTTGTTGGTGCTAGCGTCAACGTGGTCTGCGAGCGCAGGACTTTTGGTGGTCCGAATATGTTAGTGGTAGCATTAGAGGGTGGATTTGAATGTGTTCCTGTCCACGTTGTCTTGGCATGGTTATCCTTCTGATCTCCAGTTGTTTGTTTGTAGTAGCGCTTCGGAATCCTGAGTTCCTCAGTGTACCACCAAGCTTGTGGTTTGGATCTTGCGGATTTGATGGGCTTGAAGGGAGCCACTGTGTCAGCGAAGGTGGTGAACCAGCTGTTGAAGATAGTGATGAACTTGGGTAGGCGACTGCTGTGTTCAGGCTAGTGTTCCGCGAGTTTGTCCATCCAGTCTTCCTCCATGATATTATTGACATCTCGGCCAGCTGGCCTGCCCCTTCCAAATTTTCATTCGGTACACATCTAAAAGACCATTTTGCAATTCAGAAAACGGTTTGTGAATCGCAAAATGAGGTTAGTACATTAGAAAATGGGTTTTATGGTCACAAACCCTGTGGTTTTTGCATATTGCAGAGTTTGCGATGGTAAAGTCCTTCAGTACATCTGGCCATAAAAACCCAATCCATTCTACACAGTTGCAGACAAACACAAGGAGTGCTTATCTGCCGCCTTGCAAAGATTCAAATGCAGGCTTCGATCGCCATTGAGCCAGGCCATGATGATCAATCACATAGAGTGGTTTCAGAACCAAGGGCTGGCCCATGGGGGTTGAAGAGTACGTTGAAAAGCACCGACTGAAGCCGCTACCAGGGCTTCAATGCAGTTTCTTGAACAACTGGCCCATAAGCTGTCTTAAGTCAGAAACAATAGACTTAATCTAGTCTTAAGCCAGGAAAGATCGCCAGTGTTACAACTAAGACAACCCTCTTTGCAAATCAGGGCAATTTGTCCCGGTTTCAGAAAGTCTTTACCTCATTTCTAAAACTGTCTTAGGCCAAGAAAAAGATTTAATAAATCAGGCAATACATAAGCACCAAATTGCTGTACCGAGTATGAACGCCATGACCTTAAATGTGGTTTCTAATCTTCGAGGGACTATGTAGTAAGCAAGAGGAGTACTCACCAGAAAGGGCCTGAGCCTCACGCAGCTTTTCACAGTCTTCTATGTTTGAGGAGCTTCTCTCCTCATCGGAGTAGGACCGGTTTGCATCACCCTGAATTGTGCAGAAAAGCGAGAGTCGTAAATATATCCTACCACTGTGGCTCATGGTGCTCCTTCCATCCTTAACAATGTTAATAATACATATTTTGCACTCCAGGCATCTGCACACATGATTCATGCCATGGCCTTTTTTCATGTTTTTGAAAAAAGGATATTTAACCAAAAAACAGATTGTAAAGGGCTACATTTGTGCAGTAAGGTAAAAACCCAAAAACAGATTGCAAGGGGTTACATTTAGGCAGTGAGGTAAAAACCCCAAAACAGTTTGCAAGGGGTTACCCTTAGGCAGTAAGTTAAAAACCAAAAAGCAGATTGTAAGGGGTTACATTTAGACAGTAAGGTAAAAACGAAAAAACGAATAAACAGATTGCAAGGGGTTACATTTAGGCAGTAAGGTAAAAACCCCAAAAACAGATTGCAAGGGGTTACATTTAGGCAGTAAGGTAAAAACCCAAAAAACAGATTGCAAGGGGTTACTTAGGCAGTAAGGTAAAAACCAAAAAACAGATTGCAAGGGGTTTTATTTAGGTAGTAAGGTAAACACCAAAAAACAGATTGCAAGGGCTTACATTGAGGCAGTAAGGTAAAAACCCAAAAAACAGATTGCAAGGGGGTTACATTTAGGTAGTCAGGTAAAAACCAAAAAACAGATTGCAAGAGGTTACATTTAGGCAGTAAAATAAAAAACCCCAAAACAGTTCGCAAGTGGTTACATTGAGGCAGTAAGGTAAAATCACATTGAAGAAGCTTTGTAACTTGCAGGAGAGCTATTTTCTTGTGTAAAGGCTTTGAAACATTCAACCTTTGAAGTAAACAGTGATGTTGTCATTATGCTGTGAACATAATTTGGAACTTGACCTTTGAATTGTCGTAATACATGTGTGTTCATTAGTACAGTTGCTCTAAATAATATCTCATTTTAGAAAAATGTATTCCCACTAATGTGACATATGTAATATGTACGCTGATATGCAGAGTGTAATATGCTATTTTATTACCGCCACTGAGTAAGGATCATGATATTCCTCCTGTCCCTCACGCAATAGTGGAAATAAATGGCATATTACACTCAGTGGAACTGCATGTATGGTTTATGTTTTTAACCCGTTTACCGCTGCCGTGATTTTGCGACAGTGTGGCACTTCCGCAAAACGGGCGGGGCCGCGTCGGCCATTGGCCGTCGGCAGCACTAGGGAGGTAGTGCTGCGGTCGGCAAATGGCCGACGGCAGCACGGAAGGGGTTAAGTGAAGTGATTCTAGAATGGAATCTCGGAAGCATTACCTCCTTTGTTGCGGCCAACGCTGGGGCAGGGTATAAACGGAATCTCCAGTGCTTTCCATTTTTTTAACCCCAGAGTGTTGATGAAGCAGACTCCCTACCGCCTCAGACCCCAGCCCTTATCACACCCATTTGTGAAGTCAGCGCGCTGACATCACAAACCCCCACCAGAGTGGAGGAACAGGAAGGTGAGTGTTCTGCTCCCGCAGACAGTGGGAGTTTCTTTGCACAGGATGAGGGAGGAATCGCTGGAAAAAGAAGACAGCCTCCCCTTTCCGGTGATGCCTCCTTCGAACAACTTCCTGCTCCGAGCAGAAAGCCACTGGACATCAGGG
This sequence comes from Lissotriton helveticus, assembly GCF_964261635.1. NCBI lineage: Eukaryota > Metazoa > Chordata > Amphibia > Caudata > Salamandridae > Lissotriton > Lissotriton helveticus. Next base: position 1,360,801,657 of record NC_136057.1, read on the forward strand.
ATTTCAGTGTTTTTGGCCTGCGTACCATGTGGGTGGACCCCCCTAGGAACAAATATATTTTATGGAGATTTTTGTTTTCACCTGGGGGGCACATTCGTGTACGCATGGAGGGTGTGATTGCACCCGCTGGGGACAAATGCAATTTGCAATATTGTGCTTTAAGGATTCGTTATTTACCACCAACTATTAGTTGGTGGTAAATACCGAATACCATTGAAAATGCAAATCTGTGCATTTTCAACAGTGCAATATGGCAGACATACATGCCCTTAGGGCATGTATGTGTGCCACATGTGCACACAAGCACTATTCAGAGGTGCAACAGGGTGTCAATGTGACATCCTGCCACCCTTGAATGTTTCCCTATTTTACCGAATCGGAATTTACTGATTCCGTAAGGCCCATAGGAATGAATGGGAATTACTGAATCGGTAAATACCGGGAATATCGGGAATATTGGGAATTACCGATTCGGTAAATACCGAATCGTACCAATATACTTACAGAATATTTAGATACATAGCATTTACTGATTCTAGAATACCGAATCGGTAAAATTCGGTATTCTAGAATCAGTAAATGTACTTTACCTACATCTGGCCCATAATCTCCATGCCTGATAAAAATGTATGTGACCTTGTGTAAGGTAACTGTTGCTCATGTACAGTGCACCATTACTTTTAGGTTGATTTTCCGCTCATTTGTGTACATAAAATTGAAGATAAAAATGCACAATATTGTTTGGGGGTTGGACCTTTTACCATACATGCTTGGGAGCACATTTACTTTTGGTGATGTTTGTTTTTCCTTGGGGGTGCATGCTCGCATCCCCAATGAGGGCATGATTGCAACCCCTCAGGGGAAACCTAATGGCCCTTGTTGGGACAGAAAAGTTTCTCGCATGGCGTGCCTGTCCCCAGAGTGCCCCAGCTGCAACGATGTCTGAATCCCTGGTTCTAATTTTTGTTCATGGGTGATCACTTCTCACGTGTGCGCACCATGAGATAAATGTTTTACTGATTACGGTCTTGTTGGACCTGGAGGGGCGCTCAAAGTGTAACCCTCATAGTGGTGAAAGGCTACTGCTTTTGCCAGGAGTTAAGCAGTACGAGTGGGGTGGTGGCAGCATACAGTTTAGTCATATGTAGTAGTGAACAGGCCTTTTTACCTGTGTCACTGGAGTGAGGTCTACTGACTCACACTTGTAAAGTTCTGCTGCTTTGTGCTTCACTCACCCTTGGCCTACATTAAGTTAGTGTGTAGCGTGTGTGAGTTGTTTGTATGTGTTGTGTGTCTGTGTGCCTATGAATGGTACAATATATCAAAGATTCTGGGTTCCTTTTTGGGAGACTCAGAGCTGACTTGAGGAGCATGAGAAGGTAGAGGAATCCCTCCAGACAAATTTGTGGATTGCGACATTCATGTGAGCTAGGAGGGACACACTGGGGGAAGAAGAGCCAGGCTCTTCAGTACACTTCAAAGGGTGCTCTGTGATTCTGCGAGAGGTCACTGAGAAGGGGCCTGGGAACATCTCAGGAAGATGGGGCTGGCAAGAGAATCATAAAGGGTAGGGCTGAGGTCCTGGGGTACCTTTCAATACATATCACTGGGTCTGACATCAAGGTGTGAACTACTAGTCACTCCCATAGCTTGTGTTGTGTGGCTATCAGATTGGAGTGGCTCCTGCAGTAACAGACAGCTTTCTGGAGGAAGGGCAAGGGAGAAGAGAGGGCACTTCAAAAAGGAAGCAGAACCTCAACACAAACTTTAAAGACTCAGACCCTAAATCACATTTGGTGTCTGGAAATGGACTATAAGAAGAAGAGCTCAAGGCCTCCAAAATTGTCAACTACCAAGCAGCCCTTCAGGCTGTGTGAAGGCAGGCTCTGCAAGACTTCTGTCTATGACCAGGACTGGGGGTTCAGGTCTGCCAGTGTCCCAGCTGGCAGAAGAAACATCACCCAGGGAAAATCCAAGACCAACTGCCTCTGGAGCTTGGGAGTGCCAATGTCTGTCTGGTAACCAAGACCAGTGTGCCTATGAGGAAGAGGATATCGCTCGAGGGAGCGAGGTCCGGTGGGGGTTCCTGGCTAGTGAATCCCTGTAGCAAGGTGTGAGGAGAAGACTGCCATGCTAAGAAGGCCATTTAAATCTTGATATATTACCCTCCTTATACATGTATACCTTTCATGTACGTATGTATCTATATATTTATTACTTTACACCTACTGTTAAAAAACACATTTGCATCTCTCCAATGCACTGCCCTATGTCTCACCCTATACCTCTCTCAGTATATCCTTTACCTCTACTCTTGGACTCATCCCAAACCTCATTCAATTACTATGATCTCCAAAATAACCATTTCTAGGCTCTTCCCTCCTCCATTTCTCCTTGCATCACTCCAAACCTAATTTTTACCACTAAGCCCCCAAAACAACCCTTTCTAAATTCTTCTTTCATGTAGCCCTCCCTAGAATCATCTAAAACCTCATTTTACTACTAGCACCTCCCTAATCCATTTCTAGAGACTCTTCCCTCCTCCATCTCTCCTTTATTCATCCCATACCTACTACTCCTACCTTGCTCTCCCAATAAACACTAGCTAGACTCTTCCCTCTTTATCCCTCCATTATCCTTTCAATCCAACTAACAGACTCACATTTTTGCCACTCAAATTAATTCACATTTCCTATTCTAATTTACAACTAATCTTTTTTGGGTTACGGAGTAGCGTGCTACTCGCTGAAAAGTGCTTTGATGTCTCATCAGGGGTAGTAAGCACTATATAAATACAATTACAATTACATGTTTGTCATGCATACAGGATGTTAGGGCTCTATTTATTCAGTAGAAGACTGTGGTAAGCTGCAGTAGAACACTGGGGAATCAACTGAAAGAACGCTGCTTCTGTTGGAAGTACATATTTTTTACCTCTGAATCTCATACTTATTCTCACATGACTGAGGATAATAGTGTGAATGTATTGAAAATGTGTTCCTATTTTAGCTTCTCGAGCAACTTCCATAAACTCTCAGCGAACATCATGAGAGAAATCCTATTTCCTTAAACATAGTTCATCACATCGCAACAGGGGGTCAGCATTTTTCACATGGTAAAATCCACTGGGACCTCCCCTGAATTCATACAATAAGTATAACACCACCAATAAATGATTTATATTGTAAAGAAAATCGTTTTTCACCCTTTATTAGTGCTGCTTTTTTTTACCTTCAAAACCTTGCATTCTCGACAATGCATCTGACTGAGCACCATGATTCCCAGGTTGTGTAATGGCTGTCACACCATGCTGTTGATAACCACTTAAGGGAGGTGCTTTTGGGACCCCCCACACATGCCCATGGAGGTCAAGGTGTGCTTACCCTACCCTCCTATATGCTTTTTCATTAATTTTGAAGACACAGGGATCCTCTCCCTTGGGGCCAGATGTAGGTAGGCATTTACCGGTCGGTAACGGCCGAATTCGGCCGTTACCGACCGGTAAATGCAATTTGAGATGTAGGGCTCTGTATTTTACAGAATCGGTAAATTTACCGATCGGTAAATTTACCGATTCTGTAAAATACCGAGTCGGTATTTTTACCGATTCGGGAAAATTGATATGTAGGTGGGACTCTTCTGAGTCCCACAAGCATTAAAAAATCGGTATTTTACCATCAAATCCTATTTGATGGTAAAATACCGATTCAGGTGTGCATGCACATGTGTGCATGCACACCTGTGCCATATGACAGGCAGACCTGCCCTTAGGGCAGGTATGCCTGCCACATGGCACCTGAACCCGTTTTGGGGGTGCTAGAGGGTGTCAAAGTGACACCCCCTGCACCCTTGTGAAATTCGGTATTTACCGATTCGGTAATTACCGAATCGGTAATGCCCAGTCATTCCTATGGGCTTCAAAGCCCATAGGAATGAATGGGCATTACCGGTCGGTATTTACCGAATCGGTAAATACCGATTTTTACCGATTCGGTAAATGCACATCTGTATTTACCTACATCTCGGTACTTATATTTTACCACTTCTTAAATACCGAATCGGTATGATTCGGTATTTAAGAGGTGGTAAAATAAAATTACCTACATCTGGCCCTTAGTCCTGAAATAGCTGTCATTAAATATTGCTCATGTTTTGGACAACTAATCAGGATTGACTAGTCTCCTTTAAAGTGGACAATCAGAGCATATCTGGATAACAACAGGTCATATATACCTACTTTTTAACCCTTTCATGATCATCCTAAGCACCTCTTTAAATGCAAATTTCTCACAAACAGCTGAATAGATTTAAACCAAATTGCATAAAGAAGGCTTTCTCAGTAAAGTTCTAACTTTTTATAAACTTTGGTGTAAGTTTTTTCAGCTGTTTTTTCTGTATCTGTGACAAACATTTCCTATGGGAAATCAGCATTTTGGAACATCTGTTCCCTTTTGCTTGGAATAAAAAAAAAATTGGGAAAATTTTGTTTAGATTTGTCAAACATCACAAAGTTAATACTAAACATAAATTGCTCTTTCAAAGGAAACAATGACCTAACTATAACTACACAAAAGGACTTTCACTGTTTAATATATGTGTGTGTGCCGCTGTTTAATATATATATATATATAATATATATATATATATATATGTGTGTGTGTGTGTATGTGCACATTTACCAACAGTACCATTCACACTATCCAATCAGGTTTACAATCACCACTTTATTGCAGGCACCAAAACTGGTGTTAGCACATTTTAGTTTTACAAACCTTTGTCACGAGAGTAAATGTGGTACTTTTGGTAAATTGGGTTGTGATGGAGTTGATAAATTTAGTATTGTCATAAAGGTCTGTTATTGTGCCCTTTCTTTTCGTCTCTCCTCTTGCTATTGTTCTTTCTGTTCTACATGTTTTTACTTTTTTCCTAATATTAATAGGGGTATTAAAAGCTAAAATGTCATACGTGGTACCTAATGTTGATTGTAGGTATCAATATGGCACTTTTTACTTTCATTAAAATCTTAAAAAGCCTATTAAATGTATTTTTAACAAATATCTACTGTAATAATGCCATTATTAAAAGTAATGTAATACAGAATTAAAAACTCCATTAACATCTATATTGAAACTAAAATAAAACCTAAATAAAATTAATGATTCATTAAAATAAGGCATCCAACAATACAGAAGTTTTATCTAAAGTGAAGTTCCATTAGAAGTAAGATTAAAACTTTCGTCAACGTGATGTTAAAATTAAAACATAATTGTCCATGAAAGTGATGTTTACAACGCAAGAAACCTCCATAAAAGTAAGTACAAACTCTAAAGAAAACCTTCATTGAAAGCAAATCGGAATAAATAGTTATCACATAAATGCATTCTTATGTTGCACTAAACCCAAATAAAAATGTTTTAATACAATAACACTAAAACTAAAATAAAATATTCACTAAAATGAACACTACAATTAAAATAAGATCTTCAATAATGATTATGTTAAAATTGAAGAAAACCATGTACAGTTACAGTATGCATAAGTAAAGCAATCAATATTCAAAATTTTGAAACCAATGCTGAAACTAAACAAAAATGGCCCGCAAAGTGATATGCAACCTGTTACTAGATTTACACCACACTGAAATGAAATAATTTGTTTCACACCTACACAAAGTCTTATACATCATTAAAATCCAGCTGACATGAAAAAACAGCCTTTAATATTCACAAACCTAAATTAAAAAGGCATTAAAACTGCTAACCAATGTCATAAATGTGAGTCTGCTATTGAAAAAGTATTGTTGTAACAGTCATGAAAAAGTGGGATAAAAACGTTTGTCAAATGTGATGTTCATGCTGCAATTAGAACTTTATTAAAGATAATGTTGATGATCTCAAAACTAAACGTTTATTATTTTAAATGGTTATTAGAAATTAAATGTATCTCAACAAAGTGTTCTTCTGTATCACTAATGACCCCTTTTTGCTTTGTTCATGATTGCCTAACCTCAAATTTAAACAGACGGATCCTCACCTCTGCCTGGAATCCCTCGACTAAGATGGCCACTAGCAGGTTGAAAAGTACGTAGTTGCCAAAGGTCATAAGGGCGACAAAGTAGAGGGCAGCCCACGGGGAGGTGCTGGCCATGCCGTTGTACAAGACAACGTTCCAGTCTTCTTGAGTCAGAATCTGTGGTGGAAGAAAGGAAAAGGATAGTCGGACATGATATTGAAATATGACAAACCATTTCAGGCCGAGCTCTTTGCCAGGTCTATCCTCCATTGATTTATTCTCATGGAAAATAACAGTAATGTATCTGTATCAGAGAAACAATACTGAACTACTTCATTAAACTACCACATGGAGTTACCACCAAGCTACTACAACAAGCTCCATGCCAAGCTACCACAATGTTGAAAGCAATGGGGTAACCCAGTATCCCTCAGAACCTAGGCATATATATCATAAGTAACAATTGGTTCTATTGAATAAGAACATTTCTTTACAATTCAAAACATTAATGTAATATCAATGAATCTTTGATAGTAGTTGAAACACATAAACAGTAACAATTTGTAGACGGAATCAAACATTTTTTACTTTTCTTTTCCATCAGACACTGCAAAAATTTAAAGTACAGGCTGTCTAGTAATTCATAAAATGGAACGACGCAAGTGACATGAATTTACAGTGAATAAATTGCCCAAGCGGCAGAAGGTGACTGAGTGTATTATACATAGAAGTGAAGAAACGACATGTTAATATTACACAAAAAAAGTTTGAGAGGGAAAAGGAATTTTTAAGTCCAAACAATATATGCTTTAAGTATCTCTAGTCCAATTTCAACTCATTCCTGGGCATAGCTGTGCCCTGGTGATTAAACCAGTGGTATCCTGGCTGCAAGCTGCACCCTCCTTAAGGTTTTATCTTGGTGAGCATTGTTGATTTAAACACTAATGCTGAGAGACGCGGCCTACATTTCAATTCAGTCTCTGCCAGTTGTAAAAAAACTGAGGCAGCATGCTGCTTGTTAACCTACTGTCTTCACTATAAAAACCTAGGTGGCAAATGAGGACAAAAAATAAAAAATAAATAAATAAATAAATAATTCAAGGACAGCGAGATCTAAGAGTGTATGGACAAGTGTATCCGTCAACGTTTCGACCCTAACAAATGCGCAATTAAGGGAATGTCATGGCGGGCCTTCCTTAGGACAAAGGGACAGGAGATGCTGCCGCCAATTCCATATGTACCTATGGATTATATTATAGGTGTCAATGTGTATGTATAATACACTCAGTCACCTTCTGTCACTTTAGCACTTTATTCACTGTAAATTCATGTCACTTGCTTCGTTCCATTTTATGAATTACTAGACAGCCTGTACTTTGAATTTTTGCAGTTTTTGATGAAAAAGAAAAGTGAAAAGTATGTGATACCGCCTAAAAATTGTTACTGTATATGCGTTCCAACTTCTATCAAAGATTCATTGATACTACATAAATGTTTTGAACTGTAAAGAAATGTTCCTACCTGACAGAACCAATGATTACTTATGAAGCTACCACAATGAGCAATAATCCCAAACTAACATGTTACATCTCACACTCAGCTACCAGGCTTGGCTATCATAATGAGTTATTACGCTGACCTGTTGGGCTAAGCTTTGATGGGAAGTTACCACACCACAATACCAGGTTAACGTAGCATTTTCAGTTAACACGCAGAGCCACTACACTGAGCTATAGATCTAGGCACCCTCAGTGAGTCTCCACACAAATCTTCAGTGCTAAGCTACAATAAAGAACTACCACCCTGAGATACCAAAATGAACTCCAACACTTACTGCACTAATTAACTGATTGGTTTGCTGCACTGAGCTACCAAACAACACCAACACACTAAGGTAACACACAAATTCAATACACAGAGCCAAAATACAAATCAAACACACAGAACTAACACAGAGAGTCATCATTACCATCTGCTGTAAAAAGAGAGATAATTGACAGAGGAATAACACAAGGCTACTCCATAAAACGACCACAAATACCTGCCTGGCATTTTTATAAAACAGAGTTAAAACACGGAGTCAAAACACATAACTGCAACACAGGTCACCAACAGAGCTATCTAATATTGCTACCAAACAGAACTAACACACAGATATGCGACACAGAGCCAAAACAGTGAGCTAACACGCAGAGCCATAACACAATTTTACCAAATAGTACCACCACCCCAAGGCAATCACACAAATCCATATACAAAGCTACTATGCTTATCAACCATATAGACTAAACACAAACAGCAGACAGACACAGCTACTCTGTGCAGAGCCACAATTCAGAGCTACCTGACATTACTACCATACACAGGTTTACCAGTTTGCACATTTATGGTAAGAAATTAAATCAACGTCATAGAGTGTGTCAAGCTGGTATGAGTGCCCAGATGGTCGCTACATTACATCCTCCAGACAGATATATTGAAACACTCTAGTATGCTTGGCCTGTTTGCTGCAGGCATGGTCCACCACAGCATGTGTCTGGCCTGTTTTTTCCTGTCATTTGTCATAAGGGCAAAATAATACACCCTGTAGTGCGTACTCTATCTGTCTCTCCCAAACATGTCCCATGTAGATATAGTGACTGACCTAACTGTGTGCCTTGCTGAATTCTTCCCAGGCATGCTAAACAAAGTCAGACACACTATTCTGTGCCCAACTTGTCCCTCCTGGACATACCTGGAACACAGTGACAATGGCCCAGAGGAGAGAATCGAAGTTCTTGCGGTCAGGGACGGTATCACCCGATTCGGTCTTGAGGCTGAACTTGCATCCGAAGATGTGCATGCCCAGGATGCTGCAAGGAGTCCAAGGAAAAGTCATCAGTAAGAGGTGAGGACACGTCTTTTAATACAACCATAGTTGAGGGCGGTGGCAGAGGAACAGAGAGCCTTTCTCTTCTAGCACTGGTGACTCCAGAGATAGGCACAGGGACACAGAGCCCTCCATCTCTAGGGTACCATGTACTTTGAGGATGGGATGCTTTGCATTCATCTTCAGAACTGGATACTGGATGTCTCAAGTGACTGGCGGGGGGGATACAAAGCCATTTGCGTCTATGGTTACATGTGTTCAGGGAGTGCGACATTGATACAGAAACATTTACCTCTACAGCCTGCATTTCTATGGCTGTGTGATTCATGGGGTTAATGTGAAGGAACACTGTGTCACCTCTAAGGGCGTTTGGGGTACTGGAACTAACACTAGGGTGAGATCCTATCACCTGTATGCCTGGATTTGCTCACGGTACTAGGCATTGGGCACAGCAATACCTTTTAATATCATGGAACAACTCAACGGACTGGCGCGGGGTATAGGACCTGCCATCTACTGGACTCGATGCCTCAGGATTGGCAGAGAGCACAGAGCCTGTCTTCTGTGGCTGTATACTTCTGGGGTTTCACATAAACATGCTCAACCTCTTACCACTAGGGCAGGATGGATGCAAGCAATCTGGCAGACAACCGGATTATTCGTGTCTAGGGGGCCTAGGATATAGGAACATAAATACAAAGCCTGCCTCTCCAGGGCTGGGGGGAGGGGGTCAGGACACTAGCAATGAAATACAGATCATAACACATCTGGGGTTGGACAGCTCAGTAGATGAAAAGAGGCACTGAAAGACTTCCACCTCTAGGACTAAATGTCTGCAAGGGGTGGTAGAACCATGAAACGTGTTAACACTAGGGATGGGACTACATAGTCTGACTCCTATAGAACATAGACATGAGCCCACAACTCCTCTCAGCTCTGGCACTGGGTGGGCTTTGGGGGTCTGCAGTGGAGCAACAAGCGTGTTACCACAGTGCTGGCTGGATCAAGAGCGGCGCGGGATCACCGATGTCCATCCCCTCCATTGCTCAATGACTTAGTGGTCTGTGTGAGGCACAGAGACTGACCCTCTCAGGACTCAATGATATTGGCACTGGGCTGGCAACAGGGGTGCACTCCTGCCTTTATCTTTCCTCACCTGAAGATGAAGATGAAAAGCATCAGCAGCATGCAGAAGGTGGCCACGTTGTCCATTGTCTTCATCAGGACCACAAGCTGACGCCTCAAGGCGGGCATGAACCTCACCAGCTTCAGCACCCGCAGCAGGCGGAAGGTACGCAGCACTGACAGCCCCCCATCATTCTGGCCAATGATCTCCCAGACGCTGGGAGGGGCCGAGGTGAGGATAGTGCAAGGGGTGGAGTGAGGGGAGCAGGGAAGAGTAGTGCAGAGGAAATAAAAATAAACATGTGTTAGCTTTCTGTTATTTTGTGTTCACAATCTATCAGTCAATGGTATGTTTACAATCCAATCTTTCTTCTGTTTCTATCTTTACAATGTAGCGTGTTTAAGCGCCATATTTAGAAACTGTAATATTGTTTATTTCAGTTACAGTCCAGTGGCTGTACTTGTGTACCTGAATCCCAATGTTTCTTCTCTTTTCTATGTTGACAGAATAGATAGCATCTTTGGGCAATGTGTTTACATTCCAGTCTAAATTCTTTTGGACATTTACAAAATAGTATCTTTAATTTCAATATACACATTCCAATCTTTTTCTATTCCTTCACATATAGTCGTTTTTACGATATAACTTAATGCCTATTTAAATGCTACTCTTATCTATAAATTTTTGCCAATACAAAGAATATCTATGATTTCTGGGTTCAAAATAGAGGTTCTCATGATCAGCTGGTGCTAATCCTAATTTGAGGGCAAACACCTGTTTTTGACTGAATCTGGATTAGGACACAGGCACCTTGTAGGTGTTTGCCCGTCTACCGGGCAATGCATGGTGCAAAAAGTAAAGGGAAATAGATCACATTTCACGTTTTGTACCTGGAACTTGGGAAAACATGCACAATTAGTCCCCCCCCCCCATTCTGTGGTCCGAAAGTCAGAATGATGTGATACTTGCATACCAGTTACATACCAAACCCACAGAAGTCAGTATTTACCAGGGGTGCATTTAGTACCCAGGATTCCCTTTGATTCATAATGAGGTCATATTATTTCCTATTCCTAGGTGAAATTCCAGTCTATATTAAAATATCTGTTTGATCGTGTGTTCATCTGTTTACACAACTCTAGCTAATATTTGTTCTTATACTTCAGTCTTTCTGACTTCAGAATTTCTTTCTAAAATGTAAGATTACATTCCATCCTTTCTTGTATTTTTTGTATTTACATAAAATGCCTCCTATTGTCTTTATATTAGAGTCTTGTTTCAGTGTCTAAGCTTGCAATATATTATCTGGGTTCGATGTGAGCATTCTGTCTTTTGTTTTTATTATATATAAGGGGGCACATGCATCAAGCCCTTTTCCGTTCGCTGTGTGCTTCCCTGATACTCCTTCGCATCATGCCAATTTGTTCTAGTATAGCCCATGTCTGGGACGGGCATCACAGTGTCATGCCCATTCAGATGTAGTGATGTAGGCTTTCTGTCACTCTCAGGCCTCCATCAGTACTTTTAGATCCTTTTAGTAGGATTTGCAGAGGGATTTCTGCCTCATTAATATACATTTTTGTGAATCCTACCAAATAGAGAATTTGCGTGCAGTGGATTAGTACATCTGTCGCATTAAACAAAGGATAGGGTCACAATGCAGGGCTGTGCGATAAAGTAGCTGCTTTGTGACCCGATCTTTGATAAATAAGGCTCATATTATCTCCAAATTCTATTTTTACATTCTAGTCTTTCTTTCAGTTTATGTTTACATTACAGTCTGTCTTTACATCAATGTAATAATCTGACATTTCTGGCATGCTGGCATCTTTGTTTACACTCCGCCTTTTTTCTAGTTATACGTCAAATGGTAAACATCCTTTACAACGAAACTTTTTCCACGCAGTTACCTTTACAACGCAGGAATTACAATGTAAGTCGTTACAACGACTTGCGCTGGAGAGCGCTGTAGAATAGGGAATAGTTTAATTTACTATCCAAAACCTTCCCTACTATCCACGGGGACTGGAGTTGGAATAGTAAATTAAACTATTCACTATCCAGCGCCCCCCAACGCAAGTGGTTGTAACGACTTGCATTGTAAAACCTGCATTGTAAAGGCATGCATGGAAAAAGCATGCTTTGTAACAACATACATCCGTCAAATGATAGCCTATCTTTTATTACTATGTTTAGATTCATGTCTACTTCTCTTTTGATTTACATTCCATCTTATCCAAATCTCTGTTTAGAATACATTTTCCGATAGCTGCTTACATCCCAAATGCCGCCAATTTCTATGCTACAATCCAGTATTTCTTTGAATTCGCTATACAGTGCAGTATGCATGTTCTCTATGACTATTTGTAAGTCTAACATTATAGTCATGCTTTGGTGTATCTTCTACATTAGCATAATTCAAGCGGCACTCCATCTAACCTGATGATGACGATGATGCCGTCAAAGATGTTGTACGGGTTGCGCAGGTACTCGAAGAAGCCGAATGCCGACAGCTTCAGGATCATCTCTAAGGCAAACATGCTGGTAAAGACGATGTTACTGATCTCCAAGACATTGGTCAGCTCATCAGGCTATGTGGGTAGGAGACAGAGGCGAAATCATTGAGAGGATGAGAAGGAATGGTGTCAAAACAAAGAAATAATGGTGAGAGAATAGATGAATAATATGATTCTTCTCAAAGACATTTTACCATCAATTGTAGCTTCATAAATTTAAAGAACTCCTTATGCTCTGTGTGCATTACTATATAATTAATGAACTAATAAACATGTTAGCCAACAAATGAAACTTTTATAAAAGACATAGAAAAATCCAGGCCTGTGTTTTCTGCTGGAACTCCATATTGACAATTAAGGGGACAGGGCCGCTAGTAGAGCATTACAATCACAACAGCACCAGACAATGATTTCTGTGTCATCTTAGATTTAGCAGACTTTGAAATTTCCACTGTTCAACTGGTTTTTCTCCCACCGTTGTGAATCACACGTGAAATCACCCTCCGCCCCCCAAGTAATGACTGTCTTCACAAGAAACATGTTTTAGGAACCATAAGCAATTATAGAATCAATTCCTACCCCTAATAGAAGCTGGTGCAGCCATCTTAGAACAGAAATGACAAGTTCACATTATTCAGTATCAGTGACCAGCCTGTGAGTGCACCCTCAACTAACAAGGATGATGAATTTTGGCCCAATAGCACAAGATTGATGGAACATTTTCTGGATCTTCACATAAGATACATGTGCATAAAATGAATTTTAAATTCAGCCTTCGATGATCTATGTAGGTCAAGAATGTTTAAGAGGAAAGTATGTTGTCCTAGATCCACCCAGGATAAGGTCTCAATCATTATGTGGAAGCACACTTCCACGACTACATTACATTTATTTTCTGGAGAAAAATTGGGTATATTATAATTTTACTGCTTTAGCCTTAGATTAATAAGGATAATCACGTTAAAATGGGATGAGAGGACAACGCCAAAATGCTTTTCCTTATTAGACATGAAATTGGTGATACCAATCTGGCCCAGCTCCCCATTCCAGCACCACGCAGGCAACCTACATACTTTACCAACTATCAGCAGAGGCACTGTCTTTGTTGGATCATGTTGCCATCTAGTTCTTGATGACACCCACACAAATCTTGAAGATCATCCAAGGGCTTCATACACAAAGTCAAAAACATATTGGGGCATGGGGTGCAATCACAATGGCATCAGGCATGCATTTGTGGGGAAGTGATCAGGGTCAGTCAGGCTAGACTGACCCCCAGACTGATTCACTTTTGAAGACTGACCGCATTCGAGGTGAACTGGACCATTCCCAGTGTCGAAGTAAGGACAAAAGTACTGCATTGTAAATTGTTTCAGACGCCAATGATGCCGTGCAGGAGATCAGAGGACTGAGTGCCAGAGGGAGAACACTTTGACATACACACCCATAGTTTATGCCAAAATTAAGATGAAAAAATAATACATTAAAAATATATTTTAAAAAATCTAAAATCAATATCAAATATTTGTCATGAGTCGTGTATCACATTTCTTCTTCTATGTTTGTAATGGACTACTCCATCCCCATAGCATCTTCTGCTCCTCCTCTCAAGAACACCTGCAGTGAGGTTACACCACCTTCCTAGGGAAGTTCAACATTTTTTCTTGACAAATTACCTATCTTAGAAGTCGTAGAGTATCGAAAAAAAAGTTCAGTGCTTTAAATGTTTCTGTGTTTAGTTTCTGTTATTTATACTGAATGCCAATCGTACATTCAATGCTGACCTAGATGTAAGGTTTGTATATAAAAGAGTGCACTGGAACTCTGCTATATACAGAACTATCTATAGGGAGGAGAGCACCGTGAGAGCTGTGGTACATATAGATGCATGTATAGGGGTGTCAACAGAATGGGCTCTGTTACCCTTATGGTATATTTACTTTATTTTATCGTCATGGTTTGTGATTGTGACCATTTGTCATTTCTACAGTGAGACCGTCGGTACATATAGAGTAATGTACAGAAAAACACACAGTAAGGCAGAAGTACATATGTATTGAAAAGGTGCATATTGTGTGCACTGGCAATATAAAATAACGTATAGTAAAGAGTAATCGTGATATATACAGGATATAATGTACAGGAAACACTGAAAATAATGTATATAGAATCATGCACAGGTGTCAGCGGACCGTGGGAGATCTGCTACCTATACGATTATATATAGGTCAGAGTGCACAGTTATGACTGTGCTAAATATAGATTAATGTGTAGGAGAGCTCACAGTGTGGCCGCTGTACATGCAGAATAATGTATAAAAAGAGTCCATATTAGGGGCTTATATACACACATATGGAATGACGCATGGGACGCGCGCAAGGGTCGTGCACACGTAGAACAATACGTATAATAATTCTACGCACATATCATGCGGCGTAGGAAATGTTTACATTCTCCAGCCTTCTCTCTTCTCCCCCAGAGTCGGTCTCTCCGTTTACACGCCAAGTTTTTTCGTCTCTAATGAGACCAGGGGTTTAACAAACCTCAACAAATTCAATTAAACGGTTTGCTTTTCTAATTTAATTCCTTGCCCTCAGTCTCTTTGCAGAATGTTGATGAGTGATAAATGCAGCGCTGTCGCCGAACTCCCTCAACGGAGGGCTCTAAGCGGAACTGTCGGCATACCATAGGAACGTTCCCTTCTGAAAAGCCATATAAAAGAACTTTCCGCCTCTACAACCCTATTCTATGCACCGCAATCGCCCTCACGGAGCCCCCTCCTTTCTGAACTTTCTCCCTCTAGGAATTGCAGCTCTATGAAAGTTTCCTTCGAAAATCCCCATTAAGGAAAATCCTTCTCTAACACCCCCTGTTACTGTTATAGGAACATTACCTCCATAGACGCCCACCTTAAGAACATTACCGCTCTCAGAGCCCGCCATAAGAGCATGCTCCCTATAAGAAACTGTTACCATTGGGACCCTGTTTATTCCCCCTCTCAGAAAAATCCCTATTACAAGACTACCCATCGATCAGAGCCCCTCTTCTTAGAACAGCCCCCTCTGGAACCCTGCTACAGGACCCGTGCATCTAAGGGCCCCTGTATTAAGCACCTGCCACCAAAAGCCTCTGTTATAGGACCATGCGCTCGAAGTTTCTCTGGTCTAAGAGCTGTCACTTCAAGGGTCTCTCTTATAATAACTTTTCTTTATCAGTCTACATTATAGGAACATGTCCGCTCTAAGAACCCCCATTAAAATGGGAGATGCACTTTATGAGTCTCTGTTATTAGAGCATCCCCTCTCCAAGAGCTCCATTGAAAGGCGATTCACTCTAACAGCCTCTATTATAAAAACGTTTCTAAGAGCCTGTTGTAGGAAAGTGCCAATTTTTTGCATGGTTACCCCCCAATTTTGCCTGACATCTGATGCAACTTAATTTGATGTGCCCTGGGTCCCTGACAATCAGGTTCCCAGGGCCTGTGTTCTTTCCTAACCTTGTACCTTTGTAACCACATTTGGCACATCTCTGGCCACAGGTCATCCCCTTGTAAAAGGTACCATGGGTACCAAGGGCGCTATGACCAGGGAAGACCGCAAAGGGCTGCAGCACCTAATGTGCCACTGCACCTTAACACCCACTCACTGCCATTGCAGACTGCATGCTGTGGTGCAGAGAAAGTAAAGAGTTCACATGGCACACATCCCTGTGTCCCATGCCTGCAACCCACTGTCTGAGGCCAAGGTAAGTCACCCTCTAGCTTGGTGCACTAGCGCTAAGGTGAGGGTAAAGTGGCATGAGCCCTGTACCGTTACAGCTTCTAAGCCCATCCCGAGAAATTGTAAGTGTAGCAAAAGTCATTAAAGAGAATATATGGTCTGGGAGTTCGTCATTACAAACTCCACAGCTCATAATGGCGTTAAAAAAACTGTAAAGTTTGGTAGCAAACTTCTCAGCACATAAAACCCACACTGATGTCAGTGTTGGATTTAATGTGGAATGCACTCAGACCAGCCCTGGTGTGGTTCCTGAATGGCTGCTGCCATGTGCCACCACCAGACAGGGTTCTGGACCCCTGGGTAGAGAGCCTCCGCTCTCTGGGTACAGAAACAAAGCCCATCCTGGACAGAGGTGTTATGCCTCCTCCCCCAGGATGGGCTGGGTCCATGAAAGAGGAAGCTTCCAAGTCTTGTTGCCTTTGGAAGCTGCCCCTGCCTTTTGCTGCACCCAGCAACTGGCTCCCACCGGTTCTGGCATGCACTTTGGGTGGGAGAATCAGAGGGGAAACCAAGCTAGGAAGAGAGGTGTGCCCACCTTTGCCAACCCCACCACTCAGGCGGGGGAGGTGAGGTGAAGCACACATCTCAGTCCCGTCCATCTTGAAGATAGGGGGACTCAGCCAATTAGGGAGAGGCTCCTCCCACTGGAAGGTTGCATATTAGGGGGTGTACCCACTCCAAGGAATGGATCCATTGGTTCCGAACTGCACACCCTTCTAATGCCTCTAAATTTAGTATTTAGGGGCAACCCTGAACCTTGCCTCCTCATATTTGAGGAAGAAAGAAGATGGACCGAAGACCAGTGCTGACCCAGGAAGAAGAAGAGGACACCAACTGCCTTGGCTCCAGCACTACCGGCCTGTCCTGTCTACGGCCTGCCTACAGCTAAAACCCCAGCAAGTCCAGCAGCAAGCAACCCCCAGAGACCAGAGGACCTGCCCTGCAAATAACTTACAGACTCTGTCTCCCGTGAGCGCCGATTTGCTCAAACCAAGACTCACCCACAGAATCCGATTCCGGCGACTCAGTGATTCTGCACCACCCTGCACCCGACGCCCACGGCCCGAGTTCGAGTGGCCAAATACCACAAGGAGGGCTCCCCAGCGATCCTGACTTGGCATCTGGTGATCCCCGACCTCCATCAAGCTTGGAAACAACACCTGCAGCCTCAAGATGAAGGGCCCCGCGACCGGAGCTGGTATGAAAACCTGACGCAAGAAGCCACCCTGCACCTGACGCCCCACGGCCTTGGGTGGCACAACCAAAGGTGTCCAGGCATCTCCCAAGATCACAACTTACCTCTCCAGCCCAAGTCTGCAGCAACTTCGCACAACCTAAGCTCTCTATTGAAACACATTGGGTCCCTGATGTCCATTTTGTACCCTGCACAAGGCCGCCCCAGTGCCGCTGG
This sequence comes from Lissotriton helveticus, assembly GCF_964261635.1. Classification (NCBI taxonomy): domain Eukaryota; kingdom Metazoa; phylum Chordata; class Amphibia; order Caudata; family Salamandridae; genus Lissotriton; species Lissotriton helveticus. The sequence continues at coordinate 1,360,819,370 of NC_136057.1, forward strand.
TGGTGCAGCTCCTGTGTTGGTCATTGGCCCCTGCAGTTCTGACCAGTTTAGAAAAATAGCCATTATTTATCTTAGTAAAACAAGACCAAAAATCCAACATACACAAGCCAAGGTATGAATTTTGCAAGATTAAATGAAAAAATGCAGTGCATTGATTAGAAGTCAATAGCTCGAACTGGAGCTATCTTGCCGCGGTCAAGCGTGACCAATCTAAAAGTTGAGCCCAACCACGATGGAGCGCGGGCTGGATACAGGAGTCACGCAGACCTGCTGACAGTTCCATGGATGTGTCAATGTTCGGTGACGATGCATTGAAATCCGGAGGTGATGCATCACTGTCGCAGGTGATGAGTTAGTTCCAAAGTCGGGCAAAGTCCCTGATGCATCGCTGTCAAGAGTGCGTGCATTGGTTTCAAGGGGTCGATGACGAACCGTTGGGCTGCAGGCGATGCGTCAATGAGAAGTCACACCGGGCCAGGGATGCGTGAGAATCGGGACAGGGAGTCACAGACATCGGTAAAGCGGTGCTCGAGACTCACGCAGCAACATTTATTTGTAGGCGCTGAGGGAAAGCCGAAGGCACATTGTAAGTCGAGGTCATTACTTCGGGTACTCTGCAAGCAGTGACCACGACTACGGTGCAGGCAATGGTGATGCGTCGACAAAAGTCGGGCTGCATTGTAAGTTTAGGTTGATGTGTTGCACACTCAGCGAGCGGGGACCACAGCTTTGGTGCAGGCATGGGCGATGCACTGATTTAGCAGGGATGCGCCAGTTCCGAAATTATGTTTGGAGTCAATGGTTTCTTGGGTTGTAGCACAAACTCATTTCCAAGGGCCCAGTGCTGGATTTGGCTACACTTGGCAGAGCAGGACTCACAGCAGAGGACGCCAGGTGCTGATAGCAAGATCCAGGTGAAGTCTTTGATTTCCCTGAGACTTCTAGCAGAAGGCAAGGCCAACAAGCCCTTGGAGAACCTTAAGAAATGCAGGATGTAGAGAGCAAAATCCAGTACTCTCACTCACAGCCGTGAAGCAGCAGGCAAACACACCAAAGCATGCAGCAAAGTGTCAGTCCCTTCTGGCAGGACAACAGCTCGTCTTCCTGGAAGAATGTCCTCAGTCCAGGAGTGTTCTGAGTTTATGGTGTCAGAGGTCCAGTACTTATACTCATTTTAGCCTTTGAAGTAGGGAGACTTCAAAGGAAGGCCTTTGTAGTGCACAAGACCCTGCCTTTCCTGACCCCAGCTCCAGACACACTATAGAGGGGTATGCAGATTTTTATGTGGGGAAATGCACAGCCCTATTCAGGTGCAAGTGTCAACTCCTCCCTCTCACTCTAGCTCAGGAAGACCCATCAGCCTGGTGATGGGCCATCAGGATTTTCAGGGCCTGCCTAAGCTCCCTTTGTGTGACGGTCTAGAGGGAATGCACAAAGCCCAGCGGTCACTCTGACCCAGACGTGTATTCTAGGGACAGACAGAGGCACAGCGTGGTTAAAGTAAGAAAATGCCAACTTTCAAAATGTGTTATATTAGTTGGGCAACCCGATATACCCTTGGGGGCTTGGGTAACAAAATATTTTGTCTAGTAAAAGTGCCTACAAGGGATTTTATTTCAATATGGTGAAAAAATATTTAACACCATCATTCATGAGTGCCCAAACAAGTGGCCTCAAACATATGAATTTAATAGATCAATATGTATAATCAAAAATGAATAAATAAAAAAATAAATGAACAGCGGGTGTATTCATTTTTTGTAGAGATTTATAATCAGATAAATTAAATTAAAATTTACAAAACAGTATTCACTTATACAGAAGTAAGAGATTGATAGCCTTCACAATGAAACAAAAATATCTGCTAGTCAATTATGTAAATAATCAATTTCTAAAACCTATTTACAGAAAGAAATGTTTCTTTAACATTCAGTAAAAAATTTCATTACAACAATGTTATTAATTAATTGATGAAAATGAGTAAGAAAGGTCGACGTTTCGGTCTTGTCATTTGATACATCTATAAACCATCTTCAGGACAGAAAGACTCTTATGTAGAATGCGGACCCCTTAGAAAATAGATCAATTTATGACCTTAAAATAATTAGTCCATGGTATTAATAATCGGCATAACTTGAGTCGAAGCCATAAGAATGTATCTACGGAATGTAGTATTGCCATCTGAATTTGGCATGCTTGTGGTGGTGATGTTATGTATGAGAGGCACCGGCTTAGTTCAGCGTCCCAGCAGAGGGAAACAAAGCAGCTGCTAGCATTTTCTAAAAGTGGCATTTTGAGACCTGCAATTTGAAAACTAACTTTACTAAAAGTTTAAGTTGTGAGTCCAGAAACATTCAACTCCAATTTTCTATCCGCTCCCAGTTGCAAGTTACGCTTGTAAAGTGTTACAGGGTCGTTCCAGTACTAACCTGAGGGAGAGATAGTCCTTGCTGTAGTGAAAACCGAATTTAGCAGTTTTCACTACCAGGACAAGTAAAACTAAACATCTCTTGTCTTACCTTTAAAATACACTGCACCCTGCCGATGGGGCTACCAAGGGGCTACCTTAGGGGTGCCTTAAATGTAATAAAAGGGAAGGCTTTGGCCTGGCAAGTCGATGAACGTACAAGGTCGACATGTACACACAGACTCTGCAGTGGCCGGCCTGAGACAGGTTTGAAGAGCTACTCGTGTTGGTGGCATAATCCATGCTGCAGGACCACTAGTAGCCTTTGATTTACATGCCTTGGGCATATGTAGTGCACTGTATTAGGGACTTATTAGTAAATCAAATATGCCAATCTGGAGGAACCAAATGACATTACATACTAGACGCAGAGCACATGCACTTTAGCACTGGTGAGCAGTGAAAAAGTGCACAGAGTCCTAAAATAAACCAAAATGAAGTTCAGCACACAGTGAAACATAGGAGGTCAGAAGCAAAAAGACAGGAGAGACCATGAAAAAATATGCCATATCTAGCACATGTGCCCCCCAAAAGAAAGTGGGAAGAACTATCCAACCTCTTAGGAGTTCTGTTTACTGAGTCGGAAGTAACTGAAAGGATTATCAGTGTTGGCGTGTTCTGTTTTAGGGTGGTGTTCCACCATAAAGTCTACTCCCTGCAGGGAACAGGACCACCTCAACAGTTTTGGATTCTCACTCCTTATGCATTAACCATCTGGGGAGCCTGTGGTTTGGCTGAACCCGGAAGTGAGTCCCAAACAAGTAGGGTCTTAGCTTCTTCAGCACCCAGACCACACCAAACACCTCCCTATCTATTGGGCTCCACCTCTGTTCCCTGGGCAGTAACCTCCTACTAATGAAGGCTAAAGGTTGGTCTAGGCCCTCTTTGTTTATCTGTGAGAGAACGTCCCCTACTCCATGCCTTGAGGCATCAGTCTGCACCACAAATTCTTGGGATAAGTCAAGAGCCTTGAGCACAGGCGCCGTGCACATGGCCTCCTTCAGGGGTTCAAAGTGGTCTGGCACGCCTCCCTCCAGATCACCTGGTGGGGCTGCTTCCTGGAAGTCATCTCTGTCAAGGACTCAACAACGGTGCAGTTTCCATTGAATGAATGAATGAATGAATGAATGAATGAATGAAAAGTTATTTATCTCCGCGCAACTATGCCCAATGGGCGTCAAGGCGCCTAACTCCAAAACTAGCTGACGGCAAACAGAAACCAGGAGCTCACTGGTAGGCTTTAATGAAGCACCAAGTTTTCAATGCCTTCCTGAAGAGATCCAGTGAAGGCTGTGATTTTATCTCTAAGGGGAGAGCATTCCATGTGGCTCTTCAATCTCAGAGGAACTCACTTGGGGAGGAGGACTTTTCTAGAGTCCAACTTTTGGAATCTGGGGATGCGGCTGCTCCCCAAGTCTTTAATCAATTTCCTATGCTTTCTCTGGAAGGTCTTAATTGCCTATTAGATAAAACAAAATCTGCTTCCCCTGTGGACCCGGTCCCATTGATGAATCTCCAGTAATATCCATGAGATCTAAGAAGGCTCTCACTTCTGTCTGGGTCTTGGGGGAGGCCCAAGCCGGAATGGTGTCAATTTCTGATTCTAAGGAATGCACTTGCCACCCCCTACCTAGTATCCTAAGTAAACCACAGAACCCCGCCCTATCTGGCACTTACGGGCCTTGATAGTGAGGCCTTCACTCTGCAGTGCCCTTAGCACTTCCTGGAGATGGTTCAAATGGTCCTCCGAACTGGAGCTGAAGACTGCCATGTTGTCAAGGTAGGCAGCACTGAAGTTCACCAAAACAGCCAGGACCTGATTGACCAAACTCTGGAAGGTGGCAATGGCTTTATTCAACCCAAAAGACTTGACATGGAACTGGTAGTGCCTTTCTGGCACTGAGAATGCTGACCTCTCTTGTACCCCATCGGTCAAGGCAATCTGCCAGTACGTAGACGTTTAAATCAAATATGCTGAGGAACTTGGCAGATCAATGAGCTTATCCGCTGTGGCGATGGGGTAACCCTCAGTGTTAATGACCGCATAGAACCCACGGTAGCTTACACAGAACCAGAGGTTGAGTGTGACACCAAGCGAAGCAGCCTTGCGGTCACAAACCACTGGGCTGGACCAACGACTGCTAAAGGGCTCAATAACCTGTAACTCCAGCATCTTAGAGACTTCCTCTTTGATGCAGAACCTCACTCTGTCAGACAACCTTAATGTTTTGTGCTAAACAGGACTACCCCCAGTATCAATGTCATAAGTGCACCAATGGATGACTCCTAGGGTGAGTGAGAACAGAGATGCAAAATGCCCTATGTACTTGCAACAGTCTCTCTGTGCTCTAGAGTCAAAGTAGGGGAGAGGCTCACACACTCTACTGGTCCATCCTGCTCTTTAGAAGACAGGAGGTCGGGGAGAGGTTCCCTCTACCCTTCCACCCAATCATCTGTGACCAAGAGCATGGTCAACTTAGACCTCTGGAAGTGTGGATCGAGACAGTTTATGTGCAGGATCCTCAAGGGGTTCCTGGGAGTTTGCAAGTCCGCCAGGTAGGTGATGTCACTACTTGCACTCCTTTACCTCAAACAATGGGCCAAACCAATGGTCTTGCAGAGCACGGGGCTCTATGGGCGCATTTACCCGCGCTTTGTGACCAGGCTGAAACTCAACCAGAGTGGTATTTTGGCCATACCAGTGTTTCATGTCCTCCTGGCTAGCTTCCAGATTCTCGTGGGTCAGTTTCTGGAAGCAAGCTGTCTGTTTGCAGAAGGCCAGCATGTAACTGAATACATTCTGTGGGGCTTCCTGGGAGCTTGCACCCAGCCCTCCTTTACCAAACTGAGAGGGCCTCTCACAGGGGTGTCCATACAGAAAGTCAAAAGGGCTAATGCCAACCCCCTTCTGCTGTACCTCGATGTAGGCAAATAAAAGATATGGAAAGAGGATGTCCCACTTATGCCTCATCGGTTCTGAGAAACCCAAAATCATGCCTTTGAGGGTATGGTTGAACCTTTCAACCAGCCCATTGGTTTGGGCATGGTAAAGGGTGGAAAACTGGTATGTTACTCCACATGCCTTCCACATGGCCTGCATGTACAAGGACATGAAGTTAGTACTGCGGTCAGATATCACCTCCTTGGAGGAACCACATGGTTAAAGATCCCCATCAGTGGCGTGACCAAGGTGGGTGCAGTCACTGTTCTCAGAGAGATAGCTTTCGGGTACAGGGTGGCATGGTCTACCAAGACCAGGTCAAACCTGTTGCCTATGGCTGTCTTCGGATCCAGAGGCCCCAAAATGTCAATGCCTACCCACTCAAGAGGGGTGCTCATGACAGGAACAGGTTGGAGGGGAGCCTTTCATCTCACCCCTGTCTTGCCACTCGCCTGGCAGGCAGGACAACATTGGCAGAACGCATCTGAGTTCTTCTTCATCTGAGGCCAGTAAAAGTGGGTGACAAGCCCGTCAAAGGTCTTGTCCTGTCCCAAATGACCTGACAGTGGCACATCACAAGCCAACCCCAGTAGGAAGGTTCTGAAACGCTGGGGTACCACCAATACATGGGCTGCCCCAGGCTCAGCAACCTTAGGCTCGCTATACAGGAGATCATTCTACCAGTAAATCAAGTGAGTTCCAGAGGGGTCACCACCTGCCTGGGCCTTGGCCTGCTTCTGCAGACCCACAAGAGTAGGGCATTCTTTCTGCACCATGCAGAACTCCTTGCTGGAGTGACCTCCATCCTGCTGCCACTGGGACAGCTCAGGCAGAATCCCAAGTTCAGCTACATCTTTCCCTGTAGGTTCCGTGGTGCCCCCCTCAGGTTCAGCCTCTTCCCAGACCATGGAAATGTCAGGAGCGGGTTTCCCGCACCCCTTTCCCTTCTGCTTTTTTGGCAGGGACCTGGGCCACTCTTTCAGGCTGCAGGTCCTTATGAACAACCTCAAGTTCTGCCATGGACTGTGTGGTCAGGCACATCCACTTAGGCAACCCCAACAGCTCCAAGTGTGACCTGAGCTTCACCTCCTACCAGGTAGTATGCTCCCGGTCATTGCCCAGCAGACACTGCACAGGCATGGATGGACTCACAGCTACCCTCCCCCAATTCAAAGGGAGCCTGAGCCACCAAACATTGGCCCCCACTGTTGTCTACAGCTACTACTTGGTGGACCACATTAGGGACTACCTGCTCTGAAGACACCAGATGACACCGAAGGGTTGTCATGCTTGCTCCTGTGTCGCTCTTCCAATTGATGGGTACCCACTGCCTAGTCCTGTCAGGCATGAGGGTTCCCTGGACCATTTCGCTATCATCAAGGGATACTAGGGTCATCTCAGCTGGCCCCCCACCACTAACTTGGACCAACTCCTTCCTGAGTGCTACACTAGCCATCCCCAGTGACTGTCTACTGGTGGGGGGGGCTTTGCCCACTTGTGAGATTTGGGATACCCCTTGAAGTGCCCTTCCTGATTACATTCAAAACAATTCAGGGGTCCCTTCCCTGCAGGCATTCCTGTAGAGAACCACTTCTACTTCTCAACAGGGGGTTGGGCATCCTTACCCCTGGGAACTCATTTAGGGTCCTTTAAATAACTCCTTACTTTTATTTTTGTCCCCTCCCTTCTTCTGTTGGAGACCCAGCCCACCCGTGGCTTGGTATCCCGCATACAACTTCTTGTCCTCACCTCCACTGTGAAATGCTTCCACAAACCTGTACCCCAATCCCTCTTAAGAATTCTGTACATTTGCAAAGCTATCTCTTAGGCCTGAAACCGCCAATCTATGTAATCTCCCACTCTACAATCAGGCATCAAACTCTCTGGTCTCTTTCCCTTTGAGTACACTAGAGATATGTTGCAACCATCTGTGCTGGACTCAGCCCTCTTGGCTTTCAAATTCAGCTCTTGCAAGCTCAGCTCCTGAGCTAAAAGCATGTTCTTCTCCTCCACGGCCAATTTATCTTTCTCCATTGCCAATTTCTGTTTTTCCACATCTACATTGAGTTTTGCCAGCTCCAACTGGATCTTACTTTCTTTTTGTCTGTGAGGACAGACCTTTAGAGGATACACTGCTGGCAGCTCTGGAGGAAGCTCTTTCACCATTCAGACTGCCCCCCACCCCAATGGCATCGCTAGCTCCTCCAGCTATCCCATATGCAGACTTTGTTCCTCATCCTCCACAACAACATACCTGTGAAGGCCACAGTTACTAAAATCCATAAAGCACAACAGACACATTGTTCCACACAATATAAAAGTAACATGTTTTGTCTACAAAGTTAGGGATGGGACTACGGCCCAGCAAAGAATAGGGTATATATTCACCAAAAAAGGCAAGAGATGGGTGAAAACTTTGCCCAAAGTAAAGTTGGCAACCGGCCACTCCACCTAAAACTGCAGAGCAATACATGGATTTCACAACCACTACCCAAACAAACATCCTAGTGAACATGTTACCAAGGTGTTCACATACCCACTCATTTCGTGCCTATCCTCATTCCTGAACTCATTCTCCAGGGATTGGCACTGGCAATAATCGCCATGCGGCATGCTGTCCATCAGGTCACAAGTAGGCTGCATGCCCCACTCAATCAGAGAAACACGATCTATCTAGAGGTATCAAGAGAGAGATCAGAGTGTTTCCGTGTAGTAGAGGTTGGACAAGCAAAACAGAAAAAAAACAGGTTCAGCAATGAATGAACACACCTATCAATGCCCTTGCTAGATGAAATCTGTGAACCAGACCTGTCAGGAACAATGCACCAGTAGGCCTTAGAAAACCCAGAACCGCTGTGAGATCACCAAACCGCATCCTCATGTGCTTGGCCAAGCAGAGTAGCATACATGTGCACCACAGTACAATCAACTCATTAAGGCCACCTGAAATGAACCATGCAGAATGAGTGCATAGTATCTGCCAAGTGTGGCAGCGAAATAAATTCTCACACAAAAGTCGTAGGTAGAGAAGGGAAAGTGCAAACATACAAGCAAAAGGAGGAAGACTCCTGTAAATGGCCAGAGAAGGAAGGCAGAAGAAGGAGGCGACATGAGACATATGGGATACCACAGTTGGTCCCTACCAAAATATCCTGCTCCAGTGGTGACGCTACCAGTGACACCCGTATTAGTGGCTCCGATCAGCAGCCCACACTGCAGGAGCAGCCCAGGTGGCAAGTTCAAGCTACTAAAGACTCCCCCAAAATTAGTCACTCCCTCCAGTGAGCAATGCCAGGTCCTGTGTCCCACTCTTACACCATTCCGGCAGAGAAGAGAACACTCTACAGAAGACAAGCGCATCTAGTGAAGATTCCGTGAGCGAGCACAATGCAGTAAAACAGTAGCACTGCTCAGGATCAAATACCGCCAAGCTCAACTCCAAGTATAGCAGAGACTCGTGCAAAGATAGCAACAGAGGAGCACTGCTGGAAAAACATTGCTGACATTCACTGACATGACAGAATGAGACAACGCTGGGGCGTTAGGTCTCACAAGGGAACAAACACGAGAAGTGGCGTTAGCTGGCAAAGCCGAACAAGGTGAGCACAGTCGTAGGATGCAGGCGATGAGCTGAGTATCATACACAGGTTGAACTTACACATGGCTGGCAAGAGGGCTCTGAGATGCGTGGTTATCTACAAGTCACTAGCTCACATCCAATAAGGCTGGCTCATTCTCTCGTCCTCCTAAGGTAGGTAAATTGGACTTTAGGAACCCCTTTTATTTATGGTGTTTTGAAGCATCAAAGGTGCGCCCCAGATAACAAACCACAGTAATAACAATTATCCCCCTAATCTGCAGTGACCACCATCTTGTCTCCTTCTTTATGAACTTTCCCATGAGGAAAACCACCAGAGCAAGAGTGACTAACAAGACCAGCTACAGGCACTGGTACAAACTTAATCTCTCAGTGCTTGCTTCCCATTTTATTACTATGTTTCACCTAAACAATTACCAGAAGTATGTGGGAAGCCTATAAAATGATACTAAGAGGGCAGTTCATATCCACTTTGGTAAGCAAACAGATAAAATAAGTGAGGGACTTAAACAGAAGATGGATTTGCTGGAAACATAATTAATGAAGGAACATGGGGTGAATCTGGCCCACCAGTTGACATTGGCTAAAGAGGCCTACATGCAATTGGTGGAGGGAGAGACAGAGGCGATATTTAGGGCAAAAATATTGCTTGTATGAAGTTGGCAATAACGCAGGGACGTTGCTGGTCTGGCTGATGACACGTGAGGAAGACCAGAGATGGGTTAGGTAGGTAAAAACACACCTATGAGAGAAGTAGGGAGCTCAGTTGAAGCAATAGAGCAGGATTTTGCAAATTATTTCCAACAGCTGTATCAACCAAGTGGGAAGCTCCTTCGTGGACCTGAGTGACTTTATAGCCGACATTCCAATTGAGATGAATGGGAACAAATAGACCAAATGATACAGGTGGGTGAAATTTAAGAGACAACTAAGCAACTTAAAAGGGGGAACAGCGTTTACAACGCAACTTTTACAATGAAGTACCTTTACGACGCAACCATTACAACGCAACTTTTACAACGACTTGCGCTGGGGGGGTGCTTTAGGATAGGGAATAGTTTTAATTTACTATCCAACACCTTCCCTACTATCCACGGGGACTGGAGTTGGAATAGTAAATTAAACTATTCACTATCCAGCGCCCCCCAACGCAAGTCGTTGTAACGACTTGCGTTATAAAACTTGCGTCGTAAAGGCATGCGTTGTAAAAGCATGTGTTCTAACGACGTACATCCACTTAAAAGTGGGAGACTCTGGAGCCTAATAGCCTACCATCGTAATGTTTTTAAATGTCTGAGCAGTACAGTAGGGGGACCCATTACACATATGCTATATGAGTCCAATATTGAGGGGAGCCTGCAACTGGATCTCAGAATGGCCACCACAGTGCATATCCATCAAAAGGGTAAGCCACTGGAGGATTGTGATTTGCATGGATCTACCTCCTATCTCAATTTTGAGATCATGTTATTGACGAAGGTTCTCACAAATCGACTCCTCCGTGTAGCTGATAAATTAACAGCCATAGACCAGTTTGGATTTATGCCCCAGAGATCCATGTGTCACAACCTTTGGAGTCTATATTGGTGTTTGGCAAAAGTAGTTTAAATCCTGGAACCTTGGTGCTATTGGCACTGGATGCAAGAAGGCATTTGATTCAGTTGAATTGCCATACATTCAAGTTGACCAAGATGGGGTTTGGCTCAGATGCCCTGTCATGTTTCAGATCATTGTTTACAATGCCTAATGCAAGGCTCAGCATTAATGATTATTGTATAAAATGCCTAATGCAAGGGTCAGAAAGAACTGTACCATGTCACGAGAATTCAAGCTAGGACTGTAAACGAGGCAGAACTGCCCTGTTTCCCCTCTCCTGTTTGCACTAAAACCCCTTGAGGGTTGACTGTGGCGGGGATGCCCTGGTTCAAGGACTGAGGTTGGAACCAGTTTTGGAGGATGTAATCTGCCTGCAGACATATGACCTCCTACTTTCCCTGGTAGCCCCTAAAAGGTCAGTAACCAGGACTTTTTGGATTGTAGACAGGCCTGGGAACTACTTAGGGGTGAAAGTGTACTGGTGCATATCTGTGATATTTCTTTTGACGAAGTGCCAGCCACCAATACACTGGAACAAGGGCACTAAAATGAGATCAGTATGAGTTCAAATAATAGGGGACATATAATAAATCTTGTGTAGATAAATAAGATTAAGCGTGCAGATTTCAACACATATATTTAAATATATTTGTTGAAACCAACGCGCTGTGTGCAGGCTCTTCATCTTGTTTATCTACACAAGATTTACTGTGTGTATGTCGAGCGGGACTGACACCCGCTGACCTGCATTGTCCCCACTGGTGGATGTGGCCTTCAGAGAAGGAAAATAACTTTGTCTCGTGCCCAGAGAAGCAAAGGACAGTGTCCACTTCTCCTGCTCTGCCGCTGGCAGCTGCGCCCCCTCTTTCTTACTCTTCCTCCCTCCCTTTCAGTCTATCTCCTACTCACTGAAAACCGTGACTCAGTTCTCATTCTCTCTTTCCTCCTTTCGTTTATTTGTTACCCTGTGAAATGGATCCAAAAAAGAAAAACACTTTTGCTGGAAATATAGAAATATATATCTATCAGTGGTCGAAGTGGGGAAAAAAAGTAGGGGAACTGTGGACGGATAGTCAGAGGGCAGGAATAACCCGAGGATTGGATCAATGGCCCGGAGTCAGAGGCGTGGCCAGCATGCATAAAACATCCCAATTTTTAGTATTTGTTTGGCATTTCACTGACAGTTACAGCTTATTATGTTATGTAATTCAGTGAATTGATACACATAATGATTTAAGGTTTAATATGTGTATCAATTCACTGAATTAAATAACATAATCAGCTGTAACTGTCAGTAAAATGCCAAACAAATACTACAAATTGGGATGTGAATTTTTAGGGGCTACCAGGGAAGGTAGGAGGTCATATGTCTACAGGCAGATTACATCCTCCAGAACTGGTTCCAACCTCAGTCCTTGAATAAGGGCATCCCCGACACCTCTGATATATGAGCCATAACCTGGACAGAACTGTTGGCGAGTATAGGGTGGACGCAGGACACTGAAGGGCACTGCCAATCTCCCTTCTTGGAAAGGCCACCCTGTTTACAGTATATAAACTCCCCAAATGTTTATACATGCTCCAAAACATGCCATATGTAGTTCTGGAGTCTGTTTTCCAGAAGGTGGACAATGTAACAAGATTGCTATTGTGAGGTTGGGATCTCTGTGGCTCAATGGTTAGAGTGGCAGACCCTGATGCAGAGGTCTAGCCCGGGACCAGGGTTCAATTCCCTGCCTCGGCGGGTCTTGGGCTCAAAATTCTCGCCTCGGTGCCTATTCCAATCATGGAGTCCCACTCTGCAACTCTGGGCAATAGCTTGCTTAATCTCCACAACGGCCCCCACAACGCTAAGGATGCCTGGCCTCCACCTTGGGTGTGCCCAGAAGTGGACACCTCACAGGAAAAGCCAGGATGGGTTCCACAGCGGTATTCGTACAAGCACCTTGAGACCCTTGTGGGTGAGTAGTGCGCTATACAAGTATCAATTTACATTTACATTTACTTTGATCACAAGCTCATGTGAAAGCAGAATTGTACTTCCCGAATGGAAACTGTATTACTAGGCTACCCAGTTGTTGATAATTAATGACTGGGCAATATGCCTCGCGACAAGAACTGCCAATTCGGGCTAAGAGGTGGACGATAAAACCAACAGGCTAAAGAGAAAAACACCGGGGGGCTTGCCTACGCCCACAGCGATAGTAATCAAAATATGTCAGAGGGTGACTTTGAAAATGGGATGGGATGGGATGGGAGGGGAAGCCCACACAAGAAACACCACTATGGCACTCAAGGATACTGGAAGACTTGAACAACCTGAAGGGCTTTAAGATGTGGGCCATAAGAGGCATCTTGAAGTTAGGAGATCTGTGGGTTACGCTGGGGTTTTGCCATTTCAGGGGCTACAAAGACAATCTGAACTAACAGATCGTCAGAGGAGTAAGTATGTTCCTGCTAAGCATGCACTTAACAAATATAAAGATGCACTTCAGAAATTCCGGGAGAATCCCCTCGGAAGAGTGTTAGCGGTCCCTCTGCATAGACACAGTCTCACAGATATATTGAACACTCATAAATAACGGCTTGGAGGTGCTGGATGCCCTCAAAAGTCCATGGGAGAGGGATGGCGGCATGCTAGATGATGAGGTCTAAGGGGATGCGTACAGATGCCCTAGATAGGGGCAATTAGAGCATGCTTTTGTCTCAATATATGGCATCTAGTGGACTATACTAGAAACCAGTTGCTAAAAATGGTCCGAATTGGAGAAGATGGGTGTTTGAGGGGGTGTGGTCAGGCCAGTACATTATTGCATACATTATGGGGAGGAAGCCCACAATTGCAAGATTTCTGAACTGGGACTGGCTAGTGGATTTCCAGGGTAACTGGAGAGAAAATGGATGTAAAGTTTGCATTGACGCTATTGGGGAAATGGAGAGACTCCACACCACAGACATATGTACAGTTGTTCTGCAAATTTGTGTTAATAGCGGCAAGAACGGATGTTGCACGACTTTGGGGAAACTCACCCCTCCCCAACACGAACTCTGGGCCATTAATATGGACCGGTGTATGCAGGCTGAAGAGGCGGCGTACGTAGTGCACGGAACCTTGAACATTTGAAAGAGTATTGTGCCAGTGGAGAGAATTTCGCATGGACATGGATAGCCCTGTCTGTATTGAAAAGCTGGACATGAAACTATAATAAGTCCCACTAGGACATGGAGGACGGGATGTGGTGATGAGAAGGGGAAGGGAAGGAGATGTTTTTAAGGCCCTGATACTTCCTAGATGGGCAGGATAGGCCTTTGCAGAGTGTCAATTATTTTTGCAGCCCCGAGGTGGGTGATGTGTCTGGGATCTGCTGCCTTGGGTATTTATGCTTGAAAAGCAACAAAAAATATATATAACAAGAAGAACAGCTCTGTAAATGGCTCTCTGGAGATTTTGGCAAACTTATGCTCCTCGAGATGGCCATGCACCCCATGCACAGGAAGAGGACCATATGGCTGAACAAAAAGATTTAAAAAACTGAAGACGGAAGGGAATGGAAGGCAGTAATTAACAATGATAGAGAAAGTTCATAATGCAAAAATCTTACATTGTGGTGCTATAATACACTCATCTGGCTACAATACATCCCCCGATAATACATTTAAAGTGCTCCAATACGGTTCGAGGAAAGAACCTTTTTATCCCAGGGCTAGCATAAATCGATATATAATATAGCCCTTGCAGCTGCAGGGTGTGATTATATTAGCGATCCACAATGACCCTGTGCTAAAGTGAAGATGCATTGTCCTTACCTGAAGAGATTTTGGGGCATATTTATAAGCCCCTATCACCACCACAACGTAACTTTTCACGACACTGTGGTGGCAATAGGGGCTTCGCCTTGTTTCCAAGGCGGCGTTAAACCACTTAACGTGAAAGAAGAGGGCAATGGGTGTTGCGGTGGGTGTTCCACCGCAACACCCATTGATTTTGATGCTGCCCCATATTTAAAAGGGTGGCGTAAATATGGGACAGCGCCAAAATTAAGACCAGGTAAAACCTAGTCTTACCCTGACGCAACGAGGAGAAATGTTTAATTTCTCCTCCTTTTGCAGCACACTCGGAATCGGTACAAAAGGGGGTGGTGATGGACGGAGCATCTGAATCAATCAAACACTCACACCCAGTCAAAAGATCTGGGTTTAATCCATCACCGTTCTTTAGCCCACTCTGCCACCCCAGTTCAGACATGGCTATATGCAAATCAGTCTGACCTTGTGCCTCATGGGAACAGTCCAGCCCGAACTGCCAAGCCATGTCTTCCCTGGATCGGAAACAAGCTTCCGAGGACCAGTTTCTGGCATTCCAGCCGTCTTCAGCCCGGCTTGCTTGAATCCAGTGGCAAAGTGAGTAGGGGACTCACACGGAATCAGCAAAATGCCATTGATTGTTTATGTGCAGGAGGTTGTCCCTTCATTAGAACAAAATTGCGTTTTGCAACTTCTATGTGTGCGGCACAAAGCAGCACACATAGAAGTTACAAAACCCCATTTACAGATTGTTTATGTGCAGGAAGGGACATCTTCCTTCACTACCACAGGAGGGAGCATTCGTAGTATCTACTTGAGTCTCTGGGGATCCACTGGAGTCTGTGTACACTATACCTTACTTTGGTATTGAGCTAATCAACTTACCTGGCTGGATCAGTGATCTAGCAGTAGTCTAGCAATGGCAAGATGGTTTTCCTGTTTCTAGCGTCTATTTGAATCTCCAATATAGCACAATCTTCACAAGTAAATAATGTTTCTATATGTTGCCTCTTCAAACTGCATGCTATCTCAAAAATATTCACTATATTCCTTAAAAAAAACTGTCCTTTAAATAAAACTTTGGTTTATCACCACTCCTTTTTTCTTCTCTCTTTCAAAAGTCTTTCTCCTTACCTTCCATCCTCTGCATGCTTCCTCTGTCTGAGCACAACCTAATTTGACACGTGCACCATCGACTTTTCTTTATTTCAGCAAATTTCCCACAACTCATTTACAAGATCACAATCTCTTCTCCCTCTGCTGAAAGTTATACCTATGCAACCTAACATTATCTAATCTCCACTAACTCCTCTATTAATCCCTCCAACCATGTGTTTGAGTTCACCCTTCGGACTAATGATTGTGACCAACCGCTAATACTTCAGTCCACCATAAAAAACTGAAGTGACTGCATGGAATGTTTTGCTTTGAGTGCGCGAGACTAATCCCAATAAATAACAAACAGTAACCAATAACTCTGAACTAACCATCAACCTTGGGTCCTGGAGCAGCGTGCTGCCCGGCGTAAAGAGCTTCGATGCCTCGTCAGGGGTAGTGAACGCTGTATAAATGCCATTAGAATACAATACAGTACGTAAACCATCTTCCCCTGCAACACAGACACCCTTGGGTGCCTGCGTTAGCGCTAGGCAGCTAAATTTAGCGCCAGCGCAGGGGGAAGTGCAGGGCTGCACCATATTGTTGTAAATATGGTGCAGCTCTGCGTTTCAGAAGTGGCAGGGCGCGGCGTTAAGCCAAGAAGGCTAACGCCACAATCCGTCACTTCTATTGTAAATATGCCCCTTTATCCTACCAGCATGACCCTTTATATACATTTTAATTCAAACAAGGTTGCGCAAGGACCATCTTCACCCTTGACCAGGTTGTCATGTGACTGGCTCGACCTCCAAGCTTCTGAACTTTCTGAATCATGAAGAGTAAGCATTATGCGATGGATACCCTGTGAAGCTGAAGATATGCCCACGACTCCCTATAAAATGGTTGCCACCTGAAAAGAGACTTGTTGTTTTCCATATATGAGGAACAACTTGGGTATATGACGTTGCCTGCCACATGCGTATTTTAGTGAGGTACAACTTTCGTGCCACGCCCAACATGCAGCCAAAATAGAGGGGCATATTATCAAGGACGGGTGATACATTATCGCCCCTTTTATCGGCAGGAAACTGCCGATAAAACGGCGATAATGGGCTTGATAATATGCTCTATAGAATTCCTATTGAACCCCATGTTAGATGTGAAGACATCTAACATGGGCTTCGATAGGAATTCTATAGAGCATATTATCAAGCCCATTATCGCCGTTTTAACGGCAGTTTCCTGCCGATAAAAGAGGCGATAATGTATCGCCCGTCCTTGATAATATTCCCCACAGTTCGGCATGACATCGCCGCTGGGCCGCCTGGACGATGAAAAGACTGTTAGAAATGTGTGCCTTTCAGAGCGATGCGCTTTTTCAGGCCTGCCTGATTTCATTTGAATAATGAGCCGATGAGGCAGTCAGCGTAAAGTGCCCAGCGACGCTGCTCTTGGGGTGCGATTGGGCCGTGGACTCCACAGGGGTGAGAGGGTTCACTGGAAATCACCTGATTGCGCCTCGGATAATGATGGGCCCCGCACGCCACTCTTCCCTCCGCCATATTTATTTCCTCCTATAAGTGGCGGGGAAAGGTCACGAGCTGATATCTATCCCAACAGCCCTCCCTGAAGGGGATAATCGCTCAGAACTCGACTATCTATCAGTGTGTTTGAGGAGCTGTAACGAGCAGGCGAAAGCGAGGAGAGGGATGCAAACCAGAGGTGGAGGGTGAGACCGGAAAAGACAGAGGGAGAGAACGCTATTCAGGGGATGGGCTGATGGGGAAGAGAAGAGTGTGATTGGGAAAAGGGGTTAGGCAGAGGTAGAGTGACATAGGAACCAGTCACGGCCCGTGGAGGGTGTTTCGGTGGGGCAGAGAGGTGGGGTGGGGGGTGCTAAAAACCAGAGTATGGATAATTGAAGGTAAGTAAACAATTTAATTAATAAAACGAATTTCGTAGCGCGCCCTGCATCGCAAAATGTGATGCAGGGTGCGCTACGAAATTCGTTTTATATATTAAATTGTTTACTTACCTTCAATTATCCATACTCCGGTTTTTAGCACCCCCCACCCTGCCCCTCCCCCACCCCACCTCTCTGCCCCACCGAAACACCCTCCACAGGCCGCGGCTGATAGGAACAGCGGTCGAACTGCCTTAAAAAGGTACGAGAACTGATCATGAGCGCAATGGGGGCGCGGTCAGTGAGTTTGAGGGTGGGGTCAAAGGCGTAGCTGAAATAACTGTTTTGTTGGTCTCTCACCTTCAAGTAACTGCATATAAAATAACACACACCTTAAAGGAAAAATACATGCAAGGTAAACTAATCAGTGAGAGATGCAATATTCCTTGTTTTGAAACCTCTATTGGTAAGTGTGATCACTTCTCCTGTTTATGAATGTAACAGAGAGCCACAGATTCAAATTCTAGTTGCAGTGAGGATAGTAATTTGTTTGTTGTTAGTGTTATGGGGCCTCAGTCTCTGACAGAAAGCCCTGTGAATATGTAAGTCATTCTTTTAAGCTTGCATTACATGCAGTATAAGATAGGCTGCCACAAAAATGAGCAAAAGTGATTTAGGTATAAGATTGACAAAAGTGCTTCCAAAATATAAATGTTGAGTCTGTCTATTAAAAACGTAAACTGCACAGGTCAGTTGGGAACACCCTTGCAATACCACTCAAAAAGAATGCATCTTTATCTGCAGGAAGCCTCAAGAGAACTCCATCAATTAACCCGTTCGGTGCTGATGCCGGCTCCCGGCCGTCATGAGTTATGGTGGGCGTGTGCTGATGACGGCCGGGACCTGTCATGACCACGCCCGTGATCGGAATGTGCCGCACAGGCACAGAATTCCGGCCGCAGCCAGGGGGTTAAAGCCAATACTGACTTCTAAGCAGCCGTTACAGTTGCAAATGAATAAATTCCACACATGTGTGCGCTACTTACCCGTGAGGGTCTCAAGGTTAACTTAAAAAAACAGTTTTATGTAGTAGTGTGTGCAAAAAGCAGCAAAAGGTAAAATGGCGTTTAAACTTCTAATAAGCCAATGCTAACATAGCAATGTGCGCAAACAAGGCCCAGCCCTCACTACAGAGCCTGGGGGGATGCAACAGTATCCGCACAAAGTGCCCACTGCGAGCGCGGTACCATTTTTTTACAGTTTGGTTTTATGGCCAACATGGTGCGTTAGTGGCAAAACTCAATCGATTGCGCTGAAGCTTTCATTTGTGTGAGTGTGTGTGTGTGTGAGAGAGAGAGAGAGAGAAACCTGCACTGCTATTGATTTTATCTGCACTTCTTAAGAAAGAAGTAATACTTTTAATTGTAGAGTACCTGAACTTCTCAGAAACAAGCAGGTACTCTGGTACAGGGTAACTGCACTTCTAGTTTTCAATTTCAAACAGTGGAAACACCTCAGCTGAAGTGGATTGAAGGGAATCTCCAGTCCTATGAAACCAAGGTAGTTAGCGAGGGACAGACAACAAGCCTTCTTGGCAGCATGTCTTCTGCCTGAGAGAAATGTATTATTATTTATTATTATTCAGTTTGGACTTCTGGTCGGAATTATGTAGCTTTGAGCTAGCGCTGGTGTTGAAGGACAGCTGATCCTGCCAATTGTCAGCATCCCATGGATGCAATATCCATTGTGCAGTCAATGATCTCAGAAGCAGATCTTTCCCCTTCTTGTAAGATCTTTCTAGCTTCAGCCTTTTTGTCTTGTGGTAAGAAATCCAAGTAAGTGGCAATGTTCAACCAAATCTGGTGATCATATTGCCCATGAATGGCCAGAGAATTTGCTATGCAGACAGTGGTAGCTGACAGTATTATAATTCTCTAACCGACATTATCAAGACACCTGCCCTCTCTGTCAGGTAGAGGAGAGATTGGGGTGGAAGGATTTTTAGATCTACTTCGCTTTGTCCAACTTGAGTAATAATGGAATGAAGCTTTGGATGTCCTATAAGACAGGCAGGCGAGTCTTCTGATGTTTTTATATTTTTTGTCAATCTTAAGAAGAACTACAGTGGCAGAAGCTGGTGTCTTCATTATTTTTTTTACTTTCCTCCCATTTATAATCTACAATTGGTATTGCTCTGACAGTTTTCCTGTATTGCGCTTTGAAATCATACAGAAAGCAGTCCGACTGCTTGCCAGTGATGGGGAGCTGGAAACGTTTGGCCTCTCTCTCCATTAGCATGTGAAAACCTCCAATATCCTCTGGTGGAGACTTTGCTGATTGTGGTGCTGGAGGTGAAGGTGGAAGAAAAGGGTAATCGTCCTATTCATTGGTGACAGTTTCATTGTCTGGTATGTTACCTTCTTCCCTATCTCCATCATCATCATCTTCAGTAAATGGATCCTCTGGAGGAGGCATATCAATACGAGATGTGCTATCATCCTTGTACTAAGTGGAGGTGGTGCATAGTCTGGTGACCTAGGTGCCGGCAAAGGCACCACTGCAGATGGTTGTAGTTTTTCAGCTGTTGTTGGAAAGCACTTGATGTAATCCTGAAGCATGCTTTGTAAATCTTGTACCACAGCAGCAGAAACCTGGACCATGCCTTGAGGTGGTGGAGGAGGAGCATAGTGATCATTTTGCTCTATGTATTGATGACCTTGATAAACGGGCTTATAAAAATCATCTTCCTCATCCTGATACTTTACGTGCAACTCAGAAGGACAGTGAGCTGCACCAAAGAGTCCTTGATCCTCATATTCTGATTCTACTAGATTTAACAAGTGATTGGGCAATAGTGGAGACACTGTGCTTGGAGATGTGCATTCAGGAAGAATACTTTCTGGCGATTATAAAAGTCTTGTCGATGAGGTCATCAATGGTAGTGTTGATGGTGTGGTCAAAACTAACAAAACTAACATGAGTGGCTTCCCGTCGACGATGAAGACTTTTCTCAAATTTTCGTTGTCAACTGTGTTGTCAACCAGGTCGTCGTCGACGGTGGAATTGAAAACACTGCAGTCATCGACAGTGGTCATCGACGAGGTGGTCTTCGTCAACATGGATACAGTCACCTGTGATGACATTGACGGTGAGATTGTCGACAGGAGGCCAGCCGTCATCGAAGTCTTGATTTAAGGGGCCTTCGACTATGGTTTTGATGGCATTGACATCGTTGATGACATTTTGTCAGTTAGTTTGCTCTTTTTGGAAACTGGTTAAGATGAGGATTTAGGCTTTAATGGCAGGGTTATAGATGGTGTAGAAGGCTCAGATTTGGAGTCTGCAGAAGCCCTTTTTCTTATTTCCTCGTAAGAGGAGCTTTGTGAAGCTCCATGATGGGTCTTTTTTAAGGCTTTCTTGATCCTGTGTGGCGATTCATGGTGAGACCGCTCCCACCTTTTAGATGTTTATGAGGAAGTAGAACATTCACTATGTTCCTCCTCAGAAATTACTGCCGTTTTGGATTTTTAATTTCTGCAACAATAGCAAAAGCCTTCTCTCACGGTTTTTGAGGATTTTAGTAGAAAAAGTGCTACATATTTTACAGTTTCTCACCTTGTGGGATGGAAGAAGCCGATAAATACATTCTTAATGGGGATCTTCCGAATTAAGTCTTTTCTTACCACAGGTGGCACAAGCTCTAAAGAGTTCTGTTTTGACAAATTCTGACATACTGGAAGAGCAAAGAGCCAACTTGAAAATCACCAAAGCTGAAGAAATTAACAGAGCTCAGGGAGACTCCCTCTCACAAGACCTGCTGTGAAAATCTGTAGCAACACCTCTTTTAGGAGTGTTCTAGGTGCTGTTGCCTGAATGGTCATAGTTCAAGTTTGTTCCTTATTTTTTTTAAAAAGAATATAGATAGGCTATTCATCTGACCTTCGCATTGCCATTACAGCCTAGGATATTAGTGCATACTGCTTTATTATGGTACCGTGGGACTCCCGCTTCAACAATGGGGAATGATTCAAGCGTGTGAATCTATGAAAGATACCCTAATACTGGAGAACAGATTTACTGCCAGGTTGCTCCTTGTTGATATTTTCCTTGTGGCAGAGTTTTAAAAAATTATAAGTTGAGGCCCACATTTTGAATCCGGTTGTGTCACTTTTTTGGAACAACCTTGACTTACAATCTCACATGTTAAATATTTTAATTCGCTCAAACATACAAATGATAGACCTGCTAAACATATGTGTGTGGTCTTAAGATGTGATGTCACTTCCTGGGTAGTCATGAGTTGTGAAGCCATTTCCTGTGAAGCAACGTATGATGTTACGCGCCATGATGTCACTTCCATCCATGCTGCCTAACTTGGTTAGTACCCCCTTCTTTTATTAGGCCTAGTGCCCTGCCTTTATTTAAAGTACAACAGTGGATTGCCAGGCAGGACTTTGTGTGCCTTCCTTGGACCATCTATTGTGTGTGCCAATGAGTCAACAAGCTACTATGTTTTTTGCTCAAGTTTGTAAAGTCAATTGAGAGTATTGGCAGAATATTTAAGGGGCAATTGTGCCCCTAGTGGATTAATTGTAAACAATGCCCCCCGCCTTTTTCTTGACAACAAAGACTTCCGCAGGGACTGGTATCTTATAGCATGGAAATGCACTCGAGATTGGTTGGTGCTAATCATCAAGACCGCCAAAAAAACAGCTGACGAAATACGAGTTGAAATTCAAGTCCTAGAGGGTCAGATCAGGACCACACTGTCAGGAAAAATGTTCGGGAAGGGACAGGAGGAGGGAAACAAGACCAGTAAAGAGTTTAGGGACTCCATCCTGTTTAATAAACTTGAAAAATTCAAGAAGGATTTGGCATAGTTCTCTGCTGAGAAAATATATCCGTATACAAGTGATAACTATGTACCTGTGCCTTTCAACAAAAATGGTCGCACAGGAGGATCAACATACGGAACGTCAAATTCTGATGATACATCAACTGATTCTGATTCCTCGAATCAAGGCAGTAATAGGGGTGGTACTAGAGGAAGAGGTAGCAATAGGAGAAATTGGAGGGGCCATAATCCCTACTATAGCCAACCTCCAATCCCGCCATGGTGGCAACCAACACCTTGGGGTCCACCAACCTTTCCTCCGTCAGGTCCGTTTGGACCACAACAACCATACCCTGAATTTAACCAACAGTCTTTTTTAGGACAGGGCCACGGACGTCCAAGAGGCCGGCAGAGAGCCCAACAACAAGGACAAGTCCGTTGGAATCTTCCGTCTGCAACAATGGACTTGAGAAACGGAAAGAAAATCCCTCAGGATCAGGCGGGGACATCAGCGGGGCCAGCCTCGTGATAAATCTCAGTAGACATATTCTTACTGATATCGAGGAATCAGTCCTCAACAAGGGACTAGGTTATGTAACAACCAACAGAGGTGACCCTTTCCTTGTGCAAACCGAAATGGGAAAATTCTTTCGTAAAATTAGGCTCCACTATCTGTTTGCTAACAAACAGGGTTGCCTGCAAAGGGAAGAGACAGAGAATACTGGACTTAAGAGACCCTCTACCTTTAACCCGACAACTATTGGGTTACCAGCTAAAGTCTTGACTTTTGAGGAGGCGGTAGATCACGATCTGAGACAATTGTATCACCAACCATGTAACTATTTTGTGAACCTGTCTAAACGGGAACAAGAGGCAGTGAAGACCTTGGCCAATCTGGAGTCTTTGACAGTCAAGCCAGCCGATAAAGGTGGGGCGATTGTATTGATGGATTCGGACTCCTATCGAGATGAATGCCTGCGCCAACTTAATGACACTAGGGCTTATTGCAAATTGGACAATGATCCTACGGAGAGACTCACCACTGTCATTGGGCATATAGTGGAGGAAGCACTGGCTGAGGGGTGGATTACCCAAAAAGAATTCCAATATCTTTGTACTTTGAACCCCAAAATGCCGTACTTTTACATATTACCAAAAGTACACAAGACCCAACGACCCCCACCTGGTAGACCTATTATATCAGGCATTGGTTCATTGCTTGAACCCTTATCTACCTTTGTAGATTTTTTCTTGCAACCAATAGTGAGGGAGATGCCTACCTTCCTAAAGGATACAAAGGATGTCTTGAGGATTCTCCCTGACATTGAGTTCAATGAAGACTTGGACTTCTTAGTGTCATTTGATGTGGAAAGTCTCTACACTTCAATCCCACAGACAGAGACGTTGGAGGTAATTGAAGAACTGCTTACCAATAGAGACCTTAATTCCATCACGCCTGTCAGATTCATTATGACCTTGGCCACTGTGGCCATGACTGAGAATTTTTTCCAGTTTGAGGAGTCGATCTATCTGCAGGTTAGCGGGACCAGCATGGGCAGTGTTTTTGCTCCGAGTCTCGCTAACCTGTATGTTCATAAATTTGAACAGACGTACATACTCGCAGACACCAATCCCCATCTTCGGTGTCTGTGAGTATGGAAAAGGTATATAGACGACATCCTGGTGGTGTGGCGTTGCACGGCTGATGAACTCCACCAATTTCATGTGTGGTTAAATGATAGGAATCGATTTCTTAGATTCACTATAGAATTTGATAAACACCAACTACCATTTTTAGATCTACTGATCTCTGCATCTGGAGGGGGATTACAATCGGAGTTATACCGTAAGCCAATGGCAAGGAATTCCTTCTTAAACTACGAAAGTTTTCACCCAAAAGCACTTAGGGACAACCTGCCCTTTGGGCAATTCCTCCGTATTCAGAGGAATTGTTCCACAAAATCTGCTTTTCATGAACATTCACAAGTACTTGAGAAAAATCTGCTGGTCAAGAAATATCCGAAACATCTGATCCGACATGCCAAGAAAAGGGCCTCCAATAATAACAGGGAGCAAGAAAAGGGCCTCCAATAATAACAGGGAGGGTCTCTTGGAATTGGCACCTCCAAAACCCAAACAGGAGAGAATCACTTGCGTAAATACGTATTGTACTTACTCCAACAAGATTCAAAAAATTGTAAAAAAACATTGGAAAATTCTAAACACGGGCACTGACACGTTGCCCCTCCCTTTGTTTGCATTTAAAAGAGGGCAGAATTTGACGGACCAGCTGGTACACACTAGACCAAAGACAGATATTCCACGAGCAGTCGGTACCTTATGGGACTTGCCTGCTGTTATGGGACATCATCCATGTGGTAACTGTGCGGCCTGCCCGCAAACGACCAAGACACTCACAATCGACATAGGCACTGGCCGACCGTGGTAACTCAGAAGGTTTACGAACTGTAACAGTTCGAATTTAATTTACTTAATTACATGTCCTTGCAAATTGAACTACGTAGGGATGACTACAAGAAAAATTAAGTTGAGAATCTCTGAGCATAAAAGCTCTATTCGCTGTTGTAAACAAGCGACAAAATTGACTAACCACTTCTTGCAAGTAGGTCATCAACCCTCTGGTCTGTCTTGGACAGTACTTGACCAACCATGGATTCCTCCAACAATCACTGATGTCTCTAAATTCCTTTTTAAATGTGAATAAAGATGGGTTTTTAGACTCAAGACAGATATATCAGGGCTGAATGAAGATATCCCCTGGATGTCACTCTGAAGATCTATCATATTGTTTGTCATCCTAGCATGGCGCTCTGAACTGGGTGCGTATTTGATCTTTTGGGATCCAACCATTTAGTTTTGGATCACCAGTGTTACAATCTATACATCAGAATTGACATCTTTTCTGTATTGTATAAACACTGATACTATGTCATGCGGAGCGTGGATTGGAACTTAGTGTTTCTATTGTAAATATGGGCACTACAGCTATTACATGTCATGACGCCATTGCAGGGCGTTTAAAATGAAATATATTCATTTTATAATCTTACGCACTATTGCTCATTCAAAAAATATTGTCTTAAATGTGGGACATAGCGGGGATTCGAACCAGGTCTCTGCTTGCCAAAACGGGAACTACACCTCCCGAAGGCCGCTATACGTCACGACGTCATCACGTGCCGTGTACGCATGCAGCACCCGCCCAACACGGAAGTAATGAACTTATTTATCCACCGCCGGTACACCGAGTCTGTACCTCCCTACCGAAACAGCTTCAGAGGGACGACAGGTGTACCGATGGAGAGGTAAGGGGCAAACAATAACAGTGCTGTGTGGGCTATGGAATACATGTCGGCGGAATTCCAAAAATGGGGGATGCTTGCGACCTATAGTGTGAGCTTGCTTAGAGATAGGAATATCGGACTGTGAGCACGATTTCTCTAAAAACGGAGACTTTGATCTTTTGTTATATCACGCTGTGCTTCTAGAGCTGGATGATAAAGATCAAATTAATGAGAGAGTGCAGCGCCGTATGCGGCGTGTGAGAGACTGGTGGAATGCGGAATGGGAGGTAGTACATACCTATCCAAAACATTATCTTTTTGTTTTACTATAGCGCGGTGCACCCACTACCTGAGCTGGTGCCAGGTGAGGTGGGGCTGTTCCTTCCCAGCAATATGGGTGAGTGAATTTAAAAATTTAAAAATTATATACTTGTGACAAACAATGATTGTCCAGCACCTGTCGATATTTCAGAAACGGCTTGTGGTCTATTCAGAAAATAACATTATAATTAAGACACAGTGTCACCAATATTGACTGTGCTTTTTCTGTTTTGTACTTTCTTTTATGTACCCATATATTTCTTCTTTCTGTCCAGGTTGGGAAGACGAGTAGATTTACACGCATCAGGTGATATGGTTTACCTTTTTAAATAGCAGTAGCACTAATGGTCCTGAGGAAGCAGCAGGAGACCTATAGGCTCCAGTGACTTCAGAAACATGTTGACCTAAAATCTTTGCTAGTAGTTCTTTGTTACACTACTATTTGCACTGTTTTTATTAATTTAGGAGTGTGAGGGTGTATATTAAAGTTGTTTTCCCCTATCACTACCTAATTTTAGAGCCTTTTTCTCTTTTCTTTTTCACTTACACACTTTTCAGCACTGCTATCCAGTTCTTCACTAGACACACCTTGTTCACATCTGTGGAAATTTGTTTGGGACACCCTTGACTTGGTTACTAATATCTGCCAGGTCTGTTGTGGTTTCCCTACCTTGAAATGAACAAGAGATCCCAGATGATGAAGGGCGGTCTCGATGGTGGACTGATGGGAACTCGTTCTAATTGATAGCTTCTCCCTTTTCTTGTCCATTGGGTACATGATTTGATTGGCCATTCCTGACTCACTGCTAATTTTTGTTGGTGTCATTTATAGTCAGGGGGTTTAGCAGTCAGGGTCTTTAAACACTCCCCTGGGACCTTCCTTTGTGTTTAATTGAGAGAAGTGTCCTAGACATGGGGCATGATCATCAGCAGGTAAAGCAGCCTAGTCCTGTTTCTCTGTTCATGGCCAAACTATCCATGGTTTATGCACAGTGAATCATGGATCACAACAATTTAACCATGTTTAGACTAGGGTTGGGCGCAATTTGTGTAATTTGCTGAAGTAGAATTATGCATAATTACAGCAAAAATATTCAAGATTAAGTGGACATTATGTAACCCTGCATTTAGCGTTATTTTCTTACTGTAAAATACATCCATGAGTCTAAAATGAACACAAGGATGCATTTTGTGCTAAGAAAATAGTGTTAAATGCAACCGAACAGCAGTCATTCAGGCTGTGTTCCTGTGCTCGTGGGTGGGCATTTTTGTCTCAGATTACTTAAATTACAGCGATTTCACGTATTTTGCAGTGATTTCACAGAGTAACACAGAATTACCAAAATAACTCTTATTACTCCAGCGTAATTAAAATTTCGCCCAGGCATAGTTTAGACCTCACATTTGACTGCCCTGGTTCATAAGGAGAGCTTTGCCACTGTGGGAGGATACAAAAGGGGGTGGTGATGCACAGAGCATCTGAACCAATCAAACACTCACACCCAGTCAACAGATCTGGGTTTAATCCATCACCGTTCTTTAGCCCACTCTGCCACCCCAGTTCAGACATGGCCATATGCAAATCAGTCTGACCCTGTGCCTCATGGGAACAGTCCAGCCCGAAATTCCAAGCCATGCCTTCCCTGGACCGGAAACAAGCTTCCTAGGACCGGTTTCTGGCACCACAGCCGTCTTCAGCCAG
Organism: Lissotriton helveticus; assembly: GCF_964261635.1. Classification (NCBI taxonomy): domain Eukaryota; kingdom Metazoa; phylum Chordata; class Amphibia; order Caudata; family Salamandridae; genus Lissotriton; species Lissotriton helveticus. The sequence goes on from NC_136057.1 coordinate 1,360,846,939, forward strand.
GCTTGCTTGAATCCAGTGGCAAAGTGAGCAAGGGACTCACGTCTGAGAATACCCTGCCAACTTATGGCGAACAAAGCGGTACAAAAGGGGGAGGTGATGGACGGAGCATCTGAACCAATCAAACACTCACACCCAGTCAACAGATCTGGGTTTAATCCATCACCGTTCTTTACCCACTCTGCCACCCCAGTTCAGACATGGCCATATGCAAATCAGTCTGACCCTGTGCCTCATGGGAACAGTCCAGCCCGAACTGCCAAACCATGCCTTCCCTGGACCGGAAACAAGCTTCCTAGGACCGGTTTCTGGCACCACAGCCGTCTTCAGCCAGGCTTGCTTGAATCCAGTGGCAAACTGAGCAAGGGACTCACGTCTGAGCATACCCTGCCAACTTATGGTGAACAAAGCAGTACAAAAGGGGGTGGTGATGGACGGAGCATCTGAACCAATCAAACACTCACACCCAGTCAACAGATCTGGGTTTAATCCATCACCGTTCTTTACCCACTCTGCCACCCCAGTTCAGACATGGCCATATGCAAATCAGTCTGACCCTGTGCCTCATGGGAACAGTCCAGCCCGAACTGCCCAGCCATGCCTTCCCTGGACCGGAAACAAGCTTCCTAGGACCGGTTTCTGGCACCACAGCCGTCTTCAGCCCGGCTTGCTTGAATCCAGCGGCAAAGTGAGCAAAGGGACTCACGTCTGAGCATGCCCTGCCAACTTATGGCGATCAAAGCGGCACAAAAGAGGGTGGTGATGGTCCACCACCCCCTTTTGTACCGATTTGTTCGCCATAAGTAGCCCAGAAGCAGTACCTTTCCCCTCACGCCTCCCCTGCCTGACCATAACATTCAGTCAATGGTGAACAGGGAGGGTAATAGTATGCAGGGGCCTCGCTAAGGGGGCCAGGGGGTTTTATGGCCCTTGGGCCCACCTCAGCCCCCACGCCCGTTGCTAGAGCAGCAGCAGCTGTATACTTTTCCTGAACCTCCACTGCCTGACCATCGCCCTGAGGCTGTGATGGGCTGAGAAGTGGGTTATTAAAGAAAAGAGGCCCAGCTGGGAGCCAAGTGTGGTCACTTCTGCCCCAGTGCCTTTCAGGCCTTGGTGGAGGGGTGTCCATGTATCCATAGGCCTCGCTGTGAGGACTCCTATTACAAACACACACACCCACAAAAACAGAGGATGTGGCTTTAGGGTCCGAGCTGCCGACTTTGAAACAAGGGAACTAGGTCGGAGTCCCAGTGTCCTCTCAACATCCTGTGATTCTGGGCAACTTATCTCTCGGTGCCTAAACCAAAAATGAATGTAATCCTATGTAATGGTGCTCATGTAAACTCAGTGTTCACGCTATTTAAAGTTATAATGACAAATAATCATCTTTTTGTTCATGTTGTCTGCAAAGTGCATGATAATCGAAGAGGGCGCCCCTGTTTCTTTTTACCCTGGCTTTTCTGCCTTGGTTTTGTTTAACTGTAAGTCACAGACAATTAAGGCAGCTTTAGAAAACATTTTAAAGTGCTGTTTACCATTTAAAGTACATATTGATCAAAAGAAGAAAAATACCAGCTTTGGGTGATTTTCTTCATTTTCATACCGGGCAGCACATAAAACTACTGCTCTGTCGGTAAAATAATTGGACGATAAAATAATTGGACAGGTGGAATCTCGTGGCAGAACAGATGCTCTGGCCATTTTATTTTACCTCGCCAGCCCAGCCAAAATCCAGATATTATATTATTTAACAATGTTACTTTAAAAAGCTTAATTTACCAAGCAGTTCTGTGAAAACGAGAAGAAGCAAATGGCGTTTCATGAAAGGGCACGATCCGGGAATGTGGGGCAGTTTTTGGGGGCTTGTCTGGCCTGGGCCTAATTGTGATCTCAATCAGACCCTGCAAACCCTGCAAATGCATTTTACAAACATTGTTTAAAGGAAACACCCCGCGCGCCTGTATGTTTTTTCAGGCCAAAAGAAACGAATTCCAAAGACATTTTACAGTCTTCTAGGGGAGGAAAAAAGGTTTTGTTGTACCCACGCGGTTTCGAAGGTCTGACGATAGAAAGGCATCGTCGAGGGATTCCAATCCGAGCGCTTCGACTTTAATGAAGCTCGCGGGCACGAAAAGATATCTTTGATATCCCTGGTGGGAAAATTACGGTAAAAAGCGCGGCCCACGGTGTCAGGCGGCTAATGAAGGTGAGGAAATCCGAAGCAAGTAAAGATGAAGGCGGCTGGGAGAGGGAGAGGGGAATGGGCTGGTGATGCGAGGCACTGGAAGAGGTAATGGGCGGGGAGTAGCAGGTGATAAGATAATGTGGATAGTATGAGAGGGATAGGCATGGAGTGACAGAGGGAGGAAGAGAGGTGAATGGTGTGTACTTTGAGGGGCACGCCAGCAGGAGCGCTGTGTGGCCAGTCAGAAGATGGCACTGGCCGAGGTCTCCTGGAAATCAGACACTTGTGCAGCACTGATACCCTGTGTCCAGTCACAGTATGGCACCTCCCCAGGTCCTGGAGTGAGCAGACAATGGTGCAGCAGTGACACCCAGTGCCCACTCACAGTATCACACTGGCTGAAGTTCTGAAAGGGATAAGCACCAGTGCAGCAGTGATAATGAGCCCAATCATGGTGTGGCTCATGCTGAGGGAGACAGCAGACACTGGTGCAGCAGAGACACAGGGTGTTCGGTCACTGTATGGGACTGGCTGAGGTCCTGGAGGGGCCAGGCACCGCCTGGTTTGGCTGTGACAACCAGTGTTAATCACTGTATGGCGTTTGTTGAGGTGTGGAGGGGGTCAGGGAAACGGGTGCAACAGGGAACACCGTTTGAGGTTCACAGAAGCAGGCATCGGTGCAGCAGTGACGCCCAGTGTCCAGTCCCAGTATAATCAATCAATCAATCAAGGCATTTATATAGCGCGCTACTCACCCGGAGGGTCTCAAGGCGCTAGGGAAGGGGAGGTCCGCTACTGCTCGAACAGCCAGGTCTTGAGCTGCTTCCTGAAGGCGAGATGGTCTTGGGTCAGACGGAGGTGGGCGGGGAGGGAGTTCCACGTCTTGGCGGCCAGGTAGGAGAAGGACCTTCCTCCTGTGGTGGCTCTGCGGATGCGCGGAACGACGGCGAGGGCGTGGTTGGTCGATCGAAGCTGGCGCGTGGGAGTGTAGAAGTTGAGGCGGTTGTTGAGGTATCCTGGGCCTTGGTTGTGTAGGGCTTTGTGTGCGTGGGTGAGGAGTCGGAACGTGATCCTCTTGTTGACCGGGAGCCAGTGCAGGTCTCTCAGGTGTCCGGAGATGTGGCTGTGTCAGGGGATGTCCAGGATGAGTCTTGCTGAGGCGTTCTGGATCCGCTGGAGTCTCTTCTGGAGTTTGGCAGTGGTTCCGGCGTAGAGGGAGTTGCCGTAGTCCAGTCGGCTGGTGACGAGTGCCTGGGTGACCGTCTTCCTGGTCTCGGTGGGGATCCACCAGAAGATCTTCCGTAGCATGCGCAGGATGTTGAAGCATGACAAGGAGACGGCGTTGACTTGTCTGGTCATGGAGAGGGAGGAGTCCAGGATGAAGCCCAGGTTGCGTGCGTGGTCTGTTGGTTTGGGTGCGCTGCCCAGGGGGGGGGGGGGCACCAGGAGTCGTCCCAGGAGGAGGGTGATGATCCCAGGATGAGGACTTCCGTCTTGTCTGAGTTCAGTTTCAGGCGGCAGTTCATCATCCACTCGGCGACGTCTTTCATCCCTTCGTGAAGGTTGGTTCTGGCGGTGGCGGGGTCGTTGGTGAGGGAGAGGATCAGCTGGGTGTCGTCGGCGTAGGAGATGATGTTGAGGTTGTGTTGGCGTGCGATGGCCGCAAGGGGGCTCATGTAGACATTGAAGAGGGTGGGGCTGAGCGAGGAGCCTTGTGGAACGCCGCAGATGACTTCGGTGGCTTCTGATCTGAACGGGGGGAGGCGGACTCTCTGTGTCCTTCCGGCGAGGAAGGAGATGATCCATTCTAGTGCATTCTCTTGGATTCCAGCGTTGCTGAGGCACTGCACTAGGGTGCGGTGACAGACAGTGTCGAATGCCGCGGAGAGGTCCAGGAGGATGAGGGCTGCTGTTTCCCTGTTGTCGAGCAGGGCTCGGATGTCATCAGTGGCTGCGATGAGGGCGGTCTCGGTGCTGTGGTTGGCTCGGAAGCCAGACTGCGAGCGATCGAGGGATCCATTCGTCTCGAGGAAGGCGGCCAGCTACTTGTTGACGGTCTTCTCAATGACTTTGGCCGGGAACGGGAGGAGTGAGATGGGATGGTAGTTCTTGAGGTCGGTGGGGTCCACTGATGGTTTCTTCAGTAGAGCGCTGAGTTCGGCATGCTTCCAGCTCTCCGGGAAGGTGGCGGTGTCGAAGGAGGTGTTGATGATGTCCCGCAGGTGGGGCGCGATGACGGAGTCGGCCTTGTTGAAGACGTGGTGAGGGCAGGGGTCGGATGGAGATCCGGAGTGGATGGTGTTCATCGTGCGTAGGGTTTCCTCGGTGTTGATCGGGGTCCAGGTGCGGAGGGTGGTGGTGGGTGGTGCCGGTGTTGTCCTGGGGTGCGTTGGTTGTGTGCTGAAGCTGTTGTGTATGTCAGCGATCTTGCTGTGGAAGTACGAGGCGAGTGAGTTGCAGAGGTCTTGCGATGGGGTGATGTCGTTGTTTCCGGCGCTGGGGTTGGAGAGCTCTTTGACGAGGTTGAAGAGTTCCTTGCTGTTGTGGGCGTTGTTGTCCAGTCGTTCCTTGAATGCGGTTTTCTTGGTGGTGTGGATCAGTTGGTGGTGTTCTCGGGTTGCGCGCTTGAGAGTGGTCATGTTGTCTGGTGTAGGGTCTCTGCGCCAGGCTCTCTCGAGGACTCGGCAGTTCTTCTTGGAGCTCTTGAGTTCGTCGGTGACCCATGGTGCTTTCTTACTGCCGGGTCTGCTGGGCGGGGTCCTCAGTGGGGCAAGGTCGTCTGCGCAGTTGCTGATCCACTTCGTGAGGTTGATGGCGGCCTGGCTGGGGTTTGCTGAGATGGCGGGGGGGTCCTGGCTCAGGGATGCGGCGAGCTGGGTGAGATCCTGCAGGGGGGATACAAAGGTGTAGCAGGGACACAAAGAGTCCAATCCTCCTATGTACATTACTCCTATATTACCCGAGTTCATTTTTAGGTCAAACCTGGGCAGGGTATGCACTGCTCTGCGAGGCATGCGGCATTTGAGTATGGAATTGAAGCTCCGACCACTCTCCGCCCATATTTTTCATTGACTTGTGTCATTGTCATCTGTAAATGCGGGCTTCTGATTTGTTAATAGGCTTTTTAGTCCCTTCTTAGCACTGCCTTGTCTTCATTTGTAACCTCCCATAAGGACTGGCCTTTTCACTTCTGTTGTTACATTGTATGTCTGTCTGTAAACACTATTTTCTTTAATGAGTTTCTTCTACAGCAGACACAACAAGCTTTCCTGCAACATTCTGTGCGCCATGTGCGCTTTCACATTCCAAGCAGCCCGGGACAATGGCGGCCGCTTCTTTTAAGTGAAAAAGGTCTCGCATTTGCTAGAGTTTGAGCTTTTGGCATTGTGAATGACAATGCAGTTTATTTAGGTGTTAATTATCATAACTGATAAATAAAAGGCAATGTCATTTACAATGCCAATAGCTTAAGCTCTCGCAAATGCGAGACCTATTGCATTGCAAATGCTTGTAATGTTTAGTCTACCAGAAAATGCACCCTGTCTGGTTGGGAAATAGCTAGTGTGGGCTTACCAAGAACTTAAAAAGTGGGTTTCCCACCCAACCATTGGCTACCACTCGTTAACTTTCTTGCCACTCTTGTTTACTTGCTTCTTATTTGATGTCTTTCCTTGTCCAGCCTATATTTGCCCGGCCCTGGAGCATAGCCTCTTAACCATCCTTTTCATTGGCTGACATGTATTCTCCAGCTGCTCATTTTTAGGAAACTACATTTATCTGTTTTGTTTAAGCGCTCACTGAGAATGCATGAGCTTTCCAACTCACTCCTTCGTGTACTTTTACCCAACCACATACCAACGTGCACTTCCTCATGTGCTGCTTTCTCCCTCTTGTGTGCGCTGTTCACCCACCTGCGCACAGTTTTGATCTCTCCCTTCTGTGTTTCTCCCCTGTTCTTATGTTCTCTCTTCCTCGTGTGTTTTTTTCCACCTCTTCCATTCAGCTTAATTTTTGTACTCCTTTCCCACTAACTGTTGCTTCTCCCCACTTACTCCTCTGAACCCCTATAGTCCATTTTTTAAGTAACATTTTTTTGTGGGAGGGCGTGGTAGCAGTTAATGCTGACCCTTCAGCCTTACCAAAAAAGCACTTTTGTGCTGCATCTATTTAATTTGTTTTATGTACTGATCAGGCCCGGACTGGCCATAGTGGGCACCGGGCAATCCCCCGGTGCGCCGCACGGGTGGAGGCCGGTTTTGGGCCCTAGGGGCCGTTTTTGGTACAGGTGCCGTTTTTGCAGCATAGCTGCAAAATCGGCACCTGTACCAAAATCGGCCGAAAACCCTGCCCCGGCAAAGAGCTCGCGGCACCTCCAACCCCCCCAGTGGGAAGGGGGGGCTGGCCGCCACTTTGCCCGGGCCGCTTTAGTTTCCGAGTCCGGCCCTGGCACTGATTCATCTTGGATTAGTAAATAAAGAAATGGCTCACACAGGCATCGTGAAATATGCACACATTTATATTATCATGCATGCACATGCCTACGAAACGACATGGACGCAGGTAGTGTTTACGTCATCACACCATTTTTTGCTTTCTTTTTTGTTTTTGCCGATGGTGAACAAAATCAGTAAAAAAAATTTTTTTTACGGAAGGTGCATAGCATTGCTAAAAATCATTGGCAAAGCTAGTAGGCCCCAAAGACAAAACCCACTGTCTTTGCCAACGCGTGTTACCTTTGCTGAGGTCACCTGATAGCCTGTAGGAGTTACCGTATCACTTCAAAGGATTGTCATAGTTTTGCATTTTGCACTTTGCTCCTAAGTATCAGTGACCAGTCTTTGATCAGTAGCATCTCCAGCTCTGCACCTGAAAATGTTGCTGTCCTGTATCCAGCAATGTTGTTGTAACACCCTTGTCACTGAAAGTACAACGGTGGTCCTTAGATCTGCATCTCCCACACACTGGTGAGTTAGTGTCTCCAAGTTGTATTATGGTATTTTATACATGCCACATCATGTATGTTTATGAATGAATAGGGATCCTCACACTTACAGGGTTATTTAGACATGGCAGATGGCCCACCTGCCAAATTTAGAGATCTCTGGCAGGCAGAGTTCTTTGTGCCTTTTTTGAAGTCACTGCAGGATTGAACTTTGTTGGGCGGGCGCCATGTTGATTGCACCAGGTGGGCAATTGTTTTCCTTTTCAAGAAACAAATGCCTAAATGGGGAGTTTGTTTTTTGAGGACATGAGAAAATGACCCTGATGCACAGGGAGCGTTCTCTCTGCATGGCAGGGTTATAGTTATGATTTCCATTTCCCAGACTACCATGTTTTGCATGGTCATCCAGACTGGGAAATTAAGTGACATGTTGACTATCACTATGACCTGGCATCTAGTGGTGGGTAAGCTGCCAAGTCAGGGATTTACACTGGTGAAGCCTCCTAATTCTCCCACTTCTAGATGTGGCAAAGGAACTCCAAATGTAATGAAGCAGGAGTCCCACTATAAAATGGCGGACCTTCCTCTCCACCACACTCTAAATGATAACGCTTAGTGACTCCAAGTTGGGTATGAATGTTTGAAGATAGGCACGAGCCTCATTCTTGAGTTGGGAACTGTAGGGCACATGTTGAGCAAAGTTAGTGTCTCCAAGCTGACAAAGTTTTCAAACACACATGGAAATTGGAACACACCCTATTTTTAAGGTGGGCTGTACTGTGTTAATTTTTAGCACAGTTAGCATCTTCATATTGGGTAAGTTATCGCAAAGGTCATGATGGGAATGAACTGATTTTGTGAGTTAGTCACATACAGTCGAGGCCCAACCTTCAGGTGGTGTAGGTTTTTCCATGTGTGATGAAGGGAGCAAACCTCATTCTAGAGTTGAGACTTGTTGGCATGATATTTGGCACTAGCCCCAACATGAGATAGTGTCTCCAAGTGTGGACATGGAGTAATCCGTGATCTTGAGTTAGGTCAGACTGAGCTACTTTCAGCAAGTTATAATTCACTTGAGACTTTTTTGCACGCGAGATGACAGAAATTAACACGTCAAGGGATGGGGGACGTGCATGTTGACATGATTAGTTCTCCAATTTGAGTGAGATTTTGTGCTTGTAAGATCGTGGAAAAAAGCTATTTCTTGAGCATGAAATGGGGGTTATTTGTCCAAGTAGGGGTTATAGTATAATATGCATTTGAAAAGGGGGAGAAATGCTGTTTGTTACTTAGCTGGTGTATCTTTGGTTAGTGTCTCCAACTTAGCCCACATTATGACAAGGACAAACATAGCTCTTGAGTTTTTTGGGGGGATTAGTTAGGGCATCTTTGGTTACTGTCTGCAAGAAAGTGGTTCTTTTTGACATGGTCATCCCTACTTTTTGCCTGGTACATGATGTGATTTTGACTGACACAGCACTGGGTTCCTGCTAACCAGGTCCATAGTGCCAGATTTCTTCCCCAAAACTGTATAATTGGTTCCCCCAATCGGCAACACTATTAGCACTCTCTGTAAGTCCATAGTAACTAGTACCCCTGGTACCTACGGCCTGAGGTACTAAAGAGGATCAAAAAGGGAAGGGCTAAAGCATGAATTGTGCCACCCTAAGATACCCCTCACTGAACTCATGCAGGGCTGCCAGCGCAGGCTGCTTGTTTTGGTACAGACAAAAGTGAATACACGACATGACATACATCCCTGTGTGCCATGTCCCCTACCACTGCATGTAATATTTGTAAGTCACGCCTACAGCAAGCCTTACAGCCCCAAGGTAGGGTGCATTATATTACACGTGAGGACATGTCTGCGTAAGCAGATGTACCCCTTTTCTGGGCAGCTACATTGCTGTCAGTACAAGTGATCAGGGAAGCCATTTTAACCCATATTCTGGACAGTGGAGAAAACAAGTTCCCCAGCTACGTAATGGCTTCACTGAAAATGGGGATGTTTGGCATCAAATATCTCATATTAATAAACCCACACTGATTCCAGTGTTGGATTTATTAATACATGCACATAGAGGGCACCCTCGAGGTGCCCCCTGAAAACCTATTAATTGCTGGTGTGTTGGCTGACTGGTCTCTGCCAGCCTGCCATGCCAGACACGTTTCTGACATCCCAGGGTGAGAGCCTTTGCACTTAGGAGGTCAGAAACAAAGCCTGCACAGGAAGAGGGTGTTCACACCACTTCCTTCAGGATGACCTGCTGATTAGCACTCCTAGGCCTGCGATCTTCAAAGAAGCTCCCACCTTTGAAATGCAAATCTAGCTCCCCTCACAGGAGAGGAAGCCGACCGTCTTTGTCCAGAGCTGATTGGCACCAGGACAGAAAAGAAAATTAGTTAGTCAGGTAGCCATGCCACCCTCAGGCTAGTACCACCCATAAGGTGGCCTAATCTGAGGTGGAGACGGCTATCCAGAAGTGGCCATCTTTGTGATGGCAAACGTAGGAATTATGGGACAGGTTTATGCCCACTTCCCACAGGAAGTGGTCATATAGGGGGCGTAGTGACCCCAAGGGTCAGAAGCACATTAGCCACTTCCCTTCACTCCCCTAACGCCTCTTCATTTAGGGGAGACCATGGCACCAGAAAAGCAGATCCTGACGACCTGAAAGAAGAAGATGGACATGAAGAGTCTCAAATACAAGAACAGAAGATCCAGCAGTTGACTTGGTGCCAGCCCTGCCGGCCTGCCTGCGGCCTTCGCCAGTTGCACCAAAAGAGGACTTGTACCACAGCTGCTGAGTCTCCAAAGCCCAGGAGACCTGCCAGCACTTCACCCAAGAACCAAGACCTCCTGAGAAGTAGCAGACCTGTGTTCCTGCACAATGCAGGCAACCAAAGACTCCGAAGAAGACTTTGTGACCTCACAAATTCAATGCCTGAAGACACCACTGCACCTGTCGCTCTAAGCCCGAGTTGAAGTGGGCCAATGGTGTCATTGTGGTCCCCCAGCCCACCAGAGCCTGAGTCCACCATAGTTTTGCCCCTAGTGAACCCTCTGATGTTGCCTGCAGCTTCTGCATGCAGGCCCCATCTTCTGCGACTGCTCCAGCGTAAGGAAAACCTGACGCTAAAGTCACCCCTGGGCCATGGAGAAGAGGACCAAAGGTGTCCCTACGTCCTCGAGCATAGTGAGTCCTGAGCCCCCCTGTTGGTTCAGCCCAACTGGCATACCCTAGTCAAAGCTTGCAGCATCTTTAAGTGAAAACCAATTTCCATAGAGTAACCTTAGGTGCCCAACACAGTTTTGCACCCGTGCACCCGTGCACCTGTCTGCCCTAGTGCAGCTGTTAGTGTTGTGCTATTGCTGCCTTAGACCATGCCCCCCCACTCACATTAAATCCTAGAGATTGGCCCCATACGTCACTGCACTGCACCTGAATGTCGCTACTGGCTTTTCTCCCATAGAATAACATTGCAACTTCTGAAATCAAAAGTATTTCTCTTGAACAATATATACTTATCTGAACAAATTGATTCTGGTGCCTAAACACATATAAAATATCTATTATTTGTATAAATTGGTGTGGATCTCCTAATTGAGTGGTGTGTATTACGTATTGTCTATTGTGTGTATTTGCTGATGTCTTGCAATCCTCTCTGATAAGCCTAAGGCTGATGGACCACACTACCCCCCCCCAAGAAGAACAACTTGGGACTGCTAGAGCAAGCCCCTGTTTACTCATAAGGGAGCCCCTGTACTCTTTGCACAATATAGCTCATTTTTAAGTATCATATAAAGAGCCAGCTTCCTACACTGTCTCAGAGTTGAGTTACAGCTTAGTACATGTGACGACAGAATGAACCTAGTTCTTTGTTGGTCCATCATTGATTAGTGTTTAAAAGTCGGGTTATACTTTGGCATGTGTGATGATAGATGTAAATCACGATTAGAGTTGAGATGTGATGGGTTTATGTTCGTACAATCAGTGTCTCCAAGTTTGTCCTATTTTGGACACATGTAGCTATAGGAACAACATTCATTGCTGAGTCCAGCTCATATGAATGTGTACCTTCTTGATATGCATTCACATACCGTGTTTAATTTTGGGTATATTGCATTCATGTTTGGTAGGGTTAGTGTCATTATGTTCAGTTAAACTTTGGCACAAACCTAGGGGCCGATTAGGATGGCGGACGGACTTGCGTCCGTCCGCCACCCCTGAGTAGGAGGGACCGTCCGCATGGGCAGCGGCGGTCCCTCCATGGCAATTAGGATGTGACCGCCAGGGTGGCGGTCACATCCTCTATTATTAACATTGCGGCGGGTGCAGCTTTAAGCTGCACCCGCCGCAATGTTAAAAATGCATGTGTTGCATTTACATGCACAAAGCGGCAGGCACCGCACGGTGCCTGCTGCTTTGTGTACGCAAATGCTGGGGGGTACCATAGGTACCCCCCATGTGCACCCCCCATTCACCCAGGGGGCCCGCAACGGGCCCCCAAAGTGAATGTCCGTATGCTTTTCCGTGGCGGAAAAGCCGCCGTGGAAAAGCATATTTACACAAACATCATAATATGGCGGACAGTGTCTCATAGACACCGCCTGCCATGTTATAGCTTTTCCGCCGCGGTCGGAAGCCGACCGCGGCGGAAAAGCGGCGGACGGAATTCCAGACCCACCAGCCATCCTAATTTGGCGGTGGGTCTTTGGAGTCTCCGCCGCGGTTTTTCCACATCCTCCAGGCCGGCGGACACTTCCGCCGGCCCGGAGGATGCGGAAAAACCGCCATCCTAATCGGTCCCCTAGTCTTTTTTATGTTCAAAATATTGGGTTAATTTTTTTTTAAGCACCAAAAAAGGTACATAAAAAATTACATAATAATAATAATAACTGAGCTTATAAACCTATATAGTGTGAGATAATATTACGTACAAATGAATCAAGTACCTATAAAATAACAATTATAATGATGCAATAAAAAAGAAAAACGGAATAAATAGAATCATCAGTACAAGTAATTATTAATAGAGTGACTACATTTAATAAATATACCTATACATAAAAACTTCTAATCATTATTAGTCAAACCTATTTAGAGATGTAAAGCAATATAATGATCAATTGGTTTCCCAAATAGATGAAAATTAGGAGGATTGTGGATGACATTGATAAAGTCAAATTAGCTCTCTCTTTTACCATACCCCATAAAGATTCTGGAACATTTTGTCCGCAAAACATTTCCTCAATTCCTGCAAGTCAATCAAATTTTGGAAGACGAGCAATTTGGTTTTCAACCAGGACGTGGGACTGAAACAGCTTTGCTTACCGCTATGGATGAACTTAGAATGTGAGTCGATAACAGTCAATCTGTGGTACTGATCTTATTAGATCTGTCTGCTGTGTTTGATACCGTAAAGTACAATACACTTCTGGCTAGACAAACCTCTGTTAGGGTGAAGGGCATGGCTGCAAAGTGGCTTCACTCTTATCTTTCCTTTTTGCTCAGCTTTCAGGACTGTTCAATATGGCATCCCACAAGGGTCGTCAATTAGCCCAGTTCTCTTTAATATATAAGCCCCTTGATATCACTTAAGTCACACAACGTCAGCTTGCTCAACTATGCTGATGACACTCAACTTATCATATCATTATAAGTAAATCACATGATGTCAGTTTGGTGGAAAGTGAAGTTGACTTACAAATTAATATATGATAATTATCTGTGATATTCAATATTTTAGTAACCCTCTTCCAAACCTCTTTCCAAAACATACCAACAATATGACACTCATAAAGCATATGATGTAACAAGCTTGTATTCAGAGACTAATTCCAACAATTAGGTGAATTCAAAAGTTTTGCATTATCTAACCTTAACGGAGTCCACAGACAATTAAATAATATAATGGAATTAGTTTGGTATAGAGAAACAGGCAGCCATCCAGAGATACCATTCAAAAAATTTTCCTCCAAATATCTGAAGAAAACGACATATCTAGTTCCGTATTAAAAAAAAGAGAGAAAGTTAAATTGACCCCCTGCATAATTATTCAATTTTTTATAAAACAGTGGCACAGCGTGGGATGATGAAACAATTGTTTGACTATACAATTCTAAATCTGAAGTGGCATTATGAGGAAAATAATTTGGTACTAAATCAAGGATTGCGTTTCATAAGAGTACATATTTATACATATCTGAAGGCTGTAACTTAAATCTTTGCAGTATTTCATCAAAAGTTATAAAGGGATTGCTATGATAAATATCTCTTGAATAAAAAATACCAGCTTTAATACAGGTTAGCAACATTTTAAGTGATGAGCTAGCTTAAACATAGGGTTATACCATAACAATAAATGTGATGTAAGTGACATAAGAAATTGGAAAATCGAATCTAAATTTTGTAATATTAATTTAGAAGACCTTAGTATTACTGATCTTTTTAGCAAAGCAGTAGAGTTAGCCATTTGAGCAATGCTGGTAAAGGAATTGGTGATATCAAACATTGTCCAATATGAAGCCATGAAGGTGAATTAGTAAAGTCTGTATGATGGAACCACAAGGTATTTTGTTTTAAAATAAATGCTTTATGATAATTAAGGAAGTCTGATAAACCAAAACCACCACTGCATTTAGCCAATTAAAACTTTTTATAACTTAAACAAGATTTATTATTCCAAATACATTTTGAAAGAAATGTGTCCATATTTGTATAAAATTTAAGCGGAAGTTGAACAGGTATCACAGAAAGAAGATAGAACATTTTTGGAGCTTTGAAAATTTGGCCTTAATATGATCACAATTAAAGGAAATCATTTGTTTTATGGTTTGAGACAAAAGTATATCCAGTTATTTAAGTTTATCGTTTTGCCAAAATATTTCTTTGTTTGGGAGCATATCAGGAGTACAATGAACATTTACAGGAAAACATCTGTTCAATAGTATTTAGTGTATATCCTGAAATCTGAGAGTAAGTGTTGATTACATTTAATAATGAAGGAATGGAAGATTCAGGATTACCAATATATAGGAGAACATCATCAGTATAAGCTGACATTTAAATAGGAACATTATTTCTAGCGAGGTCCTCAATTTCCATAACATTTCTAATGGCAATTAGTAAAGTTTTAATAGCAGGAAAAAAAGCGCAGATGATAAGCGTCAACCTTGTCTAGTATCCCAAAAAAGGAAAAAAATATTAGAAATTTGACCATTAATGACAAGAGCTGAAATCATCCGAATAAATGAATTGCCAAAATGAAATGCATACAAGGTATGGAAAAGATACTGCCAATGGGCATTTCAGCATCTAAATCCAAGACACCGGCTGGTAGAGGTAGTAATGATCCAGCTTCAATCGCATGAAATAATAATATCACATTATTCACTGAATGTCTATTTTCCATAAAACCAGAATGCTCAATGTGCATGATGCTAGGAAGCACAGAAGCCAACCTAGTTGCAAGAATCTTTGCATAAAGTGTATAGTCTTGATTAATTAGAGAAAAAATCAAGATAATATGAAACAATAGCTGGATTTTAGTTAGGTTTCTGGGGGGCTTTAATCAAAGCTTCAATAAAGGTTTAAATAAATTAGATAAAAGGTGAGGAGAAAATTCTTTATAAAATTCAACAGGGATTCCATCCGTACCTGGAGATTTAAGTGATTTAAGAGATGTAATAGCTAAATGTACTTCATCTAAAGTGATTGGTAACTCTAATTTATTTCTAACTGATGGATAAAATTTAGGTAGACCACAACTCTCTAAAAATTATCAATATGCAGCATATCCTCAAGAGAAGGTTTATTATATAAAGTTGAAAGATAATTCATAAATTAATGAACTATTAGCCAGATGTAGGTAGGGTTTTACCGGTCGGTAACGGCCGAATTCGGCCGTTACCGACCGGTAAAAGGATTTTGAGATGTAGGGGGCAAATCGGTAAATTTACCGTTCGGTAAATTTACCGATCGGTAATTTTACCGAATATGTAAATATACCGGTCGGTAAATTTACCGACCGGTATTTTTACAGATTCGGTAAAATTGATATGTAGGTGGGACTCTTATGAGTCCCACAAGGCCTACGAAATCGGTATTTTACCATCAAATTCAATTTGATGGTGAAATACCGATTCAGGTGTGCATGCACATGTGTGCATGCACACCTGTGCCATATGACAGGCAGACCTGCCCTTAGGGCAGGTATGCCTGCCATATGGCCCCCAACCCTTTTTTGGGGGTGCTAGAGGGTGTCAAAGTGACACCCCCTGCACCCTTCCTATGGGCTTCAAAGCCCATAGGAATGAATGGAGCATTACCGGACGGTATTTACCGATTCGGTAAATACCGATTTTTACCGAATCGGTAAAATACACATCTGGATGGACCTACATGTCCACCCTTCATATTTACCGATTCTTAATTACCGAATTGGTAAAATTCGGTAATTAAGAATCGGTAAATATTTTTTACCTACATCTGGGCCTATGTCTTTATGGGATAGAGCGATTTAACCATTAGAACTATGGATAGCATTAATTTGATTTTTGTCTTTCTTAATACGAAGATAATTGCCCAACAATCTTCCAGATCTAAAAGCATTAAAATAAAATGTAGCTTTGTTATTAGAAATATGTATGCCTGCCCTGTTGCTCAATATGGAGTTTAATGCATAACAAACTTTTTGTAATTGTATCTTATATTTGATGCAATAAGATGTGATAAAGAGATGTTCATGCTTTGCTATTTTCTTACCCAATTATTTAATTCTAGAGTTAAATGATTTATTATTATGTGCCTTAAAATACATTATGGCCCCTCTGACATATGCATTAAATGCATCCCATCGATTAACAATTGTAGTAGAACCTTCAGGATTAAAAGAAAAAGAGTCATGTGCTGCTTATACATTTTTTTTATTAAGAACAATATTAGTATTCATGCGACATTGACCTTGAGATTGTTGAATGGAGTTCGGACGTAAAATGCATGAAATGTGCGAATGCTTAGAAATATCAATATTCTGGATAGTAGGATTAAAAAACAGAAGGTATTAATTGATGGGATATTAAAAAATAATCAATTCAGGAGAAGGAATTATGAGGATTAGAAAACAAGTAAATTGTTTTTCTGTTGGGTTATGCAAACAGAAACATCTATCAATTTGGTATTTATAAAAAAAAGAGTAAGGAAGTAACCCTGGGTGTAGTTTGCGAAGTAGCGCTACGCGTAGCTACGCGAAGTGCACTTCGCACTACGCGAGCTATGCTTAGCTACGTGAACTGCATAGTGCACTAAGCAAAATGCTGTTCGCACTGATTGCACAGTGCCGGATGCTTGTTCGCACTGTGCAATCAGTGCAAACTGCATCTTGCACAGTGCAAGCGGTCGTTTTCTGCCACTCGAGTAGAAATCTACTTTCTGCTTTCTCAACGCGGACTGGTAGTTTCTCATAGCGAGCAGTCGCAAGCATACGCGACCACTCGTAATAAGAAACCTGACCTCCCCACATTGAGAAGCTCGCCGGGAGATTTATTTTCCACGCTCACGATCGGCAACTTGATTTTGCTGATCGCGAACGAGGAAAAAGTCTCGCCAGGATGTCATTTTGCTTGCTCGCGGTCGCCAACTTGATGTTGAGGACCGCGAGCAAGCAAAAAATGACCGCTGCACTACGCTATGCCTGTTTGCACTGTGCTACGTGCAATTTGCGTAGTGCGAAGTAGCGCAAACTACGCGAGCGTAGCGTAGTGCTTTGCCCAGGCTTAGAAGTAAGCCTTTGGAGGGTGATATATGGCTTGGGAAGTTTTATCTAGTAATGGATCACATATAAGGATAAAGCCACCCACAATCAAAAGTAGAACATTACCCAATTTTAGCAGGTCTGATGGTAAAAGAGACCAAAAATTGGGATCATCATTTGTGGGACCATACACATTAACCAGGTGCAAAATGGTATTATCAACTTTGATTTTAACTGTGAGATAACAATTGTCAGAATTAGAGCAGTTATGTAATACTTGAAGATTCGATTTTTAGCAACTTAATTTTTCCTATTGAGTGCAAGAGAAGAAATAATAATACCAACCTATTTTCTGTTCATGTAGGATAAAACAGAATCATCTACATGGGTCTCCTGAAGTAAACCTATATCTGCTTTAGGTCTAGCTAAGTAATCTAAAACCTTAGTACATTTAACAGGGTGTCATAAACCTTTAATGTTAAAAGAAAGAATGTAAATACTTTTAATATTAGTCATCATTGTAAGAAAGTAAAGACAGTAGAAAAGAAAGAACCAGATAGAATGAAAGAATAGAGTAGCTCAATACTAGGAGAGAGGAGAAAAAGGAAAGACACAGACAAACACAAAAAAGACAACCTAGAAACATAAACACTACTCTTGAATCGAACACACGCCATATTTATAGCCATAGATTCTCAGCCTTGGCCGAAGATCAGTCAACTCTTTGAGGATTTTAACAGTCTAATTGTCAAAGTCTTGATGGATGAAAATGTTATTCCCATTAACCATTAAAGGCGGAATTTCTCTTAGCATCATCCGTATCAACACTAGATGATGATGACACAGAAATGTAAATATCATTTGACGAAGTTTATTCTGGCTTGGTCTACAATGTGATGGAATTCTATACACCTTGTCTATTTTACATTTTTGGGAATATTTACTAGGTAACAGACCAGGTAGTACATTTTCCAAGTACAACCTGCAGTCATTACCTTCAACATCCTCTGGTAAATTAGATATTAGCAAGTTGTACTGTCAATTACGATTTTCTATGTTAAGTAATAATTTACTCATTGGCGCTATATTTGCTGCTTGTAGACATGAGACTGTCAATTTTGGCCTTTTTATCCTGAATTTTGATTGCATTGTCAGACACTTGCATAGAAAGACTAGCCATGTCTTTGTGCGTATTTTTTATTTCTGACGCAATATTATCTGTGTTAGAGCGAACAGCTTGTATTTCATCCAGTAATATAGATAAAGAAGGTATATTTGATTCCACTAATTGTGACTTAACTGGTGGAGAAGTATTTTGTTTAGGTTTGCTATGAATCACATGAATATTTTATCTTTCCATATCAAGAAATAAATTATATTAAAGATAGGAGCAATAATGCTTGAAGAATTAAGCAAGCAGAAATATAAGACTTTGCAATATGAGGCTGTGCAGTAACTAAAACCAGCTGTGGAAGTGGTCTAGGCCTCAGCCGCACCCTTTCCCCTGAATGACGCCACCCCTCTGATAGGAAACCTGGGCAGTACCTGAAGTGCAACACTGGTGAAAGGCTCGATTGAGGAGTCTCCTAAAAACAGCAGAAATGAGCCTCAGCAAATGAACTCTTGGAAAGCGCAGGTTGTGCCAAGTCTCCACAGACAAAAACCTGCGGTAAGACTAGCCCCAGTTTACACAAAAATCATCAATAAAGGATGAGCGCCGTCGTAGCACAGCTGGAGGTGGCCATCTTGATTTGCACGCTCACGTGACTCTCCAACAAACCTAGCCTTGAGAAGGTCATTATTGTTAGTGTCTTTAAATTGGGTTATAAACTGGTACACATTTAATGGTTGATGGAGTTTGAGTGTGTAGAGTACATGTTCAGCACAGTTAGTGTCTCCTAGATCTCGACACTTTGAGGCTCAATTTACCTTTGCATATGTATAGATAGTTAATAAACTAGGGGCCTGATTTGAGTTTAGTGATGGGTTACCCCATCACAAACGTGACAAATATCCTGTCTGTTGTATTACAAGTGCATTGGGCCTCATTTATGAGGCTATACGTCACTTTTACGCCGCTGGTGCGTCACTTTTTGTGACGCACCAGTGGCATCAAAAATGCGCCTTGTAGCGCCATATTTACAAAGTGACGCATCTAGGTAGATGCGTCACTTTGTAAACCCCTGCGCCACATTACACCTGCGCCAGGTATAATGTATGCAAGGGGGGCGTATTGATGCAAGAAAGGGTCATAGAAGTGACGCAGTGAAATCTATGTGATTTCACTGCGCCACTTCTAGGACACAAATGCGTCAATTTCTTACGCCTGCCTCACAGCAGGCGTAAGACTGACGCAGGCCCTTTCACATGTTGCTGGAGTTGCGTCACTTTTGTGACACACTCCAGCAATGCGTCACTTTTGCGCCATACAGATATGTCAGAAATACTGACGTATCTGTAACTCCTTGCGCAATGATGCGTCATATTGTAAATATGACGCATCATTGGTGTTGCAAGGAGGGTGCAGTGAAAAGTGACGCATCGCTGTTTTCACGCAGCGATGCGTCACTTTTCATAAATGAGGCCCATTATATTCAGGGGCACTTGTAATGTGGCAGATGGGCTATACATGACATTCGCGATGGAGTAATCCATCCTCCAAACTCCAAATCAGGCCCTTGGTTTTTGAGTTCTGTTGCAGTGGTGTCTCTGCTGGGTTCATGTTCGCCCTTCCGAACTTCTTCCAATTAGCTACAGGCACTCTTCTCTGTCCCTTCATCACGCCACATATATTCTCTTTTTTGACTTCCTATGGTATCCAAATTCCAGGCACAGAGTTGAACAGTCCTTGTTGTTATAACGTATCTGTCACATCAAATTCAGTTTAAGGCACCACTGCTTTTTTTTAATGTTTTGATTCACATTCGAATTGTTGTAAATTCATTGAGCAGTCTCAGTTGGGGTCTGAATATTCTATTTTGCGCCTGACTCTACACAGGCAAAGAGTGACTAGGGAGCAGGTTTGATCCCCTTCACCGTCTGCTGAGTCACACTTTCACGTGTACATATATATCAAACCCTGACTGTCCCCTACCACCCCTTCCAAAACACAAGTTTTTCCGCATTTCGTTACCAAGCGGCATTCAGAGCAAATTCTCTGGAAGTCCCGCGTCTCCTGGCACAACAAGACTGTTTAGAAAAAAAAACAGGCATTGTCTGATTTCAGACCCTCACAGCCTGGGGGACAATTACCTGGTTTTAAATTGAGCACACGGCCTCTGCCCCCTGCATTCAAGCCGTGCGCCTTTTCTCCTCGGCCCTTTCTTCGCGCAGACAATGCGCAGTCTGAGACCAATGGGCTGAGTCAGAGCTCAGAGCCGCCTGCCAGCCACCAGCGAGTTGAGGAGGAAAGCAGAGAGCTTAGGAAAGAAATATCTCCTCTTAAAGGTGCCTTTCAGACATGTGAACCGGTAGCAGGAGTGGGGACTCTCACGGACCGTAAACAGACACACTAATAGCATATTAACCCCTTCGCTGCGGCGGCATTTCCGCCGCAGCACTAAGGGGGAGGCGGGGCCACGCGGCGCTCCGACACTTATGACTGAACAGCTCGGTCACGCGCCTCGAGCGCGCTGTGCTTGTGACGGAGCGGTTCCGTCATGGCCCCGCCCGCTCAATAGAACGCACCGCGCAGGCGCGAAATCAGCGCCGCGCAGGCGCGGAGAGCGGGCCATGACGGAACCGCTCCGTCACCAGCACAGCCCACCCGAGGGGCGTGACGGAGCGGTTCCGTCATAAGCGTGGGAGGGGTCAAAGATATGTACACTGACAGCAAACGAGGTGTCCTTCAAACAAACATACTCATCTACGGCACGAAGGAGCACCTCGCAGACCACAGTAGCAAACACAGCCAGCAAGAGAGGGGCCCCCTCACTGACCACAGACAAACTACACACTGAGGGCTAAACATGGGGCTGCATGAACTGGTTACAACAGCCAGAATGCCTTTGTCACAAGCGAAGACTACACAACTGGGGCAGAACAAGATAAACAAATGTGGTAGTCTACAAGCCATGCCACTATGACCAAGTGTCCAGCTTGAACAAGCATTGCCATGAAGGGTTTTCAGAATTTAGGACATCTTTTGTTAGGGTCTCCCTTGGGTGACATGAATACATTTGGTTGCTAGGTTGACCTGAGAGAAACTGAGGAGCAGGCCAAGATATGCCCTTGGTAGGTGCTTTTAGGTGCCCACTCAGGAGCAACAGAGAAGCAACTCACACCATAAACTGGCCAGAGGTAGTGAAGATAGGAGGATTGTTAGGTTAGTTCAGAAGCAAACAGTGGAGCGGCACAGGTCATGGGCTGCCGACTATATGGCAAGCTCCCAATCCCATAGTTCCATTTAGGAATGAGAGAGAAGCAAGACAAGGGGATGCAATGATTTACTACCTACAGGGTATGTTTTCCATATGATCATTCAGATCTGTCAGGAAAAGGACTTCATCCAAAAGTGAGAGAAAGAGAAGGCCAGGGGTACTCACTGGTCTGAGTGAACGGCCACCAGTAAAAATGCTCAATAATGTCCTTCAAGAAACAACAAAGGAGCAACCTAAAGCATGCGCTAGTTACAACCCACCAGAATGGGTGTTTTATATTGTCCTATAGGGTCAGCCCGTGGAGTCATAGGAGCAGCCCAATGTCATACAAAGGTTACCGTTGCCTTCAGCAGTTGTTCCTTGAGGTTAATCCAAGAATAATATTCTAGAAGAATGGAAGACCCTCTTTCCAGCTTGGGCATCCAGGGAGCGGATGTCGGGCAGCCAGGTGCATGGAGGAAAAACATCAAGGCCAATTGGGCAATGTTCCACTCTCTGCATCCCGCTTGATAGCAAATGTGGTGAGAACCAGACTGAATGGTAGGTCACGTGAGTGATGAAGTGGCCATTAATTAGCTGCTGACCCCTTCTGTAACATTATCCCATCTGCACCACCAGAGAGCCAGTGTATCACTCTGCGTTTTTGTAGTATTCTCTGTGTTGTGCCTCTTAGGCATCTGTAGTTGGAACCTTGTTGGCCTCATGGTTCCAGGCTTTGTCTCAGAACGCTGTGCTTTGACAGTTGGTTTTCTGTCACTGCTCCCTGTCGCTGTGCTTCCTCTAAGCTCAATAAATACTTGAACTATTATTCTGCTGGTGTATCCTGACTTCATTACTACAAATTTATTGGCGACGATGCTGCTTGGAGGAAGGTAAAGAACCCGCCTGTCTTACCTCGTATGCCTCGTGTACCAACGAATGACGCTCGAACTTCGGAGGAGTGAAAAAGGCACCCGCTCTGGACTGGAAGCGAGATAAGTGGATATTTTTGAGTACTTTTGGGGATTATCGACGTTTTAAAAAGAAGAGGGAGAGCTTTAAAAAAGACTTTTTGGCAAGCGCTCGTGACGTCGGCTTTCTGTCACCGACAGCGCGCGCTGAGCTGCTCGCGCTTCCTGAGAGGGGCGCGCCTACTTAGTGACGTGAGCACGTCATCAACAACGTTTGTTGCTCTCGCCTCCCTGATAACTGAGCGTTTCCCTGACAACCAAGCTTCGCGTCTCAGAAAGAGCGCGCTTGGTTACTCGTCTTCAAAGCAGTCACAGCTAAGGCGGATGCGCTGAATGCGCTGTCAAGCTTCGCGTCTCAGAAAGGGCGCGCTTGGTTACTCGTCTTCAAAGCAGTCACAGCTAAGGCGGATGCGCTGAATGCGCTGAACAGTGTATTCTGGTGTCAATAAATACACAAATTGAGTCCAGTTCAGCTCAACAATTATTAAAATTCTTTTTTTTTTTTAACTCCTAAATACTATATGGACAATTTTACCCACAGCGACAGGGCACATAAATAAAATAAAAGCAAGGAAAAAATGAATAAGTACTTCAGTGGAATTCTAAAGAGATTTCACATTTCAAATAAAGATGCAGTCTGTGTCTCCACCACCACCATTCCTGGAGACGCCGGGAAATCCACCCATTAGTTGGAAAAAATGGTTCGACGCCTTCGAGACCTATTTGGGTGCGATAGGCGCGTCAAGATATCGCGCAGAAAGGAAGAAGTGTCTTTTGCTACATTCTTTGGGTTTTGAAGGGAGAGAGATCTATAAACATTTGCCCCCCTTGACTAGAAATAACGCAGAAGAGGATATAGACGAATATACCGAGACAAGGATGAAACTAGAACTGAGATTTGATATTAAACCCAGCCTAGTAGTAATTAGACACAAATTCTTCAAAAGAGACCAGCTACCTGGAGAGGATGTTGAGACTTATATCTCTAGTTTAAGACTGCTGAGCGCAGAATGCGAATTTGAAGGTTTTAGAGAACAACTAATTAGAGATCAGTATGTTTGTAAATGTGTAGACAAGTCAATTCAACAGAAACTACTGACGTTGGGCAATCCAACTCTTGAGGAGACTATCCGTGTGGCCAAGAGTATAGAATTGTCTAAAAAAGAAGTGAAAGAACTTGAGAAGAAAACTGAAGAAACTGTTTCAGTAGTTAGAACTAAGGAGAACAAAGACAACAAAATGGCTTTTAGTCAGCAACGTTTTGAGAAGAGTAATTTCGCCAGTTCCCAACGTTTTGAAAAAAATGCTTTCTCTAGGAATGACATTTGCTATAGGTGTGGCAATCCCTCACATAACAAGAACAACAAATTTTGTCCTGCAAGAAATTCTACGTGTCGTAATTGTGGAAAGTTTGGACATTTTGCCAAAATCTGTCAAGTTTCCAAACAAGGGAGTTCGACTTTTAGTAATAAGTATCAAGGGCAGAACAATGTTAATGTGGTTGGGGATGTCACAGAATTTTATGGTGGGACTGGGAGGGATCCTGATTCCATCAACTGCATTCAAGACGACCTTAGGGATATGGTCGTGGTGGTACGAGATGATGGTGATCCCATCAACTGTGTTCAAGACGACTTTAGGGACATGGTCGTAGTGGTTCGAGATGATGGTGTCATCATTGGGGACCCTTCGGAGTGTGTTGACCCTTATGAGGATTTTAGGGTTGGTGATAAAGTTATTTCTCTATTAGTGGATTCAGGTGCAAAAGTTACGATGATCACTCAAGAATTGTTTAATGAAACTTGGCCTGAAAGGGAACTATTGCCTCCAGATAGAGCCCCTGTTTCCTATGAGGGACACAGAATATCTCTTTATGGGTTTTTTGAAGATATTATTCAATTCAGGGGTAGGAGAATTTTTGGGAAAGTTTATGTCTCTATTAAAGGCTTGAACATCTTGGGGTGGTTTCACCAAGGGTTATTTAAGATGATCCTAAGACCCGGCACTAAAGAACAAATCAGTATCGATGAGTCTTCTGATTATTTTGAAAATCTTGCAGTGGTGGATTCTAATGAATACATTGAGAAATTAATTCTAGAGTTTCCTGCTGTTTTCGGGAACAGTCTTGGCATGATTAAGGGTTTCAACCACGAGATAAGGGTCAAGGATGGGGCTATTCCAGTTAAGCACAAGGTCAGGAGTGTCCCTTTCAGTGTGAGAGATGCCCTTGAGAAGGAGTTGAATGACTTGTGCAAGAGAGGGGTCATAGAGCCCATAGAGTCATCTTTGTGGTTGACTTTTTCTATTCTGTACCCTCCCCGCTCCCGCCTCCCAGCTGCTCCGCCCACCCGCGCACTTCGCCTTAAATGGCGACCGTGCGAACGCGCAGCGGTCACGCGCAGCGGGCGCGCCGATTGTGCGCCGAAGGCGCGCCAAAGGTAAGCCCGTCTGCGCCCGTCCGCGACCGGATCGCGACCAGCGCCAGGACCCCTGGCCCACGAAGACCCCGACCGACCCGCCTGACGTACTCCACCGCCACCCTCACCGCTCTCAACACCGGCCGACTCCCAGAATGCCATCAAGCCACTCCACGACGCACCCACGGTCCTTTCAGCTGCCACGCCTGCAAGTTCACCTGCATCCGGACCTGCCTCGCACCAGCACCCGCCAAGTCGAACACCAGCAGCACCCACCTCAAGTGCATCCTGCTCAACACCCGCTCTGTCCATAGACACGCCGTCAAACTCTGGAACCTCCTAGACGCCACAGCCCCTGACGTTGCCTTCCTCACGGAGACCTGGATGAACGCCTCTTCAGCTCCCGACATCGCCATCGCTATCCCAGAGGGCTACAAGATCGTCCGGAGGGACCGCAACGCCAACCAGATGGGAGGAGGCATCGCCATCATCCACAGGAACACCATCCGTCTCACGACCAGCACCGACAACACCCTGACCAGCGCAGAACACCTGCATTTCCAGATCCACACCAACCCGAACACCACCCTCAGAGGCACCCTGATCTACCGACCCCCTGGACCACGCACACAATTCAGCGAGGACATCGCCGACTTCGTCAGCCCGCATGCCCTCCCCTCCGCTGACTACATCCTCCTGGGAGACCTCAACTTCCATCTGGAAAACAACAACGACCGCAACACCAGCACCCTGCTCGACAACCTCGCCAACCTGGGACTCAAGCAACTGGTGTCCACCCCCACCCACCTCGCCGGACACACACTCGACGCAGTCTTCTCTTCCAGCACAGACATCGGCTTCAGCCACGCCACAGAGCTTCAATGGACGGACCACAGCTGCGTCCACTTCACCTTCAAGAGAACGACGACCCACCAACACCAGCAACAAGCCGCCCGCAGAAGCTGGAACAAGATCACAGCAGACCAGCTCGCCACCTCCCTGAGCCAGCACCCTCCTGCCAGCTCAGCGGACCCCAGCCAGGCCGCCGACAACCTCACGAAGTGGATCAGCATCTGCGCGGACGAGCTCGCCCCACTGAGGACCCCGCCTAGCAGACCCGGCAGCAAGAAGGCCCCATGGTTCACCGACGAACTCAAGAGCTCCAAGAAGAACTGCCGAGCCCTCGAGAAAGTCTGGAAAAGGGAACCGACACCGGACAACAGGACCTCCTTCAAACTTGCCACCCGGAAACACCACCAGCTGATCCGCGCCGCCAAGAAAACAGCATTCAAGGACCGGTTGGACAACAACGCACACAACTGCAAGGAACTCTTCAACATCGTGAAAGAGCTTTCCAACCCCAGCGCAGGAAACAACGACATCACCCCATCGCAAGACCTCTGCAACTCCCTCGCTTCATACTTCCACAACAAGATCGCGGACATACACAACAGCTTCAACAACCAACCAACGCACACCATGACCGAACAACCACCCACCACCACCACCCTCCACGCCTGGACCCCGATCAGCACCGAAGACACCATCCGCACGATGAACTCCATCCACTCCGGATCACCGACCGACCCCTGCCCTCACCACGTCTTCAACAAGGCCGACGCTGTCATCGCACCCCACCTGCGAGACATCATCAACACATCCTTCGACACCACCATCTTCCCTGAGAGCTGGAAACACGCCGAACTCAGCGCTCTACTCAAGAAACCAACAGCGGACCCCACCGACCTCAAGAATTACCGCCCCATCTCGCTCCTCCCGTTTCCAGCCAAAGTCATTGAGAAGACCGTCAACAAGCAGATGGCCGCCTTCCTCGAGACGAACGGATCCCTCGACCCCTCACAGTCCGGCTTCCGAGCCAATCACAGCACCGAGACCGCCCTCATCGCCGCCACCGATGACATCCGAGCCCTGATGGACAATGGAGAAACAGCGGCCCTCATCCTCCTAGACCTCTCCGCGGCTTTCGACGCGGTCTGCCACCGCACCCTAGTGCAGCGCCTCAACAACGCCGGAATCCAGGGGAAGGCACTGGAATGGATCATCTCCTTCCTCGACGGAAGAACACAGAGAGTCCGCCTACCACCGTACAAGTCAGAGGCCACCGAAGTCATCTGCGGCGTCCCCCAAGGATCCTCTCTGAGCCCCACCCTCTTCAACGTCTACATGAGCCCCCTCGCGGCCATCGTACGCAAACACAACCTCAGCACAATCTCCTACGCCGACGACACCCAGCTGATCCTCTCCCTGACCAATGACCCCGCCGCCGCCAGAGCCAACCTGCACGAAGGGATGAAAGAGGTAGCCGAGTGGATGACGACCAGCCGCCTGAAACTGAACTCGGACAAGACGGAGGTCCTCATCCTGGGCTCCTCACCCTCCGCCTGGGACGACTCCTGGTGGCCTCCCGCCCTGGGCACCGCACCCAAACCGACAGACCATGCACGCAACCTGGGCGTCATCCTGGACTCCTCCCTCTCCATGACCAGGCAAGTCAACAACGTCTCCTCGGCGTGCTTCAACATCCTACGCATGCTACGGAAGATCTTCTGGTGGATCCCCACCGAGACCAGGAAGACCGTCACCCAGGCCCTCGTCACCAGCCGACTGGACTACGGCAACGCCCTCTACGCCGGTACCACCGCCAAGCTCCAGAAGAGACTCCAGCGGATCCAGAACGCCTCAGCCAGACTCATCCTCGACATCCCACGAACCAGCCACATCTCCGGACATCTGAGAGACCTTCACTGGCTCCCCGTCAACAAAAGAATCACCTTCCGCCTCCTCACCCACGCACACAAAGCCCTACACGACCAAGGCCCGAGCTACCTCAACAGCCGAGTCAACTTCTACGCTCCCAAACGCCACCTCCGATCAGCCAACCACGCCCTCGCCGCCGTTCCCCGCATCCGAAGGACGACAACAGGAGGAAGGTCCTTCTCCTACCTGGCCGCCAAAACCTGGAACTCCCTCCCGACCGACCTGCGCCTGACCCAAGACCACCTCTCCTTCAGGAAGAAGCTGAAGACCTGGCTGTTCGAGCAGTAGCGCCACCCCCCCCCCCCAGCGCCTTGAGACCCTACGGGTATGCAGCGCGCTTTATAAGTGTCACTGATTGATTGATTGATTGATTGGTCTCCTCTGGTGGTCGCTAGGAAGAGGAATGGTGATTTGCGCGTCTGTGTGGACTTGCGCAGTGTCAATAAGAACATTTTGATTGATTCGCACCCTTTGCCAAAGATCACGGATTTGTTGTCTCTTACCAGGGGTGCAAGGTGGTTCACCAAGCTGGATCTGGCTTCCGCCTACCACCAAGTGGTGTTGAGCCAATCATCTAAACATCTGACTGCCTTCGTCTCTCCTTTTGGGAGTTTTCAATACTGCAGAATGCCGTTCGGCCTTGCTTCGGCGGCGGCAGTTTTCCAGAGACTAATGAATCAAATGTTTAAAGATGTCCCTGGGGTAATTGTGTTCCAGGATGATGTTTTGATCTTTGGGGAAGACAAAGGGGGTCATGATTTTTCTTTGAGTCAAGTTCTACAAATCATGCAAGACAAAGGTGTTGTACTGAAATCTGAGAAGTGTGTTTTCCTAAAGGAAAAAATGGAATTTCTAGGGCATGTAGTCTCACATAAGGGGGTTGAACCACGTCCTGGTCTGGTTAAAGCCATTGTAGATGCCACTCCACCTGTCGATAAATCTGGTTTGAAGTCCTTTATAGGGCTTAGTGAGTTTTACTCCAGGTTTATCAAGGACTATGCATCTAAGGTTCAGCCTCTCACAAATATGTTAAAGAAAAATGTGCCTTTTGTCTGGGACAAGAACTGTCAAGAAATTTTCGAATGGATCAAGTCACAGCTGGTGAGTGAGAATGTACTTAAACCCTTTGATCCCAATAAGGAGTGTGTTGTCACGGTGGATGCTAGTGGTTTTGGCCTTGGGGCTGTTCTCACTCAGAAAAATGGGCAGACTGACAATACTATCGCTTATGCTTCAAGAGTGTTGCATGGGTCTGAGGTCAATTTCTCTGTCATCGAGAAAGAGCTTTTAGCTTGCTGGTGGGCAGTCAGGAAGTTCGATCCTTTTCTTTGGGGCAGCTATTTCACGATTCGTACGGATCATAGCCCTTTAGTTTCTATTCTGTCTGGGGAGAAAATCAAAGAACATACTCCCAGAATTGCGAGGTTGTCCACCAAACTACTACAGTATGACTTCAACATTGTGTATCTCCCTGGTTCGAAGAATGTCAGGGCGGATTATTTTTCACGCTTTCCCATAACTGAGAATGACTGTGAAATGCAAAAGGAGGATGATCTAGAGGATTGTTTTGTTGCTGCGGCTGATCTTGAAGGGATGTGTGCCGTCAATGAAGTTGAGTGGAAGGAGGAGTTGTTGAAGGATGAGGTTCTTGTTCAGGTTGCCAATTACCTGAAGTCTGGTTGGCCCAAGGAGAAGTATGTTTCTGGAGAATTCCAGACATATGTTAAGGTTGCCGACGAACTCACGGTCGAAGATGGCATTCTTCTGCGGTGTGGCAGACTCATTCCTCCTGAGAGCTTGAGGAAACGTCTTGTTGAGGGTGCTCATGAAGGTCATTTGGGGAAAACGTTTACAAAGCGAAGGTTGAGGGATGTGTTCTGGTGGCCACAGATGGATGTTTGTGTCGATATTTTGATCGATAATTGCGTTATTTGTAAATCTTCTGACAAAAGTCACAAGGTAAGGACACCCCCTTTGGAGCCCATTCAACTTCCTGATAGAGCGTGGGAAAAGATTGGAGTTGATTTAGTTGGCCCTTTCTATCTTCTGCCATTGTTGCCATTGATTATTACTCCAAGTGGCCGGAGATTCGGTTTGTCAAGGAGCCCACCTCTGCCAATGTCATTCTTTTCTTAAAGGATATTTTCTTGAGGGAGGGTTTTCCTTCTGTGGTCATGACAGACAATGGGGTGCAGTTTGTCAGTTCTGAATTTGAGTGTTTTCTGAAACAGGGTGGTGGTGTTCACAAGAAAAGTTCTTTGTATCATCCTCAGGCCAATGGCCTTGTGGAAAGGATGAATCGTGTGCTCAATAATTGTGTGCAGTGGGCCATCGCCAGCAAGTGTGTTGTTGAGAATGCTGTGCGTTCCATGCTATGGTTTTACCGTACTACTGCGCATTCTTCCACTGGAGTTTCTCCTTTCGAACTTTTAAGGGGAAGGAAACCTTCTACGAAAATTTGTCCAGGTTGGATGTCTAAGTGGGTGAAGATGAATGTGATGGATGGCATTGATGGTGTGGTGAGGCACAATATTTTGGCAGCCCAGAGGAAACAGAAGACTTATTTTGATGAGAGGAAAAGATCTATGCCTCATAATATTTCTGTTGGGGATGTCATTCGCATAAAGGATTCTGTTCATGTCACCAAAGGAAGGAGCAAGTTCTCTGAACCACTAGTGGTCGACAGGGTCTGTGGGAATGCTGTGCGTGTGAACAACAAGGATTGGTGAAACACTTGTAAAGTTGTAAAGATTAATAGTAGCGATGTGTTACCTAGTTCTCTTGATAAGAGGGGAAATGGTATTGTTGATGCAACTTTGGTGTCAGAGCCTCGCAGGAGTCTCAGAACTTGTAGGATTCCTTCCAGGTTCAGATAATTGCATTTTAACCTTGTTGTACCGGATTAGCGATTATTGCATTTTGACCTTGTCGTACCAGATTATTGCTATGTAACCGGTTATTGCTATGTAACCTTATTGTTCTTTCTCTGCTCTCAGATGTGTCCTTTCACTTTATTCTTTATCTTTCATTTCTTTCTTTCTTTCTTGCTTTTATTTCTTTTCTTCTTTTTCCCAACTATCATTTTCCATTCGTTTCTCATTTTATAGAAAAGAGGATAATGTAGTATTCTCTGTGTTGTGCCTCTTAGGCATCTGTAGTTGGAACCTTGTTGGCCTCATGGTTCCAGGCTTTGTCTCAGAACGCTGTGCTTTGACAGTTGGTTTTCTCTCACTGCTCCCTGTTGCTGTGCTTCCTCTAAGCTCAATAAATACTTTAACTATTATTCTGCTGGTGTATCCTGACTTCATTACTACAGTTTTGTTTAAGGCTGTGGTTGCCAACCATGTTGAGTGTGCAGTAGGCCATCTTCAATCAAACAGCCAAACCCATTGTGCAGTAGGCCATCCCAGAGAAGCAATGTGCGAGTGTCATACTGCAAGCCGTGTAAACTGGCTGCTGGATTAAGTGTTCAAGTCTATCCTAAAAACTACGTGAAATGCAAAGATATACACTGAGAGCAAAATATAGATAGCGAGAAGGACAGACCTCTATGGAGAGGAGCTCAAAATGGAAATATCTTAATGGATCCTGTCAGACATGTACACCAATGGGAGGAGTAGGGGTGCTCTTTGACAACTGAAACATTCATACTGACACAATTGGGGGGTGGGGGCTCTCACTAAGCATAGAGATAGGGACACTGACAGCAACAGAGGTGGGCTTAAAGGCCATAGACATCTATACACTGAGAGCCTTTCGCACTCTACTGTTTCAAACTCAAGGTGCACTGGAAGATGTGTTTGACCTACTGCGGCACTGTAGTCTCTTTTATGCATTCATGCTTTGCCAAAGTCAGCAGGGACCAGGCTCAGCTCATCCTAATAGCCCCATACTGGGCCCAGAGGGTCTGGTACTGCAGCCCGCTGAATCTCAGTGTCTGTCTCTGCTCCATCTACCTCTTTGGGAGGACCTGCTCTCCCAACAATACAACAGGGTTCTGCACCCCAACCTCCACTTTCATATGTGAAGATTAAAGCTCAGCAAGTTCATCTGCCCAGTGAAGTAGTGTATTTCATCTTGACTGTTCACCTTCAGTCCACAAAGTTGATCGATTGTTGACTATGGGCTGTGTTTGTGGTCTGTTGTCCACACAGTCTTGTTGATTCACTGCAGGTTAAACTTTCTTATGCTCTTGTGTTTGTCCTATCGTTGGCTGCACAACGTTTTTCCATGGGCCCCATAAAAGAAGGTGAAAAAGCTTCACTGGTTCGACCCCAGGGCAATTCTTTTTATTTTATTGATCGAACTAAGGAGCCCAGAGTCTGTGACCAACTCTTAGTTGTTTTTCTAAGAAGGGATGGATCATACTTTGCATAACAATCTGCTATGCCTTGGCAATGAAGGAGTCTCTGGAGGACTTTTGGGCTCATTCCATAAAAGCTAAGGCCCACACGATGGCATTAGCAAGGATTGTACCGGTGCTGGACATTTGCTAGGTGACCACATGGGCATCTGTAACACAACTTCAACAGGTTACTACTTGATGCTCAAGTGGGAAGTGAGAGCTACTGTCTCACTCTATCCTGCAGAACCTCCTGTTGTGAAGGCCTTAACTCAGACCCCGCCACCTTTTGGGAGGTACTGGTTTGGTATTTATTCAAAAGACATAGTGAGGAATCTGAAGTTAGAAGAACTCGTGTTGGTGGATACTCAATCTGACCACAGATTCCTCACTGACTTGCTGTCCTCCCATTCTGTGGACCCACCTCCTAGGTGTTAAGGTTCCAAGTTGCATTTTGCAAGCTGTTATAGTTCCCACTCTGTTACTGATGCACTGTATCGAAAGGTACAGAATGCTTGGTTGTAAACCAACATCAGTGCACTGAAATGGTGACTACACACATGGTGTTGTTTCTGGAGGAGGGATGAGGCAGCCACCAAAGCCAATGGCTCCATCTACCAGCTCTCAGGAGCAATTCCTGTGGGAATTTAAAATGTGAGGAATCTGCGGCTATAGTATCCACAGGAAAGCAAGTTACTGGAGGGAAGTGACTTGACTTTCTTGCACTTAATTTGTTTTCAGCTGACCAACAAAGCTGTGCCTAGCAACCCAAGAGCTCCATCCACTAGAGGAATGCAGCAACTATAGTAACTATTATTTGGTTAAGAAACATCCCCATATTGAACGTTTGCAAGCAGTTACATGGGCGTCTATTCATAGTTTTACCAAGCATTCTTCTCTGTACTTAGTCTCCAAGCTGAATACAACAAATGACAAGCTGCTCACAAAAAACATCTCTGAATGAAGTCTCTAGCTGGTATTTCACGAGTCTTTATTCAGTGGCCGTTTAGACCTAGGCACCATGAGTTGTTTTGCAAATAAGCTTACTATTCTATTCTACATTCATTACTTCCAGTGAAGATCCTACATTACAGATCTTTTAATCCTAGTTCTGCATTAAAGGAACTCTGAACAACCCTCCTGCTTCCCCGGCAGTGACAAGGTGAACCCTCCACTTTAGCAGCTTAAGAATAGGTGGAAGGACGGAAGAGTGAAAGGATCTATTGGATGAACGGGAAACGAAGGGACGGATGGAAGAATAGGCAGGTGAATGAAAGGCTGAGTGAAAATGAAAGGATGGATGGATTGATTTGTGGATACATTCATGGGTAGACAAGTGAATGTATGGATCTATATATGAAAGGCTAGAAGGATATACAGCTCGATTTGCCGATCAAAGAAAGCATGGTCTAATCTGTGGGTGGTGGAACATTTAAGGGATGGTGCAGAAAAGTTGAAGGGATGAACAGATAGAAATGAACAAACAGGTTGGAGAAAGAATGGATGGATAGATGGATTGATGTACGGGTGAGATGACCTCTTCTAAAGATGGTCATGTTTGCTTGCTTCTTGTGCTCTGTGATTAGATGTATGGTTCAAAGTGGGGATTTAAAAAAAATGTTTTGCTACTCTCCTGTTTCATGGTCTATTCCAGAAATCTCCAATGTTTTTGTAGTTCTGATCAGTAAAAATGATCATGGGCAACTGAAGGCTAAGCAACTTGCGCATTGTTTCCAGACACCTTAACGGCCAGATTCAATTACTTAAAACCTAATGTCCATAGAGCCAGATACTATGGTTTGAACAGAATACTATGCTTATGTGGACTGGAGTCCATAAAACTCATTTACGTTTTATCGTATTTCCAGGTCTCCCATTTACAAACAGGATGCATCTTGTTCCCAATGCCCTGTAAACATGGTACCATAATTATAATAGAAAAATACAACCATTCCTATAAATAGTATGAATTTAAAGTGAAGAAACATGCTTCATAAAACATTAAGGCCCTAATTTCGATGTCGGGCAGATCATCATTCACTGGCTGTCGGCTGCGATCTGTCCGACATAGCAAGCGATCTGTCCGACATCGGAAGCAACGGCCTGACATCTACAATAAGAATGCGGTCGGTCAGACTGCAGCAGGCTGGGGGAAAGACCGACGTCTACGACAGGATCGGAGATCCAGTAAATGCCTCGGTCGGACAGATAATCCCTAAATGGCAGTGATGCGTGCTCAGGCATCGCTATCGAGAATATAATGTCCGTTTCCAACAGCCTTTCCAAGTCGGCTTTTAAAGGCCTGGGAAGGTTGTTGAACAGTGACTTTAGGGACCCCTAACGTGGCCCCGGTCCCTCTGCGGCCTTTGCTTTGAGGCCTGGGGGGCATTTGTGGTACCCCCAAACATCCATGCCACCACACGGTGCCTGCCACACAGTGCATGGATGTTTTAAAAGTGTATGTTTTCTATTGAGGCTAGTGCTACGGTCTACAGTACAAGCCTCGATAGAAAATATAAATGTTCCAACCACCATGAAAGCGGTCACATCATAATGATGGAAGCGGGACCGCCAACGCCTTGTTGGGCGGGCCTGTTTCCGCTACGATGTTGGTTGTTTGCGTGTTCAAACAAAATCCTAATTAGGACCAAAGATGTAATTGGCTTAATTGAAAGTGGAGAAAAACACTAATTTTTAATGTTTCATACAAATATTTTTCATCACTTTAAATTTCTCCCATTGAAAAAATGACAGTATTTTTCAGTTAGAAATATGGCACAGTGTTTAGTGGACACTGGGAGCAAGAGGCATGCTGTTAGTAAATGCTTTGAAATGGGGGAAAATTAAAATGAAGCATTAACTTAATCATTAAGGTAGCTTTTCATTTTCATTTTCTCCCATTTAAAAGGATTCAGAAACATCATTATGTTCTAAGCTCCAATATTGAGATGACAAATGTTTTATATAAGAGTTAAATACCTCAATGTGTCAATTCTTCACCTCTGTGCCCCAACCTAGGTCATAAATCTGACTGAGCACTGCTCATTATCAGGCCCTGCTATCTCCAGCCTGATGATAATAATGTAAAATAAATACAGCTTTCCCTTAACTTTAAAAGGAAAATGTGACCATGTGCTTATTTAAAAAATGAACTCAAGGCTGGGAGCTACTCTGAAGGTGTCTAGCTCACTATTGACTGGTTGGTGACACCTGGTCTATCTCCTTTACAGTGGCATAGTGTGAAAGAGGTGGTACAGTAACAGGCTAGCAGTGGACAGACTGTTCCTCTGATTCTAGTGTCTATCAAAAAGTGCCTGATATAGCACTGCTTTACTAGTGAATAATATTGTTTCTTTCTACACGTTTGCATTCTTAGATTGCATGCTGTCTAAAAACAAAATTCTCTATATTCCTAAAATCAGGCATGAAAAACTGATCTTGAGGTAAAAAGTCTGACTGTTGTCCCTCATTTATTTTTTAATTACCCTCACCATCCTTTCCATCCTCTGCATTCTTGCTCTCTCTGAGCTCAGTCTACTCTAAGTCACCTGCATGTTTACCTTAACCTCTATTATTGTATTCCTGCAGATTGCCCAAACTTCGTTTAAAAGATCACAATCTTCTTCTTTGAAAGTCACATCCCTGCAGTCCAACAATATCTAATCTCTTTATCTAACTCATACATCAATACCAACAATCAACTGCATGAACTCGCATACTCTCCCAGTCCCACACTAATAATCACATCTAAATCCCATTAAATTCATCTACCACAAAGAAACTGGACAAATGTCATATGTGGTCAAGTCCCCTTCCCCTCATAAGATGATTGCGGCTCTCTACAAGAGGGCAACGGCTCATAGGGTGCATAAATATCCGGCTGCCAGACTAGCTTGGCAAAGAGATTTGAACACCCAACTGGACGAAGCTCAGTGGTCCTATTGTTGCTTGAATATTAGAAGGATATCACTACATGGCAGGCACCGGCTGGTGCAATTTAAATACCTTAATAGAGTATATTATACCCCAGAAAGACTACATAGATATGGGTTGCGAGACACTGCTGAATGTGAAAGATGTCATGTGGAGGTTGCGGACTTTATGCACTTGGCTTGGATGTGCCCAGGTGTGTACTCCTTTTGGGAGGCAGTGTTTGCTGAGCTGGGTAGGGTTGTGGAAATGGAACTCACTGCGGAACCACTGATGGCTCTCCTAGGCTACACTAAGCCCCTTCCAAAGGTTATCCGCAAACTGGTGGACATGGGAATACTTATTGCCAAGAAGAGAGTAGCAATGTGTTGGTTGAGGGGCCCTACCCCCACATAACAGCAGTGGTCCAGGGATATGCTCTATTGCTACACGCAATCTGAGCTCTACAGTGAGCTGCTGCCGCCTAGGAGTAGACCAACACATTCGTGGGCCTATATACAGCTTATTTGGCAAGCGGGAGGAGTGAACGCCTGGATGAGTCTGGGGATGGGGTTGTGTTAGACGCTTCTAGCGTTACTGAGCCAGCTGGCATTGGCTGAAGTGTTGGCTGGGATTGGTGCGTGGAGCGGGAGGACTGGGAGGATGGATCTTACTCGTCATGTGAACTTTGCAATGGTATGGTTGGGTGATGTGTAATGATGCACCCTCACTTTGGGTCTGCTGTAGGTTTTCCTCAATGGTCTTTGCTGAACTGTACAGCACAGCATATGAAGTATAACGCTGCCTGCCCTCTGACGGGATGTTGGCATTATGGCTGTGTTAGTTTAATAGTATCAATGATGAACGCTGCAAATAGTTTTGTCCGGGGCTAATGTTTTGGTGGGTGCCTTCATCTGCTGTTGTATTTTTAATATACTTAATAAAGCAATTAAAAAAATTTAAAATAAAAAAACTGGACAAAATGCATATAATGGTTTTCTTGAGAGAAAAGAAAACGAACCCCAAAAAACAACAATAAATAACCATTGACCACTGGAGTAATCACTAACCTTGAGTTCCTGAGCAGCATGCTGCCTGCCGTAAAGTGCCTGTATGCCTCTCAGGGGTAGCTTACAGTACCGTAGCAAGAATGAGAAGGCCCTGACACAGACCTCAGAAATATATACACTGTCAGCAAGAGTGGAAGCTCACAGACCACAGAAACATTTACACTGACAGCAAGAGGTGGGGGTAGAACAGGTTACAGTGTAGTGTAGTTCCTATTTTCCCAATAGGCTCTGCGCATTGGAATAGTACCTACAGCAGTAAAGGCCTAGGCCAGACGTTAACTAGGTCTACTACTGTCGATACTAGACTTAAGTTTTGGGTTTGCCAGCGTAGCTCAGAGTTCGCTAGAAACTTTCTCGAATGTTCAGGAAAGAATTAACTCCCCTGATTAGACAAGAAGGGATTTAGTTTCTGACAACCATAGAACATGACAACTTTGCTCTCCCCTAATCAAGAGTCAATCTCAAGAGTCGTGTGAGCACAAGGCAATTATTTTACTCAGTCAGTACGTGCATTCTTAGTCTCATCAGATTGTAGAGAAAAGGAAGAGACGGGCGTCTTCAATAAAAAGGTGTTATTTATTGATCAGTTTCTTTTCTCGTACAAGAGAAATGGATCGATATTATTGCAATACTTATAGTTAAGTAAAGTGCATACATTAAAAGCAATAGTATAAAATAATACTGTAAAAACATTGATATGGTTTCTGAGCCATATGATGTTTAAAATGATTAAAATATATTTACATACACATATACATTTGACTAAACGTACTCAACTGGTGTTTCTAAATACGCCTACCCCGTGTACCTGACCTAAGTCTAATGCGTGGGCGGGAATAGAAAGTTACAGTTTTAAGTTAAGTTTGTTTTTGCCAAGTGAATAACTAAAGAATTCTCTGTGAGGGGTTATTCAGTTCTGTACCTGGAATTTAGGATGAATGAGGAATGGTATCTCTTTCTCTGCTCTCGATATTCCAGGCTGCCTGCGAGGGCTGCCCGAAAGCGCCGGTGCTGGGTCTCTCGGCTTGAGATAGCAGCGCGTCTCTCAGCGAGTCAGGAAGGCGGGGCTGCTGCCAGCGGGGTCTGCTTCTGCTCTCGGCTTCGGCAAGTATGGCTGCTCCGTCTCGTCACCACGCGTGTGTTTGCATAGGGCAAGATCGGCAATATTTATACCTTAAAGGTGCCGAGATTGACGTAAGGATGGACATAGATACGTCAATAAAGATGTCATACGACTTGCTCGTTAGCACATTCTTTTACTGAAGTTCTCTGTGAAATCAAAACAATGGCCGCACGGATTTTCCAGGTTGTCATAGGTTTGATTTGTTATGAGAACGTCGTATGCCTTATCAGGGGCTGGAGGAATGTCGCTTGTCTAATTAGATCTCAAGCGTTATGACCTAATCAGATAACACGTTCCTGTGCCGTAGTGTGACTGCGTCAGATAACGGTATCTGCATCATGGGGGCTGTTCTTGCCTCATGGGCTGACTGTTAGTTAACTTGATAGTTAGTTTAACCAGAATAGGGTCAGGAATAGGGGGATCGATTCAGAACCTATAGGAATACATGACACCCACTCCACGCTAACTATGGTCATATTTACTAATCTATGCATAGTATAACATAGTACAACATACTATAGAGTATAGTGTATACCTTACCACCCCAAAATACATAAATGCATTTTGAAATTTTCAAATATACTGAAAAATTGCAGTCATATATATTGTATGCACTTAAGCTATGAATTAAACGCTAAAGTAAACACGCATTTGTAGACATTATTGCTTGTTTGGTATATGAGAAGTACACATGAAATGGCTCTTAATATGGCTATACAGAAAGGAAGTTCGAGACCATCTCATCACATAATAAAATATTTGTGAACATCCCAGCGGGCAATTAAAGTTTATAAAGTATCTAAAAATAGAAATCTTAGTTCTCTAGGAATAGTTTCTTACTTTAAGCAGAAGATAAGTGTCCCGAAAAATTTGTGAAAAATAATTTGGGGCTGCTAAAAAATTGTTGTCCGTGAACTGGTGGGAAGAATTGTTCATGTGACTTTATTTTTAAAGTTGAAGGCCGAATTCAGGGAACGCCGTGTGCGAGCTTGCTCAAAAGTCTCTATTTCTGTTCCGGAGAGAACATCATATCATTAAGGCTTTCGAAAAAACTGTCAACAGCTTCATGGGAAAGTTCCACTAAGTCGGAAATAGGGGTAACCATGCATTCGTGCGCATGATTGTCTGCATTGACATTCTGATTCGCATTGCTGACAGAAGGTCGTACCTGTTCAATGCTGCTCTCATCTTGAACTTCACTACTCTTCAATCGTAGTGGTGAAGATTCCAGGAATGCCGTCATCAGGATTGGTAGCCTTTGAGGGCAGCACAAAGCGTGAACCTTGGTAGGAACCAACAATGTATCTGCATCCACTGGCGCATCCGATTGTAGCGTCAGACAGGTGTCTAACACGCATTCTTCTCCGCATAGCAGACATCTCAATACAGGTAAAACACATCTTTGCCACATTGGTCGAAATGATAGAAACCAAGTCATGTTCAGGTCTCTAAGCCGGGATAGTCCCAGGATTTTTGATATCCGGTCCCGGTATCCAATGGCTAGGATTGTATCTTCCATTGTCGCGAGAGTTTGATCTGTGACATGGGTTGCCATAACGAAAAATAAGGACTAAGAATAGGATTCCTGCAATTAGTCCCAGGATCAGGGGAAGTCCGCCAAAAATCGAATGGACGAAATCTGGAAAAATACCCAGTATGGCTTTGAATGGTGTTAATGCCATCGAAAATACTGTCTTAAATACCTTTGAGACCCCAGTGGTATCAGAAATATTTAAGATTTCGCTCAGGATTTCCGCGAAATGTACGGGGGAATTAGTTGATAATAATGTATGTATCTCTGCAGTCGTCCTTGCGACTTGTAGATCATACGTTTCTTTTGATGACGTGAGCCTTGTAGGCGTCTGAAGAAGCACTGTTTTCATTCTGCTTAAAGTATCTATTCGAATAGAAGTAATTTTCAAATTGGGCCATGCCCTTGCCTCCCTGTCTGGAAAGGAGCTGGGGAATAAAGAACGTCCACATCACTTGACCTTCGCCGTCGTAGTGACTAGATAAGGAGTCCCGGGCATAAGACTACAACATCTGCGGTCTACAATAAGAATGTAACTCCCATTATAGAGTCTTTGAAAGAATGGTTCTATTTCAGTTGCAGGTGCGCCTTGCTGGTGACATGAAAGGTTGTATGAATTCCCTTCACAGGCTCCATGCAAACTAATTCCGTTACACAGAAGCGTGCCGCTTAGTGACATAGCACAATTGTTGCCACTAAGAAACACTTTCTGTCCTTTATTACTGACACATGCATGTGAATAGGGTAGGTTCCAAGTTGTTTTAAGGTACCCCTTTCCCAATTTCTCGTACATGCCAGCCTGTATATATTTTTGGCAGTATTGAAACCTGAAGGTTGAGATTGGAATATTTATGATTCCGTGGATTATCCATTCACTGACAGGTCGTTCTGACATTGTCATTGGTAATCTTTCTAGTTTTTCAATGCTCAAGATTGTATAATCAGCACCCTTTTGCGCCATACCGATTTGTCTATCAGTAAGGTTAAAGATTTGGAATAGTGACGTTGTGTTGATTAAACGCCAAGGCACATAGCCTGAACGCAGATTTTGTAACGTCCAGCCAAGCTGTACAATAGAACGCAATTGTGACTGACCATGTTGTAATAACAGTAAGTCTTGCGATAATATATCGATTGCTGACGACACAATGCTGTCCAAAGAAAAAATTCTGGAGGACAGAGTCATTAACCCATTGTCCACTACAGAAAGTGATTTTTCCAAATTAATACGGTCAATTTCCCGTATTCTCTCTGCTGTTTCAATTTGAGTAACCTTCCAGGCCTCATTGTATGCTGCATATACAGAGGCTGCTATGAAACGCTTTTGACGCTGTTTGCGTGGTCCCATTATGAAATCACGCAAGTCAGCACCATCAGTAAGTAAAGTTAGGTGTTGCTTAATTTCAGGCAGTGTGGAAGTTTGTAGCCATTGAAGGCATAATTTGCCCACACTGTAGGTTGTTATTATCCCTGGGTGATGTCTTTGGGGATATCTAGGGTCTGGCCTGGTCATTTTGAAACCCTGTGTTTTATTCAGGAATCTATCTTGACAGTTATTTGTATCTGTGGGCCAGATCAACCATTGTTTCCAATCAGGATGTGTTCTGTTTTGGTTTAATATATGGTTTACGTCTATCTCTTCATCTGTATCAGAGTTATTGCTAAACATTATTGGCTTTGGAATAGACGGTTTATTTAAATCTTTGATTTTGGCTAATCCAAGACAGGTGGTTTGTTGAACAGTGTCATTTAAAAATATCATTTGTTCTGGGATCATGCAGGCTCTAAACAAAGCTTCTAAACCTTGTACTTGCCAATCTTTTGTACCCCAAACACTTTTCAAATCAACATTTTTGTCCCAATAATCAAATCCAAAGGTATTCATTTTTTCGAAGAATGAATCTGAATATATCAATTTTGTGTTGGTTATCATGGTTTTCATCCCTGTCTTGTTTGACATTTTAAAATAAAATGTTTCAGCATTGCTTGTGTTAAAACCTGAAAAATATGAATATTTGTCATAAACGGTTCTTGAGCTCCCTTTTGGAGGTGTTGCACAATGTTCCCATTGATTATAATTTAAAACATTTCTAGGTTGTGCAGATTTATGCAAAAAATGATTACCATAGTGGTTATAGCAATACATACTATCATAATTTGTAGAACCTTGCAAATAATCATGTTTTGTAAATTTAGCAGACATTACTAGATCAGACATCATGTTGTTAATGCTTTCGAAGTCCCAATCATCAGCAAATGAGTTTGGTTTTGCAAAGTCACTCAAGGAGATCTTGATTTGGTGTGGGTATTTCAGGATCTCGACCGGACCATAAATTTCATAGTCAGTGTTGTCCCAGGCTACCCCACCAGGTATCGGATTGGCTGTGAAGTTGGCTGAAGAAAGTTCTCTTTTCTTGACGTGTGAAGATGTGTGTGGTTTGAGGACCAAGTTGATGTTCTGACTTGCTGTGTCCATTTTAGCATATTTTCCCTCAATGAAGCGTCCCAAAGTAAATACCATGATGAGCCAAAGTATGAGGATAAATGCACCAAAACCCACCCAAAATTCAATCCATGGAGAAATCAGATATGTTTCTTTCAGTTGTTTCAAAAGTTCCTTAGCTTTGTCTTTAAAGGATTTTGATGATGGCTGTGTCTTTGATTCACTGAAGCCTTCAGAGGAATCATCGAAGTTGATGAAGTACCCGGATGCAGTTCTGTCAATTGTTCCAATTGCTTCAGGATTTTTGTTTCTTGCATTTTCACTTGGTACTTCATTGTAGATTGGTGTGTCTCTGCTAAATGTTTTTATTTGGGTTGTCAGAGGTCTGAGTTCTATTGCTTTGTTGCATAGTCCTTGTTGTTCTTCTGTAGGCGTTTCGAATGTGATGAGCCTCTTTGTTAAGACCTCTGTACTGGTAGCAAACCTTGGTGTTCTGCTACTTATTGGGAGTCCACTTGGCCTACTGTTTGTTATCGGCCACATGTTGTGGTTTTACCAGGTCGATGGATACAACTCGGTTCTCCTTTTTACCAGCAAGTGGCGGTAGTACAACTGATCTTGTCCCGTTGACAGACAAGACAGGAACTGCTTTTCTGTAAGAAGGCCCAAATTCCTTCTTTACCGCGATCTTCTCCCTGACTAGATCCCCGACTTTTGGAATCCAGACAGGTCTTGCTGGGACAGGTGGTGATTCTTCAGTGGTTGTTGGCTGTTGTTTCAACTGTATGTTGCTCAGGTCTTTTCTTGTTTTGTTTAAGTCCTGCAAAATAGCCAAACGGTCTTTGACATCAAAGCTTTTTTCTTTAACCACTGAAGTCTGACTATCAAGGTCAGAGATTATCATTCTAGTTCCAAATAATAATTCGTACGGACTGAATCCCTTCAGAGAATTTCTTGGCAAGTTATTTAGACTACGTTGGACACTTATTAGATGTTTGACCCACCCAGCTCCTGAACCTAATACCTTTGCCGTTATAGATTGCTTTATGTCACGGTTTTTTCTTTCAACAATTCCGTTCCCCTCAGGGTGAAATGGACAAGAGTACCGCAATTGCACGCCCATGCTGACCATGGCCTCCTTATAAGCCCGAGAGCTAAAAGCAGGACCATTGTCCGAATGCAGCATGCCAATTGCGTATGTGCCGATAAAGACTCGCAAATCTTTTATAACAGTTCTGGCGTCAGCCGTTCGCTGGGGCCACATCCATATGAATCTCGTGCATGAGTCCACTGCGACCAAGATATATTTATAGTTACCATCCCTTTGTAAGGGACCGCAGTGGTCTAGATAAACACAGGCTAATGGTTTATCCGAGATTAGAAGGGGCGTCTGCGCTGGACGTCTCACCGTTGATACTTTCATTTTTTGACATATTTCACATGCTAGAACATAGTTCCTAGTTTGTCTTCTCATTTGTGGCCACCAGTATCTCTGTTTTAATAATGATACTGTGGCTGAGACGCCAGCATGGATAGAAGCAAGCCCTTCGTGTGCCGCTGTTATTAGTCCTAACCTATGTTCCATGTTTGGAATTGCCCTATCCCCCACTCCAGGGATTTGAGCAAAAGGAACATTGTTTGCATCAGTTATGTATGAGTATTTTACTGGAAAGCCTTTAGGGAGTGGTTCTATCGAATCCTTTTCTGAAGCGCTGACAGCTTGAAATATTTCGCTGTCTATTTTTGTTTTTGACCTGGTGACGGCAGCTACGGAAGCCGTTTGCACAGCTGCCTTCGCGGCCTCATCAGCCAATGAATTCCCTG
Source organism: Lissotriton helveticus (assembly GCF_964261635.1). Taxonomy (NCBI): domain Eukaryota; kingdom Metazoa; phylum Chordata; class Amphibia; order Caudata; family Salamandridae; genus Lissotriton; species Lissotriton helveticus. Next base: position 1,360,890,585 of record NC_136057.1, read on the forward strand.
CAACGTGAACGCCATCACGTTGATGACTCAGTGTATGTATCACGTGAGTCTTTGGTAGTTCTTTTTGTAAAAGAGCTACTTGTTCCCAGAGCATTTTATGCTTGATTGTGCCACCTTTCGCATCCTTGAAACCATTCTGAAGCCAGATCTGCAAGTATTCATTGTAAGATTGAACGCAATAATACGAATTGCACACTATGAGTGTGGGGAATTCTCGATCGGTATTTTCAAGCGCCATCTTGAATGCTAGTAGTTCAGCTCGCTGAGCTGTACAATCTCCTAGGGATTGTGTTTTAGTGAGGGTTGGTTTAAATTTCCCTTCGTGCCAACGACCTTTAACAATCGCGCACGCAGCACTGTAAGCTTGTTTACCCCCTACTGCGGGTTGTGCTGATCCGTCTGTATATATTATACAGCCGTAGTGATCTAGAGGCAGAATTTCGGTTGGCGGAGGACATTCAAATTCATATTGGAGAAATTCTTGTGTTTTTAAGTAAGGATCAAATTCGTACACCACGTCTGTTGCAGCAAGAGAGTTAGCCCATTGTATCCATCTCGGATGGAGTGCTTTAGCATTTGGAATGCTTGCCTTTGTTACCGCCTCTAAGGCTGGTATTGGTGTTACGATTACGATTCGTTTACCTTGAGCCAGGGCTCGTTCTTTTGCTATAGCTGTCTGTGTTGCTGTAAGAATTTTTTCCATTGGGCTAAATTTCATTTCAGCCTTAGTGTACAAGTGTGATTTGAATGCAATTGGTACCTTTTCTCCCTCATTAGAGGTCAGGTATGTGAATCCGCATCTCCCTGGGATGACTCGAATCACAAGATTGCGTGTGTTATCACGTGTTTCTAATTTTGTTTTAATTAGCATGTCTGTTTGTAAGGATCTCAAAATTTCTGTGTGTGTTTGAGTCCAATTGGATTTTTTGAAGTCTGGTTTAATTAGATCATAAAGGGGTTTGACCCTTTCTGCGTAATTTGTAATGTATGTTCTTCCGAAATTTAGGAAGCCTAGAATTGACTGTAGGTTTTTTAGTGTTTTAGGAGCTTGGATTACGGCACATTTCTCTAGGAAATTGTCTGCCAGGCTTTTACCTTCACTTGATAACTCATATCCTAAGAACAGGACTGTCAGATGGGCAATTCTGGACTTTTTAAAGTTGAATTTGTAACCCTCTGCTGCGAACCCAAGTATTATAGTGTTCACTCTTTTCAAGTGAGTATCCAAGTCATCATCCGTTAAGTAAATGTCATCGACATAAGATAATGCTTCATCATCATATAGTTGTAGTAATTCTGTTACTCTCGCTGAGAATACTCCCGGGCTATTCTTGTACCCCTGGGCTAACCGACAGAATTGCTTTTGAGTGCCATTTACTGAGAATGCAGTTAAATATCTGCTCTCAGGTGCTATGTTTTGACAAAAGAATCCATTGGAGATGTCCAAGGTTGTTTTGTATTTTTTGCGCACTATGTTATTCATTAGTGCAGCACTGTGTGAGTTTTGCACTGCAAAGGTTTTGCAACATGTGTTAAGGTGTCGGTAATCCAAAACTAGACAATATGAATTGTCTGGTTTGGAGACCGGAAACAAAGGATTGTTCATTTGTGAGGTGCAAGTTTCAATCACCCCCTGGTATTCTAGCTGATCTAGTATTTCATTTACCTGTTTTTTAGATTCTTGCTTAATTGGGTACTGCCTTTGTGCAGTAGGTTGTGATTTTAACTGGATTTTGTGAGGAGGAGAATCCTCATCCCATCCTACATGATTTTTATATAAAGCAGGTGCTAAGGCCACTGCCCACTTTCTAGAAAGTGTGTATTTTTTATGAATCGGGATTTGATTCGAGAAGGCAGGCATAATTACTTCTTCGCCATGAGGGCACTCCCTGACAAACTCTGGTGGCCAGTCTTTTTCAGCTAGAAGGATGTCATAACCCTTGGAGAGGTTATCCCAAAATAGTCCCCTTATTTTCCTAGTCTTATCTCCCTCTATACGTAATGTTATCTCGTATATCTTGTGGGGCTTGCTAACTCTGGTGTCTGCAGTTTCCACTTGAAGGTATTCATTCGTGTCCACTGTCTCCAGATGATTCATAAGGACTTTGCGAGCTATGCTCACTTCTGCTGCGCTGTCTAGCATTGTCTGAGCCCACTCTCCGTTTTTCAGTTGTGTCCTCAGTATTCTCGGCATTGTTAACTACCTTGATACTGGCTACCTTCTTTTTTGGAAATTGTAATTTCTTTTTTAGCTGAGCAGGTTCCTTGTCTTTGGACTTGGCGTGCTCTTCTCTTTGTTCTGATCGTCCTCTTCTTTCCGATTTCTGCGAGGAATTCTGAAAAGATTGAGAGGGACGTGTATCAATGTCTTGATATCTATCAGGTTTTTTAATATTATCCCTATTTCTAAGGTTATATCTTTTCCCAGAGGGGTCACTCTGGGGTGACCTGTGTCTTTGGTTCGGAGATTTCTCCCTTCGCCTAGGAGACCTTCCTCTGGACTGGAATTTCTTTTCTTTAGGATTGGATTGTTTGTTTCCATCCCAGTTCTTTTTTGGTGAATTATTATTAAAAAATATTTTTTTAGGACTTTCAGTCAGTTGCGGTTTTACTGGTATTCCACCTAAACTGTCCCTACCTAGTTCCTCATAGGATTTTTCTATGATTCTGGCAATTTCAGCTGGTTGGTCTGCTATATCTGTCTCTTTTAACCTCTGGCGGATCGCCACGTTTGCTGCTTCACCTTTTATATTGGCTAGTAATATAGCCGAGACCTGCTTGAAGTCTTTCAGTAATTTCATACCAAGAGTTAAAGCTGGTTCTGGACCGTATTCATCTTGAATTTGTTTTAGCACATCTGGTATTACCGAAATGGATGGAACACCGTGCGTTTTTGTGTAGATTGAAGCAAAGACTGTACCCCAAGTGTCACAGTCCTCTATGTGTGGTGCGATTCCCATTGGGAGACATATAGTCAGAATCCTGTGTTTTTCTATCGGGGTGGTGTCAGGAAACACCGCCTCTATTTGGGTGATTTTCTGTGCCAACCAGAATGGTATTTGTTCCCGTTTAGCCGGAACTTTACCTAGGCAGGATTGGATGTTCTGTGGTGTGATTTTATTTGTGTTCCCCTGGTGAGGGGTCAGCTGTGGAAGTTTAATCGCTGGCTGAATTGTTGAAGTCCGCATTACATACTGAACTAATTGTCTATGAATTTTTAGTAATTGTTTTAGCTGTATTAACAGCTCTCCAGTAGACATCCCTTCGATGTCTGGGCGTGGTGTGTATCCGGCTAAGACCGGCCACGTTGCTCCTGGTCTTCCTAAAGGACCGAGCCTTGTAATGTGATTGTTATGTATTAGGGCGCCATCAAATAAGAGCAAATGCTCTTGGAATTTGAGTGGTACTTCCACCTCCTCGAAAGGAGTGTAAATGTCCGGTGGAACCTCTATTTTGTAATAGTGGAAGTACTTTGTTACAGCATTTGCTGCTGGAAAATGTATCCATGAATAGTATACCTCTGTCTGCCGATATTCGTGTGCCTCAATTACGAATATGACTGTGCCACCTCTAGGTGTCAGTCCATTTTCTATAAGTTTTAAGGTTATAGATCTCCTTTTGCTGACCGGAATGAGTATTATATCCGCGTCTGCATCCTTTAGTGCAGTATCTGCTGCTGCTATTTCAGCTGCTAATCTAACTGCCTCTCTTTCTTCATCACTTTCTGACATTTTACTGTCAGGATGGTTATTTTGTTTGTTTGCAGATCAGGTTTCTAATGGAACAAAGATTAGATGCACAATATTTTGGAACAGTGTATCCTTCAACGTTGACTGTACCAAGAACCATACATAGGAGTTCCCTCCTGTGCGGTTTTGGAGGATATTACCTTTCACCCACTCCAGACGTCTTTGGAGAATTTGGGAAAAGGGGTCTGAGTGAGAAAGCACGACTGAGTTACTCTAAATGTCTTACGTTAGTTGTATCGCCCTTTCCAAACACGTTGGGCGCCATGTAGTGTAGTTCCTATTTTCCCAATAGGCTCTGCGCATTGGAATAGTACCTACAGCAGTAAAGGCCTAGGCCAGACGTTAACTAGGTCTACTACTGTCGATACTAGACTTAAGTTTTGGGTTTGCCAGCGTAGCTCAGAGTTCGCTAGAAACTTTCTCGAATGTTCAGGAAAGAATTAACTCCCCTGATTAGACAAGAAGGGATTTAGTTTCTGACAACCATAGAACATGACAACTTTGCTCTCCCCTAATCAAGAGTCAATCTCAAGAGTCGTGTGAGCACAAGGCAATTATTTTACTCAGTCAGTACGTGCATTCTTAGTCTCATCAGATTGTAGAGAAAAGGAAGAGACGGGCATCTTCAATAAAAAGGTGTTATTTATTGATCAGTCTCTTTTCTCGTACAAGAGAAATGGATCGATATTATTGCAATACTTATAGTTAAGTAAAGTGCATACATTAAAAGCAATAGTATAAAATAATACTGTAAAAACATTGATATGGTTTCTGAGCCATATGATGTTTAAAATGATTAAAATATATTTACATACACATATACATTTGACTAAACGTACTCAACTGGTGTTTCTAAATACGCCTACCCCGTGTACCTGACCTAAGTCTAATGCGTGGGCGGGAATAGAAAGTTACAGTTTTAAGTTAAGTTTGTTTTTGCCAAGTGAATAACTAAAGAATTCTCTGTGAGGGGTTATTCAGTTCTGTACCTGGAATTTAGGATGAATGAGGAATGGTATCTCTTTCTCTACTCTCGATATTCCAGGCTGCCTGCGAGGGCTGCCCGAAAGCGCCGGTGCTGGGTCTCTCGGCTTGAGATAGCAGCGCGTCTCTCAGCGCGTCAGGAAGGCGGGGCTGCTGCCAGCGGGGTCTGCTTCTGCTCTCGGCTTCGGCAAGTATGGCTGCTCCGTCTCGTCACCACGCGTGTGTTTGCATAGGGCAAGATCGGCAATATTTATACCTTAAAGGTGCCGAGATTGACGTAAGGATGGACATAGATACGTCAATAAAGATGTCATACGACTTGCTCGTTAGCACATTCTTTTACTGAAGTTCTCTGTGAAATCAAAACAATGGCCGCACGGATTTTCCAGGTTGTCATAGGTTTGATTTGTTATGAGAACGTCGTATGCCTTATCAGGGGCTGGAGGAATGTCGCTTGTCTAATTAGATCTCAAGCGTTATGACCTAATCAGATAACACGTTCCTGTGCCGTAGTGTGACTGCGTCAGATAACGGTATCTGCATCATGGGGGCTGTTCTTGCCTCATGGGCTGACTGTTAGTTAACTTGATAGTTAGTTTAACCAGAATAGGGTCAGGAATAGGGGGATCGATTCAGAACCTATAGGAATACATGACAACAGTGTTGAGGGCCTTTAAAACAGAAATGCAAATTTTAACCCCTTGGGCGCGGCCGCGATTCTGCGCCTGTGCGGCACTTTTATTGAGTGGGCGGGTTCATGGCGGCCCCCAGCCATCAGCAAACGCCCACCGTGGTGCATGACGGCCGGGGGCCGTCATCAGCATGGAAGGGGTTAAAGGTGCCTTTCAGAGATGTACACAATGGAAGGAAAATGGTCCCTCCACGAGAATGGAAAACGTTAGCATGAGTGGAGCTTCTTACTTACCATAGAAACATATACATTGACAGGAGGAAGGAGGCCACTCACTCACATGAGCGACAAATAGACTGACAATAAGGCAGGGTCCTTTCACAGATCATAGGAACATAAAGGCCAAACAACAGAGTGACCAAAGAAAGCAAGCCAATACAGTGACAGCGTCAGAGAAAGGACCCACTCACATAGCACAAAAACTATAGACTGAAAACAAAAGTGGTGTATCTTGAAGACCAGAAGTACAGAGACACAGATAACACAGGAGGTGCCTCTCAGTAACAGCAGGAGAGGTGCCTCATACTCACACGGAAATACCTTATGACTACAGACACGTATACGCCAAGAGAAGTGACTTCACTGAAGCATACAGTCTGACAAAAAGGGCAGTACCTTACACCAGCCAGGTAAACATTTCGGGCCGGATGTACTAACCTTAAGAATACCGATTTCCTAATTGCGATTCTCTCTGAATTGCAATTAGGAAATCAGTATTCTTTACGTATGAAACACTTTTGAATTTCATTAGCGATTCCTAGTGGGTCGCAAATAGACCTACATCATGCATATTCATGAGGTAGGTCGCAATTTGCAACCCATTACAAATCGCAGCCATCACAGGGATGGTGGCCTGCTGAAGTAAGCTGACCACCATGTCTGTGATTGCTTTTTAATAAAGAAATATTTTTTTTGTATTGCAGCCCGTTTTCCTTAAAGGAAAACGGGGTGTGTTTAAAAAGAAAAAATGAAACTTTACAGTTTCATTGTTTTAAAGTGGGACCACTGCCGCTCTTAAGAAATACATGTTTTTCATTCTCAAAGGGGAAGGGGTCCCCTGCATACCTCCTTCAAGAAGTTGGTAAAATATTAATGTTTTGCAACCGTAATTTGGTCGCAAAACATTCATACATCCCATTCAGATTTGGAATTTAGAAGAGATGCCCATAACACGCCCCTTCCTAATACCGAATCGCACACCCATTTTGTGATTCGGTAATAGGTTACCAAATCACAAAACAGGGCTTAGTACATAAAAAAATGCTTTTTTTCTGGTCGCAAACGGACCGAGAATCAGGCTATTTGTGATTCAAAAAAAGCTTTGTACATCTCCCCCTTAGAAACCCTGCTGTGAGTATATTCTGATATTTTAGGCATCAAAATACTATTTTCTTTTCACTCACAAGACAACCATTAGAGGTGAGCTTAATAATTATGTACAAATACCAAATAGTAATTTTCTTCTGATGGATTGGTAGACTGAGAAATACCAAATAAAGCAAGTAATGTTATATCTCCCATCAGATGAGATGAAGAGATTTTTGGACAACGTTGCCAGAGCTAGGGTTCTGATCGAAATTGATATCCTTTCCCAGCTTAAAATGATTAAACAGGGAATATTATAAAAGATCACTGTCCGGCCGTACTTACACTACCATTGTGCCAATGGAGACTGGGAGCACCAGACTTGACCTTGCACGCCAATTACACTCAAGCCCAATTCTTACACCACTGGCTATACATGTGCCCATTTCAACCCCATATGGCAGTAGAACTGGACAGGGCTGCCCTCACCCCACTCTCCAGACATCCGGGCAGGGAGGTAAATACAGTAGAAATTCTGAGATGGGCATGGAACGGTTGGGGGGAAAGAGCTGGCCTTTACGTTTTATATGCTCCAACCATTCCACTTGCACACAACCCCTGTTTCCCTATGTTGCAGGGTGGAGGTGCCATTAGGGGGCACATAGACCCAATATTACCACACTTGCAGATCTATATCCTGGAGACTAATTATTGCCCCACCTCAACTCAGGGAAGGCACACTACCTAACCTCTCGGATATTGTTTTGTATCATCAACTGCTTGCTACCTGCTGCAAACTGCATAATGCATTCCGGCCCCGCCTCCTACTCTCAATGTACTAGAACACATATCGACTGATCCATCTCCACGAAAATTAATTACACGCCAGTCCAATGTCACACAGCGAACATCTCCGGTAATCCAACCAGGATCACTGGAGAGTTGGAGAGCAACTTTAGAACCACCTGTCACGGACGAACAATGGCTCTATTGCTGCGGCCAGCTAGAGCTCCTCTCCTCAAATTACAGATTACGTCTAATCCATTTTAAGTTTTTACACCAAATGTACAGAACCCCACTGCAGATTTTTGATATGGGTCTTAGAACAGACAGTAATTGCTGGACACCCCGGGTGCCCCAAGCCACATTTCTCCATCTGGCCTGGCAATGCCCGCAGATAGCGAGATACTGAGATAAGGTATACAACACTATCCAAGACATTACAGGTTTGGAACCGAGACTCGTGCCTCTGGTGGGCAAAATGTGTTATGTTAAAGAAGTTCCCCCGCAGATCGCCGGCTTCTGGCCATGCTGTTGCTGTTGGCTACACGTAGAGTGGCCATGCACTGGGGCAAATGCTCTGCACCCTCAATCGACACCTTTTGTCAGGAACAGCTGTCCACTTTTTGGGAGCTAACACCCCTCACGTCCAGACCAAAGACATATGGGCTGCATTCCTGGCCTGGCTTAGGCAGAGAGACTTGGACTCTCCCACTTTGCTGGAACCCCCTCCGTGTACTCCACCCTGACTTGCAGTTATAATGCACAAATGTTCCCCAGTGCTGTGCAATCTGGTACGTCTACTAGTGTTAAACACCACCTGCTGTTGATTGCGGCTCCTGTTTTAATTGTCTCAGCTGGATGCACTATCAGGTTAGAAGATATATGAGCACTGTATCTATCTATATTCATGCTACTGCTGGTTGTCCTCCAACTTTTGCTAACATTGTGATGCCCGATTGAGGCTTGCACGGATGTCTGTCTCCGTTGCTCCACCCGTTCCCCTCTCTTTTGTTTTGTTTTCTTTTGTTATTACAAGCCACGCTGTTTCACAATAAACAACTATTTTTTTAAAAGATCACATGTCCGGCCGTTGACAAGTACTTGTACACAGGTTTATTAACTATGAACAGGCTTTTTTAGGGCAGATGTCCTGACCTCGTGTTGTGCCACAAGCGGACACATTCGCCTTATGGCTGACCTTTGAACCGGAGAGCCTTTAGCACTGGCTCCATTCACAACGCAGGGGAAAGATTTTCAGATTAAAAGTGTGACTTTTTTCAACCTTCGCAAACTTATATGAACACTTTGCAATTACAAACTTTTTCACTTTGTAGCATTCATGTAAGAATCGAGAATTCTGTGGCCGTTTATGTTGGATTTGTACTAGGGTGTGCAAAATGCCCTAAGGGCATGTATGTGTGCCACATGGCACACAAGCCAGAATCAGGGGTGCAACAGGGTGTCAAAGTGACACCCTGTCCCCCTTACAAATTCGGTAATTTTACCGAATCGGTATTTACCGATTCGGTAATTGACATTGATTCCTATGGGCCTCAAGGCCCATAGAAATCAATGGCAATTACCGAATCGGTATGTAAATACCGATTCGGTAATTACCGAATCATACAGATTTGGTAAAAATTACCGAATTATTTCCTACATCTGATTTACCGAATCTAGAATACCGAATCGGTAAAATTCGGTATTCTAGAGTCAGTAAATCAGATTTACCTACATCGGGCCCTAGGTGTGGTATTATCGCACCATTACACGTTTTATGACTATCAGTCAGGAATAGCCATGGAAATCCGTGTTTATGCAGCCATTGCTAGACATTCTTAATTCAATCCATAGGTTTTTGCCAGATATAATTTACCTGCCTTTCATTCGAGACTTGTTTCCTGAGAAAAATGCAAAGGTGTAGGTTACTCTGCAAGACTAGTAACTCTAATATGATGAACCAAGGTCCAGATCTTATAATGGGTTTTACCCAGTTTGTGTCTATGGTGAAATGCTTTAGTACATATGGGCCCAAGTGGTTTTCTCCTGTGCAATCGCACTGTATTGAGAAAAGCTCCCAAAAGGTAAATGTGCAGTGATAAAAACTGCATGTTTTAGGGGGCGTGGTTGGTAGGGCAATATGGCGGTCAGAAATACCAAACCCTCCCTTGCCAGCACCTATCATCTTTTACAATCATACCGCCAGGGACATGCAAACACCGTCAACTTAAAAGGCAATGAGACGGTGGCGGAAGGGCAGCAGCATGTGCAGTGGCCCTAATCGAAGGAGGAAACTTAGCCTGACTCAGAGGTCGGGCCCGTCCTGCAGTGACTAGGCCCACAGCAAGCATGGCAGAATGGGTTCAGGTCTCCATCCCCATATGAAGCAGTGAAAAGATGGAAAGCAGGCGTACAAGAAGGTGGGAGCAGCGCTCTGACCACTCTGAAAAGACTAGTCCTGCAGCCTGGCGGGGGGAGGGGCACACGTCGCAAGGGCAAGTCAAAGAGGCACCCACTTCCCTCAGCTCAGAGAGGGCCAGGCCTGAAGATGTGTAGACCTCTGGGCTCCAAAAGACGACTTTTGACTGCGGCCGCAAGAGCATTATTGCCGAGCTCTGGGCTCAGTGCCATGTACACGGAGGGGATGTGGAGCAGCCAAACCTGGGAAAAGGCTGGAAGCTGCCTGCCGGAAGGGTTGCAGGCCTTAGAAGTGATGAGGCGGATGAGGGTTAAGACCACAGTAGTCTAAGCATCCAGAAATAGGAGGAGTCTGCATGTCAAGAGTTCAAATAGAAGGGTATCAGTTACTGTGTGGGAAAGAGGGACAGTTGGGGGTGCTGCAAATGATTCATACATATGGTAAGAGGTATTAACCCTGCCCTTGTAGTTGGGAGTGATACACAAGCGTCCCGGACCCCGGCTTTTAGAAACTAAGGAGACCGAGGGACTGGGGTTCCAGGAACGAAGATAACAGTACCTTCACAGACGATACCTTAGTGAGCAACAACCATCGAGATCCAAAGTGGTCTTACATTTCAGGAAATAGTCAGTCTATGATACATATCTACAACATATTTGCAGACATTATTACATCCTATATAGACTTACCAGTAGAACAAATTCCAATGTTAGACCCACATAATGCCCTCTTAGATGCATTAACTCCGATTGTAAGTAACATACCTAAGGAGAGCAACGGAGGAAGAAAAGATCTAAATAAAGGAGTAAACCCTTGGTATAATAAGGAGTGCCGTGAAGTAAAAGCTGAGCTCATATGGGCAATACAAAATAACAATATAATTGACATAAGGGAGAATAGGATTAAATATAAGAGAACCCTTGCTAATGCAAAAAAAACTGGGACGATAATATCTGGACAGTCTTAATCAGTGCGGCTAAGTCTAAGGACCAGTTAGGTTTTTGGAAATTAATAGAAAAGTAGAACAAGAAAGGCAGGGTTTCCAAGGACCTTTTTCTTGATGCCAATACTTGGGTCGATAATTTTACCCGCCTCTATACAGCAGTTGAAAGTAGGCAATCCCCTACTATTGATTTCTTGGCATTTAATTTAAAGGTCACTAACTTACATTTTAGCTTGAAGGAAACAATTACAGCAGTTGACGCAGTCAAACCAGGGAAAGCTCTCGGTCCTGATAAAATTCCGGGAGATTTATTGAAACACGACATTAGTGTCTGGGGACCATACATAAACTACTTATGTAATGCAATAGCCTTGGGCACACCAATACCTGAATCCTGGAAAGGGGCAGAAATCATTACGATTAAAAAAAAAGGCAATCGTTATGACCCCGCAAACTATCGCCCAATTAGTTTAATAGATATTTTACAAAAAAATGTTGCTAGGCATATTTTAAATAGATTAAACAATTTGATTGGGGAGAACAATGTGCTTTCAAAATACCAGGCAGGCTTTAGAATCAAAACCAGTACAATTGATCATGTCTTCAGATTTATATGCCTATGCTGGAAATATATAAATCTAAGAAAGGGCCACCTGTATATTGCTTTTGTAGACCTTAAGGCAGCATTCGATCTTATACCTCAAAACTTACTTTGGGATTTGATGAGATGTCAAGGGGTGCCAGGCAAACTTCTTGTGCAAATAATGAGACTACATGAGGACAATTTCGCAAAAGTCAGATGGGGCCTTAGGGGTGAACTCACCAAGGCAATCCCTGTAAGAAGGGGGGTACGTCAGGGGTGCGTACTGACACCTACCTTATTCTCATTGTACGTAAATGATATCCCTAAGTATCTGAAAGGTTGCCCAAATGATGCACCAACGTTGCCGGGAGACCTGGTGCCAGCTCTTTTATTCGCTGACAACACCATATTAATATCACAAACCCCAAAAGGACTAAAATGCCTAATGGATGCTTTCAATACATACTGCACTATGAAAGGCCTTGAAATAAACTCCAGCAAAACTAAGTACATGGCAATAAATCCACATAGATCCTTCAAAAAGAATTTAGAGCTAAATAACCAAAAATTAGAGTATGTGCAAAGTTTAAATTATCTGGATTTAACCCTAGATACAAAATTATCTTGGAAGCCACAACTGGAAAAAAACAATATCATTTTGCATCCAAATTCCTTGCCGATATTAAAGAAACATGGGATCAGCATTTCGAAAGCAGTGTCCCCCGCTTTGGAGGTATTCAAACCTAAAGCACAATCAGCCTCTAATTATGGGCTGAAATATGGGGGCCCCACTGTAAAAAGAACTTTGAATTGGGGGGAAAACACATTTTTTAGAAAACTATTAAGCCTCCCAATATGATCACCGCTCATTCCAATTATTATGGACTTAAATGTTAAACGTACTGACCACCATGCCTAACTAAGACCCCTTTTATTTTGGGAGAGACTTTGGTCAACCATAGAACTGACACATTATAAGGAAGGCTTAGAGGAGATCCTGAAGATTGATCAGAGCAGGAATATTCCATGGCTCAAGCATGTTTCTTCCTTGTTTATGAAGTTGGGTCTACCTCACTATTGGGAAGATCCAACTCAGCTGTCATCACCTTTGAAGAAACTGCTAAAATCGACCTTTGGGGCCTATATCCAAAACCGTGTGATACACAGCTCGACTACTGAGTCACTAACAACAAGCTTTCTTCATTTCAAAGATGTAGCAAGCTTTGAGCCTTTTTTAGATGAGGTACACCGACAATTAGCCAAATCCTTGTATATGAAGTTCAGATATGGGGGGCTGCACACAAATGCTAACAAATCAAGATGGGCTAGTAACCATGATGTAAAAAGCAATGAATTGTGTGTATTATGCCAAAGTGAGACCAAAGAAAATGATTTGCATGTGCTATTTTTCTGTCTATCATATGACAACCCCAGGAAGAAATGGATTAAACCAGTTTGTAAAAATATGAATACTAGGTTTTGGCAAGAGGCAGAAAGAGTACTGAAAACAGATACATCTCAACCAATTGTTTTCAGTGTAAGTAGATACTTATTCAATGTAAGCCTCATAAGGGCTAAAGTCGGGCTGACGTTTTAACAGCTTATGACCATGTTTATTCAAGGCTATGATTTTAGTAAACCTTGCACATGCACTTTATGATCTACTGGTGTTACATGGAAAACCCTGATCTTGTATTTGCACTAAAAAGTATCTGTAGTATTTTGAAGTCAATATATGACCCTCACAGGAAAGTACAAATAATGGAAGGGGATGTTAAGGATTCTATAATAATGATTTTTAATTCAACAATTGCCTAGTTTTAATGCATTTATTATAGTGCATATGTTTTAATAGTGACAGTGGGGATAGGTCACACGACTGCCATCTTTCTATTAATGCACCTACTATGCTGAATTGTAATTAACATATCTACATCAACTTTATCTAAAATTGAAAAGTGATTTTATAATGAATCTTTTATGGTTTTAACTGAACCGAAATAAAGAATTTTTGAATTTGAATTTGAATGCCTTGCTGTCCCCACTTAAGGTAACCACTGATGTCATGACACAGCCACCAACTGTTCGATTTAGAGGCTAGGGAATTGCACTGTACAGCCCAAGAAGCAATTATACTAAAGCCCATAAAAGTGCCCAGGTTTCCAGACATTCAAACCTGAAGGCACCAGCAGACTAGCTCAGGAAAACTGTGGGGCAGCAATGCAACCAAGATTTAGAGTGGTGGCAAAGTACCAATGGGTGTCTGCCTCTGTGTCTATCACAAAACCATTGGACAAATCTGTTGTAATTAATCTCCCTAGTGGTACGTTCCATCCTCCCCTTCCCCTCTTGACCCTGTTGGTATGCCCCACCCTGAAGCTTGCCTTGGAATGTTGAGACACTCTCCAGTGAGGAGAGTGGATGGTTAATAAATAGACCTGCTTTAATCTTATCTGGTCTCTGAGGATTTATCTTTCCAACACTGGCGACGGACTGCGCAGGGGGCAGTAGTTGACCATCTCCCCTTTGAGTACTCTCTCCACACGCACGCAGCCTCACTCCAGAAGAAGGAGGAAGCTACGTGAAGATCGCTTTGGAAGTGACAATGATCCAGGGAACTCCGCTGGACTTTTTCAACACAGATATCTAGTGGTGCGGTCGGAATAATGACAGGGAAGTAAAGTACGGGAGGTGAGACCTAATCCTTCTTCACTTGAGCGGTGTGATATACCACCTGTCATCCGTCCCTGTACGAAACTTTGCATTCTGCGGTTGATTACATGAAGAACTTATGCCTGTCAGCAATGTGTCTACCAACTGTTGAGCGTGTGCGTTGTTGCTAAGGATTTGTTCCCATGGTTATAACGATGAAATATACCGGTCAAGAAGAACTCCGGTTATCCATATTTTGACTGCCTGTCAGGGTTGGCGTGAGTAAAGCTGACCGAGTGCTCCTTTGGATGAGGAAATAACCTTAGCTTACCTGTGTTTGCGTGCCGTCCGTCAAACCCTGGCACGGTGTCTTCGCCTGAGATCATCGGGTCCTGTTTTCTCGGAATGCCTGCGTTGCCGATGTCCTTGTGATCGGGGCAAGTCATGTCATAGATGTAATGAGTGAGGGCTGGCACACTCGAGACGCCTCGCTGTAGCGTAGATCTGGACAGCCTGCTGTTTCCGCGTTCTGTGAGGAGCTGGGGGACCGGTAATCTGGTGATTCCTGTCAGCGTCTATGAGTTTCCTCTCGCCGGATGCCTGAGACGTTTCCCCGGCGCATCAGCAGCTGAGGGCCGGTAGTCTGCAGAATTTGTTAACTCTTTACGTACAAGGAACCTTGCCTTCTGCATAGTATTGCTGCTTTTGTGGGCACTATCCAGCTACAATTATATGGTCCTGACTTTGCCCCATGCTACATTCTACAGTTTACATCTAACAGGGAGAGAGAGAAGACAATTCTCCTTGGATTACTGTATTTACAAGGAATTTTACCTCCTTATTGTGTTATTTTGGTATTCCTTTACTGAGTGTCTCCTGGTTATTATTGTGTTCTGCAAGTGTACTCTAGGATCATTGGTTCTACCGTGCTAAAAGTCAGCCATGGCAGCAGCAAGTATGAGCCAACCCCCACCCTTTTTGAATGAGATAGGGGAACCAGAAATCAGCTGGAAGGAGTGGGTGAAACTCTTTGAATCGTACTTGATAGCGGTGGGTGGCGAAAAGTCAAGCCAGAAAGGAAGAAACATATTCTCTTACATAATTTAGGTAGGCAAGGGCGTAAAGTATATGAATCTCTTCCTATGCTAGAACAGGAGGGCGAAGATGAAACAGGTGTAGATGTATATGAGCAAACCATGGAGAAATTAGAAAAACATTTTGGGGACAAGATAAATGTTGTTCTGGAGCGCCATAAGTTTTTCAAAAGGTGTCAGGGTAAGCAAGAATCTGTGCAAAATTTCATTGCTGCATTGTGGGGTTTAACACAGTTGTGCGAGTTTGGTAACTTAACGGAATTCCTTATAAGGGATCAACTTGTAAGGTGTACTAATAACCCACGCATTCAAGAAAAATTACTGGCTAAAAACCCAGGGTTAAGAGAGGCTATGGAAGTAGCCAAATCTGTAGAGCACACTGCTAGATGTATCAAGGAGATGAGGGGCAATGGAGAAGTAGCTTCTGTAAAAGAGGAAGAGGATTGCATTGAAGTGTGTAAGGTCAGGTCAAGAGATAATTACAGTATGAGAGAAGATCAGAAGGAGAAGGGTCCCAAGTGCTACAGGTGTGGCAGTAATAACCATTTTGCGACCTTCTACCAGTGCCCTGCCAGGTTCGTCACATGTAAAAAATGTAATAGGAAAGGGCACTTTGCGAGAGTATGTAGAGATGGCGAACAACATACCAGAATGGAAAGTAGGAGTACAGGGAAAAATACAGCCAGGGAAGTAAAATGTATAGAACCCAGGAGAGAGAAAATAATCTTGCAGGTAAAAGACATTGATGGTACCATAAATGCAATTTACCCAAAATGTGATGTTTTCCTTGATGGCCAATGCGTAGAAATGTATGCAGATTCATGTTCGCCGTACACCTTACTTAACCGTGGTGATTTTGTGTCCATGAGGAATTGTAATGTGAATCAATTAATAATGCCTGACATTTCTCCCTCAGGGTATAACAAGGGTAAAATACCGCTAGTGGTCATGAAGACTGTTCATATACAATTTAAAGACAGGGAGACCTTTGGTCCAGTGTATGTAGTAGAGTCAGGATCCAACTTACTGGGATGGGTTCACCAAAAGGAGTTGGGTATTATCCTTGATCCCAATAGTGCTGAGCAAGTTTTACTCACTGACAGGTCCTGGGAAAAGGGCAATATTTGTGAGGAGTTTGGAAAACTATTCAGAGACGAGCTTGGTTGCCTACACATGTTCCAACACAGAATCAAGTTGAAGCATAACGCAAGACCAGTAGTACACAGACTACGCCCTGTACCCCTCAAGTTGAAGGCACCACTAGAAGAGGAGTTGCGCAAACTTTGCGAGTTGGATATAATCCAACCTGTAACCAGCACTGAGTGGCTGGCCCCAATTGTCATCGCGGCCAAGGCCAGTGGAGAAGGTATTCGCCTCTGTGTGGACCTGCGCAGCCTAAATGATAATATATGGGTCGAGAGACATCCTTTGCCTATAATTAATGAGATGCTGAGCACCATGGGTCCAGCTAAATACTTCAGCGTGATAGACCTGTCCATGGCATATCACCAGATTGAACTCCAACCCGAATCAAGGCCCCTCACGGCGTTCATCACCCCATCAGGAGCCTTCATGTTCAAAAGGATGCCCTTTGGGCTGGCGTCCGCCGCAGCCATTTTCCAGAAGGCTATGCAGAAAATCCTGGAAGGAGTAAAGAACACCATGTGTTTCCAGGACGACATCCTCATTTATGGGCAAACCGAGGAAGAACATGATAGGATCGCGAGACAGGTGTTCAGCAGACTTATGGAGGCCGGCCTTACAGTGAAGAAGGAGAAGTGCAAAATAAAAGTGAAGGAAGTAGAATACTTAGGCCACAAGATCACAGAGGATGGTTTCAGACCAAAGGGCAGTTTAATCCAAGCTGTAATGGAAGCACCTAGTCCCAAGAACAAGGAAGAACTAAGATCCTTCTTAGGTCTTTTAGAATATATGTCAAAATTCGTGGAGAACTTTGCGGCCAAGTGTGAGCCCATGAGGGAATTAATGAAGAAAAACAAGGAATTCCAATGGGACGAAGAGCATGATGCCGTGCTTAAATTACTTAAAGAGGAATTGATAACCTCCCCAGCATTAGGAACATTTGATGCGTCCAAGAAAACCATCCTAGCCACAGATGCTTCGAATAAGGGTCTGGGTGCAACACTCATACAGAAAAGCGGTAATGAGGAGAAAATCATTGCGTTTGCATCCCGGAGTCTCACAAACCCAGAACGGAACTATTCCGTCATTGAAAGAGAAGCCCTTGCCTGTTTCTGGGCTGTCAGACATTTCAAGTTTTTCTTGTGGGGTTTAAGGTTCTCCATCCGAACTGATCATAAACCCCTCAATTCATCTTTTCCGTGAAAGGATTAGAGAATTGCACTCCTCGCATCAGCAGGTGGATCTTGGGACTGGAACACTATAATTTCAGAGTGGAGTATGTACCAGGAAAGGAAAACAAGATTGCGGATTTCTTGTCGAGGTCACCATTACCGGAAATGGAAGAAAAAGAAGAAGCCCTCGACAGTCCTATCCTAATGACAGAAACACCTGCTATCACTGAAGTGGAATGGGAAAGAGAGTCAAAGGATGACAAAGAAATAAATGTGCTGAGGGAGTACATGGAGAAGGGATGGCCTAGCAAGAAAAATGAACTCGAAACTAGTGTTGCAGAGTTTTGGGAAGTGAGAAATGAGCTAAGTTTCATAGATGGCAGAATCTATCGTAATCACAGAGTGGTTCCTCCCAAAGGCCTCAGGAAAAAGGTAATCGACTTGGCACATGAAGGTCACCTAGGGCGCAGCCTCACTAAAGCCAGAGTCCGATCCAGTTTCTGGTTTCCCAGGATGGATGCCATGGCCGAACAAGCTGTTAAAGATTGTGTGGCGTGCGCTAAAAGCGACAAGTCAAAAACTGTGCAGAAAGCACCATTATCCCCTGTGGAAGTGCCAACTAAACCATGGAGCAAGCTGGCCATGGACATCATCGGGCCTATGCAAGAACTGGGAGAGAGGAAAAGATTCATGCTGGTATTAATCGATTATACAACCCATTGGATCAAACAGAAGTTTGTCAACTCCGTCACCACTAAGACTTTGATTGAGTTTTTAAACGGAGTATTTGTGGAAGAGGGCATTCCAATGACTTTGATAACTGATAACGGAGTGCAATTTTGCTCGGAATAGATGCGTGCATTCCTCAAGAGTTTGGACATCAAACATGAAACTACTGCCTTATATTGCCCCAAAGCCAATGGGTTAGTTGAACGAGCTAACAGATTCATAAAGGAACATATTCAATTAGCAGCAACCAATGGACATGATATAGAAGAGTCCCTTAGAAGGGGCCTGTGGGCTTATCACACCTCCCCCAATAAGATCACAGGAATCTCTCCCTTTGTAGCACTGCGTGGGCGTGAACCTTGCACCAAATTGAATCCCAGTTGGTTGAGCGGAGGTGAACCCAGGGTAGCAGACCAGGGGACAGTAGCAGAGAAAATCCAACTCCACCAAGATAGGTATAAACAGTGGTATGACACCAAGCACGGGGTGAAGGATTCCAGGTGGGAGGTGGGTGATAGAGTACAAGTCAGAAAGAACACCAAAGTGGGAGCTACCCAAAGCAAATATTACATGCCTTGTAAAGTTGCTAAAGTACTTAAGAATGTGGTCCAACTTGAGAATGGCCAATGGTGGAGCTTTGACAAGATTGTAAATGCACCTGAGTAATGTTCTGTGTTCTTGTTCCTTCTCTTTTCTATGGCGCTACGGCGTAGTCATGATCCTAAGCGGATATCCTGTTCCTTACTCTGCATCACCCTATGGAAGGGAGATGTGTTGTAATTAATCTCCCTAGTGGTACGTTCCATCCTCCCCTTCCCCTCTTGACCCTGTTGGTATGCCCCACCCTGAAGCTTGCCTTGGAATGTTGAGACACTCCCCAGTGAGGAGAGTGGATGGTTAATAAATAGACCTGCTTTAATCTTATCTGGTCTCTGAGGATTTATCTTTCCAACAAAATCCTTGGGGTTGAGAATGTTGTGGCCTACGACCCAAGCATTGACCACCACCATGACACGCATCTGACGAAGGGGTGTACAGATGCTGATAATCACCAGTGACTCAAAATGCAAGCAGCGGGGTACCTACCGACTTGACAGACCTGGATAGCCCCTGGACATGCCTAACTGGTCATGCTGCCCATAAATCAGGGACAAGTGGGTAATGAGAATCTTTAACTCCTTGTCTGTTACAGAAGCAGCAGCCAGCAGGCAATGCAAGATCCCCTCCCCTGACAAACACGATAATAGCAAAGGATAAGGCTCTTCTTCAGTAAGGGAAGCTAGACAAATGTACCAATTTCCTCACTCATATGAGAAATGTGTAGTTCACTAGTGGAAAGGACAAGGCAGGGCACAAAGGTCACCTCAAGGGCACCCCAAGCCATCCAATCTTGCAGGCGTGCACTTGCAACCAAAAAAGATGAAGTTGGTGCATATGTAGCCCTTCATAGATGGAATTTACTCAACACAGCCACCCGTGCCACAGAGTAAGCAGTCAGGGAGAAGACAGAGGGCCTCTCGAGGCACAAAAATCTCTGTTTTGTGGGACTCACTGAGGGCCTTGAAGGTGCACATCCAGAGCAATTCCTCTAGGCCTAGAGATGAGACTTGCTACCAACAAACTAAATCTCATCCTGCTTCCTCATTTAATTGGCCTATCACAACCTCATGCAAAAGCCTCTGGCTATTGGGAGCAGGGATTTAATCGTTCAGTCAGTGAGAAGCTTGGGTGAGGTAATGCATAGCCCACACAGGGTATTAATCCTCCCAGACTATTGTAAACTAGTATAGAAGCAGAGGAAAATATATAAACGGGTACATCAGAAGCTCTGCACATTGAATTTAAATGGGCTCATAAACAAAATCAAAAGAGGGGAGGTCATGTTGTATGCCAAAAGCGGGCTCCGATAGTCCTTGTATTGCAAGAGATTCATCTTCTGGGCACCAGACATGGCTTTTTAGGAATGTTGGGTATAATTGAGTTTACCACACACAGTTTACTAGAAGCTTCCAGGGAGACTGATCCTACTGCACATGTCCTTGCCTTTAGTGGTCTCCAAGGCACATACAGACAATTAAAGTGTGTCTGTAGCAATAATGGAGAAACTGGAGGGGAATCTATGGTCGACCTCAGTGTTTATGTGCCTCCTACTCTTGTTAATAAGATGCTTCAAGCAGTCTCCAGCGTCCTACTCCACACCCTGATAGGGATAACCGTGGTGAGAGGGGATTTCAACCCTATCATTTATATGACTCTTGATATGGACAGTCCTTCCCCAGGTGCCCGATTGGCTCCCCTTTTTGAATGGGTGACCTCCTTGGGGTTAGGTGACGCATGGAGAAAATGCCACCTCAGGGAGAAACAATTCACATGTTACTCATTCCCTTATTGAGGCTTGTCCTAACAAGATTACTTATTTGTCTCAGCCGCTAAACTCATGACCACCGTAAGTGCCAGTATATTATCCAAAGTCAGGTCTTGGTGTGGGACTGCCTCACCATCACCAGCATGGTTCCAGGGGCATTTGTTACCTCAAAGCATGGTGTCTAAAGGATAAAGTATTTGCCCATCCTCTATACAATGCCATCAAGGATACGTTAAGCTGAATAAATTCTCAGTGTCACCCTCAGTTACCCTGTGGGAGTCATTTAATGCAGTGTCCTAGGGGAGGGCATTCTTCTATGTCTGAGGAAGAGAAAGGGACGGTGGAACAACTCCTTGACCTCGCAAACAATCTGCCGAGTGACTACATGGAGAAAGTACACAGGCAGCTTCAGTAGCTCCATCAGGTTTTAAAACAAAAACATGGATACAGCCAGGCTGGCATTAACAATGTCCCAATACAGAATATACAAGCTGGGCAATAAAGCAGACAAGCTTATTTACTTGCTAGCACACAGGGATACTGAATTCAGATTTGTTCTTAATGCGAAACTCTATGTGTCACGTATTCACTAGCAATTGCAGGAGTATTTACAGATTACTATTGGGAGCTATATCAAGAACACAACTGTATGACTGGAAATGTTCAACTCCATCTAAAAGGATTTTCTGGAAGAGGTACAGTAGGCCATATCTGATATGCCCTCAGGCAAGAGCTGTGCCCAAATAGTTTTCCAGGAAAATTTTACAAAAAATACTCATTGCTACTAGTGCCGCATTTACTAGTCCCATCTGAGGAGATTAGGCAGAGCATTTCCCATAAGGAAGAGCGACATGGCACAATGATAACCACTATTCTAGAGCCCAAAAAGTCACGAGACGAATGCAACTCATATCAACCCATATCATTCCTCAATGTAGAAACCAAACTTTTAGCACAACTACTGGCCTCCTGGCAAGATAGTGTGACATGTACATTGGCCCCTGAAGACCAAAGTGCCTTTATGCCAGGCAGGAGCACAAGGCACTGCAGGTGTCATGTCCATGTGGCGTTGGCCAGGTCAGCCGACCCACAGGGTCCTTGGGCACTAGTTCCTATAGACTACGAAAAAGCATTTTGACATGGTCCAACGGCCCTTCCTAACCATAATGCTTCTGAAAACGAGCATAGGCCCTCCATTCCTTGGATATGTTGCAGCTCTCTTTGATGACCCTCAGCCAGGGTGGCGGTCACATCCTAATTCCAACGGAGGGACCGCCGCTGCCCCTGCGGACGGTCCCTCCACCTCGGGGGTGGCGGACGGACGAAGGTCCGTCCGCCATCATAATAGGCCCCTCTGTTTTGAAAATGGTATCGCAGTGAAAAGAAAACAATTTTACGTTTCAGGAAGTGATTAAAATCAAGAGTTTGCAAAAACTTTGATCAGGAAATAAATTGCACACCCCTAGTTTCAGGGTGGGCATCAGTTCAGTCCGCATCACAATCAACATCACTTCCTGCTGGCCTTGTGGGATAATTACACAAATTCAAAGGGCAGCTCATCCACAGTATCAATATTTTACCGACATTTTTCACTCTTATGAAACATAAACCTAAGATACAGTAAAAAACACGTATGTATCACTTCAGAAGTATTTTAGAGCTGACTAAAATATTTATGAATCATAATGAAACTGAGTCATAATTGGCATTTATAAAAAGAATATAGATGGTTTTACCCAAAATCTTATTGAAGGGCCAGCTCTTACAGAATCAGAAAACCTAAAGAAATGACTGGTAGTTTTCTCTGAGGAAAGTGACCACATTGTTCTCAAACACCAACCACCCCTCCTCTCTCAGTAAGGCAAAAAAAAAAACAACAAAAAAAAGTAAACATTGGCAAAATCAATAGGTCAGAAATTGACTGCCAACCTTCTGGCTTTGTCAATTCTCTTTTTGTCATGATTTTACTAAACTTTTACAAAACGTTATTGCTAGGAAAGCCGATGACCTTAATCTAAAAAAAAGTATTGGCTAACAGTAAAAATATATTTTGGGTTCCAAACGTACATATTTGCTTGCCCTAGTAGTCGCTGGCACTTAAGGGAACTACTGCAGGTGGATAGGCTCTTTGTGAAAGGGCAGAATGTCGTTGCTCACAGCAAAGTTAGCCAATGGCTGTAGAAGGCTGACCCGCTGCCTCAGCCTGTATGCCGTAGTAGGCAGAAGAAAAACGGGAGTGGCACAATGATAGGCCAATGGATGAAGAAAGCTGGCGGAAAGCCCCTCTAAGTAAGCTTTTATGGATATGATTTTAGGATTATCAAATACGTTTTACTCCTACTGTTGTAATGTAGAGTTCACACAATATTCACAACTATTTCTCCACCTTCATAGACACATTCCAGGCTGCCCCTGAATATGATTTAGCAGGAGAAAATGGCAGCCTTTCCCCAGGTTGTGGGCTGGTAATAAGAAGCAAGGGACGGGGGAGTTCTGGACCCATTATCTCTTCTTTTTGAATCTGTCGTTCAGAAGTCCTGCCTCGTACCTTCTTAATTACTGGCCACTTGCCAATTTCAATACCTCACCCCTCCTGCCACCTTTAAGGCACACGCTATTTACAGGTATGGGCACGGAAATTGAAAACGAGTTGAAGAGGGACCTCAGTTCCCGTCTTCTAGAAAAATACTCTGAAAAATACAGCGCATTCGGACAACTATGGTGTTGTCTCTTCCTAGTCTAGGGTGACAAGGTGTCACGGATTTGCCCCAGACAGTCCTGAGTTTTCACCAGCTGTCCCAGGAGATTTTGGCAATTTTGGTTCATGGCCCGGTTTTTAGAGGGGGTCGACTGATACCAGTGAGAGGCACTTGTTTTTGTGTTTTCTTAACTGGTGCTAGTTAGCAGCTGTTAAAAGCAAGTAATTTAATTTAGAGGTATGATGCAGGTTTTAGAAATTACATTTTATTTATTTTCTTAGTGCTTCTTCTGCGTTCCTATGTTGATAAGAGTTGTCATTCTGCACAAGACCATTGATGTAAAATTGTAGTCCTTCTTCTATTTTTGCAAAATGTGCTGGCTTTTCGTTCTCTAGATCTGGTCACCCTATCCTAGTCACAGCACATGTTTAGGACTTGCCTGAGCCAGCGCATGCGCTGCCCTGGCGACACATTTAGTTAGTGGGCTTTAAAAAGCCTACCACAGCTTTTTATGTGGCACCTCTCTGTGGTTACACACACAGGCACGAACAGAGGTGCCATCTGGATTTCCTCTCGTTCTCCCAAGTGCGCGCGTCTCGCTCCGCCTCTCTGTCTTGCTTGCCCCTCCCCTTCCCCCACTACAGAGAGGCGCCACCACAGAGCGTGTCTCGCGGCCACGCGTCTTGTTTCATGTAAGTGGGCTTTTTTCTTTTTTTCCATTCTTCTTCCTTCCATATTACTTTCCTCCATCTTCCCTTATTTCCTTTCTTCCTTTCTCTCGCTATTCCATTCTACCACACTACTCTTAACATCTCTCACCCTCGTTTTCTTTCTTTCCCTCCCTTCCTTTTTTATTTCCTCCTCGTACCCCTTCGCACATTTGAGTTGATGCTGCCACCTCCATACTGCCAACACTCCCCCTCAACCCGCCCAAAATCCAAAGGTGTTATGTCTCTTCTAAGGTGCTGTGTCTCTTCTAAGGTTGTGTGTTCTGTGTCCTCTGACTGTGTTTGTGTATTTTGAGATTGTGCCACATTTTCTCTCTCCCTTCTCGTTCAGACAGGCCACTTATAGGTCTTGATTTGCTTGATGGGGGAATGTAACATGTTCACTGTCTGTCTTGTTATACAATGTCACTTCAGAGATAATTGCTTCTCCTAGGAATGTTTTCAACAATAGTGATCCAAAAAACTTTAGCCTAATTGGCTGCCGCTCTAAGAACCCTCTAGGTCATAAATATTACTTTTTGCCTTATTTGAGCATTTTGCCATGAATTTTTTATGTTTTTCTCTATGTTGCACAATAGCGGTTTTATCTGCAGCTTCGTACTGTCCCGGGAGCATGCCTCCAGGCTGTTTGCTTGTTTTAGTGCACACTGCTCTTCCTATCTACGTTATCTATGCAGCGTTAACTTGTAGGCATAAACTACTTGAAGCCATGTTATGTCGCCATTCTGCTGTTAGAGTATTGTAGGAATTTCTCCTCCTCTCTAATTTTGCCTCTTCTACGGTTCGAAGATTTCCATCTCAGATTCGGACTGCTACAAAATAGCTTCTTTATTTTTGGGACGTTTTATACAGCGCAAACTTGACCCGACGGTATCAGTGCTTTACACGAGCATCAGTAGCATTATAGACGGACACATTCATTTGTTATTTGGTACGGAGAGGAGTAAGTGATTTGCCCAGAATCACAGGATGAGGAACCCGCTTCCCCATCGTCCGAGTCGACAGCTCTAGCAGTTAGGCCACATCCTCAGGTTGTCACCTCAGCGCTTACTGTCGTAACCAAGCAGGCCAGGATACTAATGGCAGACTGTGTCCTGTACAAATGGCCACAGCATAACATAACCACATAACACAACTTGCTGCACAAATCTTTCCAGCTGTAAATCTGTGATGTGTCAACGGTACACTGGCATCCGAGGATGATGAGGGCTGAACAACAATAATTAACAAGCATTGGCATAGTCAATAGGTCTCGCTTTTGGGACCTTATAAGTGTTTACCAATGTAACAGTTGATGGTGTTGCACCAAGGATATTGTGCTGCATAACTAAATACTTATAAGGTCCCAAAAGCGAGACCTATTGACTATGCCAATGCTTGTTACATCTAGGCATATGCTTCCTGGTGATCATAGAAACATATTTACTCTGGGAACAGCAGAGGAACCTCATACTGCCAGAAACCCACCTACAACATCACAACGAGGCAATGCCTCAACACAGAAACAGTCAGGAGTGAAACAGGAGAGGCGTCTCTTACTGACCAGTAAAATATGTACAATGTCACAGTACAGGTGTCTCTGACTGAACATAGAAACATATTGGTCATTTGAACTGCACAGGGGCCTTTCAATGAGCAGAGAACCATGTGCAATAATGAAGGAAGGCCGGAGCTACTGACTGAATGTAGAAACACATACATGCCCAGAAGACTCTTGGTGGCACAGACCAGGAACCGGCAGCACAGGAGAGATGCCTCTTACTGAAAATGTGTATCATCAACGTCAACAGTTCACAATCTGGCATCACATTAGCCAGCCCAAGAGAAACCAAATGACTTCAAGTGAAAATAAAGTGGTTTTAACCTTTTTACATTTAATCGTTAATGGTGCAGCTTGGGCTACAACCGATGGGGACCAAAATCTATGTTCTGCACAGTGGCACATGTGGTGGTTGCTAATCGGTTAACTCCACAATTATCTTTGTAGACCACATATATCATACTTCTTATGACATGAACACATTAATCATTCAATGAAAGTGGTAAACATAGTAAAACCCCACACAGAAATGTACAACTGATAGGACATACAATACGAAGCAAATAACTGAAACGTCGCAAGTTCTCATAGGTGGGGTTGATTATTGAATAAAGGCGACAAAGTATCCAGTTAAAGTTGCACCAGGGCGCAAGATCTTATATGGTCAAGACAAATTAAGTGGATGCTGACAGCCTTTGGCTGCTGCAGTTATACTCCTCGTACTGCAGGACAGCATAGGTGTCCATTTTGATTTCCTCACTTGCTCCAGCTTGAATACAACATAAGTGTTGGACTGTGGGAAGAGCTGTGTAAATTGACGCACATGTGTGATCTCTCCTATTCCTAAAACTTTTGCCAGAGTGCCTTGGATGGGAGTACAGCATGACAGCGGCTTCAGCCATGCACCTCCTCACACTGCAGACCACCACGCCTGTTAGCGTTCAAAATGGCCACTTTAGTAACTGTTCCCATTTTATATTTTGTTTCTCATTTGCCATCATTCATTGGTCACAATGCTTTGAAATTGCGACATTAAATACCCTGCCCCAACTGCAGGACACACTGCAGTCAAAACATAAATAGCCTGGGCCCAATTCACAAAGATAATCTTACACATTTGTATAAAGGTACACTTTTTCGCTTTTCTGAAACAAATGATTTAATAGTAACTTTACAGCTGTGGAGACTCCGCAGTCGGGGTATGTGCGGAGTTCCCCGCTCCAACGGGGGGAGCCTCCGCAGTTATTGTAACCTTACTTTTTAAAATCATTTGATTTTGAATAGCCTTGTGAATTGGGGCCCCAGGCTGATTGACTATTCATAATACAGTACATACAAGCTCAACCACTTCTGGGAGCAATAGGAGGTCAAGCTGGTTTGCCAGCTCTGGGATGAGATACGTTTTCAGGGCCTCAGGAAAATTTGTTTTGTAACATTTATGTGACATTCACGATTCATGCACTATCCTTTGTCATTATCATCACCATTTCCATATCTCAGTAAATATGCCTCTCACCTGTCGCACCATCTGCATAGTTCACAATATTAAAAATCACATATAGACACAGAGAAGGCTGGATGAATGCTCACACAAAAAAGGGCAAAGCCAAGCGGAATAAGAGGTTTTCACAAAAGGACAGCAATAATGTGGGAACAGAGGACACATGGGGTCAGGCCGATGTGAGTATCAAATCTCCTAGGTAGCATTCAGGAAAGCCTGTCCCCATCCTACTCGTAAAGCGTTGAGGGTCATGCCCTAGGGGTGAGTGGTTGCCAGTGTTGGGGTGCCCTGAGGAGATCATTGGTACTTGCACTTCCGAAGCTGCCTCCACCATCAGTGCAGTATTGTAGAGTGGATTCAACTTCATATTTAGAGTTTCTTGTACACAGTCCTTCCTCACAGGACGGTCATTTTATTTTTGAGAGTTCAGGTGGCTCGCTGGGACCAGGAGCGCTCTAGGACACTATGGCGAAGGGCTGCCTGCATGCAGCATCACCCAGGGTGGCACTAAGGGGACACTTTACATAGGAATAACAATGATACACAGATCCATGAATACAGAAACTAAATACTGATTAATCACATTTGCATTGAATATTCTTTTCTGCTCCAAACCACCTAAAACATTGGCATTGGCAGTGCTGTGTGCGGTGAGGGATATAGAATGAGTTTAAAAATCAAGCTGATGGCACAGTTCGCAACTGGTGACACGGCTAAAAAAGAGATTTGCCAATGTGGGCTTTGACAAACTATCTGCTCCGTAGCCATTTCCCCATCATCAACCGTTGTGTTGGATTTTTGTGAACTTTTTTTTACCTTTACAAACTGTAACATCTAATGAAGGGGCCTGTGTGGGAATTGAAAGCTGATGTACTATTCACTCAGTGGCGGCTCCTCCACTATGGCGGAGGAGTGCCGCCTCACTGCTTTTAAGCAACATAAAATGATAATAACTTTAAGGTATTATCATTTTATGCTTCGTGTCCTGCTGTTTTGCTGTGAGGCGGGGCTTCTCTGCTCTCGGAGCAGGGCAGGGGAGGAGTGGTTTTCAAGTGCGCAATGACTGCTTGGTCGGCCCTCTCGGGCCACCCAAACCAGTCATGCTCACTTTGCCTCTTCTCCATGCAGGCTGCATTACAGCCTGCTTGGAGAACATACCCACCCTCCAGCTCCTGGCTGAGTGCTGTGTCACGGCGCTCAGACCAATCACACTGCTGCATTTAGGTGTTGGGAATGACTATGGGGAGGGAGGCTGGCTGCCTGCTTCCTGTTCCTGGAGTCGGAGAGCAGGTGCAGAGACGCTGCACCGGGCCTAAAGGTAAGTTCCAGTTTATTTGTATTCCCCCCCCCCTCTGGCCACCTCCCGAACCTCTGCAGCCCCCCTCTGGCCACCTGCGACCGCCCACCCACCTACGAGCCAAGCCGGCTGCCACTGTATTCAATCTTTGTACTCATTGTTTTAGTCAAATAAAAAGTATCAATCACCGCAAGAGTCAAAATCCTCTCTTGAACGGCCACACCCATGAATAATCATTGCAGCGGCTATACAAGTTTATTACTCTTTTGTGTCTGTGGAAAACCGCAAGCTAGTTGCATTTGTTTTTGGATATTGCAGACCCTGGTCCCCCTTCACACTCTCCACTCTTCTCTCGCTCATTATAATACGTTAAAGGGCCACTTACTTGCTCATGGTGCTCGATCCCCATGCTGATGGTGTTCACCAGGATAGCGATCATAATTCCCCGGTTGAAATACTTGCTGTCCACTATCCCACGCAGTTTTACCCGGATCTCCCCCCAGATGCGGTCGCAGAACTTCTCGTCTCTCCTGTCCTCGTCGTCGGCCTCCACCCCAGCGGTGTCGCCACTACTCCTGCTGCCCTCGCTGGTTTGATCGCGGGCTTCGGCTTGGGTGGGCTTGGGGCTGCCCATCTTCTTGGAGGAAACCCGGTGGACCTTGATGCACTGTGGACAGTTAGACGAGTCTGAGGTCAGCGTCACAGCAATAGGTTGGACAATGGACTGCGGGGTGTAGTCCAGTTGGCTGTGCTTATTGCAGAGCCCTGAAAAGAGAAGCGTCAGGGGGTATTAAAAAGAGTTGCTGCCACAAATTCCTATCACCATTGGCCTAAGAGTAGGTAGACGCATAACTGAATAGGCTCTAGGTGAGATTTATGCGGCAGATAACTATGAACAATTGTGATAATGGATAATAATTAGTGATGTGTGAAATGAACAGTCTTTGCTTTCCAGATATTCAAGAACTTAAGGGAACGACTTCAACAAGATGATGCAGTTGTACATTTTGAAGCCGCTGTATTTTGGAGAAAATATTGTGCACAAATATAATTTACAATGTTTTCACTCAAATAGCTAGTGCAAGTTGAAAACCAAGGACTTTTCTTTTAATAGCTCACACCACAATCCTAAACCACTAACAATGTTTCAATCAACAATTCTAACTTTTCAATTTTATAGAAAACATGTGATCATTCATTTATGTGCGAGATTTTGCAACATTCTTCAATGCAAATTAGGAACAATTTGTCAATAGAGTTAGGAGAAAAAATGAAAAATTCTTGCAGCATTAAAAAACAAGTTTCAGCTACAGAAAATCTTTCCAACTATAAAAAATATCCAAATTCCTATATAACATTTATAAATCATAGAAAGGGTGGCTTGATTTATTAAAACACCATAAAACAGTGTTTTATATCGTTTACATAATATTGTGATTATTTCCTAAATATCCTTTCTTTAAGCTATTTTCTTCAGAAAACATTACTGGTAATTATTTCTATGTCTATTTTGCCACAGATTACCATTTAATTTAAAAACAAAATTAACAAGTAAAGAAAAACATAATTAGAAAGTTACAGAAAGTCACACAATGGCCGATATTCAGATTGTGCATTTTTTCACCTGAGGGATTCAATTCGCCCTATATGTTTTAGGAGGCAGTCGAGCTGTTATATAGGAAAAGGAAATAGGTTGTGACAAAGAGATTTTCCTATGCGCATGGAGGCCTACTCTGAGGTTTGGGTCAAACCAACTTATGTGAAAGTCAAATAAATGTATAAGCTTTATCATCATTAGAAAGTAGGAAAAGAGAGTGCCAAACCTTTATAGTCAGTGTGCAAACTTCAGTTCGAGATAGTTCTTAGTGTAATTTAAGAGATGGTTAATTTGACAAATGAAGAGTGGTGATGACATGCAATACCAACACGGTTTTGTGCAGAACAGATAAGCTTGCAATTTCAACAATTTAAGGTGCACATTTCTTATCCAGTAATAAAGATAGTGGTATACATAGATCAAATGATGCAGGAGTTACAACTAGACTTCAGCACACATGTATTGAATTGGTCTAGTTTCACCTATCTCACACATGTTGAATGTTGAATTGGTTTGGTTACATGTATCTACTAGTAACTGTCTATTGAGTGGGTATTTAACAGCAATCTCAGAGAAGACAAATACTGAATGGGTCTTACACCTAGCTTACAGAAACAGGATACAAAATGGGTTTAGTTACAACTATCTTATAGAACTCAAATATTAAACATGATTTAGTTACGCCTACTTTAGAGAATCTGGATATTTATTTCTACTAGTTCCTCCTCTTTTACAGAAGTCAAATATTGAATAATGTACTTATTCCTGATTTATAGAAATCATACATTGAACGGTTTCATTACACCTGCTTTGTCAAAGCTAAATGTTTAATGAGTCTTGCTAAACATACAGAGGTTGAATGTTGTAGTTGTCTAGTTATATCAACTTTCCAGAAGCTGGAGATTCAGAGGGTCTAGTTGCATATTTCTTATTGAAGCCAGATATTTTATGGGTTTAGTTACAATTACTTTAAAGAAGTCACAAATTCAATAGATCTAGTGTTAAATATACCTTACAAACTTCAGACCCAGGTGGTTCTTGGTGCAATTTAAGAGATGGTTAATTTGACAAAAGCAGGACAGTAAATGGTTTGAGTTACATGTTTTATCGAATCCAGATGTTAAATTGCTTTAGATACACCTATCTTAAAAACGTCACATTATGAATGGGTTTATTCATATCTGTATTGCACGGTTGAATAATAAATTGCTTTTTATACATCTATATTATAGAAATCAGATTTTGAACTGACCTACTTGGATTTATCATATGTAGGTCAAATCTTTAATGGGTCGAGTTGCAGCTCTCCTACAGAAGGTGGATATTGAAATTATGCAGCTACACCTATCATATGTAAATCAAATATTAAATGGGTAGCTACACCAGTAATACAGAAGCCAAATACTGAATAGGTTTAGTAACACTTCCCTTATAGAAGATGGACATAGAATTGGTCAATTTGCATCAATCTTATAAATGCCAGATATTAAATGGGTTAGTTACACCACTTTTAATGATGAGGTCGACTAATAAACTGATTTAGTGAAAACTTTAGAATGCTTCTAGCTACACCTATCTTACAGAAGCCAGATGTGGAAGGGTTTAGTGGGAACTGTTATACAAAAATTCAATATTGAATGGGTCTAGTAACAACTTTTGTAGAGAGGCTATATATTGAATGTGTTTAGTGGCACCTCTTTTACAGAAAATGGATAATAAATAAGACTGGTAACACCAATCAAAAATAAGTCAAACATTGTATAGATCTAATTATACCTCTTTTACTGAAGTAAAATATTTGTTATGTCTAATTAAATATATATTACAGGAGTCACATGGGAATAGAGGCAGCAAGAAATCTAGGACTGATTAGTTTTAATTTTTAAAAATGCATAGATGTCAAGATCCTTACAGAGTTGGCGTCTCTCCTTCCCATTGATGCCGAGTCGTGGTCCACCCAGGTTTGCCCGCCCGTCATCCCTGCCCTGAAGGGCTGCGTAGAAGCTGATCGTCCGCCGCTTGGCCTTCCGCAGGATGTGGCAGACATACTGAAAGATCTCCTCATAGCAGTCACCAGGCTCAGCGTAGCTGGCCACTGTGCTGGAGGACAAGTAGAGGGCACGCTGTTCCTGCATTAGCTGGTGCTCCCGCTGCTTGGTCTCAGAAAACTGTGTTGCAATGACAACCAGGCACAAGTTGATCATGAAGAAAGAGCCCACCTGGAAGGGTTGAGAGAAATGTCAGACAAGCATAGTGAAGAATGTTGCACAATTAGGCGTTCCTGTCAGTGTTAGGTTGAGCAGTGTACCCCGCCACTGTTGTGACGTGAGACATAGCCAGCCATATTTAGAACCAAGATGTGGTGAAGAATTAAAAGGAAGCTTATACATTTGTGAGGGAAAGGGACAGTTTAGGGCCATTCTTTCATAATTTTCTCAGGCTTTTCCAAGACTTGCCTTTTTTCAGGATCTGGAGCTTAGGATGGATTTATCAGCACTAAACATGCACTAGAAGCCCGTGGGAAGGATAAATACCATGTTTGTTTCTCTAACATACTGCAAACTAAGAAAATATACGTTACAAAAACTATCACAGACAAGAATACCATTCATGTGTGGCAAATGTTTTTTGAAAACCAATACTCTTGTTAGACAAAGCAAATCAAATAGTAGAAGATGTATGTACAATGTAGGATGTAAAAAAAGACCAACAGATGCGTGAGAATAAAAGAAAGAGAAGACAGTTTACAAAAGAGAACAACAACGAATATAGAAATGAATGAGCATTGGCAAAGCCAAAATGTTTTAGCAGTGAAACCTATTGGTTTGCCAATGCTTATTTTGTCTCAACAGCCACCACGAATATGCACGCTTTCCCAGTTGCCATCTTGGAATAGACTTTTAAAATATTGCTGCATTCTTTCAAAGATGGCCGCTACACATGCACATGCATCAATGGTGGGCATCTTTGAATGCATTAGTAATGTTTTAACAAATACCATTCAAAGATGCGTGCATGCACGTGTGAGCACATGCGACCGCCATCTTTAAATGCATTTTGGTTAATTTTAATAAATCCTGTTTGGTGATGACCTCTGTGGATCTTCGCACACCCATGGTGGCCATCTTTGAATGGGATTTGTTAAACTGTAACCTAATATTTAACCCCTTCGCTGCGGCGGCTATTCCGTCGCAGCGCTATGGGGTGGGGGGGCCGCGCGGCGCACCGGCGCTTGTGACGGAGCCGCTCCGTCATGAGACGCAGTTGCGCTGTGCTCATGAAGGAGCGGTTGCGTTACAGCACCGCCCGCTCAATGGAACGCTCAGCGCAGGCGCGGAATTGCTGCTGCGCAGGCGCTCCGAGCGGGCCGTGACGGAACCGCTCCGTCATCAGCACAGCGCGGCCGTGTCTGATGACGGAGCGGTTCCGTCACCAGCAGGGGAGGGGTTAAAGAGGGCCTGCCTCACATGCATGCACATGCACACATGCTGGTGGTCACAGAGAAAGGGTCCAAAACATTTTAAGATGACGACCTGCCTGTAGCGCAGCAGTTGGCAAACACTGTTAAGATTTTTTTTAAAGGAGTGGGGCAAGAGCACAGTGGGTGGGGGGAGTTGGAGAATTGGAAAGAGGAGAATTGGGAGGAGGGAGGGAGGGAGAGAGTCTTATGTCAGTAGTAGAGGGATACACTGTGATACCTAAATGATATTGGACAAGGAAAATACAAAAATAGTGAGGCAAGCCACTGACTCAGGAGCAGGGAAGTGAGATATATAACAGAGTCATCCAACCACGAGCAAAGGACTGACCAGATGCCCATTCTAAGTATATGTATTAGGAAACAATAGGTCTGGCGAACAAACAGCTACAGCTTTCTGTAGTCGAGATCTTAAAACGGGGCTACTGAGGTTAATAAAGTCCTCAGGGGGCACGAGAGGGGATTGTGTTTCAGGAGACTGTTGGAACCACAGTTAGAGAAAAACCATCAAACCTTGAAGTCATAAAAACTGTAAGAAATTTCCATACACATGATTTCCACCATTGTTTTCTTGGCTCTTCAGAAGCAGACCTCTGCCAAGTTATTGTATTTGCACCACTGAAACAACACTGGATGCATCCGATTTCATTCTTGGCTGAGAAATTACATATTTTTATCGGTTGAATGTTTTTTCCGTGGGAGCAAAAGCAAAAGTCTGTTTTTTAACTGCGTGAAGAGAGACCAGACGTGCCTGTTGCTGTGGAAGCACAAATGATCCAGGAGATGGAATACTTAATATAAATATATGTATCAGAACTGATAAATGCATCAGTTAGAGGTCATCCGGCCTTGCCATTTCTCAGAACCTGGATGTAAGCGAATCAGCTTCGTTTCATATCAAAGATTGTCCTCTGTGATACCTGAAAGTTCAAGGAAAATGCTACTTGCCACGCTGAACTGTAAATCGGATTACCATAATTATTACGAAAAACATCATTCTTTTGGAACGGTTCCTTGTGTATGAGGTATGGTTATGATTTCTCTGTAAAAATGGAACTGGTTTGTACAAATGGCTATTTGAGAGTAGGCGGGTTAGGAGAAGAAACAGGTGGGGGCTACAGCAATAGTGCTGGTGGACAGCAGTAAATGTGGCGAGAGAGGAGAGAATGTTGGCTGCTGCATGAGAGTGCGGTGTTAGGTGCAGTGTAGGCTGCTGAAGTAGTAGAGAATGTGGCAGAAGGAGGGATGTAGTGTTAGATGGGGTGCAGGGTTCAAAGAACTGTGAGAAAGATTAGTCACTATTAGGCCTGGGCGGAGTTTGCGCAGCTCCACGAAGTCACCAAAAAACTCCGCCATGCTACGTGGAGTGCCGCAAGCGGCAGAGTGCGTTAGGTCGCACCGTTTGTGCTGATTATTAGCGCCGGGTGTTTTGTCCTGCACTGGAAAACCGACGCAAACTGTGCCATGCGCAGCGTAAGAGTGCGCTGCTTCTTTCTGCCGCTCGAGCAGATTTTCTACTGGAGCATCAGCTTGCTCAATGCGAACGGATGGTTTCTCAACCCGAGCGGTCGCGACCATCCACGACCGCCCGTTTTGAAGAATGTTGCTGGGAGGTGTTCTAGCATTGGATTTTCCTCGCTCGCCAACTTACCGTTGGAGAGCACGAGTGAGGAAAACACTACACTCCGCGAATGTGCTTCATGGAGTGTGGGAAAAGGATTAGTTACTTACCTGTAATCCTAGTTCTCTTCCAGGGGTATCCTCATCAAAGTCATGAACATTAGAATATTCCCGCGCATGGGCGGGAATATTCTAATGCTTATGACTATTGATGAGGATCCCCTGGAAGAGAACTCCACAAACGGAGCAGAGTTCACCGCGCAGGCCTAGTCACTATTCCCCACTGACATTTTGTCCTACCTCAGTCAACTGACCAGAAGCTGCTGGACTGCCCGGATGGGACGAAAGATGCCGAACTCTTCCTAAATTTAATATTACAATTATCAAAGAGGGGCGCTTTTTTATTCTTCAAGCAAGCAGACTTTGCATTGTCTTCACTTGGGAGGGTTGCCCTACCAAAAGGAATCCGCTGTCACCCCCAGCACACGACCTGGGTTATAGTGTGGCCACCTTACTTAGAAAGAAAAAACGGCCATTTGTTTATGTTATGCTATTCTGACACAGCCAAGCGTGGATATGCGAAACAGAATTCATGTAAAAGGTTCAAGATTCCCTTGTAACATAGCAATGATTCCGCTGTGTGCTCTAACAACCAAGGTGACACGGGTAAAAGAACTCACAATCACTTTTTGACTGATTTCTTTATGTGTTTGCTATTTTAGGTTTAAGTTTTAGGAAGGTAAAAAAGAGGATTTCTCTTCTTGTCCCAATATTTTTAGCGGCCTTTGATTAAAAAACACATAAAGACCAGGTCGGTAAAAACATGGCCAGGAGCAGGGCTCGAGACGGTGTACCAGGCGGGTGGACGGCGTCCCCCCAGTTATTTTACCGGGGGGACGCCGTCCCCCCTGCCAAACAGCTGGACTTCACTCTTTGGCCTCTCTGGGACCAGGAGCTCAGCACCTTTCGTGACGTCACTTCCTGTCGTGACGTCACTTCCGGTGACAGCGTCCCCCCCCCCCCCCCCACTTCTTTTTTTACGACTTATGCCCTGGCCAGGAGACAACCCTACCTGGGTGTGGAAATCACCAGGCCATGCAGGGTGTTTGCAGTTTGTGCCATGGATCACGGACTTGTGGCTGGCCCCAGACAGACACAGGGGTAAGCGCACTACGTAAGCACGAGCTGTGTGAGCGGGGAGGGGCCCACCGTCGAACCTGATCGCACATGTTACACTATATGTCGAATGTGTGGCATATCTGCGCGTGAGCACGCGGCCTCCTCTACACCATGGGGCAGACTGCTAGCCACCCGGCCTTTAAAAGAGATTGATGAGGGGTGGGAGGGGACATCTTTGAAGAGTGCTGGAGGTTTTTCAGGAAATCATATGCAAAAACTAATTCACAAATCGCCGATGCGTTCAAAGGCACCTAGTCCCTT
Organism: Lissotriton helveticus; assembly: GCF_964261635.1. NCBI lineage: Eukaryota > Metazoa > Chordata > Amphibia > Caudata > Salamandridae > Lissotriton > Lissotriton helveticus. The sequence continues at coordinate 1,360,927,097 of NC_136057.1, forward strand.
TGAACGATAAAAGCGCTTTTTGATAGTGGTTGCGGCAGCGACAGCGGACCACCTGTGTTGGAAGGAGGGGGTGAAGTGAGGGAAGGGGGATGGGGGGCTGGATCCAAGCGTTTAGTCGACCATACGTGAGTTATTTCTGTCATAAAACACGCATAGCGAGTCACACGGCCTCCAGCCAGCCAAACTCTCCAGTGCTTCATTCCTTAAAAAACATAATGTAAAAAAGGGCGGGGTACAAAAGTTTTTCTTAGGATTTTTTTCCCGAAGGAACCTGACGACCACCAATTCTGCTTAGCCACGTTTCCTACTCATGCCTCTTTCGTCCACTCATGAAGGTTCAATTTTATCCTTGCTTTCTCCCCTTTCAATCTTTAACTTCCTCCTTTTTGACTCCCTTCTATTTCTCTATCTTGCTGCGGGTCAAATCTGTATGAAGAAAAATAAATCTCTGTACCCAGAAATGAATGCGGGAGGTCACCACCCGCACCCATTGGCACATACTGGGCCCCGCATTTTTGTGAGATACCTCCTACTTGTATTCTACTTGTATTCTTGCCACAGATTTCTACCTGCTAGTCCCAGGGCAGCCAGGCTAGACCCCTAACAACAACTCTCTTAAACCCCAGTGCAGTGAACATGACTCGATTATCTGTCAGCATCATTACTTCATTGCAGCCTTAATTACTCCTGTGGCAAAATTTAAGGAATTATCATCATTTACATCCAACTAATAACGTGCCTCAGGGCTAGTGGATGAATGCAGGGGGGCACATGGTGTGCCTCCCTGTATACGTGCACCCCGATTAACTTCACAGCGCAGGCTTATCATGCTGTGCAGGAGAGCGCTGTGGCGGTCCCACAGTGCTGTCTTTCTAACGCTCACATACGTGCCTTTCAAAGGCACCGCCTTGGGCCAGCCACCGCAGGACCACCAGATCAGGAGAAAAGTCCTAATAAGGCAGGTGGGCAGCAGAGGGCTTTGGAGGTCTCGCAGCTGGGCGCGGACGTGGCGGTATCCTGCGAGACCGCCAAAGTCGTAATCAGTCCCTAAATCTTGTAATGCTTAGCGTTCAACCTCCAAACTGTGAGATTCTTCAAAGTTTCCAACTATGGTAGCAACAGTGCTGAAGACTGCAGGGGTGAACATTGAAGCAGGGGGTGGAAGCATTGGCCCTGTGCCAACAGGCTCAGCAATGCAAACCAAGCCTGTTTGGGCCAAAAAGGTGCTATCATAATTACCTGAACCTGCTCTCTTCGAAACTACTTCAATACCACAGAAGAAGCAGTATGTGAGGGAATGCAAATAGTAGACCTGTTGTCTACTGGCTGACATTACATCCAATGTCCACACAGCCAGGTGCCAAGTCTCTGAGCAAAACTGTGCGAGAAGGACAATGTTTAGAAATACAAACAGACCCATCCAGGGAGTTCTACACCACATTAGCCACAGAAAATCCTCCATATTCAGATGAGAAAAGAATGAATTTGGGAGATTATGACTCAAGCTGTCTGTTACCACATGCTCTATCCTTGGGATATACATTGCCCTCAAACCCATGAGGTGTTGCTCTGCCCATGTGAAGACTTCCATGGCCAAGTTTGCCAACTTCCTGTTCCATGTGCCCCCCTGTTTGTTTAGAAAGAAGCCTCCAAGGATACATGGTTTTTAAATCTTACAAACACTGCAGCTTTCTCTATCTGGGTTGCAAAACTTTGAAGGGTACCATTCTTAGCTCCCTTCAGCTTGAGGAGTTTAACATTTCTGTGTTGACCACTCTTCTTCTGCTTCCTACCCTTCAAAAGTGACTTCCCTGCCCAATGCACTAGCACGTTTCGGGCTTGGGACTTGAAAGCATATTCCCTTTTTTACATTTCCTTTGATATTGGGATCTATGCCTAGTATTCCTGAGTCAATGTCGACCAGTTGTCTAGCAAATGGTAAACCATAGGTTTCAAGTCGCAACGAGACCAGGCAACTACAGCTGTAGTTGTTGACATTGAGCCTTGAATTGTTAACCACTGTTTGATTGTTATTTGGAGCACTGGCATTATCTGGGAAACCCTGGCCTAAAGCGACTGGGCTCTCCTCTCTAACAAGAATACCTTTTCTGAGTGTCTATTAGAGCCCCAATAAATCTCTTCAGCTGCTCTGGATGGAGACTGGACTTCTGTTAATTCACAATTAATCTCATATGCTCCGGACAGGAGAACACCATTTTCACAATGGCCACCACCTTCAAGAAAGAAAAGCCAGAAATCAACCAGTTATCCCGATAAGGAAACAACTGAAACCCCTTTAACCATAAAAAGAACCTACTGGTGCCAATTAGGGGTGGGCGTAGTACACGTAGTCGCGCTACGCGAAGCTACGCAAAGACGTTCTTGCACTACGCAAGCTTCGCGTAGCTTCCTGAGCATGCGTAGTAGCTTGCTGGACCCGTTTGCGAGCCGTTTTTCTTGCTCGGAAGAGCGTTGTGCGTGTTCGGGGCGCTGTCTGCGTGTTCGGGGGATTGTAGCGTGCGACCTTACCCATGTGGTGGGCTATGGGCGCGGCCATCTTGTTTTTTCAATTGTCCCGCCCGCTCGCGTCCCCTATTTCCTCTTCCGGGTCGCGTATAACGTGTTCGCGTGGGGAACACAACTACTTATCGCGTTCTCACAGTCAGGTTGGATTGTGCGGCGGGATTCCAAACATCGTAGCGAACGCGAACGGGAGAGAAAAGAGAGAAAGCGAACGCAGAACCACGGTAAGTCATTACCGCGCACGTGAGAATGCTATTGAGCGCGTGAGCAAGAAAAACTACTACGCTACGCTGTAGATTGCGAAGTAGTCGACAGCTACGCGCTCGCAGCGAAGTGCGAAGTTGCCGAAAATTCGCAAACTCCGCAAACGGAGCGTAGTTCTCCGCCCAGGCTTAGTGCCAATACCGTTGTGAACACTCCCGGCGTCAAAGAGAGTCCAAAGTGAAGTGCTCTGAAGTGGAAGTGGTGGCCTTAGCAAATATGATAAACTGTTGACTCCTCCCTTATCCAGACTTCAAAATAAGCATTCGGCAAGTCTAGGGTCTCTAGCAATTTCTGCTTCTTCAGAATTGGAATTTCATATGCAGTGTGTGCAACCTGAAAGGAGGGTAATGCACAAACATGTTTAGCCATTACAAGTCTAGAACTGGCCTGTACTTTCCTCCTGGTTTTGGCCCTAGGAAGATTATAGAATAAAATTCATACCCTCTCTGCGAGACTGTGACCAGCACTAAGGCTCCCTTCTGGATCCTTTATTGAACTCCATCCAACATTGCTCGTCTTTTTATCAGGACTTTTGGAACTGGGGTGATTTGGTACTGATGACCTGGAGACTGGCTGCAAACCCTATGGAATAGAGAACTCTTACCACCGCCGGAACCCATTTGTCCGTTATTACATGAACCCACTGTGGGTAAGAAAAAGTCCCTTAGAGGGGGACCATCTCCTGTGCCCATATGGTCTGGATTTATTCAGTTGCTGACTGCCTGACTGTGGCTAAAACAGTGCAGCCCCCTGACCTCGAGCGAGCTCTACCTCAAAAGGGATGCTTTTTTTTAATCTCTGGCCCCTTGGCCTGATTTCCTCTGGAAAAACGATTTCTTTGCCAGAGGCGGGTCAAAAGGAAAACAAATATTCCTTTCCTTTTGAATCACACAATTTATCGTCCAAGAATGGGAGGTGATTGATCAAGGATCTCTGTGCTTGTTCAACCCTTCAAAGTTTCAGCCACATCAATTTCCTGCCAGCTATTGCAGCCCCCACACCTGTTGACGCTGCCAATAAAGAATCAAAGACTCTGACAAAAAAAGTTCCAGAAGTTCCATATCTCCCAATACCTCTGTGGCATCTCCTCCAAATAGTCTGAGATCCATTGAAAGTAGTGCTTGGGAAGCATAAGCTGCATACGTGTTAGGTATTATTGCAAATGTGATGCCGGATAACTCCTTTAAAGACACCCTCTATTTGTCTCTCTACAGCATCCCGTAGCGATGACGCCCCAGAAGGTAGGAGCGAAATGGAGGCCATACTTGCCAGGATCGTGTCAACTTTCAATACCTAGGGAAAACAAACCTCCAATTGCTCCACAGGATATCTCTTTGATAGGAACCTGGGAACATAAGGCTTCTCCAGGTCTTTCCGCTCCTTTAATATCATGGTTTTTCACAAAGTCATGGAACGGGACAGCATCTACCTGCCGAGCTGCATACTGAGCAAATAAACCCTCCTGTTCCTGCTGAGGTTTCTCTTGAAATTTCAGAATATCTCTTATGTGGGCTGTCACGTCCACCAGCTGATGCCCCTCAATGTATTTCCCCTTAGGACCCTTCTCAGAGTCTAGCTTCTGCCTCTTATCATGTGGCTCAGCTAAAGCTGAATTCACTGTGCCCTTCATGTGAGACGTCAATTCCCTCTCAGAGATGGACACTAACTCGTGCTCGGCTGCTTCATCAGGAGGCTCTTGATGGTTCTTTTTAGGCATATTTCCTTGCCGCCATTACCTGTTGCAGAGACTCCTCCATCAGCACGATAAGTACTGAATTAGTTGCACTCTGACTGTCTGTCCCCCAGCTACAGCGAGGAGACTCCTTATGAGGGGCCATTTATTAATCAATTAATTTGCCAATTAATTCCAGGCTTCTATAAAAAAGGGTTACCTTAACCCTCCTCTTCTATTTTCAGAGTGAGAGTCTAAGACCTTAACCACTAGGTAAGAAGTGACTCTTTTCCAATAGAGGGCCATAACCTTAATAGGTAAGGAAAACAAAGAAACTAGTTACTGCCTGTACCTCTTTCAACTGAGCTCACATTGTCCCAAACATATTGCCACAGGGTTTTTAATCATTCTTTTAACAGCATTGCACTGCTCCCTACAAAAATATATAACAAAACACCCCAAGCCTTAATAAAAATGCTGCGATCAAGGCAAGGAGAACCTTGACACAGCAGCAAGCAGCGAGAGCCTGGGGGTGGGGCTGAAGGCATTGGTGGTTTAAGGCAGTCCTAGAATCAAACGATGAACTATATGTTACTAGTAGGTCTTGCGAGGGAGCTGGCAGGGAGGAAATGCCTCAAGCATTATGACTGGGATGAGGAGCAACGATGAGAAGGTAATAAGATTCTGTTTTATGGTCCAAAACTTCCTCATGGAGAAATATACTGGATTGATAGCAGCCCGTCGAACTCCCTGCTTTGATTACCTGCATATCAATGAATACAATAATTTACATAGTCCTCAAATTCACAGGAACTTGACCTTCTTCGCTATATTGGGTCACAGGGTTGCTATTTCACAGCTACCAGTTTTGCTTTGTGTCTCTGCTACCCATTGCAATCAGTGCTTAATTTGAACCAGTGGTTTCCAGTACTCAGCACCAGCACTTCATTGTTCGCACCAACTCTAGTGACAGTCCACCACAGGGTGGTGCCGTCTGTCAAATATTGAGATAAGCACAACAATAGTGTTTGATAAGTCAGTATACATTCAAAATAAATAACATCTATTGTTCACATTATTATAGCTTTGGGTGGCCTGAAATAATTTGAATTGTCTCACTTGTAACAGTGGTTAGTATTTGTACTGGTACTGTCATTAGCAGGCCTGGCAGGGGCAATGAGTGGTGCAGGCGGCAGTGGCCTGCCGAGAGGGGCCTGGCACTTACTTTTCTACAAATAAAACACTGATTGCAATGAACCATACACCACCGCACTGTCAAACAAGCATTCTGTTCTTAAGATGAAATCACTTCCACTTTGTTTTGAATCTGCTATCCCCTAGCAGTGAGACATGCACCACTGCAGCATCAAACAATTCACCATTATTATTTTCTATGCCTCCTGCTTTGCTCCCTAGTTCTTGCACTTACTGCAGTGACTGTTCAATCACACAGACAACTCACCGAAATTCCAGCAGTGTTTCACTGCTTTGTTTTTTAGGTTGAGCCTGGGCAGCACATGCACTGATTTAGGAGGCAGGCTGTATTCAGGTATTGACTTGAAGCTCCACCCATTTTCCGCCCATCTTTTCAATTGGCTCCTGTTAGTGTCCTTTCTAAATGATTGCTTTTGATTCATGAATAGGCTTAGTAGTCCCTCCTTAGTACCGCCTTTTCTACATTTCTAAACTTACATGAGGACTGGCCCTTTTACTTGTGTTGTTACACTGTACGTTCTATTTACAGTCTGTGAGCACTCCTTCTTTAATGATTTTCTCCTATTGCAGGCACAACATGCTTCCAAGGGTGCCCGCTTTGCCTCTGGGCCTGCGCTTTAGGTTTCAGCACGGCGCCTGCTTTTACATTTTATAACCAATGGTGGCTAACTTGCACCTTTTCATCTACGTTAATTTTTGTATTTACTAGCAGTGCAGTACGCTTTTACTATAGCGGCTGTGCGCCTTTTATTTCTTCTGACCTTTCTTTAGGCGGGCTCACCGCATTTAATCTTTTTGTTTTAAAGTGCACCATGCCAGGCTTTTGCTTTAATGGTGGTAGCGCCCCTTTCTTTAGATGCTGATCGCCGTATTCAGCTTCTTGTCAAGCTCAAGAAAGGGGCACGTCCGCCATTAAAGTGAAAGAACGGCATGGGGCGCTTTTACCAAAAAAAAACATTTGCGAAGTTTACAAACAAATGCTTTTTTGGTGAATGTGCACCATGTCACGCTTTTACTTTAATAGCGGTCACGCCCCTTTCTTTAGACTCCGCTGATCATATTCACTTTGTCGGCGCTGCTTGCACAGCTGAGCACTGCCCTTTAACACACGGGCCTCCCCAATGCAGTATTTCCCCCTCCACCCCCTCCCTTTCAATGTTCTTGGACTGAGGCATCAACAGGCACGAACATCCAGGAAACAAAAATACTTAGTATCAAGCCTTTGCAATGCAATAGGTCTCGCGGTTTGAGCTATTGTCATAAATGGGTGATGCCTTTTATTTATTTATTGATTTTCAAAACACATAAATAAAAGTCATTGTCATTTACAATGCCAATCGCTTAAACTCTCGCAAATGCAAGACCTATTGCATTGCAAATGCTTGTTTCCTTTGAATCTGTTGTAACTATGGTGGTGACTGAGTCTGCAGAAAAAGAGTGGAGGTCAGCCCTTACTATTTTATGGTTTCTGTTTTGCTTTGTAACTTTTGTACCCATTCCATTGACAAAAGCTAACCATCCATTCGCCTTTGTCACTGTTTTAGTACTTTCTTTATGATTTGTATATCTTGTACCCACACCAATGACCCCCTTAATGTCACACGACAAACTCCCCCTTCCTGTTGTTTCAAACCTTCACATCTTGCTTTGCTTCATGTGCCTCCTTGCCAATAAAATATGCACCATCACACAACAAACACCTCTTTCCAGCTGGTACAAACCTTCACATTTTACTCTATATCCTTTGTGTCCATACATATATGTATTATTTTGGGTGGGGAATGGGTTCCATCCCAACACCTCCTTTGTTCTCACACGTCACTAACCTTATAACTATACCCCTGATCCCCTATAACCTTAATCATCCCTAAACATTTAAAGAAACTTTAAAATACTTTCTACCCTATTCCCCTACCCATTCCTGAGCCTAAAAACCATTTCTACTCCATTCTCTTAGCCATCCCCAAACTCTTTAAAAACTCTTAATGCACAAGTTACTACTTGTGTAACGATATATCTGTAAGCGACTTTAGTTAGTGATAGATTCCTTACCTAAGAATATCCCCAGGTGTCAGGCTGGATCCGGAAAGTTTTGCTAGCAGTACCCCTGCGCGTCAGTGGGTGGCATTGTGCGGCTCTGCGTCCGTCGCTGGCTCCGAGATGACATCACGGAGTCTACTTAGGTACTGGAGGCTCCTTCTTAGCGAACGATTAACAGGCCTTGTTGCAGAGAACGACCCACCAAGAGATGGTCCGTTTGTGTACAGCCCGAGCTGGACATCTACCCGGAATTGCTGTGTGCAGCTAAGGTAGAAGGAGAGTGCACGTTTTGGGTCCAGATGGCGGAGCCTCTCTTCCTGTTTGGAAGGATGCGGGAATAAGGTGGGCAAAGAGATGGTCTGCCCGATATGGAAGGGCGTGACAACCTTTGGCAAAAAAGAAGGACGGGTCCTTTTCACACTTTTCACACTGGCCACCACCTTCAAGAAAGAAAAGCCAGAAATCAACCAGTCATCCCGATAAGGAAACAACTGAAACCCCTTTAACCATAAAAAGAACCTACTGGTGCCAATTAGGGGTGGGCGTAGTACACGTAGTCGCGCTACGCGAAGCTACGCGAAGACGTTCTTGCACTACGCAAGCTTCGCGTAGCTTCCTGAGCATGCGTAGTAGCTTGCTGGACCCGTTCGCGAGCCGTTTTTCTTGCTCGGAAGAGCGTTGTGCGTGTTCGGGGCGCTGTCTGCGTGTTCGGGGGATTGTAGCGTGCGACCTTACCCATGTGGTGGGCTATGGGCGCGGCCATCTTGTTTTTTCAATTGTCCCGCCCGCTCGCGTCCCCTATTTCCTCTTTCGGGTCGCGTATAACATGTTCGCGTGGGGAACACAACTACTTATCGCGTTCTCACAGTCAGGTTGGATTGTGCGGCGGGATTCCAAACATCGTAGCGAACGCGAACGGGATAGAAAAGCGAGAAAGCGAACGCAGAACCACGGTAAGTCATTACCGCGCACGCGAGAATGCTATTGAGCGCGTGAGCAAGAAAAACTACTACGCTACGCTGTAGATTGCGAAGTAGTCGACAGCTACGCGCTCGCAGGGAAGTGCGAAGTTGCCGTAGTTCTCCACCCAGGCTTAGTGCCAATACCGTTGTGAACACTCCCGGCGTCAAAGAGAGTCCAAAGTGAAGTGCTCTGAAGTGGAAGTGGTGGCCTTAGCAAATATGATAAACTGTTGACTCCTCCCTTATCCAGACTTCAAAATAAGCATTCGGCAAGTCCAGGGTCTCTAGCAATTTCTGCTTCTTCAGAATTGGAATTTCATATGCAGTGTGTGCAACCTGAAAGGAGGGTAATGCACAAACATGTTTAGCCATTACAAGTCTAGAACTGGCCTGTACTTTCCTCCTGGTTTTGGCCCTAGGAAGATTATAGAATAAAATTCATACCCTCTCTGCGAGACTGTGACCAGCACTAAGGCTCCCTTCTGGATCCTTGATTGAACTCCATCCAACATTGCTCGTCTTTTTATCAGGACTTTTGGAACTGGGGTGATTTGGTACTGATGACCTGGAGACTGGCTGCAAACCCTATGGAATAGAGAACTCTTACCACCGCTGGAACCCATTTGTCCGTTATTACATGAACCCACTGTGGGTAAAAAAAAGTCCCTTAGAGGGGGACCATCTCCTGTGCCCATATGGTCTGGATTTATTCAGTTGCTGACTGCCTGACTGTGGCTAAAACAGTGCAGCCCCCTGACCTCGAGCTCTACCTCAAAAGGGACGCTTTTTTAAATCTCTGGCCCCTTGGCCTGATTTCTTCTGGAAAAACGATTTCTTTGCCAGAGGCGGGTCAAAAGGAAAACAAATATTCCTTTCCTTGTGAATCACACAATTTATCGTCCAAGAATGGGAGGTGATTGATCAAGGATCTCTGTGCTTGTTCAACCCTTCAAAGTTTCAGCCACATCAATTTCCTGCCAGCTATTGCAGCCCCCACACCTGTTGACGCTGCCAATAAAGAATCAAAGACTCTGACATAAAAAGTTCCAGAAGTTCCATATCTCCCAATACCTCTGTGGCATCTCCTCCAAATAGTCTGAGATCCATTGAAAGTAGTGCTTGGGAAGCATAAGCTGCATACGTGTTAGGTATTATTGCAAATGTGATGCCGAATAACTCCTCTTAAAGACACCCTCTATTTGTCTCTCTACAGCATCCCGTAGCGATGACGCCCCAGAAGGTAGGAGCGAAATGGAGGCCATACTTGCCAGGATCGTGTCAACTTTCAATACCTAGGGAAAACAAACCTCCAATTGCTCCACAGGATATCTCTTTGATAGGAACCTGGGAACATAAGGCTTCTCCAGGTCTTTCCGCTCCTTTAATATCATGGTTTTTCACAAAGTCATGGAACGGGACAGCATCTACCTGCCGAGCTGCATACTGAGCAAAGAAACCCTCCTGTTCCTGCTGAGGTTTCTCTTGAAATTTCAGAATATCTCTTATGTGGGCTGTCACGTCCACCAGCTGATGCCCCTCAATGTATTTCCCCTTAGGACCCTTCTCAGAGTCTAGCTTCTGCCTCTTATCATGTGGCTCAGCTAAAGCTGAATTCACTGTGCCCTTCATGTGAGACGTCAATTCCCTCTCAGAGATGGACACTAACTCGTGCTCGGCTGCTTCATCAGGAGGCTCTTGATGGTTCTTTTTAGGCATATTTCCTTGCCGCCATTACCTGTTGCAGAGACTCCTCCATCAGCACGATAAGTACTGAATTAGTTGCACTCTGACTGTCTGTCCCCCAGCTACAGCGAGGAGACTCCTTATGAGGGGCCATTTATTAATCAATTAATTTGCCAATTAATTCCAGGCTTCTATAAAAAAGGGTTACCTTAACCCTCCTCTTCTATTTTCAGAGTGAGAGTCTAAGACCTTAACCACTAGGTAAGAAGTGACTCTTTTCCAATAGAGGGCCATAACCTTAATAGGTAAGGAAAACAAAGAAACTAGTTACTGCCTGTACCTCTTTCAACTGAGCTCACATTGTCCCAAACATATTGCCACAGGGTTTTTAATCATTCTTTTAACAGCATTCCACTGCTCCCTACAAAAATATATAACAAAACACCCCACGCCTTAATAAAAATGCTGCGATCAAGGCAAGGAGAACGTTGACACAGCAGCAAGCAGCAAGAGCCTTGGGGTGGGGCTGAAGGGGTGGTGGTTTAAGGCAGTCCTAGAATCAAACGATGAACTATATGTTACTAGTAGGTCTTGCGAGGGAGCTGGCAGGGAGGAAATGCCTCAAGCATTATGACTGGGATGAGGAGCAACGATGAGAAGGTAATAAGATTCTGTTTTATGGTCCAAAACTTCCTCACGGAGAAATATACTGGATTGATAGCAGCCCGTCGAACTCCCTGCTTTGATTACCTGCATATCAATGAATACAATAATTTACATAGTCCTCAAATTCACAGGAACTTGACCTTCTTCGCTATATTGGGTCACAGGGTTGCTATTTCACAGCTACCAGTTTTGATTTGTGTCTCTGCTACCCATTGCAATCAGTGCTTAATTTGAACCAGTGGTTTCCAGTACTCAGCACCAGCACTTCATTGTCCGCACCAACTCTAGTGACAGTCCACCACAGGGTGGTGCCGTCTGTCAAATATTGAGATAAGCACAACAATAGTGTTTGATAAGTCAGTATACATTCAAAATAAATAACATCTATTGTTCACATTATTATAGCTTTGGGTGGCCTGAAATAATTTGAATTGTCTCACTTGTAACAGTGGTTAGTATTTGTACTGGTACTGTCATTAGCAGGCCTGGCAGGGGCAATGAGTGGTGCAGGCGGCAGTGGCCTGCCGAGAGGGGCCTGGCACTTACTTTTCTACAAATAAAACACTGATTGCAATGAACCATACACCACCGCACTGTCAAACAAGCATTCTGTTCTTAAGATGAAATCACTTCCACTTTGTTTTGAATCTGCTATCCCCTAGCAGTGAGACATGCACCACTGCAACATCAAACAATTCACCATTATTATTTTCTATGCCTCCTGCTTTGCTCCCTAGTTCTTGCACTTACTGCAGTGACTGTTCAATCACACAGACAACTCACCGACATTCCAGCAGTGTTTCACTGCTTTGTCTTTTAGGTTGAGCCTGGGCAGCACATGCACTGATTTAGGAGGCAGGCTGTATTCAGGTATTGACTTGAAGCTCCACCCATTTTCCGCCCATCTTTTCAATTGGCTCCTGTTAGTGTCCTTTCTAAATGATTGCTTTTGATTCATGAATAGGCTTAGTAGTCCCTCCTTAGTACCGCCTTTTCTACATTTCTAAACTTACATGAGGACTGGCCCTTTTACTTGTGTTGTTACACTGTACGTTCTATTTACAGTCTGTGAGCACTCCTTCTTTAATGATTTTCTCCTATTGCAGGCACAACATGCTTCCAAGGGTGCCCGCTTTGCCTCTGGGCCTGCGCTTTAGGTTTCAGCACGGCGCCTGCTTTTACATTTTATAACCAATGGTGGCTAACTTGCACCTTTTCATCTACGTTAATTTTTTTATTTACTAGCAGTGCAGCACGCTTTTACTATAGCGGCTGTGCGCCTTTTATTTCTTCTGACCTTTCTTTAGGCGGGCTCACCGCATTTAATCTTTTTGTTTTAAAGTGCACCATGCCAGGCTTTTGCTTTAATGGTGGTAGCGCCCCTTTCTTTAGATGCTGATCGCCGTATTCAGCTTCTTGTCAAGCTCAAGAAAGGGGCACGTCCGCCATTAAAGTGAAAGAACGGCATGGGGCGCTTTTACCAAAAAAAAACATTTGCGAAGTTTACAAACAAATGCTTTTTTGGTGAATGTGCACCATGTCACGCTTTTACTTTAATAGCGGCCACGCCCCTTTCTTTAGACTCCGCTGATCATATTCACTTTGTCGGCGCTGCTTGCACAGCTGAGCACTGCCCTTTAACACACGGGCCTCCCAATGCAGTATTTCCCCCTCCACCCCCTCCCTTTCAATGTTCTTGGACTGAGGCATCAACAGGCACGAACATCCAGGAAACAAAAATACTTAGTATCAAGCCTTTGCAATGCAATAGGTCTCGCGGTTTGAGCTATTGTCATAAATGACAATGCCTTTTATTTATTTATTGATTTTCAAAACACATAAATAAAAGTAATTGTCATTTACAATGCCAATCGCTTAAACTCTCGCAAATGCAAGACCTATTGCATTGCAAATGCTTGTTTCCTTTGAATCTGTTGTAACTATGGTGGTGACTGAGTCTGCAAAGAGTGGAGGTCAGCCCTTACTATTTTATGGTTTCTGTTTTGCTTTGTAACTTTTGTACCCATTCCATTGACAAAAGCTAACCATCCATTCGCCTTTGTCACTGTTTTAGTACTTTCTTTATGATTTGTATATCTTGTACCCACACCAATGACCCCCTTAATGTCACACGACAAACTCCCCCTTCCTGTTGTTTCAAACCTTCACATCTTGCTTTGCTTCATGTGCCTCCTTGCCAATAAAATATGCACCATCACACAACAAACACCTCTTTCCAGCTGGTACAAACCTTCACATTTTACTCTATATCCTTTGTGTCCATACATATATGTATTATTTTGGGTGGGGAATGGGTTCCATCCCAACACCTCCTTTGTTCTCACACGTCACTAACCTTATAACTATACCCCTGATCCCCTATAACCTTAATCATCCCTAAACATTTAAAGAAACTTTAAAATACTTTCTACCCTATTCCCCTACCCATTCCTGAGCCTAAAAACCATTTCTACTCCATTCTCTTAGCCATCCCCAAACTCTTTAAAAACTCTTAATGCACAAGTTACTACTTGTGTAACGATATATCTGTAAGCGACTTTAGTTAGTGATAGATTCCTTACCTAAGAATATCCCCAGGTGTCAGGCTGGATCCGGAAAGTTTTGCTAGCAGTACCCCTGCGCGTCAGTGGGTGGCATTGTGCGGCTCCGCGTCCGTCGCTGGCTCCGAGATGACATCACGGAGTCTACTTAGGTACTGGAGGCTCCTTCTTAGCGAACGATTAACAGGCCTTGTTGCAGAGAACGACCCACCAAGAGATGGTCCGTTTGTGTACAGCCCGAGCTGGACATCTACCCGGAATTGCTGTGTGCAGCTAAGGTAGAAGGAGAGTGCACGTTTTGGGTCCAGATGGCGGAGCCTCTCTTCCTGTTTGGAAGGATGCGGGAATAAGGTGGGCAAAGAGATGGTCTGCCCGATATGGAAGGGCGTGACAACCTTTGGCAAAAAAGAAGGACGGGTCCTGAGAACCACCTTGTCTGGATGAACAGAAAGGAAAGGAGGTTTGGAAGAAAGGGCCTGGAGCTCACTCACTCTTCTGGCAGAGGTGATAGCTACCGTCTTGAGAGTAGGAAGACACAAAGGACAATTATGAAGGGGCTCGAAGGAAGCACACATCAGATATGTCAGGACAAGGTTTAAGTCCCATTGAGGCCTGATGACCGGGAGAAAACATGTGCGTAATGCCTTTTAGAAAGCGGTTAACAACCGGATACTTAAAAAGAGAAGCCTGATCAGGAAGCCGTAGAAAGGCGGAAACGGCTGAAAGGTAACCTTTGATAGTGTCCAGAGCAGAACCCTGCTGGGCCAAAGAAAGAAGGAACCGAAGGACTTCAGAAAGAGGGGCAGAAAGGGGATCCACAGACTTTGCTGTGCACCTTGCCACAAACTTATACCACCTGCAGGTGTATACTGTTTTTGGGGAGGGACGCCAGGCTGCCAGAATGACATCACAGACTTCGGGAGGAAGATCGAAAGCTGACAACTGTCGCCGCTCAATCTCCACTCATGAAGGTGGAGGCTGGGCAGGTTCAGGTGGAGGACCGTCCCCTGCTGCTGCGACAGAAGATCCTCCCGAAGAGGCATGTTGAGTAGCTCAGGATAACAGTATCTTGGTGCCCAATCTGGAGCCACAAGAATAACTTGGGCCCAGTCATGCCAAATCTTATTCAGCACTCTAGGCAGAAGTGGTGTAGGTGGAAAGGCGGACAATAGACTGCAATTCCACTCGCAACGAAAAGCGTCACCAAGCGAGTGCCCCCTTGGAAATTCCAACGCACAGAACTGATGACATTGCGCGTTCTCTTCGGTGGCGAATAGATCTAATCAAGGCTCTCTCCACTGCTGAAAGAGACCTTGTGCCACGTCCAAGTTCAGATGCAATTCGTGATCCATCAAGCACTGGCGGCTGAGTTTGTACGCCCTGGCGTTCAGGGAACCTGCCAAATGTTGAACCACCAAGGTAATGCCTTGATGTTCCAGCCATGTCTAGAGGCGCAGAGCCTCCTGACATAGAGTCCAGGACCCCACATGCCCTGTTTGTTGCAATACCACATGGCAGTGGTGTTGTCTGTGAACACCTGCATCACACTTCCCTGGACAGAGGGAAGGAATGCTTTCAGTGCAAGCAGGATCGCCCGACACTCCAAATGGTTGATATGGAGCCGGGACTCCACCGGAAACCAGAGGCATCTGATCTCCGCCTTTCCCAAGTGGCCTCCCCATCCCAGGAGGGACGCATCTGTCACCACTTTGTGCTCCGGTTGGGGAAGGGAGAGGGATCTGCCATTGGCCCAATCGCGATTCGTGAGCTAGGAAGGCTTCGAATTGGACGTTGTGGGTGCAGAGGTGGACTGACCATCACGCCGGCCCCCTGGAGCCACCCCGGTGGCCTCCACGCCCACGGGCCCGCTGAATTTGGTTCTGTGCAGGCTTCTGGCTAAACGAATGGGCAGGGGCCCCTCTGCCATGGCTACGAAAGGAATGAAAAGTAGATGTGGCGGGGCGGGTGGTGGAAAGGCCTAAGGACTTTGCCGTGGCCCGAGAGTCCTTAAAACGCTCCAGAGCAGTGGCGGCTTTATCGCCAAACAGGCGGGTGCCATCAAAGGATAGTCCATGAAAACTGGATTAAAAAATTATCAGACCAGAAGACAGGGAGTGGTTCCTGGGCACTTAAGGGAAAGTTGAAACAAACTGCATCTAAAATATGACCCCCCCCCATATGGGATGGGGAACTAACCCATTGGATCATGTGGGCAAGATTCAGAGAGTCACTAAATTCCCTTGTGTTGCTGGCCTCCGCACAATCCAAATGGATATTGAAGTCCCCTAAAAGTAGAAAATATTAGTATTGCAGCACTCTTGGAACAATAGCTTCATCTGAGGGATTCAAAAGGCGCCAGAGGGGTCAGGGGGACGATATATCATGGTGCCTCCCAAAGTGCAGTGTGGGGATATGGCGAGGGAGAAGTCAAGGACTTCACCCTCACCAATGTCTTGGGTCACTGCCTGCGTGAAAACCCAGGATTCCCTGAACACTACCGCAACCCCTCCTCCTCTGCCTGTTTTGCGGTCAGCCCCTTGCTATTTTATACCCCTTTGGAATGGTCAAAGCAATGGCTGGGGCTGAGAATTCATTAAGCCATGTCTCTGATATAAATAGTATATCCAACCGATTGTCTGACAAAAGCTCAAAGATATTCAAGGCGTGTTTCACCATGGAGCAGGTATTAATAAGGGCAGCACGTATGAACTGGGAGTTCTGTGGAGAAGAAGGGACGTTGCAGAAAATTCCACTGCGTTGTTGGAGATGATTAGGAAAGAAGACCCGACAGATGTACTATACACACCAGCGCTGCCTTTGGTAGGGTTGCCTACAGCACGAGGGGGATTCTTGGCGGTAGAAAGAATGGAGGTGTGAACGGCGGTTGCAGTACACACTCTAGTGGACTGCTATATACATGGGATGTTACAACCCTAGAATCATTGATTGAAGAGGTGGGCTTACCGCAATCCAGTTTTTGGCATATGAGAAATTGTTGAGGGTGACATGGTGAATGTGAGGTGATACCCCAGAGGAGCCACAAACACATAACACACTGCAGCCAATACTCACATCAGGCAGTGGACGCTGCCTTATTTCAAGGTTCTATTGCACACTTTTATTGACGACTGGTGACAAGCTTCCTGCATTAAAAAGCAGGTGAGAAACTGTACTGACTAAACAGCACAGGGACAAAGATTGGGCACAAATCGTGGAACACAATCATTTGGGTGTCACAAAACACCAGATTCAAATATACTCAATCCAACTTAGTGCCTAATACATATCTTACACCCTAGAGGTTGAATAATACACCTGGTACAGACAATAGGCATACCCTAGATGTCAACTGCTCAATATTTACTTCATTCATATGGTTTGGACCTCTCTAATAATTGCCCATATTTAGACAAAAGTAATAGCTTACGTAGATACCCTACTGCATAGGTATAACATGCATAACATTGAGCCATGTTTGCTGGGTCTGTATACGCGCCAGATGCCAAGAATGGCGGGGAAAAGGTTCCTGTAGCTGGCGCTGGTCTTGGCTACAAGAGCAATCTCAATGCACTGGCATTCCCCAGAGGGCCCACCTCGCTTAATCGCTGGAAAAGCAATGTTAAAAAATGGGAACTGGCGGAGGGATCCGCCCAACAATGGAGGAACGTGCCGGCTTAAATAGGAAATCAGTAGCAGAGCTGGCGTCTACCTTTGCAGCATTACGGGAGTAGCCCTAGCACTCAGGAACCACGTGAGCGAGAGCATGAAACTTGGTAAACTGCTTCTGTCAGATAGACAACATGCCAACATCAATGAAAATGTTGACTACAATAACCTGGACTGTACGGTATGGTCGGAGAAATTGGAAAATTAGATTTGTAGACTGGGATCCAAAAGTTGTTAAATGTTTTATGTGAAGTAAACTGTTATGGAGTGGAAGTGACTTTGAAATTCCTTGATAAGTTGATAACATCTATTTAACACTGGAAGTAGGGAATCAGGACATAGTGTCAGAGCGGACCTATGTTGAAATTGAATATATTATTGAGAAACTCCCCCCTCCCCCATTACAAATATCATGTATACTTTTCTGTTTTGATTCTGTCTTCTGCAAAAACAATTTAAAAAAAAGATTTAAAAAAATGTCTGCGATCATAAGTGGGTGGGCCTTGACGAAGAAGAACAATCGTCTGCGGGCATTTAACCACATCCTCAGTTTCGAGGAAATGCACATTTTATGTGAATAAACATGGATTTGAAAGACTTTTTATCTGCCAACTTTTAAACTGTGGGCAAGAGGTCCTAGTAAAGAAAATAATCAGTTTAGAAAAATCCCCCCATTTACCAGTCTCCATCATTGGGCTTCCCATCTCGCAGGGATCTCTGCTCCCCACCGAGAAGCACACCGCTATATTTACACTGCGGTTTCAAAGGAGGCAATTAAAGCTACAGCGCTGGTAGGCATGTGCGTGAGAGCCACCGAGGTGGTTGTTAGCTGCTGCTTCGTTGCATCCTCACATGGGCAGATGAAGGGGAAGCAGTTTAAATATAGCAGCCTGCTGTTTTTTGTTTTTGCAGTTTTATGTAGCATGAACTGGAACCAAAGGGATTGGTGCGCTTTACGTGAGCACCAGTTACATTACACAAGGGCACATTCTTTTTTTTTTTTGGCACGGGGAAATTAAGTGATTTGCTCAGAAGTTGAACCAAAGCAGAATGTCGAACCTGTTTCCCCAGGTTCTTGGTAGGCCTAGGTGTAGATTGCGGAGTACTGCTAGGAGGAACTCCGTGAAGTGCCGAAAAAACTCTGCCGTGCTCCGTGGACTTCTGTTAGCAGCAGAGTGAGGTAAGTTGTACTGCGCGTGCTGATTGTTAGCGCCGGGAGTTTGTCTTGCGCTGTAAAATCAGTGCGAACAACACCACCGGCAGGGCAAGAGGGCGCTGCTTCTTTTCGCCGCTCAACAGGGCCGGACTGGCCGTAGCGGGCACCGGGCAATCCCCCGGTGCGCCTCACGGGTGGGGGGCCGGTTTGGGGCCCCTGTGGGCCCTTTTTGTTACAGGGCCGTTTTTGCAGCATAACAAAATCGGCCGAAAACCGGCCCCGGCAAATAGCTCGGGCACCTCCAACCACCTGGGAGGGGGGGAAGGGGGGCCGGCCGAGCACTTTCCCGGTTTTGGTTCCCAGTCCGGCCCTGCCGCTCAAGTAGATGTTCTATTTGAGTTGCCGCTTCCTCAATGCAAGTGGCAGTTTTCTCAACGCGAGCGGTAGCGACTTGCCACGACCGCCCGCGTTGAGAAATCTCGCCTGTAGGTGGTCTAGCATATTATTTTTCACACTAGCCAACTTAACATTGGTGAGCTGCCCTAGAGGGAAACCTCCGCACCGTGCTGCTTTGCTGATTTTATTTGCAACTCAGAGCAGAGTGGGCAAAACTGCACGAACTCCACCGGCCAAGCGGAATTCGTCATCCACTCCTAGGTCTTGGAAGAGCTATGAATGGAAGAAGTAACTTTTCTTAAACTCTGAAATGGGTTGAGAAAGAGCGCAACAGTTTGACACATGGGGGGTGGGTGGTGTGATAGAGGACACGTGCCTCGACATGGATTGGCGTGCTGCCATTCATGCTACCTGTAGGATGGAGCTCTGAACCCATCCCCCAGCCTCCTGAAAGAGGAGATCTCCAGATCTGAGTCCATGGCATACATTGGATTACTCACTTAGCATAAGGAGAAACTTCGACCAACTCGAAGGGAAGGAATTACGAGTGGCAAAGCCAGACTTCTTAGAGACAGCCCTCAATCAGATAACCTAAATTTCTCAATCAAGCTATGTCCAATCAATTTGCGTCTCCTATCAGAATAAGGCTCATATCTAACTTGCTCTCTTTACAGAATGATCTGCACACTTACCTTTCCTGAGTCCACCTTAAAGACTAATTTTGAATCTGTATTCTATTTATAAGAAGCATCTTGCTCTCTATCCCATATACAGACCAGCCA
Organism: Lissotriton helveticus; assembly: GCF_964261635.1. Lineage (NCBI taxonomy): Eukaryota > Metazoa > Chordata > Amphibia > Caudata > Salamandridae > Lissotriton > Lissotriton helveticus. The sequence goes on from NC_136057.1 coordinate 1,360,946,683, forward strand.
GCTCACTTAATGCACAGGGGTGTGTCACACAATGCCACTGTGTTGCACAGGACATCTTCTTCTTCGACATGGTTACCCAGTGAACAGCTAATATCACATGATAGGACCTAAGGTGAGCTGCAAACCCTTGCATAGTGTGGGTATTCAGGTCATGTTTGGTGGCCCTATGCAGCCAATGTTGCTTTTGGGTTCAGAAACCAATCCAGGACATTGGCAGTAGCCTCAAAAGCACTTTTTAGGTCGTGCCTAGAGCCAGCGCGCATGCGTTGTCTTTTTTAGACTTATTGACTCAATAGGCTTGTTAGTCCCCCCCTTAGTACCACCTCCTCTTTATTTGTCACCTCCCATGGCGACTGGCCCCTTTACTTCGGTTGTTACAAGCTACGTGTTATTTAGACTGTGAGCACTATTTTCTTCAATGAGGTTCTCTTACTGCAGGCACGACATGCTTTGGTGACTTCTTTACTCCTCCCCTCCAGTTGTCGTGCCTTCTCCCCCACACCTTCCCATCGTCCGTGGCTTCTCGCCCCCCGCCCGCCCTCCCTCTCGTTGTCCGTGCCTTCTCCTCCCCCACAAACCCGCCCTCCCTCCCGTTGTCCGTGATGCCTACCATTTGCAATGCAATAGGTCTCGCATAAATGCAAGACCTATTGCATTGCAAATGCTTGTTGTTTTGTTAGGGGGATGATAGAAGAGTCTCTCAGGCTGTGCTACGCACTAATCCCCACCCCCCTCTCCATGGTCCCACCATCTGAAAAGCTCCTAAGTGACAGGGTAGACAGTAATGTGCTCATAGTCCAGTTTCCTCTCTAGAACCAACCCCCTCCTAGGCCCGGCTGCTTTCACCCACATAGTAAATCGTTTTTAGAAGTTGGCAGGTCTGCACTATATAAATACCTATAACAAATAGATGGTTTTTATGGAAAATGACGTTGGACTCAGTCCCCAGAGAGCTCTCCAGACTAGTATTCTACATGCTTCAGCTCTAGGCTCAGTAGCCTGGAAGAGATCCACTGACCTGGATTTATTAGAAATGCAGCAAGAGAGTCATGATTCAGTCAATCGAAGACATGCCCATCAGACCCTGCTACCTCACTTAATGCCCCGGGAATGTCAACAGACTCCAGACTTGGGCTCCGATGGGTCCTCCTGGTTTGGGTGCAATGTCTGATGCATCGATCACATTCGCATATTTGCCCCATACCCGGCATCACCACAGACCACCCCCCTGCAGTGTCAGGAGAGCTCTGCCCGCAGGCAGGTGCAGGGTCACCCCCAGTACTCACTATGATCAGCAGGATGAAGTAGATGAAGTTGTAGAAGGAATGCGCGTCCATCACGTAATACATGATCTCAACCCATCCCTCCAATGTGATCACCTGCAAAGGGTGGGCAGGGGGAGAGAGAAAAAGAGAGAGGGTGTAAGGAGCGAGACTTGAATAGAGGTCCTTGGCCTGGTATACAAAATGGCTGCAGAAAGATCTAAAGAATCAATGAGCATTGCTAGGGATGTCACAAGTCCTTCCTGCAGTGTTTGCCCTGGAATTACACTATTTAGCTAATCTAGCCTTTAGTGCTGGTGTTAGAAGATCAAACAATCTTAATCCCTATATGAGGTGCACTAGCAGGATTGAAAGTCTTTTTGGTCCTGTCCTATACTGCCAGCACCAGGACAGTTAAAAAAGAAGGGGTGCCCTATTTACAACAAACCACGACTGTTTGGAAAGGCCTGAAGTGTGCCTTCTAGAATCCAAGTATAAGCCGAAATAACTGCCAGCAACCTCAGGGAAACTATAATTCGTTCAAGGTCTAAACATCTCATCTGATATCTGATGTACAATAAACTAAGAGAGCCCACGAGAATTACTTAGGAGTCGCAGCCTTAGAATACATTCAGCCTTATTCATCAACGGGCCGTTTTGCGAGCCCCTAATAGCGATTCATAGCGAATCGCTATTAAGGACTCGCAAAACGGTATTCATGTAGGAATTGCTAAATAAATAGCGATTCCTACACATTCCTTATTTGCGAGTAGCAAATTGCTAATCGCAAATAAGGAATAACTCCCCATTCATTCCTATGGGCCAAAAGGCCCATAGGAATGAATGGGGAGTATTCCTTATTTACGATTAGCAATTAGCTAATCGCAAATAAGATAGCGATTGAAAGGGTGCCAGGGGTGTCCAAAGGACACCCTGTAGCACCCCTGAAATGCAAATTGAAACAGGTGTTGCGCACACACATGTCCAAGGGACATGTGTGTGTGTGCAACATGCAACTTAGAAAAATGCTTTTAAAAGCATTTTTCTAAGTTTTTGCTATTTACCGAGAGGTCTGACCTCTCGGTAAATAGCGGCCCAAAATTGCATTTTCGCAATTTTAAAATGCTTCATGAATTGCATTTAAGGAATCTCAAATAGAGATTCCTTAAATGTAATTCCTCGCAATTTAGCGAATTAGCAATTACCGATTTTTGCATTTGGGATGATGAATCCCAAATGCAAAAATTGCGCTCGCAAAGGGCCAGATTCTCAGAATCTGGCCCTTTGCGAGCGCAATTCGGCTTGATGAATCAGGCTGATTGTCTGTACAAACTTGCGTAGCTTGCAAACACTTGTTTTTTACCTAACCTCACCCAAGTAGTTGAGTTTAGTTATGCAAAAACATATTCAGTACTGTTATTCTTCAAATATTACACATGCTAGTCTTAATTATAATACATGACATTGTCCTTAGAATTATTTTGCTACTACTGTTTGTTTTTAATAATTACAATTAAATGTTCCCACTTTTAATAATTTGCCTCCCACACAAGCCAATCCAGAGAGTTGGTGATATCCAAAGATCCTTTAAATGTAGCACGAGATATCACTAAGCAACTGACTGGAATAACAATATGACTTATGCCACTTTTCAGAAAATCTTATGAGAAACCACAACCAGTACAGGCACTGGAAGCAGTGCTCCTCCATTGATCCTGCCAAGCAGTGTCATCACTCATAGGCCTGATCATCCCTTGGTCCTACCCTGAGGTACCGCCCCCTGGAAGGACTGCTCCTCCACAAATCCCACCGTGCAGTAGGACCACTGCAAGCACAGCTTCTCTCCTCCAGTACCACTGCCAGAATGGGTGCTTCTCCCCTGGAGTGCAACGTTTGGAAGGAGCAAAGGTTCCTACTTCTGCCCTATAGTGTCAACACTTCAGGGACTGATCCACCATAGTTACATTCTGCACTGTCACCACTCACAGAACTGGAATGTATGACGTTACAACGAATTCCGTTGCAACGCATGCCTTTACCACGCATGCGTTACAACGGAATTCGTTTAACACGCATAACCTTTAACTCGAATACATGCGTGGTGACGTCATACGTCGTTAAGAGAAAACGGAAGTTTATTTTCCGATTTCTCTTATACGACGCTGATTTTCTGCATATTGACGTGACTTCAGGTGAGTTTTTTTTATTGGGGGGAGACCCCCCAAGCACCCACTTTTTTTAAACTTTTTTCCTTTACCACATATGCCTTTACTACAAACCTCGTAGTAAAGGCATGCGTGGTAAAGGCTTTCGCGGTAACCACGCATGCGTTGTACTGCATGCGTGGTTAATGATTTCGTGGAAACGGCTTCGTTGTAGAGGCCGTTTCCCACAGAACTGCATCCTCCTCCTCTTGTTCCGCCTGCAGTACCACGACTAGAAGTGTCGCTACTCGCCTCGTCATACCGTCCAGTGCCATTAGGGCACTTCTGGACCCACTCTCCCCCGCCTTCTCACCTGAAAGATGACGATCCAGGCATAACCGATGTTGTCAAAGTTGATGGCGCCCTTGTGTGGGTTGGTGTTGCTTGTGCCGCAGATAGTGTAATACTGGTTCCAGTTGACGCACATGCCACTGACATTGAACTCCTGCCGGACGGAGTTGTAGTAATAGTAATCCTCCTTGTCCAAACAGCACTGGTGGCCCCGCTCACGCAGGGGGCGGATCTCGTGGCACCCCATAATGCCATTATCCCCAGAGAGTGAACAAATGAAGGGCATCTCGTCGTCTTCCTCAGGCTGGTAGTAGGGTGAAAGGGTGATGTCACCTTGTCTGAGGACAACAAGAGGTTGAATCAAAACAGTATGGCTGTAGTGGGGTCTGCTAAATTACTGTAAGTGCTGTTATGCTCCACCATGGATTAGTATCATGTTTATAGACATTTATCCTGCACAGGTCAGAGAGTAAACAACAGCTAAACTTTTGCCTACTATGGAAATCTGTAAGATTCCATGTAACCAAAACTACCTGTAGTCTTTAATTCATAGTAATAACAATCGAGCTATAATTGTCTATTGAATTTGATATATGATATTCTTAATCAATATGCCAGGCCTGTTGCCTTTATCATAATGTCTCATAATTAACAGTCAGACCTATAGCCTTTGATATTGGCTTGTCACCATAACCAACTCAAGCCTACAGTATGTTAATGTACGACAGTGTAATAACAAGTCATCCTTAAAGGCCTACTGTCTTTAACAAACACTTTACACAATAAGTAGTTCAATACTAATAGCTTCGGTATAACATTTCATAATAAACACATCAAAACTATGAAATCTGGTGTTACTTTTCCTAATGAACTGAAAAGGCCTATACCCTTTACCATTGGTTTTACACCAACCCAACACTGGCCGATGAAAGTGCACTTAAATTAGCATCCATTGTGATACAAATATGTAAATAAACACCGCATGCAACACAATGTACAACTCCTGTCAACAGGGCCTAACAAGAATCATCATAGTGAAAATCCCCAGGGTTTGGCTGCAACCGGGGTCGGTAGTGGGATGACCTGCAGGGCGGTGACGTGGGGAGGGGGAGGTGCAGGGTGGGGGGTGGTAATGTATGGATTACAGAGTTTTACAGGTAAGTAAACATATAAGTAAATAAAACGAATTTCGTTGCGTGCACTGCATCACCAAATGCGATGCAGTGCACGCAACAAAATTTGTTTTATTTATATATATGTTTACTTACCTGTAAAACTCCGTAATCCATACATTACCACCCTCCACCCTGCCCCTCCCCCTCCCCACGTCACCGCCCTGCAGGTCATCCCACTACCGACCGCGGCAGTTTGTCTGAGAGGGGGGCACCTGCCAAAAGCCTACTATGATAATCTGTGAGATCACATGGAACAAAATACCTATCTATGGCCTGTAACACAATGTAACAACCAACTGTTAAAGGCTTGCTGGCTTTAACAAGTTGCTTACTGACTTTAACAAATGCTTTTTTTAAATTTATGATCTAGACTAAGTTTTTTGTCATAACATTGCATAATAACCAGACAAGACCTACGGAATAGGAATTAATGTCGTCCAGTGCACCAATCAGACCTATAGTTTGTCGCCTTCATCAACTCAGCCCTACAGTGTTGAGCGTAAGCTCTTCCACAAAGCAACCATCAGACACACAGTCATAAAATTAGATAGGTATGCAAATGGTACACTATTTACTTTAATATATGCTTTTCACAATAAATATTTCAGGTATAGTGCCTATATGATAACATTTTATAATAAACAAATATAACCATGATCATTGCCTTGCCACCACAACTAACTCAGTCCTGCTGTATCTAGTATCAGTTTTACCACAAAGTGCAATACAATACATGAAGTCTTTTTAATGGAAGCACACAGCTTCAGACCCAATCAAATCCTGTGTTCAGTTATACCAAAATGAGGGTGGAGACCAAGCCCCTCTTTCATTAGTACTCTGAAAGCTATTTTTGTGGCTCACATAAGCTAATGTGACACCTGCACTTTGAAGCCGGGCCTAAAAATCCATAAAGATTGGTTTAGCCCTGGGCATCCTACACGAATGTATGACGTTACAACGCATGCCTTTACAACGCAGTTTTTACACTGCAACATCTCTTACAACGCATACATTTACATCGAATACCATTACAAGAATTTTTTTAAACTACATCTACAAAGCATTCCATTACATCGCATTATACCTTTAAAACGCATACCATTACTACGCACACCATTACATTGCATTTAAGGTAAGTGTTGGATAGTGTAGGGGTAAAAAATACTATTCTACCTCCAGGGGGTGCAACAGTAGGGTAGGTGTTGGATAGTGTAGGGGTATAAATTACTATTCTACCTCCAGGGGGTGCAACAGTAGGGTAAGTGTTGGGTAGTGTAGGGGTACTATGCGTTGTAGTGGTATACGTTGTAATGACATGTGATGTAATGCCTGCATTGTAGTGACATGCGTTGTATGGCATGCGTTGTAGTGACATGCAATGTAATGGCTGCATTGTAGTGACATGCGTTGTAAATGTAGTGCGAAGTGATGACTGCGTTGTAAAGGTTGTTTCCCATCCTACACTGCTCTCAAACACAAATCTCCACTCTGAAAACTAAGGTTAATGATGGAAGGGGAGAGTAGAGGCTTGCAGTACATTCCTCATGACTGCCCTCCTCCCATCTGCGCTGCTGCCAGGGAAAACCAAACAGCGTAAATTATCTAGTTATCCAAGACCCTTTAACAGCATTACAATGTCATGTTTGTGCCCCTGAAGGCTCCAGCTTAGGCAACCAAATTGCTGGTGGCGGATGTGTGTCAGTACAACGCGATCTTTTAGATTGCGGTACTTAACAATGCGGTTATTACAACGCAAGTTGTTACAACGACTTGCGTTGGAGGGCGCGGATTGAGGAATATTATAATTTTATATTCCAACACCAGTCCACGTAACAGTAGGGAAGGTGTTGGAATATGAAATTACAATATTCCTTAACCAACAGCGCCATCCAGCGCAAGTCGTAGTAACGACTTGCGTTGTAATGGCAGCGTGGTAAAGGTCGTGCGGTGTAAACACCGTGTTGTAAACGACGTTTACCGCTGGTGGCATGCTGCTGCTGGCTCAGTCAACTGAAAAAATAAACAAAATAATCACAGATGCGTGGAGGAAAGTACTTTTTCTGTGGACGCACACAACTTCTGCCCAATCAAAACTTGTACTCCTGGCTACCAACATGTGGGTGGATGTAAATCCCCTCTCTGTAGTACGCCTTAAAGCTTGATAACATTCTGTATGGGGACAGCAGTACTGTCAAGTCAGACTTAAAAATGGCCGCCTCCTACTAATTACATCTGGACATACACTGGGCACCCTGAGATTTACAGCATGCAGTTTCATGGGAGTCAGGTATGCCGGGTGTAGGTAATTAAAATTTATATATTTAAAGCTGGAGTTCCTAGAGACTGACATTGGGAAGCTTCCAAATCCTATCCCACTCTTTCTCCATGAATGTTTTACCTAGGTGTTGCTCCTACTTAAAACTGGATTGTTCAATATTTTTCGCACTCCTCATTCTAAGTGCCCTATTACCATTGGGTCACAGCTTTGCGACTCACACCCATCCTAAGCAATAAGTCTTGTGCCCTATCCGAAGAGGGTTCGCAGACTCAGTTTCCCACGCCCTGCGTGCCACATGACTTAGCCTATAATAGGCAATCACATGTCCTGCTCGCAAATTAAACTTCCTCCTATGGCCGTCAAATGTTTTCACTCTCCCGGCTTCACACAGGTCATCTATTTTCCCGAGAGTCTAATGATTTCACGGATTTTGCCAATATGGTGTTTTCTCTGTACCACTCCTCTCCTCGTGTAGAAGATAGAGATGTAACCTTGACAGTCCTAGCTATTTGTTGTTATTGAATAAATGTGAGGTACCAGCAGCTTCCAGGTGATTAATTATATATAAAATACTGTACCCACAATGGGTGATGCTTTGCCCACAGGAACTTACAGCCTTATTCATCAACGGGCCGTTTTGCGAGCCCCTAATAGCGATTCATAGCGAATCGCTATTAAGGACTCGCAAAACGGTATTCATGTAGGAATTGCTAAATAAATAGCGATTCCTACACATTCCTTATTTGCGAGTAGCAAATTGCTAATCGCAAATAAGGAATAACTCCCCATTCATTCCTATGGGCCAAAAGGCCCATAGGAATGAATGGGGAGTATTCCTTATTTGCGATTAGCAATTTGCTACTCGCAAATAAGATAGCGATTTAAAGGGTGCCAGGGGTGTCCAAAGGAGACCCTGTAGCACCCCTTAAATGCAAATTGAAACAGGTGTTGCGCAACATGCAACTTAGAAAAATGCTTTTAAAAGCATTTTTCTAAGTTTTTGCTATTTACCGAGAGGTCTGACCTCTCGGTAAATAGCGGCCCAAAATTGCATTTTCGCAATTTTAAAATGCTTCATGAATTGCATTTAAGGAATCTCAAATAGAGATTCCTTAAATTCAATTCTTCGCAAATGTGCGAATTCTTAAATAGCGAATTTTGCATTTGGGATGATGAATCCCAAATGCAAAAATTGCACTCGCAAAAGGCAAGATTCTGAGAATCTTGCCCTTTGCGAGTGCAATTTAGCTTGATGAATCAGGCGGTTAGTTCCGGGCACAGTTAGAGCCTACCTACAGAGAACAGTCACGACCAGAGTAACCAAAATATTAATTGAAATAAAAAGGTTCAGTGCATGACAAACTGTATTACCCTAAATGAGTATGAAGCACCCAGCCCTGATGAATGCCAACACATTCACAGTGCATGCTGAAACATACTCACCTGAGACTATTTGCCACAAAGAAAACATTTTGGGAAAATATTTATATTTATTTATGTATTCATTACTGGTAGGTGTCTCTCGGTAGTATGGTGACGCCACCGCGCAGCTTATTAGTGGGTTTCTAATGTGGCTGCTTGGTTGTGGTTCCTGGAAAGTGATTCAAGGGTAGGGTAAAGCATTTTACTGTATGTTGGAAAGGAAGCATTTAAAAAAAAGTTTAATTTAGTTTTAATACAGTTCTTTTGCCATATTGCACTTTGCACTTTATAAAAGGCGATTCAGTCTATCAGACTCCCTCTGCGACGCTCTTCCCAATGACCTGCAGTGCCCGTATGTTAGAGCGGGCCTGCCCATAGCAAGGTCGGGGCACTAATTGTTTTCAAGCGCAATCGGGATAAAAGCAGTATGCTGACGCGACCGCGCAGTGGGCGTGGCAAAGGCAAGCCTGTCTGCACCCGTCAGCGCCCAGATTGCGCCTTGCGCCAGGACCCGTGCCCGTTTTTCCTGCCAGACTTACACCAGGGAACAATTAATGGCCTTTAATATTGGTAACTATGGTACTGACACCTTGCGGGAGGGGAGAAGGGATCAGCTTCCATTTTTTGATAACGCAGGCAATTCTCCCTTCACGGTCTCTAAATCCCCCTTAAGGCTACCTACCTAGAGTCCTTCTAGAATTAACACCAACTCACCTGACGCAGCCACCCTGGTCCCTAGCCCCACACATAACACCATTATAGTGAAAAACAAACACTCCTGACCTGCTCCAAATGTATTAACAAATGCAAAAAGAACATCAATCGTGTGTCTTTTGCTTTCTCGCCTTAAGTGCGCCAGGTAGGCCCAGACGTGGGTCCTGGGCTCACTGTGCCACTGGAATCAAGCTATCCTGGCTGATGAGGGATGAAACCCCGAAACCGGTCCTAGGATGCTTGTTTCCTGTCCAGGGAGGACCTGGCTTGGCAGTTCGGTCTGGACTGTTCCCATGATTTGCATATGGCCAGGTTCAAACTGGGGTGGCATGGTGAGCAAAAGAATGATGGATTTATCCCAGATCTCTTGAGTGGGGGTGAATATTTTGTTTTGTTCTGCTTTTCGTCCATCATTTGTGTGTCTTTTGCCAGATGTATTAACGGCCATACTGCTTAACACTGATTAAACATAAGCACAAATTGGAATTATTGTTGCAATCAGCACCCCCGGAAGTGGCTTTTCTAACAGAAACCTGGGCCAACGAAAGCTCAGGGGTCGACTGGGTTACTGCCATACCAACAGATTATTACTTAATGTCTAAAGTGGCTAGAATGGGACAAAAGGGTGGAAGTTTAGCTATCATTTACCGGTCTTGGCTCAAAGCTTCTTTTGAGCTGTTGCAGCAGACTGGGGCAGGATGCTATGTCCTTCAACATAAACATTTCTAACTCCATATCCTTCCCCGGGCTTCTTATATACAGGCCACCAGGTCCAAAAGACCTGTCCATCCAAGGTTTACAGACAATGATGGAATCCAGTTTGGAACATCCTACCTTCACGATATTAGGAGATTTTAACTTTCACTTAGAGTGAAAGCAATGGGGATACTTTCACCCTAACCGACAACCTGGAAGGTTTCGGACTAACACAGCTCGTCTCAGAGCCTACGTATAAGGCCCTCCATACTTTGAATGTTGTTTTCACTAAAACTGGCTACCTATAGCACCAAGACGCCTCGACATTCGTGCGCTCTACAAGTGTCCTACTTACTTACTTACTTCTCGCCCACTGAAAGCTCAAGATATGTGTAACAGGATAGTTTATGTATGTTGCACCTGACTGTGGTAGTTATAAGGTTTTCATTTTGTTTCTACATTGGGATACACAAATATAATACATACTTTAATTATGTTGAATACATGTTTCTTGATGAATTCTTGTTTGGGCAGCACAAGATTCTTATACTCAAGTACATGAGTCACAATGAGTCAGCATATGATGGGGTCGGCAAGGGCTATTGAGTCCCAGTACTCACATGGTAAAGTTCTCCTCCAGGAAGCAGCGATTCCGGAGCAGGCCCGCCCAGAGCTGTACCCCAATGATCCCGAAGATGAAGAAGACGAAGAAGCAGAGGAGGAGAACGTTACCCAACATGGGGAGCGTGTCCAGAAGCAGGTTCACCAAAATCCGCATACCTGTATGGCAGAGACGGGGGAACAGAGGGAGGAAGAACAAATCATCTCAGGTCACACCGAGGCAGGCAACGGGTACAGAGCAAGAAAGAGTCATCACAGGGAAAAAACGACAGGAGAAATCAATGCAGGCATAGGAGAAATCATTGCAAGCATTGCAAGCCGTCAATTTGAGAAGCAAGTGGATGTGAGGAAACAGAAGGACCAGAGAGAGGTAGAAAGGCAAGAGAAATTCAAAGTACATTCTAGCAAAGTGGAGCAATTCAGACACCTGTAACTTCAACAAAAAACGGCATTATTATTTATTATCTTCAAGAATGGTTATAATGCAAAGATATTACATGCCAAATTGTATGTGATATATACAATAAGTGACAATACAAAATGTATTCAAATAACAATGGTGTTATGTCTAGAAGTGGGCAAAAGTGCGTATTTCTTCGACGAGTAATATACAAAATGTTATTAAAAGTTCATATATGAGATACATTTCTCTTGGCGATCCCATGCGCGAAAATTGTACGCGAAGTATTCCCTCTTGTGCAAATATCACGCTCAATGTATTTTTCCATGCCGTTTCCAAAGTTATGTGGTGTATGTTGCTAACGTACCGCATGCAGCTATGGCACAAACTGATTTTTACAAATGACTGTTAGATATTTTCCACTTCAGTAGTGAAGATTACATGTATACATTAAGCAAACGTTTTTTATGTCAATGAAATTTCCCCAAAATATTTCATTTTTATTACACTGTCATCTATTGTCATCATTAACAGAAACCAATATTACATAAAATAGTCATATACCGTATCGTATAATATCATTGAACAATAACATGATCATACATTATATTTTATCATAATTGTTATTTTTTGTAATTGTATTTACATAGCGGTTCATACCCCTGACAACGCGTCGACGGATGCAAGCAGGCGGGCTACACTGTGGGGGCGTGTTTAGTTGGAAGGGGGTTGAATTGACGTGTGGTCATGTGTGGGAAGCGTTGTTGTGACCCACAATGGTGACTAGAATGGTGCTCCTATCCGGTCTTGGGTCGAATTGGTTGGTTAACCTTGTAATGTTGAGAAGAGAAATGAGAGATAAAAGCTCTTTCAATTAATTAACTGCTGTGCATTATTCCACAGATGGCTATAGAATCCACTCAGGGGGAGCATCAGAGCAGCCCACGGCATTTGCTGGTTACAGCTATCAAAGACAGGTGAAGGAACCTGCAGGAATGGACCATAAACAGTCATGCTTGGGAAATTATGTTTAGGCATTTCCATTATCAATGAGGAAGAGCTTGAAAGCACGCACAGAGAAGCGTGACCATAGTAAATCTTCTTTAGGTATTAGAGAGGCAGAGGAGATGTATATATACACCCACTATCAATACAAAAAACGGGAAGCCAGCAGGGGATACTTAAACAAAACTCTCCACGGAAAGGAAAAACTCGCTTTTTCTTATAAAACCCTCATCCACCAGGGTTACCCCTTGGTGGCATGCTTCATCACTGGGGTTCTTCCCAATCTGCTGCGGATCGGGGTGTGCTGCGACCTACAGATACGCTGGAGCACTTGGTGGTGGGTTGGTGTGGTTTTAAATACCACAATGGTGGTATTTAAAATGATAAATACGATGATATGGGAGGGCAGTGGAGGGGGTGCTAAAGTAAATAAAGAATACCTGACTAGTAGGGCTCTTTGCTTTATTCCTGCCTCCAGTTGGTATGATTTAAAATCAGGGGCTGGTTTGAAAAAAGTAGGTTATGATGTGCCTATGTTTTTCACGGTCAACATGTTTCGATCCTTGCCCCTATTGGCTCTTCGTCAGGACCATAGGAACCTAGATCCTTTGGCACCACACCTTAAAGTCTGGCTGCCAATCCACAAACGGGTGCTTTTTAAAATTCTTTTGATCACCTATAGAGCCTTCAATGGTAGAGGACCGAGTTACATACAGAGTATGTTCAAACATTACATTCCCTCACGATTGTCTTAGATCCCAAACTGCCAACCTTCTCACCATTCCTAAGTTTAGACTCAAGACGTGAGGAGTGAAAGCCCTAGCAGTTTTGGGCTCTAAAGCTTGGAATACGCTCCCACCATACCTCCGTCTAATCTCCACTGAGGCCAGTTTTAGAAAGACCCTTAAGACCTGGATCTTTGCTCTACCCGAAACACAATGTATATCTTTAATCTAATATGTACCAACTCCCTAGACCCCTGGCTGTACGTTTCTCAGATCTCTTTCACTAAAAGCGCAAAGATGCTCCCTGGAGTGTAGTCCGCGCTATATAAGTAACGCATTACATTTACATTACATTTACATTACAAGTCCCTTAATAGGAACTCCTTAAATCGCATGTTATGCCAATAACATAACATACATGCAAAAGTTACAGAATGGTGTTCCTTCACTGCGTATATCTTTGACATTGCAATACTACGTCATGGTCTCTCCGGGAGGAGCGGGGCCTGTAGTCACACCTTCGTCAAGGCAGACCCTTTGCCTCTGTACCTGTGCTACTCACCCGGAGACACCCACTGTCAATATCTATATATATATTGCAAATGTATGTTGTTTGTGTATTGTAAAGGGAAAACAAATAATACAATTACCGCCAAACAACGTGTTGACTTTGCAACATGAGCAGAATAACGAATGCGTCTAAACCACGCATTACATTTACAATGCAATTCGTTGTTCCGCCCACGTTGTTAAGGTGCGAGGAGATTGTTCCTGCGTTTGTGTGCCAAGGGGAGACGTTTTCACGAAGCAAAGACGAAGAAATCGAATATACTCGACATTCAATAGCGGAAGTGAAGCCCACCTGGGTTGCGTGTAAAAACATGTGATCCGCTTGAAGATTTTTTATCGGTGGCAGGAAGGTAGACGCGCCGCCCGTGTGAAAACGCGAAAGTGAGTACCCACGGCTTAGACCACAGTTCACTATAAGTGCAGCCCTGGAACTTGAAATTACCAGTTTCCATGGACCAGACTCAGACAGCCCTGATGAGAGTCTCTTGATTTACCTACGGGACTCGAAACGCGTCGGCATCTTTTCATTCTTTGACATTTAATGCCAGCGATTAATGCATAACTCTTTGATTTGCATAGAAGTAGATGTACTTTGTATTGGGTTGAGATACTCTTTACATTTTTGCTGTTCAAGAGACGGTTTGATATTCAGGATTGAGACTGCATTACTGAGTAACAGTTCCATGTTTCACTGTAATTAAGAGCACTTTGATATTGTAATTGTTTATTATTGTATTGTCATTTGTGTAGTATTTTTTCATCATTGTAAATTTTCATGATTTGTTTTTGAATAACTTTGCAATGCGGCATTATATGGCAGCACATGAAGTTGACGACGTTCTTTGCTCTGCCTATACTAAAATAATTTAAAAATTCAAATTGAATGAAACTAAAAGACTTAAATGTCAGGATAAACTAATAAATTTTGGTTTACCCAAAGCTAGCATTCATTGTGACATTCTTAATAGAGGCATAGGTAAAACCCCCACTTTTGTGCATGTTACAGTGGCCCGACCTACCCTCTTTCCCAGTGGGCCCAACCCCCAGTTGTTCTTATCTTAGACTTTGCAACATGAGCAGAATAACGAATGCGTCTAAACCACGCATTACATTTACAATGCAATTCGTTGTTCCGCCCACGTTGTTAAGGAACGCGTGGGAAAATAATGCGTGGTTGTGTCATACAGCCATTGTAAACCTATAAGACTGTTGCCAATATCCCTTTATCAGTTGTCAACAGGCCTGTATCTGCAATCAATATCTGAGTATCTGCTATCAATATCAAAGTGCTTGCTGTGATGAAGCACATGCAGGGACACTATCTCAATAGGTAGGAGGTGGATTTGTATTCCATGAATGCCCACTCACTAGCCCTTCTCAGAAGAACAGCAAGGCCTGGCCACTTGCAGTTTGAGAAGTGTCTAAACCTGAGGCTTCCTTTGAATTTAAGCCCTGTTCACATGGACCTCTTGGTCCACCCTCTAGGGTACCTGTTCTGTACCCCTGCACATTTGTGCTGGGCTTGCAGCATATATGGTACCCATGAATCCCTGTTATGTTATGGTATTCTTATTTGCATGGCGCACACATTACCCAATAGGGTATTCCTGGCATCTATGAAGGAGCAGAATGGGCTGTCTGATGGAGGCCTATTGGAGGAGACAGGTCTTCAGTTTTTTGCTGCATTTGAGGACAGAGCCGGCTGATCTGATAGGAATGGGGAGTTTGTCCTAAGCTTTAGGAGCGATGTATGAGAAAGATCATCCCCCAGCTTTGGCTCCCATAATGAGGGCACAGGAGTGAGAATTAGGCTGGCTGAACTGAGGTGTCAGGCGGGGTGTGGAAATGGATGCTGTTGTTGAGGTAGGCTGGGCCTAAGCTATGTAGATTTTGTAGGTCTGTGTGAGGAGCTTGAAGATGGACAATTTCTGTATCGGAGCCCTTGAAGGTCTTTGAGGAGCTTGGTCATGTGAGTTCAGTGAGGTAGATTGAGCATGAGCCTGGCAACTGTGCTCTGAACCACCTGGAGCCTTTTTCTGAGCTAGGATGTGATGCCTATGTAGACGGCATTGCCATAGTTGAGCCTTCTGGTAATGAGGACTTGTGTCACTGAACTGTGGGAGTTATTCTAAGATGTCACTGAGCAGTTTGAAGGTGTGTAAGCTGGTCGATACGACCTTGTTGACCTGGTCAGCCATAGAGATTTGGTTGTCAATCATGATCCCCAAGTTCCTGGAAGCAATGGAGGGAAGGGAAGCGGGCCTAGCTTGGTAGGCCACCAGGCTGGGTACCAGTGTGAGGTGTCTTTGCTGAAAAGAACTAATTCGGTCTAGCCACTGTTGCGTTAGAGGCAGCTCCTGCTCATCCAGTCGGCTACTGAGGACATGCACCTAGCTAAGGTGGCTTGGGTAGTGGACGTGTTTTCTTAGAGGGAGAGTATGAGCTGGGTGTTATCTAAGCAAATGATGATGATGAAGTTGTGGGAATGGACGATGCTGGCAAGGGGGCCAGGTGTTAGAACAGGGTGGGGCTCAGGGAGGATCCCTGGGGTACTTCATACAGGCCGCCGAGAGGTCTAGGAGAATGAGGGCTGCTGTGTCTCCTTTGTCCGTGATGAGGTGCATGTTGTTGGTGGCTGCAATGAGGGCTGTCTCTGTGCTGTGGATGGGTCTGAAGCCTGATTATGAAGGGTCTGAGAGGTGTTCTGCATCAAGGTGGTTGGCCAGGCGAGAGTTGAGGATCTTCTCTTTGACTTTGGCTAGATAGGGAAGGAGGGAGATGGGCCTTCAATTTGCCTTGTATGGCGATCTGCCAATGGTTTTTTGAGGAGGGCTAGGATGGTGGTGTGTTTCCAGAAAACTGGATGCATCGTGGTGGCGAGCATAAAGTTGAGCACAGGGGTCAAGGATATGCAGGTGGGGTCTAGACATTTATAAAGATGTAGTGGGGGCATGGGTATGAGGGCTCCCAAGTGGATAGAGTGAGTGATGTTGGCAGATTCCATTATGGTGATCACTGGCAAATAGTTCAAGGGCGGTTTTCGTGGTGGTTCTGGACTCAATCTGGAGGAAATCGAGGGATAACAGGCCCGGCTGTGGGGTGAAGTTGTTGTGCATGTAATATTTGTGGATCATTTTATAGCATGGCAGATTGTTTTATGAACCAGAGCATTCAGGGGTGATCAGCATCAGAACATAATGCTTCAACAGCCCGTGGGACACATGAAAGATGGTGGATAATGCCGTTGTTTCCATAATTCACGGTGAATGGTGGGTGAAAAAAGATGCACTGGAATGTGGATTGAGCGATCCCTGGTGTCAGATCGTAATTCAAGCATTCCATCCATCACCTTGCTGTTTGTTCCTCTCGCCTCTAATGCCATGACTGGACCAGCCTGCTCACAAGGCTTAGAAATGTGTGCTCCCCGTGTCTCTGCAACCCTGGCAGGACCCGTCCACCACCAGTGCCCTACAGCTCCGTGCTCCCTGGGAAGAGCCCTTGTTAGCTCCACGCCAATGTGTCAGTAAAACAATAATTGCTATTTTATCCACAGGTTTCAAGTAATTAAGCACCCGAGTAGTGCATTATCATCATCTCTAAATAGATGGATTCTGAAAGCCCCCCTCAGCCCCCCCGCGTGTCCCAAGGCGAACCATTTCCATCCTATGTGGCAGAAAGGGAGCACTTGCCACACTTGTAGGCCAGTTTCTAATTAGCTAATTAGAGCTGTAGAATCAGTTAATTACTTGGGATAGATAGAGGAGGCAGGGGAGGAGGTGGTGGGGGCTAGTGCTAGCCAGCATGCCAGCGTCCGATTAGGAGCCTGACAGCGCCCCCTGGGGGCAGCGGATATTGCTATCTGTATGCACGGAGCGGCGCAAGCAGCAGCCAGGCGCCCGGCAGGGAGTTCCAATTTGGGGTGGAAAGGTCCCTTTGCCTTGCTGCTCGAGGTGTCTCAGCAGCTTCCCAGGGCCCATTAACCACTCGCAGGTGAAAGGGCGGGGGGCTGTGTGCTGGGGAGCTGGGGCAGGGAGGGGGGCTTGTACCTGGGGGCGCCGACCTCCTCACACACGGAGTGAAAGTGCTGCAGACGAAGCTGTGCTAATGAGTCCGTAACTAATGAGGTGTGCGACAAGCGGCGGCCCCTGTCAGGCATCCGGCGGAGGGCACTGTTGCCCATACGGTGCCCGTGGCTGGGTTCCTTTGCAGGGACAGGCTGGCTGCAGCCTCTCACGGGAGGGGTTTCCCTTAGCCTTAAACTAGGGACCGGGCGATTGTGCACGAGGCATTCCTGAGCACAGATTCCTGTAGGTTTTTAATTCACAGAGCTGTGACGCCAGGCCTGGACTGGCCTAGCCCAGTGACCTCTGGAGCTGTGCGCTATTCCACCTTTCATATCTGATCACGACAAGCCGGTCCTAGCGACCTGTGCTACTCCGAACTTTGACACCAGGATTGGGCTACTTGATGCCAGTGACCGGGAACTCTGCACTCCATCTGTCTTTATTAGCAGGACTGGGGCAGACTGTCCTAGTGACTACAAGTTTCCTGCCCCCACCCCCCGTAATAGCAGGAATGGGGCAGCCTGCATTCGGGACCCAGCGCTTCCTGTCACCCCACTCTCTTAGTACCAGGACTGGGGCAAACTGTCCTACTGGCCTGGAGCTTTCTGCCCCCTCCACCCGTTTTAATACTAGGCTGGGGCAAGTATAACCCGGAATTGTCTGCCCCCACCCTTTAAAACCAGGACTAGGAGCCTATAAAAGTGACCTGGGTCTTTCTGAAATCCCACCCACCCCCTTTAACACCAGAACTGGACTAACAGTTCCCTATCTTGAGTATCGGGGACGGAGCAGCTTGCCCTAGTGACCACTGACCAGGATTGAATTTCTAACATCACAGCTGTATCCGGAGAGGCCCACCATTTCCCTTTCATAGCTGGTTCTCATTTTTTTCTCTCTGTCGTGATGTAGACAGTAAGCACCGGCCTTTGCTCCCTCCGTCCACCCTTCACTGTCCCCTTTGTGCCTCGTTGTCTTCGCGCGGGCCCATCTCTCCTCCGTCTGCGGAGCCGGAGAACCCCCATGGCTGTCAGAGAGTGGGAACGGAGACTGAAAAGGCAGTGACCTTTCTGCCTCCGCATCTGATAGCAGCTGTTCCAGCGCCGAACAAAAGCTGCACGGAAGAAGGAGCCTGGCGAAGGGGCAGGTTAGGAGGGGAGGGGCCACAGAACACAAAACACAAGGAGGGGAGCAGGAATAAAGGGAGAGGGGGGGAGAGGAAGAAGAATTATAACGGCAAGGGAAAGAGCAGATAGGAAGGAGTTAGAGAGGGAGAGATTGGACGTTGTCGAGATAAAGAAGAAAAGGGACTTACAAAAGCTCAGGCATCAGAAACCAAGTAGTTGTGGGTGTAAGGCCGCTGAGGTGCCCGCACTTAGCTGTAGCACATCCAGGTTCAAAGAAGGATTCAATGTGCTGTTCCACAAGTGCACGAGCCCGTGCTCAGAGGTCTCTCACTATGATGTCAATAAAGGGCCAAACCAAAACACAATCAACGGAGGGTGGTCCTGTCCTTTTGAAGACACGCCCTTCTTGTATTGAAACACACAATATTCCTACCGAGGTGTAGGTTTAAGACAAACAGAACAGATTAAAGAACACTAGCAACGAATACAAGGCCTGAAAGTCCAATAAAATAAATCTGTGACATCACAAAATCGTGATACTTGTGGGATGAAGTTTTAGCAAGTCGTTTGGTATCGTCCTCCCGCTGCCAGAATGTCTTGGAAGTGGTAGAGGATGCCAATACAGTAGGCCCCCTCGGGAAGGCTTCCTCACCACCCGGCTGTCACTCACTGATGGTGAGGGGGTTGGCAAGCTCTTAGCATCTTGTCATAGGCTGGCCAAATCCCCGCGGGTTCTATTTCTCTTTGTATTGTCTTAAAATGGGCCTGGCTTCTGCTAATTTCTTCTTTGCTCCTCTCAGCCTATACCATGGTTCTGTCACGTGATATCACATTGGAGTTAAAAAAGTGCTAAGCCACCACATGGGAGAGCAATATTCTACCACACGAATCGTAAGGTCCCAAAGCGGTTCCTGTTGCTCACCTGAGTATCTCCAAACTTAGGGCTCCATGACCATGAACTTCTGCTGCCACGTGGAATGAGTTGGCATTGTGCCACTGATGTTATGCCCGAATCACATCACAGTGAGGGCATGTAGAGTATGGTGGTAGCCCATCAGAAACCCGTAGATGGGTCACTCAACATTGTCCTGCTGCATTACATCAAACTCAGTGTCTTATTCAGGGATGTCATACACACGTTCAACCTCCCCATTTGCTTGTGACCCCCCTCGACGTGAAAGGAGAAGAGATGGCGTCATCAATGAAACCTCACAAAATCAACTCTTACACAAGGCCAGGGGGCGGGACAGATCTCTGCTATGGTTATAAGAGCAGGCTGCTAACTTGGCAAGGAAGGCAACCTGCCTCCATGCTCTCTATCTGTTGGTAAACCTAATGGAGCCAGCCTTTTTGACATATTTGCCTCTTTGTCTTTATGGTTGCTTGCAGTGCCGTATATGCTAGCTTCAGAATGTGCAGTACCAGGGCAGTGGAAAGATGAGTCAGGCCATCTCTCAGTAATATCCCTCCTTAAGTCACAGAGTCTTCATTATGTAGAGACTACACCATTCCCCACTCCAATTGTGTGATGAAATAGTTTCTATAGCATTTTTTGTGGTGGCGAGGGCGAAGGACCTCTGGGTCCTGGTCGCCCTTGTGGCAGGGCCTAGAATCCTAACGCCACCCCTAGTTAGTGGGGCGTCCTCTAAAGCTGACTCCCCAGGACAGCACTACGGGGTAAGGTCCAGCAGTCCAGAGCCAAACAGAGTATGTACATATCAGCTTGTGGGCTATGGCGCATAGTTAGATCATAGGGGGAAGTGACGGTTTTGAAGAAACAACCAACAATATTGAGATTGTAGAAGTCGGTTTATTGTACAGATGCAGGGACCTCTGGGACACAGCTTCACCTTCCCACGTAGGCTTGGAAACAGTCATTACAACCTTCCAGCTTCCAGTAACCTAGTAACCCCCAAGATTCTACATGCTCTACACAAATCATAAGAAAACAAATATGCATGTGAATATAACACATCTCACTTCTTAAAATAAATAAAGTAAAATAAACAAACATACAAAACAAAAAAAAAACATTTTACAATTAAGAAAAACATTTCTATGCACACACATAATCATCAAATCTTTTAGGTCTTACATGACTCCGTTCTGAAGATCTTCTAATCAAGGTATTGGAAACATCGCGAGCGTGAGCAGATGATTCATTTTTATCAAGCATTCCACCAAAATTAGAACACGCTCTTCGACGAGATCCTGCAAATACTTTTAACTCAGTATCAGAACACAATGAAATTTTTCTAGTGTTCCACCAATTTCCGTCATCTAACATCACACTATTTCCCTTAACACAAACCACTTTTTTTGGAGATGACCATTTCGACCAACCCTTCTTGGATTTGTCACCCACAAACACTCTGACAAACATGCCTTGAGTAAAGACACGCTTGGGCATGAGAATATTCTTATTGTGGCGATCACAATAACCCTTTTGATACTTCTGTACCCTCTCTTGTAATTTTCCTAAATCTACCTCATGTTTGCCAGCTCTGTTCATCCATGCTGGCACAGCTTGAGAACAAGGAACCCTTCCCTTAAGAAGAGAAAAAGGTGTTTCTTTAGTTACAGAATGTGGTGTTGTGCGATACGACCACAACATGTTCCTAACATGATCCCTCCAAGGTTTCCTATTGGTGCATGCCAACTGAACACATTCCACTAACACTCTATTGAAGCGTTCAACAAGACCATTACCCCTTGGATGATAAAGAGGAGTGGTGCTGTGCTTTATAGCCCAACTACCCAAAAAGAACTTAAACTCATCTGAAATAAATTGTGGCCCATTATCCGTGATAATTTCAGCTGGACACCCTTCTCTTCTAAAAATGTCCTCACAGAAAGAAATCACATTACAAGATTTAATTTCCTTCACAAAAGCAACCTCAGGCCACTTAGAAAAATAGTCAATCATGACTATAGCAAATCTCTCTGATACACCCAGAAAATCAAAAGGACCACAAATGTCTATCGCTAACTTCTCCCAGGGACCCTTGGGCAATGAGGATGGCACAATTTCAGTCTCCCAAAAACAATGATTCTTGTCACTACATGCGCACGCAATGCAATCACGGACAAAACGCTCCATTTGAATAGCCATGCCTGCCTTCCATGAACCCTCCCTACACTTCCTTTTCAAAGCAGACATACCTCCATGTCCCTCGTGCAAAATCTTTAACAACCTTTCTCTAATACTAACAGGCACTACCAACCTATCCCCTCTTATGAGTAAATCATCAATGACGTTCAATTCAGACCATACTAACTTGAATGGCAACAAGTCCTTATGTGCTCTCCAACCTTGTTCATCACACAAAACATCTCTTACTTTCCCTAAAACTTCATCTTCATCTAAAGCCTTTTTCCAATCTGCTAGACTAATGGCACTGCATACATCCTCCACCTCAGCAACAATCCAATCATCCTCCTTAAAATCTTGTCCAACATCCAAAGGTAACCTTGATACACAATCAGCATTAACATTCTTTGCCCCAGGAATATACTTGATATCAAACACATATTCTTGAAGGCGATACAACCATTAAGCTATCCTTGGAGTAGCTTTGCTTGCTGCCTTTGTAGAAAAAAAATCAATCAAAGGTTTATGATCTGTATGCAATTGAAAATGATTTCCCCATACAAACATTCTGAAATACTGCACGCCCCACCAACAGGCTAGAGCTTCCTGCTCAATTGTAGAATAAGTAAGTTCCGCACCCTTCAACGTGAGAGACGCAAAAGCTACAACTCTCTCTACACCATCATGTATCTGAATAAGTACAGCAAATAAACCATAGTTGATGGCATCTGTAGAGACAATAATTTGATCAGCAGGATCAAAAGGTTTCAGAGAGACAGCGTTTGCAATGCATTTCTTGATGGAGTCAAAACTTTGTTGACAAGCAACAGACCATTCAAACTTGACCCCTTTCTTCATCAATTTCCTAAGCTCAAACACTCTGTCTGAGGAATGATCTACAAATTGAGAATAATATTCGGCAAGGCCAAGAAACAACCTTAACTGGTCCTTATCCTTAGGAGCCGGTGCTTTTTCAATCGCTTCTACCAAATTTTGTTTGGGTTTGACACCCTCATTGGATAAGGTGTGTCCTAGGTACTCAACCTCCCTCATGCCAAATTTGCATTTTTCCCTAGCCACTGTCAAACCAGCACCCACTAGTTTCTTGAGGACTTTTTCTAGATTACAATCATGATCGGATTCATTTTCTCCCCAAACTAAAACATCGTCCTGGAATACTACCACTTTATCTAAACCAGACAGAACCGACTGCATCACCCTTTGAAATACAGCAGAAGCTGACGCCAACCAAAAAGGCATGCGTATAAATTGAAAAGCTCCTTCTGGAGTAATAAAAGATGTAACATGTTTGGAGTCTTCATGCAATAAGATTTGGTGGTATGCATTTGATAGATCCAAAGTAGTAAAATGTGTCCCCCCTTTCACAGTGGCCAATAACTCATTTATCCGGGGAAGAGGATGGCGGTCAACCCAAATTTTATCATTCACATCCCTTAAATCGATGCACATCCTAATCTTGCCATTAGGTTTTTTAGCTAAAACAATCGGACTTAACCAATCCGACGCCTCGATGGGTTCAATCACCCCCGCATTGCAAAGTCTATGTAGTTCTTCTTTCAATTTGTTTCTTAAAACAAAAGGCACATTTCTAACTTCATGTACTTTGGGAACAGCATCCTCTTTAAGAATTATCTTGTGCTTGAATTTTTTAAGGCAGCCCAATTTTTCACTGAATAACTCATGGAATTTGGTATACCATTTGGAGGTATCACCAGCAGACACTGCTAATACCTGTAAAGGGTGATTTGGATTTAAAATGATACCAAGAGCTCTTTGATCTTTCCACCCCAACAGAGACTTGCCTTTATGAACTATATACAGTTTTACTATAGTTTTCCTATCACAAAAGAACAATTCTGTTTCAATAAATCCAATATTAGGCAATTTTACACCACAATAGCCTTTTGGAAGTACATCTGTTGACTGTAATTCTTCCAACTTTCCTCCTATACTTTCCCATGTGAATTTGTCAATTATGGTAAACGGAGAACAAGAATCCGCCCATACTTCTACATCCTTGCCCCTTATCTTGATGTTGCATTTAGGAGGACGATAACTCTCATGTTTATCTACATAACATTCCAAAACTTGTTCATGTTCAATCATCATGACTTCAAAATCATCATCCTTAGCAATGTCATCATTATAATCTATGTCCACCCCATGATCAAAATTGTCAACCAAATTGACTGCACTCTGAGATGGACCAGATGATTTACACCATCTTGCAAAATGTCCTAGTTTTTTACATTTATGACACCTAGTTTTAATGGCAGGACAGAAATTCGCATCAGCAGTATGCTTTGGACTACCACATCTAAAACAATATTTGGTTTTAGGTTTGAAAACATCTCGTTTACTATCCGTAAAAGTTTTCGGAAAACTCTTCTACTGAGTTTTATTCACAACATGAACAGATTCATTATCTTGCACAACTTTTTTTGAAACACTATTGAGTTCTTTCATGTACCTGGAAGTATTTTCCATTCTTTTGGCAACTGACAAGGTTTTTTCTAAGGTGGGGTCTTTTAAATCAAGACGTTTTTCCTGTATTCTGAGATCTGACATTCTATTAATCAATTGATCTCTTATAATATTGTCTCTCATCGTATTAAATTTACATGTGACTGCTAACATTCTAAAACTCGCTACGTACTGCTCAATGGTTTCACCAGAAGATTGTGCACGTGAGAAACATTTGTGTCTTTCAACAACCACACTAACCTTTTTACCAAAATTGTCTTCTAAAGCCTTTATAGCAAGTTCATACACATCCACATTACTATCACCAGAAGACTCACTGTCAATATTAGTTTCTACACGTACCGTTTCCATTAATGGTAATGTTTTCAAAACATTTCTTCCCTCAAGACCCAAAAATTGTTTTAAAATAGCCAATTTTCGTTTAGAAACTTAAACATCACCACCAATAGCTTCCAAGTAAGTCTCAAATGTTTCCTCCCAATGCTCCCATAACATGCATGGTTGACCAGGATTCTGTAAGAAAAATGGTGGTGCAGGAATAATTTGGGAAGACATATTCATATAATAACTGATGTGTTTTAACTACTATCTTCTAGAGCAACAAAAATAAAGAATTAAAACACAATGAAATACTAGACAACTTAACAATAATTGAAAATATAAATGTAATGGTTACACACAAGTTATAGTTATGTCAGCAATATTGATATGGTGTGTGTATCACCGTTGATAATAAGAAACACACAAGAATTGTGTGAATCAGTGAAAATTTCCGAAAATTTTCAAATGTATGTCACCACACCGAAAAGTGTACTTGAAAGGTATTCCAAACACTGGTGTGCGTAAAACCAATAGTCAAAATACCTTTGATACGTAGTGAGCGTATCACTGAAATCAAAATCGTTCCCAATGGAGAATGCTGTCCTTACACTATGAAAACCCCCGAAGAAAACTTCTCCACACGGGTTCGCCATCTGTTGCTAAGCGCCAGGAAGAAACAAAGCTGAGACGTACTACTTGCTGACGTTTAAGATGACGAATAAACAAATGCACACATGCGTCGGTAGCGTAATGAAGACGTCTTCACTCTACGAACTCCACACTGCGCACGCGAACAGATCTCGTGCAGAGGCAGAAGCTTCGATTGCTGCTTTGTAAATTAAAAGATGCACATTCAGGTAACAGATTTTCCTTACTCAACGATGAATCCAATTTCTCACTCTTATAGTAAGACGAAGAATAGCAATAATGTGACTCACAGTGGACGGCAGTCAGAAATACTTTTAAAATCAACCTTTAAAGTTAAAACAGGAGACAAACACGCCGTTCTTCACACATTACGCACACAACTTGACAGCAAGAAAGATTAAAATAATTTCGAGTGTCATAAGATTGTAATTGTTGAAAGCGCAATAGTTTAACTTTGCTTTTAAGTCAAGAATGGTTAAATTACAGCTTTTCTTCTACTCGAAAAAGACTGGAGAGAAGTGACAGTAGAGTAATATCGATGATAACCACAGCAGGTTATTTTATGTAGAGTTAGATTGTGATAAGAAGCATTTTGTGTCATAAATACCTTATCCAGAGGTCACTTTGAAGTTGAAATTTCCAGAATCGAGTTGTAAAAAAAAAAAAAATGTCAATCTTCCGCGAAGGTGTTCTTCATTGAAAATGAACCATCCCATCCTCTGTTGCCAATTTTGAAGAAACAACCAACAATATTGAGATTGTAGAAGTCGGTTTATTGAACAGATGCAGGGACCTCTGGGACAGAGCTTCACCTTCCCACGTAGGCTTGGAAACAGTCATTACAACCTTCCAGCTTCCAGTAACCTAGTAACCCCCAGGATTCTACATGCTCTACACAAATCATAAGAAAACAAATATGCATGTGAATATAACAGACGGGGTCTCTGCTCCTGCTTTAATTATGTAGAGACTGCACCATTCTCCACTCCAGTTGTGTGATGAAATAGTTTCTATAGCATTTGGCACCAGAAAACCTCTTCAATCATTGTTTTAGATGGACTGAGTCAAAAAGAGAGAGAGGGACCCCTTGGAATAGACAAGGGAAATAGGGTGTTAAACCTGAAAAGATGAGACCATTCCCTTGAACCTTATACTGGATCTAGCTGAGATCTAGCTGTAGAGTATTCATTGATGGAATCACAGGCACAAAACGTTTAACTTCCAAAGGTACAAAAACATTTATTAAAATGACAGAAATATGAACAAATTTACAATTGTACATCATACATTTTATAAAAGAGAAAAAACAATTAAAATTATTCATGAACTAATGAGACGGTTGGACAATTTCTTGTGACCTGCACAATCAAACGGACAGACAGAAGTTGCAAAACATATAAATTGTAAAATACAAGGTGTACATTCAATACTTCAATTTGATCTCTCCCTGGTCTTGTAAACTGAAACTTGAAAATCAACAAAGGAGGTGAAGGTTTGAATTGTACTAGGTTTTACGCGTCGACGCGTTTCGGTGGATATAATGTATTTCTCTTCCACCTTTTTCAAGACTACAAGTTCGGTGTCTGTCTTGTTTTGAGGCTTTGCAATTGTCCTACAACAGATGTACATACAATTACTGTTCAGTTTATTTCATTAATTATATACAGATGCATCATTATAGAATACAATCCTAGAAAAGGGTCCTGGATATACACATTTTCTATTTTGCAAAACAGTAATGTATCCTGGAGTGCATTCAACAGAACCTACGTGATATTATTGTAATCCTGTCTGCACTACCTATATGTACTGCACTCCTAAATATGTGCAGAACTCACCCTATAGAAGAAAAATAAATTTTAACAAAATTATCAACACATTGGTGCCAGATGAAACCATTGCTATCTAGGTAGATAACTATCTGTTTTAATAACTCTACCCTTTCTCTAAGGATACTCTCATTATGGGGCTGATGGCTCGAAAAAGGGGAGATGCCTAGGATTGAGATTTGTTCAAAAGAAGGTGATTTAGTATAAGAGTATTTTTCTGTGATTTACCTAAACATAATGATTAGGTCAAGGTTTTATTTAGAGTCCAAGAACCTGAACTATAGGCTATATCTATACACCTGGTAATGTGTCAGAAACCCTTTAAGCTACACAGTGGCCCAGACCTTAAACAGTATCTATACCGGTTATAACACGATTATGTTAGATATACCTGTGTTTAGATGTGTCGTGGTGAATTCTATAAAAACCACAACATAGAATGACAGTTGAAGTACTTCTCAGCGCTGTCGATGGTGTTCCCTCTATACCGGAAAACACATATGAACCCTATGTTAAAACTCTTTTAGACTGTCATTGCTATTTGAATATTAGTCTTTTAGTTAAAACACATTTATTATACACACGTACCTATCGGATTAGTAGAGTTCATTTTCATTAAGAAGGTTTAAAATTATTAGGGCGGCTGGTCCTTTTTACCGCAGTTGAATAGGAATATTAATATGGATTTCAAGCGTCTGGGCAGTGGCCTCGGCTGGAGAAGTATTCTCACCTAATCCAGCTAAATGAGAGAGAGTTAATTGGGAAAAGATTAGTTGGAGCCTAACCTCAGTCTCCTGTATAGGAGAACGAAAGTTTTTCTACTTCTCTGCCTTATTGCGTAAATTGGGCTAGAAACGGGCTCACCTGTGTGGGCGGATAAATCACGCTGCTTCGGGGTTTCCGGTAAGAATGAAATCTTACTCGCAGCGGACCAAACTTAAATGTAATGTTCTGTCAGGGGTGCATTTATCTTAGAGGTGCGTATTGCAGATTTATGTTCAAGCACTCTGGTACGTAGTTCTCTTCCGGTTTCACCCACATAACCGAGGTCACATGGGCACATGAGAAGGTATACTACGTTTTGACTGCGACAGTTGTTGAAGGTAGTTGGCTGGAGATTCTTACCATTATATACTATACTGTTGCCTGCAATACAATGAGGGCAAATGGAGCAGGTTCCACATTTAAAGTTACCTGTTGCTACCTGTCCTGTCAGAGTGAGTTGTTTTTCTTTCACAGTAGGGTAAGTGTGCACAAGACTATTTTTAATTGTCTTGTTGCGGCGAAATGAAAATAGTGGTTTATTAAGCTGGTTTTCGCTGTTCTGATTTAAAATTTTCCAGTTTCTATTTACAATATTCTTTATCTGATTGCTCAGATGGGAATATTGTGTGACAAAAACAAATCTGTCCGGTGTGGGATCAGATTTGTTTAATTTTCTTTGTGGGTCTAATAAGCTCTCACGGTTGTAGAAGCGAGCCCGCTTCAGTGCGTTTTTAATCAGTTTCTTAGGATAACCTCTATTTTCCAATTTCTGTTTGGTATTTTCCGCATGTTTATAAAAATCATCTAGATTGGTACAATTCCTGCGGAGTCTCAGGAATTCCCCGAATGGTACATTATCTTTTTGAGATTTCGGATGGTTGCTGGAGTATAGAAGGAGGGTGTTCTTGTCTGTAGGCTTAGTGTAGAGTTCTACTTTAAGGTAACCCTCTTCTTCTTTAATGATGATATCAAGGAAATTTACTTGTTGGTTACTGTGGTGTCCTGTAAATTTAAGATTGGGGTCGCCCATATTGAGCCACTCTAAGAAGTTTGAAAGATCACTGCTGGCACCGTTCCAGATGAAAATAATGTCATCTATGTAACGGTGCCAGCAGGTGATGTTCACAAAGTAGGGCGCTACCTCATTATATATATGTTTCTCTTCAAACTTACTCACGTATAAGCACTCCAGGCTCGGGGCACAGGTAGCCCCCATGCTGGTCCCCTTGATTTGGAGATATAAATCGTCTTTAAAGAGAAAAAAGTTCTTTTTGAGGATTAGGTAGATACATGACATTATGAATTGATCATTCCCTCCCTTAAGATCTTCATTTTCTAAAATAGAAGCTATTACTTTGATGGTATCATTTTGGGGTATATTGGTGTAGAGGGCTTCTATATCTAAGACGACTATAAGTTGGGTCGCCTTGTTGAACCCTCTACCTTCAAACGTTGTTATTGCATGGGAGGTATCTTTGAGGTAAGATCTCTGCTTTTTAACAATAGGTTGGAGGAAAAAATCCACGTAGCGACTAAGGGGCTCTAATAATGATCCAATACCGCTAATGATGGGTCTCATAGGTGGATTCTCTAATTGTTTGTGGATCTTGGGGAGACCATACATTGCCGGGATAACTGGGTGGTTGTTAAGGAGGAATTTGTATTCGTTGTCACTAATGTGACCTTCTTCTCTACCTTTGTTTAACAATTCAGCTACTTCCAGTTTTAGTGTATTCAAGTCCGTGAGTTTGGCTTTTTTATAGTGTTCCTCTACACCAAGGAGGTCTCTGATGTTTTTTTCATAGTGGCTTGTATTGAAAACTACCACTCCCCCACCCTTGTCTGCTGGCTTGATAGTGAGCTCATCGCAGTTTTGTAAATTTGCGAGAGCTGTCCTTTGTTCTTGTGTTAAATTGTTGTTAGGTTTGTTGATGTCCTTCCTGTTATATAATCCTTTAATCTCCATTTCTACAATGTGTTCGAATATTTCTACCTTTTTATCTAGTTGATTCAAATTGGGCAAGAAGGTTGACTTGGGTTTTAATCCTGTAACACTATCAGGAGGAATGTAGTTTCTATTCTCAAAAAATGTATTGAGTCTAATCTTTCTAAAAACGTTTTTTAAATCACTCTCTAGATTAAAAAGTGGATAGTAATTTGTTGGTGCAAAGCTAAATCCTTTTTGTAGAACTTCCTCCTCTGTGTTAGTCAATACTCTACTTGAGAGATTAATTATCGGAAGTCCTTTTACCTCCAGTACTGTTTGCTTCTTGTGGCTATGTATTCTTTTGTACTGTTCTGAGGTGGATGGTTGCGGGGAGGATCTTGGCGATTGAAACCTCTGTGGTTCCTCTGGCCCCGGAATGGGCGTCTTCCTAAAAAAGGCTCCCTATCGAAGTTGCGGCCAGATCTGTTTTCCTGTACTCTCTCTGATTCCTCCTCGCTCCCTGATCCAGATGTTTCAGAGAACGTGATCCTCCTATTGTCACCTCCTCTTGAGTATACGGGTCTTTGTAAGTACGGTCTCTCGTTCCCTGTATCATTTTTATTAGTGAAGTAGTCCTTGTTAGTGTATGGGTATACTACTTCTGTTGAGTACTTTTCTACATCCTTTTTAAACTTTTTAAGTTTTTTATTGGTTAAATACTCTCTATATCCCTCTACGTCATAGTTAATTTCTTCTAATTTCTTTTTGGCGTCTTCCAGTGCTGGTGATTGTAGCACTTGCGCCTCCAGTTTTTCTATTTCTTTTCTCTCTATCTCTATGATTTCTTGTGCTGTTTCTATAATTAGTATCAGCCAATCTCGGCTACAACGATTCGCTATCATGGTCCACGTTTCTATAGAAATTGTCCAACCGTCTCATTAGTTCATGAATAATTTTAATTGTTTTTTCTCTTTTATAAAATGTATGATGTACAATTGTAAATTTGTTCATATTTCTGTCATTTTAATAAATGTTTTTGTACCTTTGGAAGTTAAACGTTTTGTGCCTGTGATTCCATCAATGAATACTCTACAGCTAGATCTCAGCTAGATCCAGTATAAGGTTCAAGGGAATGGTCTCATCTTTTTAGATGGACTGAGGCATTCATCAGCTTGAGTCACCACAGACACATCTTTTTGTGCAATGGGAACGTGGCCTTGAGCCGCTCACCGCAATCTGAATGTATTTTCCGTCTCGCTTGCCTAGTCACTTTCTTTAGCCGTCGCCCCTCAGGGATGGTGCGGCAGATGATGAACTAGGTTTCCAGTTCCAGGCTTGTAGATGACTTTTTGTAATCGTAAGAGCCCCTTCTCGATGCGCAGAGGGTTTTTTGACACTGAACCCTGAAACAGCAGTACGAAAGGCTCGTGGGCAGTGCACACCATTATTTGATTTCCATTCAGATGGATGAGGAAATGGTAGTAGCCCATTAGAATGGATTTTGCTATCAGAATATTATTGCTCGGTCTCTGTTAGTGCACAACTGGCAGAGGCAATCCATACCTGCTGAACATTTTCTTGTTGCTGTAGAAGAACAGTGCCTAAGCCAGCGGGAATAGCATCACATGATACTTCATTGATGTGTCACAGAAATATATTGTGTCGTTCTGCTGCTGGTCAGTAGCATAGCAAGGGTGCCATTGACCCTAACGCTAGAAAGGCAATAAGACCCCCATCTTCTAATTCTATAATTTAAAAAAACAGACACTAACTCTGACTGGCTGCTTCACCATTGATAGCCACGCCCCTGTCGATAATGCGCCTTTTCGAAAGCATCTTCTTGTTCTTCATGCTGCACCTGCTTTCTTCTGGTCTCTTACAGTTTTTACGCGGGACAACAAGTTGAGAATGAGACTACTACAGTACATTACCTTCCCAATAAGACTTCAGACTTGAGAGACTGTAGGAGGAGCAGTTTTGGTATCATGGGTTTTCTTGGGGTCAGAAGCAATACTGACAGTTGCACACTTGCCAACCTCAACCATTTCCTCACAGTGTGAGAAAGGAGGCGGGGCTGTGAAGGTTCAAGGGCTTTGAGTCGGCCGATGTTAGAAGCATCATAGAGGGAGTGGGGGCCATATATTTTATCGCCAGTCTGGCCGAAGAATAATGGAGGGTTGATTGAGGGGGGTAGGATTGAGGGCCCATTGTGGATTGATAAGCCTCTCCTCTCTCCCCCCAAAAAACAAATAAAGGCCTTTTAGCCTCATTTCGTGTCCTGGTGGTTTAAAAGCCCGCAAGGGATTTTATAGTACCGAAGGGCCTTCACAATTGAGCTGGAAACCTTCTCTAAGTAGGATATTTCAGCTCACCTTCTTTTTGTCGTATGATACAGGTGTGGCGCCGTGGCCAGGGCGACTGATGCTGGAATCTGGGGATCACGGTTCGATCCCCCGGCTCCGGCGGCAGGTTAGCCCAGCACCATGTGACTCTGGGCAATAGTTTTCTTAATCTTCCCGACGGCCACCAGTGCCTAGAGACCCTTACGGGTGATTGTTCGCGCTTTACAAATGTGGAGTACTTACATAGGTTCTTCACTAAGTGACAAGATGAAACAAGTGACACTCGGCAGCCTTGTGTGAGTGTGCAGGCCTGCAGCTTTGAAACAGTATCTAAAAATCCATCCCCAGTTTCAGAAATTCTCACTTGCTGTGGTGCAATGTGAGCTAAATTTCTTTGAATTTGGTGAGAACACCATTCAGTCAGGACTCAGGAGAACTGTTGTTGTACGGATGTGGCATGCACCAGTCTGCCATGAATGACACTGGTTACACTTTGAACCTGTAACAGTTCTAACACTGCAGATGAATGTGCTTTCAAATTGTGGTTATACAACTTGACCATTCACCCAAAACCAGTTGGTGGCATCCTCTATTCAGATGAATCTTGGAGAACTATTTTGATCCATTTACTTCTGCTTCCAGATCATCAACTGTTGGAGTTATGTGCCTTTCACTTTTTATGGCGTGACTGGATATGCAGATGTCTACACATGTTCGAATTTCAGACTATAATTATGCACTTCTGGGCAACAACAAATGCTCACACCTTACAGTGGCGGGTGACACAATTACGAGGCGGTGGGGCGGATGGAGGGGGAGCGTAGGAGGGGGAACTCACAGGGGGTAATAATTAAAAAAGAAAAAAAACACTTACCATAACCTGCCAGCCACCTACAGCATCGCATCACGCTTCAGTGAACTTTCTGGTCACAGCAGGCACTGGGGCACCGTCACAGACTCCAAACCAATCCCCTGTGCTGTCCTCCTGGTTGAGAGCAGCATGGGGATTGGCCTGAGCGGGCTGAGAAAACACTCCGCTCAGTGGGGTTTCTCCAGCCCGGCTGCTCAATGCTACCGGGTTGGAGAAACCTAAGTGCTCATGTGTGTTTGGCAGGCCTGAGACGGCAGGCAAAACACACATGTGCACTTAGCAGGGCACATAGCACTCCTCCTCCCTCCTCCCATTCCCTGCCCCTCCCTGCACAGGTTGGCTCACAGTCAGCAAGTGAAAAATAAAACAATAGTAAAATATAATTTTATTTTTCACTTGCTGGCTCTAAGCCAGTGGGGCGACGCTCCTCTGCCATTGCGGAGGAGCCTCCCCTGACACCCAAGGAGTTAGAACGTTCAAATTCCTGAGTATTCCTGCATTCTCATGTTTTTACAGTTCCATTTCTACTTGGCACAGGCATAAAACAAGATCCACTAATATCTTACAACTAGAGGCTGTACCGACAAATCTATGGGGAGTTGATAGGCCTGATTCACAAAGGGTCTCCGCACTCGTGGCGGAGGCCCCGCAGTCGCGGGGGGATATTCCACACTCGGGGCGGAATCTCAGCAATGAGAGTTCTCATTGTGGACATTCTGCCTGTAGTGTGGACACCCCCCGCCCCCATGACTTAGGGGCCACCACCACAAATGCGGAGGCCCTTTGTGAATTATGTCCTTAGTATTTTCTCTTTTAAGCACCCAAGCCTTAAAAAATGTCCTTGAATTCATCAAGCTTTCATCTAATTCATTGACGGAGTGCCCAAAACAAAGGATATGAAGCAAAGAGTTTCAGCCTACTTGCAGCAGGTGAGAGTTCTGCCTGGGGGCTAAGTGATTGACATTCATTCAATTACACAACACACCCAGAGACGTCAGTGTATAGAGTAGCTATGGTTTTTCCAGATATTTCCATCACGCACTTGTGATGGAGCAAGAATTCGCACGTAGGTGACCTGCGCGCTCTATCACTTGCGCAGTGAGTTTCTTTTTTTCCATCTTTCACCCATGTCTGATAGAATGTAATCCTGTGTGCTCTCTCTCTTTCTCTTTATCCAAACTAAGCTCGCCTTCAGGATCAATCTTGTTTTCTCTCCATCGCAGACTTGTGAAAAGTCTGTGACTGATGCCAGGGTTGATGCAGGGGTTGAACAGACAGCTTGGCAAAGTGATCACCTTTACCCCAGAATTAACAGACCTTCTGTCTTGCCGTATATGCAGAGTCATGGGGAAGAGTAACTTAACAGTAACCACTTGGCGGCTTCTCATCAGATCATAAGGGTGCTTCGGGTGAGCACCAGCTTCACTCACTGATTCCACAGGCTCTGGTTTCATAAGCCAGGTTGCCAGGGATTCCTTAATATGGGTGGCACAGACTTCCGAAAGCTCATGGAGTGACCTGGTATGAGCATCACAGGTAGCATCGCCCTCTGTTCTGTAAATAATAATTGCTTCAGTTTGGCAGAGTTGCATCCCTGTATGATCTCAGTGCAAATCTACTCCTCTGGTGCGGCTGGTTCCCATGCACTGCCACGCCCCAAGCTCAAGCATGAAACACATGCATGGATTCCTTTGGAGCCTACTTAGCTAGCCTCAGAATGATATGTTTGTAATCAGGGTTAGCTTGAGTGCCAATTGAGAGCAGTCCTTTAGCATCATAATCATCCGATTGACCAATTGGCATAGTTTGTGGACCTCCCCATCGTTTAAATACAGCCATAAAGACCTGTTTCAGTTGATTTCGTGGGAAACGTTTGCCTTTAAATATGGACATGTAGAGGTTCAATCTTCACCTCAAAGAAAATGGTGAAGACAGCTTATCAAAGAGCAATATAGCTTGTCGGATTCTGGAGCTTGGTGGAGGTGGAGGTGGAGGTGGAGCAGGAGCGGTCGCGAGGACACCATTACCCACAGATCAGTCAGTCCCCAAACAAATCCACTGAATGAAGGACCCTTCAGCCAAGATAAAATGTCTGCCAAGCCATGTGTGTTGATTGTGGGAAAAGCTTCCCTTTCTATGCGTGTATGCCCGGCACAACAAATATGCGGCTTGGAAGGGGGCCAGAGACATGTCAATTGTCCCTCCATCAGCACAAACGTACAAGCTGGACTCATCACACAGAGACAAAGGTGAAGTCACTGATGCTGGACAGCAAAGAGGTCCCCTGGCACCGCCCCAACAGCATAGGGCCCAGAGGTGTTGTGATGGGTGAAGAAGAGTGCCTGTCAACACGCGCATGAGAAGGCATCCACACGCTACCTGTTTCTCAGGCAGGTCAAATCATAGAGCGTTAAACACAGTGAACAACAAATTACCACACCAAGCCATGCTCAAAGGTGGGGCCATGAGGGTATAGAGCGCACATCACCAGGAGAGGGCGCTAAGAACAGTGGGTCGGGATCTTGACTGCCGTTGAGCTGCAGGGATAGAAGCCAACAGGGATTATCAACAGAAACAGGTCTCACAAAGCGGGTAGACCCACCTTGGCATCTTATGTGTAATCAGGTATAGAGCATGCAGGCTGAAACCATGACATACATTCTTTGGCATGCTGTGTTCAAAGTGCCCAAGCCCATACCCTGAGGTCTCTTATTTACACTATGACCTCAGTAAAGCACTAAACCAAAATACAATGAAACGGAGGGTGGTTTGTATCCTTTCCAAAACACCCCCCTTTTGTACTGAAAGACATAACAGGCGCCAGTTCTGTAAAAGTACTCACATTCACTGCTTTTGTTGCTACTCACCAGTATACCCTAACAAGTGGTACACCTATCATGGCTATTTTAGGATTATGAATGGTGTACTCCAGCTGTCTTTATCTGGAGCACCAGGAGACTTCTTTTGCGAGCAAAGCTCTTCGATCAATGCTCAATTTTGCTGGAATATATATTGTTCCCTTCCTCTATGATCATTTTGAGATCTCTCTCTTAAAATCCGATCTCAATGGTTTTGATATACTGTATAGCCCCTAAGAAAACCCCACTACATAGGGACAACAGAACCGCACCTTCCCAATAAAGTTATGACAAGCCAGGGAATGTGATAAGGCCACACATACGAAACACTCCTACGTAAGCGGACAGGCACACTGTAGAGAGACAAGTGACTAACATCGTGAGATTATTACTGCAGGTACTTTTATCCCTTTCATTAGGATTTCCTATCATGTTGTTTTTTTACGATGGGATGTGAATGAATTACATCCCCTTCGATGTGGTTTTAGGGCAAAAATAGATCAAGGATTTTGTCAGACAACTATAGAGGCTTTATCAACCTTAGTGAAATGTGTTAATCACTGTTAGACCTTTATGCTTACTATAGCTCTAAAAAAGCTTCTTAAAGAACAAGTTACTTACTTTAGGTAACGATGTATCTGTAAGAGACATATGTTAGTTATAGATTACTTACCTTAGAATTACCCCCAAGTGTCAGACTTGATCCGGAGACTTTTTCTTAGCAGTACCACTGAGCATTGGTAGGTGGCGTCAGTCGACTCCCCATCCATCGTCGGCATCGTGGACACCGGAATGACGTTGCGGTACCTACATAGACGCCACCCCTGCCACCTGATGTCAGTTCTGACTTGACTTTCCATGCAAGAAGCGTAGAGCCATGAAAGACACTGACCACTGGTGTGCCATAACTAAGGCCTTATAAGGGAGTTCCTATCTCTTGAAGTAAGTTCACCGAGCAGGGAGGATGGGTGGGGCAGTACGGAATCTATAACTAACATATGTCTCTTACAGATACATCATTACCGAAGGTAAGTAACTTGTTCATCTGAAAGAGATTGTTAGTTATAGATTTCTTACCATAGAATAGATACCACAGCAATACCATCCCCGGAGGAGGGTCTGCGAACTAAGTTCACATCAGAAAGTCCTGGAGGACCGAACGGGCAAAATAGTCGTCCCTCCGGACTTGGCTTTCCAGGCCGTAATGTCTGGTGAACGTATGCAAGGAAGCCAATGTGGCTGCCTGGCAGATGTCAAGAAGTGGAACTCCACATGCTAACGCAGTCGTTGCTGCCGTAACCCTAGTGGAATGAGCACGCAGCCCCACTGGAGGTTCCTTTTTCGCTAAAGGGTAACAAAGTTTATTACAAAGGACAACCTATCGAGAGATAGTAAGCTTTTGAACAGCCCAACCTTTCTCGGCACCTACATAGCCAACGAAGAGTTGATCATCCACCTGGAAATCTTTTGTGCGGTGAAGGTAGAAAGACAGCGCACGTTTAAGGTCCAGACAGTGAAGTCTCTCCTCCTCCTTGGAAGGGTGCTGAGGTGGGAAAAAGGTTGGTAAAGTGGTCGTTTGTCGTGTGTGAAATGGTGTAATCACTTTAGGAAGAAACAAGGGCCTCGTCCTAAGCATCACTTTGTCCGGATGCACAGAGAAGAAAGGGGACTTAGAAGACAGGGCTTGAAGCTCACCCTGTGAGCAAAGATGATATCAACAAGGAAGGCAGTTTTTAGAGTGAGAAGCCTGATAGGACAGTTGTGAAGAGGCTCGAGGGGAGCACACATAAGATAGGTTAGAACAAGATTCAAGTCCCACTGGGGTATTATGAAAGGAGATGGAGGAAAGAGGTGAGTAATGCCCTTAAAGAATCTATTTACAATAGGGGACCTGAAGAAAGAGGGTTGATCTGGCAGCCGAAGGAAAGTCGAGGTAGCTGCAAGATAACCTTTAGGAGTGCCCTGAGCAGAGCCCTGCTGGGCCAAAGAAAGTATAAACAAGAGAACCTCTGAAAGAGGGGCAGAAAGGGGATCCACAGCCTTTGCTGTGCACTGTGCCACAAACTTGTTCCATCTACAGCCGTATACCGTTTTAGTGGATCGACGCCTGGCTGCCAAGATGACATTACAGACTTCGGGCGGAAGGTCAAAAGCTGTCAACTGTCACCGCTCAATCTCCATGCAAGGAGGTGGAGGCTGGACATTTTTGTGTGAAGAACCGTCCCCTGTTGTTGTGACAGAAGATCCTCATGAAGGGGCAGTCTGATAGGAGGATCAATGGCCATGCTCAGGAGCTCTGGATACCAGACTCTTCATGCCCAGTCCAGAACCACAAAAATAACTTGGGGCCGGTCGCGCTTGATCTTCTGCAGCACTCAGGCACAAGTGGTACAGGTGGAAAGCTGTACAGGAGGCGGTAACGCCACTTGCGACAAAAAGCGTCGCTGAGCGAGTGCCGCCTTGAAAACTCCAAGGTGCAGAACTGCTGACATTGCACGTTCTCTTCGGTGGTAAACAGATCTAACCACGGCTCTCCCCATCGCTGAAAGAGGCCTTGCATATCCTTCGAGTGAAGATGCCATTCGTGAGCTACCAAGCACCAACGGCTGAGTTAGTCTGCCCTGGCGTTCAGAGAACCTGCCAGGTGTTGAACCACCAGGGTCATGCCCTGATGTTCCAGCCATGTCCGGAGGCGAAGAGCCTCTTGACACAGGGTCCACAATCCCACCTTCCGTGTTTGTTGCAGTACCACATGGCGGTGGTGTTGTCGGTAAACACCTGCACCACTTTCCCTTTGAGAGATGGAAGGAATGCTTTAAGTGCCAGGCGGATCGCCCAGAGCTCCAACAGGTTGATATGGAGCCCAACTTCGCCGGAGTCTAGACGCCTCTGATCTCCACCTCTCCCAGATGGCTGCCCCATCCCAGAAGTAACGCATCTGTCACCACTTTTAAATCTGGTTGTGGAAGGGAGAGGGATCTGCCTCTTACCCAAGCAAGGTTTGTTAGCCACCACTGCAAATGTTGTGCAGTTCCCTCCGAGAGCTGGACGTCGTTGGAAAGATTCCCCTGGTGCTGCGCCCACTAAAACGTCAGGTCCCACTGCAGAGCCTGCATACGCCTTCTGGCATGATCCACCAGCAGGATGCAGGAGGCCATGAGGCCCAGCAGCCTCAGGGTCATTCTCACAGAAATCCGGGATAGAGGCTGAAACATCAGTATCATAGCCTGAATATCCTGGACTCGCTGCTTGGGAGGATGGACCTGAAACTGCACTGTGTCCAGACCAGCTCAGATTAAAGGGAGATTCTGAGAGGGAGTCAGGTGTGACTTCGGCATGTTGATAGTGAACCTCAGCGAGTGTAGGAGGTACGCCGTAGTCTGGAGGTGGGAGACGACAGCCTGGGGCGAGCCCGCCTTTAGCAGCCAGTTGTCGAGATAGGGGAAGACTGGAACCCCCAATGAGCTGTGACCACCGCCATCCCTTTTGTGAACACCCGAGTGGCACTGGTAAGGCCAAAGGGGAGCATGGTGAACTGAAAATGCTTGTGGCCTACCGTGAACCGTAGGTAGCGTCTGTGGGTTGGTAGGACGGAAATATGGAAATAGGTGTCCTGCATGTCCAGCACCACCATCCAGTCTCCAGAGTTGAGGGCAGACAGGACCATAGCCAACATGAGCATTTTTACCTTCTCCTTCCAGAGGAAGCTGTTGAAGGCCCGGAGGTCTAGAATAGGACCCAGGCCTTTGTCCTTTTCGGGCACTAGAAAGTAGCAGGAATAGCAACCACAACCTACTTCTGGCGCAGGGAGCCTCTCAATAGCTTTTTTGTCCAAGAGAGCTGAGATTTCCTGGCAGAGAAGCGCCAAATGATCCTCTGACATACGATCGAAAGGTGGCATGGAGGGAGAGGTAGTCTCGAAAGGGAAGGGAGTAGCCTCTTCGGACTATTTGAAAAACCCACCAGTCCGACGTGATGGATTGCCAGTGGGGCAGATGATGGCAAAGTCTGCCGCCCACTTGCTGTTGATGGGCCTGAAATGACAGACTAGGACAGTTTGGAGACTGTGGCAGGGGAGGAAAGGGTTTACTGGACACCCCCCAAAAAGCCAGATGTCCTCAACCAGGCATAGCGCCTAAGGGCTACCTACGTGTTAATCGTTCTGTCCAGTGAGTCGGTAGTATATATCTGATTGTGAATTTGGCTGCATCTCTCCCATCTGCCACTGCCTGGGAAAGAATGGCCCGGGCCTCCTTCGGGCACTGAGGCCGCAACTGCACAACGGTATCCCACATGGTGTGGGAATATCGGCCCAAGAGGCACGTGGTATCCACAGACAGCATCGCACAACTGGAGGAAGAGAACATGCGCTTCCCAATGTGATACAGCTTCTTG
Organism: Lissotriton helveticus; assembly: GCF_964261635.1. Taxonomy (NCBI): domain Eukaryota; kingdom Metazoa; phylum Chordata; class Amphibia; order Caudata; family Salamandridae; genus Lissotriton; species Lissotriton helveticus. The sequence goes on from NC_136057.1 coordinate 1,360,986,786, forward strand.
GATTCCCTATCTGGAGGGGCAGAAGGGAATGCACCCTTTGAATAAGAGGCTTGGACCACCAAGCTCTCAGGGGAAGGGTGCTGGGTGAGGAAAACTGGGTCACCCGGGGCCAGGCGATGGCGGAGGGCAATCATCCTTTCCACAGGAGCCCCCGTGCTGGGCTTGGACCAGGTGCCCAGGAGAATGTCAGTGAGGGCTTTGTTGAAGGGCAGATGGGGTTCAGAGGAGGATTCCGCAGGCTGAAGCACCTCTGTCTGGAGGTTAGTTCTGACTGCCACTGAAAGGAGCTCAAGGCCCAAGACTTCAGCCACCCTTCGCTCCACCGCAGCGTAGGGCGCTCCCTCTTCCGTAGCCACAGTAGGGGGAGAAAGCATGCCAAGGTCTGGAGAAGTGTCCAGATCACTGCCATCACTCAGGTCCTCTCTCCAGTCTGGTTCTTCCAGATGGTCTGCTAAAGGGTCCAGCAACACCTCCCAGTCCTCATCGTCACCTTCTGGGCAGTAGGGAACACCAGGGATGAACAGGGGAAGAAAAGTACCCTCTGGCATCTGTTCCAACGTTGACCGAGGTCAGTCCGGATCCGGTTCCATCTCGGGGATGAGGATGGGGATGGCGCCGGCCCGGGGCACCTCTTGTGCGGGGGGCATCGTCACTGGGATACGCGTCAGGGAAGGTCGAGTGAGATCGACCAGCGTCGATCTGATTCCAGGTTTGGATCCACGAGGCCCTTCGGCATGGGGGCCGGATCCACCGGAATCGAAGGCCCAGGGCCCTCGACCAGCTTCATAGGAACTGAAGGCGAATCGGCAGAGTCAGGCTGACCAAAGACGAGGTGGAGGGCCTCGTAGAATTTGCAGAGTTGGGCAGGGGACACTCAGGCTCCCAGAAATGGGGGGAGGGATGGGGTCATCCCTGAAGTAAGCATGAGGGATGAAGCCTTAGAGCGATGATGCTCCAAGTCCCACGTCGCATCAGCCAACCGTTGGGGAGAAGGCGAAGAGTACCAGTGCTTCTTCGCCTTCTTCTTCTTGGACTTACCCGAAGATCTCGAAGACTTGGAGTGCAACGAAGTGTAGGGTCTGCGCGAGGGGTCTCGCGACCTCCCCCTCGATTGAGACTGGAAACAATGCGGAACTGACCACCGGGCCCCAATAACTTTCTGGACTGCTCCCGCAAAGACTTTGGATTCATGGCCTGGCAGTCGGAGCACAACTTAGGGTTGTGGTTGGGCTCCACAAACCAAAGACACACAAGGTGCAGATCCGTCACAGACATCACCTTGTGATAGGAGTCGCAGGCTTGAATCCATCCGGCGTTGGGACATCCCTTGGACACCAGGAGTCGATGGACTTGGAAAAGAAGTCAACAAAATGTTGAAAATGACTCTAGGATCTGCGCTAGACTGGCACGGAAAAAAAAGAACTGACGTCAGCATGCAGGGGCAGAGTCTATGTAGGCACCATAATTTCATTCCGGCAACCACGACCCTCACGATGGGCGCGGAGTCGACCGACACCACCTATTGACGCGCAGGGGTACTGCTAAGAAAAATTCTCCGGATCCAGTCTGACACCTGGGGGTAATTCTAAGGTAAGGAATCTATAACTAACAGTCTCTTTCAGATTATGTTTTTAATTTTAGTTACATTTCAGAGCAATTAGCCATTTCAAACTCACTTTCCATTAGAGCTATTACAAAAGTGACATTTTCAAAATATATCCATATTCCTGCAACAGAAGATTTTTTTTGTCCTATAGAACTTTGGATTTTCTAGTACCATAACCATATAAAAACAAAGGTCAAAAGAATCTTTTACATTTTTACATGGTAGACAATCAGGGTAGGTAAAGAGAAAAAACGCTGAACACAAACTAAATTATCGCCAGAGTTCTGATTCAATGCTTAAAGCAACCCAAGGCAAGTCCGCAACATGATTTGAACAAGATCCCTTTCTTAAACTAAATGATTTTTCCATAGTGCCTCTAGTGCAAAAGTAAATATGCACAGACAAGATTCTGCAAGGCAAAAAGGTCAGGTGTTCAAGAGAATGGTGAGTTTGATGAACTCTTACACATTCTTGATATTAATTTGATTGAACTTCATTAGCTATTATTGATATTTTTCCAATCAGCAGCATTTCCTCACTTTTTTAGCTTGTCTTTACCTTTGCGACAGCAAACTGGTTGGTTGCAAATCAGTCTGACATCCATCCCAAAAGGAAGAACCTGAGCTGAACTGCTAGGCTATGTCATATTACACAGCAGAGCAAGAAATATCTGTTACAATAGACACAAGAATCCCTTGAGGAAGTACCCCCTGGGGAAATACTAATTCCATAGTGTTTGGATTTTAGGTCAAAGCCTGCCAGGCAGCAAAAGTTTCAAAGGCATACTGGGGACATGCTGAAAGCTTCCCTAGGAATGCACTCTGCTCATTGCTTAATATTGGCTTTGTGTTTTGTAACTCACATTTGCTTGCTTTATATTTGCTGGCTTTATTTGTTTTAGGCTGTCCAGCATGTCTGTGTGCCTCCCGCAGAGGAGGGACTGTTTACCACCTCTCTGGCTGACTCCTTGCATTCTTCCACGAGTGCTCACTTTCTGGGAACTCTTTTTTTCTTTTTCATAAGGCACTCCATGTGAGTACACATTTTCAGTTGTTTCTCTCGTATACTAGTTCAGAAAACAGTTAACATGCTGTATTTCTTTGAAAAAGTTTCCTGCCTCCTATCTTTCTGCTTGACTGATTCTACTTCTCTCTGCCACTACCAGTTCATCAATTGTGCATGCCTGTGATGAACAATGTTCTGTCTACAAGCTTGTTTATTTTGGTCAATGTCCTGTACAAATAGCATAACTTCAGCAGCCCCCTTGTTCCATTTCACGGCCATGCCATAGGTGCTGGGAGTGGGGGTGTTGACGCACACCCAAAATAACCATGCCAGAGTTCAGAAGAGAATGAGCAATAAACAGGCCTTTACATTTTGTTTTTATATTGTCACATTTGCTGTTCATTCAAAGACAGAAGTCAAATGTTAGGCTCTGGCTTTAATACTATCAAAACAAACCAATGAACTAGGTGATGCTGATTTCCACACATTATCGTATGTGTGTTGTACAGTTTTATCAGTAAAACTGTATGTCTGTGCAATTGTAATGGTCATTTCAATTGAAAATGTGTTGTCTGGAATGGCAGTGTGCTACTTAACCATGTTTTAGTCATATATTTGCTGCAGTGTGCTCCAAAATGTATCACCCGCTACATACTACACCCTTACCACTCTCCTGTTAAAAACATTGGCTACACTAGTTTTTTGTGCGACACATGGATTTTTCCAATCCCTGTGACATCAGTGATGTAGCATTAATGGTAGCACCCCCACTCTGAAAATTATTTCAACACCACTGGTGCATGTCAATTGTGAAATGTCAGTTCATTCATGAGCCCTTGTGGTACACAACTTTTCAACTATCCTGTTTCTACACAGCTCTTAAAGGAAGCAGCAGGCTCTCATTTAAATAGCATTTGCTCAAACATCTGGTGCATACTTCTTAGCTTTATATTTCAGTACTGAATGTTATAACACAAGTGCTAAAAAAGACTAGTCTTCATCAATGAATAGGATCCACTGAAAACAGTGTAGAGACACATTCAGAGGACTTTTCACAAGTATCTAAAACTGCACAGTAATGTAATTAAAAACAATAAAGACGTATGAGCACGGAAACTCCAATTGACAATTAGAAGACTCACCCAATATGATGCTTTTATAAGCAACATTTATAGTGCAAGTCTTGAGAAAGTGGAGGGTCTTTGTCAAAGAGTTTCTATATCACTTGTTACCTTAGCAGAACCTGTTTCTAAGCATTCCTAAAGTTTACATATGAGAGACCAAAGGAATGAAATTGTGAGGCCTAAGATTCTATTTAATTCCAGTTCAATAACCAAGTTACTTCCTTTGCACAGTCGACTCGCTAAAGGTTTCAAGAGGAAGCAGCGAAGGCTTACCCCAGGGTGCAGTAAAGGGACAGCAACTCAGATACAGCATGGCACAGTATTGTCAAATCTGTGTCTCTACTAAAGACTAGGGGCATAATATAGAGGGCAGTAACGAATGAAACTCTCAAAATAACTCCACAACTCAGTCCACACCATGTACATCCTTCACTCCACCTACATCAACCTTACATCCACCTGTCCCCAGACCACCCACCCTGCTGCCATCAATGCAGTGCTTTGCCGCACTGCAGACCATACTTTGTCGCCCCTGGAATAATCTTTGTGAGTACCTATGGTGTACAGCATCAATAAAAACCACTGGCAAAGTCAAGCGGTCCCAAAGGCAAGATCTATTGGCTGTGACAATACTTGTTCCTCCATGCAGTCTTACATCCTCATTTTGCTGGATGCAATAAGGTATAGCACAGTAATACCACTTGTTCTCCTCTTTCCAAGATTCAAAACTCTGAATCTTATATTTTACCCAACACATGTTACAATAGATATACCTGAAAATAATTTGTGAGTAGAAGAAAAATTGTAGGTCAATGACAAACGTACACACTTCCTGGAATTAAGTTTGAACACATGCATTCGTTTGCACCTGAGTAACCATTACTACAGCCATTGTAATGATGGCCATTGATTGAGAGGTGGAAAATCAGCACAGTGAATAACGCTGTTCACACCATAACCTCTCGAAAACTTTTTTATTTATTTATTTTTTTTATATATTTTTATTAATTATAACACAAGAGTAGAAATGTACATTTCGGGTATCATTGGTATAACATATTACAGTGGCGAACGGGCAGATGAAATAAAGAAATACAATCCAATTGTAGGCCTCTGGAAAGCATCAATACCAGCCGAAGCTGGGTCAAAACAATACAAGACAAATAATCATAAGCAAACATTATCAGAATCTGCCCACCAAGGATACAGGATATAAAATTAGACACTCGACACCCGAATATGCATAACAACAGGCTCAGGAGAATATGCCACATCTCTTGTGGAGAGGGGAAAAGGGAAAAGATAGGTCATAGAACAAAAGAAAGGAAAAATAAAAAACCCCCCCACAACCCCCCACCCTGCACCCCTGCGGATGGCTACGACCTAACCCCACTAGCAGTGTGCCTGTCGCCCCCTACACTACACCCCAATTAAGGGAAAAGACGGAGGAGGAATATCTTACGACCCAATGCGGGCTCCCGGACTCCCCTCCCCCCCGCCGCGAACAGATGTTCCCCACCATGGTACTAAGAGAGGTAAAGCAGACTTATAAGCAAACTGATGGAGAAATCACCAGGAGAGAAAATACCATCCCGCCCAGCCCCAGACATAACAGAGGCAGCAAATCCCATTGTCGAACACAGTCAGTACACCAAAGCCAAAAAAGAAGAATCCCATATGGCCCTCACTCCCACCGATACCACCCAGCAGTGTCAAAGGAAGTCTCTGTACAGAATTAAAACAGTCAAGTTCAACCCTGGCCTCTACGATCCATCACACAAACCCTCTCCAATAGGACCAACACAATAGCAAAGGAGTCAGAACGTTGTAGAAAGGGGAGAAGATCTATATAGCATGAAAGGGTCAGAAGAGTCAATTCTCGAAGTCTATCAGGGATACGAAAGTCAATCCAATGAATATCGATGGAGGTCCCCAGAAACGAAGAAAGAAAAAAGTCCTGTGAGGGCGATGACTTTGCCGAGTTTGCTGGCTGGTTAGGGGCTCCAGTCGCGGGCCGCTGTAGTTGCGCAGATATAATAGGCGTCAGATTAGAACGATGCTCGGGGTTCTCCTCCCGGATAAAATCAAACTTTGCGGGGGTCACCATATGGTGCGGGTCTGACTCTGGGCTAGGGTCCGGTCTCGAACAAACAGTCTCGATGCGTACAGTTAGGTTGTGGAGAGCAGCCTCCATTTGCCAGTGAAGAGCCCCGATGGCGGCCATGACGGTCCCCAGCGTCGGTCTACACGCCGTCCGATCCATCTCCGCTTAATCGATGACAAAGCAGGTCATCAACCCCGGAGGTCGGCTACTCCGGGGAAACCAACTGGAGTGGGGTGGGCGAAGTCGACTGGCGACTGTCAGGCTGTGCGCTCGTTACACCGCTGCCGAGAGCGGGGGGCCCCCCCGCGGACCCCGAGGGCTGCAGCAGGGTCCCAGGAACCAGACCCCCACTCACCACGGCATCCACGTCTCGTCGCTGTCTAGCGAATATACGCAGGGACTAGAGACAACCACCAGGATCGAGAATTTGTGTCACTCCAATGAGACCGGACCCTGCCAGGTACCCGCGGCCGATGTTGTTCAACTGAAACCCGGCTGGGTCAGTACTCGAGGCCCCGGCTTACAGTCTGGAGAAGGCCCGAAAATGACAGACGGTGTAACTTCGTCAAAAAAGGTGATAAAGACTCCGGGATTGCGTTCCTGGACTCAGTGACGATTCGGACACACGGGAGTCTGGCGGGAGGTCAGGATTAAGTTCAGGATATATCCACCAGCGACGGAGGTCGACGGAGCCGGGAGCTTATGCGGCCATCTTGGTTGCTAGCGTAGCTCCTCCTCCTCTCGAAAACTTTTAATTCTTCTTAAAAGGCATTGTAAAAGTCAATATATTTCAGGATGGCATGAATCTTCATGTTTTGGTTGTGAAATATAAATGTTTATCTTTGATATATATATATAAATATATATGTGTGAGTGTGTGTGTGTGTGTATATATACACACACACACACACACCCACACACGCACACACACACACACACACACACACATACAGACACAGTTTACCACCTAACTGGAGGGCTCTTATCACTAGGTGAAATAAACCTCTTGATCAAAGCCCTCTATTTCTGTCTTGTACCTAAGGACCATAATAAAGACAACATGATAAGAGACCTAAAACCCTTTGAGAAGATGCAGACTTGCAGAATACTTTCAAAATAATTCTGATGTTGATCTGCCAAGCTACCTTCCAGATCGGTTTAACAAGTGCCACCATCCCAAATCATGAACTCCAATGTGGTAGAAACCCTGTTCTTGAGACATACATTTTATCCATCAACAAACTCATCAAGGAATGAATACCTAAAAAGATTTTTGATAACATCCCCAGAGAAGAAACAAAGGCTCTCCAGCACCTTCAACAGAGATTGGCTGTCATTATAAAACGGTCAGACAAAGGTGGTGCAGTGGTTGCCATGAAAGTGAGTGATTATATTAAGGAGGAAATGAAACAACTAATGTATACCAACACTTAAAAACCTTTAGAAAATGGTCCCACAGAAGAATTGAACAAAGATATTAAGAACATGGTTGTAAGGTAACCTCAGGCGGGTAACTCCACTCTGTCAGCGGAGTTTGCAGAGATTTTCCTACTCCGCGCTCCGTGGTGAACGCAGAGTAGGCAAAAAACTCTGCCTCCGTGGCGGAGCGGAGTTATCTGCTCCCTCCCACCTCCCAAAGTCTTTAAAAATGTAAAAAAGAAGCCACTTACCTGTCGTCTGCCGCCTCCCCTGCCTGGACGTTCGCTGTCCTGCTCCTCGGTCCACGCGTCCCCTTCTGTAATAAAAAAAACTACGTTGTACGCGTCAGACGTACGACATAGTTTGTTTTTAATTACAGAAGTGGACGTGAGGACCGAGGAGCAGGATGGAGAGCAGCCAGGTAGGGGAGGCAACAGACAACAGGTAAGTGGCTTCTTTTTTACATTTTTAAAGACTTTGGGAGATGGGAGGGAGCATATTTCCACTAAGTTTTTTTAACTCCGTGGAAATATACATAGAGGCCCTACGCCCTCTACACCCAGGGTTATTGTAAAGTACAGAAGCTTAAATCTCATTGAAGAAACAACAGCAAATATACTTGTTCATGATAAACCAAGACCTGGAAGATTCTATATGCTTTCCAAAATTCACAAAATAGACAATCCTGGCCATCCCAACATCTCTGGCAATGATACAGCCACTGAGAGACTATCTGTATTTATTGACCTGCACCTCTATCCCATTATCCAGGAACTTCCATCATTTGTTAGGGATAACAGCCACTTCCTTCAGATTACTGAAAAACCTACACATTTGATGATAACACTCTTGTGGCTACATTTGATATTACATAATTATACAGCAACATAGCACAGGAGGACGGTCTTATGGCATTATCTGAAGCTCTTATAAAAGAACTGTGAAAAAGCCACCAACCAACGTGCTTAGTAACTTTGCAAGACTTATTCTTAAATCCAACAATTTTACCTTCAATGGCAAATACTATCTTCAGATACAAGGATCTTCCATGGGCTCTTGGATGGCTCCATCCTATGCAAATATCTTCATGGGCAAACTAGAGGACTATATACTTGCTACTTCTAGCATCAAGCCACTGGTTTGGCTAAGATATATTAATGATATATTTATAATATAGAATGCAGGAGGTAGAAAATTGGAATGATTTACAGCTTATATCAACACTATCCATCCTGCCATCAAATTTACCAGCAGCAATAATAAACAGAAGCACCATTTATGAACAAACATTAGAACTATCTGTACCACAAGCCTACAGATGCTCACTTGTATCTAATCTGGACTTCATGTTACCCACACTGCACTAAACTCAGCATCATTTACAGCCAAGCACTCAGAACAAGACAAATCTGCAGCAATGAGGGCACTTGTAAAGAACATCTACAGGAGCTTGCTAGATTATTTCAAATCGGGGGCTATCCTCTATATATCATACAGCAACAAATTGACAAGTCTTTGCAGTTACCCAGGGAAGTACTTATTTGGAACACCAACAGGAGAAAATAAAAGTGACTGAATCCCATTTGTGGTTGACTATCATCCATCAGCTCCCACCTACAGAAACATATTGCAAAGAACATTTCCCTTATTATCCACTTGTGAAAAATTGCAAAAACGTTTTTCCAAAACCGCCAGTCATTGCTTAGCGCAGAACTCCCTATTTATGATCTGTTATTCTGAGAGCTAAACTCAAGCAACCTGTACCAAATGCAGGGGTTCATTGCTGTGGTCATAAAAGGTGTATCACATGTGAATACCTTTTACGAACATCATCAGTAACTAGTTCTGTTACGAGAATGACCTCTGGAATAAGACAGCATCTTACATGCAGCTCTACATGCACTATTTATGGGATTTACTGCAAACAACAAAGCTGAAAAGCCCCAATATGTAGGCCAAACAGTGAATAACCGCCATACACGATTCAGGAACCACAAGCGAAACAGTGGAAATCTAGCGCATATATGTGTGCAGTTGCAGAAGCTTTTGATTACTAGAACACGTTGGCCCACTGGGGCAAAATACCATAAATGTAACTTTTAGCGGACCTGGGTTTGAGCCTGTTGGTTTCTATTTATAATTTGTATTTTAAATTTGGGAATGCAAATTGATGGAATGGTTGATAAATGAAGTAGTTTATTGCAACTCAATGACTACAAGCAATGTAACAAATCATTTATGTTGAAATTTTATGAAATTAGCATACTTACGCAACATTTCTCCCTTCGAATGGCTTTTGCAAAACATTATGAGTATTTTCATTTAGGACAAATGTCTGAAACGCGAAACATGAGTGGAAATCTACCGCATATATGTATGCAGTTGCATAAACTTGTGGCTATCAGAACACATTGGCCTACTGGGGCAAAACACCGTAAATGTAATTTTTAGCTGCCCTGGGTTCGAGCCTGTTGTTCTCGATTTCTAATTTATTTGGGAATTTAGGGAATGCAAATTAATGGAATAGTTGTTTAATTAAGTATTTTACTGTAATTTAATGTTTATAATCAAAGTAACAGACTATTCATGTTAAAATTATATGAAATGAGCATACTTACGTGACCTGTTTTTAAAATTGCCTGACAAACTACGAGTCTGTTTTCAATTTTTATGAAAGACACGGAGGTTGTGTAGTTATAAATGGTGGAAACTTTATGTAAAACTGCTAGTGAGCAAGCCTGCATGAATAAGAAATTTGAAATGCCGACGCATGTGGAATTTGTGGAATTGCTAATTTTGATAATGTGGCAAAACATAGCAGCTATTTTTAAACAATGAGATTAAAATTGTGGAAATATGTATAAATGCTATGACAAACTATGATGATGAACGAATGAGTTGCACTTAAGAGCATTAGTGAATACTACAAAATGGCACTTACATTGGTAATGCTGTGAGAGTCCCTTTTTCATTTTGACACTTAATTGTAATGTGGATAAAAATGGTGGCCGGCACCGAGGAAGGCATCGCCGAAACGCCTTCTGTTTGTTTGAGAATAAAAGAACCCGGAAGAACGTCTCTCGTGAGTGTTGGTTTTCTCTTCTAATTGGGGGGATCGGAGCTACGAAATATTGTGGCTTGCACAGCCACTTTCCATGCACCCGCCCGTGAGTGATTTCGCACAATGTGCAGTCTTGAGCTTTAATATATATATTCATAAAAATGCATTTATGCCATTATTAACAACTGCCGTCATGAGTTAGGACATTTAATCATGTACATGTATATTTATTTGAGTTTTTTTAAATATTTAAAGCTCTTATATAATTGATTATTAAGAATCTGAATTTTTATTATATATTTATTGCTATTTATATTTTAGTAATGAATGTACATCTTGACCATATCTATATAAAAAAATAGATATTTATTTGGTTTAGCAGTTTGTGACAAATAAACATAAATTGTTCGTTTAAAATGATTACATTATTATTTAAGTTTGCCAAACTAGACATATACATTTATGTGTTCCATCTACCATTGATAAAGCTTTAGTATCTTTTCCATGTTTATCACCACGTGCATAAGTGCCATAGTATAATTGGTCTATTCTCATTACTGGCGTTGTCATGTGATCAAGGTCCTGTGGGGACTGAAACGCGTAATGACGGCAAATAAACCAGCATTCTAAGCACTGATTCTTGGGTCCGTGTCTGCTTGCTTCTTGAAAACGGAGATGGAGAAAAGCCGCGACTTTCATATATATATATATATATATATATATATATATATATATATATATATATATACATACACATTAAAAAAACAATGACATGTTAGTAGTTATGCTTCTATAAACATAAAAAAATAGAAGCCTTGAAATTGATTAGTTATAGCATTCAACATACAAAAGGCTCACCATACCTCACACCCCTGCCATGGTTTGTCTGGGCAGACAGTTTTCATGTGCCACTGTCAAAATGGTACACAGAGCATTGTAAATGATATGAGTTATGGTGTGTCTTGTCTGTGCCTGTAAGTTAATTGGCAATAGTGAACTGCAGCCTCTATTGTGTCATTCATTACAGTGACAGTGTAAACATGGCTACTGGCCTACCATTGTAGCCTGGTTGTGGCAGTTTAAAACTGCATTTCCACCCACAAAATAAACCCTCTTGACAGGTCAAAACCTCCCTTTAAAATATGAATAAGTCACACCTAAATAGGCTTTTGCCCATACTAGGCAGGGGGTATGGTATTTAAAAGTAGAGCATGTAGGAATTTAATGTTAACATGTCCCTACCATGACTAGCACCCAAAAGCTATTTTTCACTGTGACAGGCTTACGTGTCCCATGTAGAAAACCACAGTACCGATTAAAATCCTACTACTGTATCTCAGGAATGGGACTAGGTAGAAAATGATGAAACAACAATTTTAATAGTTATTAAAATCAGATTAAATTGTGAAGTTGGGATTTAAATAAATAGTAAGGAAAAGTAACTTTTAGAAAGTTACCATTTCCCTGTCTGAAGTTCCTGAAGGCTAAATGTGCATGTGCTCTCCCACTATTGGCAGACAGTAATTAGCATTTGAATAGATGTGAAAAAGGTGTGAAGTGCTTTCCAGGAACAAACAATTCTGACCTGATTGGTCAAAGATGACTCCTCTGAACATGACCAAATATGCATGGTGGGTTGTATGCATTGCTTTTGACAATGCAGTGCCAAACTCTGCTTGAATGTCAAATCCTGCTTGACAGGCCGGCTGAACATTTACATATACCAATGGGGGTGCACTTGAAAGGAAGGGAAGCAGGATGCCAAAACAATTCCTGTGTATCCATTCTTTGGTTTGCGACAAAACCCTGTTTTTCTGTACTAGACTTCTGTCTCTGGGTTTATTGAGGGTACAGTGATTGCCCCAAACTGCATTTTACACATATCCCCAGCTCTCAAGGCCCACGTTTACTGTGGCTGAGTACTTTTGCCATCTTTAAAATGCCCAAAGTGGATAGGGTTTGGGCCACAAAACTTTTGGTTAGGTTGTGCCCAGGAGTCATTCCCACCCACGAACTCAATGAAGCTCAAAGTGTGACCCTCCAAACTTCTACATGTGGCCCCCTGACCACATGCAGCACTTGGCTGCTGTTTACTTGACTAACCAGTAACATTAAAGAAATGTAAAAAAACGGGCAAGTATTTATGTAAAGGTCAATTGACGTTAAAGAAGGAAGTAACTAGCGTGTCCTGCACCGCTTAACTTTAGAAACACCTTCATTTTTAAAGACATCTTGCAGCAAAACTGTAAAAGTATAATCAAGTCTGTTCAGAATTAAAAAAGTATATTTCATTAACATGCAGAACCAGTTAACCTTAGTACATCAGACTATATCAGTTTATTGAGAAGTATTTTCTTTAAAGTGATAGCTTTCAAACATGAACTTAGAAACATTTATTCTTCTCCCACACCCTGATAACAAAGCAAATAGTAAACTAAGAGGTAAGTCAGTTGTTATGTGAACTCTTTGGGTGGCATGGGTTTCTATTGTACATGAACAATATAGTTTATTAAATCAATCGCAGAAGATTTTGTACAGCACACATTCTGCGTTAAAGTATTTCGAGATCCTCATATGCGTTAATTAAGACAAAGGAGGTAAAGTGAAATAAAAAAATGTCTAGGATCACACAATTTGATAAAATGGAGAAGCTGAGATTAATCCAAAGTTTTTAGTTTTACATTGTGCAATTCAAACACTACATCCATAAGCCTCCCTTCCCCTACACCCACCTTCCCACCAACCCCTCCCTCCCCCGAACACTCACCCCTGACCACTACCCTGCTGGCAATAATTCCACCCTTGTTCACATCAAAGACAAAACTTTGTGGCCCCTTTGAAAATGTTTGCAAGTATCCATGCAGTAGCTCATGCTAGGCATAAGTGAGGCACCTCCAGGCACACACTTCAGTACACTCCTGAACCGGAGGAGGATTAGAAGAGGGCTGAACCTAATGCCTGTGTCTTGAGATTAGGCCTAAAGGATTGGACCTGCTCTCTCAGGTAACCATGACAAAGAAATAGACTCCAGAGTCATAAGGCTGACCTTCGTTAAAGCTACTGGGACAGAACAAGTTTCAAGAGGCCTTTTCATAGAGCTGCCCAGCTGGAATGGACCTTGCAGTTTTGCTTCTGCCTGACACCCTGCAGGTATCTAAGTGTCTCCTCTGAGGTCCTGGGGATTTTAGAAGTGTATTGCTGTGGTGAATTGGGGCTTAAAGAACTAAAGTCAGACTGTAAAATCTTTGACCAGGATGAACATGGTTGTTGCAACCGACCTGCACTCCATCACAGTAAGCATCAAATTGCACCCAAGGTCCCAGTCTACAGCAACCATTGACAAGCTTCTTGGCCTATTCCTACTCAAAACTTTAAAAATGCAAATCTCTTATTGGATATATACCTCTTAATATATATATTTTAGCCCCAGGTGATGGGGCTTCCGGGGCCTGAAGTCCAACCCTAAGCTGAGCAAACCAAAGACTGTGTGGGGCTGCCAGCCTGCTGGGTGTTTGGCCTAAGGGTCTGGCGGAAGGCCAAGCCTTGTGACCAACCATCTGCTGCACATGGCCAGTAATAATCTAAATTTCCACTACCCTAGAATGCAGACCAAGTGTGGTTTAAACAATAGGGCTTCCTTTGAATTTTATAAGGGATTTCATTACCCAATCATATACTGTTTTCTCATCATGATGAACCATGGTATGCCATGAAGCTACTATTGAGTACCGCGGCACAATATATAACTATGTTTTTGTGCATTTATAACTTTAACACCACTGAACCAATTTAGATATACTACCAAAAATACCCTTTCCCCCTCATAATCTATATTTCAGTAAAATTCCATCTACACACATTTTCATGCTAGGTATCTTTAACCTACACTCAACGACACAACCCACCATACCACTCCACTGCACTGACACGAAATTCCACTGTGTTGCAAGTCACTCCACTCTAAGACACGACCAGCCTCTCCACTCCATGTCACTGCACTCCCAACTATGCCACTCAAATGTACACCACTCCACTCTATGGTATTTCACCATACGCCATTCAACTCTAAGCCACTGTACACCACTCCACTCTACGCTATTTCACTTTGTGCCACTCCACTTCACTCTACACTAACCCACTCTATGCCACTCCACTCTACGCCACCCCACTCAACGCTATTCCACTCTAAGCCACTCTACTCCATGCCAATGTACTCTGCAGCACTCCACTCTACCCTATTCCTGTCTATGCCACTCCACTCTATGCCACTTCACTGTACACTATTTGACTGTACATCACTCCCCTCTACCCAATCACACTCTACGCCACTCAACTCTACACCACTCCACTTTACGCCACTCCACTCTACCCAATCCCACTCTATGCCACTCCACTCTTTTCCATTCCCTCTATGCCAATCCACTTAACATAACTCTACTCTATACCATGCTACTCTACATCAACCCATTTTACGCCACTTCACTGTACTTTATTCCACTGTATACTATTCGACTCTACACTACTATATGCCACTCCACTTCACACCATTCCATTCTAAGCCACTCTGGGTATGCCGCTCAACTCTACACCACTCCATTCTATGGTAATCGACTGTATGCCACTCCACTCTACGCCACCCTACTTTATACACTCGGCTCTATGCTACTGCACTCAATGACACTACACCCTACGCTGTTTCACTCTACACCACTTGACTCTACGGCAGTCTACGCCACTCCACTCTATGCTACTGTACTCTATGCCACTGCACTATATGCTTTGCCTCTCTAAGCCACTCCACTCTATGCCACTCCACTCTGCGCCACTCCACTCTATGCTGTTCCTCTCTACGCCACTCCACTCTGTGCTATTCCACTCTATACCACTCCACTTTACACCACTCTACTGTATATCTCACCACTCTACCCAATTCCATTCTATGCCACTTGACTCTACGCCACTTCACTCTATGTATTCCACTCTATGCTACTCCACTCTATGCCATTCCACTCTACGGCACTCCGCTCTACACAACTCCACTCTATGCTATGCTACTGTATATGAACGTATTCTATGCACTCCACTCTGGGTTATCCCACTGTACACCACTCAACTCTACACCACCAAATGCCAATCCACTTTAAGCCCGTCTAGTGGACACGCTTGGTGTTCGGCAGCCCCGACCTTCGATAGTGCCTGCCACAGGATTCTGAACAAAACTTTGGGCTCAGCACTTACTGTTTTACACCTTATGTCAGAGATAGCTAGATTTATTTGTAATAATCCCCCCAAAAATGAAAATAAGGACAAGGAGAAGTATGCTGGATTCATGTAAACTCGTTTACAAACCTCTATCATGTTTTTTAATGTTTCATTCTAATCGTTAGTGCTTAGCAAAAAAATAAGTGCTGATCATCAGAATGAAATAGAGCCCTTCTGTCGGCAAATAAAAGGTAGCATCCTCGCAATTGGCTTTCGGTATAGTCCCTCTGCTGCGCCTGTATAAAAGCAGAGCACATGCTGATTTACTGCAGTAAAAATGTTTGACATACTGTTTTGGCCATTATGCAAGAAGAGCCCTTCACAATAGGAGCTTGGTTATGTTCAAAGCGTGCAGGGGCAGTTGACTTGCTGGAATGTTTGGGCATGGCTAAGACATCCCTGGACAGCTTCCATCATCATTGGCAGGCTCTCTGGTCACTGTGTGAAATCCAAGAGCCCGCCCAAATTCGTACTGGAACCAAAATCAGCCCTGGAACAAATTATCTTATCAGCCCTGCTTTCCTCAGTCCTCACCTTCCATTCATCATTTGTCTTCCTCTCGCCTCCGCCTCTCTCTCTCTGCTCTCTCTCCATCCTCTATCTTTCCTCACACTCTCTTTCCCTCAACTCGTTCTCTCTATCCATCCTCTCTCTCTTCTTCTGCCACCACAGTGGCAGCTGAAACAAACGCAGAAGTGTTATGGAGGGTGACAGAGGTGGCCAAGGTCTCCAAAAACTAGCTTCCAGTGGCTTCAGGAAGCCTGGGGAAATGCCCAATGAGATAAATGGCCAATCCGTCCTTGGGCCAGTCTGAGATGCTTTAGAGTTTAACAGGGTTCTCCAAAGTTTTTACAAGACAGCCCCACTGATACTAAAGTTTCATGCTAATCACTTCCCATGTGATTACTTTCAATTTGCAATCATTATATGCAAACGTATGTCATGTGGCTATCATAGGAATCTGACGTCGATTTCAGGCTCATTGACCAGCATTGGGATCACTCCTGTGATGAGTGAGTCGCATACCAGACAGACCATTCAAGTGTTCTAAAGAGTGCACACCTAATCAGCTTTAAATAGTGTAGAGTGCCACAGGGAGCACCTTACCAGCAGAGTCAAAGCCAGCTTAGGTTTGTACAGTTGTTCGCGACCCTTGACTCACCACGGACAACCTTAGTGGCTGAATACTGAAAGTGTGGTAACGTCTGAACACTGAAAGTGTTAAGTGAGGCACTTCTACCCTCTTTGGACACATAGGGGCCGATTCCGATCCTGGAAAAACGCTGTACAAATCATGGTATGGAGCGTTTTACCCATACAACTCGTACTTGTAAGGAGGCCCCTACAACCTAGGAAGTATGATCCGTACAAATAGACGCACTCCATACAAATTGTAAAAAAGACCATACAACTCGTATATACAAGCGATTCCGATTCGGATTGCTCTGTACGCGACGTTCCCATATATTCCCGGCAGCAGATTACAACCCGGCAAGTACGATTCGTTCAACGGCACTCCGTACGGCTCTTTTTTTACAAGAGCCAAAAAATGCCGGAAAAACCTTGTACGCCTCGAAAACAGTACGAGACAGACCCCCCCCATGTATGCGTCGTACACCCCATGAATACAGGGGTACGGTGCGTATGTACGGTGCGTACGGATGACACGGAAAGTGGGGTACGGTGCGTACATACGCGATGAAGGGGTACTGATCGTGTACGCAACGTACAAGCACCGTACCCCAAAATCGCCTGTGTACACACAGTACCCCAAAATCGCCTGTGTACGCACCGTACCCCAAAATCGTGTACGTACACACCGTACCCCAAAATCGCATACATTCATGCGCGATGTTGGGGTACGCACCATATACACGCCTCGCATGTGGGGGGACCCCTGTACGCCTCATACCCCTATACGACCCGTACCCCGGTATCAGTCGTACCCCCAGAACGAGCCATACCAGGGTACGAGGCATATAGGGGCTCGCTTTGTTGCCCGGTACGAGTCATTCCCCGTATACAGGCCATTTTCCATACAAATCGTATGCTGACAACCCGGTACGAATCGTACTTGATGGGTTGGACAGCCTTTTTACAAATTGTATGGTCTTTTTTACAAGTCCGTGTCGTACAGTTTTTCCCGATCCGATTTGTAAGGATCGGGCCGATCTGTATGTATTTTTCCCGTACGAATCGTACTACACGGGTTGGAAGGGACTTTTACAATTTGTATGGAAAAAAATACAAATTCTATTTGTATGGAAACTAAAAATCCAGATCAGAATCAACCCCATAATGTATAAAAATTGTGGCACTAATGTGTGTGCATTGAACGGGGGAAAGGATAGCCTACGGCATCCTCAAACGTATTCTTTGAGATTAAATCCAAAGTTGTTGAGTTTTCGAAAAGGTCTGAAAATCTTTTCTCTGGATGGGCGAGACAAAAATCCCTTCCCTTAGCTATACCTCCTCTGCATTTGGGATCTTCTGTGCTTTTCTAATAATAATTTAGCGCCAATATGCCAGTTGAGTGAACGTTTGCGCTTTACAAATGTTTTAATAATAATCATTTGCAACATCCCTCTGTGACTTATCTTTTGAAAAAGCATGGCTTTGATCTGACAGTGGGTTAGCATGCCTCTCCCTAAAGGGGTGTGGCTTGCATATTGTGACAAGGGAACACGCCTGTTTTTGAGTTTGATGAAAAGTGTACTTCCCCTCTACTTCTCTATGATGTATCCCCAGTGTTGTAGGAGTGTCCAGTACATTGGAAAATCAAAATAATAACCGGCACTTTCGGGACCAACTCGTTATGAGTGCATTTTAAGAACCGAATTTGCAGGATGTTTTTTGTGAGAAGCAGCAGTTTTAAATGTAACCTCATTTGTATATGATCCAAATTAGTTCCGGTCAGAGTCACTGAAAGACAATATTTTACTCTATTGTAATTAATTCCTGTGACATTTACTATGTTCCCAGAAACCGTGACCCATACCCCAAGAGAGGTGGAAAAAACAGAAAATGCCCACCAGGATTTCCCTCTGAGACGTGCATCCACTACATCAGAAGGCATCATTAGATAAGGGGCAGGGGGGTGGGAGAGAGTCATGGTAGGAATGTAATAATGGCCACATTCTGATGTCACAGTTAGAGAATGTGTAATATAAGTAACTTGATTTATAAAGCGTTGGCTGACAGAGTCTTGCTGTTTCGTGGCACTGAAAATGACAGTCGGTAGTTCCACCCAACTGGACAACACACACTTTTTCAAACTCATTCAATAGTAAGAGGGTGAGTTGACTCATCTGGAATGTAAACCGTACTGACATTTGTAGGGAGCATTCAATCTGCTTGCTGTCTTATGTTTGTTTTTAATTATGTGCAAAGAACTGAAATGCTTCTAGGCACCATAGCATCAGAAATGTTCTTGGTTGCAGCGCTATGTTGAGGCACACTAATCTTTGATATTGCACTATCCTAGCCATATTTTAGACAAAGGAACACTTTGGCTTTACAGGCACTCATGCCCTATTCCCATCTGATCATTGGTTAAACCTTACCCCAGAGCTCAACACACAATATTAAAGACCGAATTGGACAGCTACCAAAGGGAGCCCCAGTGCCCACTTCCACATTTGCCCCTTAAAAAGCCCCGGGCCTGCGAACCACTAGCGGGTGAAACACACGCTGGCCGTACATCACGGACAGGGGATGGATCGACTGAAAGAGAATTTAAAAAAACGTCATTCTTTGCTTCATTGTACCTGTGTTTGTTCTCTCAGTGTCTCTCGAAGTCGGATTATAACACAGCAATGTATATGTACTATTTACCAACATTGTAATTTCCGAACCTTTGTAAACAGTACTGACCTTTGGCAGGCACGTGGGTCTAACCCACATATTGGAAATGCATGAAAATGTATTAATGCGAATAGGCAGCTTAGAAGTAAGTACTGTAGGTTCCAAGGGCCCCTCTCGCTTTAAAACACTTGCAACGGGAAATTCTTACCACTTGCAGAATGTCGATTCAGAAGCAGTATATAATAACAATTTTCAGTGTCACCTTTCTTTTCACAAATCAACAAGCCGCAAAGTTGTATTTTACACAGTACATGAAATATGCATACATAGGTCTGGAACACTATCAGCCAGATTCATCAAGCGAAATGCGCTCGCAAAAGGGCCAGATTCTGAGAATCTGGCCCTTTGCGAGTGCAATTTTTGCATTTGGGATTCATCATCCCAAATGCAAAAATCGCTAATAAAGAATTCGCAAATTTGCGAGGATTAGCATTTAAGGAATCTCTATTAGAGATTCCTTAAATGCTATTCATGAAAGATTTAAAAATTGCGAATTCGCAATTTAGGACCGCTTTTTACCACGAAGTCAAACCTCGTGGTAAATAGCGAAAACGGAGAAAAATGCATTTAAATGCATTTTTCTAAGTTGCATGTTACACACACACATGTCCTTTGGACATGTGTGTGCACAACATCAGTGTAAATTCACATTTCAGGGGTGCTACAGGGTGTCCTTTGGACACCCCTGTACCCTTGAAATCGCATCCTTTTTTGCGATTAGCAAATTGCTAATCGCAAATAAGGAACATGTAGGAATCGCAATATTTTTTGCAATTCCTACATGAATCCCGTTTTGCAAGTCCTTAATAGCGATTCCTTATGAATCGCTATTAAAGACTCGCAAAACGGGTCTTTGATGAATCTGGGGGTATGTGCGTTATTTGCTTTTTACATACCAGCAACTTACACCTGTTTATTCCTACCTGTGGAAGTTCTGACTGCAGAAGGCAGGTATTTCTGTTCATAAGGAAAATGGGCATGAATTACACCCATGAGAAAGCATATCTTTTAGTCAATCTTTCCCATTTAGAAAAATGCAAGCTTCATTTTATAAATTGAGGAGAGGAACTGCCCTAAGTAAGGATATCTTGAGGGACTGTCTTTCTCTTGATTATTCCAACTGCATTTGATGGCTCAAGTATGTCAGAGAAAGTCTGACCAGATTGGGAAGGTTAGATCTATTCGAGAACCAGTGAAAAATTGCAGGGGGGACCTGCACTGCGTGAAGCAGAACTTTTTTAGAAAGCGCCTTTGGGATAGAGAAGAAGAAGCAGAGCTGAGAAAGTCCAGTGCCGGAGCGCATTCCTTATCGAAAACCGTGCCCACGGCCGGGTGGCACGAGTTTTGAGGGCAGTGGCCCCCACGCTCTTACCTGTTGTTTTGGGGCAACGATCGGCAGCCCTCAGCACCCCCTGCTCTTCAATGCGGCCGCTGTGGGGCTGCAAACGCAGGGGCGGCCACTGGCAGCCAAAGGGCTAGCTTTGGCACTGTTTTAAATCAGATAATATCTGCCTCCTGTTTATAAATGTGTGGTTTAATTACAAGAGTAGACACCCTATTGTGAAGTGATAATACTGTCCAAAATTGCAAAGCAGCTATCTGGGAACTGTTGATATGATCTTTGAAAATGTTAACAGGCATGTTGAAAAATGATAACAATCTCAAAAAGATTTAGCAACCCTCTTCAGAAGTGCTGGTACTCTCCATAAAAGGTAAAGCAGCCGTACTGTGAAGTGGTGGGCCAGTCTATCTAATTGAATATGGCAAGATAGTTAAACAAACGTCTGACATCTAGTGTGACCTGCAGGACCCAAGTTCAAATCCTGGCAATGCTATTTTTGACTTTAATTAATTTGAGGTTGAAAAATTAGATACCAATAAATTGGGTAACAGTAACATCTGTTATTTGCAGTACTTAGAAACAACAAACATAAGCTGAGAAATGTTACTGCAATGTCCTACTGCAAATGCGGACACTGTGCCACTACATTTAGACGTATTGCGGCTCTGCTTAGAAGTGCTGGTATTGCTGATACTAAGAATAATAGTCCTAAGAATGACAAAACTGTCAAAAAGCAAGGCAATCTTCATTGTCTTACTGGCCTGCCGATTAGCAGAATTTCTGCTGGTTCAGAGGCTGGATAAAATACCCATGCGCTGTTGAATGTAGTGGAGAGGAGAGCAGTATCAGTCAGATATTTTGGACTACGCAGTGTGAGGACTACAGCCTCCACTCTTTGTTCCCGCCCCAATCAACTCAAGCCCTGTTTGTGTTTCTCAATGAGTCGTAAGACTTGCTTTAGTCCCCTGCCCTCTTCAATCCGCATCTCGAACCACTGGTCAACAATATCAAGGAATTTTCTATGACCATTATACAGACAGGCGATACCCCATTATACATGACGGCCACTTTCCCAAAAGATATCTCTGTGATGGTGCCCAGCTGTGTCAATACATAGGGCCATCTGTAGAAAGATAGCATTTTGCGATTACCAAATAGCAATTTTTAAGAAATAGATATTTGGTAATCGCAAAAAGTTATGTAACAAACCAGACAGTAAACAGCGATTCCCTAACTGTGATTCCTTAAAAATTGCAAACGCAATTAGAGAATCGCTGTTTGTAATTGCGACTCCATTCATTCCTATGGGTCTCAAGGTCCATAGGTGCGAATAGTCTTGCTTTACCGAAATTGCGATTACCTAATTGGTAATTGCAAATTAGGTCATGCACAGGGGCCTAAGGCCCCCCTGAAGCACCCCCCAAAAAAGGTACACATTTAAGGCACACACATGCCCTAGGGGCATGTGTGCACCACATGGCATTTTGGGATATTCTTTTTTTTTTCTCCAAAATTGCACACGTTGACCATCAAATTGAATTTGAAGGTAATAGCATTTCCTAAATGTACAGTTCACATTTAGGAAAGGCTTCTTACATGTGCACTACGGAATCGCAAATTGCAATTCCCTATTTGCATTCGGAATTTAGGTAACCGCTAAAAATTCTGATTAACTAAATTGCGAATACCAATGCCTTTCATATATTCAGAAAGGCCATTTTGTGATTGCAAATGGGCGTATTTAGCGATTTGCACTGTTTGCGAATGCAAAATATTATGATACATGTGGCCCATAATGCTGGTTGACTGCTCATCACCTTAAATTCAACTTGAAAACAACCAAAATTCTACTTTTTTCATACCATTGCTCCACAAGCAGTCTTAAAATGTCTTGATTTCACTCACAGTTTGGGCTGTTCCTCTACTATCATTGAAAAGGCCAAGTCTCTGACATATACACTTCACAACAGACTCAAATGTCATAAACATATTAACAAAACAGCTAAAATGCTTACCACCAACTTGGTTATTAACCCCTTCTTTCTGGAGTAGGATCTCAAAGAGGTAGCCCTGGTATTTTGTAGCTTATGAACATTCCATCCTTTTTGGTATCCACAAAACCAATCAGACCCCCTCTAAAAGCCTCCCTTAATGCGGCAGCTCGTCTGATATCGGGGGATCAACTGATGTAACCATAACACCCATATTTTAAGCTCTTTGACGTGGTTTACCATTCAGGTTAGATCCACCTGGACATCTGCTTGTTTCCTGCACAGGTGCCTATACTCCAGTCCAGTCTATCTCATTATCTGCCCAAGGAGCTAAAGCTCTTAGGAGATTCAAACCAAATCTGCAGTTTGTGGACCTTTTTACTGGACATTTAAGTTTTCAAAAAAAGAGGGAAAATTGAATCAATCTTTCCCTAAACTTCTCAACGTTCTAGAAGGCTCTAAAATAACATATTATGGACCTTAACTTCTCTCCTTAATGATAAAATAATGGGTTGTTTCTAGCAGATTGTATCCCTTGAAGGGTGTTTACATACTAATCTCAGTTGTAGTAATGCATTAATTTTTGTTCATATTCTAATTGTACTCTATTTTTTGACAGGCCCTTGAATTGTATAGATAGCTGTAATTTGTTGCTGATCCACGGTTCAGTTATTTGTGCTATCATCATATGTAAACAATGAACAGGTTTTATGTAAGGCGCTGTTACAAGTGGGTCTGGTATACTTTTTTTTTTTACAACAACGTAAATTACTGTCATTTGCTGCTGAGTCACAGCTCGGTTATTTTTGCCATCATCTCTTGTAAACCATGCACATGCACTAAGTAAACGTGCTCAGTAGAACACTGCCAGGAACGTGTTGTCCAAAAACATTACGTAAATAAATAATTTCATGCACACAGTAAGGATTATGTTCTTTCCCCTATAGACATCTGTTTGTGACATGAAGAGCTGTAGATTCACATGCTGTGCAGACTCCCCCTCCATCTAGTTCTGGGCTTGGATGTGTACAACTTGTTTTTGTTCAAAGAAAGTCTTTTGAACCATGAGGTATAGTGATTCCTCTCTTATGCAGTATTGCACATGAACATCGGCTCCAAAGTTAGATTGTTGTCCCACTCAGCGGGTGTAGGATAGATAGGTAAGTGAAGCATACGGATGTTCATGTAATAAGCACGCGAAGGAAAGAAAGAGAGTATCGTATCTGCACCAACCCAGTGCTTCCAGAGACGAGGGTGGCACATGTGCATCTACAGCACTACATGCCAATAAATAGATGTCTACAGGGTAAGTAACATATTCCGTTCATGGCATATGTTGTTCTGCATAGACTACAAAGCAGTTCCCCCTGTAAGGTTCTGGTTAGTCAGAGGATATCGCAGAGAACTGAAAAAGTGTGCATAGAACAGCTTGTCCCACCTGGGAGTGCTGTTTTGCAAGTACGTCCACAAATTAGTGTTTAGTAAAAGTGTGTGATATGGACCAAGTAGCAGTCTTACAAATGTCCACAATTGTAATATTGCCTAAAAAAGCAAATGAAGCTACTTTTTTCCTAGCAGAGTGTGACCTTGGATGTGCTACAGGCTGTATTTTGGATTTGACATAGCATGTTTGAATACACCTGACTAGCCAGCGAGCTATTCCCCGCTTTGAAATAGCCGTTGTCGTCTATCTACAAGGTTTCGAGAAGGCTACAAATACTGTTGAGTTTTGTGAAAAGCTTGGTTCCAATCTATATAGTACATAATGGCTCTTTTAACATCTAGTGTATGAAGTCGTTATTCTGCTACTGTTGTTAGATGGGAAAAGACATTTGGTGATTCCATGGTTTGGTTGAGGTGAAGAAAAAAATATCACCTTAGGTAGTAATTTTGGGTTGGTTCGAAGAACTATCTTGTCAGAATGTACTTTGAAAAAAGGTTCTTCTAGGATTAACGCTTGAATCTCCCTTACACGCCTAACAGAGGTAATAGCGACAAAGAAGTCTACTTTCCATGATAGAAAATGCAACAGACAAGCATGAAGGGAATCAAAAGGGGCCCAATTAAACTTGTAAAAACTATATTCAAATTCACAGATGGTATTGACGGTAGTCTGACTCTTTTCAAACAGTCCATGAAATGTTTGACTACAGGGATCCTGAAGAGGGAGGATCATTCCCTGTTTTGTAGGTATGCTGCCACTGCTGCCACATGTAAGCAAATAGATGTGTAAGCTAGTCCTGAACATTGCAATTGCAAAAGGTAGCAGACAATGTCCTGTACCTGCATTTTTAGAGGATTGATCTGTTTAGGAATACATTAGTGTGCAAATCTCTTCCACTTTGCTGCATAGCAAACCCTAGTGGTGGGGCGACCTGGTTTCCCTGAGGATATCCATGCACTCTGGGGGTAAATTAAGCTACCCAAATCTAGGATTTCAGGAGCCAAATCACTAGGTTCAGTTGATTTGGCTTGGGATACCTTAGTTTCCCTGTTTCCCTGATCTTGCGAGAGAAGGCCCAGATTGTTGGGGAGCTTTTGATGAGGAACTAGGGAGAAGGGAAGTGAACCAGAGTTGTCTGTCCCACAGGGGAGCAACTAGAATTAGTGTAAGGGAGGTTTGCCGTAGTTTCCTAACTACATATGGAAGCAGTGGGAGAGGTGGAAAAGCATGGGCAAATATCCTCAAACAGTTATTCCATAGTGCATTTCCCTTGGATTGTAGGAATCTGGAGGCAAAGCTTAGGCATTTTGTGTTTTTGGTGGTTGCGAACTGGCCTATTTTGGAAAAACCCCAAATTTGGAAGTGTAGGAGTTGGACTGGAGGGCAGAGTTTCCAATCGTGGAGTTGTTGCTGCATCCTGCTGAGCAGGTCTGCAAAGTCATTGCCCACTCCTGGCCGATGCTCTGCTAAAAGATGGACTTTGTGGTGTATCGCCCATCGCTAACGTGGACAGTTGGGGCGAGTATTGTGACCCCTTGTTTCTGAAGAAAGTACATAGCAGTCATTTTATCTGTTTTGATTAGGACTGTCTTGGGATGAATGCGGCAGAAAAATGCCTTGACTGCTAGTTGAATCTCTAACAACTCCAGGTAATTTATGTGCAATGTTTATTGTAGGGGAGTCCACAGACCTTGAACATTCATGTTTTGTAGGTGTTCTCCCCAACCCATGAGGGATGCATCTGTGGTAATGGTCACTTGCGGAGTAGGGTCTAGCAAAGACCTCCCCTGATGCACATTTATGCTGTTTCATCACTTCAGAGAGTGATATGCACTGGCCTTTAATAACACTAGATCCTCCCAGTGACCCTCTGCTTGTGACCATTGCTCCACTAACCACCCTTGGAGTGGACACATGTGAAGCCTGGTGTGCAGTACAGTGGTGATGCAAGATGCCATCATCCCTAACAAGCGCATGACTGTGCAAACTGTTATTTGATGATTCGTCTGAAAAAGAGGCAGTAGAGACTGAAAAGCTTGGATTCAAGTGGGGCTGGGATAGGTTTTCCCTCCCACTGAGTTTAGGATTGCCTCTAAATAGGGTTGAATTTGTAATGGCTGTAGATTGTATTTTCCCAGGTTTAAAGTAAAGCCAGATTGTGGAGTAGCTCTAGTGTTCTCTGTGTGTGAGCAAGATGTTGTTTATTTACACTCTTTATGTGCCAATTATCTATGTAAGGAAATACATGGATGCCGCTACTTTGTAAGTGAGCTGCAACCGTAGGGAAACATTTAGTGAAGACCCTGGGTATTGTGGTGACTCCAAAGCGTAGAACTCTGGATTGATAATGTTGGCCACTTACCCCAAACATGAGATAACACCGATGTGCTGGGTGGATTGGAATATGGAAGTAGGCGTCTTTTAAATCCCGTGCTGACAGGAAGTTGTTTTGTCTTAGGAATGGTATGCATCTTGGAGCATAACCATGTTGAAATGCTCTCATTTCATGTACTTGTTGAGAGGCTGCATGTCTAAGATGGGCCTGAGAGAACCATCCTTTTGAGGACTGAGTAAATACAGTGAGTACACCCCCGTGTTTCTATGGTGGCGCTGGCTCTATGGCTCCTTTTTGTAATAGACCCTTTACTTCCTCTTTGAGAAGGTACATATGTTGAGGGTAGAGGGAGCGTGGTCGTGGTGGCATGTTTGGCGATGTTGCAGTGAGTTTGAGGCATTACCCGTGCTCCACAATATCTAGGACCCATTGGTCGGAAGAGATATTGCTCCATTGTGGTTGGAACACCTGCAGTCTTTCCCCGACAGTTGTTGTGTGGTCGGGGGAGGGAAAGGGAGAGACTGTTTGGTAGGGGTGACAGATTGAGCTGCTCCTCGCCTACCTCTGCCTCTGCTGTTATGCTTTCTGTATGACCCTCTAAAGTACCCCCTAATAGGTGGGGTGTGCTGTTGCTACCTTTGATAAGTGGCGTGCGCCTCTGGGGAAGTGGTGCTGGAACCCCTACGAAACTGTGAGCAACTGAAAGTGTTTTGAGGGATGGAGATTGTAAAGCTCTCATTGCCTTGGCAGTGTCGGTATCTTTTTTGATTTTCTCTATCATCTGATCAACTTGAGGACCAAAAGATGTTTTCCATCAAACTGTATGTTGATCTGATGCTGTTGAACTTTTGGCTTAAATCGGGAGATTCAAAGCCAGGTATGCATCCTAATAAGGAAGGCTGAGTTAACCCCTCGTGCTGCAGTGTCTGCCGCATCCAGAGCACACCTGATGGATGCAAAGACATTGTTTGGCCTTCTCATACTATTTCTTGCACTCTTTGTTTGTATTGGTCTGGTAGATGCTGTATATGCTCTTCCATCTCATCCAAGTGGGCACAATCATACCTTGCCTACAGTCCAATAGAATTAGCAATCCATTTTTTTTTAGAGATTTATATAGCGCAAACTAGACCCGAAGATAGCAGGTATCACAGCGCTTTTCATGAGCACCAGTTCTATTACAGACGGACACATTCATTTTTTAGGTCTCGCCTACGCAGTGAACATGCGCTGCATAGGAAAAAGACCTTTAGCAATCGCTTCAGTTTTTGTCCCAAAAAACGTGCACGCGTTCTATTGCCTTCAATGGCAACGCCTGCACGTTTGGCGATTCCCTTGTGGGAGCGAGCTTGACACCATATGTTTGTAATTAACTTACAAACACATGGTGCCCTTGGCTCGCTCCCGCAAGGGAAACGCTTTGTGTGCTGTCTGCATCACTCCCCTCAACCCTCCCACTTTTGGCGCACCCGCTTGTTTGTTGTTGTTGCAGTCTTATACAGCACAAATTCGTCCAAAATGTATTGGAGCACTGTACATGAGCACCACTTACATTACACACGGATACATTAATTTTTGGTAGGCACCAGGGGATTAAACGATTTGCCCACAATCATAGGATGTAGAGCAGACGTCGAGACGCGGACCTGGTTTCTTTTCCCATCCTAATAATTCCAACAGGACACTTTCACTTTCATATTTAGTCTGAAACGTCTTATCTGGGCAAATGACTGGGGAGATAGCACAACTAAAAATAAATTCTAAATTCACCCACAGACACAAATAAACAAGAGCTTCGGATTTTTATCAGTTGCGACGAATACCCGACGGGGACTGCAACACCTTCCTCCTAAACCCAGAAATGTCTAAAACGAGCCCAAGGAGCCCACGTCATGTGACACGTCATTGAGGATTAATGTATTTGACTCTGCACTGCGACTTTATCAGAGGAATTAGCTCCCACTCTCGCGAGGTGTTTTATCGTACCCGCGCAGCCTTCTCTAGCCAGGTGACGACAAGCTACACATGCGTGCTTCAATGAATGCCCTTCGGATTCCTGAGCGCTAGTTACGGTTTCTCGCGCGGACTTGCCATAGAACGTGAGACTGCACCTCTGATCAATGTCACAATGCCCTGAGCTGCCATGAGTTTACTCCCTCATTAGGACAGACGAGCACTGCAATTACACAACAGACGCACTCCCCAAACTGGAGCACCGGACAGAAGCAAAGTAGCACCACGAGTTCTAGTTCAGCTTGCTGTTGCGGGTTTAGTCAGTGATGATTTTCTGGAGCCAAAAACTCTAGCTGGGCATGCGCCTTTCCAATCAAGTGAAAATGAAGAGTTCTTTTCAGGCAATAATTCAGACCCTGACATTCAGTGTTGCACTAATACATAAAGGGAAGCGTATGATGATATGTGGCGCCAGATCATGTAAAGTGAAATATATGGACATGAGCTTATTCTAAGGTTAAAAAAACAGCATCGCCTTCCAGTTATGTATCGCGTACCATTTCACTGGGCCAGAACGGTCTGCTTGTACAGGTTAACTGCACATGAATGAACTACATTGCTAATAAAAATGCTTAAATTGAAAACACTCTGTCAGTACAAAAAAACAAGCATTGGCATAGCCAATAGGTCTCGCCTTTGGGATCTTGTAAATGTTTAGCCATGCAACAGTTGATGTTGTTGCACCAAGGATATTGTGCTGGATAACTAAACACTTATAAGGTCCCAAAGGCGAGACCTATTGGCTATGCCGATGCTTGTTTTGTTAGGCACGGGGAGATTACGTGATTTTCCCAGAACCACAGGATGTTGAGTGTTATTGCCGAGACTCGAACAGGTTCCCCAGCTTCAAGGTCTACCGCTTTAGCTGTAAGGCTACATCCTCTCCCATCAATGGGTTGCAAATTGTGCTGCAACTCTCTACCCTGGTGCATCATGTTTTGCTTTCCTTATCTGGGGGCAGGGCATCTCTAGCCTCTTGTGCATTAGATATTTTACCTGCAGCATGCACGACTAGCAAGTCTGGGGTGAGCTGACCAGTGAGGTATGGTGGACCAGAAGGCTAAGGCTTGTATTTCTTATTGACCCTTAGTGTAACTCTCCTAGCCTTTACAGCTTCTTTGAACACTTAATGTGTGGACTTAAGCATGTCTTTAAACATTGGCAGAAACTGGGTGGTCCTTTGTGTATGTAAGTGTGTGTGAAGGGGGTTCTATCAAGATGAAAGCCCTCCTCTTCTTGTGCAGAATGAAGGTCTACTTTATGGAAAATAGCTGCCCTTTGAATAACCTTGTGGTACAAGGTGGTGTCATCAGGGGGAGAAGGTTTAGCCAGGTACAGTTATGGATTGCTGGATCATGTAGGTACCACAGCGTAGTCTTCCCATGGATAGTCGTGTGGATTCTGGGGATAGGGAACATCATCAAAACCTGCTGAAAGGGACTACCTTACCCATAATATGAGTGGTAAGACACCTGTGGTGGTGGGGGTTGTTGTGGAGGTCGTGATGGTGGTGGGGGAGGAGAGTTGGTGGCAGTGGAGGGGGTGGAGGAGGAGGTATCAGAGGAAGTGGAGGGTAAGCAGATGGTTGTGGTAGGAGGCAAGTACCACTGTCATGTCTTTCTTTCTGCTTAGGAGGTGGTGAGTGCTCCATTGTTATTTGTATCTCAAAGATGAGCTGTCTATTTCGAGGAAGAGTCTTCTGGATCTGAAGTGGAGGCTTGATGATAATTTTCCTTGTATAAGGATGAATACCTAGCCGTCGTTGTCAAAAGTCCAGCTCTTCATGCAGATGTTCGAGAATCAGTTGCTGTACTTCTGAGTCCGCTGTAGAGAGGCGACAGTGTTTCGAAAGCTGTCTGGACTTCGAAGTTATCTTCGAGGCCAATGTGTGTTTCAGCTCTGGAGTTGGTTTCCCTGTTGGCACCTGTTTCAACTCTGATGCAAGTTTTGGCATTGAGCTTATCCTGGAACCTGAAGTGAATTTTAGTGTTGATGGGTGTTTCGGTTCCAAAGTGTCTCTCAATGTCAAAGATGTTGTTGACATCAAGGAGGGTTTGCTTTTGGATTGCTGACTCAGTGCTGGGGCAGGCGCTGATATGAATTCCGAAGCTTTGGATCGGTGCCGACCAGGACTTGAAAGCAGTGATGGTCGGGTCATCAGAGAATGAGGGCAGGAAGCCTGGCCTCTGAAGGGACAGTGAGTGCCTTGGTCGTGTGCGGTACTCACTGCGTGGCCGCTGTATTGCTGTGTCAAAACCGGCTGCCGATCTGGGTCTTCAGACTACTATATCGACTCTGGTTCCGGGCTGGATGCTTTTACTCACCCAGCATCGATTTCCTCTTTGGTTTCCTCCTGTTCAACAGCGATATGGGATCTACTCACCCCTTTGTTGCTCCATTGTGTGTCGCGAGAGTATTTGGTCTTGACGATTCTGGATGGTTTTCTTGGACCTGCACGCAAGGCAGATGGAGCAGGAACCATTGTTGAATGGAAGAAATGGGTGCGCAGATTGTTCTTTAACTATCGGACACTGAGCATCGCCAAAGCATGTCCGAACCTGATGGCGGAAGAAATCATCTAACTATGGAGTCGATGTTCATGCGTAATACTGCATAAGGGAAGAGCCGCTATTCCATGCGACTCAAAAGACTATCTTCAAACAAAAAAAAACTGTACATGTCCAAGCCCAACACTATAAGGCACGAGTATGCACAACATGCGTATCTACGGCTACACATGCGACGAACATCTGGCGTTTCACTTTGGTGACATTCATTTATTGGACTGAAGGGAAATACTGCTTGAGATTTTAATACTTAATGATAGGTACAGCTGAGGTCATGTCAAATTGAAAATTTCACAGCAGACTTCACAGTTTGTCCTTCATTCTTTGCTAGTCCACACCCCACCAGGTGGGTAGGCTAAGGGAGAGGAAGAGAGAAATGTGGGAAATTAGGTAGTGGAGATGGTAGAAGTGGATGAGAAGATGGACAAGGAGGAACAGGAGAGGAAGGAGCTGCATAGCAATGTTGACAATGGTCCTTTACATATTGGGAGAATGCAATGGCGATTTGAATTCTAGACAGACAAAAGTATGGCAATTTGTGCTTTACGTACCGTGTACATGAAGAACTGAATGAGTGCTTTATATCCTGTGGGGAAATGGGAATACACAACTGGCAATGTATGAATTACAAACAAGTAGGGAAATGTAGATATTGCATGAAACTGTCATAATTCTAATGTGTGGGCCTGTTTGATGAATAACATAAGGGTAATGCCTACAGTGCGCTTGCCACATCACTCTGAGCAACAACCCTGGCATATGCATCACTGAGCAACCCCGTACCTTCTCTCACACCACCACACAGTGAGTAGTTTCCTTGCACACACTAAACATTCTTGGCATATTTAAGCTTCATTGGTCACTTTTAAAGGGCTGGCAAACGGAGCACAACACTGAGATATCTGAACAGCAAGGTTGACAGGTTAATACTTTGAACACCAGAAGACTCTTTGCATGCTGCTCCCGTCTCTTTCCTGCTAACATGGAAGGTGCCTTCTCCTGCACCACCAGCCACTTATCTTGTTTGTCCCTTCACCCACCTCACCTCCTTCACTGATGCTCACGACAAACTCTGCACAACACCCCCTCGAACAACACACCTCACCATGACGTGCCTCCTTCTCAACACCCACTCACTCGTCAGTCACAACATCGAAATCTGGACCTCCTGCACAACCTCTTCCCGGACCTCCGCTTCCTGATCGAAGTCTGGCTCACCCCAACATCGCAGTGGCGATCCCCCTCTAGCTTCAGGATCATAACACAGGACAGAACCTTCAGATCCAGAGGAGGGATAGCCTACATCTTTAAAGAAAACATCCACTGTTCCAATACATCTGTGAACTCAAGAGGCCTTCTGGAACACTTGACCTTCAAACTTTGCATATCCAGCAACACCACATTGTAAAGAGTCCTCATATACAGAACACCTGAACCATGATACAACTTCAGTAACACAATCTCAGACTTCATCGCCCACTGCTGCTTGACTCCAGCTCATTCATCCTACTCGGCTATCTCAATTACCACCTGGAAGACCACAAATACCCTAATACCAACAGCCTCCTGGAGGACCTGAACACACTTGAACTCACCTAATAAGTGAAGAACCACACCCACTCTGCCAGACATCTCCATGACCCTCTCTTCACCATCTTCCCTGACATCTTGGTGGACTAGCGCATCCCCTTACCTGTACCAACCACCCACTCACCCCCTTCTAGCTGAACGTCCCCTACCACAACCGAACCACTCCCTCTAAAACCACCCAACACAAATGGAAGCAAAATCTCAATGAAACGTAGGCCAAAAGGCTCCAATTCTGCCTCCCGCAGCACTACAACGACCTCTCAATTTCCATCACCAACTTCAATTCCTGGATCACCTGCTGCATGGATCCCATAGCCCCACTCAAGATCATCACCAACCTAGGGACCAGACCGCAAATAAGCTGGAACACAGAAGAACTGAGAGTCACTAAATGCCACAGCAAGCAACTCGAATGACGAAAATGGCAAAACCACTTCCATATCAGCCCTACAGTTCTACCATCAGCAAATTAGATCCAACAAACAAACAGCAGTGACCGAGCGAATCATCACCAGCTGCAACAATGCCAACAAATGTTTACCATAGTGAATGACTTCACCTCAACCCCCCACCCTCACCCTTGCCATTTCCACAACCGTTGTCCCATCACAAGACCCTGCACAAACCTCTCCCACTACTTCAGCGACATATTCAGCAACTTTTAAAACTTTGCTGCCCAACGAGACTCATCCACCCTCGTTGCCCTCCAACACAACAGGATGAACACCCCAGAAACTGCTATGACCTGCTGGCCTGCCATCACTGTGAAGAAAACTGCATAGGCCATATGTGTCATTTACTCTAGAGCTACATCAAATCCATGCCCACGTTTCACCTTTATCAAAGGACTTGACCCCATCTGCACTTTACTCACCCCAATACTCAATGACTCCCACAACAGTCACCTTCCTGGATGCCTGGAAACACACCACCACACTACACCTTCTGAAGAACCCCCAGCAGACCTGAAGACTCTGGCAAACTGCAGACGGAGCTCCATACTTCCCTACCCTGCTAAAGTCTTAGTAAAACTTGTCAACAAATAACTGGCCAACCACCACAACAACAACCACCTCTTCTACTCATTTCAATCTGGATTCAGGCTCAACCACTGCACCAAGATCGCTCTATTTGCTGCAACTGACTAATCCACCTGATCATGGATAGAGGAGACACTACAGCACTCATCCTGCTCGACCTCTCAGCTGAGTTTGACCCCGTCGCCCACCCGATCCTCATTCAATGCTGCCATTAAATCGTCATATGAGGACTCAATCTCTGATGGAGCTGCTTCATCCTCACCACAAGCACCCAGTCAGTCAGCCTGGTACTGTACACCTCTGCTGCTGCAGTTCAACTACTACATGGCACTTCTTGCCTACATCATCTAAACCCACAGAATCAGAATAATTTCATACATCAAAACACCCAGTTCATCCTCTACCTCTTCAGCGACACCCCAACACTAGGGTGAAATTCACCACCTGCATGTCTGATAAAGACCAACTGTCTGAAATTTAATTCAGACAATACAGAGGAGGACAAAACACCTCCACGCAGAATTCAGATTGGTGGCCAGCCAACCTCAGATCAGCACCCATCCTGGCCATTCAAGGGAGTAATCTAGGGATAGTGGTGGGCATCCAACTATCGATGACCAGCCAAATCATCCCAGACATCTCCTCCTACTTCCATGCAATCAAGTTCTTCAGGAAAAACGTCCAAGGGCACCGCTCAACAATCGTGGAACAGTCATTCAGGTTCTTATCATCAGCAAACTGGACTACGGCAACAGAATCTATTTCGGCATCACCGCTCAGTTCACCAAGAGTTTGCAGGTCACCCCAAACACAGAACCCAGATTCATGATCAGACTCTTTCTCTGTACACACATCTCCACACATCTCAAAGACGTCCTCTTTCTCCACATCCACAAAAACACACTTTTCTAATACCTCACATACACGCACAAAGCCCTAAAAAGTAGTCTAGGGC
Source organism: Lissotriton helveticus (assembly GCF_964261635.1). NCBI lineage: Eukaryota > Metazoa > Chordata > Amphibia > Caudata > Salamandridae > Lissotriton > Lissotriton helveticus. The sequence goes on from NC_136057.1 coordinate 1,361,021,508, forward strand.
CCACATACCTTAACCGCCACATCAGCTTCCACAACCGGGCCAGAAAACGCTGCTTGACCAGATGCCTGCTAGCCCATGTCCCTCACATCTGAAGGGCATGCTTTCATGTACCTAGATTCTAAGCCTTCAACGACCTCCCTTAACACTTCAGAGCCACCAGCTCAGTCCTTGAATTCTGTAAGAAACTGAAAACTTGCCTCTTCTGTTGCGTAAGTTACGACTTTGGCGTACCTCTCCAAGGGGTGTTTTCCTACCCATGGGTAACAAGGCAGGGTGAACTTGGTTCACAACATCACAAAGAATGTGAAAGGCAAGGTATTGTAGCCCCGTAAACACTACTAAATGTGTAATTGATCTAGAGTTATTACTTTTGGGTTACTAACAATCCCATAAAGGAATCAGGGTCACAGTGAAAACAGCAACAAACCTTATTTTGTTATTCACAGTATCACACACACTGTACTAAGTAAAATGAACACATTTATGTTAAAAGTAGTCATTACTACAGGAACAATCTGTTTCTCAATACATCTAAAACAACTGCACAGAATAATATTAAAACAACAATTAGATACGTTACAAATAACGATAACAAGACGAACATTTCCAACATTATTAAAATGTAATTTAAAATGTTAACTAGAACCTATCACCCTAATGCCTACTTCTATGCGTTATACTATGCGAGCATGAAAGTCAGAGCAATGCGCAGTCTTGAATCTCTTAGGGTAAAAGGCACACTGCATACCTTGTTGACAGCAAAGCTAGCCTTTATCAGACGAGACGTGAAGACAGTGTTCCCTGCGAAGGACAAGCACCCACTGTGGTAGCAGTCAGTCGGTATTCCTCCGTGATGTGGCTTTATCAGCTTCAGGTGAGATATATCCTATGTGAAGTGTGATCGGCGCTGGCAGTAGGTGAGACCGTCTATGGCAGAATCTCGGATGATAATCTGGGCAAAGGACCTCTCCTGCCATGTGGTCAAGTGATAGTTCTTATAACCTAAATCTTATCAGAGGTTGCCATTTCTGACATATGTTTAGGAATGTCTGATATAGATTATGTGTGTCAAAGTATGCGTTTCAGACATCTCTCTATTGACATATAAGGCTAATTGATGTCAATTCAGATTCCTTTATCTGGGTTATATATCTGTATGTCTTCTTAGAAAACCATGACATGATGAGAAGAGGACATTTGACCAAAACAAATGTTACCATAGATGTTGTATCTATATCATTAATTGAACAACTTGATATCACAGTTCTTAGAAGGATAAGGTCTGGCAACATTTGCGTTGAAAGGCAGACATGACAATGATTCTGCATTAATCAGAGAATATGGTTATGTGCATTGTCTCAGTTGAGGAAGATAGAGTCGGGGTCTACATAAGATGGAAAAGGATCTTTACCTCACTCGCAATTGGCCCCTGTCAGAGCCAGCAAAGCACTTCCTTCTAGCACCTGGATACCCACCAGGTGAAATATGCGCTATACATATATGCTTAACATAACATAGTTAAAACCACTTTGAAGAGTTGAGCAACCACCACATATATTTTGGATGTATCCTTGCATATAATAGGAGCTGAAAGGGGATTTTATGGATTTTTGAATGGGGGATTTTAATATTCATACCTGTAACCCAGAAACTGTAGCAGTCTGTGAGCTGTACGATAACGACTCACCACGCATGTACTTTGGACATACTCCTATGGAGACACATTGAACAGAATCCTCTTGTCCAACAATTTATTGTTTGCACAGGACTTCAGGAGCTCTACACAGTATGCCCTTCCAACTTTTCATGGTATAGACTCAGGTTCTGTAATTGACCATGTGTTCTCATCTACCCTAATTCCTTTCTTCTTAAATTATGAGGTGGCCCCAAGCTGTATTAACAATCATAACCCTTTAATATTACATCTTTAAATTAAATCTAAATTTGAGGGCCCTCAGGCCCCATGTATATTAACTGAATTTACAAAGAATAAGGGGCTTAGGATTAAGTGGAGACAAGTGGGAAAAGGCTGCATTTATGAAGGAACTGGTTGAGCACAACCAGGAGCTAATCCACCATAGTATAACCCAGCAGGGGCACCCTAGAAATATCACTATTGCTTTTGCGACTCTTAGCATTTACATCTCACAAAAACTTATAATGAATAAACACCCTTGCTCTGCTAAGATTGGCTAGTTTAATGGGGTCCTTAGGGAGCACCCACGGGACATGATACAGGCGAGGCTCTGTTAGGTAGTTTTACAGGGTCACTGTCACAGCCAGAAAGATTGAAATATGGGCCAGAGCTAGGGAGGACCAGGAGATTGTGGGGAAGCTAAAGGATTCCTGCGTGTTCTGGAGAGCAGTTAATCACCCGTTTTCTCCGATAGAGATAGGCCACAGACGGATAGTGCGATCCCAGTTACTGAATCTGCATACCAATTTTTCAAATTTTTTTTTACCCAAGCCTTGAGAACCCTGGACCCTCTCAAAACAAAGCACCTATTTATGACCACAAAGCAGCCATTTATTTTAGCCTGTCATTTTACATTAATGACGTGAATTTGGCCATTGTGAGTAGCCTGGCATGAAAAGCCTTAACCCAGACGCGACTTATGTGAATTTATTTAAAGATCATCTCTTATTTTGGGGTTTCATTGTCGTGAAGGTCTTAAAAGATGCAATAGTAGGCCCACTGGTTCCATCATGGCAAGAGGCAATTCTCGTCTTCATATTTAAAATGGGGGACAAATCCCAACCTAGCTGTTACCGCCCTATCTCATTGTTGGACAGCACTTTTAAAATCGTGGGTGGGGTGATTTTTATTAAAACTCAAAGAATGCGCTTATGAGAATAATATTCTGCTCGAGGTACAACTAGGGTTTTGTCCAGTAGTTGGAACGATGGAGCAAAACATTAACCTTTACCTCATTACACAAAAATATGTCAAGGTTAGGAGACAACACATACATCTAGCTTTTATGGATCTCACCTGTGCCTTCAATTAAGTGCAACTAGTCAGACTTTGCGTTTAGAAAATGCTTGGTAAATGTGCTAAGAGAATCGCAAATTGCAATTCCCTTTTTGTAGTTGCAATTTAAGGTAATCGCAATTTTTGCAATTACCTAAAATTGTGACTACAAGGTCTATACCATACATCTTGACAGGTTATTTTGCATTCCGAAATGGCGCAAAATTACAATTTTGCACTGTTTGCAAATGCAAAATTGTTTGATACATGTGACCTATTGACCCTAGTTCTATTATAAGTATTATTATTATATTATGATATGTTATTAGTATATTATTAGTTCTTATGTACTACACTGCCGCTATATTGTACTAATTGTATTCATTTTTAGAATTTTTTTTACTGTTTTAAATAATACTCTGCCAATTGTATTGTAGCTTACACTTTTATGGTTGTTTGTGCAGCCGAACAAAGTATGATTTCTATAGCAGCTCCCTCGCACATATTTGCTTCTTTTATGAGGGTATTTTAATTTTGATGCATAACTTGTAATGGGCTAATAACTGGTACGGGAACAACAATAGACATTGTGTCATGGCGCAGTGTTTAAATTTGGTGTTAGTTCTCTTATGAGCATTGGATTTTTGATTGCCATTTTTTTCAATAGGAAATGTGTTCCCTATGGTGCAAATATAATAATGTACTGTACACTTAGGGCCTGATTATGACTTTTGGCAGTGTGGGGGCGGGTGGGCGGCCTGCCAATGCCGCGTCCCTCTACTGCCAAGAGTCGCTGCTGGCCGCCTACCAGGTTACAAGTAATTTTGAAGTCTGGCAGATGGGCGGCATAGCAGCTCTTGCAGAGGTGCCTCTTTCAAAGGCGGTTGTGCCTTTGAATGAGGCATCCCAATGGGAATGGCACACAGGTTCCTCCACAGAATGGACTGTAAATCCATAGCCTGCAGGAACTGGGGTGCATGCACACAGGGGGGCACATGTTTTTCCCTCCTGCATGCATCCCTAGGCTGAAGGCTTTGTTTCAGCATCACCATCCTTTTCATGGAGGAAAGACATCCATGAAAACGTTAGCAGTCCTGAAACTTGTAATATGCATGGCAGTGCCGCAGCGGCATCACCTGCATCTTACAATGGCCCTGACTGCCGCACCACTGCCAGGGAACGGCGGTTCCCTGGCAGAGCCAGCGGTCCAATTACCGTCCGACAGCCCAACTGGTAATTAGGCGGTGGGACCGCCGTTGTGGCAGTGGCTGGACTGCCACCACCACATCATCATGAACTTGACGGTCTTCAGACCACAAGACTCGCACTCAGGCCCTTAGTGTTGGGCACTGGGTACGTAATTTTGTCATATGCTGCTAGTGGAAAATAGTGTTCCAGAGTACTTTGGCAAACTACTGCATTCTCCTTGAGAATGATCTGCCAAACCTGGTCACATTATTTATTTTTTGCCACAACTGGGTCCCAGTCTGGCCCTGGTTCTGCTTAACATTGCTTGTTCTAAGTATTGTCCAAGACAGTAAAGCAGACAATAGATGTTGGTGCTATTATTGTGGTAATGTGATGCATGCAAGAAATACATTTCACTTAGGCACTCTATCAGCTGCCTGAAAGTATTGAAGCCACAATCATGCCTTTAGTAATACCCTGTCATTCCCCTCACGGTAGTAAGGGCCAGATGTACAAAGAGAATGATTTTACCCGAATCTCTGTTTGGAAATCCCTATTCCTTATGTATTAAACTTTTTTTTCATACTATTGCTACCTAGTGGGTCGCAAATTCACCTACCTCGTGAATATTAATGAGGTAGGTTGCAGTTTGCGACCCATTATGTATGCCTGCCATCACAGGGATGGTGGCCTGCTGAGGTCAGTAAACCGCTTTGTCTGTGAATAAAGGTACTTTTTGTTGTTGAACTGCAACCTGTTTTCCTTAAAGGAAATGGGGATGCGTTTCAATAATAAAAAAATGAAACGTTTTTGTTTTCATTTTTTAAGAGCATGCTCTTAAAAAATGTTTTCCAACCTTCACAAAGGGGCAGGGGTACAATGGGGACCCTGGACCCTTTCAGTTTCCTAATGCATTGCCACCAACTTTGAGGTGGTGGTAAAATATCAAGATTTTGCAGCCACATTTCGGTCGCAAAACCTTCGTACATAACACTGGAAATCGCTATTTGGAAGAGACTCCCTAAACGCGCCCCTTCCAAATAGTGATTTCTACATCCAAACTGCGATTCTGGAGAAGCAAAGTTTGGGTGCTTGTACATCAGGAAAAACACTTTTGGTGTCACAAACTGCACCACTTTGTGATTCGGGCTGCTTGCAACGGCAAAATGCTTTGTGCATATGGCCCGCCTACCAGGTTCCCCCAGTTTTTTGTTGCATTACCAGCCACTCATTTTCTATTGCTACAGTGATTTGAACAATTCCTACTAGGTAAAAAGCATTCAATGCCTTTTCTAAAACGACATTTTATCCATTTTAACGAAATTTATGACTTAATGTGCTTTATAAAATATTTGCCACTTATTTTCTTTAAATGTCCTTGAGAAAGAGGTCCCAAACTCCCCAAAGAAATGTATTGGACAGGCGTGCCTTATATCACACCACTTGCCTCTTATTTTAACTACATTTTCTTGAAGCTCAATCCCCAAATATTCCTGCTAAAATGTACTTAACATATATTCAGTGCTTATTCGTGTTGCTGGCTTAATATGCTTTATTTAAAGAAGGTCTTGGAAGAAGTACTAAATATGCCGCAAAGATTCCTTTATGTATATGTATTTAGCACTTAGCTGGAGGCATCAGAGGGTTACATAGTGAACATAGAGTAGAACAAATACAACAGGGCAGCATGGTAAGCGTCTGTCATTCGAGAAGTGATGTGAAAAAAGAGTTAATGTAAGGTGTAAGAAGGGATTTAAACAGGTATATATTACGGCTCTTCTGAAAGACAGTGAGTTACAGTTTATTCTTAATCATTAGTAAACACAACACCCTAGTCAAGGTCTCAATGCCATTGACCAATAACAGACGTATATTGTTGGCAACTAAAATAATTAGTCTATAGACTTCAGAAGGATATACATTTAACTGCACTGTGTGCTACTAATTTTCCAAAGTCCTTCATAGGATAAAATGTGTATATGAATGTAAAGTGCACTTCAAAGTCCTAATACAAAGTGCAGTGTCCAACAAAAAAAATCTTGGCAGATAAAATTCAGTCAGATGATGTTAATGAAGGAAGGTCCGGTTCTTGGTTCCTGGTGGTAGAAGCAGGTGAGCTAAGACCTTCCAAGAGAAACCTCTGGCCTTCCCAAACCTATTCACAAGTGGAAAGGCCTTCCGTTTGCTTTTTAGGTCAACCCTAGGAAGTATGCGCTGCTCTCCGGTATATGGGCTTTAAATCCGCCCCTCGCTGGCGATTCATGCAACTGTATGTCGTTCGTAAAAGCTTGCTCTTGTTTGGTTTATGGTCTTTATTTGTCCCACATTTTCAGGTTTCGCTCGTCCCCTGGAGTATTGGCCTACTACAGGTATCATTTCTCTAAAGGCTTTTTACAATTGTATTTTTGTGCAAGCTGCAGCATTTTGTAAAGAATGTTCCTTTTTGATTTCTTTAGTTAAATAACCCTATGCACGAAGTGCGTGATGTGGTCTCTTTAGTTACATAATCCTATGTACGATGCATTGTACGCTAATGCCACTGTTGTGACTAACATATACTATAGCATGCACTTTTTGTAGATAAAATCCTTTTATCCCGTTTTACTTAAAACAACTGTCACAGGCTAATTCAAAGTCTATTAGCCGACAACAAACACTATTTATTAACGTTCACTTTTTGGAGATAAAATACTTTTTTCTGTTTTATTTAAAACAACTTTCACACGCTAATTCGGAGCCAATGACAAACATTATTTGTTAACTTTTCACATTTTGTAAACGTGGTCACTGTTTGCGTCATGTTTATTTTTGTTGTAGACTCCATTTTGGTGCTCATAATGGTCATTTATTTGTTAGTTTGTTTAACGGGTATGCATTACCCTTATTCCAGATGCAACATTTTACTTAGTTTAATTAGGAACGGGGTGAATTTATATTTTTTGCTTTCTGTTTGTGCACTCTTATTATGTGCAGGCTGGACACATTTTGCACAGGACTCAGAATAAGCTAAATTCTATATCCCTTCTGTATACTAATGTCACAAAAACAATGGTGCTGCTAGCTGCTTCTCTGATCTAATCGGTAATTCATTATTCTTAGTCCCCTCTACAGTGCTGCTACATGCTTCTCTGGTCGCATCTGTAATTCCTCATTCTAAGTGCTCTAAGCAGTGCTGCAGCTGTGTCTCTCTTCCCAGTGGTAATTCCTCATTCTTAGTCCTCTAGTAAAAAACATTATCATTTACAACGCTAATAGCGCTAACTTTCAAAAATGCGAGACCAATTGCATTTCAAATGCTTGTTCGAAAATGCTACACATGGGCCTGAATCCACACTCTCAGCTTAACTTGCAAGATAACAAGGGATTCTTTGGTTGATGTAAGAGCCTGGGGACAGGGGTGAAATCAGCAGGGTGGAAAGTAGCATTATCACATCCCTCCAGAAAGCACAAGTGAACAGCAGGGTATCCTGAGCGACACCCTCTATAACAAAGGGAACAGCAGTCACCCATTGGCAGGTAGTTAAGTGATATGAAAGAAAGAATTTGAAAAGGATGACCAGGAAATGTAAAGGAAAATGTGCATACATTTTAAATATATGCCTTGGTAGCATTTTATTCCTAACGTGTGGTATTATATAAAGAATAAATGAAAAGTGTACAAAATGATTGCCGCGTCCTGCAATCAAGTTAACGAAAGAACAGTCTAACTTTGAAGCCAGGGATCGGGGAGACGAATTGTGACATGGGCTGTAAACAACACATTTCCTTGACAGGTAGCCAATGAAGCATCTTTAGGGTGGGGGAAATATAATCTTTAGGCCTGCACCAGTCAATAGCTGGCCAAGGACATTTTGTATATGCTGAAGCTTTCAAAGGTTTTTCTGGCAGTCCTAGGTAGATCGCATTCCCATAGGGCAACTGTGGCTGCACTACGGCTGTATCTACTGAGGGTGTGGTAGCCTGGTACAACATAGAAGAGCATCTTGCACTGGAGCTGACTACCATTGTATCACTGCATTTCCAAGGAAATCCCCAAATCTAAAACTCACATTTCAGATGACTTTAGTGGGGGTGGGTATGAATCCCTGGGGCCAGCAAGCTGGGATCCATTTGTCAATGGCATTTTTATAATCAGCAGTTCCATTTTTATTGGATTAAATGTAATAAGATTAGAGGCCATTCATTGGTGTACACCAATTATGACATACATTAACCTCTCTTTCAGGCAAATAAATGTGGGAGAGTTGCCTGCACAGCTGTTAGTTGGGGTGTCATTCAGATGCAAAACTGTACTCCCTTAGCATATAGCAAGGAGGCTACCAGTAACTTGTAAATATTAAAATTGTTTAATTGTAATTGCATTTATATAGTGCTTACTACCCCTGACGAGGCATCAAAGTGCTTTTTCATCAAGTAGCACGCTACTCCGGAACCCAAAAAGGACTAGTGGTGGTTTAGTATAGGGAGAAATTAAATTAATGTAGACCAGAGGACATGTGAGATTGTTATTTGGATTAAAAAAGGATAGTGGAGGGATAGAAGAGGAAAGGGTTTGCATTTATATTGCACTTGCTACCCCTGATAGGGTGTTAAAGCACTTTTCGGCCGGTAGCATGCTACTCCGGAACCCAAACAGGATTAGTGGGGAATTAGTATAGGGAAATATTAAATTAATTTGAGCTGCGGACATAACAGTCTGTTAGTTGGATTTAAAAGGATAGTGAAGGGATAGAAGAGTGAAGGGTCTAGAAAGTGTTTTTCTTCATTTTTTTGGAGCTCATAGCATTAGGGGGAGGTTTGGGATGGCACGGGGGAAGGAGGAAGAGTCAGAGAGAAGGGTTTAGAAAGGCTTGTTTAGGAAATCTGAATAGGAAAAGACGTATGAGATGATGCAAGAAAGGACAGAGGAGGGAAGAGTCTAAAAAGGTTTATTTTGCGGGCTCATAGTGGTAGAATGGGGTTTGGGATGAGTCAGAGGATGGAGGTAGAGAATATATTGAGAGAGGTATAGGGTGAGATAAAGGGTAGTGCATTGGAGCTGAATTAGAAGAAAAGTATTAAATATAAATATACATAAGTACATGTAAGGTGGACCCTAGGGTGCTCCATATTTAAGCTGACTTGTAACTGACTTGAACGCCGAAAAACGGCTGGGTGTATTCCTTCAAAAAATGAGTGGAGCCGTGTTTGGGCAAGATTATTGAGGCTATCACCCTTCAATTTGTAAAGCAACAGTGATTGGTCCGTGGTATTACAAGCTGTTGTAATGTTCAAAAGGACCCATGAATTTCTAAACCATAGTCCACTAACTAGCCTCTAGACATCATTCAGGGACGAAGTGGCTACAGCCGTCTCTGAAGCCTACTTGAGGTGGATGCAAAATACTTTGGTCTTTATAAATATGTGCAACTTTGTAGATACCACTTTCCCAAAAGTAGTATAAAACTACAATTCTAAGAGTATGTCCATTCCTTATATTTACAGAGGCCCCTCAAGAAGGGATCTCTATCCCGAAATTCATTGGGCATCCAGAAGATTGTACTTGAAGGAACGCCAAGTTTGTTGAACAAAAAAATCAGGAACGTTATTTTCAAAAGAATTACTGTGTAGTTATTTATATTAATGTATGATTTATTTAATATTCTGTGTGAAAATTGCTACAAAATAAGTGGGTAGTCATCTACAATAAAAATTACAGTGTAATTTATTTGAATGTGTTTTCATTGAATGTATACTGCAGTATAAATGTGTTGATTTTGTTGGAAGAACTTCAAGCTATGCTGCAAGGTCACAAGTGATTGTGCACACTTGTTTTAATGACTATAGTTGACATGAGGTAGGCAGCCTCATACCCGACCAGCACGCTAAGCACATACCATTACTGACAAATTAGGAATACAAGTCAATTTTGAACTAACGACAATAAAAAGAACTAGCCACAATTCGCTTTTACGACCACAAACAGAGGGATGACATGTCAACCACTTAATTCTTTCAATCATTTGGTTTCACAACAACCAGGTGTCTAAACACACTGTGGAACCGCAGATGTGACTAGAGACACCCTGGCTTGACACATTGGAGTGAGAGTATGACATGGGTGAGGAAGCAAACACCCGATATGGCCAGCATGGAGTGCAGGGCTCGAGTCGGGGTACCATGCGGGTAGACGGCGTCCCCCCCACTTATTTTGCCGGTGGGACACCTTCCCCCCTGCCAAACAGCTGGACTTCATTTTTTGGCCTCTCTGGGACGAGGAGCTCTAAACCTTTTGTGACGCCACTTCCTGTCGTGACGTCACTTCCGGTGACAGCGTCCCCCCACTTCTTTATTTAGGACTTGTGCCCTGATGGAGCGAATGGGAAGACAGCGGCGCTCGGACAAATGAGCACCCAACCTTAAGACAGGAAAGGTAAAAGGTTTGGTTTTTTCCCATTGCTGCATTCTTCTTCATGGCCCATCCATGCTTCTTCATGGCGCTCCTAGATTCAGAATCCTGGAACCAGTTCTGACCGAAGACCATTCCCTTTAAAACTTCCAAACCTTCCCTACAGGCCTGTAAAACTGTCTGCCGGCCAGTCCAATCAAAGAAATGGCCTTCGTTTCTATTTTCCTTGTTGACTGCCACTTTCTTATAGTCTAACGCATTATCTGAAGAAAAAAAAACAGCCATCTAAACCCCTCTTCCTGCAAGTCCTCCCACTATATCCGAGCCTCCGGCCAAAGGAGAAAGACAAACGCCTGGAATACCATTGGGAAACCCCATTGCGACAACTAAGCAGAGGCGAAGAACAAACTTCATTGGAAAAAAAATGAGGAGGGGAGCAAAAAATGTCGAATTCCAAACGAAATTTAGGACAAGTTAGACCCCGTCTTCGTGGCTCCTGCCAGCTCGTGCGTGGCGTCCCGGGAGCGCCGGCACGTGACGCACGCCGCGTGCATCAGACACTGCGCGCGCGGTGATAGGGTCTGTCCGGCGGTAAACAAGATGCTTGTATCGGTGGCACGATCTGCTTCGCGGTTTCGTGGCCTCAGCAATTAAAGTTTTCTGCCGCGAGTTCCCGCGGCAGAGGAGCATTGATAGAGTCGTGAGGTCTCCCTTCTGTGTCGGTAATAAGGTCCCTGTCCCTGGATAATGGAGTGGAACAGCACAGGGACTGGAGGGCCCGGCAATTACACCATTACCGAACGAGCGCTATCGATCCCTCTGTCAGTGTTTGCGGGACTCGGAGAGTGGGAGGAGGGGAGCGGGCGCTAGATGGGGGCGAGAGGAGAGGAAAACATACGTGGCGTAAGGAAAGCGCGGAAGCGAAAAGAGGGATGAAAGCGTCGAAAGGAAGTAGGGCTAGGCACGATTGAGGAAGTAAAGGAACAAGAAGTAGTTAGGGGTGTGCTTTGAAGCCGAATATCATCAGGCCTGTGCACGTCTTATTAAGAAATGAAACGAAAATGAAGGAAGGACAGAGGGAAGAGAGGAGACTTGTGAGGTGGGGAATGAACTGTAGACAAAGGGAGTGACAGCACGCGATGGGAGCAGGGATGGGGACGGTGGAGAACCGAGAGAAAGACGTGGAGTGGGAAGTAAGGCAAAGGGGGCAATAGATTGAAAAAGAAAAGAAGGAATGAATAGCGGGAGCAAGGGGGAAATGGAGGGTGCAAGGGAAGGAAGTGGGATGAGTGATGGGGAAAGAAAAGATGGAAGGAGGGAGGAATGGGTGAAAGGCTGAAGACTGAAAGTGGGGGAGAGAAGAGCAAAGGAAGGAAGAATAAAATAGGTAAGGGTAAGATATGAGGAGGGAACAAACATAAAGAAAAGAAACATGGTAAAGAAAACTAGTGAGGCTATAAAAATGAGGCTGGGTAAAAACCCGTAGCAGCTACTATTGGACAGTAGTGGTGGGCCTGGGACGCTTAAAAAAAAGAAACAAAGGGGAAAACAAGGAAAATTAACTCTCCTTCGTCCTTCTGTCCACAACACAGTAAACAGGAAGCACCCAGAGTCCTACACTCCCCTAGCCAATCACGAATCTTCTGTCACCAGCATGACAACCGCGTTGAGATTGGTCTGAGCACCGTGGTTCGGCGCTCAGACAGGGGCTGGGAGGCTGTGCCTGTTCTCTACCCAGGCTGTGCAATACAGCCGGTGGAGAACATGGTAAGAGCACCGTCAGGCGCACTTAGAAAGTGCCCACTACTCCTCTGTGGGCAGCCCAACCCGCAGCTACAGAGCCATTAGCGAAAAATAAGATGATAATAACATGGTGTTATCATCATCGTATTATTCCTTTATGGCAACGCTCATCTGCCTTAGCGGAGTAGCCGCCTCTTGTAAAAGTGCATGTAAGGAAAGAAAAATAGGAAAAGAGTAACTAAAGGAGTGAGGGAGTAAAGCCAGGAAGAAAGAGAACAAGGATAGTGGCGAGACAGGAGAAGTTTGGAATGACTGCAGCTGTTGATATAGAAAGCATGCAAGGAAAGGAGGCAGGAAAGAGTGGAGTGAAGATAAAGAGGAGGAAAGGAGTGAGGCAAGCGTCTCCTTGTAAGGTGCCTATAGATATCATGACCTAACTTTTGTTGCTTTTCTCCAGGGAGTGCAGGTTCTGACCCGTTAATCTTCTCTTCTCACATGGTTTATTAAGTAGCCTCCATCCACTGTCGTTCTTCACCATGGTGTACATTTTTAGGTCTCGTGACCTACAATGCGCGCAAGCGCATTGAGGGATCGAGAATTCAAGTGCTCAAAATCCTCATGAAACCACCAGCTTTTTGCTGGCGTTTTCATGAAGTTCACGTGGCCACAGGCACGCGCTTTTGGGCCATAAACTAGCATTTCCCCTCCCCCTCCCCAGCCAGCTTCCCCCAGGCCGTAGCAGCACTCCCACACCAGCACCTCCCCTCTCTCTCCCCGCAAACACAGCCTTGCCCTAGCAGCACTCCTCCCACACCAGCACCTCCCCCATCCCACACCAGCACCTCCCCTCTCTCTCCCCCAAACACAGCCTTGCCCTAGCAGCACTCCTCCCACACCAGCACCTCCCCCCTCCCACACCAGCACCTCCCCGCAAACACAGCCTTGCCCTAGCAGCACTCCTCCTCCTACACCAGCACCTCCCCCTCCCACACCAGCACCTCCCCTCTCTTACACCAGCACCTCCCCCCTCCCACACCAGCACCTCCCCTCTCTCTCCCCGCAAACACAGCCTTTCTACGACACTAGACACAAGCATGCGCTAACGATATACAGTACTTAAATCAGCTGTTCAGTGAACACACCGTAAGCGTTTCCATCATCTTAATGATCTGCTACGCACTCTACCACTCTACACAGCAAGCATTTACTCACACCTCTCCTAATCACACACGCACCCGTACTTCACTGCCCCCATTCGCTCCAGTGGATGAGCTCACACCGTCGCCGTTGTGTATTTAGTTCACTCATCGCTCCTATGTACTCACACATTAGCACTAAAGTGCACGCACAGCAAGCACTAGGAAGCCAGCTCACACGTGCAGGACAGGTTCTCCCTTAACCCCTTCCTATCTCTGTTTAGGGGGTGCAAGATCCTCCCCCCGCTCGTAGCTGCTGAGTAGACCGCAACCCCCTGGGGCACATGGGTTACTTACTGTAATGGCCAGGTTGCACTCTTAACCTCACTAGCACTCAGCCCATCTCTTTCCACTATACAGAGTTGGCGCTAGAACAGCCGGCATTTACCTCATCACTAGACACAAGCACGCGCTAACGATATACAGCACTTATATCAGCTGTTCAGTGAACACACCGTAAGCGTTTCCATCATCTTAATGATCTGCTACGCCCTCTACCACTCTACGTACCAAGCATACACTCACACCTCTCCTAATCGCACGCGCACCCGTACTTCACTCCCCCCATCGCTCCAGTGGACGCGCTCACACCGTCGCCGTTGTGTATTTAGTTCACACATCGCTCCTATGTACTCGCACATTAGCACTAAAGTGCACGCACAGCAAGCACCAGGTAGCCAGCTCACACATGGGCACTATCACACAGGCTCAAACAACGACTTCTGTGTGCACACTCACAAGCACCCACTAAAGCCATCACGCAGAAGCACGCACCTGCACTGACACTCATTAACACATCGATCCCATCACTACAGTGAAAATACCAACTCTGTCATGCTAGACACACAGAAGCAGCATCGGCAGACAAGAGAACAGGGAGTGCAGTAAGCAGAAGATTAGACTACAGCCATACTCCATTTACACCACAAAAATGTAAAGGAGCCCCGCGGTCCCAGCCGCCACCCACCACCCCTTCACCGCTGCAGCAAGAGCTGGAGACCTTGGCCCGTGAGCCGAATCTCATTGTAGTGGAAAGTGTGAATACCGGGCTTATCACAAGAGTGTGCTCCATTGAACCCATCTCTATTTCCCCTACCGTCGTGAGGTATTACACCCCGTCCCTATTAATACCTTCTCCTGTGTCCACCCAGTCTCCTCTTTTCCTTACCCCAACCATTGCTTGTGTTTTTTGCAGTTTGATATAGCGCGACTCGAAGGTATTGGAGCGCTTTACATGAGCATCAGTTACCTTACACAAGGACACATTTATTCTTGGTAGGCACGGAAGATTGAGTGATTTGCCCAGAATCCCAGCATATTGAGCTAACGCCAAGACTCGAACCCAGCATCTAGTGGGGTAGCGCTGGCCGTTACGCCACACCCTCGCCCCATTGCTAACTTACACATGCCTCATCTGGGAACAGAAGTTAATACTTCTCCTAGCATTCATTCGACAACGTACGGTGGTGATAAAGACCAGGGAAACTAAGTTAAAGTGCAAACTTCTCTTCACTGACGAGGCTGAAGCCATGAAACGTGGTCTGCTTAAGGCGCATCCGCTGTAGGCGCTTTCTTTCGAGCAGCAGGACGCTGATTAAGGTTTTGATGAGTTGAATTGAACTTGTTAGTTTGTGAGATACAATTAGATCCATTGTTACATTATAACAAGCTATCGAGGGGCAGAATGCTTCTTTGTCATATAACAGGGGTCAGAATTCATGCCGATCAGTTTTTAACATTTTATTTTTATACTGGAATAAATGTCAGCATAGTTTTCTGTTGGGCTACTGAGGTAAGAAAACATGTTTGCTGATGAGCTGGTTATCTTGATGGGCAGACCGAAAGGATTAAATAAAACACCAACTCCATTACATATGGAATGAATGCCTGTGTTGAACATGAGTAGAGGGGGCTCAGTGTCTAGTGAATTTAGGAGGGGAATTAGCTCAGATGGTAGAGCGCTCGCTTAGCATG
This sequence comes from Lissotriton helveticus, assembly GCF_964261635.1. Lineage (NCBI taxonomy): Eukaryota > Metazoa > Chordata > Amphibia > Caudata > Salamandridae > Lissotriton > Lissotriton helveticus. The sequence continues at coordinate 1,361,036,968 of NC_136057.1, forward strand.
CGAGAGGTAGCGGGATCGATGCCCGCATTCTCCAAAATATATTTTAGAACTTTTAAACTCAAATTGTAGATTATTTAAATTCTCGTACGTGTCCAGTGGGGTGAGTGGTACAAGAGCTAAAAAATCTGAGCTAATGCTCGTCAACGGGAGCCGGCTGCAGCATACTTTGATGCCACGTGCTAAGGCAGAAGCCATGTTTTTGTGAGTGTGCTGCCCTCAAGATCTGTGGTATACATTTTTATGCCCTTGTTCTGGAATGGGGACATACATATTTTGACCCCCATCTCCTTTTTAAAACATTAACCCAAAATCCGTGATAGAAATTATGTGAATATGGAAAAAAGACTATACTATTTTTTCCACAGATTTGTTAAAAATGATTGTCAGCAAAACATGGGTTACAATTGGGCAATATGCAGCGGGCTGTTTGTAGGTTTGCCACCTGAAGGGTACTTTACCCCTCCAGTTCTAGTCCAAGTCAGCAAAACAGTATAAACAAGCATTTGCAATGCAATAGGTCTCTCATTTACGCAAGTTTAAACTATTGGCATTGTAAATGACAATGCCTTTTGTCTATATTTTAAAAACGAAAACAAAAATAAAAGGAATTTTCATTTGCAATACCAATAGCTCAAACTTACGTAAATGCGAGACCTATTGCATTGCAAATGCTTGTTTAATTTTGAGTCTTTTCTTTTTTGGGTTCATACAGCACAACTAACTCTATATTAAGTTATTCTCCTCCAGGGTGTACATATTCAATCCTTTACTCGTGCCTTTGTGCATTAAGATAATAGATCCAGGGGTCTCTCTGCTCTCTCTTTCGCAGTAAGTACGTATTCTAATGCTTTAGGCTCCGCTGGTTGGCTTTCTAGTACATATGTAGATGCTCCTTAAGCTGCTGTTCCCCAGGCAGTACATAACTTTGTGTAGGGTTGATTCAGCGATGTGCTTTATAAACACTAAAAGATTACAGAAGTGGAGTACCACCTATAGGTAAGTGATCAAGTATGGTGTTAGATCTCCTCTAAGAGCCCTATGAAGACAAGACTAAGGGTTCAGAATCTTTAAACCTGGAGAAGATTGATGAAAATGGAGCTGGATCCAGGTTAGACACTCTAGACAGACAAGTGTAAAGGATCAGAACTCGGACAGAGAACCTTCGTCTCCTCATGCATCCCTTGACAGACACTCTTTCATACTTGGCCCATCGGATACTAACTCAATTGACTTACCAGATGTCACCCCGCAGACTTCAGATGGAATCATATAGCACTGGAGAAATGTTTTCCCAGATAGCTGAGCAGGAACTATCTCGGGACACCTGTAATGACTCTGGTACAGGATGGCCAGAAGATGGCAGATAAGTGGAGAGGCTGGGTAGGGGGGAGGGGAGGAGGGGGAGACGGGGCAAGAAATATGTTCAAGGCAGATGATGTACTAGAAAGGATGCAACCCTAGATCAACTGTTTAATGGAAAGGGGAAAAAAGGGAAAAGCATTTATGAAGTAAGTGGGTGATCAGGTCACAATTGGTGAGGGGAGGAAAGCAGCATCCTCTCGTTCAGCCACGGCCCCGGGGTTGGTACACTGAACTAGTAATGTTAGGTTTGGGTAGTGCTACACTGTTGCAGAATCAGCTCTTTTGGAATTCAATGGTTGAAATATTGTTCCTTTCTTGTACATACAGGTTACTTAGGTGTTACCATGATAGCCCACAGGCACCCCCTAGTGTCACTGAACGTTCAATAACTGGACAGGTAGGCCATTATTCCCAAAGATTATGCAAACACACCATTAGACCGTGCAGTCACAACGTATTATTACATGGAACTTAAGAGGTTTATGTACGCCATCCCGAAAATATGCAGTTTATTAATATCTCAAGAGACATAACGTGTAGATAGCGTTACTGCAGGAATCTCACTTGAATCACCTGGAAGCCACTAGATTGCAGACGGGTCATTGCTACTAACTAATCAGCGTTTGCGAGAGGGGGGATGGTGTGGGTGCGCCCAGGGGTGTCCCTTCTGATAGAAGATACAGAAGTAGATACAGAGGGAAGGCACATATTTGTAAAGGGAAAACTGGACGGGAGGAGTCTTAATCGGGAACATATATGCCCCTAACACGGAGCAGGGGCCCTTGTGGAATAAGTTAAGCACAATACTCTCTAGGTGGTGTCACATGCCATGGTTGCTGAGGGAGACGTCAATGGTGTACTTGATGTAGCACTCAATCGCTCCTTTCCGCCCCTGAGGGGTACTTCAGCAGCTAATAGGGCATCTTATTGAGGAACTGGGTGAATAGTTGGGGCATAGTAGATATATGGAGGCACAGTAACGCCGCCACGCAGGTGTATTCGTTCTATTTGGCTCCACACGCCCTTCATGTGCACCTTGATAGATTTCTATGCACAACAAATATGCAGCCATTTGTGAAACAGGTGAAGTACATGGGCAGGACCCATTCTGACCATAACCCTTATTATGTTGATCTAGCCTGGGACACATCGGGACCCACCCCTGTGTCTTGGAGGCTGAAACCCGCTCTATTGGAGGATTTGCCCTTTCAGAATTCCCTCCGCACTTCCTTTGAAAGCTACATCACATTGAACACTGGCACAGTGGGATCGGTACTAGGAGTGGGGCGCCTTTAAGGCAACACTCAGGGGTGACTGTATGGGATTGGGGGGTGGCATGCGGAAACATGGAGAGAAAGAATTCGGAGACCTGGAGAAAACACTGTTGTCTTTAGAGACGGAAGCAGTCTTGGACCCTGCCTGCACGCCAGACTTATTAGAGGTGAGGGAACAACACACCACACTATTAGAACGACTGCGCAGTATTAATTCCGCTGCAAACTCTGTCAGGACAGATGCGAAGGTGGAAAAGTCAGGAGCCATGCTTGCATGGCTGATAAAGCAGGATCAATTGTGCTGTCCTATCACTGCACATAACTCCTCGAAGGGGGAAATGCACTGCACCCAACATAAGATACACAATAATTTAGTCTCTCATTTCTCCTTGCTTTATCAATCCACCACAGTGGCAACGGAGGAGGATATGGCCAGTTTCCTGGATGAGCTCCCCTTCCCACGGCTCACCCCTGATCAGCGCGCTGACCTCAACACGCTGGCACTACAGGAGTCCAAGCTGCCGACCTCCAAGTGTGAGGCCACCTTTATTACTCTTCTGAAACCAAACAGAGACTCCCCTACACTAGGTTCATAACGCCCACTGGTGCTGTTAAATGTAGATTAAAAAGTATTGGCTAACATAGCAGCACGACTGGCAGAGATGCTGCCTCAGCTGATCCATGAGGACCAGAATGGTTTTGTCCCATATCGGTCTACCTCCCTAAATTTACGACGTTTGTTCAGTATAAAATATGCTCCACTTGCGTGGCCTAGATCTGGTTGTATGGTGCTGGATCTGGAAAAAGCTCTTGACATGGTGGAATGGCCATACATTTTTAATGTGCTGCCTTGATATGGACTGGGGCCACATTTTGTCTTTCGGATAACACTGCTGTATCAGGGGCTGGTGGTGAGAGTGAGAACGGGCCAGTTGCTATCAGGTCCCATACCAGTACGCAGAGGTACCCGACAAGGATACCCTTTCTCCCCTCTGCTATTTGCTCTGGCTGTAGAACCATTGGCCTTAGCTATTCTGGAATTCACGGAACATGGGGGCATCTGACTGGCTAACTTGACTCATGCAATATCTTTATACGCTGAAGATCTCCTGTTATATATAAGAGATCTGGGTAAGATTTCGGAAATCATACCTAACTTGCTTGTCCAGTTTACTCACCTCTCGGGGTTGCAAGTCAATTGAGACAAATCCTATCTATTTCCGTTCGAACCTACTATGCCTGACCCAAGGTTTGCTACTGGTGACACAGTCGTAGGGTGGCAGCCCTCGGTGTTTCAATATCTGGGTATCCAGATATATCATAGCGACCAAGATCTTCTGGACGGCAATCATACCAGAGCAGTCACAGCTTTGTCTGCACAGGTGACCTTCTGGAAAACGCTTGCAATCTCAGTGGCCGGTAGGGGCTCCTTGGTTAAGATGGTGGTGCTTCCTCGCCTGTTATATTATTTCACAAATCTGCCGTTATACGTGCAACCCTCCTTTTTTAAACCATTAAAGCGTATGATTTGAGGACTTATATGGAATACCTCCCTACAGGGCAGGAAGAGCTGTCGGTTCCGAACCTGGAACATTATGACCTCGCTTCCCAACTGCAGTGGGTGACCCGTTCGGTAGAGGGTAGGCAATTATTGGACACCGGGGGTCCTTATGACAATACCCACAGTCCTCTCTATTTTTCATCCCTGTCACAGGCACAATAAACTCCTTCCGCTGCTACCATAGGTAGCTTATAGATGTTACCGCAGGGCATTAGTCCTTACTAGATTTGTGAAACCGTATGCGCCAGTGCTACCCTTAGTGAGGCTGCCCAAGGGTACAGGGTACCCCACCCCTACTGACTTGGCAGATTGGCATGTGGCGGGAAAACACACACTGGGTGATTTATATAATGACGATAGTCTGATACCATTCAATACACTGGCACAAGAGGAGGGCATACACCCAGGACACTTTCTTCTACACACTTCCTGGACCAGGGTACTAGGCGGCCAGTGGAGTAACATTTCACAAAAAACCACAAACAAACATGATAATTCAATACATTCACATAATGGGGAATGGTAGTCACCTGATTCGATGGTTTGCTGATGCCCTGCAGCAACATACTGCAATAGGCCTGACCCCACTGCGGGAGAAATGGGAACAGGACATTGATCGTTCATTCATAGAGGTAGAATAGAACAGGGTATTAGAGTCCTACACAAGTCCAGCGGAATGCGAGCTTTCAAATGATACAATATTATATAGTGCACCATGCATATCTCAACCCGGAAAAAATCAACAGATATTTCCATAGACTAGACTATCACTGTCCTTGGTGCACTCTCTTGAATGCAGACATTGTACATATGCTCTAGTCCTTCCATAAGCCTCATCAATTCTGGGATAAGGTGATTGAGCATCTGGAGGGTTGTACTGATAGGCAACTTCTGCGCTCTTGGGAATCCTGTTTACTGGGGCTGTTTCCTTGGGGTAAATCACATAGGGCCACAAGCAGGTTTATTGAAATAGGCTATGCGGTGGCTAAAAGACTCATCATGAGGTGCTGGAAAGAAGGAGAGCCTCCTGCGTTCTTAGAATGGGCCCCCTCTATGCTGAACTGGGGTACTGCTGAAGGTGTGTCCCTCAGGAGGGAGGACACTCAGGGATTGCCGAAGTTTCCGCTGTCGGAAAGTTGAGGAACAATCCTCATGACACTGCGGCTCAAGGTACATCTTGAATCTGTTGACTCACCCGCACAGCAAGATGGGTAGGGGGTGGGTCATGGTTAGGGTTGGGTGCTAGACGAAGTCGGGATGGGAAGGCTATTGAAAAACTAATGTCAAATCATTGGACTGTGATAAGGCCCTGACCAGGAAGAAATACTGTACGTGATACTTTATATATGTGCACTGTATACATTTTGGGGAATGCCTTTGATTACGGATGTAACCTGTAAAAGTTTAAGTTGTTGGTTAAATACATATATTGATCTAAGAATTGCACTTGAGGAAAATCAATAACAGAATGGTAAATGGTGTAAAGAACAGAGGACATTGTAGAGTTAATGCAATGGGGGAAGACGAATGTGATTGTCTATTCCCACTTGATATGCTAATAATTTTTTTCTGTTTTGGATGTCCTAATCTACGGACCGCGTTGCTTACTTTGATTACAGTTGATAGTAACGTTGTTAAACTGTCAATGTACTTTGTAACAAATACAATGTTGTATTACATATGGTTATTATGGATAATACAAATGTCAATAAAAAGATCAAACAAAAAAATATCAAGGACGGGTAAAGGATCAGAAGATATACTCCTCAGAGCTGACCGACCAAAGACAGTGCGGCATCAACTCTGTAAAACCTAGGAAGAAAAGACTAAATGATCAAAATATTTACGCCCTGGAGGAGACCAGAGATGGGACTGGATCTACTCTATTAACTCTACAAGAAAGTTTTGGAATAAGTACACTTTTGAGTAACTAAAACTAGAGCTGTGTCTAATTTATTAATCCTACAGGACAAAGACAATAGATGAGCAGTATATGTAGACAGAGCAGAGAAGAAGAGGGGCCAAAGATGGAGCCGGGTGTGCTCTTTTAACCCAAGAAAGAGAAGACTAAACAGTTTGAATTGTATACCCGGGGGAAGAGCAGCCAAAAACGAAGATGGGTCTGATGTATAACCCATACCAGAAGAAGAGGAAAGGTTTGGCTATGCACACCCTAGAGAAAGTGATCAAAATACAGTTGGGTTCACTCTGTAAACCTGGCTGGACATGTCTCTATCCAGTGTTCCCGCTCGCAGGGATTATGAATAAGAAGCTATATCATTTCTAGTCTCTCAACTTCTGGGGGTACTTGTTTAATTCCCCTGACCATTGTAGGGCCCAAGGAGCAGATACCCAACCGTCTCATGTTGCTCTTCACTTAGGGATATGTATTTTATCTTTTTAAGGAGCAGATATGTCATGTTTGCATTAGCTTTCTTCCTCAGGCTGTGTTTTGATCCTCCTCACCCTTAGAAGATTTAAAGATCAGACGGTCAGTGTGGTTTCCTGATAGACATGATGGAACCATCGTTAGCATTAAGGAGCAGACATTAAAATGTCTTGGTACATTTGCTCTGCTGTGCAAGTCAGATGATACTCCATATCTTATCTTTCTCCTCCTGGGTTGACATGTTTGAGCCCTCCCACAAGGTTTTTATTATTGTGCATACTACCTACATACAAAATAATCTTTTAGTTCATTTACACCATCCTACTGAGTTAATAACTTTTACAATTAATATAGGTAACCTTATTACATTTTGTTAATATAAAGAAATATCACAGGTTCATCCTGAATACATTTGATTTAAATTAAACTCATTAGTGGACCCCAAGTTCTTTAAAAAGTTCTCTGCCTTGTGGGTATTTTAGCTGCTGTACAGCTCGTTCAAGCTAAATAAAATTCCACCTATAATTCCACCATGTATTAATATGCAGAGGAATATGACTAATCCAATCATGTGTAAAACGCTACCTAGCAATTGTAATTATGGGTCGAATACATGATGCCAAAAATCTAGTGTATGTCTTAGTCAAAATCCAGCGAAATATTTCTAGGATGAATTATATCATCATATTCAACTAATTCACTATTATTCAACCCAACATTCTGAATACCCATCTTAAAGAAGCAATTACATGCATGTACTTAAAAAATATATCTGGATATATTAAAAGCCATTTGTAGGTCCTCAACTGATCTAGAGACTCCAGCCAGCTAAAAAAAAAGCTGTAGATATTTGTAACCTCCAGTGGGCCCAGTAATCACAAATGTAATAATTAACACTGTCTGAAGAAAATGAGCGACCCAGAGGAGTATACCGAAGCACGGGTAATATATTAAACATTTGATACCATTTCCTCCAGAACTGTTTCACTGCTTTGATTACCTTGAACCGTGCCCTCTTGAAGTAATTCGGATCAAAACATTTAATTAAATATCCATTTAGATCATTGCCCAAGCTCTTTTGTTACCTTAAGAAGAAACAATCAGAGAGAATTTCAGTGATTAAGCAGGACATTCCTTGTGCCATAATGGCTCAGTAATAAAACTCTTGAGTTCAGGAGAGCCCAACCACTCTTTTGTATTGGTAATGTAAAAAAATGTTATAGTGCCTAGCTCTTTGATACTCCTAAATGGCTGATAGAGTCTAACCTATGACAAAAAGAGTTAGGAATCAATAGAGGAATGGACTGAAACAAGTACAAGAATTTAGGTAATATATTAATTTTAACAACTTTATATCACCCAAACAATGAAATGGGCTAAACAATGCCAGTTTTTCAACATGGTGATATATTTATGGAGCAACTCTTCAGATTTCAGAACAATTAAGATTACATTTACGAGCTATGTCACTGCAAAAACGAATACCCAGATATTCGGCTTCCTTAATGATGAGGTCATCAAGTGGATCTATCTTATAATTGACTATGATTGTTTTTGCAGTTTTTATATAATGCAAACTTGACCTGAAGGTATTGGAGCCCTTTAGATGAGCTGTTGTTACATGACACAAGGTTACATGCATGTATTTTAGGCAGGGTATGCTGACAGTCTCCCAGAACTGCAGCGTCCCGTCGGATGGGGACCTCAGGACACTGCTTTATTCTGGCCCTTGGAGATGGGGTCTCTTGAGCGGGTAAGCAGATTGGGGAGGTGTTGGACTTGGCCCTTTTGGCAGGTTAACCCCAAAACTGTTTGCGTTCTCCTAGCCTTTTTCTGTAACCTGGTGTTGGTGATTTTAGGCCTCTGCGTACTTTAGCACTGTGGCCCAGTGTAAAGAGCGTGCGCTCTCTGTGTATGTGTGGTGAGATGGGCCTGCCCTCCCATGGGAATGCATGGGGGATATGTGTGTTCCTGGTAGTTCCTGGTATGAGAGGAGTGCTGGGGCGAGTTTAGTATGTGCAAACTAGTGAGAATAAATGCTGCGCAATGGTGTGCGCAGATGTATGGTTACTGGGGGAGAAGTGCCACTTTTAGAAGTTGGCATTTCTGTGTACTGTGTGTCTGCCTGCCTTGCATGTCTGGCTTGGATTGACAGGTGCTGGATGATGTGGTTGACTCCAGGAGCCAGGATGGGTCTGCCCGGTGTTGAATAGGGATGTCTACATGTAGATGGGAGGGAGGAGTTGCACCTGGGACCTGAATAGGACTGTGCCATCCCTCCACAATGCTGGCTCCGCCCCCTGTGGTGTGTCTGAGTACCTAGCCCCCACCTGACAATAGGGAGATGAGCTGAGCACAACCAAGTGCTCCAAAGCTCCCACAAACCAGTTGCGTCTGTTTTTCCCCAGCCCTGTGCTGTGTCACAAAGGGAAATGTGTGTAAAAGAAGGGGCTGTGACCCCATTTAATTGTTCAGTTCTGCTCTTGGATCCTGACAGGGTGGGCTTGCTGCTGTTGGGGCCCAGGAGGGACCGCCATGGGGGCTGCCTCCTTGCTGGAGGGCCCTGTCTGCTGGCCCCTACATTGCCCCCTGATGCCTCCAGGACCTTTTTGGACCTTTTTCTCTTCCTTTGCCTTTGCTCAGACTGGATGCCGCCTTTTTGTGCCCTGGGAGCGCTGAGATTTGGCTCCAAGAGGAACCCTGGAGCTTGGCAGCACTGAGGGAATCCCCAGCATAGGGATTCCCCCGATATTGCTGAGATTAGCGGGTGCCCACCCCGCGATTGCGGCAGTTCAATTTTATTGTGTTCTAATCGTGGGTGCCCACCCCGCTTATATTGCTTACCTTTATTTAAAGCGGGTGCCCACCCAGCTTCTACATTTATTTTATTTTCGAGGGAGTCTACCCCGCATTGTGCCCGAAATTACGGCCGCTGCCCAGCCGCAGCCGCCTGGAAGTCAGGCAAGTCGGCCTGTGGCGTAGGGGGGGCCGCGGCAGAACCGGAAGCTGTGCGGCGTCGGTGCGGGGCTCCCGTGAGCCGATGGGAGCCCCGGGGTGAACAGCGCGAGGGAGAACGGGAGCCCACCCCGCCTCCCGGAGCCCCTGGTCCCTGGAGGGGGCCCGGGTGAACAGAAGTGCCGACGTCAGCGAGGCTCTCAAGAGAGAGAGCCCCGCCCGCTGCCCGGGTGAAGTGCAAAGCGGCGCCGAGGCAGCCGATACAAGTGCGGTGCTCCCTTGAGTGAGGGAAGCCCTACAGGTGCAGGAAGGCTGGCGCGACTCGAAGCAGAGCTTTCATGAGGAGAGAGAGCCCCGCGTGGAAGGAGCCGCTCCAGAGCCCCTGGAGACACAGTCCTGCCCGTCGTCCAGGAGAGGAGACCGATGCCAGCGAAAAGCCCAGGTGAGTGGGGCTCGCAGTAAATGGTGCCTAGCAGAGGCACCTGGTCAGATCGGCCCCGTTTGTGCAGCGGGCCGCTCCAACGTGGCGATAGTTGCTTAAAGGGCCCCCGTGGGGGTCCCGAGGTCCAGTGGGCCCATGCCCTCCAGTTCCTTTGGAGGAAGCCAGAGATAGGCACCCGATGCCAATTTGGTGAGCGGGCTCGCTGTTGCGGGCCGCTCCGACAGCGGGTCATCTTTTGTTTTCAGAGCCCGGGTGGCTCTAGCGACGGGCATAGTTATTTCAGAGCCCTAAGTGGCTCCAACACATGGGCAAGCTTATTTTTAGAGCCTAGGTGGCTCCAACGATTAGCCCCAGTATCTCAGAGCCAGATGGCTCCAACAAAAGGGGCATAATGTTTTTTAAGGGCCACTTAGAGCCCATGCCTCATTTGATTATTTACAGCTGTGCAGCCATTAGTGCCAGCTGCACCATTTAGGCACGCAGTTCTTTGGGGGCATGTTTGGAATTAGGAGTGATATGCACTCCTTTGGCCCCCACTTTCCCAGCTGCCCAGCAAGTAGTGGACAGCTGCCACGTTTAGGTTTGCCCAGTGGCGCACCCTTGATTTTCGCTGCATACGCAGCAGCCCTGACTCTATGGACATAGGGCATTTGAGCCCCTTTCTGAGATGGCCAGATGGCCAGGGGGACTGTTAGGAAATAGGGCGCCAGGCCCTAATGTGATTTATGTGCTAAATGTGATTTGGGTGCTAGGAAATGTACTTCATGTAGTATGTTTTACGCACCCTGTGTTATACCTCTAAATGTGGTCTTTTGTGATTATGAGTCTGTTTTACATATCATGGTTTATGCTGGTGAGTTGGGGCAGAATGTAATTTGTACCTGATGTGATACTGTGCATAATGTAGTTTATGTTACAGGCTCATGCTAGGTACAGTGATTACCAGTGGTTACTGGTTGTACGTTTATGATCTGTTTTACTTTTACTAAGTTCGATTTGTGATGGTTCTGACAGCGGTCCATGTGGCCCTGTCATGTGTATATAATCCCTTGTGAACATTGCCCGTGCCAGTTTGCACAGTGTGTTTTAATGTGTTTACTATTCTAATGTGTTATGAGAATACAAAGGCTATATTTTCATATAACCTTGTGTGGAGTTCCTTTTGTAGTGTGCCTGGGATGTTGTTGCTGTGTGCGTGCGCAAATGCTCTACACATGGCCTCTGGGATAAGCCTGAGTGCTCATGCCAAGCTTCCAAGGGGGTGAGCAGGGATTATCTTTGGCGTGTAACTCCCAAGCGCTGACTAGAGTGGTAGTTTCTGCCTGGCTTTGGCGCAAGCCATAGCCAACCAGAAATCCCATTTCTAACAAGAGGGAACTCCGATGCCCCCTCTCCTAAGTTTAAGGATCAGCCCCAGGGGATTGGGCCCCTGGGGCTTTTCTAAAGCTTAGCATGCACCCCCTCCATTAATACTGAAGACCGGCACTGGTGGCTGGGGTTCCTGAGGCCTCACTAAGGGCCCGATGTAGGTAATCCTCAATTACTGACTCTAAAATACCGAATTTTACCGATTCGGTATTCTAGATCCAGTAAATGAGATGTAGCTAAAAATTCGGTATTATTTACCAAATCGGTAGGATTCGGTAATTACCGAATCGGTATTTACTGATTCGGTAATTGCCATTGATTCCTAGGGGCCTTGAGGCCCATAGGAATCAATGTCAATTACCGAATCGGTAAATACCGATTCGGTAAAAATACCGATTTGTCAAGGGGAACAGGGTGTCACTTTGACACCCTGTTGCACCCCTGATTTTGGCTTGTGTGCCATGTGACACACATACATGCCCTTAGGGCATTATGTTTGCCACATGGCACAGGTGTACATGCACAGATGTGCATGTACACAGGTATTCGTTATTTACCACCAAATAGTATTTGGTGGTAAATAACGAATCGGTAATGGCCTGTGGCACTGTTTAAAGTGCCACCTACATCTGGATTTACCGATTCGGTAACTTTACAGATTCGGTATTTTACCGAATCGGTAAATTTACCGAATCTGTAAAATTAAGGCCACCTACATGTCAAATACCGGTCGGTAACGGCCGAAATCGGCCGTTACCGACCGGTATTTGGCGACCTACATCTGGCCCTAAGACTTGGGGAAGGAGGCTAAGCCCCCCTCCCCTAATTATAATTAAGGCTCCTGGTTTTCCATTTAAACGTATTTTTGCATATAAATCCAGTCAAATTTTTTCCTTTGTCTGTATTTATGAATAGAAACGGAACAATGCCAATAAATATGTTTAACTTTGCTGCTGTCTGTGAGGAGAAGACGAGCCAGTCCAAGTGCAGGCGAGGAAAGAGCTAATCGGATTTCAGCTGAGCCCATAACAAAGGTGGAAGTTACGGGGCCATCAGGCCTCCTTTTGTTTGAGTATCCTGGCGGAGAGCTGTGAGGGGGGTGGAGGGTAGGTGGGGGGAGACACACACCTAAAAGCAATTGAGGGAAAACAAATGCAGCTTATAACTTCAAAGGTACTAAAGAGGGGCATGCTTTTGACTTTGTTCAGTCCCTGAATCCAAGAGATATGGATGCACCTTAGGAATGTTAGATGTGTTGGTTTGTCCCAGTATTTACACAAATAACAATTTGAATACCACTATTTTGTTTTAGTTCTTTTATAACCCTACTCATCCCAGTGCAGGGTGTCGGAGCACTTTAATTCACATATTGTACATTGACAATAAATCATATGTATTTAAATCAATGTGTAGGATGTGTTACATGAGACACTGAGGGTTATAAGGCCCTTCGTAGCTCACTGTGCTATATTAGAAGGATTGCAATTTATTAACTGCAAGTAACAAAAGCATATCTTTGATTAAGAGCAGTAACCTATTTACACATCTGCATAAATCTATCTCAACCTATAAAAACGAAGCGCGCATTGCTTAGTTAAATATATGTGAAAAAATAATAGCCAGTCACTGAAAAATAATAGCTGCAGCATCTTTTTCTACTGGTGACAAAATAAAATGTGGATAAATACAGATAAAATGACACGAAAAATAAATATAGATAAATTCAGATGGAAATGTTTAAAAAATAAAAATCATAATACCGGGAGCCCTAATTATAATATGGGCATGGGGGGTCGGGTGTACGGGGACTCTTGGAAGCTTGGGGTGTCACATGCCCACCTTCCCATAATAAGAGGCCCGAGGCATTGGGTGTAGGGCCAGACTGCAGTACAATTGTTTTAAAAAAATTATGTTTGTGGCCTGGAGGGTGTCTCTTTGGGACTCCCCAAACCAGGCCTAGCAGGCAGGATATCACTACCCTGCCTCCTGTTTGTTGTTTCTTCCTATTTTCTGGACAGGGGATTGAATCCCCCACACCTAAATCCTAAAATGACTGCCATCACATCTTTGTTTATGTGATGGCATCCACTCAGATCTTATTTTTAGACCTGTCAACTACTGAATGGACAGTGGCATAGCTAGGCCTTTTACCGCGGTCCCAGCCTTTGCCGCACACAGTGGCCATGAGAGCGGGGGTGCTGCTGATCAAATCCTCCGATTCCCCCACCCCCCCTTGCTACACCAATGTGAATGGATATACACATACAGCACGCTTTCTGGACCAAAATCCAGTTTACTGTCAAATTTGGAGTAATTTCGTTCAGCCATTTTTGCAGGATCGCTGTTCAATTTTCCTATGGCAAATCGCACGGGGAAAAAACATTTTGGGACTCTCCCTTTTTCACAGTCCCCCCTTTATGGATCACCATGAAACTTTACAGGAAGGAGCTGAGGAAGATGCAACCTTATTTTGGAAAGTTTAGTGAAGATTAATCAAATCGGCGCCAAAGTTAAAAGCAAATCAAAATATTTATTTCCTTTGGGGATCTTTCCAAACAATCACAACCCAGTGGCAAGTGCCACTGAGATATATACATATGTATGTATGTTTTTGTGTGTGTATATTATATATCCAAATGGGAAATAGTGTCTAAGGAACGCCCTTCAAAGCGGGTCGGGTTTCAGACGGACACCACCGCTTCAGCAATTGCACAAAATGCTAACCGGAATCAACGAGGACTGTGTAAAGAAACCAAGTGGTAAACAGAGACAAGGGTACTTTTCCCGACCACAGCAATTAAAGTCTGAGCGTAACCATATGGTTAGTTCAAATGGGCCCTTGCAATCGTAAACATTGATGTTATGATCGATAAACATATCGTGTAAGGTTGGCAGAACGTAGGCAACCATAAAACGGAATAACTAAGAAGGATGATGTGGTAATTCCTGCATAATTGTTTTTTTTAAAGACCTTCAGTAAAAGGATGCCAACAATTGTATAAACCTTGTCGTTCATAAAAATCTAATGATTTATAATTTATTGCACTACTTAACTATGAATGAAAGACATTGGCGCTTTTGTATCCACGCCAAATAATAGTCTACCTTTTATGTTGTTTATGTACGCGTCGCTTAGGATGCCACGGTCGGTTAAGAGACGGAAACTCGATGTATGGCCATGTGACCAAGACCCGAGAGGTCGAAACACGTTATCTTGTGCCCGAATAAATTAGATCAATTTGCACCCACAACTGGTGAGGCTTTTTCCTTTAGCACGATTCCGGTAAGAATTTTGTGCAATATATATATATATATATATATATATATATATATATATATATATATATATATATATCGCACAAAATGTATTGTATATGTTCTTGTTTAAAACTGCTTCAGTGCTGATGATGTTAGTGCAGTGGGTGGACAGTGTTTATGCGCACTGCTAAGTGTGTTTTCTATGTCTATACCTACCTCAAGTGGGAAGGGCTATATATATTGTATAAATTATGGCGCCAAACAGATTGAAAAAGGCTTCTTAAAAGCCGAAACGCGTATCTCTTATCTCAGGGATTGAGGGTGGACTTGAGAAAATAAAATGTTGCCACATCTTGATTACCTCGTGTCCGTGCCTTCGTCCATGGATGTGTCTATGGGAGCTGGATTGTTTGTATATATATATATATATATATATATATATATATATATTCAAAACAGAGTTCCCTAAAGGAAAGAAGGCCACACACGGCAGGTTAACTCCATTAATCTGGGACAGCATCCGCCAACATCCTGGCGCTCCTGACACGAAAGCACGAAATAAGAATATATATATATATATATATATATATATATATATATATATATATATATATATATATATATATATATATATATATATTTGAAACAAAAGCCTTCCGGAGCGCCGCAGTTTGCCACAGCTTCCCCCAGGAACACAGATGCACGGACCAAAGATTTTGCGGTGATTTAGATTTTTATTCGCTTGCCTGGCTTCATATATATATATATTCTTATTTCGTGCTCAAGTCTCTCTGTCTCATATATACATCATCAATATATATTTATATATTGATATATATATATATAAACATATAATATATCTGTATATATACATATACAGATAAATATATATATATCTCAATATATAAATATATATATTGATGATGTATATATGAGAGAGAGAGATTTGAGCACGAAATAAGAAAATAGCAAAGGAAAATAAACCAAGTGCTATTCCTTCCTTACAGTTTTGAAAAAATATGTGGTAAAAACATATTAGTGTCCTCCTATATATCACTTCTAGCAACGAGAGGATAGACAGAGAAAGTGGCAGAGAGGACATGAAATGGAAGGAGGGGTAAGGAACATTGAGTCAGGAAGGAGAAGAAGAGACCTGGGATAGCAGAGAAAGATATGTGGGGGTGAGCTGGCAAAAGAAGGGGAGAAAGCAATATTAGGCAGGAGGAAAAGGAAGGAGCGGGGAACAGAGAGACCAGAAATGAGAAAAGAGAGAGAGGCAAAGTGGTGGAGGGGAGGAAAGAGAAATTCACCTTGAGAGAGAAAGTGAGGGAGAGGAATGGAGATGAAGAAACAAGAAGAAGGAAAAACTGTTATTGTGACTCGCTGCTCAGTGTACCGTGTTCTCTGGTGGAACGAAGCCTTGTTTAAATGAGAGTGTATGATTAAGCAAGAGAAGGAAGAAGAGAAGAAGAAAGAGAGGAAAAAGGGAGGAGAAAGGGACATCAGAGGAAAGGGAAAGAGATGAAGCCACAGAGAGAAATAGAGAGTGGAAAGAAAGTCAGAGGAATACAAAAAGAGTAGTTGAGAGAAACAGGAAAGAAAGAGGCTTGAGGATATCATTTGGGGTGGCTGGAGCAAAGAGTAAGGGAAGCTTCCATAAACATGAGCCGTAAGAGTATAAACATTGTAATTAGAACATTATTTTAAGCAAGTGATCGATTAATTTTGGCAAAGAGAGCTTGATTTGGCATGTCACACAAGAGAGAGGGGGAGTGACATGCCAAATCAATCACACAAGAGAGAGGGGGAGGGAGAACATGGCGGCTAGCAGGCGTGGCTAGTCGGGAGGCTCTGGAGCTTCGGGTGTCTGCGCTGAGCTGTGCGGATTGTGAGCGGATTATGAGCCGGCAGCGTTGGAAATATCGCTCTAACTTTCTTTTCCTTTGTGGTATTTTGGTGTTCTCAACGTAAACAGCGATTGCTGCAGGGATGCTATAGCCGCC
Source organism: Lissotriton helveticus (assembly GCF_964261635.1). Lineage (NCBI taxonomy): Eukaryota > Metazoa > Chordata > Amphibia > Caudata > Salamandridae > Lissotriton > Lissotriton helveticus. The sequence continues at coordinate 1,361,053,580 of NC_136057.1, forward strand.
AACACCAGGACCAAGTAACGGAGGGCGGAGAGCAGAGGTGAGCGGGCAGAGCCGTGATCTGTGTGCCTGTGCCTGTGCCGGCTCCGAGCTCCGAGCTTCTCCGGCGTTGACAGCGGCGTTGACAGCGGGGAGAGGCGTGAGTAAGAGCGGCTTCTGAAGCGTCGCAGAGTTGTCAGCGTTTTCTCTGTTCCTACCGGCCTTCTTTGAACTGCCGCAAACAAACGTCTCAGGACTCAGGTTGGCTGGATGGGGGAAAATGCGAAGCGGAGCCCGGGACATAAGGTGCTCGCATCAGTTTGTTTGTGCTTCTGAGCACTGAATGGCGGTGGTAGCGAGAGGGATTTGGAAAATAGAACCGGTCACCGAAAGTCACTGAAGGGAAACATACTTGTGGATATCTGGTGTTTTTCGCTGCTCCCACCATTTTTTTTTTTTTTTTTTTCTTTTCGTGTCAGAGCCCAAACAAACAGTCTGGAGAGGCTCATTCATACCGACACGGCAAGGGCCGTGACCCCTCTTCTGCTACGCTCTGCTCCCTGCACCTTAAAGGTAGGAACATATGATGCATCAGAACACCGTTTAATACGATGGTTTAAGGCTGCATACGAGCTCAAGAAGGGGAGAAGAGCTGGCTATAGATATAGCCTTTACCACCCAGGGGGGAAAACTCAAACTGTAAAATGGAACTTAAAACTACCAAACCCACAATGCAATGGGCTAAGTGAGATTTCGAAAGAATTATACACATTAACCCCAGACTTGCATATGTCAGAAAGAGGGGCTCAAGGCTCCCAGGCTTCGGGATATACTCTTAGGAGCAAGGGGGGAAAGCAACCTAATTTAAATGCCTCTCTAAATACTCCTCCTACTGCTATTTCAAAATCGAAAATAAAATCTCTAAAAAAAGCTGGGAAAAAAGGTGCTAAAGCTCAGAAAAAAGTCGAAAAAACGAAACCACCTCCTTCTTTGAAGGCATATTTTAAAGCCGTGCCTTCAGTGTTAGAACTTAAATTCTCGGAAGAGGCTTTAGGTGGGGTGGCCATAAGTAGCTTAGAAACTACCAATAAGTACCACGTTTTGGAGGGGCTAGAGATGGACTTGGGACTCGAGGAAAAATCTGAGCCTGTAGAAAACTTGAAACATAACACTATACATAGTTCTGAAGATAAGGATTTTGAATCAAGAGAAGCAGCTTTAACGCATATAATGAATTCTAACAGTGAGGACAGCTTATCTACAGTTCCCACAAATGTTTCAGATATGGACCAGTCAGTAATACTAATGTTAAAAGCCCTGAGTCATGAGGTTAAAAGTGGTTTCGAGGCAACACTAGTTAATCAGCAGGAGATTAAGGAGAAATTCGATGCTTTAGCTGCTAGAACCACTGATTTAGAATCCTCAGTAGCAGAACTAAAAAAGGCGGCTACTCAACACACAAAAAAGCTGGAGGATCTCAGACTGAAGGAGCAAGGACTCCAAGAGAAAATGGAATCCTTAGAAAACGCACAAAGGCGAAATAATCTACGCCTTTTAAAAATTCCAGAAGGATCAGAAGGGGGAAATATCAAAGCTTTTGTCGCCAGATTGATTAAACAAACAATAGATCTAGAGATGTCTGAAGAAGAAATAATAAAAGATATCCAACGAGTGCACAGGGACCCATTCAGGCAGAACCCTAACAAGAGTAGGCCTAGGAAGATCCTAGTACACTTTCTGACGTACACTCTAAAAGAAGAGATCCTCAACAGGGCATTAAGAACTAGCGAGCTTATGACAGATGGCTTCTCTTATCAGATCAGATCAGATGTGTCTTCCATCACAGCATCTAGACAGTGGGAGCTTGGTAAGCTGCTAGAACCCTTTAAACAACTTGGCGCCACCGCTCAGCTAAAATTTCCGGCATCACTGAAAGTGATGTATAAGAACAAAATGAAAGTCCTAAAAAGGTTGGATGAGGCAGAAGAATACCTACAACTACTCACAGATGACAAGTTAAGAGAGCAAGATAAGGAATAGTTAAGGTACTGAGAATTTCAGTTCATGCATTAAACTACCATTAATTATCATTAAAACTTAGCTACACATTAGCTATATATTATATATTTTCAATGCTCTCTTGTATATAGAGTAGACACCCGGGAGAAAGAGTCTCAAGGCCGAAAGTAAGCCAGGAAAAGGAGGGGGGTTCTCCAGGGGAGCACGGGTGGGTCAGGATGGGAGGGGGAGGGAGAAGAAGGCACTGGGTGGGGAGCATTCGGGGAAAAAAAATAAAATGTCCAAATCGCCATACTCAAAGTCGGATTTTAAACACATTCATTATGAGAAATAATGCAGGATAGGGTAACTCAGTCATCATACCTTAGTATTCTTTCATGGAACGTTAATGGGTTACGGGTTAAGCATAGGAGAGAGAGAATTCTTCAGTACTTAAAGGATGCACCTGAAAAAGTGCTTATTTTACAAGAGACCCACTCTACCGAACAAGAATTAAGAGATATTTTCAAAGAAAAAAAATGGATTCAGCAGGTGATAACCACCTCGCAACCAACTACTACCAAAGGGGTGGCTATACTGATTAAAGCTAATTCAGAGATAACTTTGTTACAATCAAAGTGTGATAAAAAGGGAAGGTGGGTCATAGCAAAAATAAAACAACATGCATCCAAGTTCACGATTGCGGGGTACTATGGTCCTAATCTGGATGACAATCTTCCTCTTAAAGACCTCTTTGTCGAACTTTTAGATTATGAGGATCCGGTGATTCTTGCAGGAGATTTTAACTTAGTACTTGATCCACAGCTAGATAAATCTACCACTGTAAGGTTCACACATAATCCCAAAACTAGAGCTGTTCTATCCAATGCAATTATCCAGTTTGGATGGAAAGATATCGGGCGACAAAAAAATGGCACAAAAAGAGAATTTACTTTCCACAACAAGAAATTATGGAACAAGTCCAGATTAGACTTTTTTTTTATCGCGGAACATCTAGTTCAGCAAGCAGAGGAGATAAAACATCTTGGTGCCCACATCTCTGATCACTCAGCGGTCTCTCTAACTCTAAAATTGTCAGGTCCCCAGCTAATTAAGAGATACACAATAGATAGAAGTGTATCTTGGAAGAGGAAATAGTAGATAAACTACTTAAGGAATCTAGCGAGTTCTTCACTATTAATTTAGGCACAGCTTCACTTTCGGTTGTCTGGGATACATAGAAAGCCTTCTTGAGAGGGCGTTTGTTAACATTCCAGATCGCAAAATACTCAGCATACAAGGCACAAATTTCCCAGATTGAAGCTAGGATTAAAGCTCTTGAACAGGATGTACTAGATCCCAGCCTGATTGATCAAGAGAATAATAAGAAAGACTTGCTAGTATGTAAATTACAGCTGGAACAATTACTAGATGATAGGCTGAGGAAACGATGGCAGGCTAGCTCATTAGCACATTTTGAATATGGCGAGGCCAGCGGAAAACTTTTAGCCTGGAAAACAAAAAAAGATATAAAGAAGAACTCTATTAAGGAAGTACAGATATTAAACACAGATCTCATCTCAGATAAAAGGACGGATATTGATCAGGCTTTCTACCACCATTTCGATGAAGTATATAGGGAAGACCTCTTACCACAACAGCAATTAATACAGTCGTGGCTAGATCAATATCAGGTTAAAGCTTTAAATGATCAGGCCTCTATCAATCTTAATAGAGATATCAGCTCTACTGAAATAGCTTCGGCAATTGACTCTGCTAAAAAAAGTAAGGCTCCAGGCCCCGATGGGCTACCTTCCGAGATATATAAAGTGCTCGCACCGGTAGTAATACCAGTTTTGAAATTGCTTTTCACTTCTATATATGAGGAAGGAGGCAAAATTCCTATCTCTTGGAATGATGCCAATGTGGTCCTTATTTTAAAACCAATGAAGAGACCATTCCATTGTGACTCATATAGGCCGATCTCCCTCCTTAATACGGACTACAAGCTTATGGCTAAAATATTAGCAGAAAGATTAAATGGGGTAGCAGGTCAACTGCTGCATCTAGACCAAAAGGGCTTTGTTAGAGGTCGCTCTATACAAGATCTTACACAAGCTTTGGTGGGTGCAATAGATGTTGCCTCTCACTTTAAAATTCCACTAGCGGTTATCACACTGGCCGCTGCCAAAGCTTTCGACCGCGTTAACTGGACATTTCTAGTCAAAGTATTAGAAAAAGTCAATTTAGGGAGAAATTTTTGCAGGGCAATTGCAGCATTCTACCAGGCTCCGACAGCTAGATTATTAATAAATGGAAGCCTATCATCTCCCATAAAATTCAGAGAGGAACAAGACAGGGATGTCCGCTTTCCCCCTTGCTCTTTGATCTATATATGGAATCGTTCGCAGAAAAGATCAGACAAGATCAAAATATTACACCCTTCAAATATAACAACTGGGTGAAAAAAGTTGCTCTATATGCAGATGATCTCATGCTGTACACCGATGACCCGATCAAATCAATTCCCCTCTTATATAAAGCAGCAGAGAACTTTGGTCAAGTGTCTGGTTACCTGATTAATCAATCCAAATCAGAATGTATGTGCTGGAACATTACCTATGCAAACTCTATCCCAACTTTAAAACATCAAATTAGATATTTGGGAATTCAAATCACGCAGGACATAAATCAACTTGCAGAAAAAAATCTCTCTAAAATTCAGAAAGAAATTGAGGAATCCTTGAAAAGTTGGTCACTCTTGCCTCTGACCCTAATTGGAAGAATCAATGTAGTAAAAATGATGCTGCTACCGAAATTAATATACATATTCCAGAACATTCCACTTGCTTTCAAAGAAGCCAAACTAAGTAAGATTCAAACCAAATGGAACTCCTTTATTTGGGCCTCTAAAGGAATAAGGATCTCTTGGAAAAAGCTTCGCAGGAAGAAAAGCAAGGGTGGATTATGCGCACCAGATCTGAGAGTATATGCCTGGACCTTACTATTGAAAGCGGGAATAAGGTTATTTGACACCCTAGGGGAGACAGAAACAGACTTTATGTTTCAGAACATGTTATCAGAGATCCAGGGAGGATCTAATGCATTTTTGTTTAAGTTTGGAGATATGCGGTACTTTAAAAAAGTAAGACTAAAGGTCGTCAGAGACATGTCATATGTGTGGGCCAGAGTTAGAAGAGCGTTGAATATCTCATATTATTCCGCTCTTGCCCCAATATGGGACTCTCCTGGCTCTCCTGAATGGACTAAGGATGTACTATCTATCGCTTTGCAGAATGCGAATATCAGAACATGGGGCCAGTTATTGCTGGGAGGGAATCTTTTAAGCTGGGAAGATATTTCAGATCTTTCAGATAAGAACCTATCTAAATTCAAGTATCTTCAAATTAAAAGCTGGACTCAGGCGGTTACAGGGGATAAAGGTGTCAAGACTGTTCTTGATGAGCTCCTAATGAAGAAAACCAGAACACTTAAAACATCAGTCCTTTATTGGACAATACTCGAGGAAGAAGATGGAGAATTTGCCCTCCCAGATCAGCTATGGAGGGATCAAGTACCGGATTCCGACTTGCAGAATTTATGGCAAGTATCTTTTGATCTATTACATCTCACAGTCTCACCTGCCAATTTAAAGCGGAACCACCTGTTTTCTCTTCATAGAGTATATTGGTCTCCAGCCAGGCTCGCTAAATTTTCGAAGGGGCCTACTCCTTGTTGTCCAAAATGCAAATTGGAAAAAGCAGATGACCTGCACATGTTTATGACCTGTCCCGCACTCAGAGAATTTTGGTTTGATATACAAGAAGGTATGAAAGCCCTATTTGGGTATGAAATACAGGTTAGTACGCAACACATTTTTTGGGGAATTCCTTCTAATTATGAGAATGTATCACGAGATAATAATAAGTTATTTTTGTATCTAATTGTCTTAGCCCGTAGGGAAATATGTAAACTATGGGTGAGTTCCACCATACCGACATATGTAAATTGGATCAGGGCAATCAGGCACACTCTCAGTTTGGACAGTATGGTATGGAAGAGAAGGAAGCACTTTTGGACTCCCTGCATTATTTGGCTCGATGGTCTATAACAACTTTGTCCAATGATTAGCCCTTTCTGCAGAATGATCCACCCGAAGGTCAGTCTAGGGTCTGGAATAGTGAGAGACTGAGTTGACTATCCACATGCTTGCATTGTGAGATTTATACTGGGTGTCTGCAAAAAGAGCTCCCATAAAGATTCTTGGTACAATCAAACACAAATCTTTATCGGCGTATGAGGACAAAAAAAGAAGAAAAAAAAAAGAGAGAGGGGGAGAAACGAGCAAGAGGAAATAGAAAAATTAAAGAGGAGAGTGAGAAAAAACGAGGGTGAGAGAAAATGGGTAGAGAGAGAAGAATGTAAGAAAAGAAAATGGGGAAAAGGCGAAAATGAGAGGTCGACAGAGAAGAGAGGGAATAGAGAGGGGGAAGACGGACATGGGGAAAAGATAAGCAGAGAGAAAGGAGAGAGAGTGAAAAGACAGAAGGAGAGACAGTGGAAGGGGTTGAGGAAGAGAAGAACAGCAAAAGAGCGGTATAGAAAGAGAAATAGAGATATATTTAAGTGAGAGAAAAGCGAGAGAAAGATGGATACATTGAGAGAGAAGATAAATAAAAGGGGAAAGAGTAGCTCAGAGCTAAAGACTGAGAACGAGGCAGGAGAAAAAGAGAACGGAAGGAAACTAAGAACGAGAGAGTAAAGATAGTGAGTGAGTAGGAATAGATGAATAGAGGGAGACGGAATTCGGAGAAAGGAGTGAGAGAAAAAAGTATGAAGAAAATTGTGAAGAGTCAGAGAAGAGAATGGAGAGAAAGAGACACAGGTTCAGGAAGAGAGAAAATGAGAGAGAAAGAAGGAGTGAGGTAGAAAGAATAAGAGCTGAAGAGAGAGAGTGAGAGAAAAACATGATAAAAAAGCCAGCAGAGAATGAGAAAAAGGAGAAAGGGCAGATGGACGGAGAAAGCATTAGAGAAAGGGAGGAGAGATTGAGGATGGAGAAAGGTGACATGCAGATGTGAAGAGTCAAATGATGTAAAGGTGAACGATACTGAAAGAGGGCGAGAGTGAGATTGGCTTTTGTGCAAGAGAGAAACAGATTAGAAGTAATGCTGAGAAAGGAGGGGCTGACAGGATAGAGATTAAGAACAGGTAACATGAAAAGAGTCGAAAAGAGACAGGATAACTCGAGGGGAAGGGAAATAATTAGTGAGAAAGAATTACAGGAAAAAGGAAATGATAAAAAGATTGGCACAAAGATTCATCTGTCCTTAAAGGAACACAAACCCTATAGGAAAGAGTGCACTCATCTTCCAAGCAAGGAGGGTGTATCCCCAAGAAAAGGGCTTATCTTCCAACAATCAAGTAGGACCTGCCTGAAATATGGACCTGCGTTCCAAAAGACTGAAAGGAGTTTCCATCAACAACTCCTCACCTGAAATAATACACAGTCTACAGAAGAAGACTGCCCAGCCCAAGTCTAGGTGGACATAACGTCCTCACTAGGACTGGTAACTCTCTGACTGAGATGCTGGAACAACCACTCCACATCGCCAGTGAGGATATAAAAAGACAAGCAACTAACAAGAATCAGCCAGTGGTAGAAGCCTCGCGAGTTTTGTTTACACGATGCAGTCTTGTTGCATTTATGCAGTATTTTCCTACCCCGACAAGTTTTCAAAGCGGATTCTGGGATTTTGAGTAAGTAGCTACTTAGTTCACTGAAAATGAATGGTAGTGTGTGTGTATGTATGAGATTCAAAGCTGTTCCCCAATCACTTTATCAAAGACTTGTTTCTCTGTTATGCGTGGCCGGAAGCAGAGGGACGCGTGAGCGATAGAACTGCATTTACAGAGTGTCATCAATGAACTAGATGAATTTGGTATACACACTACTATCCACACACATATTCAGTGGTCGAACGCACATAGCAAGCCTCACAGACAAGATCCTTACAAGCTGCTCTACTGTTCACCACTGTGAGAAGTTGGCCTGTTATATGCTGTCCACTAATTAAAGTGGGCACCTTGCACCAGTCCAAACGACCCTTATTGATGATTAGGTCAAAGACAAACTTTAAAGAATGCTATCCTAGTGGTAGCTGTGGAGAGCAGCCTTCAGGCTAAGTCACGTAGGAATGTAAAGCGTGTATTTATTACTAAACACTCTCTACTAACCTGTTTATGAGATTAGAGCACAAAGCACACAATATTAAATCACTAGAACGACAGTAAATAGCACAATACACAGTGTGCTCCAGGAGGAGGCCCAACCATATACTAAGAAAGCGGTATAACAACCACAACTTAAATAGACACAGTGTATAGAGCACGTAGAATCGCTGAGACCCCAAGGAACCACCCAAAGTAGTAACACAGTGGACCCACGGAGAACGGGTGCAGTGTGAGAACACAGACGCAAGCTCCGTACAACTCTGTGGGAAAGTCGTGGATGGAAAATTAAAGGTTAAGGACACTTCGGAGAGGACTTCAAGCAAACGCTTTGGAACATAGAAGGTTCTAAGGCCAGCACCCTTGTGAGTACCAGAGTACCCGGGTTACCTATCCCTGGGGAGCCGGGTGCATAGGTGTCAAGTGATGTCAGAAACCTTCATCGTTTTCAATGGCGTGACTCAAAGAAGTGCTGCTGTCGGGACGATGAAAAGAGTCCAGTGGAATCCAAGCCTGGATCTGAGGTGAGAAGAGCCTGAAAGCAGAGGGGACAGTCTGGGTCACTTCAGGGTGACCAGGGGCTCTGTAGATGAATGCCCACCGATGTTGGGTGCTTCAGGTGAGATGACAGGGAGCTCCACTCTGCAGCCACGGGGACCCGGGGACGTCGACGATGACCAAAGTCCAGAGGTGAGCTGTCCCGTGAAGAATGTCGAATGCTGAGGGGTTAGTGTCCGGATTGAACACCAACAAGCCTTGGCAAATGCAGCCCATGCAGGCAAAAGAAAGCCGGCCCGATGTGCACCAGCAAGGTCAAGGAGACTCTCCAAGCTATGGGGAGTCAGGGCACATCTGGAGCAACCAGGAAAGCTCAACAGAAGTCAAAGTTACCTTCACATGGACCCACAGGCCAACAGACCAGGGATCGCGAAGGGACCTCAAGCTGAATCACAAAATACCAGCCACGGAACACCCGTGGAGTCTAGACCAGAAATCTTCAATGCAATTACTGCTCGGGGTCAGGACTACACGTAGCCCAAAGCACAGCCTCAGGGATCGCCGAAAAGCATATGCTGCTGCAAAAGTTCGCGGTGCACAGGGATTCGGGTTGCACGGTTCCCACGAGGGATACTGGTCTCAGAATCACTGAGAGGGCAGATCGACCTCAGGGACGCCCAGGAACCCACCTCCTGTGTTGCAGAAATCTTCAGAGTCCTCAGGAGCTCGGGAGATGCAAACCGGTCAGTTGCGTTAAAGGTGCCTGCAGCGCAGGGTAGTAACTCCTTTACTCCAAGGGAGATTCTTCAGTCATCCAGCGTAGTGTAGATCATGGAAGTACTTGGTTTCTGCTTGCAGAGTTTAGTCCTTGTAAAATCTAAAGTCCTGTAGTCAGGGTTTCTACTTTATACCCTATGGGAGGGTCAGGACAGAGGGGTGGTTACACCCATTTCCTTTGTCCAGTTTCGTGCCAGAGCAGGAGCCAATGGCTTCTGCAACCGGTTTGAACTGGACTATGCACAGGGACACTAAATGTGCTCCCCAGTGCAGACTTCAAACACTCTCAGAGTGCACCCACTCAGCCCCAATACACTATATCCTGTCCAGCCTCCCTTGCTCGAGCTCAGCTCAGCAGCAGGAGGGCAGACGCGTGTCTGTGGCTGGCAGCTTCCATTTTGTGATTCCCAGGTTGAGAAAGCTGGTACCGGGTGTACCTGTGTGTCACATATGTCCCTTTAGGAGGGTGGAATCATACCTCCCGTGCCAGTTACTGGCAGGGAGGTATGATTCCAAGGTGTTTCACACCAAACTTGAAATGTTTCCACGCAGCTGTTTTAAAGTTAGCATTTACCGCAGGGTTATAATTAGGGCTCCCGGTTTTATGGTATTTATCCATATTTTTTGGGGGGTAATTTTATCTGTATTTATCCACATATATTTTTGTTACAAGCAAAAGAAGACGCAGCAGATGGGTTTTTTCACATTTATTCAAACAGACACTGCACACTTGCACTCAGGAGTTATAGGTTTAGATATATTTATATATACATCAAATTAAGTAGACAAAATACATTCATCTGAAAACTTTGCCAAAATATTTTTAAGTGAGCACAGGCCTAAACAGACCTTGAGTAACTTGCATTAAGAAACCTTTACTGTGGGGCTGTACACCCTAGGGACCGTAGGGAAGGATAGAACTTCCTTTCTGTAAATAGGGCTTTTAAATCCTTTTCTTATCTAGTCACATTTTCTGTGCATTCAAACACAGAGGTCAAATGTCAAGCTGTGTCTTTGGGGGAGCAACCCATTCTGTTTTTTCATTGCAGAACAACTTTGCTGGGATTTAGACCTACATAAGAATCCTTTTTGGCAGAATTTTCTTCTTTTTTTTGTAAACGGAAGAGATCATTATTTTCCAGCATACACTGTGATAAATCTGTTTATAAATTGCTAAAACCTAAGGTGAGTGTTCATATTTTTGAGGGTAGGAGGAGGGTGTGAAATGTATTGTTTCAACATAGGAAACATTCCCCACCGAGCAAACACGCAGAACAATGGAAATCAACCCAAAGGTCTTGAAGCGCTTTACCTGAGCGCCAGCTGAATTTCATCTGATGATATACATTCTTTACAGGCATGTGGAAATGAAGTGATATGCCTAGAATCACATGAAATGAACAGAAGCAAATGGCCAGAAAGGTTCGATTACTAGTACTGCCCCCTAGTCAATAAATTACTAGGTTGCACAACAATTTGATTAAATGAATTTTTGTATTTATAAAAAACTGTTTTCCATGAAATTCATCATATGTCATCAAAAGAACACATTCATTGACAATAACATACATTGAAAATAATACACAAATTTGAGAAAAACATGTACAACCAATAACTGTGCAAAATCACAAAGACAACTGCAATGCCTCAAATTACTTAGTTGTGAGGCACCAGTCCATTATATAAACATAAAGACAAGCGGACATTCGATTTATTGTAACAGCCTACTTGTCTAAACCAGCCTGAGATTTGTAGTTTTATTTGTAAGGGGGTCTAATTCAGGAGGAATGAACAGGATCAATTGTGCAGTTGTAGTGCATTCTTTTGCCCCTGATTGGCCTCTCCCTTTGTTCTATCTCAGGCGGAAAGTCAACGCGTTTCGAACCCTTTGTTATTTTCGGGTTCTCCTCAGGACACAGACTGGGGATCGCTGTCACTGTAGACAATGATAATAAACAGTGGTATCAATATGAATGAACCTGTGGAGGTTCTTCTTTTGTACTCAGACTTCTATAACCCTAACCGGATTTTACCTCTTATAGACTTCTCAGGCCACAAAGGTCGAAAGAAGTCTTCACAGACGCCCAATTGTATTCTGGAAGCGAACAAAAATGTAAGAAACCGCTGTAGTTTCACTTAGATGGACTGTGTTTTTCATTAATGTGTGCCACTATGTGTATTAGCGTACCTTATTGTGTTGGGCGTGGGGAGGAGGATGCCGAATTCAGTTCAGCCCAAGACGTGGCTTCACTTTGGTCTCAATCTCTGGAAAAATAGTCGTCCTGTAAAAGAACGGGCGTGTTGTAAATCACACGCTGAATTGATGTGCACGGGCTTTAAGACGCGAATGGAAAACTTCCTACCTTGTCGGGTGTTGCAAACGCCGAAGCTATTATTTACGGGAGCCTCGCGGCAAAGGTCCTCACTGCAACCAAATCAAAAATGATGCCGTTAAAAGTGGGGGCTAGTGCTTGCAAGTTACGGGAAGTGGCTGACTGAAAAACGGTCGTGGGACTTACTTTAAAAAGCTGCTGTTAGCTCCTTAGCGCCAGCATCCATCTCCTAACACCAGGCATGACGCGTGGTTACGTAAAGAACGTGTAAACCCATATTTAAAGTGGCGACAATCACTACAAGAATACGTGGTGTGCAGAGGGAATTCTGGGGTTTGTAGTTCGAGTAAGTTTGCTGGAATCGGTCAACCTTGAGAGACACCTGGCAGCTGAATGATACTGGATCTCCCTGGTAGAAAGTTGGAGTTTAGAGATTACTCCGTTTTTTAGGTCATTGAGACCTGTCATTACTGTATCAAATTTGAGAATTAAATACGCTTCTTTTTGTGAGAGACGTAAATCAGGATCGCCTCCCGCTCCTGCTGGGCTCCTTATGACTGATAGAATTGTCCAATTTAGATCGTCAGCAGAGTGATTTTTTTGCAGGTAGTGCGATACCAATGGTGCAGTGAGAACTTTCTTGTTTATTCTGGATCGGTGCTGGATTATGCGTTGTCGCACCTCCTGTGTGGTTTTACCGATGTAGACTTTTTTGCACGGACACACAATCGTGTAGACTGCGTACTTTGTTTTACAATTAGTAAACTCATCATGACGCCAGTACTTTTTTCCATCGGTGAATAGTGTGCCCTCCATCGTTGTGCTGCACACAGAGCAGGTGCCACATTTATGGTGTCCTTTTACCGGACTGAGATTGAACAATGTGCTTTGTGTATCTTTTTGATTGCCGGGCGTGTAGATGTAATCTGCTGTCCGACGCCGCGGTTCTTTTTAAGCGCAAACAGCGGTGACCCGATGTTGGGGATGACTTCCTCCACTAGATGCCAGCTATTCCGGATGATTTTTTGCACTGGATGCGTGTGAGGTCCATACCATGCGTTGAGTAGGTGTTTTTTCTCTCTTTTGCAATAGATGCTCTCTTGGTGTCCATGAGGCGTTGCCGATGCAGCAACCTCAATGCAAATATGTATTCAAGATCAAAGACGGTGGGGGTTTAAGACCAGTACACACAAGGGTATATTTATACACGATATTCAAAACAATTACTGTCTCGTTTCTTGCACTCTACTCCTATAGTGGTTCACCGTCCAAGCCACTTCAGAAGATCCAATTATACAATAAACAAAGAAGGAGTGCTCCAATCAAAAAAAAGATTTTTCAGTCCAAATGCTGTAGTTCCAAACTTCTTATTTTCTGATTAATCCAATTTTTTCTTCAGTTTTTTTCATTTCATCAACAGAACAAAATTCTCCAATTCATGAAATTCACACACGATAACAGCCTACGCGTTTCGTCCTAAACGGACCTCATCAGGGCTTAAGTTTAATCAAGATCCTGTTCAGTGCTCTATCACTTGTGTTATACTCGCTTTTATTTTTTCATTACTTTGACCGAAATACTTTCTTTAAAGTCTTACTTCCAAATTCTCAGTAATATATATCCATTCCTGACCGCAACATTAATCTTCAAAATTATCAAAGAAACCCCGAATTCGTCATCACTCCAGAGGGACACGCCTGATCGTGATACATCCGCCGTTGATTGGAGCACTCCTTCTTTGTTTATTGTATATTTCAATGCAAATATGGGTGTGCTTTTTAGCTGCACCTGATAACATTCCTGAAACTGCCTTCCACCCTCATCCTAGATTGCCATCAAAGTCACAACAGCACCACATCGTGCACACCAATTAAAGTTAACGTGCAGCGGATGGTTCAGCATGCATCGGCTGCACAGTCTTGTGAATACATTCTGATGCTGTAGCAGTTAGTTTTAACAGAGACATTAACCCCCCTCACCGCCTGCGGTACCTGAAGAACAATGGGGCTGTGAAAATGCACACCCTGTAAAGCAATGAACTTCCCACTGGGAGAGCGCGCCAGATGAGGATGGCTACACCACGAGTCTGCCCCCTTAGTAAGGCGCCTCTCATGTGCCGAGGGCTGGTGCATTCCTCTGGGATGTTGCATTCCTCTATGCACCAGATTATGCAATCCTGGGCAGGAGCACAGCTGCTCTGCAAGATTGTCTGAATCTGGTTTCTCAGTGTTTCTCCGTTTACATTTATAAATGCTGACTGAGTAAAAAAAGTTTTTTGTCTGCATTTTTAAGTAAAAATCCATTTAAACGGAAAACCGGGAGCCTTAGTTATAATTAGGGCTCCCGGTTTTATGGTATTTATTTTTTTGCCATTTGCGTCTGTATTTATCCATATTTATTTTTGGGGCATTTTTTCTGTATTTATCTGCATTTATTTTTGCTACAAGCAAAAGACGACGCTACAGCTAGTATTTTTCCACATTTATTTCAGTCCCCAAAAACAGCAAACTAAATGGCAACAAACTCAACACACACCGATCACAATGCAAAGGGACACCACAAACCACCAGGCCACAGGCAGACATGGGGTTAAGTGTGCGTCCAGCTACAAAGAGTTGGGTCTAGGACTAGCTGTTGCAGACCCAGAACAATGATATTGCCAGCAAAAATGTATCTACAAATAGAGTATTGTTATAAATGTAAATGTAGTTGAGCTTATATAGCGCACAGCTACCCGCAGTGGGTTTCCCGGCGCTTGCTTAGGGAACCCTTCCTGGTATTCCCTTGTGAGATAGCAGGGTATCCACAAGGTGAAAGTCAGGCATCCCGCCGCGAGGGGCCGTTGTGGAGATTAAGCAAGCTATTGCCCAGAGTCGCAGAGTGTGAACCCGTGAGTCGAGGAGGCACCGGGGCAAGAATTATCGAGTCCGTGGAATTTTTTTTTAGCCCAAGACCCACCGAGGCGGGGAATTGAACCCTGGTCCAGGACCAATCTCAGATTCCGGGTCTGCTGCCTCTAACCCCTGAGCCACACTTCTCCACATTATACATGAGTAGTGACCTGGTGAAATATACCAATCACAGACAATGCACACAGATTTAGTTTGCAGAAAGGACAATCCATTGATAGAAATATTTTGAGGATTTTATCAATTTTTTTTACAAAACTCAAACTATGATTCTGTCCCTCACGTCCCATAGGGATAAAATAAATACAACTTTACATGACTAGGGTCATGATTACTTTGCCTGGTTAAATCACTCCAACAAAATAAATCCTCAGTTACCAGCATGCTTGATGGCTTCCTAGTCAAAATAAAAAATGTATGCAATGTTTAGCACCTTAGTTAGCTACATCGAAATTTATCTCAATGTAACAACTTGGTTCACTTGTTAATATTTCATAATCGCAACGCACGTCAACCTTTTTAAGAACAACAGTAGGTCTCACTTCCTGAAGCTGCTTGAATGCCAGTTCAATGCAATTGTTCAGTCTCTCATCTAAAACAAACAGTACAGTTCTGATACACTGAAGTTGAGAAGGACTGGCAAATTGTATAAGGTTTTCAGTCAGTAATTGGGTATGTGTGGCAGTCTAAAAGAAAAGTATTTTTTCTATCAAATGCCTCTCTGCCTTCCTCCTCACTAGCAGCCTCTCCACTACCATTCTCCTCGCTGGCAGCCTCCTGACTAGATTTAAGTAGATTCAAACGCAAATCTGTATTAAGTCCTGTGCAATCCCGCTTGGCTTTCTTCTTTTCCCTCACAACAGACTCTTCTAGGAACTTTAAGAAAGACATTTCAAAGCCCATAGGTTTAAATGAACTCAAGTCAAATGCTGATAGTGGCTCATCAGCAGTTTCAGAGGAAATAGTTTCCTCACCACTTTGTATTCTTTTTATCTCAGCTCCTAATTTCTCTTTCCAACTTTTTCAATTTTACGTTTTTGTTTTACGTAATTTATTTTGGGGAGAAATCTTTTGTCTATGCACTTGCTTCAAAACGTTGTGCTTTCCAGGTTGAGAACATGCTTTTATTTATCTCTCATTAACTAGTTTTGTATCAAGCAGTTCTGCAAGTTCGTCTATTTCATCCTTTTTGGTTTCACTTAGCTGTGATAGTGACTCTGTATTAACCACATTTAACATTTTATCAGTCGGTAAACAGCATACATCCAACTGAACCAGGTCAATATTTGTCAGCTCAAACCCACTTGCTGCAGCCGGCTTTCAAGCTCCTTTAGCTTCATTTTTTTCATTTATGCTTTTGGACTTCCGGGAAGTCAAGGATCATCACCTCTGCTTTTGTCAGTTCAGCCAGTACTGAAGTAAACATAAAATACAAGCATGCAATGATAGTGACTCCTCATTGCTCTCTGATGACGACGCATCTGATCCTCAGAGCACTTTTCTTCTACGATGTGCAGCCTCGTCATCAGATGCAGAGGCGTCTGCTGCTGAGAAGGAATGATACTCAGTACAGTGCTGCGTCCTGCCGAGAAGCGCTGTGCTAGCTTTCAAATCTAAGCAGCACGGGACACATACTACTTGACACCACAGAGGCGCAACTAGAGCCAAATTTCGGGTGGGGGCAACAAAACATTATGGGGGGAGGTGGGGGGGCTGATTCTCCAAGCAGTATGCCGAGCGGAGCTGCAGGGATGCTAAGAAGGGCACACACAATTAAGCCTCGTTAGCATATAAATGGTCTTTTAAAGACCTGTGAGGCACTCGGGTGCCTCTGTGTGCGCGCCAGTGAAGCTGTCTGTTCCGGGCTGACACACACAAGGGGGGTGGGCGGGCGGGGGTGTCTGAAGCTCTTTGAGCCCATGGGCGTTGCGCGCCATTAATCTGTCCCCTGAGGCCACAAAAATACATGCAGAATTCAAAACAAGGGCTGGGGCAGCAACAAAAGGACCAGGTGCTTTGCAACTCTAGGCTGAAGCACGGCCGCCTGGCAAAATTTACTAGTATTTTGCCGTTTTTACATATAAATACAGACAAAGGAAAAATTGTTTTCCGTCTGTATTTATATGTAAAAATCCGTTTAAACGGAAAACCGGGAGCCCTAGTTATAATGAACTTAAATATATATGGTTGGCTGCATCACAAACAACCCCAGAAAATAAGTTCCGAACACTGCAGAGGGGCTCTGCTCATGCATGGGGACCTCTCACATAAAACCCGGCACCCTGCCTTCAGGATTGATAAGGCCTGCCATAGGGGTGACTGATTGGTTTATATGTTCAGTGATTTAGGATAGATATAGTGAACCTACATCTAAGTAAGGGGTGCATGCACCACCTTACACAGTCTGCAGTAGTGGACTTGTGGTATCAGT
Organism: Lissotriton helveticus; assembly: GCF_964261635.1. Lineage (NCBI taxonomy): Eukaryota > Metazoa > Chordata > Amphibia > Caudata > Salamandridae > Lissotriton > Lissotriton helveticus. The sequence goes on from NC_136057.1 coordinate 1,361,070,733, forward strand.
TCGAATGGTCTCTCAGGGGTGGCACAATACATGCTGCAGCCCTGAGAGGGCCCTGGGGTACCTATGCCCTGGATACATAGTATACCATATACTAGGGAATCCAATTTGGAGTGTACCTAAAGTACATGTAATCAATTTAGAGGAGAAAGCAGCTAGGCTGGGGTCCTGGATAGCATGATCCCAGCCAGTCTAAGTCGAAAACAGTGAACCGTCAGCAAAAAGTGGGGGTAACTATAAGAAGCAGATCATACTCTCCTACAACCACTAAGCTGTTACTTCCATGGAGAAAGAGGCAACACAAAGTACAAGAATAAATGTATTTGTGCCCACCCAGTGTGAGATGTATTTTTTAAGAATAACTTTGAAATGATTCAACTAAATGAGTGCAACTCTAATTATGGGTGAGAGCATTCTTACGTTTAGGTTTACTAATTGTGTTTAGATGGAACTACCCTCTTCTTCACGCTTCTTGTATATGCTGTATCTCAACACCACATTACCTGCTCCAAATATAGCATACAGTATTCTCTGAGGAACAAAGATACCTGGAATTTACATGGTGATGTGCCTGTTACACACACGTTCCAACCATTATATGCATGGTTTATACACAACCTGCAGAGATCACAGAAACAAACCCACCACTAATACCTGCATCTCATATACAAGATACGCTGATTATACTAGCGCCTTACACATAACACCGACCGATCATACTCGCACATCACAAAGTTTACAGACCATCCACCTCACAGACAAGACCAACCGATCATTCCCATGCTTCACACACCAGACCTACAAATCCCAACTGCGCAAAACATCCAAGCCCCGCAAATTATACTTTGCATTTCACAGAAAACACCCAAAGATCATATTCATGGGTTACACATATAAACCCCAGATCATACAAGTACTTCATAGGCAAGATTTATTGTTCATACTTGCACTTCACACACATGACCAACCGATCAACCTCTAGCCTCCTGCACAAGACCCCCATTACATTAGTACCTTACACACTAGATCCACTGATTGTACTCAGGCCTAACATACAGGATCCGCAAATCATACTCACCACTATATACAAGAACCACCAGTCATTCTCACCCATATATACAAGAAATCATAACCTTCACTCACTAAACCAAATGATCATACCCATACCCATCAAACAAGATCTATATAGCACAGTCATACACACAAGAACCATTGATCACGCTCATCCAGGCTGGTGGAAAGACACAACACTAAGGGCCAGATGGTGGAAGCCTAATTCCGTCGGTAACGGCCGAAATTACCGAATTTCGGCCGTTACCGACCGGAATTAGGCTTTTCACATGTAGGTGGCTTCATTTCAGATTCGGTAATTTACCGAATCGGTATTTAAGAATTCGGTAAATTACAGATTCTTAAAAATACCGAATCGGTAAATTACCGAATCTGAAATGTAGGGAGCACTCAAATGAGTGCTTTTCCCGTTTTAGAATCCGTTATTTACCACCAACTAGAAGTTGGTGGTAAATAATGAAAACCTTTGAAAAAGCATTTTTTTTGCTTTTCCAACAGTGCCATGATGCAGACATACATGCCCTTAGGGCATGCATGTCTGCAACATGTGCACCTATACACAATTGAGGGGTGCAACAGGGTGTAAAAGTGACACCCTGCCACCCTTCAATGTTTCCCCCTTTTACCGAATCGGTATTTACCGATTCGGTACTTGACATTCATTCCTATGGGCCTCCAGGCCCATAGGAATGAATGGCAATTACTGAATCGGTAAATACCGATTCGGTAATTACCAAAACTTACCGATTCGGTAATTTTTCACGGAAAATTACCTACATCCCATTTGCCTGTTCTTAAATACCGAATCTGTATGATTCGGTATTTAAGAATCGGTAATCTGGGATTACCTACATCTGGCCCTGAACCTCTTGCATAGATAGCAATGGTGACAACCAACAACGAGCAGATGGCAGTCATGGGGACAAGGAGAACCCAGAGCAAGAACACACATTCCATTAAAAAGGCATGAGGAGCAAGGAAATACAGACAATGTTAGCAAGTATAAAACTTGGAAACAATTTGATGTCGCTATGTGACTACAGATAAAGAACACTAGCAAGAGTCATGCGGGAGGTTTCAAACTTGAACCTCAAATGAGCTCCAGTAAAATAACACATCACAAGGCTCTCTGAGACAGTGAACAAGGTAAAGGGACCGTAGAAATGGTGTGCAATGCACAGTAAAGAAACCATACAGCATAATCTAACATAAGATAAAAAAGAGAGCTGGTAATACTCTGGGGACTACAAACCTGGGCTATAAGCCCTGATCGAAGAGGATTAGATGGATGAATTATCTTGGATTTAACCTGTCTGATGTTTTAGAGTGTTTGAGAAAACGTGGCCTGGTAGAAGTAGGGCACTTCTTTACACGTGAACTATGCAAAGGCTTTTGTCCCAGTGTCACATGAAAAGTCACTTTTTCGACGGTATCCAAATGAGACTGGTGATCAGATAAGCAAAGGAAGTACATTTGAGGACATTTTAGATAGTTGTGTGCCTCTTGGTACAATTCTTTACAGGTTCGCAAGGTTTGTCTAAAGGCTCAATATTAATGTTATTATGCATTATTATGAATATAAAGGAGCCACCCTTACCATTAACAAGATAATAGATACAGCTTAGATTAGCCATGAGGAACGCAGGAAACCAGGTCCTGAAGAAGGCAATGGGCTATGTATAAGGCCAGTGAGATATGGCTGAAACACATCGACCTGCAGGATGAAGGACCACTATGTATCGTCATCTTTCCTACTCATTGAGGGCCTGATTCATATAGGTAAATTTATTTTGTGTAAATGGACTACTTATTGGTATTCAAAAACTATGTGCAGAGTTTTATGATTCCGCACTCCCTATACTTATGTGTGGGGAGTTGTGCGCACCCAGAGACTCCTCAGTCAGGTGGAGAACCACACACACATAAGTATAATGAGTGCAGAGTTGTAAAACTCCAAACGTAGTTTGCGAATACCAAAAAGTAGTAAACTTACACAAAAGTGTAAGTTTAACTTTATGAATCATGCCCTACATTTTAATATCTCCATAGAACGCATCAATTAAATTACTATGGGTTATCTATAGGTAATTGTATGTTTCATTATTGGATCCCAACACTACTAAAACAAAACATACTACAAAAGATATCCACCCAAGAGTTCCTACTTTCCTGGAGCCCCTCCGCTCCACCAAAAATGTGGTATAGATGCAGGGCCGGACTGGGAACCACACCAGCCCCGGCAAAGAGCTCGGCCCCCCCCCCACTGGGGGGGGGGGGGGTTGGAGGTGTCACCAAGCTCTTTGCCGGGGCCGGTTTTCGGCTGACTTTGGTACAGGGCCTGTAACAAAAACGGCCCCCAGGGGCCCAAAACCGGCCCCCACCCGTGCGGCGCATCGGGGGATTGCCCGGTGCCCGCTATGGCCAGTCCGGCCCTGTATAGATGTGAAGCAACCTGATGATGAAGCATGCCACCTACGTTGGTGGGTGAGGATTTGTATCCATTCTTTTTTGAAACACAATTTTTTGAAAATGTTTACAACCTTTAGAATAAAAATGTGGTAAGAGTTTTTCATGTCTGGATTGTTTGTCTGATACTGTGGTTTGTATAGGAGCGCCTGTGGAGGTTGAGTAATGCTCGTACATTTCAGAGTGTTGTCGGTGTCATTAACTCTGAAGAGGATTCACAGCGACATCTATCTCAATGTGCGAAATGCGAGTAACATTTCCACAGGGTTTTCTACTGTTTTGTTTATCTTTAGGGCAGAACATTAGGATGTGTGCTGTTGTGCAGAATGTGGCAGTTTTACCCCTATGATGTCATCACTGGAATGTCAGAGCTGGCCCTGAGGTGAGGAAAAGATGTCAGTAACGAGAACCAGTCCGAGTGGGAGCTGAGATAGAAGAGAGACGAGGCGGAGGCCAGGAGGCAGAAGCTACACACTTCATGCAAGTAAACCTAACGATGTCTTTGTACATTTAGGCTCAGTAACCTGGGGCCTATCTCTTGTAAGAGAGACCCGAGTGCATTTCCCCAAAGCAGTCACTGAAGTCTATACGAGAAGTAAGTAGGCTTGGCTGGTGAACTCCGCTCGGTTCCGCTATGCAGAGTTTTTCACACTCCGCGAAGCTCGCAGATTTCCCAAAAACTCTGCATAGATGAACTGAGCTGAGGTTTTTCCTCGTTAGTTCTCGCCAACGGTAAGTTGGCGAGCACGAGAGAGGAAAGTCCAGCGCTAGACTACTTCCCAGCAAGATTTCTCAACACGGATGGTCACTATCGCTCGTGATGAGAAACCTTCAGTCTGCGTTGAGGAAGCTGCCGCTCGAGTAGAATTTGTACCCGGACAGCAGAAAGCAGCGCCCTCTTTGCGTTGCGCGTGATGCCGTACAGCGCGGGAGAAACACCCAGTGCTAAAAATCAGTGCGAATGGCATGAGGGTGTGCAGTCATAATATCGAGTCTTTTATTTCGACTGGACAGAATATCGAGTAAAAAATATAGAATGGACATAATATCGACTAGACATAATATAGACAACAAAAATATCGACTAGAGAAAATTAATATCGAATAGAATGGACATAATATCGACTCAAAAATATAGAATGGACATAATATCGACTAGACATAATATAGACAACAAAAATATCGAATTTAAGGTAATAATGTTTATTTTTTGTGTAATATAAGTCTGTAGCGGGTTGTGGGTTTATAGGGGAATAGGGTGGGAAGTAATTTAATTCTAATTAATTAAATATGTTAATTTATTTATTGATATTTATTTAGAATTAATTGTTAATTAATTATTAATTGGTAATTAATTAAAATATAATTGGTAATTAATTATAATTGATTAATTGATAAATATTTTAATTTTAGTAATTTATTTTCTGTAGCGGGTTGTGGGTTTATAGGGGAATAGGGTGGGAAGTAATTTAATTCTAATTAATTAAATATGTTAATTTATTTATTGATATTTATTTACAATTAATTGTTAATTAATTATTAATTGGTAATTAAATAAAATATAATTGGTAATTAATTATAATTGATTAATTGATAAATATTTTAATTTCATTCATTTAATTTCTGTAGCGGGTTGTGGGTTTATAGAGGAATAGGGTGGGAAATAATTTAATTCTCATTAATTAAATATGTCATTTAAATTATTGGTATGTATTTTGAATTAATTGTTTATTAATTTAATTTTTAATAGGTAATTAAAATATAAATGGTAATTAAAATTAATTTTTTAATTTTTAAATTGTAAATTAATTTATTGTTAATAGGTAATTAATTAGTATGAGTAGGCAATTTTTATAATTAAATAATTTTATTTTGTATTTATAAATAAATATTTTATATTTTTTATACACTTTTTTAATATTTTAATTATTTGTAATTGGTATTACTATTTATGTTATTTATATTTATTTGTGAAGTATTTACTTTCCCTACTATTGCACTCTCTGAAGTTGGAATAGTAATTTTAACCCCTACGCTATCCAACACTTTCCCTACTGTTGCACCCACTGGAGTGGGTATGCAACGTTTACAATGCTACTTTTACTATGCAGTACCATTACAACAAAACTTTTAAATTGCAAAAACTTTTACAACGCATACATTTACAAAGCATGTTTTTAAAACGCAGATAGCTTTACAACGCATACCATTACAATGTAAGTATTAGTAAGTATATAATTATTTTTAAAAGGTTAGATGTTTGGGATTTTGTGTAAAGGGGTATTTTTAGGGTTCAGGGTCAGTTTTCAGTTTTTGGGTAAAGGGGTATTTTTAGGGTTCAGGGTCAGTTTTCAGTTTCTGGGGTAAAGGGGTATTTTTAGGGTTCAGGGTCAGTTTTCAGTTTTTGGGTAAAGGGGTATTTTTAGGGTTCAGGGTCAGTTTTCAGTTTTTGGGGTAAAGGGGTATTTTTAGGGATCAGGGTCAGTTTTCAGGTTTTGGGGTAAAGGGGTATTTTTAGGGTTCAGGGTCAGTTTTCAGTTTTTGGGGTAAAGGGGTATTTTTAGGGTTCAGGGTCAGTTTTCAGTTTTTGGGTAAAGGGGTATTTTTAGGGTTCAGGGTCAGTTTTCAGTTTTTGGGGTAAAGGGGTATTTTTAGGGATCAGGGTCAGTTTTCAGTTTTTGGGGTAAAAGGGTATTTTTAGGGTTCAGGGTCAGTTTTCAGTTTTTGTGGTAAAGGGGTATTTTTAGGGTTCAGGGTCAGTTTTCAGTTTTTGGGTAAAGGGGTATTTTTAGGGTTCAGGGTCAGTTTTCAGTTTTTGGGGTAAAGGGGTATTTTTAGGGTTCAGAGTCAGTTTTCAGTTTTTGGGTAAAGGGGTATTTTTAGGGTTCAGGGTCAGTTTTCAGTTTTTGGGGTAAAGGGGTATTTTTAGGGTTCAGGGTCAGTTTTCGGGTAAAGGGGTATTTTTAGGGTTCAGGGTCAGTTTTCAGTTTATGGGTAAAGGGGTATTTTTAGGGTTCAGGGTCAGTTTTGGGTTTTTGGGGTACAGGGGTACTTTGTAAAAATAAAGTAAAATTACATTTAAATTAAATTTATTTAATAAAATTAAATAAAATTAAATTATATTATAATATTTTTTATTAATTTATATTCAAACAATTATTATATACTTACCAATACTTACGTTGTAATGGTATGCGTTGTAAAGGTATATGCGTTGTAAATGTATGCGTTGTAAAAGTTTTTGCGTTGTAAAAGTTTTGTTGTAATGGTAGGCGTTGTAAAAGTATGCGTTGTAACGTCATACATCCCTGGAGTGGGAATAGTAATTTTAACCCCTACGCTATCCAGCGCTTTCCCTACTGTTGCACCCACTGGAGTGGGAATAGTAAATTTTACCTCTACGCTATCCAACACTTTTGCTAATGTTGAACTCACTATAGTTGTAACAATACATTTTAAAAATTTTCTAAAATGTTATATATGTTTATTTAATAATATGTTTATATATATATATATGTGTGTAATTTTGGGTGATATAATTGTTTTAATTATATAAATTATTTATTAAAATTACATTTTTTTATTAATTATTTCTAAGTTTATATTAAATATATTTATTACTATATTAGTTTTAACTTAATTTTAAGACATTTAAAAAATCGATATTTTGACAGTCTATATTTTTGTAAGTCGATATTTTGGAGTCGATATTTTGGTACTTACCTGTTTGAAGATAGGGAGTCGATATTTTGTCAATCGATATTTTTGACTCGATATTTGTGTATCTCGATATTTGTGTCGTCGATATTATGTCAGTGATCCGGCATGAGGTAACACTCTGCCGCTCACAGAACTCTGGGTAGCTTGGTGGTGTTTTTATTGGCGAACTTGCTTGTTATTATTTTAAAATGGAATCATGAGCCTGCATAGTACTTGACGAAATCAGAACTCAACTAACAAACTGAAAAAACGAAAAGTTAGTTGGGTGAAGAACAAAATTCGAATTTTGCAATTTATTGTATGTTCATTGCATGCTAAAAAAGTTAATATTTCAAAGAATGTTCTAAGTCTACCGGACTTGCACTTTGCACATTGTCTGAAATTATATCTTTGACCAAATTGCAAAATTACGTTTCTGCAATTATTATAACATAAGCAAAGTGGAGTCACTATCTCACGCAGTAGAACTGCAAGACAACTGAGCATGCTGTTGGAGTTAAAGGATCCAGGTCGACTTAACCTCAGGCAAAGCAGGAGATCCACATCTGCTGTTCTTCCCATATAGCTCCAAAAAGTAAAATGGGAATGGCTCATCATGTTCTAAACTGGCCACACCCTGAAAGAGTCAGTGATGGAAATCTAAGGGCAGAGCTGAGACACCACTTCTTAGTATAGCCTCTTTACCTCCTCATTCATCTTCCAGTCCCATTCCTTAACAATGAGCAGCTTGTCTACTCTACAGAAACCTATTACCTAGCAAAGTCGGATATTTCCCCCAATATGGTGCCGCCTACCTGGCACGGCATGCATAAAGGGGAGGTGTGTCATCCACACATCCTGAGAATACCAAAGAAACTCAAGAAGAAGAAAACATAAACCAATCACCATAAACAGAAACAGGGAGGGAGGGACGGGCTCAGGAATGGAACGGGAAGACCAGGATTCGGAGTAATGAAGATTACAGGTGAGTAACCGGGCATTCTTGTTCAATATAGCGCCTTGGAGAAGTGAAGGAACCCGCTGCACAAAGGTTGATAGGTGGGGATTTCACAGTCTCTACGTGATGTCAGGAATGTTGCTTTTTAACATTTGTGTGAAATATTTGAAGACAAGTCTCCCAGGCCCATGTCCGAGTATCGCATCTAATCCACGTTTTTGCTGTGCACCCTGGGACTTATAGTATTACGTACGTATCCAACTAATTAATTCTTCAATGCAAGTCCTAGAATGCAAAGCATGGATGAGCATGGACCTAGGAAACTTGAGTCCTCAGTATTTACAAGTCCCTATGGGGAGTAATAGAGCTTTTGCAGCAAACAGGTGGAGGACCAGTGATTAATGACAAGCTACAACAATGCAGGGTATGACGTGTTCTTCTGCATTAAACAATGCAAAAGTATCAGGACTCAGAAAGTCCTTTTCTCAATGTACGCATATCTGGTTAGTATTCCTTTAGAACATAGTGTTCAATTGTGGGCCCTACTTGAAACAAAAATTGGCAAAGCCAATCACTTTGCAATTTATCTTTGGTAATGCTTGTTTTGCAATTTTTTAAAAACATTGTTTTGGGAGCTGCTAGGCCCTCGCAAAAATTACAAAAAAAGTGGAATGAATCAAAAGATATTTTGAATCTTAAAAAGAACACACTGCTATATTAGACCTTGACACTGAAGGGAACTACTTTGTGTGATGATGTGCTCCTTGTGAAAAGGCAGAATGCCATCGCTTATACTAAAGTTAGCCAATGTCTGAAATAGCCTGACACATACCCCCAGATGCATCAAGCATCCATTTTGCGATTCCTTATTAGTGAAAAAATAAGGAATTGCTAATAAGGAATAGCAAAATGGTATGCAAGAAGAAATCGCTTTAAAAATAGCAATTTCTTAAAATTCCTTAGTTGCGATTTGCAAATTGCGAGTCGCAATTAAGGAATACCTCCCCATTCATTCCTATGGGCCTAGAGGCCCATAGGAATGAATGGGAAGAATTTTGAATTTGCGAATCGCAATTTAGCGAATTCTCAATTTGCGATTTTTGCATTTGGGATGATGCATCCCAAATGCAAAGATACCGGTCGCAAAGGGGTAGATTCTGAGAATCTGCCCCTTTGCGGCCAGATTTTCCTTTGATGCATCTGGGCCTTTGTCTCATTGGGAATGCTGTAGTGGGCGGAAGAGAAATGTCAATGACACTACAGCAGATAAATGGTTACAAAGGGCCGACTGTAAGCCCCTTTCAGTATGAATAATACATATAGTTGTACTAAAATCAAAAGTTGTTGGCTTGTGCAAGCCCGAAAAGGGATTTTAGGACCGGGAAATGCTTCAAAGCAGGATCAATGCCTTAAAAAATGGGAACCTCCAGGCACAGTGAGAGAGCTGCTGTGCGTGGAGGAATTTAGGCCACAAGAGTCTTTGATAACTCCACTCGGTGTGTGCTAAAGGGGTCCCATTGGAGTCTAATCCGCCCCAGAACAACATTGTGAGCACACGGCCTTCCATTAAGGCCTGAAGGAAACAATTTAAGCAGAGTCCTGGGAGAGCAATGCTGACAGGGCGAAGACTTACACCGTGACATGGGCTCCCGACCCCCGCCCGTGCTTTTCATGCGCCCCGCAGCGCTGAACAAAGTCCCCTTGATTAGACAATCCAAGTCCCAGAGGATGGGAGTCACTTCCGGGAATACATTCATCTGCATGGCGTGGCGGCGCAGGAGAGGAGCGTTACTTACTGGGCACCCTGTTGATCGCCTTGAGAGGCCTCAGCACGCGCACGGTCCGGATCGCCGACAGGTTGATGTTCTGTAGGTCCAGCGAGTATTCCACCATCCTGCAGGGGGCGAGAGAGAACACGAGGGTTAGACAGGACCACGCGCATGAGAGGCGAGGGGGAGAGGGAGGAGTAGAGACGGCCAGGTACTTGAGGTGAGACAGGAGGAAGACGAGAGGGCGCATGGGGTGAGAGAGGGCCATGTTCAAGCGGTGAGGGAAAGGGGGAAGGAGAAGGGTGTAAGATGAGAGGAAAAAATAGGTGAGGGAGAAGAGACATAAGATGAGAAGCATGTAGGTGAGGGAGAAGAGACATAAGACGAGACAGAGGCAAGTGCATGAGTTGAGAGGAGTTGGTGACAAGAAAGGGGGCATGGGGTGAGAAAGAGACGTGTATGAGAGGCAAAAGTGAGGATGTCTGGTTAGAGAGACGCGCCCATAGAGGCGAGGGAGGAGAGATGGGCTATGGTTAGAGAGAGAAAATCCTGAATAGGTGAGAGGTGAGAGGAGAGAGAGGGGGTTTGAAAAGAAAAAGCCATGAGCACGAGATGTGAGGGGAAAGGGAGTGAGGGTGTGCGAAAGGAGAGAGGAGAAGGAACACGTGGAGACAAAGCAGAACATTACGCTAGAGAAAGGTAATCGCATGGGGGTCTTGGGAGAAGGGAAGGAAAAGGAGAATCACTGTGAGAGAGAAGTGGGAGAAAGAGAAGGCGAGGTGACCAGGGATTAGCGAGGGCCTTGTGTACAGAGAGGTAAGGGAAGGGGTGGCTGGAGAGAACACATGGCGTTAAAGAGCTGTGCACGTGGATGGGTGAGGGGAGAGGGAAGAGATGTGGAGCGGGGTTAAAGACAGCCATGCAAGTGGAGTGATGGAGGAGAGAGGGAATGGATGGCATAGAGACACACTGTCATGGAGAGATAAGGAAAGAAGGGGCGGTAGAGGGCCCATGGTTGGAGAGGCAGGCAGGGTGGGAAGGATTTTGTTCCTGATTTTGTCCCTGATGCCATTCCTCAATGAGTCCATGTGTTACACTTGTGCGACTTTATAACCTCTTAATGCTGTTTTATTAAACTATGACTCTTACGAATCCCCCCCTGCGCCTCTTGTAAACGTTATCACATAACATGTAAAGCGCTCTGATACCCAGGGCCGGACTGGGAACCAAAACCGGCCCTGGCAAACTGCTCGGCCGCCCCCCCCCCCCCTCCACCTCAGGGGGGGGGGGTGGGGGGGGGGGGGGGGAGTGGGTGCCGCAGAGCTCTTCGCCAGGGCCGGTTTTTGGCCGATTTTGTTACAGGGCCGATTATGCTGCAAAAATGGCCCTGTAACAAAATCGGCCCCCAGGGGCCCAAAACCAGCCCCCACCCGTGCGCCGCACCAGGGGATTGCCCGGTGCCCGCTATGGCTAGTCCGGACCTGCTGATACCTTTGGGTCTAGCTAGCGCTACATAAAACTCATAATAATAATAAGGATGCCTTCAGTGAGTGTGGTGGTTGGTCTAGTCATAGAAGTCTCTTGATGAACCCCCCACCCCTCATATCAGGATGGGTGAGACTGGCAGGGCAAGGCTGCTATGGCTGCTGGAAGTGCAAGGCTCTATCTGTTGCAGCAGGCCGAGAGTGTCCCCCATCTGTGAACATGACAAGCAGGCACAATCCAATGGAAAGATATGTCACCAAGGAAAAGAAAAATATGACTGTAATGCCATCCAGTTCAAAAAGAATGTATCAAACTAGACACATCTAACTGCATCACTTGAAAAATATACTATCCACAAAGTAAATGTCAATTCACAAGAATAATCTAAGGGGAACATAGAGTGATGTTGCATGGGGTTTGGAGGGGCGCCAGAAAGGGCGGTGTCAGGAAGGCATCTGCAGAAACAAAACAACAAAATAATGTACATCCCAGAATGGCCTCGGGAGGGATGTACCAACCAAGATTATACTGCCCCCATGAAAAATTCTTCAATCAATATGTTTGCATAAGCACCAAGAAGAATAAAACACATGCCATGGCTCTGCCCCGTCAAGCTCTTGCGCCATTCTAGGTTCTGCCCCCTGCTCTAAATAGCTCTGCCTTGGCACCTCTGAAATAATACTGTCTTTAACCGTTTGAGTCTAAGCTGAGTCTTCAGCACTTGTATTTATTTTCAATGCAGGAATACAGTTTTACGTTCTTTTAAATAAATATTTTCGGGCGATATTCATTTGTGCCGTTACATTTTCAAGCCTGATAGTACTTCCAAAGAGATATCGCCAGAAATAATGTTCCCCTAAACAACCGAAGTTGTCCAAAGCCAAAAGTAATCAGGCAACCATTTTCCTCCTATGTACAGAGCTTAACTCTGTCAGGTCAAAATCCGTAAATCCGTAGTCAGGGTTCACCAACAGTTTGGGAGGGCAACTTTCTATAACCACTTCGCTGGACACTTTGTTTGTTGGATACACATTGCGCCCATGGAACCACATTGCACACATAAAGACATCAGAAGACGTTTATAGAGGAGCGGCGGGGGCTCTGTCAGTCACCTAGCTTTCTAAATCCCCTCCTCTATATCAGGCCATCTTAAAAGATGTAAATTGTCTGGAGACTTAGCTTATCCAATGTGATTACTATTCATACTGTATTTGAGTTCTAATCCCTTTACCACTTCCTGGAGTAAGCTTTGACTGCTCGCTATTGCAACCTTTCACAAACAAGTTTACAAAATGAACAATCCTGGAATTTAAGTGGAAGTAACTAGTCTTAAACTTTGAATCATCAACAGTAGTTTTCAATTTCTATCACGCATACCACCCAGTGCTCGCCTCCTGCCATAGGACTTGAGCCAGTGGGTGCATTTTAGCCATGAAATGTTATGTGTGTTTGTAAAGCGCACTATCACCCATGAGGGTGTTCTGGCACGGTGCAGGTGTGTGTGCCTAGCCATGATTATTGTTGGTTGGTTAATTGAAAAAACAGGTCTTCAGCTTCTTGTGGAATTCAGGAAGAGAGGAGGAAGCTCTGATGTGAAGTGGGTGGCCATTCCACGCTTTAGGAGCAATGCAAAAGAATGCCGTCCTCCTGATCTGGATCTGCGTGTGTGTGGGATGTGTGTGAGTACGGGTCCTGTGGAGTGGAGGTGTCTGGGTGCTTGGGGGAAGGAGATGCAACTGTTATGGTAGGTAGGGCCTAAGTAGTGTAGTGCCTTGAATGAATATGTCTGTGAGGATTTTTAAATGAGCGCGGGGGTGTATCAGGAGCCAGAGATGCTCCCTGAGGTTTGCTGTGAAGTCAGTTCTGTATAGGAGGTATAGGATGAGGTTGGCTTCCGCGTTCTGGATGGTTTGTAGCCTTCAAGTGAGTTGCGTGGTGATCCCAGCATAGAGGGTGTTCCCGTAATCCAAATTGCTGGTGAGTAGGGCAGGAGTGACAGTTTTTCTAGTGTTGCTAGGGAGCCATTTGAAGATCTTCCTCAGCATCTTTCGGATTTTCAAGCAGGGTGGAGTAACAAAAGGATCTCTATGACAATAGCAGTAACCCATTGACCTATTTACATTATATGCACTTTGTGATCTGAATGGTACACGTTCTGTGCAGCAAGCATATTAACCCAGTGTGCTACCTTACCACGAGTCAAAACTTCCACCAGACAAACCTCCAATCTCTCTCCAGGAAGAAAATGAATCACCCAAACACAACACCTCACCCGAAGTCAGCTCCAAGTGCAGTCGCACCGGTCACACTGCCCTTGAGCCGGCCCTGGCTGCAGTCTTAGGTCTAGTACTTTAACAAACTGATTGATCCTAAGCACTCTCCCAGGGACCCTTGCTGACAGTATGTCAGCACCTTGAAACACGCCTTTTCTCAAATAAAAATAAACAGCAAGAGCATACTACTAGGACAGGTTCAAAGGGGAAAGTTTTCATTCATATATTCAGAGGTGTTTATAAGCGGGTGACTGCATTTGCAATTCAATAGCTGAACTGCTCCTGAAGGGGAGTTATACATAACCCCTCCTGTGAGGCAGCTGCTCACTCCTAGCCACTAAAAGGAACCTCTTTTATAGCTCATGCAGGCTAAAAGATTGAGTTGCTTGTTCTATAGCAGGGTTAAAAGTGGCGGGTAACTGAAATGCGGGACAATGGGCGTCCTGCAGTGGCTCTGCGTGGGCAATGGGACAGGAACCACGATTGCAGGACAAAATGCTGGATAGTTGGTCATCCCACCTACAGTAGTTTTGTATGGGGGTAAAATGATCCTACTTCCTACGTGGATGTTAAAGTTCCCTTTTCCATTTTGAGCATTCCAGTATCCGTACTGTGGCAGCCATTTTGCAGCATTTTGCTGATGATGACAACTCCAGGCTCCACGCTGTTATTCAGACACTGTGCTCAGGGCCGTAGCTTCAGGGGGGGTTTGGGTTGATAAACCCCCCCCCCAACCCCCCCCCCATGAATGTACTTTCTGATAAATAGTTGGGTACAGGTGTTTTCAGTCGGGTATGCTGTGATGTCTGCCGGATTTCACCAGGGATTTTTACATACACATAGACAAAACTGAACACACACACTCACCCAGTCTCTGTATTCAAAAGTCCTCAAAAATGTTGGTTATTACCAAATATTGTGTCTTCTCTCTTAGTACTCCTACCAATAAGCATTCCTCTCCCTTTCCACTCCTGCTTAGGCCCCTCTCAAGAGCCCTGCCTAGCATATAATGTATTTTAACATTATTTGCCATTCTGATTGTTAGAAAATCTGAAGCTCAACCCCCCGCCCCCCTCAATTTTATTGACCAACCTATGTCCCTGACTGGGCTTTAGCAGCTGCTGAACTCTGCTGAATTTGTAAAAAACCTGAAGTGGACAAATGCCATCAGTAAAACCGCGTCCACAAAGCGTGGCAACAACAAAAATGGGATGTATGACGTTACAACGCATACTTTTACAACGCATACCTTTACAACGCATTTTTTACAACGCAACATCCATTACAACGCATGCCATTACAACAGATTTTTAAAAACTACCTTTATAACGCATTCCATTACAACGCATACTACCTTTACAACGCATACCATTACAACGCATTACATTACATTGCATGTACAGTAAGTATTGGATAGTGTAGGGGTAAAAACTACTATTCTAACTCCAGGGGGGTGCAACAGTAGGGTAAGTGTTGGATAGTGTAGGGGTAAAAATTACTATTCTAACTGGGGGGGGGGGTGTGCAACAGTAGGGTAAGTGTTGGATAGTGTAAGGGTACTAAACGTTGTAATGTTATGCGTTGTAATGGTATGTGTTGTAATGACATGCGCTGTAGTGGTATGCGTTATAGTGTCATGCGTTGTAATGGTTGCGTTGTAATGGCATGCGATGTAATGGATGTTGCGTTGTAAAAGTTTCGTTGTAATGGTAGTGCGTTGTAAAAATTGCGTTGTAAAGGTTGTTTCCCACACAAATAAAGCCTGCTTTTTAGCAACATCCTGAATGGGTGTTATCTTTGTAGAACTGGTGGTGCAAAGTTGATGAGCGGATGTACAACACAGCATATTTCTGTCTTCTTTGTTTTACCTTTACCGCGTTAAGTAAAAAAAATAAAAAGAAGAAAAGGTTTGTTGCAGAATTCTTTGAATTCTCAATCAGAGGTTGGTTTCTCTTCTACAGGTCAAGGAATGTGATTTAAAGAAATGACCGGTAGGATGATCCAACCTCCCTTCCCAAATAACCCGGAGGCCTTGTGCCGCTGAAGGAAGAGAGGGCCGCGTCCTAAAGTTACCACACATCGTAATTTTTTCATGAGGCAACATAGTTCTGGCTCCTAAATAGGGAGATCCCCGTCGTGCCTGCTAAACCAGTCACCAGTGTTTCATGGCGAAGGCCTCCCTGCCGCAGCCGCTGTCTGAATTCCTGGGAGGGTGTTATCCAGATGTGGCTGTGCTCTGACTTGTGTTTAAGCAGGATTCCGCAAACACCTAATCACACATAGCCCAATTGCAAGTCCCCTGCTCAAGAGAGGGTTTCGAGGTCGGTAGAAAAAGAATGAACGGGCCCGGGGCTGCAGGGACGTGTTCTAGCCGAGGTGCAAGCTTCAGTGGGGGCAACAGGAGAACTAGCTGAGGAGAAGCTCCTGCACCTAATCACACATAGCCCAATTGCAAGTCCCCTGCTCAAGAGAGGGTTTCGAGGTCGGTAGAAAAAGAATGAACGGGCCCGGGGCTGCAGGGACGTGTTCTAGCCGAGGTGCAAGCTTCAGTGGGGGCAACAGGAGAACTAGCTGAGGAGAAGCTCCTGCGAGCTGGGCAGCAGAGCTGCGGCGCGTGCCGCCTCTGAGCTACTACGTCACCATTTTCCAGAATTACTGGATGATAAGGCCGAGTTATGCAAGCTGCCGCCATCGATTGAGCAGGTAATATGCCGTGATGACCCCCGCCGCCTGGGGGCTCCCTTGCACGGGCTTTCAGGAACTGCCAGTCTAAATCTGCTCTGACAGGTAGGGTTGCGAGGCTCCCTGGCTTGGGCTTGAAAGCGGGGTAGGTAATATGTTGTGGCATCTGGATACGCCAGCACAGCAGCCCACGTCAAAGGCGCTTTCTTCAACTCCGCAGCGGGCCGGCGCCGTGCAGGGGGTGAGCATCGGAGGCCCTGCCAGGGGGCGGGAGAGCGAGGGCGGCGTTGGGGGGTTGGCGTCGGCATCTTCTGCACTGCCAAGGGGCGGGAGAGTGAGGTTATGGAGGATTCTTGTCATACGAACCTCGATGGGGCGGGAGAAGAAGCCCCGGGGGCAGGAGGGGTCATGTGGGAGGCGGGGCAGGCACAGTACTGCCTTAGGACAGTGCAGGAAGGAGGAGGGGTTACTGTCATTTATCTACTGGGGAGGGAGAGTGGGCGGGCTATATCGTATGTACCCAGAGGAGGGGGAGGGGCTTATGGGGTGGGGAGGAAAGTGAATGCTAGAAGGCCGCTGTCCAATGTACCACCGTTGAGAGGAGGGAAGTTGCTGCGGTTTTATTGTAATTGCATTTATATAGAGCTTACTACCCCTGAAGAGGCGTCCAAGCATTTTTTGGCGAGTAGCTCGCTACTCCTGAACCCAAAAAGGATTAGTAGTGATTAAGTATAGGGAGATATCAAATTAATTTGAGTGGTGGACATGTGAGTTTGTTATTTGGAGTGAAAATGGATAGTGGATGGATGTATGAGGGAAGGGTTTGCATTTATTTAGCGCTTGCTACACCTGATGAGGTGTCGAAGCGCTTTTTACTGGGGAGCCAGCTACTGCGGAACCCCCGCAGGATTAGTGGAAATAAACCAAAGACAGCGGTAGCAAAGGTATGGGGGTACCATCGTATGAAATGTCCTTAGGGGAGTAGAGTTAGTGTCATGTGTTCCACCGGAAGGTTGGAGGGGTGGGTATCTCATACTTACCATCCAGGGAGTGGGAGGCCTGTGGAGTCACATTTGCAGACTGGGGTGAAAGAGCAAGGACATAGGAACAATGCCAGAGGCATTGGGCCAGGAAACATCAGACACAACAGACTAAGGTTACACCCAAGAGCAACAGAAACATTGCAAGATGGAGACAGGAGAGATTCTACTACAAGGAGACAGCAGTGCTTTAAATAGACATATGGCAGTACAGGTACTCACTCGTTAGAGTACTTGTGTGCTTCTGAGAAGGGCCGGTAATCAGTGACGTTGCCCCCCTGCCTGGTGCGGAGTCAGCAAAAGAAAAAGAAAATGATCCTCTAGCATCATTTTCTTTTTCGTTTGCCAGGCGTGGAGGGGCAGGTCATGAGAAGGGGAGGAGGAGTGCTTGTGCACTCCCTAGTCCCTAAGTGCACCTATGTGTTTTGGCCGCCAGCCGTCTCAGGCCGACCAAAACACACATGCGCTCTTAGGTTTCTCCAGCCCGGCTGCATTCAGCAGCCAGGTTGGAGAAACCTTCACAGACTCCCTGGTCTGATCAGGGCATCTTTTCCGACTGCTCAGACCAATACCTGCGCTGCTCCGCAGCACAGGGATTGGCTGGGAGTCTGTCCCAGGGGCTGCTGGGATCCAGGAAATGGGTGACAGGAGCAACACGACACGGGAGGCAGCCGACGGCCCACGGCATCAGGTAAGTTCAAAAATATATATAATGAATTCCCCCCACGCTCGCTCTTCCCCCATCCGCGCCACCACCCTTTGTTACTGGTGGCCGCCACTGCCAGTAATCGCCCCTTGAATGTATTGTAGCAGTGCTGAGAAGTGCAGGTACTCTCCCTTTCAAATTAAAGAAGTGCAGGTACTTAGTACCAAACAGTACCTGACCATTTTAAGCACCAGGAGACAGAGAAACAAGAATCCTATGTGGTGGGCTTCCAATAGAACCTAAATCAGCAACAATACATCCGAGAGGAAGACCCACACACATTGCACAATAAATATTCTGACACCCCACCCCAAAGAAACACAGCAAACCACCAAGGATATTTAAAAGAAGAGCCAACCGAAACCAATTCTACAGTTGAGACAGTGTATGCACATCCACTGCCTGTCAGTCGTATACAAAAGTGGAATTCGACCTAACTCTCTTGGTTTCAGTTCCAGATCCTCCATGATCAAGGAAGGGAGTGCTCTGCACTGTACTTGGAGGGCTGCCGCGCAATGCCTGTCTGACGGCCAGTCTCTCAGAGGTGAGGCACATCACCTGAAGTCTGGATCGGGAGGAGCTGGGAGCCTGTCCCAGAGCACCTAGCTGCTTGCCTGCTGAGAGAGGAAAGGAGTCTGCCTAACCTATAGGAGGTGAGACTATCCAGGATGGCTATGGGGCACCATGACGAAGCAGACTTGTACAGAGTGATCCAGGAGGACCCAGGTGTCAGAGTGCCCCTCAGTCTCTCCTGTTGATTCTAGGCGGGTACTGTAACCCACTGAGGACGTTATTGCTGTGGGATGCGTCAGGGCAATGGTTGTGTGCTGCCGACCGGCCCTTGCAGTGCTGCATCTGCAATTTGGCTGAACGGCCAATGTGGGGCTGCCTTTGCAGAACTGTTGGAAGCCAGGTACCGGAGGCCAGTGCCGGGTACCTTTACCAATGCGGTACATTTGCCACTGGATTCAAGCAAGCCGGGCTGAAGACGGCTGTAATGCCAGAAACCGGTCCTCGGAAGCTTGTTTCCGGTCCAGGGAAGGCATGGCTTGGCAGTTCGGGCTGGACTGTTCCCATGAGGCACAGGGTCAGACTGATTTGCATATGGCCATGTCTGAACTGAGGTGGTAGAGTGGGCTAAAGAACGGTGATGGATTAAACCCAGATCTTTTGACTGGGTGTGAGTGTTTGATTGGTTCAGATGCTCCGTCCAACACCACCCCCTTTTGTACCGCCTTTACCAAAGCGCTGGAGGCCATGCAATGGGCACTTCCTGCTATCCAGTTGGACCCCGCATGAGCTACAACTGCCGATTATGAGGATCTCATGGGACTGTACCTATTGATGGTCTGCCTGGGAGCGCACCATCTCAAGGCTTCTGATCTTCAGGCAACTGCCAAGTGAAGGCTGAGCGGGCACGCTGCTAAACTGGACTTTGGGCCCAGTGCCAAAGCTCCACTCATGACTGTGTCCTGCTCTCCCGTGTGAGTGGGCAAGCAACTGGGATGCTAGGTGACCCTGAAATGATCCTGAGAAGATTAACTCATCCAATAAAGGGGTAAGACTGCATAGACTTGAGGTTGGCATACATACACACTTAGGGGTGATTAGAACTGCACCTGAACCTTATTCAATTCACAATTCTCTTGAAGTGCCCCTAGAGAGTAAGGGGAGCCCAGAATGTGGGAATAGAGCCATCGAAAGGTGGCTCAGAGAGTGAACAGGGCCGGCATATGGCCTGCCAATTATAGTGCCCAGATACACTGACTTAATGATTATTGTCATGTGTAGCATTGAGTGAACTGTGATTAAAGTACTCTCTGTCTTGTACAGATAAACGCTGGGCATCCACTTTATTGGGTATGTCGGTTAACTATTGAGGTCTGACCTCAAGCACCCCCACACTGCCTCCTTAGAAGATTGTGACTGCTCGCCCCCGCCATCCAGAGTCAAATGGGGAAAAGGGTCATACTTGGCCAGTTTTCAGAGCTGTAATAGGACTCACACATCAGCCATGAAACCATAAGTTGCAAACCGAAAGCAATGCTTATGACCTCACAATATTTCTGCTAATTAATAACATCTAATAGCGATAGTGATTTTTTTTCCCCCGAGTTTTATATAGCACAAACTTGACCTGAAGGTATCAGAGCGCTTTACATGAGCACCAGTTGCAGTACACAAGGACACATTTATTTTTGTCAGGCACAGGGGATTCAGTGATTTGCCCAGAACCACAGGATATTAAGCATCATTACCAAGATTCAAACACAGTTCCCCAGATTTGAGGTCGACCACCCTAGCCATTCGACCACATTATTGTTGGTTTTTGCCATAAGGTACACAACAAACAATTTAACGAAAAAGGCACATAGCACCATGATATAGTACTATACGATATATCCTGATGAGCAGTGTTCCAATATCTCATCCATCTCTTACTTAAGAGACAACTTCTCACCTATTCACAACAAAATGTAATTAAGCAACAACACACACACAAATACATTATACTACATTCAAAGTTGTCAATACCAAAGTGGTAAGGGTAATGTGATATGTAGTTACATCTGTAAGATGATTTACTGCATTTGTAATGACATCTGTTTAATTAAGGGTGAGGATATGAGCATCGCATTTGGTGTGCGAGTAATAGTTAGCAGGGCTGTTATGCAAGTTATGGACTGTGGTTCTGGCCATATAGTGTGAATTTCAGTGGTTTCTTGATTTTAATCTGGTGTGGTTTTCGAGTGTATTTTTAAGTTCTTTTAAACGTGAATCTGTTCTAATCAGTTCGGGCTGGACTGTTCCCATAAGGCACAGGGTCAGACTGATTTGCATATAGCCATGTCTGAACTGGGGTGGCCGAGTGAGCTAAAGAATGGTGATGGATTAAACCCAGATCAGTTGACTGGGGGTGAGTGTTTGATTTGCTCAAACGCTCCGTCCATCATCCCCTTTTGTATCGCTAATCAAACCTAACCATAACTTTGCTTTAACCTTTTTTTCAGTGAATATGTATGTACTCATATGTATGTGTAGTGTATATATATGTGTATATGTATCTTTGTTTATACCAGTATGTGTCCCTGTGCTGTCTTGGTGTGTGTCTTTGTATGCGATTCTATGCATGGCTATGCTGGGCTTTAAGTGGGCCGAGTCCTTCCGGGTTTCAGAGGTGTAACATAGGTCCCTGCAGTGCATGGGACCCCCCAACCTTTAAGGGGCCCATCAGCCCTTCAGGGGGCCTCGTTTAGCCCAAGACCAATGAATGTCTGTGAGATATGGGAAATTAAGGGGTCCCTCTTCACATTCTGCAGGGGAGGGGGCATCTTTTTGCATTACACCACTGCCTCAAAACCCAGTAGTAATGACAAAAATCACACTGAAACAGGTCCCTTTTGGGCCCTATGGTTATGTTCTTAACTTTACTGCCAAAAACACTGATTGATTTCTGAACAATGAGTGTAAAAAACAGGGTAATCCATGTAATTCCTGCATATATTTCAGATGCTTTACTTAATTTCATATCCCTTATGGGTTAGGTATTTCCAGGATATTGTGTTTCTGTCTTTTTGTCATGTAGAATGTTGCTCTAATATAGTGCACATTTTGAACGATGTCACATCCTGGTGTTTACAATCGGTCATATTTGAGTTGTGGTCGAAGGCGGCGCGAATCTATGCATATGTGTGGGTAGGGTTACACTCTGTGAGGATTTTAGTTTACATGTGTAAGTCATGTCCCTAATTATTTATATAGGGCACGCTCATTTAACGGACCTTTCACTTTTTTCTTCCCACTTAAAGCGCTGTGCCTACGCTTGTTTGACCCTGTGTGTGTGTGCATGTGTATATATTTATCAATGTTTACCTTTATCTGCCTCTCAGTGTGTCGCTGTCTCTCTATTTCCGTGTCTGCATTTCTCTCCCGGTATGCACCTGTTACAACGCATTCGTTACTCCGCACTACCATTACAACGCGACTTTTATAACGCATACCATTACAACGCATTGCGCTGGGGGGCGCTATAGGATAGGGAATGGTATAATTTACTATCCAACACCTTCCCTAGGGTCCACGGGGACTGGAGTTAGAATAGTAAATTATACTTACCACTATCCAGCACCCCAAAGCGCTATGCGTTGTAATGGTATGCGTTGTAATGGTCGCGTTGTAATGGTAGGTAGTTGTAACGGTATGCGGAGTAACGTCATACATCCTTCTCTCCCTGCCTCTATGTGGGGCTGTTTCTGCGTGTGAATGTGTGCACGTGTGATACTGTCTCTTTCTCTCTCTGTTGCTGTCATTCTCTGTTTCTGTCTCTATGTATGTATCTGTATGGCTGTGTCTCTGTGTGTGTGAGTGTGGCTGTCTCCGTCTAATTCTGTATATGGCTGTCTTTTTCGATCTGTGTGAGACTGTCTCTTAGTCTTGCTGCCTTACTGCCTTGGTCTGTGTGCAACCATCTCTCTCTGGCTATCTTTCTCTTTCTGCCTATTAGTGTGTGTGAGTGGCTGTCTCTTCCTCTCTCTGTACTGAAGTGTGTGTGTGGCTGTCTTTCCATCTGGCCATATATGTGACTGTACCTTTCTAAATGTACAAGACTGTCTTGCTTTTTCTCGATGTGGAGGTCTTTCTTGTTCTCCCTAAGTGTGTGTGAGTGAATGTCTCTCCCTCTCTCTGTGGGGGAGTGTGTATGTGCATGTCTGTCTCTCTCTGCTTCTGTGAGCGGCTGTTTGTGACTATTTCTGTGAGCGTGTCTGCCTCTTTTTAGGTCGAGCTGACGTTAGCATTCATGCGAAGCATGAATGCTGTCAGCTCGACAACTAATGTGATCCGTTTTTGGGAGAGTGGACACCAAAGTGTTACGAGCGTTTTCAGTGCCGGATTTCACCTCGGGAGCGCGCAGCATTGTCTGCAGTGGCAGTGTCAGTTTCGCTTTTTTATTACTTTCGTTTTTCCCGAGGCTGGCTGAGGCTGGCTTGGAATGAACAGGCTTGCCCCCGCGCATGCGCAGAGTAACTCACAGCCCTTGTTTATATTTGTTTTAGTTCCGTGATGCTCCGATCTTTGCCCCTTCCGAGTGGAGCTTCCGAATGGAGCTTCCGAGTGGAGCTTCCGAGTGGAGCTTCAGAGTGGAGCTTCAGAGTGGAGCTTCAGAGTGGAGCTTCAGAGTGCAGAGTGGAGCTTCAGAGTGGAGCTTCAGAGTGCAGAGTGGAGCTTCAGAGTGGAGCTTCAGAGTGGAGCTTCAGAGTGGAGCTTCAGAGTGGAGCTTCAGAGTGGAGCTTCAGAGTGGAGCTTCAGAGTTCAGAGTGGAGCTTCAGAGTGGAGCTTCAGAGTGGAGCTTCAGAGTGGAGCTTCAGAGTGGAGCTTCAGAGTGGAGCTTCAGAGTGCAGAGTGGAGCTTCAGAGTGCAGAGTGGAGCTTCAGAGTGGAGCTTCAGAGTGGAGCTTCAGAGTGGAGCTTCAGAGTGGAGCTTCAGAGTGGAGCTTCAGAGTGCAGAGTGGAGCTTCAGAGTGCAGAGTGGAGCTTCAGAGTGGAGCTTCAGAGTGGAGCTTCAGAGTGGAGCTTCAGAGTGGAGCTTCAGAGTGGAGCTTCAGAGTGCAGAGTGGAGCTTCAGAGTGGAGCTTCAGAGTGGAGCTTCAGAGTGGAGCTTCAGAGTGGAGCTTCAGAGTGGAGCTTCAGAGTGGAGCTTCAGAGTGGAGCTTCAGAGTGCAGAGTGGAGCTTCAGAGTGGAGCTTCAGAGTGGAGCTTCAGAGTGGAGCTTCAGAGTGGAGCTTCAGAGTGGAGCTTCAGAGTGCAGAGTGGAGCTTCAGAGTGGAGCTTCAGAGTGCAGAGTGGAGCTTCAGAGTGGAGCTTCAGAGTGCAGAGTGGAGCTTCAGAGTGGAGCTTCAGAGTGGAGCTTCAGAGTGGAGCTTCAGAGTGGAGCTTCGGAGTGGAGCTTCGGAGTGCAGAGTGGAGCTTCAGAGTGGAGCTTCAGAGTGGAGCTTCAGAGTGGAGCTTCAGAGTGGAGCTTCAGAGTGGAGCTTCAGAGTGGAGCTTCAGAGTGGAGCTTCGGAGTGCAGAGTGCAGATTCGGAGTGGAGCTTCAGAGTGGAGTGGAGCTTCAGAGTGGAGCTTCAGAGTGGAGCTTCAGAGTGGAGAGTGGAGATTCAGAGTGGAGATTCAGAGTGGAGAGTGGAGCTTCAGAGTGGAGCTTCAGAGTGGAGCTTCAGAGTGGAGCTTCAGAGTGGAGCTTCAGAGTGGAGCTTCGGAGTGCAGAGTGCAGATTCGGAGTGGAGCTTCAGAGTGGAGTGGAGCTTCAGAGTGGAGCTTCAGAGTGGAGCTTCAGAGTGGAGAGTGGAGATTCAGAGTGGAGCTTCAGAGTGGAGCTTCAGAGTGGAGCTTCAGAGTGGAGCTTCAGAGTGGAGCTTCAGAGTGGAGCTTCAGAGTGGAGCTTCAGAGTGGAGCTTCAGAGTGGAGCTTCAGAGTGGAGCTTCAGAGTGCAGATTCAGAGTGCAGATTTAGAGTGCAGATTCAGAGTGCAGATTCGGAGTGGAGCTTCGGAGTGGAGCTGAGCTTCAGAGTGGAGCTTCAGAGTGGAGTGGAGCTTCAGAGTGGAGCTTCAGAGTGGAGCTTCAGAGTGGAGAGTGGAGATTCAGAGTGGAGATTCAGAGTGGAGAGTGGAGCTTCAGAGTGGAGCTTCAGAGTGGAGCTTCAGAGTGGAGCTTCAGAGTGGAGCTTCAGAGTGGAGCTTCAGAGTGCAGATTCAGAGTGCAGATTCAGAGTGCAGCTTCGGAGTGGAGCTGAGCTTCAGAGTGGAGCTTCAGAGTGCAGAGTGGAGCACTCTACAGCACCCCGCACTCTACAGCGCCCCACGCTCTACAGCGCCCCACGCACTACAGCGCCCCGCAGCGCCCTGCACTCTACAGCGCCCCGGGCTCGACAGCGCCCCGCGCTCTACAACGCCCCGTGCTCTACAGCGCCCCACACTCTACAGCGCCCCGCACTCTACAGCGCCCCGCACTCTACAGCGCCCCGCACTCTACAGCGCCCCGCATTCTACAGCGCCCCGCATTCTACAGCGCCCCGCACTCGACAGCGCTCTACAGCGCCCCGCACTCTACAGCGCCCCGCACTCTACAGCGCCCCGCACTCTACAGCGCCCCGCACTCTACAGCGCTCCGCACTCTACACCGCGCTCTACAGCGCACTGCACTCTACAGCGCCCGCACCGCAGCCTACAGCGCACCACAGCGCCCCATACTCTACAGCGCCCCGCACTCTACAGGGCAACGCGCTCTACAGCGCAACACACTCTACAGCGCAACGCACTCTACAGCACTCTACAGCGCCCCGCACTCTACATCGCCCTGCACTCTACAGCGCCCCGCAGCGCCCCGCATTCTACAGCGCCCCGCACTCTACAGCGCCCCGCACTCTACAGCGCCCCG
The DNA here is from genome assembly GCF_964261635.1 of Lissotriton helveticus. NCBI lineage: Eukaryota > Metazoa > Chordata > Amphibia > Caudata > Salamandridae > Lissotriton > Lissotriton helveticus. Next base: position 1,361,096,312 of record NC_136057.1, read on the forward strand.
CACTCTACAGCGCCCCGCACTCTACAGCGCCCCGCACTCTACAGCGCCCCGCACTCTACAGCGCCCCGCAGCGCCCTGCACTCTACAGCGCCCCGGGCTCGACAGCGCCCCGCACTCTACAGCGCCCCGCAGCGCCCCGCAGCGCCCCGCACTCTACAGCGCCCCGCACTCTACAGCGCCCCGCACTCTACAGCGCCCCGCACTCTACAGCGCCCCGCACTCGACAGCGCCCCGCATTCTACAGCGCCCCGCACTCGACAGCGCTCTACAGCGCCCCGCACTCTACAGCGCCCCGCACTCTACAGCGCCCCGCACTCTACAGCACCCCGCACTCTACAGCACCCCGCACTCTACAGCGCTCCGCACTCTACACCGTGCTCTACAGCGCACTGCACTCTACAGCGCCCGCAGCGCACCGCAGCGCACTCTACAGCGCACCGCAGCGCCCCATACTCTACAGCGCCCCGCACTCTACAGCGCAACGCGCTCTACAGCGCAACGCGCTCTACAGCGCAATGCACTCTACAGCACTCTACAGCGCCCCGCACTCTACAGCGCCCCACGCTCTGCAGCGCCCTGCACTCTACAGCGCCCCACAGCGCCCTGCACTCTACAGCGCCCGCACTCTACAGCGCCCCGCACTCTACAGCGCACCGCACTCTACAGCGCACCGCACTCTACAGCACACTCTACAGCGCACCGCACTCTACAGCGCACTCTACAGCGCCCCGCACTCTACAGCGCCCCGCACTCTACAGCGCCCCACACTCTACAGCGCCCCACACTCTACAGCGCCCCGCACTCTACAGCGCCCCGCACTCTACAGCGCCCCGCACTCTACAGCGCCCCGCACTCTACAGCGCCCCGCACTCTACAGCGCCCCGCACTCTACAGCGCCCGCACTCTACAGCGCCCCGCACTCTACAGCGCCCCGCACTCTACAGCGCCACGCACTCTACAGCGCCCCGCACTCTACAGCGCCCCGCACTCTACAGCGCCACGCACTCCACAGCGCCACGCACTGCGCCCCGCACTCTACAGCGCCCCGCACTCTACAGCGCCCGCACTCTACAGCGCCCCGCATTCTACAGCGCCACGCACTCCACAGCGCCACGCAGCGCCCTGCACTCTACAGCGCCCCGCAGCGCCCTGCACTCTACAGCGCCCCGCAGCGCCCTGCACTCTACAGCGCCCCGCACTCTACAGCGCCCCGCACTCTACAGCGCCCCGCACTCTACAGCGCCCCGCAGCTCACCGCACTCTACAGCGCACCGCAGCGCCCCATACTCTACAGCGCCCCGCACTCTACAGCGCCCTGCGCTCTACAGCGCACGCACTCTACAGCGCACCACGCTCTCAGCGGCCCGCAGCGCCATGCACTCTACAGCGCCCCGCAGCGCCCCGCACTCTACAGCGCCACGCACTCTACAGCGCCACGCACTCTACAGCGCCCCGCACTCTACAGCGCCCCGCACTCTACAGCGCCCCGCACTCTACAGCGCACTCTACAGCGCCCTGCACTCTACAGCGCCCCGCAGTGCCCCGCACTCTACAGCGCCCCGCACTCTACAGCGCACCGCAGCGTCCCGCACTCTACAGTGCAACGCAGCGCCCCGCACTCTACAGCGCCCCGCACTCTACAGCGCCCCGCGCGCAGAAACTTTTACAAATAATAGAAATCCCACCATCGACAGTAGTCAATTTATCCACGAAAGTATTGACAAGGGATGAGGAATCTGTCCTCAATCTAGGTTTAAAATGTGTTCCCAGTCAGCAAACATACAAGGCAGCTCCAATAATATCCTATTGGCGAGCTAGTCCTGACAATAGTGAAGAACGAAATTAGCAGTATTTCACTATCATGACATGTAATACATACCTACACATGTCCCACCTTTAACATACACTGCACCCTGCCCCTGGGAGTGTCTTGGGCCTACCTTAGGGGTGTCCAACATGTAGTAAAAGGGAGGCTTAGGGCCTGGCAAGAGACTGCACTTGCCAGGTCGACTTGGCAGTTTAAAACTGTACTCAAAGGCACTGCAATGGTAGGCTGGAGACACGTTTACAGGGGTGCTTATATGGTTGGCACAATCACTGCTGCAGGCGCACTAGATGCATTTGATTTACAGGCCTTGGGCACACACAGTGCACTTTACTAGGGACTTACCAGTAAATCAAATATGCAAATTATGGAGAACCCAGCAGAATTAAAAATGACAGAGGTAGCATTTGCACTTGAGCACTGATTAGCAGTGGTAAAGTGTACGGAGTACATAAAACAGCAAAAAAGAAGTCCAGCATAACATCAAAAATACAGGTGGTAGAGCAAAAAGACAGAGGAAAACACGTCAAGGATGCCAGGTCTTGCAACTGCTTAGAGATCTTTGAGTGATGACAGGTCACATTGCCTCTCTCTCATCGTCTCATGACCCCAAAAGACAGAGGTCAGTCGCAGGTGTCTAGGGATAATTGGTGCACCTGAGCCCACTACAAGAGAGCGCTTCGATCCACGAGAATCCACTGCAATAATCAATCTAAATTACACCGCGCTGTGTTTGTTTACACTTCCTCTCTCGGGTGGGTTCTTTTCAGATGTGATCCCATTTGTAGCTCAGCAGACAGCAGCTTACCCTGACAGAGCAAGAGAAGGATGATCCGCACTCTGCTGCTTTTGGTCCAGCTCTCTCATTTATGTGTATTTTGTTGCCTGCGAGTGTTGTTTTTGTTATCACAGGAGAGGGGCTTGGCCTGATTCTACTCCCCACTACGAGCAAGGAGCCACGTGAATATCACCTGTGTATGTCCATTACGAAGTGATGCTAGAACACGTTTTATTTTAAAAATGGATTAGGCCCCAGAAGGTGTTCAAACAATTTCGAGGCATGGTGCTCATCTTCTCAGCATGAGAAGGATGAAATGCTGAGCCGAACTTGCTTTGATTCCAAACTAGTGGCCATTAGGTTGCAGTTGCATCATTGTAACAGGTGCATCAACCAACTGAGCTAGCTTGAAAAATTCCGGAGTGCAAACATACTAGATTAATAATGTAAGGTTCCTTTTGTAACACCTGCTTAGGACAGCTGCTAATCACCAAACATCTGATGCAGAGACACGCATTTTTTCCTTGACTGAAGCAACTATAACGATGATGCATATGTCATAAGTACATAGAAAGCTCACGAAAGTAAGCATGTGATGCTGAACATTTAAAAACATGATGGAATAACAATCTAGTATTTTAGCTATTCATCTTAACAAGACCAATGCATTGAACACCGTTACGTTGGCTGATAAAAGCGCATTTTATTTACAGTAGTCTAAAAGAGCAAAACTGCAGGAAAATGACCACTATACAAAATAAAAATAGCACTACTCTGCGCGCCGCCACTCCCGTGCACCATTTTAATTATGAAGACCCGGCCCGGCTCCAGTGCGTACCACTACCAACTATTTAATTAATTTTAAAAAGGCTCAGGCCAGGCCGGTAGGGCGTGCGCACCACGGCACCATAATTAATGTTTATAGGCCGGGGCCCGTTACCATCCGTCCCTGGCGTGCGTTGCGCACTGTAACTATTATAATATAGGCTTGCCTGCTTGCTTGCTTCAGCAGCAGCCGAGGGCAAATGGAGCAGGCGAGGAAGCAACAGGGGTTGGGGGGCTGGTTGAGTGCAAGGGCGAACCCAATATGGAGGGAAGCGGCACACAGGCAAGAACAGAGAGCAACACTGAGTGCGGCCCCGGGAGCAAAGAAGTACAGAAGCGAGAAAGCATGTTCTATAGGAGGGACAAACACGAGTGACAAGTTGGGACATAAATAAGAAGCAGGCAAATGCGCGACAGGAAAGCAACTAATTAGTGCACGCAGCAGGCCTGGAGGCAGGCAGCCAGCAGCAGCCCTGCCCCGCCGGTCGGTGACGGAGACGGACTGACAGACTCTGAGTGACTTACTTTGGTCTTCGGACTCGGTTTCGGAAATCGGACAGGGCAGCTCAGCGTGGGCGGGCCTGGCCGCCTGGCTGCTTTGTCTTGGACTTGGAAGGCAGTTAAGTTCGTAGTTTTCGTTGTTCTTCTCTTGTCTTCTTCTTTGGCTATGCGCGCCGCCTGCCGCGCCCCATATGCCACGCACAGGGGCTTACTGCTTATTGGCCCGCATGATGTTGTGCGTGCCCTGGGGCTGCCTGGCATTGCTCACCACCACTCAGCAGCAGCCAGCCCTGCTGCCCACGCCCCCCACGCACGCGGCACGCGCATACGCGGCGGCGGAAGTGCGGAACGGAAAGTGAAAGAAAAGGATAAAGGCCTGTCCCGCGTCCCGCCGCCATTTCATAGAATCAGGCGGGCTTAGACTAAGATAACAAAAAGTGCCTTACACACTGTGTAAGGCACGGTTTGTTATCATTGTCACTTTTGCCTCATGTAATGTAACGTTTGCCTTTGTATTTTGTTCACTAGTAATGTTCTCATGTATCAGTTCTGTTTCTATTGTGAATTCGCTCTGACACCTTCGGGTGAAGTCCGCACATCCCTTCTTACTCGGCTTGCTTAGCTGGCAGAATGGTGTTGCAGCGTTGGCTAGGAGTTTATTATAGTTGAGCTTTTTTCTTTCAGTCAAACAATAAAGTAACATTCATACAACCTAAATTCAGGATGCTGCCTCCCTGCCAATGTTTTAGTCATCTCTCTTTTTAAAGTCGGGAACATTCTGTTAAAACAGCTGTTTAGGATGTAAGGTATTACTTCTCACGAAACAGACTGATTTTTGATAATGTCCTGAATGCAGCAAGGACCGTCTGAATCAATGTAAAGAATTGCAGTGTTCCTAATGTTCTATATGCGATTTGCCTTCAACTAGTAATTACCATTGGATCATTGTGTGCTGTCTCACTCTTAATGCCTGTTTAAAAAGAGTGCTCTATATGCTGGACCCAAGTATGTTGCTATTTAAACAACACCAGCGATCAATGCACGCTTCCACCACACGCACACAGAACCAGACGTCGGTGCACGCTTTCACCAGGCGCACACACACACCACCAACCGTCAGTGCACACTTTCACCAGGCACACCCCATCAGCCATCAGTGCACGCTTTCACCGGGCACACACGCCACCAGCTGGCAGTGCACACTTCCACCAGGCACACACACCATTAGCCATCAGTGCACATTTTCTACAAGCACACACACACCACCAGCCATCAGTGCACACTTTCACCAGGCACACCCCATCAGCCGTCAATGCACGCTTTCACCGGGCACACACGCCACTAGCTGGCAGTGCACACTTCCACCAGGCACACACACCATTAGCCATCAGTGCACATTTTCTACAAGCACACACACACCACCAGCCATCAGTGCACGCATCAATGGTTAGCACATCCACAATTAACTATTGTAGCAATCGCAGTATGGCGCACTTTACTTCTAAACATGTCAGTGCACGCTTTTCCACCATGCACACACACCATCAGCCATCAGTGCACACTTTCAACAGGCACACACACACCACTAGCCATCAGTACATGGTTTCATCAGGCATACCCACCACCGGCCGTCAGTACACACTTTCAACAGGCACAGACACCATAAGTCATCAGTGCACGCTTTCACCAGGCACAAACACCAACAGCCGCCAGTGCACCCTTTCACCAGGCACAAACACCAACAGCCGTCAGTGCACGCTTTCACCGGGCACAAACACCACCAGCCACCAGTGCACCCTTTCACCAGGCACAAACACCACCAGCCGTCAGTGCACACTTTCACCAGGCACAGACGCCATAAGTTGTTCGTGCACGCTTTCACCGGGCACAAACACCACCATCCGTCAGTGCACGCTTTCACCGGGCACAAACACCACCAGCCAATACAGAGTTTGGAAAAGAATTCATGCAACACATTGTCATATACAATGCCAATAACTCAAACTTGAATGCTGCGAGACCTATTGCATTGCAAATGCTTGTTTTCCCTTTGTGTCTGTCTCTTGCTGCGTGGTTGTCTCTGTCTGAGTCTCTGTGCAGGTGGTTGTATCGATGCTTCTGCGTGTGGCCCTCTCTCTCTCTGTTTCTGTCTCTCTGCCGCTGTTTGGCATTTTGCAAAATGGATATTGTCACAAATAAACAGATGGAGCCATTAAAAAAAATTGAATACAAACCCCACAGCTGTCGGTGCCTGTCTGAAGGGAAAAGGAAAGGGGAGGGAGGTCTCATCCCCTGCTCCATAATTCTTCTCTACCTTCCTAATGCCTTCTCTCCTGCCTTTTCTCTCACTCTCCTCCCTTCTCTTCTTCTCACTGTTGTTCAGTCTATTACCCTTTCTTTCACTCTCCTTCTTACTCTTCATTCTATCACCCTCCAGCCTCCTCCTTTTCACTTCTCCCTCTCCTTTAATTCCCCTTCATCTTCTCTCACCTCCCCTTTATTCCTTCCTTCCTCATTTCATTACTTCTCCCATTCTATTAATTTCCCTCTTTCTCCACACCTCTCAATGCCCTTCTCCCAGCTTTCTACTTTTTCTTCCCTTCCTACCTTTACTTTTTTTCTCCCCTGCCATTTTTCAATCCTCTTCTTCCTTTTCTTGATTTCCATCTAGCCCCTCTACCTCCACTTTATCTCTACTACTTATATTAATCTTCCAACTTCTCTTCTTCATTTTGCTACCAATTCCTGGCCTCCTTTGTTTTTTCTCTTAACCTGTTGCGTGCTGGCGTCGGCCAATGGCCGTCGCGAGCACTCCCTTCGGACTGCTGCGCACGTCCGTTGGCCGACGCGACCCCGCCCGCGCACGTAAACCTCCGCACTACGGCAGATTCTACGCCGCAGTAAAGGGGTTAAAGGTAATGTTACATTTTCCTTCAATCTCTCTTGCTAAAGGTGATGTCCTTGGACTCTACGTTTTAATGGTGTATTCTACACCCTGTGTTTTGGATAGTATCCTTCTGGCTTTAAGTCTGCAAACATGCCACTGAAGTCTGGGACATCATCACCACCCTCGCCCCGACATAATCTTCAGCACAGAGACCTGGCTCCCTCTTGCATCAGTCTCTGAGATCACCACTACAACACCCAATGGCTACAAGATGAAACACAGGGACCGCACTAAGAAACACATAGGCGGTATCGCCATCGTACACAAGAATCAATTCTCTGCACCACCACTGAAGACAAAACCACGCCGATCATGGAAGACCTGAACTTCCAACTCCACACAGACGACAAAACAACCATCACAGGCACCATTGCCTACAGACCCCCAGGACCCCGAACTGCCCTCAGCAAGGTCATCACATACTTCATCGCCCCACTCGCCATCGAATTCATACACTACATCCTCCTAGGAGACCTCAACTTCCACCTGGATGACCCCACAGACCCGAACCTTGCCAACCTCCTGGAATGGATGAACAACATCAGCCTAAGCCAGCTGGTCACAGACCCCATACACAGAGCAGGACACACTCTAGACCCGATCTTCACATCCTGCAACAGAGTCCAATACAGCCACACCACGGAACTCACCTGGACCGATCACTCCATCGTCCACTTCACCATCACAGGACCACCCTGCATCACCTCCAACCCTCCCAGCACCATCTCCCACTGCTGGAGCAAAGTAACACAGAACCAATGGACGAATGCCCTCAACGCCACCCTGCCCAATGCTACCACCAACCTGAATCAGGCAGTCGACAACTTCAACACTTGGATCACCAACGCTGCCAGCTGAGTCACTCCAATCAAACCAGCCAAAACTTGCAGATCCACTAAACAAGCCAGCTGGTACACTTCAGAACTCTGTGCAGTGAAACGCCAGCTGCAAAAAACTAGAAAGAAGATGGCGCACCAGCAGAGACAACAAAGACCGACTCACCTTCAAAACAGCCCTCAACAATTACCACCATCAACTCAAAGATGTGACAAAGAAGGCCCTTGCAGACAGCATTGATGCCAGCCCCAACCAGACCAATGAACACTTCACCATGCAGATCACTTCCACAATCATCTTGCTGATCACTTCCACAAAAAGAAATCCACCATATACAAAAACTTTGAACCCCAACTCACTGACATTCTCTGCCTTCCCACTCCCACATAGACCACCCCAAAGCACCAACTCACCACATGGGAACAACTCAGCACACTGGACGCCTCAGCCATAATTAACTCTATCCACTCAGGAGCACATTCAGACCCATGCCCCCACTGCCTCTTCAACCTCAGAAGCCCAAGATCAGCCACCAACTCACCACCTTCCTCAATGCATCCATCAATACAGCCACCTTTTCCGACGCTTAGAAAAATGCTGAGGTCAGACCTCCCCTTAAGAAAGCCTCCACAGACCCCAGTGATCTCCGGATGTACTGCCCCATGTCGCTACTCCCATTCCTTGTTAAAGTCCTGGAGAAGGCCATCGACCTTCAGCTCACCGAACATCCGCAGAAAAACAACCTGCTAGACCCCTCCCAATCCGGTTTCAGAGCCAACCACAGCACCAACACTTCCTTGATTGCCGCCACTGATGACATTCGCACCCTACTCGTCAGAACAAAGTCGACTTCCTTGATCCTTCTCGGCCTATCCGTAGCCTTCGATATCGTTTCCCACCGTACACTCATAAACAGGCTGCACCAGATCGGACAGATCGGAGTTAAAGAAAATGCTCTCAGATGGATGGCATCATTCCTCACTGGATGCAGGCAGACAATCCGTCTCCCCCTTCACCTGGCAACGCAAGAGCACCATCTGCGGCATCCCTCAAGGTTCATCCCTAAGCCTCACCCTCTTTAACATCTACATGACGCCGCTAGCTGACATCATCAGAATCGACAACATCACATCCCACGCCGATGACAGTCAACTCGTCCTCTTACTCTCAGCAGACCCCAGCACTTTGAAGACCAACCTCCATAACTGCAAGAAGAATGTCACGGCCAGGATGAAGGACAACTTCCTGAAAATCAACAAAGACAAAACTGAAGTGCTGCTTTTTGGCAACCACAACTCCCTCTGGAACGATATTTGGTAGCCAGCAGCTGCCCCTCTATTAGGGCAGAGGAGCATCACCCACCTGCTGCCAGCACCGCAAAAGGTGAAAAATAAAATGGTAATAAAATTAATTTATTACTATTTTATTTTTCCCTTTCCCCAGCTCGAGCCATGTTTGGGGGCAGGGTCACTGTTGACTAGCAGCAGGGGAGTGGTGCTCACTCCACTATTTTACCCTGCACAAGTCATTTTGGCCATCTGTCTTGTGACGGTCAGCCTGACAAGTACAGTGTAAACCCTCTCCACCCGGCTGTCTAAGACAGCCAGGTAGAGAACAAGCTGAGGCCCCCAGTGCCTCAGTGAGCGTTGAGCCAATTCACTCCAGCCAATTCTGGTGCTTTTGACATGCTGCCTGTGCAGCATGCGAGCAGCGCCTTGACTGTAAGAGAGGAGTTGGAGCCACTGACGAGGAGATGTAGGAGCTGTGAACACTGAGGACAGAGGTAAGTGAATCTTTTATTTATTGTAAGCTAGCCTTATATGTTCGCCCCGGCAGTTAAAATGGTCGGCAACCGCCGCTGCTGGTCGTCTGCAGAGCTGGGACCCACACCTACACCGAAAGATCACGTCAGCAACTTCGGCATCATCTTAGACGGCAAACTCACTATGAAATGACAGATCAACACCGTCTCTGCGGCCAACTCACACACCCTCTGCATACTCTGAAGAATCTTAAAATGACTTCCCATCAGCACCAGGAAAACTATCACGCGACCCTTATCACCAGCCGTTCGGACCATTACAACGCTCTGTACGCCGGCACCACCAGCAAACTCATGAGAAGAATTCAGATGGTACAGAACGCAGCAGCCAGACTAATCATCAACCTACCAAAAAAGAACCCACATCACCCAGCACCTGAGAGATCTACATTGGCTCCCCATCCAGAAGAGATGCTAATTCAAACTACTGACACGCCTACAAAACGCCCTCCACAACCAAGGACCTGCCTACCTGAGCCTCCGATTCAATTTCCACCAACCATCTAGAAACCTTCGCTCCGCCCACCTCACCCACGCACAGACAACGTGCATCCGCTGCGGCCACAGCGGAGAGTGCTTCTTCTCCTACCTTGCTGCCAAGTCCTGGAACCCCCTCCGAACATTTCCCTCGCTGAGTAACTTCAGGGGGAAACTCAAGACCTGGTTCTTCAACTAAACCCAGCAGCCCAGCGCCTGGATACCCTCACTGATGATAAACCATGCTATACAAGTACTGTTTGATTGATTGATATTGGGAGAGCGGTTGTAGCTAGGGCCACAGGAATCATGGAGCAGGGAAGGGCTAAATTATGCCACAGGGTTGATTTAATTGTGCAGCAAGAAAAGCCAAATTAAGCAGCATAATGCAGCACATTTTGTGATAATATTACTTCATTATTTTGTCATTTCCACACTTATTAACACTGTCTGGGCATTTGTAGCACCTCATTAGAGCCAGTTTAAAACCCAAATGTAGCAATAATCAACAGAAAGGTGACCAGTCAACCTTTGCAAAGGGCCTTCCACTGTGTGGCAATACGTTTCACTGTGTTTTTAGTTACTTTTGAACCTTCTGAGTTAGAAACAATTCTTTTTTTGTTAAAATCTGTAGATTATACAGCAGATGATGGATTATGTGGCAAATCCAGTAAATCTATAATTCATGCGAAAAATGCCGCAGACGCACAATGGCATAATTCCAGCGGCCCTGCTTACAGCTCTTTGGTTCTAAATGCACCTTTGATCTCCCCATGAACTCATCCCTCTTTGCGGCTTAAAGATTGCTTGTAGTCACATATATGCCCAATTCAGCTCTATTGCCCCCTGGGGAATCTCCAGCTACTTAATCTCCACCCGCAGGGGAGAGACACAGGCATATACTGGCTCGGTCTCAACCCATGAGCATACTCTCTGACTGGATCACCGCTGCATCATATGCAGGGATCTTGCAAAGCTACAGCTGATGAATAGATGCCCCTTCTTCATGTGAAAGGACCTTTAATCATTTTCTTATTTTAGTCAGTACTTTGTATGTATATATAAATATACACACAGTTCCCGACTGCGCAGCACCTCTCTCTCCCACAGGTACCAATCAGGAAACGGACCACAGACGGAAAGTGAATATTTTAGTGCTTTATTCCTCCGGTCTTGATCACATCACATATATATATATATATGATGCTATCATGAATGAACAAATGAAATCTCGAGAATGTCCCCGAATATCGGCTATGCACATCTCAGGTACTCTTTATTTTTCGCACACTTGTGCTTAATGCATGTTTTGTTTACTCATGGGAGACATGTTGGAGTAGAAAATGTCTTGTGGCAGCCACACACAAAAGGGGATGGGAGGATGCTTGCGATAAGTCTAACCACTGGCAATCACTTGGGGTAGCATTCAAACCCGTCATTCTTTTGCCCACCATGCCCACCTCAGTTTAGCCCCAGGAATGGCAAAACAGTATTGATGCAGGACCATGTCAGAGAGGGTCTTTCTATAAAATGGCACCTTGGACGAAAAATGATGGTGTGGAATGCGGCCGGAGCATCAAGCATTCCTAACATCACCTTGTGTTTTTTTTTTTTTTTTGGTAGTAGCACAGGTGACACGGGAAAGCCGGGGAAAATAGACTGAACAGGTGTCCCACTTTACTTTTGTGCACAAGTGCATAGCCCACATACAATTTTCACGTAGAAGTCCGGCAAGCATGATTCAACTAGTTCATGTAATTTTAAAGAAAATTATATATATTTCACAAGGATGAAAATATACAATGTTGCCTACTTCTGACTGCCATCGAACAGCATCACATGTTACAAGGGACACTTGACAGCTATGGGCATATTCAATGTAAATGTAAATCACCCCTAGGGGTCTCTCGGCGCTTGTACGAATACCGCTGTGGAACCCATCCTGGCTTTCCCTGTGAGGTGTCCACTCCTGGGCACCCCCAAGGTGGAGGCCAGGCATCCTTAGCGTTGTGGGGACTGTTGTGGAGATTAAGCAAGCTATTGCCCAGAGTTACAGAGTGGGACTCCATTATTGGAATAGGCACCGAGGCAAGAATTATCAGGTCCGTGGAATGAGGCGAGAATTATCAGGTCCGTGGAATTTTTGAGCCCAAGACCCGCCGAGGCGGGGAATTGAACCCTGGTCCCGGGCTAGACCTCTACATCAGGGTCTGCCGCTCTAACCATTGACCTGACAGGGAGCAGTCCCCTCCGGAGCCGTTGGCAGAACCCCGTATTAGGCACTTTTATCGGACCCTGCAAATACCTGCCCGATCATCCTTGGGAACCCGGGTCTGAATCCAAGTAACCATCTGTACCTTATGGGTTACATCTCGAATCGTTGAAATGTTGAGCAACCCGATACATCTTTGAGCTGGCTGCTGAACCGTTCTATCCCCCGGACGCACCCTGACATCCTTAGCAAGTAAGAGCTGCTTCTTCCAATTTGGTCGACCATAGCTCCCCAAATCGTGCCCGGGTGACTACAGCTTGTGCGTATTTCTCTTTCGCCCTTCCAGGTATCCGCACTGCATCCTTTTAAATCTTTCTACCTGGACAGAACCCTCTATCCCGTTCTCCCACCAACTCCCTCGAACTGTGTCCCTGAATTGCCTGGAAAACACGAAGAAAGCAGGTCTTCATCCGCCTCTTCTACTGCTCACCAGCCGAACCACCTAAAGCTTATTCAGTTCTGAGATCGTTTTGGATCATCCCATTCTCATCCATAGAGCCCTCCGAACTACCCTGCTGCGTGACCCTTCGAGCTGTTCTCATCTTTCTCCGCCCCGCTTCTCGAAGTGTCGTGTGTCCCCCACCCATGGTACCGTTGTGCCCTGACGAAGGTGCGGCCCTATCCGGGCCCTACACCAAAACGCACGTAGGCGCTTTTCCAGAGGGCGGCAGTTATTCATCTGAAGAAGATGTTAGGATCCATCCACATGCGCCCCCTCCGTTGTCTTTGTCATTTCAACCATTTCTACCCTGGTTGCATTTACTGGCCTTGATGTACCCATGTATATATTGAGTGACACCTTGCGCGAATGATAGTATATTTGACAGATGTGAATGTATGTTGGTTTGATTGTGGTACGGTGTGTGTGGGACCGCTAACTTCCCTATTGAACTTGCTGCTGTGACCGATATTTATTGTGTGTTTTTTATGAAATTTCTATGAGAACTCCCCTATACCAAAATGAACTTGGCTAAGTCATTGATGAATAAAAAGAAGTGAACAACATACATGTGTGTCCGGCTCCTACCTTAGAGTGTCACTCTTCATGTAAAAAATAGGATCCTTTTAAAGGACCTCGATATAGCAATTTGGCAGGGTCTTTTCTCTTTCTCTGCTCTAACCATTGAGCCACACTTCTCCACTTCTCCAATCAACTGCCTTACTCCTTTCCTGCACTGATTCTTTCTTTTATTGCCCTTCCTTCAGTTCCCTCCATCCTTGCTTCTTCCCTTTCCAGCTCTCTCCCTCTTTCTTCCGCCGCATCTCTCTCCCTCCTGCTCTTTCCTGTCCCTTCTCTCTGGAGCCCTCCTCTCTTGTGCCTCCCGTCGTTAACTGGTTCGGCCACCCTCCCCTCCCCGCAGCTGCCACTCGAGCTGCCAGTCTTGCTTGATCGCCTTCAGGTGTTGCGCTGGTGATGGGAGGGGCGGCTGCTGATGCAAGGGCCTCCCGGTGGGCTCTTGTGGGGGAAGGGGGTGGGCGATCTGGTGTCTGCCCTCTCTAGAGAGCCCGGACGGAGCTGAGGAAATGCGCCGCCATCTGTCAGAGACGCAGAGGCCCCTGACTGCTGCCTCTGCGTACGAGGAGTGAGGTGGCTACTTCCTAGAAAACTCTCGAAAAGCAACCGTGGGCGAAGGAAAACCCGGACTGGATCGGTGCCGCTCGAGACTTGGGGAAGAGGCAACGAACTGGATTGTGTTCCACCTGAGGTGGACTCTTTGTACGTGTTCACTGGAGAAAAATGCTACGTCACCCGGAATTAACTGTTGGTTAAAGTCTTTTATCGCACGTAACCTCGGCTTAGGGGGTTACAACGGACCAAGTCCAGTTATACGTGCTTTTTCCCCGAGACACAAAGCAATTGTATGATTTGCTAGATGGCAGTCGTTTGCACAGAAAACAGGATTCGAACCCGAGGCCCCATGGTGGACAGTCAGCAGCTCGAGCCACTAGGGAGCGCATCTTTCTGAAGGGCCTTTTGCATCGCCTCCAGCGAGCTCTGGGAGAGTTCACTAGAGAAGAGGTGGCCTGGATTCTGTGTCCTCCGAAGTGGACTCAGACTAAGAGCCCCTGGGCTGAGATCTGTGCTCCCGGGGTGAACTTTGGGTGCAGACCCTCTAGGAAGACCTGGAACGAGAAGTGGCGGCAGCCACCCCCAGGAAAGTGCTTTGGTGCAGCCTGCGAAGGAGAAAAGTCTGCACGGCGGTCTATACCTCCAGGAACGGAGGGTGCAACTGCAGTCCCCTGAAAAAGAAAAGCAACTGCGTTGTTTTTTTTGCCTCTAATGGGCTCTGGACGTTGCTTTTCTAAGATAGACTGGAACTGGTTCTGCCCCCTCTGGTACAAGCTCGGAGAGCTGGTCCGGAGGGGGAAGCTCCCTGAATGGATTCATTTACCTTCTGACTGGAGGGAACTCAGAAGGGTGAATCCAGGACTGACTACTGCATTCCCTAGAATGAACTCACGGTGTTGACTGATTGATTCATTTCTCCCAGGCAGAGAATTCGTGCTGTGGCCAAGTTTTTGCAACGTAGTAGCTGCACGAGTGCCTAGTGGGAATAGTGGACACCCTACACTTGTCCTAAACGCTCAAGTGCCTGTGGCAAGATGAGGGGAATTGGAGTTAGGTATGGAACCATAAGGCTAGGCAGCTGTCCCTTATAGTTTTGTTGATTGTCAATACATTGGACTGTAGCTTATTCACTCCACAATTTCTGGCCTCTCTAACATAGTGTTTTAATTATCCAACTAAAACAATCTTAGCAATACTAAGGACAAACCAAACTCAGCC
Organism: Lissotriton helveticus; assembly: GCF_964261635.1. Classification (NCBI taxonomy): domain Eukaryota; kingdom Metazoa; phylum Chordata; class Amphibia; order Caudata; family Salamandridae; genus Lissotriton; species Lissotriton helveticus. The sequence goes on from NC_136057.1 coordinate 1,361,111,384, forward strand.
AAATCAAACGTGGATAAACCAAACTAAAGTTAACTGTCAATATCTTGGATGGAGGCCCAGTGACCTCACAATTACTGGCTTCTATGATTGAGAGCCTCTGTTGGAGTGGCCTGTCAAATTCTGTAAGTGTGTACTGGAATTTTAAGTTTTGTGTTTACTAAAAAGAAAAAAACCATCCACATAATTTTGTAGGTACGCGCCTACAACATGACTTAGACACCGGCTTAAATATTTTTTTTTAGCCATGGTGCACAGGATTGGGGATGCTGTGCAGATTGGCTAAACCCACTGGCAAAGTCAATAGGGCCCAAAGATGAGACCTATTGGCGTTGCCAATGCTTGGTACACCTGATAGCAGTCTCTGGGCAAAGGCTTCACCTCATTAGTACCAATTTTGCCCCCAAATGAAGCAATAAGCAGCTAATGACACTAGGCAACCTTTGTGAAGGGCACCCCACCCAGTGGCATTGCGTGTCACTATGTTTTTCGTAATATTTGATCCGTTTGCGGTAGCACTTTTTTTTTTTAGTTAAAATCTCCAAATTTTGTAGCACACGAATGGTTATGCGGCAAATGAGGCAGAGGCATAATTATGCGAAGAACGCTGCAGCTTCAGACTCGCAGAATTCCATTGGCCCTGCCCTAATTCTAACCTGAACCCCGACCCCAGCTTCGCTGTGAGAGGCGCCGGTCTCCAGAAGCCCAGCACGCGGCCGGGGCTCCGGAAGAAGCGCCTTGCCCCCTCCCCCGGCCCCGGAGAGCGGCGGCGAGGAGCGCACTAATCCACCCATATGAAAGGAGCCGAAGGAGGCCAAGAGAATGAAAGGCGCCTGCGGGCGGAGGCAGCACCCGCGTCTCCCTAATCCTACTTATTAACTGCTCCCGCGCTCCGCATCAGAGGGATTAGCCGAGCGCGAGGGGGCGCGGCCGGTCGCCAGGGGGGGCTTCTGTTGCTAGGGACAGTGTGGAGGCCTCTCCACCCCGGAAGAGGCGAGAAAGGGGTACGTAAGGAAGAAAGGGAAGGAGGCAGGGCTGGGGGCATTAAGGGGCTTTGGACAAAACCGAACCCGCATTTCAAAGGCACCGCAACCCCGAAATGCAGCGCCGCCTGCTGTTAGTACTGGGAACCACATCTAGCTCTGCACCCGCACCTAAATCCTGACTGCTGCACCACCCCCTCTTTTCAAGTAATGCGAGCCAGAGACTGCTCTGTCAGTGCTGGTGAATATACCACCAGGGCTGGACTGGCCATAGCAGGCACCGGGCATTTCCCCGGTGGGCTGTCACGGCGGCCGTTTTTTTTGTTACAGGCCCGTTTTTTCGCCATAGGTGCAATATCGACTGCTGTAACGAAATCGGCAGTAACCGGCCCTGGTAAACAGCTCGGCCACACCCCCAAACCCATGGGGGGGGCTGGCCAAGCACTTTGCCAGGACCGGTTTTGTGTCCCAGTCCAGTCCTGTATACCACAATTCTTAGGGTACAGATAGTTCAGTCCTGGTAAGGAGCTCCCTCTTATTCCTGAACTGTGAACCATACACACTACACAGCAATGCCTAACGGCTAGAGCGGCAGACCTCGAAGCTGGGGACCTGGGTTCGAGCCTCCGCAGGGACACTCAACATCCTCTGCTTCTTAGCAAATCGTGCCCAGCCCAAACAAAATTAATTTGTCCGTCTGTAGCGTAACTGGTGTTCATGTAAAGCGCTCTGATACTTTCGGGTCTAGTTCGTGCTGTATAACTCCCCCTACGCCACCACCAAAAAAACGGACATTAATCCAGATCTGCAGCACCTTCTTCTATACCTGTCCGGAATCCCGTCTGTCTGGCCCTTACATAGTGCTAATTTGAGCTAGTTTTCATCATCACACTTTGACCCCAGAACAAAAGGTACAAATGCAGAAAAGGCGAAATATGGGGTGAAAGAAAGGCGGGAAAAGCAGGGTTGAAAAAAGAAGCTGCAATAGAGATAACAAGCATTGGCATAGCCAATAGGTCTCGCTTTTAGGACCTTCTAAGTATTTAGTTATGCAGCACAATATCCTTGGTGCTACATCAACTGTTGCATGGCTAAACACTTATAAGGTCCTAAAGGCGAAACCTATTGGCTATGCCAATACTTGTTATTTTTTGTTCTTGGGGCAAACCAGGCTAGTGCCAGGAGGGTCAAGGTTGAGTGGCAGGGAGGTCAGGAGTGAATGCCAGGAGGGACATGGGTGACTGGCAGGCCATGGGGGTGAAGGGGGATGGCCAGAGAGGAGAGGAGTGAGTGCCAGGGAGAAGAGACGTAAGAGTCAGGAGGGTCAAGGGCAGGGCCGGACTGGCTACCGGGCAGTTGTGTGTGCTGCTGAGCAGGGGGGTCATTTCGTTGATGGGGACCTGTGTGTGCAAAACGAAATTAGTTTTGCTTTTTTTATTTCACAGCGCACGCAGGTCCCCATCAACGAAATGAGCTCACACCACGCAGAAATCCTCCCCCTGCTCGGCAGCACACACAACTGCCCGGTAGCCAGTCCGGTCCTGGTCAAGGGTGTGTGCCAGGGGAGGGAAGGGTGAGTGCCGAGAAGGGAAAGTATGAGTGCCAGGGGTAGCTGCCAGGCCAGGAGGGTCAAGGGCTAGTGCCACGGAGGTGAAGGTTGAGTGCCAGGTCAGGGGAATGAATGGTGAGTGCCAGGGTAATGAAGGTTGAGTGCCATGGAGGTGAGACGTAAGGGTCAGGAGGGTCAAGGGTGAGTGCCAGGGAGGGGAAGGGTGAGTACAAGGGGTGAAGGGTAGCTGCCAGGCCAGGGGGGTGAAGGGCTCATGCCATGGAGGTGGAGGGTGAGTGCCAAGGGGCTGATTAGTGAATGCCAGGAGGGACATGGGTGAGTGTCAGGGAGGTGAAGGATATGTGCCAGGGAGGGGAAGTATGAGTACCAGGAGGGTCAAGGGTGAGTGTCAGGGAGGTGACAGTTGAGTGTCACAGAGAGTCAATGCTGAGTGCCAGAGAGGGAGAAGGGTGAGTGCCAGGTGCGAGGAGTGACTGCCAGGCCTTAGGTGTGAAGGGTGAGTACCAGGGAGGTGAGGGTGAGTGACAGACTGCAAACAGTAGTGAGCTGGGGTCTAGAAAAAGGTGCGAAGATCATCACCCGGTATATGCCAGGCTGGGACGCACCAGTGCCAGGCCAGACTTGGGTGGATGCAAGAACCTTTGAAAGGCGGGCGCCAGGTCACTCGTAACCTTAGTACAGGAGTGGGGTGCGCAGGAGAGAGTAACATTTTCAAAAATGAAACTAATCAAAATCCTGAAAACTCCACTTTTTGGTCTTGCAACCTTATGTGGAAAATAATTAGCAAATGAATGGGCACCCGTAGCGGACTTGCAGCTTGTTACAGCAACTTATTGAGATAAAGTTTGCATTGCAAATAAGCCAAAGCTAACACAATTTGAATTAGTAACGGTAAGATTCGCAATGAACTAGAGACAAGTTAAAAAAGCACCCCAGTATTACACCGAGGATACAGAATAATAAAAATGGAGGCAATATTTGTCTCCTTTTCACAGCTGACAGCCAAAAAAACAGGGTGATGTGGAGGGCTCGGATTCTGGTGGAATTCAGAATATTTAAAAGTCAATTTTTCATAAAACTTTTTTTTTAAACAACTCTTTTGGACACACTAGCGTATAGTACCATCCGAGTGCCACTGCCCTTCTCCTAAGACACAACATCTGTGAAACAAACCAATTAGAATAACTGTTTGCTGTTCAAAACTAAGTGGGGCACAATGCAGTTTAGCATTCTGGTTATTGCTTGAAGGAAGGATAAGAAACCTGGTTACCTTTGTCTGTACCACTGATATCTATGTGGATTGGAAAAAATTAAGTATGGGCGAAATTTGCGAATTCGTGGTCCGCGAATTTGTGCGAAATTGCAAAAAAAGACAGCGAGTTCACGAATTTTCCCGCGAACTCGCGGATTTTTGTGCCATTTGCACAAATATGTGACCACGTGTGCCTGTAACTTTGCCAGCGCGCCAAAAGGCGCTGAGGTCCCTTGAGTGAGCTGGCCATTATAGTGGGGACGGGCGGGAAGACGTTGCATACCGCTAGTGTGTGGTGGGCGGGGCCAAACGGGCGGGGCTTCTATGCGAGTTCACATGCATCTTGTTTATAAAGGCTCAGAGACCGAGCAGAGCAGCAGATGAGGAGAAAGCAGCCTCCTGGTCACAGGAGCTACACGGGGATGGCGCTCGGGAAACTCATGGATGCAAAAATACGTTTGGCACTGTTGGACTCGGCCTCGTGGCGTGGTCCTACCCCTCCCGCATGGCGGGCCTGGGACGACATCGGCCCTCCGTCGACCCGCTGTCGACCCCCCTGAACACGAACCCTCGACGAGAGCAGCCCCCTGGCAACCCACGGCTCTCCCCCCTGGGACCCCAGCGGACCCTGCTCGCCAACACCGCCGGTCTGGCGACCATGCCCGGCCACCATTTCCGGCCCGACTCCATCTTGGACCCATCACGTCCCGAGCACGTGGCCGCAGCCATCCCTGGCCCCGGCCTCAGCGAAGCCCCGACATCGAGGCACCAAGATCCTCCCAGGTGGTAGAGTGGCCACTTGGCGGAGCCCGGAAGAGGGGAGTGTCGAGGGGCCTCCAGCCGTCCCCGGACGCCTGGTATCGATCGCCCTTCAGCCTCCCTGGGCGCTGGCTCCACCCCCCTGCTGGGTGTCTGGACACCTTCATCCGGGCCCCTCTGAACCCCAGGCGCGAGGGTCCGGACATCAAAGGACTCCAGTGCTATATCTGGGCCAGCCCTGGATTAGGACTCCAGTTGTATCTTGGAGTCGAAGCCCTGCTGACCTTATCGCGGCCGATCCTGATCCGAACTCTTGCACCTGGAACCTTCGAGGCCCTGCTGACGCTGTTGCGGCCTGACCAAGCTGAACCACCTTCGAGGCCCTGCTGACGCTGTCGCGGCCTGACCAAGCTGAACCATCTCCGAGGCCCTGCGGACGCTGTCGCGGCCTGACCAAGCTGAACCATCTTCGAGGCCCTGCTGATGCTGTCGCGGCCTGACCAAGCTGAACCATCTTCGAGGCCCTGCTGACGCTGTCGCGGCCTGACCAAGCTGAACCACCTTCGAGGCCCTGCTGACGCTGTCGCGCCTGACCAAGCTGAACCATCTTTGAGGCCCTGCTGACGCTGTCGCGGCCTGACCGAGCTGAACCATCTTCGAGGCCCTGCTGACGCTGTCGCGGCCTGACCCCTTCAACTATCCACGCACCAGTTGGTGTCAAGACTGTCCAGCTACCCCCTATCCCCGAAACCAAGACTTTACGGATCCCTCAATCCTTGCCTGCTAACCTGCAACGGACTTGCCTTAATTGCTTATATAAAGATTCTTGTGAATATTCCTCCTGTGTGGTGTCCATCTGTAGGTAGTGTGATTGCTCAGCTGTGACGATTGTAGGTGAGGAGCCTCGCCAAGGAGGCCTCCCTACGGCGCTCGGCCTATTCCCTACAGAGAGGTGGGTCTCGGGGCGAACAGTCAGACACCTTCTGTCCCCCCTGGGGTCGCCTTTCCAACAGGCACAGGACCCCAGAATTCTTCAGATGTCCAAGATAGCTCTGCTGCGCGTGTTGGTACAAAGCCATGCTGATCCTGCTCAGTGGGTTCAGGCGCATGCAGCTGCTGCTGCTGGACAATGTCCCATCTCATACTAAACTGCCCCATACAGGCATATGCTGGCGCTGGGCAGTAGGGTGCAGTGGCATGCGGGTGCTCCACGCCTGGTGCATGCGCATACCGGTGCCAGGGGGACACGTGTTTATTTGTGCTGTGTAGCAAGTTATGACTTCACATTTTGACTGCACCAGACAGTGGTACCACCTACACGGATCAGGAGCATCCAGGCACCAGACTTCATGGTGCAGGAGCCTAATGGTGCTGTGCGGTACGGGTATATATGTACTGGGGCAGGGGGGCACTTAGCACAATGTGTGCTCACACCCAGAGGGCTCCCAGGCAATTGAGCACAAATGATTTTCACACTGAGAGGGCTCCGGGGCAGTTCAGCAGCACGGGGGCTCACACCCACTGGGCCCCGGGGCAGTTCAGTAGTGCGTGGGCTCACAAACCCTGGGCAGCTCAGCAGCGCGGGGGGCTCACACCCACAGGGCCCCAAGGCAGTTTAGCAGCTCCACCCTCTGATTCATCACTGCCACCCTCTGGCTCATCACTGCCACCCTCTGGTTCACCACTGCCACCCTCTGGTTCATCACTGCCATCCTCTGGTTCACCACTGCCACCCTCTAGTTCATCACTGCCATCCTCTGGTTCACCACTGCCACCCTTTGGTTCACCACTGTCACCCTCTGGTTCATCACTGTCACCCTCTGGTTCATCACTGCCACCCTCTGGTTCATCACAGCACCCTATGGTTCACCACTGTCACCCTTCTGGTTCTTCACTGCCACCCTCTGGTTCATCACAGCACCCTCTGGTTCACCACTGCCACCCTCTGGTTCATCATTGCCACCCTCTGGTTCATTACTGTCACCCTCTGGTCCATCACTGCCACCCTCTGGTTCATCACTGCCACCTTCTGGCTCACCACTGCCACCCTCTGGTTTATCACTGCCACCCTCTGGTTCATCACTGTCACCCTCTGGTTCATCACTGCCACCCTCTGGTTCATCACTGCCACCCTCTGGTTCATCACTGCCACCCTCTAGTTCATCACTGCCATCCTCTGGTTCACCACTGCCACCCTTTGGTTCACCACTGTCACCCTCTGGTTCATCACTGTCACCCTCTGGTTCATCACTGCCACCCTCTGATTCATCACTGTCACCCTCTGGCTCATCACTGCCACCCTCTGGTTCACCAGTGCCACCCTCTGGTTCATCACTGCCATCCTCTGGTTCACCACTGCCACCCTTTGGTTCACCACTGTCACCCTCTGGTTCATCACTGCCATCCTCTGGTTCACCACTGCCACCCTTTGGTTCACCACTGTCAACCTCTGGTTCATCACTGTCACCCTCTGGTTCATCACTGCCACCCTCTGGTTCATCACAGCACCCTCTGGTTCACCACTGCCACCCTCTGGTTTATCACTGTCACCCTCTGGTTCTTCACTGCCACCCTCTGGTTCATCACAGCACCCTCTGGTTCACCACTGCCACCCTCTGGTTCATCACTGCCACCCTCTGGTTCATCACTGTCACCCTCTGGTCCATCACTGCCACCCTCTGGTTCATCACTGCCACCCTCTGGTTCACCACTGCCACCCTCTGGTTCATCACTGCCACCCTCTGGTTCATCACTGTCACCCTCTGGTTCATCACTGCCACCCTCTGTTTCACCACTGCCACCCTCTTGTTCATCACTGTCACCCTCTGGTTCATCACTGCCACCCTCTGGTTCATCACAGCACCCTCTAGTTCACCACTGCCACCCTCTGGTTCATCACTGCCACCCTCTGGTTCATCACTGCCACCCTCTGGATCATCACTGCCACCCTCTGGTTCATCAGTGCCACCCTCTGGTTAGCCACTGCCAACGTTTGGATCATCACTGTCACCCTCTGGTTCATCACTGCCACCCTCTGGTTCATCACAGCACCCTCTGGTTCACCAGTGCCACCCTCTGGTTCATCACTGCCACCCTCTCGTTCATCACTGCCACCCTCTGGTTCACCACTGCCACCCTCTGGTTGATCACTGCCATCCCCTGGTTCATCACAACACCCTCTGGGTCACCACTTCCACCCTCTGGTTCATCACTGCCACCCTCTGGTTCATCACAGCTCCCTCTGGTTCACCACTGCCACCCTCTGGTTCATCACAGCCACCCTCGGGTTCATCACAGTACCCTCTGGTTCACCACTGCCACCCTCTGGTTCATCACTGCCACCCTCTAGGTCATCACTGCCACCCTCTGGATCATCACTGTCACCCTCTGGTTCATCACTGCCACCCACGAGTTCACCACTGCCACCCTCTGGTTCATCACTGCCACCCTCTGGTTCATCACAGCACCCTCTGGTTCACCCCTGCCACCCTCTGGTTCATCACTGCTACCCTCTGGTTCACCACTGTCACCCTCTGGTTCATCACTGTCACCTTCTGGTTCACCACTGTCACCCTCTGGTTCATCACTGCCACCCTCTGGTTCATCACTGCCATCCTCTGGTTCACCACTGCCACCCTCTGGTTCACCCCTGCCACCCTCTGGTTCATCACTGCCACCCTCTGGTTCATCACTGCCACCCTCTGGTTCACCACTTCCACCCTCTGGTTCACCCCTGCCACCCTCTGGTTCATCACTGCCACCCTCTGGTTCACCACTGCCACCCTCTGGTTCACCACTGCCACCCTCTGGTTCATCACAGCACCCTCTGGGCCACCACTGCCACCCTCTGGTTCACCCCTGCCACCATCTGGTTCACCACTGCCACCCTCTGGTTCCTCACTGCCACCCTCTGGTTCCTCACTGCCACCCTCTGGTTCACCACTGCCACCCTCTGGTTCACCACTGCCACCCTCTGGTTCACCACTGCCACCCTCTGGTTCATCACTGCACCCTCTGGTTCACCCCTGCCACCCTCTGGTTCATCACTGCCACCCTCTGGTTCACCACTGTCACCCTCTGGTTCATCACTGTCACCCTCTGGTTCACCACTGTCACCCTCTGGTTCATCACTGCCACCCTCTGGTTCATCACTGCCACCCTCTGGTTCACCCCTGCCACCCTCTGGTTCATCACTGCCACCCTCTGGTTCACCCCTGCCACCCTCTGGTTCATCACTGCCACCCTCTGGTTCATCACTGCCACCCTCTGGTTCACCCCTGCCACCCTCTGGTTCACCCCTGCCACCCTCTGGTTCATCACTGCCACCCTCTGGTTCACCACTGCCACCCTCTAGTTCACCACTGCCACCCTCTGGTTCATCACAGCACCCTCTGGTCCACCACTGCCACCCTCTGGTTCACCCCTGCCACCATCTGGTTCACCACTGCCACCCTCTGGTTCCTCACTGCCACCCTCTGGTTCATCACAGCACCCTATGGTTCACCACTGTCACCCTTCTGGTTCTTCACTGCCACCCTCTGGTTCATCACAGCACCCTCTGGTTCACCACTGCCACCCTCTGGTTCATCTTGCCACCCTCTGGTTCATTACTGTCACCCTCTGGTCCATCACTGCCACCCTCTGGTTCATCACTGCCACCTTCTGGCTCACCACTGCCACCCTCTGGTTTATCACTGCCACCCTCTGGTTCATCACTGTCACCCTCTGGTTCATCACTGCCACCCTCTGGTTCATCACTGCCACCCTCTGGTTCATCACTGCCACCCTCTGGTTCATCACTGCCACCCTCTGGTTCATCACTGCCATCCTCTGGTTCACCACTGCCACCCTTTGGTTCACCACTGTCACCCTCTGGTTCATCACTGTCACCCTCTGGTTCATCACTGTCACCCTCTAAATCATCACTGCCACCCTCTGGCTCATCACTGCCACCCTCTGGTTCACCAGTGCCACCCTCTGGTTCATCACTGCCATCCTCTGGTTCACCACTGCCACCCTTTGGTTCACCACTGTCACCCTCTGGTTCATCACTGCCATCCTCTGGTTCACCACTGCCACCCTTTGGTTCACCACTGTCAACCTCTGGTTCATCACTGTCACCCTCTGGTTCATCACTGCCACCCTCTGGTTCATGACAGCACCCTCTGGTTCACCACTGCCACCCTCTGGTTTATCACTGTCACCCTCTGGTTCTTCACTGCCACCCTCTGGTTCATCACAGCACCCTCTGGTTCACCACTGCCACCCTCTGGTTCATCACTGCCACCCTCTGGTTCATCACTGTCACCCTCTGGTCCATCACTGCCACCCTCTGGTTCATCACTGCCACCCTCTGGTTCATGACAGCACCCTCTGGTTCACCACTGCCACCCTCTGGTTTATCACTGCCACCCTCTGGTTCATCACAGCACCTTCTAGTTCACCACTGCCACCCTCTGGTTCATCACTGCCACCCTCTGGTTCATCACTGCCACCCTCTGGATCATCACCGCCACCCTCTGGTTCATCACTGCCACCCTGTGGTTAGCCACTGCCAACGTCTGGATCATCACTGTCACCCTCTGGTTCATCACTGCCACCCTCTGGTTCATCACAGCACCCTCTGGTTCACCACTGCCACCCTCTGGTTCATCACTGCCACCCTCTCGTTCATCACTGCCACCCTCTGGTTCACCACTGCCACCCTCTGGTTGATCACTGCCATCCCCTGGTTCATCACAACACCCTCTGGGTCACCACTTCCACCCTCTGGTTCATCACTGGCACCCTCTGGTTTATCACAGCTCCCTCTGGTTCACCACTGCCACCCTCTGGTACATCACTGCCACCCTCTGGTTCATCACAGTACCCTCTGGTTCACCACTGCCACCCTCTGGTTCATCACTGCCACCCTCTAGGTCATCACTGCCACCCTCTGGTTCACCACTGCCACCCTCTGGATCATCACTGTCACCCTCTGGTTCATCACTGCCACCCACAAGTTCACCACTGCCACCCTCTGGTTCACCACTTCCACCCTCTGGTTCACCCCTGCCACCCTCTGGTTCATCACTGCCACCCTCTGGTTCACCACTGCCACCCTCTAGTTCACCACTGCCACCCTCTGGTTCATCACAGCACCCTCTGGTCCACCACTGCCACCCTCTGGTTCACCCCTGCCACCATCTGGTTCACCACTGCCACCCTCTGGTTCCTCACTGCCACCCTCTGGTTCACCACTGCCACCCTCTGGTTCACCACTGCCACCCTCTGGTTCACCACTGCCACCCTCTGGTTCATCACTGTCACCCTCTGGTTCATCACTGCACCCTCTGGTTCACCACTGCAACCCTCTGGTTCACCACTGTCACCCTCTGGTTCATCACTGTCACCCTCTGGTTCATCACTGCCACCCTCTGGTTCACCCCTGCCACCATCTGGTTCACCACTGCCACCCTCTGGTTCCTCACTGCCACCCTCTGGTTCCTCACTGCCACCCTCTGGTTCACCACTGCCACCCTCTGGTTCATCACTGCCACCCTCTGGTTCACCACTGCCACCCTCTGGTTCATCACTGCACCCTCTGGTTCACCCCTGCCACCCTCTGGTTCATCACTGCCACCATCTGGTTCACCACTGCCACCCTCTGGTTCCTCACTGCCACCCTCTGGTTCACCACTGCCACCCTCTGGTTCACCACTGCCACCCTCTGGTTCACCACTGCCACCCTCTGGTTCATCACTGTCACCCTCTGGTTCATCACTGCACCCTCTGGTTCACCACTGCAACCCTCTGGTTCACCACTGTCACCCTCTGGTTCATCACTGCCACCCTCTGGTTCATCACTGCCACCCTCTGGTTCACCACTGCCACCCTCTGGTTCATCACTGTCACCCTCTGGTTCATCACTGCCACCCTCTGGTTCATCACTGCCACCCTCTGGTTCATCACAGCACCCTCTGGTTCACCACTGCCACCCTCTGGTTCACCACTGCCACCTTCTGGTTCATCACAGCACCCTCTGGTTCACAACTTCACCTTCTGGTTCATCACAGCACTCTCTGGTTCACCACTGTAGATTATGGGGAGAAAGCACACCTGCCGAGCCTCAACCTGGGGCTGGTTAATGTGTTACTGAATTTGAGCTTCAAGTCCGGCACCTGCTTCCTTATCTGTTAGTGCTTCCTGTTGTGGTTTAATTTTTGTGACAGCCTGGAGCATTGTGCCATACTTGTAACTATTCTCTGACCCTGCTTCGAGAGTCAGAGCAGGGTCAGAGAATAGTTGCAAGTAGGCAACAACTCTGGAGGTGCCGCTCAGGAAGCACTTACAGGGTTACAGCAGGTGCCCAAGTTGAAGTTATTTCTTTGTAACCATTTTGTAAATGCTTACAAAGAAATTAGCTTCAACTTGGGCACCTGGTGTAACCCTGTAAGTGCTTCATGTACTTCAGTTTTTGAAAATCCGTCCCGCACGCAATTTCGCGGATTTTTCTGCAATTTCGCGAGATTCGCGGACCGCGAAATTGCAGAAAATCCGCAAATTTAGCGAACTGAACGGATTTTACGCCCTTTCTTAGAAAAATGCATGGAGTGGTATGGTTGACAGGAGACGTGCCGGCTGCTTAAATATTGTAGAGATTGGATTGTCAAGCACTAGGAAGCAAGAATGAATGCTGAATAAAACTAGAAATGAGAAAATTTTCACAGCGAACGCGGCCGTGAAAGTGAAACTGATCGCGTGAAAGTGAAACTGATCGCGATCGCGCTACCTGGCTGAGAGGAGGCTGATAGGCAGTGTGTGGCCAGAGGGTGGGGGTGGGTGGGTGTGTGTGTGTGTGGTTGTGTGTGTGGTTTTGTGTGTGTGTGGTTGTGTGTGTGTGTGGTTGGTTGTGTGTGGTTGTGGGTGTGGTTGTAGGTGTATGGTTGGGTGTGGTTGTGCGTGTGGTTGTATGGTTGTGGTTGTGTGTGGTTGTGTGTGTGATTGTGGGTGTGGTTGTGTGTTTGGGTGTTGTTGTGGTTGTGCGTGTGTGTGTGGTTGTGTGTGTCTGGTTGTGTGTGGTTGTGTGTGTGGTTGTGGTTGTGTGTATGGTTGTGTGTGTGGTTGTGCGTGTGGTTGTGGTTGTGTGTGTGTGTGATTGTGTGTGTGTGGTTGTGCGTGTGTGTGATTGTGTGTGTGGTTGTGTGTGTAGTTGTGGTTGTGTGTGTGTGGTTGTGTGTGGTTATGTGGTTGTGTGTGTGGTTGTGTGTGTGATTGTGTGTGTGTGGTTGTGTGTGGGTGTGTGGTGTTGTGGTTGTGTGTGTGTGGTTGTGTGTGTGTGGTTGTGTGTGTTATGTGTGTGTGGTTGTGTGCGTGGTTGTGTGTGTGGTTGTGTGTGTGGTTGTGTGTGCGGTTGTGTGTGTGGTTGTGTGTGTGTGGTTGTGTGTGTGTGGTTGTGTGTATTTGTGGTTGTGTGTGTGGTTGTGTGTGTGTGTGTGGTTGTGTGTGTGTGTGTGGTTGTGTGTGGTTGTGTGTGTGTGGTTGTGTGTGTGTGATTGTGTGTGTGTGGTTGTGTGTGTGGTTGTGTGTGTGTGGTTGTGTGCTTGGTTGTGTGTGGTTGTGTGTGGTTGTATGAGTGGTTGTGTGTGTGTGGTTTTGGTTGTGCATGTGGTTGTTTGTGTGTGTGGTTGTGTGTGGTTGTGGTTGTGTGTGTGGTTGTGGTTGTGTGTGTGTGTGTGTGTGTGTGGTTGTGTGTGTGGTTGTGTGTGTGTGGTGTGTGTGGTTTTGTGTGTGTGGTTGTGTGTGTGTGGTTGTGTGTGTTGTGTGTGTGTGTGTGTGTGTGCGCGGTTGTGCTACCTGGCTGGGAGGAGGCTGATAGGCAGTGCGTGGCCGGGGAGCAGGGGGGTGTGTGTGGTTGTGTGTTTGTGTGTGTGTGGTTGTGTGTGTGGTTGTGTGTGTTTGGTTGTGTGTGTGGGGTTGTGTGTGTGGTTGTGTGTGTGGTTTTGTGTGTGTGGTTGCGTGCTTGGTTGTGTGTGGGGTTATGTGTGGCTGTGTGAGTGGTTGTGTGTGTGTGTGTGGTTTGGTTGTGTGTGGTTGTGTGTGTGGTTGTTTGTGTGTGGTTGTGTGTGACCACATCATAGACAGTGGAACGCTGGATTCGCGGCCGGGCAGAATAGGAGGTCCAGGGACATTCGGACTTTCCACGTTGTTACTGCAACAAACCTAACTTACATGAGATGGAACTCGCTGAGTGTGGACTCCTTATGATTAGACTTTACGTTTGGATCACAAAGAGTAATCCTGTTCCGCCCTGTGATTAATACGGCTATCTAGAATTGGTCAATCAGGCTATAAAGTTTCGCATCTCAAGGATTAAAGGAGCGAACATCCAGGATATTTGTGACTTCAACAGATACCCTTACCGGGTTGGAATTATCACCGGTTAAGTGAAATACAAAACGCGCCATCATTAGCAGAAAGCCCTGAAGAGTCAGAGCAATCTGTACTCTGACGAAACACGTGTCGGCTGGCGTGATTTTGCTTGAGCAATAAAAAGAAAAATTGCTCACACAAGAAGAAGTGGAAACTAATTTTATGATCATACTGAATGAAAGAATGTTCACAATTCTATACAGTATAAATAATTTTGTGTGTGCATTGGAGTTTGTTTTTCATTGTGTGTGTGTGGTGTGTGTGGTTGTGTGTGTGTGGTTGTGTGTGTGGTTGTGTGTGTGTGGTTGTGTGTGTGTGTGGTTGTGTGTGGTAGTATGTGGTTGTGTGTGGGTGTGGCTTTGGTTGTGGGTGTGAGTGTGGCTGTGTGTGTGTGTGGTTGTGTGTGTGGTTGTGTGTGTTTGTATGTGGTTGTGTGTGTTGTATGTGGTTGTGTGTGGGTGTGGTTGTGGCTGTGTGTGTGGTTTTGTGGTTGTGCGTGTGTGTGTGGTTGTGTGTGTGTGGTTGTGTGAGTGGTTGTGTGTGGTTGTGTGTATGGTTGTGTATATGGTTCTGCATGTGGTTGTGTGTGTGTGTGGTTGTGTGTGTGGCTGTGTGTGTGTGTGTAGTTGTGTGTGTGTGGTTGTGTGTGTGGTTAGGGTTGTGTGTGTGTGGTTGTGTGTGTGTGTGGTTATGGTTGTGTGGGTGTGTGTGTGGTTGTGTGTGTGGTTGTGTGTGTGATTGTGTGTGGTTGTGTGTGTGTGTGTGTGTGGTTGTGGGGGTTGTGGTTGTGTGGTTGTGTGTATGGTTGTGTGTGTGTGGTTGTGTGTGTGGTTGTGTGTGTGTGTGTGGTTGTGTTTGTGTTGTTGTGTGTGTGTGGTTGCATGTGTGTGTGTAGTTGTGTGTGTGTGGTTGTGTGTGTGGTTAGGGTTGTGTGTGTGAGGTTGTGTGTGTGTGTGTGGTTGTGGGGGTTGTGGTTGTGTGGTTGTGTGTATGGTTGTGTGTGTGGTTGTGTGTGTGGTTGTGTGTGTGGTTGTGTTTGTGCTGTTGTGTGTGTGTGGTTGCGTGTGTGTGTATAGTTGTGTGTGTGTGTGGTTAGGGTTGTGTGGTTATGGTTGTGTGGGTGTGTGTGGTTGTGTGTGTGGTTGTGTGTATGGTTGTGTGTATGGTTCTGCATGTGGTTGTGTGTGTGTGTGGTTGTGTGTGTGGCTGTGTGTGTGTGTGTAGTTGTGTGTGTGTGGTTGTGTGTGTGGTTAGGGTTGTATGTGTGTGGTTGTGTGTGTGTGTGGTTATGGTTGTGTGGGTGTGTGTGTGGTTGTGTGGGTGGTTGTGTGTGTGATTGTGTGTGTGTGTGGTTGTGGGGGTTGTGGTTGTGTGTATGGTTGTGTGTGTGGTTGTGTGTGTGGTTGTGTGTGTGTGTGTGTGTGGTTATGTTTGTGTTGTTGTGTGTGTGTGGTTGCGTGTGTGTGGTTGTGTGTGTGTGGTTGTGTGTGTGGTTGTGGTTGTGTGTGGTTGTGTGTTTAGTTGTGGGTGGTTGTATGAGTGGTTGTGTGTGTGTCGTTTTGGTTGTGTGTGGTTGTGGTTGTTTGTGTGTGTGGTTGTGTGTGTGTGGTTGTGTGTGTGTGGTTGTGGTTGTGTGTGTGGTTATGTGTGTGGTTGTGGTTGTGTGTGCAGTTGTGTGTGTGTGTGGTTGTGTGTGTGTGTATGGTTGTGTGTGTGTGGTGTGTGTGGTTGTGTGTGGTTTTGTGTGTGTGGTTGTGTGTGTATGGTTGTGTGTGTGTGTGTGGTTGTATGTGTGTGTGTGGTTGTGTGTGTGTTGTGTGTGCGTGTGCGGTTGTGTGTGTGTGGTTGCGTGTGTGTGGTTGCGTGTGTGGTTGTAGTGGTATGTGTGAAATGAAAATGAAATGAAATGAAAACCGTTTTATTAAGCGCTTACAGCTGCCCTGAGGCGTCCAGGCGCTAAAAAACTACCATCAGTACTCTATGAGGAAAAGAGGAAGAGCAGGGGGACCCTTTGGTTGAAAAGAAAGGTTTTAAGCTGCTTGCGGAAACTCAACAAGTTGGAGTCTGCTCTAAGATGAAGCGGTAAGGTGTTCCATATTTTCGGGGCTTGTTTTGGTTGTGTGTGTGTGGTTGTGTGTGTGGTTGTGTGTGTGTGTGGTTGGGTGTAGTTGTGTGGTTGTGTGTGGTTGTGTGTGTGGTTGTGTGTGTGGCTGTGTGTGTGGTTGTGGGTGTGGGGAAAGAGCTCTTCAACATCGTGAAGGATCTCTCCAACCCCAGCTCCAACACCAACGACATCCCACCCTCGCAAGACCTGTGCGACTCTCTGGCCACCTTCTTCCACCGCAAGATCACAGACATCCACGACAGCTTCAACGCCACGACCACCCCGACAACCACTGAGACCTCCGCCACCACGACCACCATTTGCACCACCCGCCTGCTCTCCTGGACCAACATCAACGGTGGTTGTCAATCAATCAATCAATCAATCAATCAGAGTACTTGTAAAGTGCGCTACTTACCCGTGAGTGTCTCAAGGCGCTGAGGGGAGGGAGGGTGCTGCTACTGTTCGAAGATATTTCAAAAAGGGGGTGGTGATGGACAGAGTATCTGAGTTAATCAGAAAACTCCTACCCAGTCAACAGATCAGGGCTTGATCCATCACCGTTTTTTAGCTCACTGCACCATCCCAGTTCAGAACCTGGCTATATGCAAATTAGTCTGTCCCTGGCCCAGTGCAACATGGGAACAGGGCAGACCAAACTACCAAGCCAATTCTTCACTGGAAAGGAAACAAGCTTCCGGGGACCGGTTTCTGGCATTACAGCCGTCTTCGGCCCGGCTTGCTTGAATCCTGATGGTGCAGTGAGCAAGGGTGTAGTTGTGTGGTTGTGTGTGGTTGTGTGTGTGGTTGTATGTGTGGCTGTGTGTGTGGTTGTGGGTGTGGGGAAAGAGCTCTTCAACATCGTGAAGGATCTCTCCAACCCCAGCTCCAACACCAACGACGTCCCACCCTCTCAAGACCTGTGCGACTCTCTGGCCACCTTCTTCCACCTCAAGATCACAGACATCTTCAACGCCACGACCACCCCGACAACCACTGAGACCTCCGCCACCACGACCACCATCCGCACCACCCGCCTGCTCTCCTGGACCAACATCAACGGTGGTTGTCAATCAATCAATCAATCAGAGTACTTGTAAAGTGCGCTACTTACCCGTGAGTGTCTCAAGGCGCTGAGGGGAGGGAGGGTGCTGCTACTGTTCGAAAAGCCAGGTCTTGAGGAGTCTTCTGAAGGTGAGTAGGTCTTGGGTCTGCCATATGTGGGTAGGGAGGGTGTTTCAGGTCCTGGCGGCGTGGTAGGAGAAGGATCTGCCACCGGAGGTCGTACATTGGATGCGGGGGACAACGGCGACGGCGAGGCTGGCGGAGCGGAGCTGGTGAGTGGGGGTGTGGAAGCTGAGTCTGCTGTTCAGGTAGGGTGGTCCGGCGTTGTGGAGTGCTTTGTGTGCGTGGGTGAGGAGCTTGAAGGTGATCCTCTTGTCGACAGGGAGCCAGTGTAGATCTCTCAGGTGGGGGGTGATGGGGCTGCGGCGGTAGACGTTGACGATCAGTAGGGCAAAGGCGTTTTGGATGTGTTGTAGTCGTCGTAGGTGTTTGGCTGGGATTCCTGCGTAGAGTGCGTTGCTGTTGTCCAGTTTGCTACTGACGAGGGCCTGTGTCACCGTTCTTCTTGTTTCAGTCGGGATCCACTTATAGATCCTACGGAGCATGCGGAGGGTGTTGTAGCAGGAGGAGGAGACGGCGTTGACCAGTTTAGACATGGAGAGGGAGGAGTCGAGGATGAATCCTAAATTCCGTGCATGGTCGGTGGGTGTTGGTGCTGTTCCCATTGTGGTCGGCCACCAGGAGTCGTCCCAGGCTGAGGGGGTGGGTCCGAGGATGAGGACTTCTGTCTTGTCCGAGTTCAGCTTCAGACGGCTGCTCCTCATCCAGTCGGCGACGGCCTTCATTCCCTCGTGGAGGTTGGTTTTGGTGGTGTGTGGGTCCTTGGTGAGGGAAAGGATGAGCTGGGTGTCGTCGGCGTAGGAGATGATGTTGAGGTCGTGATGGCGGGCCACTTGTGCAAGGGGGGCCATGTAGACGTTGAACAGCGTCGGGCTGAGGGATGAACCCTGGGGGACGCCGCAGATGATGTCGGTGGCTTTGGATCGGAAGGGTGGGAGGCGGACTCTCTGGGTTCTGCCTGAGAGGAAGGACGTGGTCCAGTCAAGGGCCTTCTTTTGGATTCCGGCTTTTAGGAGGCGGGTCTTTAGAGTGCGATGGCATACCATGCAGAAGGCGGCTGACAGGTCCAGGAGGATGAGGGCTGAGGTTTCGCCGTTGTCTAGTTGGAGCCTGATGTCGTCTGTGGCGGTGATGAGGGCTGTCTCGGTGCTGTGGTTGCGTCTGAATCCGGACTGGGACGGGTCCAAGATGTTGTTGTCTTCCAGGTGGGGGGCCAATTGCATGTTTACGATTTTCTTGATGACCTTTGCCGGGAAGGGGAGCAGGGAGATGGGCCGGAAGTTTTTGAGGTCCTTGGGGTCCGCTTTGGGCTTCTTGAGGAGGGCGTTGATTTCGGCGTGCTTCCAGCTTTCCGGGAATGTCGCTGTTTCAAAGGAGATGTTGATGACCTTCCGTAGTTGGGGTGCGATGGTTGCATCTGCTTTGTTGAATACGTGGTGTGGGCACGGGTCTGACGGAGATCCTGAGTGGATGGAGTTCATGACCTTGCGTGTCTCGTTGTCGTTGACGTTGGACCAGGCGGTTGGTGTGGTGGTGTTCACAGGGGAGGTGGAGTCTGGCGTAGTCGGGGCGGTCGTGGTGTTGAAGCTGTCATGGATGTCAGCGATCTTGCGGTGGTAGAAGATGGCTAGTGAGTCGCACAGTTCTTGTGAGGGCGGGATGTCGTTGGCATTGGCGCTGGGGTTGGAGAGTTCCTTTACGATGCTGAAGAGCTCTTTGCTGTTGTGTGCGTTGTTGTCCAAGCGTTTTTTAAAAGAGGATCTCTTGGGTAATCTGATGAGGTGGTGATGTCTGCGGGTGGCATCCTTGTGGGCTGCGTGGTTGTCCAGTGTGCGTTCGTGGAACCATATCTTCTCCAGTTTCCGGCATGCACGTTTGGAGGTCTGGAGCTCATCGGTGAACCAGGTGGCTCTCTTGCTGGCGTGGCTGTTGGAGGGTTTCTTGAGCGGGGCGAGGGTGTTGGTGCAGTCGTCGATCCACTGTCTGAGGTTGCGGGCTGCGGCATCTGGGTTGGTGGTGTCGGGAAGTGGGTTCTGGGCGAGGGTGGTGATCAGCTGGTCATCAGTGACTTTGCTCCAGCAGCGGCAAGGTAGCTCTTGGGTGCGGTGGTGCGTGGTTGGTTTCTTGAAGGTGAAATGAATGCAGCGGTGGTCGGTCCAGTGGAGTTCGGTGGTGTGGTCGAAGGTGACGTGGGAGCCTGTGGAGAAGACGGGGTCCAGCATGTGGCCAGCGGGCATGGGTGGGTGCGGTGCCGAGTTGTCTGAGGCAGAGGTTGGCGAGGTTGTCAATCATGGTGGCAGAGTTGGCGTTGTTGTTGTTCTTGAGGTGGAAGTTCAGGTCCCCGAGGATGATGTAGTCTGTGGAGGCGAGTATGTAGGTGCTGGCGAGATCGTCTATGGAGTCGCTGAACTGAGCCCGGGGTCCTCTGAGGGTGGTGTTGGGGTCGGTGTGGATCCGGAAGTGCAGGTGTTCGGTGTTGTTGAGGGTGTCGTTTGCGTTGTGTGTGTGTGGTTGTGTGTGTGGTTGTGTGTGGTTGTATGTGTGTCGTTGTGCGTGTAGTTGTGGTTGTGTGTGTGATTGTGTGTGGTTGTGTGTGTGTGGTTATGTGTGTGGTTGTTTGTGTGGTTGTGTGTGTGGTTGTGTGTGTGGTTGTGTGGTTGTGGTTGTGTGTGTGGTTGTGGTTGTGTGTGTAGTTGTGTGTGTGTATGTGGTTGTGTGTGTGGTTGTGTGTGTGTGGTTGTGTGTGTGTGGTGGCGTGTGTGTGGTTTTGTGTGGTGTGTGTGGTTGTGTGTGTGTGTTGTGTGTGTGTGGTTGTGTGTGTGGTTGTGGTTGTGTGTGTGGTTGTATGTGTGTGGTTGCATGTGTGTGGTTGTATGTGTGGTTGTGTATGGTTGTGGTGGTATGTGTGGTTGTGTGTGTGGTTGTGTGTGGTTGTGTGTGTGGTTGCGTGTGGTTGTATTGTTGTAAGTGTTGGTGTCTGTGTGGCTGTGTGGGTGGTTGTGGGTGTGGGGAAAGAGCTCTTCAACATCGTGAAGGAACTCTCCAACCCCAGCTCCAACACCAACAACGTCCCACCCTCGCAAGACCTGTGTGACTCGCTGGCCACCTTCTTCCACCTCAAGATCACAGACATCCATGACAGCTTCAACGCCTTGACCGCCCAAACAACCACTGAGACCTCTGCCCCCACGACCACCATCCGCACCAACCGCCTGCTCTCCTGGACCAACATCAACGATGGTTGTCAATCAATCAATCAATCAGAGTACTTGTAAAGTGCGCTACTTACCCGTGAGGGTCTCAAGGCCCTGAGGGGAGGGGGGGGTGTGCTGCTACTGTTCGAACAGCAAGGTCTTGAGGAGTCTTCTGAAGGTGAGTAGGTCTGTAGATGAGTGTTCCTCTGAGGGTGGTGTTGGGGTCGGTGTGGATCTGGAAGTGAAGGTGTTCGGCGGTGTTGAGGGTGTCGTTTGCATTGTGGGTGTGTGGTTGTGTGTGTCTGGTTGTATGTGTGTGGTTGTGTGAGTGGATGTGGTTGTGTGTGTGGTTGTGTGTGTGTGGTTGTGTGTGTAGTTGTGGTTGTGTGTGTGGTTGTGTGAGTGTGTGGTTGTGGTTGTGTGTGGCTGTGTGTGAGGTTATGTGTGTGAGGTTGTGTGTGTGGTTGTGTGTGTGTGGTTGTGTGTGTGTGGTTGTGTGTGGTTGTGGTTGTGTGTGTGGTTGTGTGTGTAGGTGTGTGTGTATGTGGTTGTGTGTGTGGTTGTGTGTGTGTGTGGTTGTGTGTGTGTGTGGTTGTGTGTGGTGTGTGTGTGGTTGTGTGTGTGTGGTTGTGTGTGTATGGTTGTGTGTGTATGGTTGTGTGTGTGTTGTGTGTGTGTGTGCGGTTGTGTGTGTGGATGTGGTTGTGTGTGTGGTTGTATGTGTGTGGTTGCATGTGTGCGGTTGTGTGTGATTGTGTGTGTGGTTGTGGTGGTATGTGTGGTTGTGTGTGTGGTTGAGGTTGTGTGTGTGGTTGTGTGTGTGTGGTTGTGTGTGTGGTTGTGTGGTTGTAAGTGTGTGTGTGTGTGGCTGTGTTGGTGGTTGTGGGTGTGGGGGAAGAGCTCTTCAACATCATGAAGGAACTCTCCAACCCCAGCTCCAACACCAATGAAGTCCCACCCTCGCAAGACCTGTGCGACTCGCTGGCCACCTTCTTCCACCGCAAGATCACAGACAACCACGACAGCTTCAACGCCATGACCGCCCTGACAACCACTGAGACCTCCGCCCCCACGACCATCATCTGCACCAACCGCCTGCTCTCCTGGACCAACATCTACGATGACGACACCATCGAGATCATGAACACCATCCACTACGGATCTCTGTCAGACCTATGCCCACACCACATCTTCAACAAATCCAGCACATCCATCACACCCCATCTCCGGAAAGTCATCAACACCTCCTTTGAGACAGCAACCTTCCCGGAGAGCTGGAAGCACGTCGAGATCAACGCCTTACTCAAGAAACCCAAGGCGGACCCCAAGGACCTCAAGAACTTCCGGCCTATCTCCCTGCTCCCGTTCCCGGCAAAGGTCATCGAGAAGACCGTCAACAAACAACTGACCCACTACCTCGAGGAGAACAACACCCTGGACCCTTCCCAGTCCGGTTCTGCAGCAACCACAGCACCAAGACTGCCCTCATCAGTGCCACCGATGACATCAAGTCCCTGCTGGACAATGGAGAAACGGCGGTTCTCATCCTCCTGGACCTGCTAGCCGCCTTCGACACGGTCTGCCACCACACACTGTGAACACGCCTCCACATCGCCGGGATCCAAGAGAAGTCCCCGGACTGGACCACCTCCTTCCTCTCTGGCAGAACATAGACTGTCCGCCTTCCCCCCTTCTGCTCCAAAGCCACCAAGATC
Organism: Lissotriton helveticus; assembly: GCF_964261635.1. NCBI lineage: Eukaryota > Metazoa > Chordata > Amphibia > Caudata > Salamandridae > Lissotriton > Lissotriton helveticus. The sequence goes on from NC_136057.1 coordinate 1,361,133,554, forward strand.
ATCTGTGGCGTACCCCAGGGCTCATCCCTCAGCCCAACTCTGTTTAACATCTACATGGCACCGCTCACCGACCTCGCCCGCCGGCACGACCTCAACATCTTTTCCTACGCAGATGACACCCAGCTGATCGTCTCCCTCACCAAGGACCCCCACACCGCCAAAACTAACCTTCACGAAGGAATGAAGCCCATTGTTGAATGGATGAGGGACACCCGACTGAAGCTGAACTCGGACAAGACGGAGGTGCTAATTCTCGGATCCACCCCTGCGGCCTGGGATGACTCCTGGTGGCCGACTGCACTGGGAACCGCTCCAACACCCACTGACCACGCACGCAACTTAGGGGTCATCCTCAACCCCACCCTCTTCATGGCTAAACAAGTCAACGCCGTCTACTCCTCCTGCTTCAACACCCTCTCCGCAGGATCTACAAGTGGATCCCCACTGAAACGAGAGGAACGGTCACCCAGGCCCTCGTCAGCAGCAGGTTAGACGGAAACGCCCTCTATGCAGGAGTCTCGGCCAAACTCCTGCCACGACTCCAACGCATCCAGAATGCCTCTGCACGCCTGATCCTCGACATCCCTCGCCTCAGCCACATCACACCCCACCTGAGAGACCTGCACTGGCTCCCGGTCAACAAGAGGATAACCTTCAAGCTCCTCATCCACGCACACAAGGCACTCTACGACACCGGACCAACGCACCTCAACAGATGACTCAGCTTCTACACCCCCACCCGCCAGCTCCGCTCCGCCGACCTCGCCCTAGCCACAGTCCCCCGCTTCTGAAGAATGACCTCCGGCAGCAGATCGTTCTCCCACCTCGCTGCCAAGACATGGAACACCCTCCCTATCCACCTACGGCAAACCAAAGACCTGCTGACCTTCAGAAAATTCCTCAAGACCTGGCTTTTCGAGCAGTAGCAGCATTCCCCACCCTGGCGCCTTGAGACCCTCACGGGTGAATAGTGCGCTTTACAAATGATTTGATTGATTGATTGATTGTGTGTGTGGGTGTGGTTGTGCATTTGGATGTGGTTGTTTGTGTGTGTGGTTGTGTGTGTTTTAGTGTGGTTGTGGTTGTGTGTGTGGATGTGGTTGTGTGTGTGGTTGTGTGCGTGTGTGTGTGATTGTATGTGGGTGTGGTTGTGGGTGTGGTTGTGTGTGGTTGTGGGTGGTTGTGGGTGTGTGTGGTTGTGTGTGTGGTTGTGTGTGTGGTTGTGGTTGTGTGGTTGTGTGGGTGTGGTTGTGTGTGTGTTTGTGTGTGTGTGGGTGTAGGTGTGGTTGTATGTTTGTGTGGGTGTGGTTGTGGGTGTGGTTGTGGGTGTGGTTGTGTGAACCCTGCACTCAGTAGACAGGGACTTCATCTATTATTCCCATCTGCATGATTGATTGTATTTTGATGTCCCATCCCCTTATATGCAAATTCCTGCACGCAGACATTTCCGACATTTTATTATCTTATCTTGTTTATGTCAAAGTTATTTAGGGAAAAGACATGCCCAGCCGTCATTGCACGCTTCCACCAGGCACACACACCACCAGCCGTCAGTGCACGCTTCCACCAGGCGCACACACCACCAGCTGCCAGTACACGCTTCCACCAGGCACACACACCACCAGCCGTCAGTACATGCTTCCATCAGGCACACACCACCAGTCGTCAGTGTACGCTTCCACCAGGCACACACACCACCAGCCGTCAGTGTACGCTTCCATCAGGCATACACACCACCAGCCGTCAGTGCACACTTTCACCAGGTACACACACACCACCAGCCATCGGTGCATGCTTTCACCGGGCACACACACCACCAGCCATCAGTGCACGCTTTCACCGGGCACATGCACCACCAGCCATCAGTGCACGCTTTCACCGGGCACATGCACCACCAGCCGTCAGTGCACGCTTCCACCAAGCACACACACCACCAGCCGCCAGTGCACGCTTCCACCAGGCACACACACTAGCCAGCCGTCAGTGCACGCTTCCACCAGGCGCACACACCACCAGCTGCCAGTACACTCTTCCACCAGGCACACACACCACCAGCCGTCAGTACATGCTTCCATCAGGCACTCACACCACCAGTCGTCAGTGTACGCTTCCACCAGGCACACACACCACCAGCCGTCAGTGTACGCTTCCACCAGGCATACACACCACCAGCCGTCAGTGCACACTTTCACCAGGTACACACACACCACCAGCCATCGGTCCACGCTTTCACCGGGCACACACACCACCAGCCATCAGTGCACGCTTTCACCGGGCACACACACCACCAGCCGTCAGTACATGCTTCCATCAGGCACACACACCACCAGTCGTCAGTGTACGCTTCCACCAGGCACACACACCACCAGCCATCAGTGTACGCTTCCACCAGGCATACACACCACCAGCCGTCAGTGCACACTTTCACCAGGTACACACACACCACCAGCCATCGGTGCACGCTTTCACCGGGCACACACACCACCAGCCATCAGTGCACGCTTTCACCGGGCACATGCACCACCAGCCGTCAGTGCACGCTTCCACCAAGCACACACACCACCAGCCGTCAGTGCACGCTTCCACCAGGCACACACACGAGCCAGCCATCAGTGCACGCTTCCACCAGGCACACACCACCTGCCGTCAGTGCACGCTTCCACCAGGCACACACACCACCAGCCATCAGTGCACATTTCCACCAGGAACACACACGTCCAGCAGTAAGTGCACGCTTCCACCAGGCACACACACACCACCAGGCACACACACCACCAGCCGTCAGTGCACGCTTTCACCGGGCACACACACCACCAGCCATCAGTGCATGCTTTCACCGGGCACACACACCACCAGCCGTCAGTGCACGCTTCCACTAGGCACACACACCACCAGCCATCAGTGCACACTTCCACCAGGCATACACACCACCAGCCGTCAGTGCACACTTTCACCAGGCACACACACTACCAGCCATCACACACTACTAGCTGTCGGTGCATGCTTCCAACAGGCACACACACCACAGTGCATGCTTCCACCAGGCACACACATCACCAGCCGTCAGTGCACGCATCCACCAGGCACACACACCATCAATCATCAGTGCACACTTTCACTGGGCACACACACCACCCGCCCTCAGTGCATGCTTTCACCAGGCACACACACCACCAGCCGTCAGTGTACGCTTTCACCAGGCACACACACCACCAGCCATCAGTGCAGCAGGCAGGCTCTTCTCAGAGTTTCTTGGTAAATATGTGTTCGATGCCTGGGAGGGAGTGGGTCGAGTTTCCTGAAACCATGCTGAGTATGCAGGTGCAGTGCATGAACTCCTTTGTGAGTGAGTCATGCTGCCTGGGGCTCACTCACTCCACACTTGTAAATTGCGCCTGCACCAGGCTTTTTCTCATGTGCACAGCTAGGCAGCCCCCACACCCCCGGAAATGACTGCTTCCTACAACCAGAATGGAAACATCCTTCAGAGCAATGAAAACAAGTTAATTTGATGCAAAGAACTGTTAACAAAAATCATGTCCAGCTATTGTAGATCTGGCAACTTAAACAAAACAGCAACAAAAAACAAAAAAGCATAGGCATAGCCGATAGGTCTCGCTTTTTGGACCCTATAAGTATTTAGTTATGCAGCAGAATATCCTTGGTGCAATAACACCAACTATTGCATGGCTAAACACTTATAAGGTGCCAAATGCGAGACCTATTGGCTATGTCAATGCTTGTTGAACTAGCTACCTGATGTCAGAGGCATCCCCTTTGGTGGTCAGTAATATATGGTTAATCTCTGTGCGGATGATTTTCTGTTGACACTTACTGGCCTTGAGGTATCCCTCTCCACAGTAATACAGGTTCTGTATACTTATGAAGAATTTTTGGGCTTCCAAGGTAACCACTCAAAGTCAGAAGTCTCAATCTAACCATACAGGAAGAGAAGTTAAAGAGGGTGATGGCCAATTGTCCATTTCATTGGTCTCCTACTTTCATCAGATACCTGGGGCTGAACATCACTAAATCAACACAGACATGGAATGTGGCCAAATTTCCCCTACTGAAAAAACACATTAAATATCTGACTTACATAGCTGGGACTCCCAATATATTTCATTGACGGTAGAATTCAAGTGATCAAAATGAATATCCTTCCCAAAACCGCTCTAACTCTGTTAATCCCTCCCTGTCAGGATACCAGAGAATAAGCTGCTATCAGTTTAACAAGACCTGGTTGGCTTTATATGGGGGGGGGAAGGGTCCGGACTGGGAACCACAGCCAGCCCTGGCAAAGTTCTCGGCCGTCCCCTCCCCACTGGGGGGGGGTCGGGGGGGTCGGGTGGTTGGAGGTGCCGCCGAGCACTTTGCCGGGCCGTTTTTCGGCCGATTTTGGTACAGGGCCGATTTTGCAGCTATGCTGCAAAAACGGCCCTGTAACAAAAACTGCCCCCAGGGGCCCAAAACCGGCCTCCACACGTGCAGCGCACTGGGGGATTGCCCGGTGCCCGCTACGGCCAGTCCGGCCCTGGGGGAGGGGGTAGTAAAAGGGCTAGAGAGAGAGGTAAGCTCCCCCAAAGCCCTCCGAGTCATTGTACAATGAACGGCACGTGAGACAGACAAGAAATTATTGTTTATGCACAGAGCAGCAGTTTTATGTTGTTTCTGATATGTTTCAAGTTTCACTGTTTCAAGTTGGAGAGATTAAATAATTTCTCCATTGTAATAAAGACTTTCACATCTCGGAAAAGAAGCTGATTGCAATATTTTCATATTAGGCATCTTGCACCCTTGATCAAGGAGGCGGCTACCAGGGACTTGACTCCTTCGGAAAAATGTGTTAGGCCTCTCTGAGGTACTAAGGGATTAATTCTGGAGCTTTACCTGATTTTGCAGGAAGCAACATGTGGAAATATTTTGAGATTTCAGGAAAATTGGGTCAATAGCTCAATAGGAAAATTTCTGAAAGGAATTGGAATAAAGTCTGGGAAAATATCACTAGAGCCTACAAAAATGTCCCATACAGGGATGCAGCTTATACGTTACTATTCTAATGGTAACCCCAGTGAGCCTGTGCAATCTCTACCAACATATTTCAGACAGCTGTGGCATTGTAGCCAAAAGCAAGGGAAGCTGATGTATATCTGGTGGGACTGCCGAACCAAACAGAGCTACAGGAAAGAGATTCACACGCATGTTAAGTTGATATTAGGAAGGACTATACCAAAGGGGAACATCCTTTACAACGCAACTGTTACAACGAAGTACCTATACGACGCAACCATTACAACGCAACTTTTACAACGACTTGTGCTGGGGGGCGCTCTAGGATAGGGAATAGTTTCCAAAACCTTCCCTACTATCCACGGGGACTGGAGTTGGAATAGTAAATTAAACTATTCACTATCCAGCGCCCCCCAACGCAAGTCGTTGTAATGACTTGCGTTGTAAAACCTGCGTCATAAAGGCATGCGTTGTAATAACATGCGTTGTAACGTCATACATCCATACCAAATGATCCGTGAGTAGTAATGTTAGGCCTAAGGGTACCGCATTTTGAATTTCAGTCAGTGAAAGAGCGAGTTCTCCTACGGCACTCTTTTGGAGCCACAAGAATCCTGATTGGTGCACTGGTTTGGAAGATTGTGTCAAACATCTTACTAAAAACCCATGCATAATCTGGTTATAGTGAAAAGAAATTTACATCTGTATGGTCTCCGTTAACTCACTATCTTGCTAGATTCCATATTAAACATTTTGCCTAGCCTTTGCAAAGTATGTGCTCTTCAGTTATTTGTGTAATGCTAGAGTTCATGGAAAGATACCAGCCTGACATGTGTGTCTTTGCTGGAGAAGTTGTTGGGGGAGAAATGCATCTGAGATACGTTTTTGGGTTCGGAGTGTGACAGAATAAGGACTGAAAACAACAGTGACTGACTGTCTACAAAATGAATTGTGCTCAGGGAGAGTGAGGTTATTCAGTTTGAAAGTTTTACACTGAGGACCGAGTCTCTGTGTTTTATGTATCATGTATACAGTTATAAAAAAAGAATAAAAAGATATGAGTAAAATAAAAAAAAGGAAGTCAGTGCGAAGATATCAGGTATGACTTTGGATCATTGATCTACTTGCTGTCATCTGGTTGTGGCCTATGACTGACTGTGGTGAGCCCGCCTTCAACATCCAGTTGTCGAGGTAGAGGAAACTGGTGTCCCCTATCTCCGAAGACAGAAATCAACCACCATCATCACATTCGTGAACACTCAAGTCAGGTAGGTAAAACAGAAGGGGAGCACTGCAAACAGAAACCACTCTTAGCAGCAAGCCTTGAACTGCAGGTAGCATCTGTAGGACTGCAGGATGGGTACAGAAAAGCATGCATCCTGCAAGCCCAAGGCTACCATCTAGTCGCAGACAGAACCTGGGCTATTGTGAACGTTTTGATTTGTCTTTTCACAGAAAGGCATTCAGAGGGCAAAGATCTAAAATAGCATGAAAGCCTCCATCCTTCTTCAGCACGAAGAAATAGGGGGAGTAAGAACCTGCACCTATTTCCGAAAGCAGAACCCTCTTGATTGCCCCTTTGGAAAGTAGAGCTCACACCTCCTGCAGTAAGATGGATAGATGCTCCTCTGAAAGCCGCTCTGATGTATGAGGAAGTTGCGGAGGGTCCGAAAGGAACGGAAGGACATAGCCCTGATGGAAGATCTGGAAAACCCATCTGTATGATGTGATGGATCGCCACAGTGGGAGACAATGTTGGGAGCTGCCTCCCACAGGATGGTTGTGCACCGCTAAATGTGAATTAAAGCTGCTTGGATGCTTATGCCTCAGGGAAGGGGACCTCAAAGATCTGGACCCCTGGCGACTTTCACTTTGCCTGCCTTGGTTGACTGCAATAGGGGTCATGGCACTGCCTGTATGCCAGTCTTATGGCATAGCCATGAAAAGGCCGGAAATGTCTGGCTACAGTTGAGAGGCCCAAACAAAGAGCTGTGGACCAACTTTCCTTAAAGCATTCTAAGGCAGAGTCCGCATTTCTCATGGAATAGGACGTATCCATCGAAAGGCATATCCATGAGGGATACCTGCACATCACCTAAAAAACTGTGGATTACATCAATTCATAGCAACAGAGCACCACACTAATGCTGACCACTAGTCCGGTCTCTCAGTCTGAAGCGCAGAAAGCCAAAGAAGTATCCAAAGGCAAATAACCAGCCTTGGGTACCACCTTAAAGTTTGTAATTGGAGGCAGATGGCCCCTACCAGCAATCTCTTGAAGTATAAGGAATTGCATCTATGTAACCTCCTGCGCTAGACGCCGGAGGAAAGCTTTGCCGCAGATTTAATCCTATCAAGTGACCTGAAGGTAACGTCAGGATCAGGTCATCCATCTTCACATGAGTAGAGTACTAGTTGCCGTGCTGATTATATATCAGGGTGGAACCTATTTTAAGGCCACACACAGATTCAATATCTAGTCCTGACGAAGACCCCACACAGACGAATCAATATCGCAATTGAGCCCAGGGGTCGAAACTTAATTAATAACAAATGTTTATGATCACCCAGATTTATTGTAAAGTAACAGGAGTACTACATACTGGGTGGATACTTGCTCTCTCAAAAAACTGTACACTGTGTTTATTTGTTTTTTGATGAAATGTTCATGTGTCTTGTATATAATGTGTTGCGATATGTAAATATATATGTAAATGTTTGTGTTCACTTCACATCACCAACTCAATTGTGATTACTTTATATATTTAATCTCTGTATGCACGTATATGTGTTTACATTTGTTACATAAACCTATAATAATTTACTATAAAATCATAGTGTGATAATAGAACACATGAGTTTTTCTTTCTTTTCTGGTTTGGACATAAGTAATAATCCATTATCAATAATTGGTGGTCTCATGTATAAAAGAGAGATACAATTGATTGATTGATCCTACGCTTTATTTAAGCAAACTAGTGGCAGAACCACTGTTCCCTTAAAGCTTTAATCCCCAGGTTCTGCACTAAAACTGGGTTACCCCATTAATCTATACTGACCACTAGTCCCAAGCAATGGTTTGAGCCAAGGAGGCCCTCAAGTCTTCTGGGACCGCTGGCAAGATTCCCCCTGGCCATGGTTCACAGGGTGTGCATAGATTAGCCTAGTGGCAAAGTGGGATGATGGACCTTAAGCCTAGACTGACCAGAGAGAACATTTGTTTCCTGAATACCTCAATTCGTTTCGATTCCCTGGCTGGGGAAATTTGTGGGAAATAAATTAGAATTCGCCTTGCTGGTGGAAGCTTGGCCCACCAATCCCTCTGGAGTAGGATGCAGTGTAAGAAAATCAGGGTTTCCAAACACTGATCTGTGGCGCCGCCTATTCACCGGATCAAGTCTTAGTCCAAGCGCCTTTCAAAGTTTCAGTTAGGGCTTTTCTAAATGGAAGTAAGGGCTCAGAGGATGCAGGCCCTTGTTTCAGGACTTCAGTAAAGAGTTTGTCTTAACTTCAAAAGAGACCAAGTGTAGGTCCAGGACTTCAGCAGCATGTCTAATTTTCACGCTAAAGGAAGCACTCAAGGTGGGAGAGCAAAATTTGTGTCAGGGAAAGTATCAAGCCCCCTGGCCATCTGTAAATACATGTATGAACTTTCATCATTACAATGCAGGGATGTATGAGATTACAACGCATGCTTTTACATTGCATGCCTTTACAACGCGGTTTTTACAACGCATGCCTTTACAACGCATAGTGCTTTGGGGCGCTGGATAGTGAATTGTTTAATTTACTATTCCAACTCCAGTCCCCGTGGATAGTAGGGAAGGTGTTGGATAGTACATTAAACCTATTCCCTATCCTAGAGCGCCCCCCAGCGCAATGCGTTGTAATGGTTTGCCTTGTAAAAGTTGCGTTGTAAAGGATGTTTCCCCAATGCAGAGGTAAATCATCCCCATCACCAGTGTCATCTCTTTGTGGTGGCAAACTGGTCATAATCCAAACCAAAAATGATGATGAAGCCTCTGAGGACGGCTCTGTCATAGCAGGAATGTATTGTCTGAAGCAGACTCTACAGCAACCAGGGACACTGGAGTAGAGTTGGATTACACATTTGGTCAGGGTCGAGACAGATTCGGTTCTGCATCCTACATAGAAGTAGGCACTGGATCCCCCTCTGGCACTGGTGACCTCGGGACCGGTGTTGATGGAAAAGGAACTGGCATGATTCTTGGAGCTAGAATGGAAGTTGTCACTGGAGTCAGTGCAAAACCCAAGATGTTGTTGTTAGGATGTAGCTGGTCACAAGGACGGATCTGCCAATAGAAACACAGCTAGAGGTCTCTGCAGATCTCTGGAGCCAAAGGAAATGGGAGAGTGCAAAAAAAGACATCCTTAAAGGCCTCTACCTGCTGCAGCATTACTGATGGCCCAGGAAACTCAGGGTGCAACTGGGATCAACGGCAGGATTGGCTCCTCGTTGGGGATCAGGAGCAAGAATGAGTGCCACTCTGATGCCAATGAGACTTCTTTCGAGAGTGACAGGATGGGGTGGAGTCCTGCTTTACCTTCTTATTTGTCCTCTGTGATTTGGACTTTGACTCACCCGAAGGCTTCGACTGTGAAAACCTTTTTATTGAATTGCCTCGGGAACGGGAATTACGTCAGATCAGTGACTTCTTCCAGTGTTCAGCCATGAACAGCTTCACTTCACTGTTCCTGATCATCTTCTGATGCATGAGGGCACACTCATTGCCCAACTTGGAGGTGTGCCTCAAGTCCAAACACCAAGAGCACACCTCAGAAGTTCTGTCTTTGAAATCAATTTTTGACAGTCATGGTATTGTTCAAATGTTGTAATCCTGGGTGGGGGCACTATTACCTGTGTGCAGGGGTATTGTTATATGCATCTTCACTCCATCACTTCTGGGGCAGAACAAAGCTAATGTGGAGCTGCACAGTGCCACCTAGGGACACACAAGAGCACTACTATGGAAATTGTTCAGATTCTGTCTGTTGCCTGGGGAGTATTGTAAAGGTGAGGGGTCTGTGGAATCTAATGGCTTTAATGCACAAATGTAAAACTCGAAAACCTGGCTTCAAACCTGGCTTCTCTGCTTGATCAAATTGTGTGATCCCAGGAGAAGATTTCATTTCATGGAGCCTCCTTTTTCTTCATTATCACATATGAGATCACCTTCAAATACGTGAGTTCAGGATGTGCTCTGTACAAAAAACATCTTTTGTGTTTGATTTAATAGACTATAATGTTGCTCCATGTATTATAAGAATCTAGGCCACATACAGTTCACATTGACTACTTTCTTGCCTTTTAGTTCAGAATGCTATTGTTGTCAGGGCAGAGGGGGCATGAATGTTTCTAGGTTCATGTTCATAAAAAAACAACAAAAAAAAACTGACTGGGGCCACAGGGGCCTTGGTGCTCTCCCTGCACCTCCCTCGATTTGAGTTATGTGGGTACCTCGGGCGGGCACAGGGTCCCCTTAAAAAAAAAGATGCCAGCTCCTGCCAGCACCCAGAGAGAGGAAGTGATGAAGTGAGTTTGAGAGCGAATAGAAAAAGAGACATTCAGAAAGGGGGTGACGGAGCAAATTAGAGAAAGAGCAACAGAGAGAGGGAGAGTCACACAGAGAAAGAGAGAGAGAGTGGAGTGAGATACAGTTACAGTGAGAGCAAGAGACAAAGCGGCGAAGAAAAAGAAGTGAGAAAGTAACAGTGGCAGAGAAAGAGAGAGATAACAACTTCCTTAACGATTATCACAAAAAAGAGGCTACAGCACATTACTCCCAGTCAAACCCATAAGCACATCACACAGATATGAGACAAAGATATAAGACTCACTGTGAAAACAAATATAGAATGAAAACAAAATGAAATTTATCTATTAACTAAGGAGAACCTCTGCCCACAGTCCAAGACACCAAAAAGGGGCGGAACCAAAACCGGCCCTGGCAAAGTGCTTGGCCGGCCCCCTGGGGGTTGGGGGTGCCGCTGAGCTCTTTGCCAGGGCCGGTTTTGGGCCGATTTTGTTACAGGGCCGATTTTGCAGCAAAAACGGCCCTGTAACAAAAACGGCCCCCAGGGGCCCAAAACCAGCCCCCAGCCGTGCGGCCCACCGGGGGATTGCCCGGTGCCCGCTACAGCCAGTCCGGCCCTGCTTCTGGCCCAACATAGCCTGCAACCGCGGGTTGGAGACTGACAGCGCAGCACAGACAGACCCTGGAAAGTAAACTCAGACGGAAGTGAAGCCACGGTGACCAGCAGAACACAAAGAACCTGTCCCGCATGCATACATGCCAACATTTTAGAAGAGGGAAGTAGGAGATTTAAAGAAAATTATCGGGAGAATGTATTTCTGCCATTGACTTCAACTGAAGGAGAGACGATGTCAGGTAGGATACAGCCAAAATAAAGCCTTTTTTAACTTCAAAAATCAGGAGTCTTACGCCTGAATCAGCTCTATTGGTATGTATGCGCATGTGAGGAAGCATGGAACTTCTTTTTGTGATGTAAACCAGCAAGTTCTGCTCTGAATTTGTTGATAAGCAGAAGGTCACCACTAGAAGCATCCAGATCTCTCTGCAAGACAATTGCATCACAATACATAGGTGAAGCCTTGGCATCCCTGACTTGGGTGCCCATGCAGTGATTGATTTGTAAACAAATTAGTGCCAGGGCCCTCTTCAGGAATCCACTGCAGCTTGCAACACACATTGCCCCTGCCAGTGCTGCCAATGCCAGAACAAAACAGCTACTAACCATCACACTCTTACAAGTGTGACAATTCAGACTATTTCAGTCCCCCAAAGCTATACAAATGGTTTGGGCGGCAAGTAACCGTCATTTTTAAAAATGTATATTGAATATGAAATGAATAATTAACTGTTGTTGTGGTCATCTCCAATTTAGCCGGACAGCGCCACCTCGTGGCAGACTGTCACAAGTGCTGGTGTTGACAGTTAAGATTAGAGCAACGGGAACCACTGGCTCAAATTAACCACTGGTTGGTGTGCAAGGGGCTATGCAATGTCTGATGTGCTGAATATGGATGTGAGGTTAGTTTAAATACAATAGATACAAGTGGAACTAAACTACATCGTCGGTGGTAATGCTGGAAACCTAGTATTGGTCCATCCTCCAAATGACAGCTACTCTGCTATGAGGCAGTCTGGTGGAGTTTTATTGGACTACACTGAGAGGGAGGGAGAGAAACAGGAAGCGAGAGAGGAACAGAGAGAAAGACAGGAAGAAGAAACAGAGAGGGAAAGAATGGGGGTACAGACAAAAAGAAAAAGAGGAGGGCAGAGAGAGAGAGAAAAGGAAGAAAGAAAGTGAAAGAGAGAGAGAGAAGAGAGGGAAAGAGGGAGGAATGGGATAACTAGAGCAAAAAGGGAATGAGATGGAGGAGTGATAACGGAAGAGAGAGGCAGAGGAAAGAAGTACAGAGAGAGGGGACAGAGAGATAAATGAGAGTGCAAGAGAACAAGAGGAGCGAGAGGGAGAAGGAAGAAGCTAGATGGAAGAGGTACACTTGAGAAAGATGCAGAAGGATAGGAATAAAGATGGGGAAAAGCAACAAGGAGAGAGAGAAGAAGATGGAAGAGGGAGGAGGCCAGAAGAGCAATCCCACTGCCCAGCCTTACCCTGCCATGACAATGAAGAAGTCCAGGCGGTTCCAGGTATCCCCCAGGTAGCACTTCTTTCCGAAGATCCCGAGCGCCATCATCTTCACCACCATTTCCATGGCAAAGAAGATGTAGATAAAGTCATCGAAAACCTGGGTGTGCCAGATGAGAGAAACCAAAACAATGAATAGCAATAATCAGGAACATGATTTAGAAAAGTATTAATACCATCAGTAACAATTACAGAGCATTATTGCATGCTGCAGAGAGTCATATCAGTCATTAATGGCCCTGTCCTGAGTCATAGGCCAGCGCCATAGGCAGGGGCACTTAACTCAGGAGAGATACTCATAATAGTATTTTAAATAATAGTACCACTTATTATTAGATTGCTAGATTGTTTGAGCGTTATTGAAGGTAAAGGAGTGGTAGTGGGATACGGGGAACATCGTTTACAATGCGGTGAAAACACTTTCAGCCTTTACAATGATGCCATTACAACGCAAGTCGTTACAACGACTTGCGCTGGATGGCGCTGTTGTATAAGGAATATTGCAATTTTATATTCCAACACCTTCCCTACTGTTACGTGGACAGGTGTTGGAATATAAAATTATAATATTCCACAATCCACGCCCTACAACGCAGGTCGCTGTAACGACTTGCGTTGTAATGGCAGCGTTGTCATGTACCGCGATCTAAAAGATCACGTTGTACTGACATACATCCTGGGATACTAATGCTTGGTATATACGTCTGCTCCAACTTTCAATGTTTGTGTTTGTGTTTCTCTCTGTTTAATTTAGAGCATTCTACCATGGCTGGGTGTAATGTTTAAATAGCTCTTCATCCTGGGCTACACAGCTCTTTAAAGCCCCCCCCTCTGTCTTTACAAGCCCTTCCCTGTGGCTGGGGCCTACAAATTGCCTAAAGGGCTTTTACCAACCGATAGAGCCTCTGGCAGTGGGTTATGATGCTCTATATCGCTACAACAACAATGCAATCTTGAAAGATAATAATAATAATACAAATAATGTTTAAAAGAAGAGAGAAACAATGTGTGAGGAACATAAAGACTGGGAAAGAGAAAAGAAGATGAGGAGAAATACAAAATAGAGGTATATGGAGGACAAAGGAGAGAGGGGGATTGACAATGGAAAAAAAGGCCAAGAGAGGGAAGAAGGCAGAGGTGAGGCGAGGCGAAACAATAAAACAGCCATATGAAGTGGGATAGGAGACAGAGTAAAAGACTAAAGAAAAAGAGTGGAAGAAGAAAAAGAAAGTAAAAGGGATAAATACACAGAAGTGTAAGAGGAAAAGAAAGTGGGATAGAGAAAGATGTGGATGGAGAGCTGCAAGAAGAAAAGGAAGATGTAATAAACAAAAGAGGAGTTGGAGAAGCAAGAGAGACAGAGTGTTAAAGGCACAGAGATCAGTGGGCTTCTGGAGAACGTTGGACGGTGAAAGTGAATTGAGAGACAGACTAAAGAAAAGAGTAATCGAAGAAAAGAAGGAGAAAAGAAGAACAGGTCAAAGGGGGCTGCTGGTGGACAAGGAATACAGTGTGAGGGTAGATTGGAAGTAAGGGATAGAGTAAGGGAGAATGAAAGAAAATGAGACAATGGAGACAAAACAAGAGAAAGGTGGAGGTGAGAAAAGAATAGAGAGCGAGTGGGATACGGGAAGAGAAAGTGATACAGGAAGACATTTTTAAAAAAATGGACTGGTGGATGGATCAGCACCCACCACAGGCAGCAGAAGATGATGTCATTGCATGCAGGATTTGGCAGTGGTCGGTGGATCAGTACCCACCACTACCAGCAGAAGGCGCTATCCATACCTGCAAGATCTGGCAGCGGTCAGTGGAGCAGTCTACGTCCTCACAGGGCTGGAACATCCCAAGGGTGACACAGTTGAGCAGGATGACGAGCATGCTGACACACTCGAACCATGTGCGAAGGCCAGAGTTAAGGAAAACAGAGGCAGACCAAGGCAACGTCAATTACTAACTACCCCATCACGATTCATCCACCTCGATCACAACCAATGGCAAACACCAACACTATCCCCTTTATCTCACCTTCATGACAACTGATGTAAGCGCCACCCCCTTTGCCCCTTGCTAACAATGTCACATATACATAATTACTAATTTATCATACATATGGCATTGCAAATAGTATCATTGAAGCACACACATGATATTGTCAGTGGCATCATCAAGGCCAGAAATATGACATTACTAATGATGACTTACTAAAGGTCATGCATACATCAACACTGGCAAAATGACATGCAGCACCACCAATAGCATCATTGGGTTACATATATGATATACTCATGTCATCTTTGAACTCACACACAATGGCATCATTAAACGTGCGTATGACATCCCCGCTGATGACATCAATGAGATCGCATGAAAAATCAGAAAAGACGTCTTCGGGTCACTAATACCATGAATGACATAATTACTGAGACCACTTACAGAATAACTCATGATAGCATTATTGAGGTCATTGTTACCTATCACAACGCCAAAGGTGTCATCCAGGTCACACTTATGTCACAGAAGTGACATGAGATATACCATCATCAATGTCATCGCTAGCGTTGAGGCCAATGACATCACACGCATGTAACTAAGAAATGAATACAGTTGTCTTTTCTCCTGGTGTGGAATAATCCATTGTTTTCTACTGGATTCCAATTCTCACCTGCTGAATACCTCCTGAATAAAATTAATTATATTAGGAACTTTTTTGTTAAATTCTTGTACAGAATTTATGAAGAATATTGTTGTATAACTCCTATATATCCCTATATCGTGTTAAGTTAGCATAGGTACGTTTGAGATTTAAACGCCATTTTTCCTTTCTTGCAACTTCTGCACACGACCCTCATTTGTTGACTTAGCTTTCAACCTAGTAGTTTGCCGTGGTGAATGTGAGAATAATATGTTATTGCTCTGATATCTGCTTTGTTTAATAAAACATGTCTGCACGGAGAGTGCTGAAGTTTCAGGAGCAACACGATATGGAATTGTTATGAGGTCTGATCTCCACGCCTTCATAGTCATAACACAAGTGCAGCCTTTGCCAACTTGGGCTTGAGGCGGGATTGATATTGCTTTGCTCGAGAATTGTTAACACACTTGATGCGGTGCACATGCAGAGAGAGCTGGTGTATGCTGATGTGATTCCTTCATGCTAGGACACTAAGGTATGGGCCCGCCCTAAAACAACCCAAAGAGACCTTCTTAGATAATAATATAATATATGTGTTAGGGAGGGTGAGATATAAGTGTTGTTAACTCTTATTCATTACAGCATGTTAACATGCTGTCACCATTCGCTTTTTATGTCTTAGTAACTATGCTGATAATTTTGCTACTGATAATAAGTATACTTGTATTATCAAAGATACTGCGCCTGAGAAGACGGCATTAGTAAATAAACATTTCAAATGCACATGTGTCTTCTTTACTCCATGTTCTGGTTTGTAATGATAATATAACGAAAGAGTGTTCATGAGTCCCACGTACCCTGAGGTACTGTAAGTTCATGTTCTGGTTTGTCTAAACATTGGGTGTTTGATATGTCCAATGAGACACTGTAGCTAGCTCGGTAAGGGGTGAGTTGGTTGCTAAGGTAAGTTTTGGGACATCCTAATTTGCCGAGGTTCCACTCCTCTGTGCACAGTTCTGTGTGAGTACAGAAACCCTGCAACATGGCGCCCAACGGTTTCGGTGGTCTTATATCATGACACTCGAGTAGTTTATCGTTCATGCCTTAACCCCTTCACATCCGTTTCCGGAAAACGGGGTGTCGGTGAAACCTACCTATTTTTTGAAATAGGTCTTTATTCAAGCTTGATTCTTTCTTAAACGGTTTCTTTGAATTACTACCCAGTTGTGCTACAAAGTATTCTTTGTGTTTTCTTATTTCCAATTCTGTAATGGCGGCAGCGGTGGCTATTGCGCAGCATAGTCGCGTAGCGGTACGCAACCATCTTCAGACGTACCAAGTCCCAGTAGATGGGATGGCTGTGATTTTCGTGGTATGTGCAGATCCGGCGTTTCCTTACGAGTTGTTTTACTCTTGGGTTACGTTTCCGGCTGTGGACGCTAATTCTGGTTTGTTCCACTCCTACACCGCCTCGGATGTCCCGGCTGAATATACGCCGTACAGGGCATTGGAAATACCTATTGATCATTGGCAGCATCGAGTTTGGTTTGATGGCGCCCTCCCCCACTCTATGTCCCCTGCGAGGTTAGGCCCACTCTCAATTCCAGGTACTAATTGGCCTGCGTTGGGTGGCTTTACCCCGCACCCGAATCACGGGGCTTGCACCCTGGCAGAAATTCGCAGGCTGCATGTAGTTTCCATTTCCGTGATTCGTGCTTTAGTGCAATACATCGGTCGACATCTTCCTGGTGGTCCCCAGGGGGGTGCGGCCGCTCCCCTGGAACGAGGCGGAATGCGTCTCAATCCAGTGATGGTAAATTCGGTTTTTGGTGCGCGTCCGGTTGACAATGATGACTTCCCATTCTGGCTAGCGGAGAAGTTTGATCAACTGGAGGCGGTTTTTCCGAATTCTACTCCTGCTGATAAACATAGAATGTTGACGATTACTCTACCGAAGGATATTACTCCTGAACTTGCTGACTGTGACAGCTGGGGAAAAACATTTGCGGCAGTTTATACAAGGTGCTTCGGCACCCCGTCTATGACTGCCCTGCCTGAAATCGTTAGACGTGTTCAGAATGATCACGGTCCAGAGGCAGCGGTTGAATTGGGTATGCGCCTGTGTGGTTCTTTTGAGATTGTAAGTGATCTCATTCTCTCCAATGTTAAAGGAGATGCAGTTAACTTTCAGGTGTCGAATGCTTTGGCTGCTCTGCCCGATGCCGACAAACCCCGCCAGTTAGCAAAGATTGTGGTGGCCGCTTATAAAACGATTGGCCGCACAAGTAGAGGTCTGAAATATTTTCCAGTGAAGGAGAAAAAACAACCACAGGGACAATCTGCAGTGACAGATGCCCAGCCCAAGTCCAAGAAACAAAATTGGCCTAAAAAACAGATACAGGGGAAGCAGACAACGCAGACTCAGGGTACTTTTCCTGCAATACAAGCTCCTGCGCCACCCGAAAAAGTTTATGATTTGCGCGACCGCGCGATGATTAAATCGCCTGATCGTTTTCAGGGTTCTGATCAACGCTCTCCTCGTTCCTTTCAGGACACATCGGCCCCGAAGACCGGTGGAGGAGGAGGGGGTGGACGTGGACGTGGTGGCCAACAAGGACGTGGCCAGTCCCGCCAGACGGACGGCGCAGTGAAGCAGGAGGATTCTACGCCTAGGCGTCCGCAGTTTGCGAAAAAGAAAGTCGCAGCCTTAACAGCGCATCGATATGCCACAGATAGTGAGAACGCGGCTTCGGAATCTGACGTGGGCTCTGACCTTGCTGGACAGCGCGGCGGAGATAACCATAGTCAGAGAGGCGCTGCGTCCACTACTGAGGGTGACAGCGACTGATGTCTACGTTGTGATAGAAACAGCGGATACGAGACTTGCTCCCCCTGAAAGACTATATGAAATTGTCCTGTTAATTGAAGGTGACATACAGCGTACTGTTAAAGGTGTATTTTGGGAGAATCTGTCTTCTACATATGATATTTTACTTTCGGAGGCTGACTGGCCCCCACCTTTTGTGCTCGCGGCGCCGCGAGGGGAGGAGGTAATCCTACCCAGTTTCGCGAACACTGTCTCGAAAGAGCATGCGCAGCATTTTGCAGAAGAGTGGGCTCGGGCTCTCGCGCCGGCTCTGTACCGTAACCAATGTGGTTGGGATAAATTGTCGCCTTGCCACGAAATTCCGTTGCGGTCTCAGCCGCAGCCTCAACCTCAATATCCCATTCGGCGTGAAGCAAAATCTTCCGTCGCGGAAATCCTTGAACAATTGGAATATCAGGGAGTTATTGAAACGTGTGTGTCACCGATGAATAATCCCCTTTTTACTGTGAATAAACCTGACGGATCTTATCGTTTGGTTTTGGATTACCGGCATTTAAACTCGCATTGCCGTAACTGTGCAGTACAGAATACCCACGGCTCTGCCCTAGTGGATAGTCTCGTGCGTAAGCGTTTCAAGACAACGCTTGACATATCCAATGGTTTTTATGCTCACAGATTGGACAGCTTTAGCTCCCAATGGACCAGTTTTACAAGCGCTGGAGTCCAAAAGCAATTCCGGCGTCTTCCAATGGGCTACAAGAATAGTCCTGGTGTATTTACCGCTCGAATTGTCTCTATTCTGGAGGCACTCGACCCTGATGCTTTTTCGTATGTGGATGACATATATCTCACAGACGACGATATTTGGGAGCATCTGTGTCGTGTAAATTCTCTTGTTTGCAACTTCGCAGACATGGGTTACAAATTCAACTTTGCAAAATCGCACATTGCTGAACACACAGTGTTGTTTTTGGGCTATGAGCTCAACAATGAAGGTAGAGGTTTGGCTCCTCACTTCTTGGAGAAGTGCGCACAATTGCGCGCACCAACAACTCTGAAAAAATTACAATCCTTACTGGGCTTTTTGAATTTCGGCAGAACTTACATACCGGAATATGCCCAGCGTATCAAGCCTTTGTATGCTTTGATACAACCAACTTTCTCAAAATCATGCTGGCTGCCTGAGCATTCTGCCATTTTGCAATCCTTGCAGGCTGATCTGCTCGCTTCTAAATATTTACTGACTCGTGATAACCACACCAACCTGGTCATAAGAATAATTCCTGGGACGGTGGGTTTCACTTACCTCACTTTTAATGAAGGTGACACAGTACCTATTGCTTACAAGTCACACTTGTACACCTCGGCTGAGATGCGGTTTCCCACCATAGAAAAGGTTTTAACTGCTGTACAGATGGCTATTCTAAAGGAACGAGCTCTGTCACAGGGGAAACGCATGCTAGTGGTAACACCCTGTCCTCATTTGGAGGCAGTCACGAAAGCCAGTGTACCAAATTCGAAAGCTTTGCACCCTCGGTGGATTCAGTGGGCTGCGTCATTGTCATCCTCGGATGTCATGTTTATTTTTGACGCTTCCTTACGGTCGCAGGAGTTCTTGCAGTATGAATTCGTTCACCCTGCTCCTCTGGCGATGCGACCTTTGGAGGACTTCCATTGCATCATTTACACTGATGGGTCGGCGCAGGTTGCGCATGGCTCTAAACATGCCTACGTTTCCGCTTGCGCCATTGTGGTCGGTGCTATGTTGAATGATGAGTTCATTTCCAGGGAGGTACACACGTTGCCCCTGGGCGATTGCACTGCACAATTGGCAGAGCTTCGTGCTCTCTTACTAGCTTTGGAGTACGCAGATCCAAGTGTTACTACTCTAATTGTAAGTGATTCTTACTACTGTGTCCAGTCTTACAATGAAAACTTGTTCTTTTGGATTCAAAATGGTTTTCATGATTCCAAGGGTAGCACAATAAAACATAAAATGATCTGGGTTCGAGTGGCGGAGCTTAAGGCTAGGTTGCCACTCGTTTATGTGATTCATACTCTCGGTCATCAGCGCGTGGGAGTTCACGCTGTTGGCAACTCGCTTGCTGATGAAGCAGCGAAATCAGCAGTATCTACATACTTAGTTGCAGCAGTTACTAGGTCTAAAACCAAGATTGATAGCGACATCTTGGCAGCGATTGCTGCCTCTGAGAAGGGAAGTAAACATCCTTCGGGATTCCCTTCGAAGTATAAATACCACTTAAGTCCCGAAAAGGTTCCTTTTGTGACAATTCCTGATGTTGGGGAACGGCTGATTCCCAACTCGGATCGCCGAACAGACTTGATTACAGCGGCTCATGAAGGTGTGGCGTCTGCGCATGCGGGCGTCTCAGCCACTGTAACGCAACTACAACAACGTTTCTGGTGGCGGGGACTGTACAAACAGACGCGTGATTATGTCCTTCTTTGTGACATATGCCAGCAGATTAAACCTTCAACTGCTACGCGTCCGCCTCAGACTCAGTTGTACATTTCTAATAAACCACTAGGCTGTGTTTATTTAGATCACTGCGGTCCATTTTCATCTGATACTGCGTATAAATACATCTTAGTAGCAGTTGACTCATGCACACGCTTTGTTTGGGTATGGCCACATCGCAGCGCTGATTCCCGGACTGTCATCAGAGATTTGCGTATCTTTATAGGGATTTTTGCCTGTGGTACCTTCCATTCGGATCAGGGTCCGGCTTTCGCCTCTAAGGCGTATAAGGATGCCATGACTTCGATGGGGGTCCAAGTCAAGTTTTCGTCACCCTACAGACCCGAGGGTAATAGTGTAGTTGAACGAATGAACCGTGATTTAAAGCAATCTTTGACAGCCCGAGTTATAGGCACTGGCAGAAACTGGCTGGCTCACCTCTATGGCGTGCAGCGTGCTCTTAATAATCTCCCTAGAAGGTCTCTGGGTGGGCGGACCCCATACGAAATGCTCTTTGGCATCAAGATGTTCGTCCCTGACCTTGACGGTCTAGACTCGGTGGTTCGCGCCACTTCCTTTGACGCAGATGAACATTGCAATGTTTTACAGAATCTACAAAAGACGAGAGACACTCTTGCAAAGGAACATTTGCCCTCCACGTCGGATGATGCGTTGCAGATCCCGGTAGTTGGCTGGCTACCCCAAGTTGGAGAACTGGTTCGAGAGAAGATCGACAACAAGAAAGAGTTTGGTCCCTCATATCGAGCTCCGGTCCCAGTGCTTGGAGTGAAGGGCACAAGAACAGTCATTTTACCACCACTTCCAGGTCGTAAGGAAAACAGGTTTATTTCTATTGACAATGTCAAGATACACAGAGTGGCCGATTCTTCTTAGCATGACACCGGCTGTTTCCTGTCCTTCCATTGTGAGAAATTCAATTATGCCCACTGCTTCTAATAATGAACCTGAGGTGGCCATCGAATTACCTGCGGTTTCCAGTCCACTATTGAATAATTTACCAGGAACTAACCTTGATGAGACAGACTATACATACCCAACTGATTTGTCCATGCCTGACCTGCAAGCTCGTTTAGCCACGGAATCCAGATTTTCATTTGACTCTGCTTCCCTTGCCTCGAAAAAACCCTCTAAAATTGCATTATATGCTAGCCTGTTTAAAAAACATTTTTTGATACCTCCTTGGATATACATTTGGCTGGTCCTTTTTTCAGTTTACCTTTTTATGTCAATTGGTTTTGTGTTTTATTTTTTTCGGATTATGAATGGACACTATGTCGAGGAGAGAACTTGCATTACTCATTTGAATGGAACTTTGGCCCCACTTTCCTCTTCACATTCTACACACAGATTAAAAAGAGACTTGACTTTGGTTAACATCACAGCGTGGCCTGTTCTGGATGGAATCGCGTGGGATGCAGTTCGTTTTCAGATTCATGGTCCAACGGAAGTCGTTAATGTCCCTAATGTACTAAGAGTTAATATGGGGGATGTGGTGAAACAAAACATTCGTTCTGATGATTGGGATGTTAATGCTGTGGAAAGTTTGTTTTCTGATTTGAAATATTATGCTGCTTTTGATGCTGAGGATTTATATTTAGAATCTGCTAATTATGGTGAATTGTTCTGTTACCAACATTATGGCAATCACTTCTTACACAAGACATCTTCCCGAAGGGATGCGGTTAATTTTACTCAGTGGGAACATTGCCCAGCACCAACACAAGGGAGTTCAGAAACGTTTCTTAAAAAGTATACTTATTTCACTGACTTTAATCAGTCCAATCCCGAGTCCTTTTATTTTAAATTTCACAAACAGCCACTGTCCAAGGTTCGACTTACAAATACAAAATTGTTATATTCAAAGGCCTTCCTGGATCAATTAGTTACTGGAGGGTATGAGTTATGGAAGGATACCATAGACCTTAAATCAGTTTGGGGCTCAAGGGCCTGGCAGGTACAAGGCACTGAGGCTTTGCACCGTGCATGTCTCATCCCAAATCATATGTGGTTTTTAAATGAAACCATTTCCCAGACCACGTGCTTTGGATTGGCTACATCTAAAAGGTTAAACACCCCGTCTTTCCCGGAGTTGGAGGAATATGAGAATTGGAGTAATTTTACTAAATTGTCCATTAGAGATATACAGATTCTACTTCTGAATTCCTCCTTTAACATTTCCAGTATGAATCCCAAGGGTTGGCTGCTTTGGCACCGTAGTGCTGATTCTTGCCAAAAGAGATTTTTAAACATAACTGACGGTTTTATGACTGTTAGATCTGATCCCCGTTTTGATTTGAGTCATACTGTCACCTCTTACTCTGTGGGCAAGTTGTGTCAAGCTTGGCTGAAACATTCAACTTTACCTGCGGTTAAGTATCACCTTTCCAAACTGAATGCAGACGTGGATTTGAATGATTTCATTAAGGGCCCAGCTAGTGGCAGGTCGAGAAGGTGGTTATATGGTGTTTACAATGAAATTTGGAAACTCTCACAGATTGAGGCTGCTTCACGCCTTAGGGCTATTGATCAGGCAAATCTTGAGAAAGTGCTTGCAGTGGTTGACAATAGCATTAACGTGCTTTCCTCTAGAATTTACACATTAGATAATATTGTGTCGTCTGTTGTTGATATTGTGCATGATGAAGTGTCTGTATTATACCATGGTCAAAATCAATTACGTTCAATCATGCAGTTTGCATGGACACTACAGACTCTAAAAATGGGTAAAGTTCCCTGGGGATACATGAACGTTTCCTCTTTATTTGCACCGTTTAATTTGACAGACAAACAACGCTTGCTTTCAATGCGTGATGCTTCCTTTTCTATGCTCCATATTGAAAGATTGGAATCTTTACCTTTTTCAGTGGCAGAGACCACTGCTGCTACGTGGCTTATCCACGGTTTAATAACGCTGCCTTTTGCTTTATATAAGTTTTCAAATTGTATGAAATATGTGCCAATAGGTCGTTTTGAACCCTTAGGTAGCGGTTTTCTTCATGAGGTCTGGTCACTCCCATACACATACAGATGTTTCAAGGATGAACAAGAGGTTTATCTAACAGGGGATGAGTGTACTGAGACGCCAGATCATTCTTTAATGTGCAGACACATACAGTTACACGGTTCATGTAACAAGGACCGACCGAATATGGCTTGCGTTTTACAGGGCACGCCAGTTCCTGCTATCATCCCCACGTTTAAATTGTTAGAGAATGGTAGTTATTTAATGCTCAATAATGAAAACTGCTGTGGTTTAATTAAAGGTATAGCTTTCATAGTAACGGTTAGTGAGCGAGTTATTTGCTGCAGAAATGTTCTTTATCCTCCCACACGTGAACATAGGGAGTCTTCCATTTGGCCACAGATACCGACCTTGGGAGCAGAATTCAGCGGCATGGCTAGAATAAGAGCTCTATTGTCCCAGAAAGAGGTGGCCTTGAGCTCGGCCCGTGAAACTTTCGTGCTTCACATTGCTAACACCCGCACGGAGGTTCAGGCTCTTTTAAACACTGATTTGCCCTTGCATTTCGGAGCCATGGTCCGTTCAATCTTTAACGCATCCTCCACAACGGGCCTAGCACATTTTTTTAAAGTTGTTAGCGGTGGTCTCGTGACTTCCTTTGAGAAGATTTTTGGAGTCATCCCTGCTTTCTTCCATTCTATTTTTTCATCCTTGTTTGGAGGGTTCCCGTTTTTGCTTGCATTAGCGGCTGGCGCATTGGTGGTTTTCTGCCTTTTTAAATATGGATGCCCTTCCTGTGCAAGACCACGCACAGCTACTACTGACGCGGTTTCGCAACCGCATGCTTGATTACTATGGCACACTGCCGTTAGCGACTCTAAGCACGGCGTTTGGATTATCTTTTCGGTTCTCCTATTTCACCTGTGTCCAGCCTGTATTTCGCTGTCTGACCTGTGATTTCCTTTGGGCCATTGATTTGTGTCTCTGCGGACCAGCATCTTCTGACGTCGATTTTGATCAACTAATGAGTCCTATCATTGCTCACGAGTTGGTTTGTTCTGACGAAAGGATTATGGCCTTGGCGGTGGCACATGGACTAATGGGTCCCTGGGATGTGTTGTCGGCAGCGCAAAATTTCTTGGAACAAAGTTTTCTTGAAAACCCACCGAGCTGTCCTCTGATGGTTATAGAGGATCCGGTGCTGGAAGATCACGTATGTTCCTTTCATCTTTTAAATTGGATGGCTGAACTGTTTTCGGATGAGGACAGTGACTTCCTCCTGGAGGCTGTTGCAGCTTACTTTTCATATACGGTCTTATCATAGACACTGCCTAAAACTGACATGCTGATTGATAGCATTTCCTTGATTTTTTTGACTTTTGGTCAAGACATTTTATTTTTTGCTTGCCTATTGGCTTGAGCCACAGTATATTTGTGGGCTATTTTTTTTTAGCATTAATTTTTATATTCATGCTCGTTTATAAATGGATTCTGCTCTCATGTGATGGCACTTCTGTTACCTTATTTAGTCCGTTCTCGGATCATGGGGGGGTGTTGTATAACTCCTATATATCCCTATATCGTGTTAAGTTAGCATAGGTACGTTTGAGATTTAAACGCCATTTTTCCTTTCTTGCAACTTCTGCACACGACCCTCATTTGTTGACTTAGCTTTCAACCTAGTAGTTTGCCGTGGTGAATGTGAGAATAATATGTTATTGCTCTGATATCTGCTTTGTTTAATAAAACATGTCTGCACGGAGAGTGCTGAAGTTTCAGGAGCAACACGATATGGAATTGTTATGAGGTCTGATCTCCACGCCTTCATAGTCATAACACAAGTGCAGCCTTTGCCAACTTGGGCTTGAGGCGGGATTGATATTGCTTTGCTCGAGAATTGTTAACACACTTGATGCGGTGCACATGCAGAGAGAGCTGGTGTATGCTGATGTGATTCCTTCATGCTAGGACACTAAGGTATGGGCCCGCCCTAAAACAACCCAAAGAGACCTTCTTAGATAATAATATAATATATGTGTTAGGGAGGGTGAGATATAAGTGTTGTTAACTCTTATTCATTACAGCATGTTAACATGCTGTCACCATTCGCTTTTTATGTCTTAGTAACTATGCTGATAATTTTGCTACTGATAATAAGTATACTTGTATTATCAAAGATACTGCGCCTGAGAAGACGGCATTAGTAAATAAACATTTCAAATGCACATGTGTCTTCTTTACTCCATGTTCTGGTTTGTAATGATAATATAACGAAAGAGTGTTCATGAGTCCCACGTACCCTGAGGTACTGTAAGTTCATGTTCTGGTTTGTCTAAACATTGGGTGTTTGATATGTCCAATGAGACACTGTAGCTAGCTCGGTAAGGGGTGAGTTGGTTGCTAAGGTAAGTTTTGGGACATCCTAATTTGCCGAGGTTCCACTCCTCTGTGCACAGTTCTGTGTGAGTACAGAAACCCTGCAACAATATGGGTATTCCTAATGCCCCTGTTATAGAAAGTCTCATTCCACTGAAGACAGGTCAGGCAACTTTTTCTCAATTGTCTGAATTTCTAATAATCATTTTTCACTGGATTTGCTAATGCAATTGTTTTAGAGGTATGTGCGTCTTTTTTTTTGTTTCTTTTTATTTGAAAAAGTATAAACAGGCAAGGCAGAAAAAATTTCATACAAAGTACCAGTTCAAACGAGGAAGGAAAAGACATTACGACAATATCAACAATCAATATAAGGAAAGGGAAGGGGGACATGGGCCAACTCAATACACATATAATGAGATAGCCAGAATGTGGAGTCAGGGGGAGAGTGGGACATCAGTGTTATCAACTACAGGCGGCGTACATATATCCCCACGATAACTATTCCAAGTTCACCACACCCTACACCATTTCCGGGGACGGCCCCGGGCCAAATACACAGGTTTTTCCCTGAACATACACCAGTCCGTGTTTTCCTCCCATACTTCGACTGTAGGAGGCCCCTGGGACCCCCACAACTGAGCAATATCCTGCTTGGCAATCATGGCCCCCAGGGTCGCCCACTGAGTCTGGGCCGCATTATAATCCGTGGGTTCCCAGACATTTAACAAGCAGCGCCTGACTTCCGGCAGGAGAGTAATACCCGTCACTTCCTTCATTACCTCATGTACCCCGTTCCAGAAAGCAGCAACTTCAGGACATTCCCAAATAATATGGAGAAATGTCCCCACCTGCCCACACCCCCGCTTACATAGGCCCTCCTCAGAAAAGCCCATTCGAACCAAACGGGGGCCCGTGACGTATATCCTGTGGAGGATCTTAAGTTGTACCAGTCGGAGTCGAGCTGGAATCGCGGCCTCCTTGGGAGAGGAGATCGCAGACTGCCAGTCCTCATCATCCAACTCGAGACCGTCAAGGGTCCACAAGTCCCGGAGATGCAGCAGGAGGTCTAACCTATCGTTGAATAATTTTTTGTAGACAAGGGAGATAGTACTATCAGGCACATGACCATCCAACAATCTATCTTCTAGCGGGGACGACTCCAGAATTACACTCCCCACTGGGAAAACTGACATCAGGGCATGGCGAACCTGAACATAGCGGAAGTATTCTGTGTCACCTAATTCAAACTCCGTCTTTAACATCTCAAACGATTTCACCTGACCCTTGAGCCAGAGGACTCCCACCTTACTAATACCAATGAGGTCCCACTTATCGAAACCTTTGGTTTTCCACAATTTGCCAAGCTTATCCGAGCCAAAAAGCGGGGTCGCTAGAGTCAAGCGGTCTTTCCATCCCATAGAACAAGTTGCGTCCTGCCACATGCGTACTGCCGTCTTCGCAGGCCCCGACAAAGCCTTAACCACAAATTTTGAATATAGCGCCCTATAGTAATCACCCCCAGGCAACAGCCATCTATCTATCCATAGCAAAAGCAGGGTTCAATTCGGGACCATACATACCATGATTAATGGCACCCAATTGAGACGCCCAATAATAACATTTGATGTCAGGGAGAGCAATACCCCCATCATACCACGGGAGCGTCAGTTTGGCGAGTGCAATACGGGGTCTACCGTCCCATATTAACTACCTTTAAAGACCCTCAACTGTACGGAAATAGCTAGCAGGAACTATATCAAGAGTGTTCTGCAGGGCATAAAGAAAACGAGGCAGAGACATCATTTTAAAGAGGGCCGCACGACAAAGCGGCAAAAATGTGCGTCTTTTTAAAAACCGGATAATGAAGTTATGATCTTGCATACATTTCTTAGCGCTCAATTTCAATTTCTACGGAAATTCTGTTTGCTAGAAGTTTTTACTTTGCTGTAAAAATGCTTCTTATAAAGATCTTTTGCACAATTTGATCCCCAAAATGTATCTTTTCTACAAAGTATTTAAATATTGACATCAATCCACCCCCAAAAAGCCTAGATTGATACACCGAATTATAATCAATTTCTTAAGTATTCGCTTCAAGGTTAATTTTCACCTGTAAATGTCTTTCCTCAGCATGAAGGTTTAGGAAAGTGTTCGAATTTTCCACGTGACCAAATCTAGTGTACAGATCGCATGAATGTGTGTTTAAGGGTAGGGATCCCTGCAAAACACATCCAAGTATGTGGATCTTTACATACCTTTTCGAGGTACCTTCATACCCTGAACATAGTCTGATATGTTCTCTTGTGAAGGAGACATTATATT
This sequence comes from Lissotriton helveticus, assembly GCF_964261635.1. Lineage (NCBI taxonomy): Eukaryota > Metazoa > Chordata > Amphibia > Caudata > Salamandridae > Lissotriton > Lissotriton helveticus. Next base: position 1,361,161,884 of record NC_136057.1, read on the forward strand.
AGTAGATCTGTTGTCAGTGTGATAATAGGGACTGAACACACCCAGATTTGGTGGGATTATCGGCACTGGGGTGTCACCTTGTGGAACAATATTTCATCCACGGAGTAACAGGAACTTTAAAAGTGCAAATGCAATTCAGCGTGACATGCTGTATGCATGACTGTGCACACATGAATTTCCGCTTCAGAAAATATTTACATAGGTGAATACTCCTGGGAAGCTGTGTCCAACGCTGCTCCCCAGGAGTAACCTTTGAGAATTTCAAGAGTCAGAAATGGCTTTTTATGTGAATCAGGCTGCTTGGGTGTAGCAAAAGAGCATGGGTGCAGACAAACTCAGTTTGCTCAGATGGGTCCATGATTCTGCTGCACCAATCGCGTTTGGACTGGACATCCTTTCTAAAACGACATTGACATGCATGCTTATCAGTGGGTTTATTTTATCCCAAGTCCGTTCTGTAAGTGAATTACAATGAAATACAATCAAGTCTGTATAGATCTTGGATGAATAAGACATTTTAAATATGATTCACTAAGTAGTCCTGAGGAAGCGACCTAGTACTCTTATTTACGTGAAACGTGTTGCTGCTTTTATGATTCAAATTGATACTAGTTTAGATATCACAATAACTGGATTTTTTTTTCTTCCATATCGAAACCCAGGAGATATCTGCTTTGAACCACTCGACGATATGAACAAAAACAATTGGTATTTAAACTCATAATTATTGTAGACCTTCATAAAACAGTTTTTCTGACCCCTACCATGTCATTTTCATTTTCAATTAAGCAGTGCTAGGCAAGGGACACTGCAATTACAAGTCAAACTGCTGGTCCACAGAGAGGAGCCAGTCTTCCCCCTCTTTAATACAGAGTATATTTATAATGTGCATAGTATGATCACTAACGCATACCTGCACAGTGTGAACAAAAGAGCATTTGTGCACACTAAGGGGCAAATTTACAAGCCCCTTGCGCCTCATTTACGCCGCTGTTGCGTCACTTTTGTGACGCAGTGACGGTGTAAATCCTGCTTCATGGTGCGGGGGTACTTACAACGTGACGCATCTGGGAGATGCGTCACGTTGTCATGCCCTGCGCAGGAACGCCTCTTAAATGTGGCTGAGTGAAATCTACAAGATTTCACTCGCTCACTTTTAGGCCCATGCTGCGTCAAAGCCCTGCGCCTGCCTGAAGCAGGCGTAAGGATTGACGCAGCATTAACTAGATAGGGCCCCCAGTGCATTGCTGGAGCTGCGTTGCACTTACGACGCAACTCCAGCAATGTGTCACTTTTACGGCACAGATGCGTCACGCATCTGTGCTGTTTTTGCACCATGGTGCGCCGCATGTAAATGCGGCGCATCCATGATGGAGGAGCTGTGGCGCAACAATAACTGGCGCATCCCTGCTGATTTGCAGGGATGTGCCAGTTATTGTAAATATGCCCCTTTGTATTAGGAGTGGGCGTACTTCGTGCAATTTTTATCTTAGTGCAAAACTGTCCACTAGGGTCCAAACTGAGCATGAGGGTTACATTTTGCGCTAATAAATAGCTGTAAATGCATCAAAACCCGAATAGCAGTGAGAGCAGCCGCTCGCTAAATGTGCTCTTGTGGTAGGATTTCCTCCCCAATTTATTCCCAGAATTTAGCGCTATTCTCTTAGCACAAAATGCACCCTCACATCCAAAATGAATGCGAGGATGCATTTTGCTCTAGGAAAACGGTGAAAAATGCACAAGAGCACAAACAACAGCGCTAGCAGCTGCTTACTAAATTAGTTGTTTCTGTGATTTTTCCCTTCAAATTACTCATAATCGAGTTACTGTATGCAATTCTGAATCAAACAGTAATGCGGAATTAAAAATGACTCTGATTACTCCAGCGTAATTAAAATGAATCCCAGGCCTAGTAAGTATATAGGAACGGTGTATGAGCACAGTACGATTAACTGAGCAGGCTTTCACATTATGGTCGGCAGAGCATGGGCAGACAGTATTTTTATGGGCGGCGGCATGTGCACACAGTGCTTCTCAACCAGGCCAACCTAGACAGTATGATTAGCACAGCAAGTGTGCACAGCAAATCGTGAAGGAGCAACACAGCATGTGGTCACAGTACGATCGACGTAGCATGTGTGTGCAGGATGCTTATAGGCAGGGTCTTGTGCGCAGTAGCTTAAGCAAGCATGAGTGCACAACGTGTACATGGATGAGGTACATGTGTACAGTATGATCAACATGGCCCATGTGCACAACAGTCAGCAGAGCACGTGTAAGAAGTATGATTAAGAGTGACTGTGTGTTTAGCATCAGTATGGGCACAGCACTTGTGAAAAGACAGCATATGGTCAGAGTATGTGTCCTAAGTGTAAACGTATAGAAGGCACAGGTGCAGAGTAAGATCAACAGGAAATGTGCACACAGTACGACGACCAGAGCAAGTGTACACAGCATGTAGATGAACAGTGTTCCTGTGCACAGTATAAAAAACGGGGTACATATGCACAGTAGTATCAGCAGAGCACATTGCACGCAACGCAGCAAGCCACCGTGCGCTGCGCGAAAGGGCAGGAATGCGCTGTATTTAACATTATACTGCGAATTCATGTTCTCTACCTGCACTGATGCACAAACTGCTGCCTAACGCAAACGCAGGCACCCTTGCTCCAGGCAGTCTTGCACCATGGTGCTAGGGTGCCTGTGCATTTGAGTAGGAAGGGGCACTTTCCTCAAAGAAACAATCCACAGAGGCATTTTCCACTTTTCAAGTGTGCTGCAGGCCATCTTCATTTGCAAATAGTTGAAGACGCATCTGTGCCCCCGTGGGAAGGCAGCCATAGCCCCCAGGGGGGCACTCCACACAGATTGAAGACCTCTGCTCTAGATCAAGCCACACAGGGCCAAGCAAGGTGGCCTTGATTGGCTCAATAAATCTAACGTAGTAGTTGCGTCGCTCTTGCGCCCCACTGTGTGGCACTAGGGCACGGGTACTCAGAGTACAGCCCGCGGGCCAGGAGCGGCCCGGCAAGCCTTCCCTGGCGGCCCGTGGACCGTGCAGACATCGTACCCGTGTTTGTTTGTTTTTTTAAAGAATCTCAGCAAACACCCCTGCTGCAGCGATGCAGAGACTCTCTGTGAGGGCCGGGCGATTTCCGTCAGAGTGGGGCTGCAGGGGCCTAAGAGGTGAACAACGCCTCATTAGCATGCGAATTGTCTTTTAAAGACCTGTGAAGTGCTCAGGTGCGGCTGGCTGGCTTGCTGAGTGTGTGTGTGCCCAGAAGCTGTCTCAGCCCGGGCACACACAGGCAGGGTGAGATGAAGAGGGAGAGGGAGGGAAAGGGCAGGAGACAGAGATAGAGAGACAGAGGGAGAGCGAGGGAGACAGAGGGAGAGCGAGGGAGGGAGACAAGCAGACAGAGGGAGAGCAAGGGAGGGAGACAGAGGCAGACAGAGGGAGAGCGAGGGCGGGAGACAGAGGCAGACAGAGGAACAGTGAGGGAGTGAAACAGGCAAACAAAGGGAGAGCGAGGGAGGGAGACAGAGGGAGAGCGAGGGAGGCAGCGCGAGGGAGAGCGAGGGAGACTGAGGCAGACAGGGAGAGCGAGGGAGGGAGACAGGCAGACAGAGGGAGAGAGAGAGAGCGACGGAGACAGAGGCAGACAGAGGGAGAGCGCGGGAGGGAGACAGGCAGACAGAGGAACAGTGAGGGAGTGAGACAGGCAGACGGAGGGAGACAGAGGGAGAGCGAGGGAGGCAGCGCGATGGAGAGCGAGGAAGAGCGAGGGAGACAGAGGCAGACAGAGGGAGAGCGAGGGAAAGACAGAGCGAGGGAGGGAGACAGAGGAAGGGAGACCTCATAGTGAGGGAGACCTCAGAGTGAGTGAGGGAGACCTCAGAGTGAGTGAGGGGGACCTCGGAGTGAGGGAGACCACGGAGTGCGGGAGGGGGAAGGAGAGAGAGGGAGACAGAGGGAAGGAGGGAGAGGGAAGGAGAGAGGGAGAGAGAAATAGAGGAAGGTAGAGGGAAACAGAGAGAGGGAGAGGGAAACAGAGAGAGAGAGGGAGACAAAGAGAGAGTGATACAGTCAGAGGGAGTGAGACAGAGGGAGAGAGGGAGTGAGACAGTCAGAGTGAGTGAGACAGAGGGAGACAGAGAGACAGAGGGAGAGAGAGGTAGAGAGAGGGAGGGAGAGAGGGAAGGAGGGAGGGAGAGAGGGTGGGAGGGAGACAGAGAGAGAGAGAGAGAGAGCGACAGAGAAAGAACGAGAGAGAGAGGGAGAGAGAGAAATGTGTGTATGTCGGGTCTGGTGGCTCAGTGGACGAAGGCGTCCGCTGCAGGGACCTGTGATCAACCTCATGGTCAGTTTTGTTTTTTTAGCCCCGCCCCCTCCCCCACTGACCCCGCCACCACCGGTGCGGCCCTCAGACACAAACCACACTGTAAATTTGGCCCCCGAGAGAAAGTTTGTGAGTACCCATGCACTAGGGTGACGCAACTAAATGATAAATTGTAATTGTAGTTGCATTTATACAACGCTTACTACCCCTGATGAAGCGCCAAAGCTCTTTTCGGAAAACAGCACACCACACTAGAACCCAAAGAGGATTAGTGGGGAGAAATGGAAGGGAGATATGGGAGATATGAAATTAATTTGAGTGGTGGACATGCAAGTTTGTTATTTGGATTGAAAAGGATAGTGAAGTGATATAAGTGGGAAGGGTTTGCATTTCGATAGCGCTTGCTACCCCTGATGAGATGTCCAAGCGTTTTTTGGCAGGCAGCATGCTACTCCGGAACCCAAACAGGATTAGTGGAGAATTAATATATGGAAATATTAAATTAGTTTGAGCGGTGGACATATGTGTCTGTGAGTTGTATTGAAAACGATAGAGGAGGGATAGAAGAGGGAAGGGTCTAGAAGGTGTTTTTTGAAGATCATAGCAGTAGGAGGAGGTTTGGGATGAGTAAAAGGGGGTTGGAAGGAGTAAGGGTCAGAGGGAAGGGTTTAGAAAGGCTTGCTTGGGAGATCTGAATCGTAAAATAGAGTTTGAGATGTTTCAAAGAGGGGTAGAGGAGGGAAGAGTCTAGAAAGGGTTATTTCGGGGATCATAGTAGTAGAATGAGGTTTGATATGAGCCAGAGAGAGGAGGTAGAGGATTGATTGTAAGAGGTATGGGGTGAGATATAGGTTGGTGCATTGGATATGCTGAATTAGAAGTAAAGTAATAAATATAAAGATAAATAAATACATGGAAGGTATATATGTATAAGGAAGGTAATATATGTAGGTTCGAGTTGTATTTAATAAACTCAATGTTGCTATACTTTAAGCTAAGTTATTTGTTTCTGTCATTTTTTGTATTTTTATTGTAATTCAATAGTGAATCAATTGAACATAAATAGTTATGATAAACCATTTACTTATTTATGCAGTGACCTATAAACATGTTAAACATAGAATAATATAACCATAAGTAATGTGTACATTTGTTCAACTGAACTACCGAATCTCTATATATGGAAACATAATTATCCTACACCTTTATACAAAGGAGTACACATATGTAGGTACACAAATATATATATTTATATATATATATATATATATATGTATATGTATATATATATATACTCCAAATAAATGCTTATATACACAGGGATATGCTGTATATTTATGTTTGAGTATGGTGGTCATGTGGAGAAGAGCCAACTCTTGAGTAGTCTTCTGAAGATAAGGTAGTTGTCCGTAGATCTTATGTTTGGGAGTAATAAGTTCCATAGTTTGGCTGCTTGGACAGAGGAGGATGTGCCACTTTAACTTTTTTCTTGTATGGTAGGATTTTGAGGCGAGTGGAGGTTCCTTTGTTGAATGTATTTGCTTATTTTATTCCTGATTAAGAGCGGTCTTGTTCCACATATCGCTTTGTGGATGACACAAAGCAGCTTAAGTAGTAACCAATGCAGGGCCTTCAAGGCAGGGGCGATGTAGGCCTCTGGCTTTATATGTAAGAGTAGTCTGGCAGCAGAGTTCTGAATCTGTTATAGTCTTTTCATAGTTTTTAATGATGATCCATGGTAAAGGCAATTGGCGTCATCGAGTTTATACAGAACAAGAGAGATAGTAGCCTGGAACTTGTGTGGAAATCCCAGGTGGAGGAAGATGTGTCGCAGAGCTTTTATAGTAATTAAGCTTGATCTTGTTAGTTTATCCACTTGGGCATTCATTGATAGCTTGGAGTCATGGTTATTCCGAGGTTTCTTTCTTCCTTAGATACTTTAAGCAGTGCTCCTAGATCATCAGGCCAGGCGGCGAGTGGGTCACAATTTTCCCAATTGCCACATGTGAGTATTCTGTTTCAGAAGCATTCAATTTGAGATGGCTCCATGACATCCACTGATCAATGACTCTGAGGCTACTGGGAATTTGTGAGTTTCCAATGTCTTTGGGGCTTTCCAATTTAAGGAGTATTTGTGTTTCATCTGCATAGTTATAGCATGTGAGGTGAAATTCATTGATCAGTGCTGGTAATGATATCATGTAGATGATGAAAAGCGTGTGTGAGACTATAGAGCCTTGAGGGACCCCTGCTTTTGTGAGGTACAGTTTAGACCAGAAAGGGTGGGTATGGATGACCTTAGTTCTGTTTTGAAGTTAAGCTGTGATCCAGTCTATTTAAAAAACAACATTTTATTGGGTTTTTGATGGATCAGTATTTTTACAAACATTTGCCACCTAAAATCTGCATGTGATACACAAGAGATACAGTAGTAAACTGCAGCATTTCACGGCTCATAAAAATTATGCAGCAAGCATTGAGGAATAATCGATGATATGTGTAGGGAATAGAAGCTACCTCTGTGGAAGGTGGTGTCTCATGTATATCAAACCCAGGAGACAAATGTAAAACTGGTAACTTGGAGAACAAATACTAGGGTAGATGATGAGAGGGGAGGAGGGCAGGACAGGTGTATGTTGATATCGCTTTAGTGGTGAGGAATGCAGGCTCTGGAGCAGGATAGCGCACTAGATCATCGCAGCTCACTATGCAATGGTAGAAACATTTGTGAGTTTGGGAAGGGTGTTCCTCATAGGGGAGACAGGTCATCCCCACAGGGGGGAATACTCAGCTCTGTGACCCCTGTGGGCCTTTGCCGGAAGCGCATGAGCAGCATGGCCCACTCGAGAGAGATAGGGCGTCGATGCACCCAGCGTGCCTCTTCGTTTCAGAGCGTGTCTTCCTCTGTGATGCCCCAATTCTGCACTACTACTATCCATGCCGTCAAAGGGGCTCCCGCAGGCATGTGCCAGTGTAGTGTGATCACTTACTTAGCTAAACGGAGGGCCAGGGCTGCAAAGCGTGTTTGCACCTTTTGTGGCTTCCTATGCCTAAAGATGCCTAGCAGACAGGCTTCCCAGGAATAGCTGTCCAGGAGCCCTGGGATTTCTCGCAGCGCAGCATGGAAAGTGTGCCAGTAGTGTTGTAGAGCTGGGCAAAACCAGAGCATGTGCAATGGCGCTATGTTGGGGGTATGACTGCAGAGGCAGGCACATTGTGACCCCAGGAAGTAGTGGGGGAGCTGCGCGGGCTTCGCATAGGTCCAGTATGAAAGACTGGATCTTTTTTGAAGAGTGAGTTCCAGGAAATGTTCCTCAGGAATTCTAGAGCTCGCTCTCATTCTTTATAATGGAGCGGCCTCCAGTATTCTTCCTCCCATTTGTGGTGAACTGGGGCAACTGGAACAATTGACAGTACTCGGATGGCCCTATACAGTCAAGGGATAAGGTGTTGACTGGGGCCCACGGTTAACACAGTGTGAAGCACTGGGAGTTTCGCCGGTTCGCCTCCAGATAGGTCCCTGAGGCACTGGCAAGTGTGTGTGAGTCTCTGATGGAGAAGAAACTGGCCCGGGGGAAGCATGCTTTACTCGGCCAACTGTTCAAATGAGAGGAGATGACCCTCAGAAAAAAAGCTTCCACCTCGAGAAGCAAATGGCTGTTCCAGACTCACAACTCCCCGGCAATGTAGTAGTCCCTGCCATGGGACAGACTAACCAGCGGCAATAGAGAGGTGTAAAGCGAAGTAACCCTGGGAGAAGCGGTGTATCGGAACCATGCCGGCGCTTGCTATGGTCACTTGAATGGGGTAAGTTAAGGCAGGTTGGGCCCCTGCGCCCCCAGCAAGAGCAAACAGTGAACTGCCGGCATCAGCAAGGGCCCAACTCTAAGCAAGCCTCCCTGAGGTACCCCCCTTCGGGAAAGCCACTGGAGTTGCGCTGCCAGAAAGTATGCCTAAAAGGATGGGTCCCAATGCCTCCCCGGTCCTCCAGCAACTGTAGCTAGGCCAGGGCGACACAACGGCACCTGTTTCCCCATATAAATGAGCAAAGTGATGTGCCCAATTCTTTAAAAAAGCATCAGAGAAGGATGACCAAAAGATCCACAAAGTAGTATAGGAGGCGGGGCAGGATGACCAATGCACACCTCGCATGGGGAGAGGTCGCGGTTTAGTGGGTGAACTGTGAATTTCATCCAGTTGACCCACAGTCCAGCTGCTGCATCAAAGTCCACAAGGGTGGCCCAGAAAGGATCGAGATCGGCCGAAACGTACTGTAGGTAAAGGAGCAGGTCATCTGCATACAGGGACACGCTGTGGGTCTCATCAGCTAGAGGGATACCTCATTCTGTCCCTCACTTCCGGAGGCACACAGTTAAGGGATCCATAGCCAGCGCACATAATAGGGGGGGGGATTGCGGACACTCCTGGCACGTTCCACGACCTACTGGGGAAGGGACCCAAAATGAGGCTGCCCAAGCATATCCGGGAGGTGGGGTTTGAGTACAATAACCTTGTGTATGCTAGAAGTTTAATTCCTACCCCCATTCGGGAAAGTACTGCAAAACGATAAGGCCAATACAGGTTATCAAACGCCTTTTCCAAATCAATGATAAGACAGGCAACCGGGGGGGGGAACTGACCACGCACCTGAACCTGGACGTGGAAAAGACAGCGGATATTTTGGAAGGTGCTTCTACCGGGGACAAAGCCATTCTGGTTTGAATGCACAAACTCCGGAAGGACCTGGACATAGCAGTCAGCTAGTATTTTGCTAAGAATTTTATAATCTGTCCCTAGTATAGCAATCGGCCTATAGGAGGTTAACAGGGTGGGATCCCTATAAGGCTTTGGAATCAAGACCAAGAGGGACTCCCAAAGAGAGTAGGGGAATGCACCTTCTCCCATGGCTGCCTCATACATTGTCACCAGCTGAGGCGCCAGAAGGGCCTGGGGGAGCTCTGGCAAGAGAGACTCCAGGGGGTAAAGCCAGGAGTAGAGTTGTCTCCACTCGGCCCCAGCAAACATGGTCAGCCTTTCACTGCACCTCGATCCAGGTGCTGGACAGGGCCCCCTCTGGGCAGAATCTCCTGTGCACTCGCTGCTCCCGGCCGCAACAAGGTATGGGCCGAAAGCCCAGCACCGCCTGGGTGCTGACTCCTCCTGCACCTTGCTGGGCCATGTGCGACAGTGTTCAGCAGCATTGCCCACAAAGTTTGAATTACGCCAAATCCCTCCCTTGCTTCTGGTGTAGCCAGCTAAGGGGAAGTGCTGTTGAACAGAGGCCTCTCCCGCCTGCTTCAGATTTCCGCAGGAGAGCCGCACCACCATGTAAGTCAGTGGTAACCGGAGGCTTCCATTTTATGAATGTCATGTGGTCCCAGAGCAAGAGTCTCCGTGGCTACACTGTTGTTGGTTCTAGGGTACCAGCAAGGTGGCTGGTGTTATGGCCGGCTCCCCACAGTGCCATGATATCCCCCTGATGCACTACCAGCCAGGATGAATGCTGATGGTCGGGCTCGCTCACGGAGCACTAGGTGTTTGCTTCCGCCATCTTGGCTGGCTTGGCCACGCCCCCAGAGCAGTAACTTCTATGCCTGCTTTGCAGAGTCTTTGTAGTAGAGTGTCATGGTCAACCATGTCAAAAGGTCCAAGAGAGCAGGGCAGCAACCCTGTTCTGGTGAATTGTGTTCGTAAGGTCATTCCAGATGGCAATGAGGGCAGAGTATGTGCCACTTCCTGGACAGAATCCTGTTTGGAAGTCGGAAAGTATGGAATTATCTTCAATGAATTGTGACATCTGGGCGAATGCTTCTTTTTCTATCAGTCTGCTCTGGAAAAGTCGATTTGTAATCGGTCTGTAATTGTCAAAGGTTAATCAGGTCCAGATTTGTTTTCTATAGTAATGGGGGTATGTATGCTTTTTTTTATCTTCTGGAAATATTCCCGTACTTAATACATTGTTGATGATTCTTATTACTGTTGTGGCAGCCGAGGTAGTTAGAAAAATCTTCTTGAAGGTTTGTGATGGACATGGGTTAGAAGGGCTGCAGACAGGGGTGCGTGCTTTGACCATGTCCATAAATTAGGCAGCAAAAAGGGGTCACACAATGCCGTGAGACCAAGGGTAACAGCTCCATGCCCTACAGAAACGAACTGTAAGCCCACGCCCCCAACTTGGTGTGAATGACACTGCAGAATGAAGATTGTAAACTTTCTCCTCAGTGCTGCCCCAAAAAGAAATTGACGGATAATATATCTGCCATTGGAAGTTATTTGGGATGTGTGCTGCAATCCTGGTCCATCCTCCAAACAGATTCTCTTGCCTAACCATCAATTAAATGTAATGCTTATATAGCGCACGTATCACCCCCAAAGGGGTCTCAAGGCGCTGTACACATACCGCTGTGGAACCCTTCCTGGCCTTTCCCTGTGAAGTGCCCACTCCTGGGCACCCCCAAGGTGAAGCCAGGCATCCTAGCGCTGTTGGGACCATTGTGGAGATTAAGCAAGCTATTGCCCAGAGTTGCAGAGTGGGACCCATGCTTAGAATAGGCACCGAGGCGAGAATTATCAGGTCCGGGTAAATTGAGCCCAAGACCCGCCGAGGCGGGAATTGAACCCTGGTCCGGGCCAGACCTCTGCATCAGGGTCTGCCGCTCTAACCATTGAGCCACACTTCTCCACAAATTAAGGGACTGGGTTGGTGGGAAATTGTGACTCTGTGTAGTGTCATTCCCACTGCACCAAGATTAGCCTCTGCCATCGCAAAGGTTGCAAAAAGAGGGGGATAGAAAGATGGCTTCATTCTAAACCTCCCTCCAACAATTTCGATAGCGGGAGTGGCCCCACGCAAAAATCGCGCCCACCACTTCTACCCACGCACTATGCATTATGTCTCATGAAGCATGAGATCTGAAGCCTGCCTGATGCGACATCCACAGTCTCTCCCCTACCTGGGCCAAAAACTCGCAAGAGCAGTCAGTGTACGGCCTTAGAGCCACGAATGGCTCTCGGCCTAACAGCGCGCATGTTCATTCTGTGAGCTACTAGCTTGAAAGCCAATGTCGACCCGGAAAACACTTGCATAGACAAAGTGGTGCGCTGTGATCTAACTGACGCCAAGTGATCGATTCAAGTCGCCATTGATTACACATTTTGCCTTCAAAGACTCAGATTATACCTCTAACCCAAGTGATTGGATCCTCTTCAAGGACTTCGCAGTGGCGCGTAAATTTGCGCACGATTTCAATCTACGTGCCATCCGTCCTCTTTGAAGTCAATTACTCTTATAGTGAATTTAAAAGGAAATCAATTACGTGATTAAACTTTCAGTTTCTTATAGATTGAATAAGACAACCACGGGAGACTCTTTGGGTGGGTAGGTCTGACTTTGAAAGCGATTGGATGGTAGTGGGGCGGGAGCTGGGACAACGCGGGAGGACAAGGGGCAAATTAGAGGAAGGATGTGGGGGAGGTGAATGAGCGAAAGAGAGAAAATAAGGAATGTTATGTTTGAGAAGTAAAGCACAACATCCAGACAATTTTAACGACCTTTAAAATGTAAAATTACAGAAAACATTCAGAAACCACCATGCAAATTTTTTTTTTCTAAATGAAAATCTTTTGTAGAAAAACTGTTAGGTCGGAATATGCAAAGAAACAAAGGAAACAAGCATTGACACAGCTAAAAAAATTAGCTGTTGCTGCCAGGCTTTTGGCGTTGTCAATGTCTGTTTTATCGTTTGTTTTGTAAAACTATATTGTTCAGGGAGCTGCTAGGCCCTTGTCCACATAAAAAAAGTGTGGCTGACTGCTAAAATCATTTTTGATAAAAAAAAATTACACATTGCCATAGTAGTGTGCTCTATGTGATAGAGCGCAATGCCATCACTCAAAATAAAGCTAGATAATGGCTGAAGTTGACTGACTCACTCCCATGCTGTGAGCTGTAGTGGGTGGAAGAATAATGTGAAAGACACAATAACAGACCAATGGTTGAAAACCCTATATGCAAGCATATTATACATATAATTTAGTAATTTCAAAAGGTCTTGAGTTGAGCCAAACCTAATAAGCATTGGCTAGGCCTATAGGTATGGCCATGCCATATGCCTTTTTGCTTTCTCAATGCTTGTAGGAAGCTGGGTTTCTGTTTCACTAATTCCCCCCTCCCACTTTTTGCCAGACTACTGATGCACTTTGACTTGATGTGCCCTGGGTCCCGGTAAATCGGGTTCCTAGGGCCTGTGTTCTTTCCCAAAACTTTACCTTGTACCCCCAATTGGCACATCTCAGGCCACTTGTCAGTCACTTGTAAAGGGTACTATGGGTACCAAGGGCACTGTTGCTAGGGAAGGCCTCTAAGGGCTGTAGCACTTATTGTGCCACACTTAGAGGCCCTGCACGTTTACACACATACACTGCCATTGCAGGCTGCGTGTTTTGGCACAGAACATAAAGAGGAATTGCCATGACACACATCCCTGTGTGCCATGTCTACATCGCTCTGCCCTAGCATACGTCAACCACCCCTGTCGCTGGGTGCACAATAGCCGTGGTGAGGGTACAGGTGCATGAGACCTGTACCCATCCACTGACTAGACCAATTTTCAGAAATTGTAAGTGAAGCAGTAATGCCATTAAGAGTATATGGTGGTGGGAGTTTGTCACTACGAACCCAACAGCACCATAATGACTTTACAGAAACTGGGAAGTTTGGGATCAAACTTCTCAGCACATTAAACCCACACTGATGCCAGTGTGAGATTTAATGAAAAATGCACTCAGAGGGCATCTTAGAGATGTCCCCTGAAAAATGACCAGCCTCCGGTGGGTTCCCTGCCTGGTACACACCAGCCTGTCACCATGAGACATGTTTCTGAACCCCTGGGGTGGGAGCCTTCCCTCCCTGAGCCCAGAAATAAAGCCTTTTCAGGGTGGAGGTGGTCACACCACCTCCAGGCCAGAAAGAGCCATGTGTGGCAGGAGAGGTTCAAAGGCCTTACAACCTTTGTAACGCGACCCCCAGCCTCTCCTGCAATCAGGAGCTGGCCCCCTTCCTGTCCTCCTTTTCGGCGGGAAGACAGGCGGGGAAAATTAGCACAGCCCAGAAGGTGAGCCCACCTCTGACAACCCCACCACTCTTCAGTGTCCGCCATATTGCAGATGGCAGGTACTCTCCAATCAGGATTAGCGGTTGTGCCCACTCCCCCATGTGTGGTGAGCACACCAAGGGTGTAGTAATCCTAAGGTCAGTAGCTCATTGGCTACTGACCTTGAGACCCCTAAAACGCCCCCTAAATTCAGTATTTAGGGGGCAGCCCCCTGAACCAAGAAGACAGATTCCCACAACTTAAGAAGATGGATGAAAGAAGACGCCCAGCAGAGGAGACTGCAGAGAAGAACTCACTTAGCACCAGACCTACCAGCCCAACTGCAGTTTCTAAAGATCCTGCATCAAAAGTTGCCTTGTCCTGCAGCCAGCAACCTCCAGAACCCTGGGGGGACTGATTGCCTCCAACAAAGACTGGATCTCCTGTGAACAGCAGCTCTGTTCAAAAGAAACTCCCAAGACATACTTTGAGCCTGCTGAGAACAAAGAAACCCGACACCTGGAACCACCACTGCAGCCGATGCCTACGGCCTGAATTTGGGTGGCCCATAGTTCCAGTGATGCCCCCCAGCACTCCTCCAAGTCCACCATGGGTTAACCCATCCAGGACTCCCCGACGTCGCCTGCAGCCTCTGCACGGAGCCCCCCCAACTGTGACTGGCCCAGTAACCTGAGGTGCACCTACGTTCATCAGCCCTCCAACTTACCAGCCCAGCTGTTGGTTCCTCCCAGATGTCTTCCTGGACCGAGCCTGCAGCCAAAATTCAAAACCGGCAACTCCCATTTAAAACAGGGCAACAGACACCAAAACAGCACCCTGCACTCAGCCGCCCCTGCGCGGCTGCGGGTGCACCTTTTGTGCTAACTCGGACCTCCCTTTGCCCTGAGCCTAACACCAGGAGCTTTGCTCCAACAACCTTTTGGCCTGCTCCTGAGCAGCCACCAACCAGAGGCCCCCTATCCTCCATTGGATAACATTGGGCCTCAGTACTCGGCAACTGGCTGCCCTAGTGCAGCTGAGGGTGTTCAAGAGTGCATCCTTGACCCCGGGGGAACCCTGGTTCCAACCGCAGAATACCAACTTCCACAAATACGTACTCAACTGAAAATCGTTAACTTAATTTTCTCCCGTAGGATTGCTTTGACTGCTTTTCTTGAAAATTGTTGTAAGTGTGGACTTGGTTTGTATGAAACATTGAAAAACTGCAAATGTACTAAATGTGAATTACTTACCTGTTGTCTAAGAAATGTCTTAGTGTGATAACTAGGCATATCACACAGATTAGCAAAAGTAAATCAAAAAGTAATCTAAAAAGTAACTTGCACAGTAATCTGTAAAGTAACTAAAAAGTAATGTCGAAGTGTTGACTTACCTGTAATTCAACCAACTGCATTTGAACCTGCATTCAGCTGTAAATCACTGCATAAGATTTTGGAAAGTATTATTTATCTTACCTGTACCAGGCCTGGCTTGGTTCTAGAAATAAAATAACTAAATAATATTTTTGATACAAACAAATTGGCCTGAGTTTAGTCTTTGAGTGTGTGACATCATTTGCTGCCTGAGTGTGTACAACAAATGCTTAACACTACCCTCTGATAAAGCCTTACTGCTCGCCCACACTGCCACAAATAGAGAGTAAGGTGCTATCTACTTTTACCTCTGCCTGTCTTTTGGGTTCCACTGGACTCTGTGAACATTCTACCTCATTTTGGTATAATATACACAGAGCTATTTTCCTACAATGCTTGTTTTTTTTTGTCAGGAGTTTTTGCAAAATGTTATTGTTTGATAAACTACCAAGCCTTCAAAAATATATGAAAAAGACTTTGGGCCTTATTATCAGTACGGCGCTCCACAAGACCGCCGTATTCACGTTAATAGTCTGACCACCACCATACTGCGGGCTTGCCCGCAGTATTATGAGTGTGGTGGTCAGGCCCCTGTATCTGTCGGGGATTTAGGATAGCGCAGTGGTCAGGGAGCTGCAATATGCTAAGGGTGCCGCTGCGGCACTGCCGAGCATATTACGAGTTAACTGCCCACCACCCCTTTCATGGTGATGAGCCCGCCATGAAAAGGGTGGCGGAGAGGCAACAAATATAAATCCAGTATTTGTAAAGTGCGACCAGTTAACCGGAGGCATCCCGGTGCTGGGGGCGGTCGGGAAGATTAAGCAAGCTGTTGCCCAGAGTCACATGGTGCTGGGCTGATCTGCCGCCAGTGCCGGAGATCGAACTGTGGCCCCCAGATTCCAGCGTCAGTCGCCCTGGCCGCAGCGCCAAACCTTTTCCCTAAATGGGGTCCTCCTCGACCTGGGGAGCATGCAGGGGGGGGGCACATGTTGTACCCCCCTGGATTACACCCCCAGTTCCTGCACAGTGTGACATGCACTCCACACTGTGCAGGAATGTGCAGTCAGCGCTCTCACAGCAGCAGCTAGCATGTTAGGCTCTCCCATGAGCCCAACAGACCACCGCCATCTGACCACCGCTACAGCGCCCGCCCGCCATGGATTACTATTGTAATCTGGCGGGCGGGCGACCCGTAGCCTTGATGGTCCTCCAGCCCCAATGCTGTATGCTGTGGTGGACGTAAGAAAATGTAATTGACTCAACAACAGACCAAGGAGGAATATGCCTGGTTGGAAACCCGAAATAAGCAAATATATATATATATATATATATATATATATATATATATATATATATATATACATATATTGGTATAATTAAAAGGTCTTCGCAAATGTCAGATATAATCAAGAGGACTCAAAGAGAGTGTATCTATTTTTAATATTGTATTAAAATGTCCGAAAACTCAAAAAGTAGGACAACACTGATAGACACAGGATAACGGTTGAATGTTTCAAAACACTGCCAAAAACTATCAACAACTCCTGAAATATAAGTAAATGTGCAGGAACGGTCAAACAAGTAAGCACAAAGGTATTAGTCCAAGGTAACAGGTGTGGGAAGGAAGGATGTTTGGTGTAAAAAAAGAGCCAAGTACGAGGAAGAGTTACCGTTCCATTTTTTTGTTTGAAAGGAGCTGAATTCTGTAAGAGAAATAGGAGGGTAAATAGGAAATAAAGAAAAAGAGAAGCAGACGCTTGGGAGCATGTGATAAGGGTATCCTTAAATGGAAAAAAGGCATGGAGCAAAGGTGGCATGAGTCCGGGGCACAAAACCTAGTCAAAGTTGCAAAGCAGGAAGGGTGTACGAAGAGGCAAAATAAAGAATGAAAGAGCTACATAGGGTCTTCCCAAGAGCAGTAACCATTTTTAGGTCTCGCCTAGCGAACGCAGTGGATGCGCTGCATCGCCTTAGCGAGACTATTGTTGTAGATTTGGTGCGCGAAGGGATACAAAACATGTGCACGACCCGGACAGGCGATGTGCACGCGTAGGGATGGCACGTTCAGCACAAAGCGCGCATGGTGTGCTTGCACTTTTGCTTTCTCTCCCTCCCTCCTCCCCCCCCCAGACAAACCGCCCGTGGCGTGGTTTCACTTTCCCTCCCTCTCCCCTCGATCTCCTCCCCGTCACAGTCACTGCTTGTTTTGGGTGACATGGAAATTAAAAGTGCTCACAGGTCAGTGGGTGGCAGTTTGTGAAACTGTGTACACTTTAAAATGATAACATGTTCACCGAATGTCGTGTCATCGCCAAGGCAAGAAGAACACGTGAGGTAGCTTTTAAGAGGGAAAACACTTTTGCTTTCTACTGGCTGCACAATTGTCTATCGAGAGGCAGACATAGATTTGCACGTCATACTTAAAGGAAAGCGAGAGAGAATAGCCAACTGGAAATCTACCCAAACACAACAGCCGAAAGTAATGCTATGAGGTTGTGGTAAGCACCCAATGCTGATTTCTAACATCATAAAGTGCCCGTCTGAACAGAAATACTCTCGCCTGCACTTTTATAGGGCACAATGCAATCTATATTTAGGCCCTACATTAGCTATCACTTACACCCAACTCAATTGTCCTGGTGTTATTGACTTCTCAATAAAGAAACCATTGAGTGGGCGCTCCTATGAATAGAACCGCTATCTCACCCGAGAAGTGCGGACCCGACCACGCTGTCTATTACATTCTGCTGTTGGACCTGCGAATGTCCTTGCTTTTGGCTTCATATTTATTTTGTCTGACAGCACATATAGAAAGAACTATGTGGCACATATCGAAAGAGTTCCCTCAAATCTATATCACGTAAAAAATAAGTAGAGATGTTCCCATTTATTTCGCATTACGCACCGATAAAGTTTTTAAAGACCGAAAGAGAGTGCAAAAGTAGAGAGAAAGAGGGGAAAGGCCATGATATCAAAACTTTAGGGACAAACCAATTTCCGTCATCACCTGGCTCTTTTATCTCCTGGCTCAGAGAAAACAATTAATCAACTTTAAAACTGACATGTACTAAGAGGAACATCGAGTGGATTTCTAGTTACATTTCATTCCTGCAACATATTCCCGTTTGCTATGAACATGTCTAGTGTTTCAAACAAGCATGCGGTTCCAGAAAAAAACAAGTATTAAAAAGGCAATAGCTCTCGCATTTCATTGAGTTAAAGCCATTTGCTTTGTTATACAATACCATTAGCAAAGCAAATGGCTTTAACTTAATCAAAGGCGAGACCTATTGCATTTTCAATACTTGTTTTTAAAAGGGAAGAACACTCCGGCAGGAGTGAGACGGTGTAGCAAGAACAATGAAAGGGGAATCTATGTGATCCTTCTATAAAAAAACAATTTCAAGGTAAAAGGCATTCACCAAGTTGTATGTGCTACATGCAATTTACCTTGAAAAATTCTAGAGAACTTGCTCCACAAAATTGTCAAATCTTTAAATGATCTACTTTTTAGGTCTTGGTTTGATTGCACAGCTGTCAAACTCAACTATTGCTTACAACATATATAGAGTTAGTGCCTCTGGGTTCACCCCTTTCAACCATTGACGGTATTTACCTGCCCTCTTTCAATTACTAGTTTGAGACTTTGTCAATTTTGTCATGGCTCTTTCCAGTGTAGTATACATTCCTTGCCTGGTTTGGTGTATCCTTACAACTCCAATTGAGTGCTCACCTTTAACTACAGGGGGCGACTTTACAATTAAAGCCTTCTCTATCTGCTCATGCCAACCTCTTTCCATGTGCCTTGATCTAATATGCCAATACTGCATGCTAGCACATTAAACACAGGCCTATTGACTTTGAACTTTGCCAATGCTTATTACAGATTATGTTTGAAACTAAACATTGCCTCCCTAAGATTGCCAATATAAAGCATTTACACATGCTGAATTTCCACCAGGTGGACGATTATGAATGTCAAAATGATGCATAAATAAATGCTTTTAGCACACATTACTTTTTTTTTCTTCACTGAGAAAATATTTTCCCTGTGGAGAAGTCAAAAGACCACTGAGCTTTGTTAATGGCTACGGCTAGGTGAGAGTTGTGTTTGCTTGTGTCCACAGTACGAACACCACAAGCCAGTTTCACCTAAGGTTGCCACCTTTCTTACCACCTTCCATTTAAAAACACAGGTGAGGCCAGTTAGAAACGGCCAGGTGGCAATCCCTAGTTGTGACCCATGATATTGTGACACTGCTTGATCAAAGTTGACTTCTGTGTAAGATTCAGAAGACACAGACAATGAGAATTTTTACAGTGTGGAGCATGCAGAGAAAAGAAACTCTGCAGGTTGGGTTGACATTGAAATCTGTGAGAAATCCTTACACAGACACTTTGAAACCTCTAGAAGTTGTTTTAAAACAGTCTATTCCTCAGTGGCGTAGCAAGGGGGTGGGTGGGGGGGCACGAGTTTTCAGGGAGGCGGTCCTCTCCTTTCCCCCTCCGCTGTTACATGCGGCCATCGCGGGTCATGCTGGAATCGCCAGCACCCCTTCTCCCCCTTACCTGTGGCTGTCGCGGGTCACACAGGAATCACCACCCCCCTCCTCCTGCTCTTACCAGCGGCCGGGCGGCAAAAGTAGTTACACCGCCACGGGTGGCATATGGTCTAGCTACAACACTGCCATTCCTTCCTGCACCATTGCTTTAATCTAAGGAACCCTTGTTGGTCCTTGCCTGGAGACAGTTTTAGCTGTTTATCATCAAAGACAAATTGTGAACAATACAATCCATAGAATGAGTTGTGGGACAGCCTCTTACACATGAATGGATGGCTTTCTTGTCTGTCTCATTTTTCTCAAGCTTTCCTCCCTATTAATATGTTTGACCCACCCAATAAGGACCAATCTAGACTGGAGGAATGTCTTTCTCCTAACTCGTCTACAAGACATCACTGGCTTTCCCATCATTCATCTGCTCTGAAAGTGACAATGCTAGATTTGCTATCATCCATCTGCAAAGGAAGTGACATCACTTATGTTCTCTCTCAGGACCTACTTAATGGCTACCACAGCATGAACATACATATGCACCTGTCTGAGCCTAAACCACACCCATCACCAGGAACCCTGTTCTCCCCCTCCTGGTGCTACCTTGCTCCAACCTCTCCTCGTCCTCAACTCCTGCTGCTACTCCACACACACTGCTACCTCGAGAGAACATTCACCTGTGCTTCCTTTGAGTTTTCATGCTCTTACCCACACCCTACAGTCACCGCACCTATAAAACCTAACACCCCACTCTCTGACACTCACACAGTCCTGCAACCACCCACACAATACTCCACACTCGTATGCATACTACTCCACATTTTCTAACTCATCAAACACACCACAGAGATCTGGGACCTACTGCACAACAATGCTCCTGACCTACTTTTTCTCACTGAAATCTAGCTGTACCCTAGATTGGCACCTGACATTGCCACAGCCACCCCTCCCTGGCTACATGATTGCCAGGCAAGATAGACTTCACAAGCCTGGAGGTGGAATTGTCATTTTCCACAAGAACACCATCAGCTGGACCACATCCACGGACACGGCTTCCTCCAACATGGAACACTTGTCGTTCAAGTTCTACATCACAGCCAACTTCCCCCTAAATGGCACTCTCATTTCAGACCACTGGGACCGCGCACCAACTTCATCTACAACATCAAGGACTTTGTGGCACCATTCACCCTCATCATGCAACTGTCCTCCTATTGCTGAAAAAACTCTCGGTGGTCCCTTCATGACTTTATAACTACAGATGCATCTGCCTGATACCATTCCCGGCCAAGGTCTTAGAGAAAATCATCCACAGATACCTCACCAAATAACACAAAGGCCACCAAGTCATCTGCAAAGTTCCACAGGTTCCTCCCTGAGCCCAACTCTCTTCAACCTATACATGATCATTCTAGCCAGCATCATCCGCTCTCTCAATATCAAAATCCTCTCATATGTCGACCACATGCAACTCGTTCTTTCCCTCACAGACAAGATGCCCAGGATCCGTAACAAGTTCAATGCCTGCATGACTGAAATCGTCCACTAGATGAAAACCAACTGTCTAAAGCTGAACACTGACAAGACCAAAAATCGTGATCTTCAGGGAGAGCACATCACCAAAGTATTCCACCTGTTGGCCAACAGAGCTAGGACTGACAACCACCCACGCCAAGAACCTCTGGATCATCATCAACAGCAAAATCAACATGACCACCCAAGGCAATGCCTTCACCCTCTCATGCTTCCACTTGAAGATGCAGAGGAAGATTTTCAAAAGGCTCCCAATCAGCACCCAGAAATCCGTCACACATGCCCTGGTCAAAAACAAGCTTGACTACGAGAACAACCTCTAAGTCGAGATCAAGAAAAAAATCAACACAAAGGTGTAGACCATTCAGAACTTGGTGGCTAGAATCACTCTCAACCTCCCACACACACTCACATCACACCACACCCAAAGAAGTGCCACTGGCTCCCCATTCACAAACTAGCACAATTGAGACTCCTCATCCACATCTTTCAACACACACTAGGATACCTTCACAATCACATCTGCTTTTACAAACCTTCCAGACACCTCCACTCGTCCGGACTCCGACTTCCACAAATTCCACACATACAGGGTACCAGATCCGGCAATCGGGCCAACTCCTACATCACTCCTAAAGCGTGAAACAACCTGCTGCCACTCATAAGAGTCTCCTCTTCACTTCAAATCTGCAAGAAGCTGAAGTCCTGGCTATTCCAGTAGTCCCAGTAGGCCCTAGGTGTGACTAGACTCAAACCTGCTCAGTGCCAGGATACCCTCCCAGGTGGTAGTGCACACTACAACTCTGCATACCACACACTGTAACACTTACTCCTGGAAATTTCAAAGAGTAAGCAAAGAGTAAATCACACCTCTCACATGAAATCTTACTGATTTGGGCCATATGTTAGGCCTACCTGCAGTTCTAGTTCTGAGTTTAGTATAATATAATTTTGAGGAATAACACAGGGTGAGACCAGCTGACATTAAGAGCCAAATGGTTGAGGAACAAAGCTTCCTAGCAAATGGCCACAGGCAATAGCTTACACGATAGAAGCAAATGGAATACAGGTGAAATAATTAACAAACAAAGTAAAACTTAATTTAAAATTGTACAGAACTGCTAATATGGCTGAATAACGAGTGTAGGGTGGATAAGGTATATTACAGCAGATATGGAAATGATGATGTAAAAAATTGTATAAGACATGCACAAGAAAGCACAGAACCTGTAAAATGTTCCAATGCCTCGAAAATTTGTGTTCCGCATTCCATAACAATAGCAGATTGTGGACTATATGGTTGACAACAATAAAAACAGTGGATAGGTCATGTATGAATCGCACCCAGAGAACCATTTGTCACTCACGGTCATGCTATTGGCTGTTCGGTGTATTTTTCTGCATCCTAGGAAGTGTTTCCATTGCAATGCATAAGATACTATTTTACATCTGAAAAGTAACATGTTAAATGTCGTATACTTGTAAAGTGCACAGCTGCCCCAGCAAAGGGGCGTCCCGGTGCTGTATACCGCTGGGGAACCGGCGTTGATGGGGCCGTTGTGGAGATTAGGTAAGCTAATGCCCAGAGTTGCCGAGTGGGACCCCAGGTTAGAGTAGGCACCGAGGTGAGAATTGTAGAGTCCACGGACCCTGGTCCACAACCCTGCCGCGTCGGGAATTGAACCCTGGTCCCGGGCCGACTTCTGCTCCCGGGTCAGCCGCCTCTAACCAGTGAGCCACACCACTCCACTCCAACATAAAGCGCCTTTGTCACATTCTATTTTTCCTTCACACTTGCATTCTCCACATGCAGCAAGTATTTCTTCACTTAGGCTATAGAAGGCATGTTTTAAATTAATTTGATAGGACTAAAGAGCAAGGCAGACACCACCCCGGGCTCCCTCTTTCTGTCCACTCTACTGTCACATGTTCCGTCTGCTCTACTTAAAATTTTCCGTCTCTATGTCCACTCTCCTCCCACTTTGCCCACTATATCTGCTCCTGTGGAACTTTATCCTCTCTCTTTCTGTCGGACCTCATCATTCCCTCTGTCTGTTCCTTCTACTCCTCTCTGGTGGACTCGCACTTTCCCCTCTATTGGCTCCACTCTCTATCCACTGTAAACCATCGTGCTCTCTTCCGATGCCCACTGACCCCTTTCTCTCCCTTCTTCCATCACAGTTTCTCCCATCCCTGGGGCTCCTCTGCCTGTCCCCTCTCTTCCCTTGCACTGCTCTCGCCAGCTATGGCTCCTGCCAGACTCTACACAGAGATAGAGCACTGCAGGCGAGGAGACACAGACCCAAACAGGCAGTGGTAAAGGAGGCTGATAGTATGAATGGAGGACACCAGGATAAAAAAGGGGGTGGTGATGGACGGAGCATCTGAACCAATCAAACACTCACACCCAGTCAACAGATCTGGGTTTAATGCATCACCGTTCTTTAGCCCACTCTGCCACCCCAGTTCAGACATGACCGTATGCAAATCAGTCTGACCCTGTGCCTCATGGGAACAGTCCAGCCCGAACTGCCAAGCCATGCCTTCCCTGGACCGGAAACAAGCTTCCTAGGACCGGTTTCTGGCATTTCAGCCGTCTTCAGCTAGGCTTGCTTGAATCCAGTGGCAAAGTGAGCAAGGGACTCACGTCTGAGCATACCCTGCCAACTTATGGCGAACAAAGCGTTACAAAAGGGGGTGGACACCGGGAGGCACCCTTACCATGCTGCCACTGTCTTGACTCCCTTTGCAGCCGGACATTGAAAAAGCCACTGCATGTGGCATGCATTCCCAATTACAAGCCAGACTTAATGGTTTTGCCAATGCTTGTTGAACTTTAGTTTTTGTTCAATCATCAGTTTGACCTCATCTGTCACTCATTAGATGAGTCTATCTAGTTTGCCAAAGAGCTTTGTCCGTGCTTTAGAGAGCCTAACACACCAAAACCCCTCTCCATTAAGATGAGCGGTGACTCCAAGACAACAAACAGGCGCAATGAGGCCTCTGATGTCTCTGCTTCACTCAGGGAGGCCACGTCAGAAACAAATCATTAAATATCCGTCTAATTACTATTGTAGACAGAACAGTCCCTGCATACATTTTTTTTTCTCCAGAAAATATTTTTTAATAAGAAGCAATACACGGTTTAATACACAACAGTTCCACAATACGAACACAGTGACTCAGAACTTAAGACAGGGGTTTAGGAATAATGAGACTAGGAGGAGGCAAACAGCAGAACATGAATCGTGAATTAGAATGAATCACGCCTCAGTGTAACAAGCAGGTGTGTATATATGTGAATGTGTGTGTATACATATATATATATATTTTACAAAGTTATATATACACACACATGTGTATGTATACATATATATATATATTTTTCACAATGTGATCCTGCAGTTATCGAGTGCGCTCGACAGTGTGTGCTCAGCCCAGGGGTCGGATCCTGACCCAGTATTAATATTTAGAACACAAAGCTATGAGACAGTTGAACATAGAACAGAACTATTCCAAACTCAAAAATAATCCAAGTGCAAAAATGATAAATGAATTAAAGGAACATTTAAAAGATTGGCATGCCAAAGGATTGCTAAATGATGATGAGGTAAAGTTCTTGAACATTGATTTTCCAACTACACCCTGTATATATTTTTTACCTAAAATCCACAAGACTCTAATCAATCCGCCAGGTAGACCAATTGTCTCCTCATGCAGCTCTTTGTATGAAAATGTCTCAAAATATGTAGATACATTTCTTGCTCCAATTGCTCAATGCATGCCCTCCTACCTTAAGGACACAGGGGATTTTCTGAGGATCCTCATGGATGTAACTTGGAACCCGGAATATCTACTTGTCACGATAGATGTAGTATCGTTATATACATCGATAAGACATAGCATATGAGTGGAAGCCTGCCAATATTTCTTAAGGCAACGCAGCATCACGAAACTGAAACATATTTAAATGCTTTTTAAAATGATTGACATATGCTTGACAAACAACGTCTTTCTTTTCAACAAAGAACTCTATAAATAGGAATGCTGAACTGCGATGGGGATTTCATTTTCCCCAAATTATGCAAATATCACCATGGGCTGGTGGGAAAAGACAATTGCATGGGACAGCAACAACCAATCAGATCTGGATCGAATAATTCTATGGGTACGTTACATAGACGATTTGTTTATAATTTGGACTGGAACAGACTTGCAATTCCAAGAGTATTTCTCCAGACTAAATAATAATGACATTGGATTGCAGTTCACATGCTCCACAAGTAAAAAACACATTGACTTTTTTGATAGTAAGATCTATATCTCAGAAGGGAAAATCGAATCCACCCTTTTTCGGAAGAAAACATCCACCAACAGTGTGCTTCATGGCACCAGTTTTCACCCGAGAGCCCTGCTGAATAGCATACCATATGGAGAATTTATATGACTGAAGAGAAATTGTTCAAAACCAGATGATGCCGAAATCAAAATTCAGGAGAGCAAAGAAAGATTTGCATCACGAGGATACAAAGATCGTGTTCTAAAGAATTGTAAAAAGAAGGCGGACAAGAAGACAAGAGTATAAATTCTAACGGAAAAACCAAAAACAACAAAGAACAATGATCCCCCAAGATTTATAACTACCTACAGCAAAGAGAGTGGTAACATCTCAAACAAAATGAGGAAATATTGGCATTTTTAATATCAGGAGATCCTGATATAGGAGAACTCGTTGGCAAACAACCTTCAATAACCTACAGAAAGAACACTTCTCTCCAAGATCTTCTTGTGAAGTCATTTTCAAACCAAACAGCAAACGAACTGGCTGATAGACCAACGGAAGGGATTCCAACCCTGCACATCTTGTAAAGCATGTAAGATCGGCAAAAGTATGATGAGCATTGAAGAACCCAATGGTAAAATAATGCAAATTGATCAACAAATTACCTGCACCTCGAAAAATGTGGTATATGTAATAGAATGCAGATGTGGCATGAGATATATAGGCAGCACAACGTGCATGCTGAAAAAGAGAATCCTTGAGCATATCCGTGCAGTGAAGAACTCGAACATGCTGTATGCAACTGCCAAACATATAAGTACTTGTCAGAATGGAGACTGGAGAGCAATGAAATTCTATGGTTTGAAAATGCTGTCAAAAATGGAAAGAGGGGGCGACACTGTTTTTAGACTACGTCAAATAGAGACCCGCCATATCATTCGACTTCGAACTAAAAACCCTAGAGGCATGAACTTTGGAGAAGACCTTCACATACATCTAGAGTGACTGTGCAAAAGACCACCACAAGCTCAACTAAAAGGGTACTGAACCCGATACCAAAAGAAGATTAAATATGGAACTAGTCCTTTACTAAACAACGAACTAAAACTTTGCCCATGTGAATTAACATGTGACGAAACGTAATATACAATGTAATGTAAAAAACACACCAGTCTTTCTTTTTTCTTCACAAATTTTAAATATTTTGTTCCAAACAACGTATCCCATAATGCCACTTTAGGGCTAATATGGGCTAGTATTTAAATGGAAACTGTAGAAGGACTTACTGACCGTGACCAAAGCCTTGTTTGGCTGAAACGCGTCGGTGGGGTGAAGCGCTAATTAAAAAGGCTTCAGTAAAGTATCCGGTTGTGCCGCCTCTTTTGTGTTCTAAATATATATATATATATGTATTTTTTATATACATATATAAACACACACACATACACCCACATACATATATGTCCAATCCAATAAATCTTTATTCAGCTTTGTGTAAGCCATAAAAGCACAATAAACACACACATGATGTACATTAAAAATCACAAACTGTTGATAAATATTTAGTTGAAAAAAATGAATGATTACATTTAAAATATCTCAGCTGATCAAATACAGATGTGCAAATTATCACTGCCATAGGTTGTTCTGATTTTCAGTGCTACAGGAATAAAACTGATGATCGAACTACAGATGCATTCTGAGGGGAGTTGCTGTATAAAGCACATTGCATATTTATAACTTCTAATATTTAAAACTTTGAGTAAAGGGATATTGGGATAATGAATTGCTGTAGCTGGGATTTATACAATGTGTAAAATAGCATAAGATACTAGGTACTTTGGGGCATATTCAGAAGGAAGTGGCGATGCACGGCGTTAGCCTTCTTGGATTAACACTGCGCTCCGCCACTTCTGGAACAAAGGGCTGCACAGTATTTACAGGAATACGGTACAGCCTTGCGTTTACCCCTGCGCTGGCACTAATTTAGCTGCTTGGCGCCAACCCAGGTACCCTTGTGCCATAGTGCAAGGGTGCCCGCGTTCAGGGGCATGATTGTTTATGTGCAGGAAGGTGTCCCTTCCTGAGCATAATCTGAAATGGTGTTTTAAAACTTCTGTTTGCTGCTTCATGTGGCACACATAGAAGTTGCAAAACGTCATTTTTTAAATGATTGTTTATGTGCAGTAAGAAATGGCATTTTGCTGTTTATATGTGTGCTGCACAAATAGAGTTAATCCAGGGTAAGACTAGGTTTTCCCTGGTCTTAATTTTAGTGCTGCCTCATATTTATGGCACTCTTGTAAATATAGGGCAGCATCAACATCAATGGGGGTTGTGGTGGATTGTCCACCACAACATCCATTGCCCTCCCCTTTCACGCTAAGTATTGCGTGAAAGGCTCTGCCTTGAGAATAAGGCAAAGCCTCTATTGCCACCATAACGTTGAGAAAGGTAACATTGTGGTGGCGATAGGGGCTTGTAAATATTCCCCTTTGTTTTGTAGCATTCTCACATGGGCAAGCCAGGAGATTTCCAAACCAGGGACCTATGACTGGGAACGCAAATTAAAAATGTAAACTGTTAAAACTCAGTCGCATCAGATAAAGCATATGCTGTTTGTTGTGAACAAAAAGTAAATACAGTTTAACCCCTCCCATGCTAGTGACGGAACCGTTCCGTCACGAGCCTCGGGTGGGCTGTGCTGGTGACGGAACGGTTTCGTCACGGCCCGCTCGCCGCGCCTGCGCGGCGCGAATTCGGCGCCTGCGCTGAGCCTTCTGAAGAGCGGGCGGGGCCGTGACGGAACCGTTCCGTCACAAGCACAGCTCACCCGAGGGCCGTGACGGAGCGGTTCCGTCACGAGCACGGGACCGCCGCGCGGCCCCGCCTCCCCCTTAGCACTGCGGCGGAATAGCCGCCGCAGCAAAGGGGTTAATAGCATCAGACGGGCTCAACAACAAATATGCTTACACTGATGGTTTCAAGCTCTCTATAGCTCTTCAATGAAAAGTCAAAAAAGTTGTGCTTCACTGTTTGCTTGTTTGCACCGTCAATACATTCAGAGCGTGCAAATAATTCGGGAGTCTCCAGCATATCAAGGGTTTGTTGAACATACTTGAGCCATGGAATAGCTATCATGTTATCTAAAGACAGACAGTCCTTAATAACAGCTTTAGAGAAAGCTGTTTCACTCATGGCACACTATCCGTTTCAGCGTGACAAATAGCATTTGAGCAGGATTTCAGCAACGACAAAAGGCGGCAAATAAAATCCTTTTCAACTCTCTGAAGGGGTTTGAGGTTAATATAACCTCAACCTCGAGCCCCTAATGACCCCACAGGATACATTTAACCTAATATACCTCTAAAATTACCTTCGATGGGATTTTCCCCAGCTTTGCAACAAATATGCACTCTCTCTGACTCTCTGCAGAATTTACAAACTCTCAGGCGGACAGACCATCATGCCCAGTGAAGCTCTCTCCAACCCGAGCTGCATTGCCGGGTTGGAGAGAGCAGGTACCGGCTCCCAGGCTAACTGAGAGTGCAAATCATCAGCGCTCAGGCCAATGCTGACACTGCTTTCACCAGCATGAAATCAGCATCAGGATTGGTCGCAGTGAACTCTGGTAGCCTGTGCCTGCAGAAAAGAGGGACGAGATGCGGCAGGTGAGTGTTTTTTTTTAACCCCTTGGGTGCTAATGACGAGGTCAGCTCGTCATGAGCTACGGCGCTCCGGTGCTCATGACGAGCTGAGCTCGTCATGACCTTGCCCGTTCCGTGGAACGCTCGCATGCTGGGCTGATTCCCCTGCTGTGCTGAGCGTTCCATGGGAACGGGTGTGACCATGACGAGCTCAGCTCGTCATGAGCACCGGAGCGCCGTAGCTCATGACGAGCTGACCTCGTCATGAGCACCGGGGCGCTGTACGCGCCCTCCGCCCCCCAGCACAGCGGGGGAAACAGCCCCGCACGGAAGGGGTTAATTTGCCTCATCCATCCATACCCCCAGGGCTGGACTGGCTACCGGGCGTTTCTGTGTGCTGCCGAGCTGGGGGCTAATTTCTCTGTGGTGGGGGCTTATTTAGTTGATGGGGACCTGCGTGCGCTTTGGAATAAAAAAAGCAAAACGAATTTCGTTTTGCACACGCAGGTCCCCATCAACGAAATCAGCCCCCAGCTCAGCAGCACACACAACTGCCCGGTAGCCAGTCCGGCCCTGCATACCCCCTCTTCGAGCCACCCAGCCACTCTATCAACATGCCGGCCGCTACTGATGCCCAGATAAGTAAAATGAGTTACTCTCCCTAACTTAATGCTGCCTATGACATGGGTTCTAATCTTAGTTGCTTTCAGGCCACAGGTCATAACGAATGATTTAGTAGGATTAATATTTAGATCAAATTCATTCATAAAAAGGGTAAATCCATCCAGTAAGTATTGTAGACCATTTGCCGGCCTAGATAACAGAACGCATCATCGGCATTTAGTAAAACTGGTACTAGGTGGCTTCCTAACTGTGGCCAGTCTTTTACCATTACTGATTAACTTTTCCAGGCCTTTAATATAAAAGGAGAATACAAAAAAGTAGAACACACCCGTCATACCTTCTCGATTAGCCTATTTTATCTGTGCACTTGCCATTAGTGCCAAAGAGGACACTTGTAGGTTTGTCCTGATGTAATCATTTTACAAGGGAGATCAATGAAGAGTCAATCCCGCTGGTTTTATATATATTACACAATTTTACATGAGACAGAGTTTCCATAGGGAGGTTTTGTATTTTGCTAATGATTTTGGCAACGTTTGACGAATCATCGCAAAACTTTCCAAAAAAAAGTTAATCCACTTCAGCTCCTTCCTTGAAAGTTTCAGGATGATCCATCAAGGAAAGGGGGGAGGAGCAGGGAACAAGTGAAGGTCCCGGCTGAACATAATTATATCAAATTTGGCAGAAAGCTAGATCTTTACACAGAAAGCATGATTTTTGTGAATTGATGTACTCTGTTCAGCCATTTTCAATACATCAGCTTAAAAAAATGGATATACTCCCCGTGTCCTAAAAATAAACATTTTAAAAAGCATAAGAAGGCAGGGTAGGGGTACAGTGACCCCCTGAACCATGTGGGACTGAATGTTAAAAAATAAAAATCTGAGGGGATTTTTGCAGTCCTGCATGTGTCTCACAGGAGCCAGCAAGAGCTCTGGACTCCCACAGGAGTCCTGCGAATGCCTCTTTTGGGACACATGCGGGAGTAGAACAATACATCAAAATAAAAGGCCAAGCACAGTGGGGGGTAGGCCAGGCCTTGATGCCAACCTCATGCCTTACACATTTGAAGGCTGTATGTGGTGGGGCACTGGCTGCCTGTGGGGGTCGGCTGCAAGGCCAAGCCACAGGCCAGGCGCTGCGGCCAACCCCAGGCCAATCACAGCCTTCGGTTGGCCACCCGTGAGGGTTGGATGCAGGCCCTGCAGCCAACTCCAAGCTGCACATGGCCGGAGTCCATGCGTGGCAGGGGGTCAGATTCCCGTGGTGGTTGGAGGCAGGGCGTGGCTGCAGACCAGCCCTGCAGCCAACCCTATGCTGAGCACGGCCAAAGGCCATGTACAGTGTAGGGTTGGTTTTCTGTATCTGTTAGAAATGGGGGTCTCTATTTGGCAATGGTTTGCACCTTTGTCCAGGTAGGACCCTTCTTCCTAGTCAGGGTAAGGAGTATACACCTCTAAAATAACCTCTGCTCACCCCCTTGGTAGCTTGGTACGAGCAGACAGGCTTAGCTCAGAGGCAGTGCGTAAAGCATTTGTGCACACATACTGTAATACTGTGAAAAAACTACAAATGGGCACCACACCAGTTGAGAAAAATAAGTAATCTTTATCTAAACCAAAACAATACCCAAAACGACAAAAATCCACAATACAGTACTAGAAATATTATTCTGAAAAGGTAGAAACAATTCTGTTCCAAGGAGATGTTGGATGCAACACTTTTACACAAAGTACCTTGGATGCAACAAAAATGCAAGCAAAAAGAGCCGCAGGGAAGGTGATGCATTCGTTCCTTACACTCAGGGAAGGTGATGTGTTGGTTCCTTGCTCTGGGGGAGGTGATGCATCGGTCCCTTACTGCTGCGCAGGGGAGGTGATGCATCGGTTCCTTGCCGGAGAGGAGGTGATGCATTGATTTCTTACTGCGTGGGGTGGTGATTACTGTGTCCTCCAACGAAATGGCAGACTTAACACTTCGATGCAATGCGTGAAATCCAGAATGCTGCGATGCGTGAAGACCCGGGGTGTACTGAGATGATTTCAGCCGCGTCCCTTCAATGTATCGGTTCTTCCACAACAGGGCTTGCGTCTGAATTAGTGCGGTGATCTTGGACGTCGGAGATCAGTGCACAGGATTCGTCGCACAGCAGACACTACAGCCACAAGCAGGTGCTGCGTCGATTCTTCGTCGGCGGCGATGCAACGGAAAATTCTTCTTGCCCTGCTCCGATACGTCTGAAACAGGCGATGCGTCGATTTTCACAGTTCTTGCAGTTTCCAGTCCCAAAACAACCTCCAGAGGTCATGAATACTGGCAGGTACCTCTAAGCAGGTCAGAACTCCCAGCAAAGGAGTTCAGGGGGGACTGGGAGAGAAATATTTGTGTCCCTGAGACTTCAGAACAGGAGGTAAGCTCTATATCAATCCCTTGAAGATCTTCCTCAAGAAGGTAACACAGCACACAGCCAAGTCCTTCTCCTTTCCTTGGCAGAAAGTAACCTCTGCAGGCCAACCCCAGACAGCAAACAGCACAGGGGCAGTATTCCTCCTCAGTTTCTCCAGCTATTCTCCTTGGCAAAGGTTCCTCTTGATTCCCAGTAGTAATCTTTGAAGTCTTTTCTATCCTCTTGATTCCCAGTTGTAATCTTTGAAGTCTTTTCTATCCGTGAGACTCTACTTCAAGTCCTTGGAGAAAACTCTAACAACAGGATGATGAAAGCACATTGCCGTCCTTTCCCTGCCCAAGACAGAAGCAATCACTGCAGGCCAACCCCAAGAGCACACAGCACAGGGGCAGTACTCCTCCTCCAGCTTTCTCAGTTCTTCTTCCTGGCAGGTTCCTTAATCCAGCAGTAATCTAAAGTTTAGGGGTCTGAGTCCCACTTGTTATACCACAAACGCATTTGTTCTCTGGTGG
This sequence comes from Lissotriton helveticus, assembly GCF_964261635.1. Lineage (NCBI taxonomy): Eukaryota > Metazoa > Chordata > Amphibia > Caudata > Salamandridae > Lissotriton > Lissotriton helveticus. Next base: position 1,361,194,250 of record NC_136057.1, read on the forward strand.
CAAATAAGCTCTTTGCCCAGCCAAAACAAGTTCTGTCCTCTCTGGTGCAGCTTCCTGGCAGGAGGTGGAGACAGCATTTTGTGAGGCAGACCAGGAGTATTCAGGTGCAAGGAAATCTCCTCTTCTACTCTAAATGCAGCCCAGGTCTATTCAGCCCAACCCTGATTCTTCCAGGAAAGGTAGAACACATATCACCCCCGACCACGGTGGCTGTCTGAGCGAATGCACATCCCCAGCCTCTGTCACTCCAAAGACAGGCAGTCAATACACAAACCAGCAGAGGCACACAGGATGCCTTAGCAAGAAAATACCCAATTTCTAAACGTGGTATTTTCAAACACACAATATAAAAATCATCTTTACTAAAAGATGCATTTTTATATTCTGAGTTGAGGCGTACTAAACTCCATCTTTCCATCTTGTCCAAATGGGAAGCTATATTCATAAGATGTTATAAATACCCTCCCATTCTATCCTATGGGACAGATAGGTTTTCAATAGTGAAAAACTAAATACACTCTATTTCACTATCAGGACATGTCACACACCTCAGTACATGTCCTACCTTCCACATAAACTGCACCTTGCCCATGGGGCTACCTTGGGCCTTCCATAGGTGTGACTCACATGTAATAAAAGGAAAGGTTAGGGCCTGGCTAGTGGGTGCACTTGCCAGGTCGACATGGCAGTACTAGACTGCCCACAGACACTGCAGTGGCAGGTCTGAGTTACATTTACAGGCTGCTCATGTGGGTGGCATAATCAGTGCTGCAGGCCCACTAGCAGCATTTGATTTACAAGCCCTGATTCTTTTTTGCATAATTTATTCGTCACTCTATGCCTGAAAGGGTATTTATTTTTACTTATACTGGGTACTCCCTTGTGTCTGGACAAAGCCATACCTCTCTGAAGAGCTCTAATTAGAGCAAACACTGTGTCAGGGGTTGCTTTTATTCATTTCAGGTTGGCTTGGTTGGTATTTTACCAATTCAAAGCTGTAATATTGTGCCTAGAGTGATAAATGGCTTTTGTCGTTTTACAGCTCGGCAAGGACAGCACTGTGCTAGTCCTATGCTTAAAAACTTTGCTGTAGAAATGGCAAAAGACTTTGTCCATTTCTATCTTGGCGTGGATAGCACTGTGCTAATCCTACGCATAATGACTGTGATACCAGCAATGGCCAAGGATTGCGGAAAAATGGCCTTCCGGCAGTTAAACGCATTTGTTGAAACATCTCATGCTTTTCATCCTGCCCAGTCCGGATTCCGTGCATCCCACAGCACGGAATCGGCTTTGGTGGAAATTTCAGAGGCTATTAGGGACTGTTTGGACAATGGCGGCAGAGCGGCTCTAATATTATTGGACCTCTCTGCCGCGTTCGATACGGTACCCCATCAGCTTCTTCTATCACGCTTGTCAGCCATTGGTGTTACCGGTTTGGCTCTTGAGTGGCTGACCTCCTTTCTTTCCTTTCGGTCTCAGCAGGTCTGGCTACCTCCTTTTACATCATCTGCCAAGCATCTCTCAACTGGGCTGCCCCAGGGTTCAACTTTGAGTCTGTTGTTATTTAATATATACTTGACCCCCCTGATTATTTTAGCCGAACAACTGGATGCTAAAATAACAGCCTATGCAGACGACACACAGCTGCTGTTTACTTGGCCTGATGCAGACTTAGACACTGCCATGGTTCAGACCTGTCTTTCTTCTGTTTTCAATTGGTTTGCTTCCGCCCAGTTGAAATGTAACTAAGACAAGACTGAAATTCTTCTCTATGGGCAGTTTTCACCACACTTTAGAGATTCGCTATGGCCTGTTGGTTTTCCTCCCCGCAGCTAAAAATCTTGGGGTGTGGTTTGGGGAGGACTTAAAATTTGAGGCCCACATTAAGAAACTGACGTGTGGCTGTTTCGGGACTCTTAAGGCTCTTCGAAAAAAATGTCCTCTACTTCCCAGAACAGCGAGAGAAATAGCTAGAGCACTTATTCTATCAAGTCTTGATTATGCTAATGCCCTATTGTGCAGCTCTTCTGCTTATCTGATTAATCGTCTCCAGATAATTCAAAATGCAACTGCCAGGCTCCCGTTTAACAGCTCTAGGCGAACTAGTGTCCGGCACCATTTGTGCAGCCTGCACTGTCTTCCAATTGCTCAACGAATTATCTTTAAGTTACTCATTTTCGCCCGCAGAGCCATTTATAATCAAGGCCCTCTTTATTTGAGGAAACGCTTCTCCTTCTACCGTCCTAATCGGCCTTTGCGCTCCGCCACCCAATATCAGCTGGTGGTTCCACGCTTTCAGCGCTGCCGTTTAGGAGGCCAATCCATTGGTGTTAAAGCTACCTTTGCCTGGAACTTTCTTCCTCTGGCCCTCCGCTCTAACCCAAATTAGCTACTTTTCAAAAAAGCACTTAAGACTCATCTGTTTAAATTAGCATTCTAAGCACTGCTCTTCTTCTATAACATCTGGCCTTGAGTACTTCACTTCGCGCCAGGATACTCTAGTAGTAATTGCGCGCGCTATAAAACCCCATATAACATAACATAACATAACATAACATAGAAAAGCAGACATTTGAGGTCAGCAGATCTAGAGTGTCGCTGGTCTTGAGAGTACTCCATACAGGAGCTGCATTCCACTTAAACTTGAGAATGACCCAGAGTTCTCAGCTTCTTTTTTGCATAATGTATTCATCACTCTATGCCTGAAAGGGTATTTTTTTGACTTATACTGGGTGCTCTCTTGTGTCTGGACAAAGGTATACCTCTCTGAAGAGCTCTAATTAGAGCGAAACACTGTGTCAGGGGTTGCTTTTATTCATTTCAGGTTGGCTTGGTTGGTATTTTACCAATTCAAAGCTGTAATATTGTGCCTAGAGTGATGAATGGCTTTTGTCATTTTACAGCTCGGCAAGGACAGCACTGTGCTAGTCCTATGCTTAAAAACTTTGCTGTAGAAATGGCAAACGACTTTATCCATTTCTGTCTCGCAATGGATAGCACTGTGCTAATCCTACGCTTAAAGACTTTGATAGAAAAGCAGATATTTGAGGTGAGCAGATCTAGAGTGTCGCTGGTGTTGAGAGTGCTCCATACAGGCGCTGCTTTCCACCTAAACTTGAGAACTACCCAGAGTTCTCTGCTTCTTTTTTGTATATATATATATATATATATATATATATATATATATATATATATATATATATATATATATATATATATACATACACACACACCACACTACCTGAACTTTACACAGGAAGCTGGGAGGTCTGGTTATAAAAGGAGATCATAAAACATGATCTGCTGCACCATCGCCTTACTTGCTAAGCCCACGCCTGGGACGGTTGTCCTCTGTCAACACTGAAGGCAGACCTGCTGTGCCTCATGAGGTCTCAGGACAGGTCCTGGACATCATATTGTCAGGACAGGCATAGACTCCTACACACACCTACCCACACACGCACACACACACATTCACGCACGCAAGCATGTGTGCGCACACAAATACACACACTATCAATCACTAAATTCCGAACTATAACGTCCCTTTAACCTTTGGCTGGTTCCATGTGTGTGTGTGTATATATATATATATATATATATATATATATATATATATATATATATATATATATATATATATATATCCCGATATGGCAAAGTACGGCAGGACGAAGGTAACTGTAACAATTATTTTAATCGTGAAATCGTTCCAGTGGATATTCTTCATTTAATCAACATGCACCCGAATGCCATTATGGGATTTGTAGTTAATGCTTGGACAATAAGTACTTGCGAATATTTATATGGCGGCTTTTGAAACCAAATTTAGCCATAATGAGGTTGCACCATTCTTTGAATCCATCTCCCACTGGTCCAGATATATTGATGACATCTTTTTTATCTGGACCAGTGGGAAAGTTTCCCTCATGGAATTCTTGGAGTGGATTAACCTCACGGACATGAATTTAAAGTTCACAGCTCAATTTGATGAGAATAAGGTTGAATTTCTTGATTTATTAATTAAACATCAGGATAACAAATTAATAGTTGATCTTTTTGTGAAGCCCTCCGCTCGTAATACGCTACTCCATTTTAACAGTTTTCACCCCTGGAGTCAGCGTCAGAGCATTCCCTTTTCACAATTTTTGCGAGTAAGGAGGAACTGCACTAACCTAGCAGATTTTGATCAACAGGCCATTATAATGAGACAGAAATTCATCAATCGTGGATATCCACAAAGGTTTATAAGGGACTCTTTTAAAAGAGCGAGATTCTATGACCGCGATTATAGTCTGAGAACAAAACCACCCAAAGAGAAAAATGAATTAGTCTGCATTACCAAACACTCAACTCTTGACAGTACAGTAAAACAAATCATTAATGCCAACTGGCATATTCTCAATTCCAACCCCACGGCAAATGGAAAATCGGCTAAGCCTCTGTTTGCATATAAGAGAAACAAGAATATGAAAGATCTAATAGTACATTCACGTTTTACCAATAATAATGTCCAGTCTGAGTTTGTTCAAAGATCGATGTTTGGTAACTTCCCTGTTAAGGGTACTGTTAAGTGTTCATCCTGCAAATCCTGTGATGCAATCCTGGAAGGTGAGTTCTTTGAACACAATGGATGCCGCATGAGTGCCAATGACATGTGGAATTGCAAGACTGCCAATTGCATTTATTTCATTCTGTGCCCGTGTCATCTTGGCTACGTTGGGGAAATGTCAAGACCAATTCAAACAAGGTTGACAGAACATCGCTCTGCGATACGCACTAATAATATTGCGGCACCCCTAGTCAGACATTTCCAAGAAAAACAACATAAGCCTGATGACTTCAAATGGCGTATTATAGAGAAAATCAGGCTTCCAGAAAATAAAGGTGGCTGTAAAGTTAGAAAAAAGAGAGAAGTTTTTTGGATTTTCAGTCTGGGTACCTTCAAAAACGGGTTAAACAGTGAAATCCCGTGGGAGAATGCTATTCTTTGATCTGTAATTTTCGGTCCAAATAATAGATGTGGTTTCCACATCAATCTGTATCATTGTTCCTTTCTAACTGAAATCGACTTTAAGCTATATTTATTAGTTAGTGGGCATAATATATATTAAATAATATTGCAATATACTCATGGATTCTATTTGTATTAAATGAGGTCATTATAAAATATTTTTCTGATCTCTTGTCCCATTTAGATTCACTCTTCTTTAGATTGAAAACGTATAAATGGAACTGGATATTTGATTCCTTTTTAGAAATACAGGATAGAATAATATGTAGGATATTCTCTATTTATCGAATTATTGTTTTTAATTTTTCTTCGTAATTTAATTTTCATTTGTTTTGTCCTTCATAACAAGTATAGAGTAACTTTTCTCTTTTTTGAGGGTTACATCGGACAGTCCCTCTTTTATGTCTGCGGCCACATCAACATTAGACCGTTCTTTAGTAAGACGAGAAACTCAGGAACACCGAGACCAGTAGTCCTGTTTCTATTTCCCCTACCTTACCAGGTGTAGGCGTTCATCTAATCTCAGATGAGGTATTTATTCCATCTGCCGAGTTCGGCAAAATTGATCATTCCTTCGCCCCTCCGCTCTTGTGACGGACCTGCACATCGTGATTCTGCTATGTAGAGAGCACTACCCTGCTGCTACTTTGAATTTTAAAGGTAAGCGTTCTTTGGAACGGGTTCCTTCCCTCCCCGTTTGAAACTTTTGTATTGCGGCTAATATTAAGACAATAACCGATTCACGAGCCGTTTTTGCTTTACGTTTTTCTTATTTATTTAATAAAACACATGCCTGACGGGCTCCGCCTTCCGTTTCTTATTCCCTTGTTTTTAGCTTATTTGGAGGAGGCCTTTTAAAGAATCGGTATATGGTGAATATAAAGCATCGCGCAACATTAGCACGCTGTTGCATAGAGGACACAGCTTCACTCTTAAAGGTACATCATCTCATGTTAGGGCACTTCTTTCCCCTAAAAAAAAGGGTTCTATCGGGCTATTTTGGTCCTGAATTGGTTGTATTTTGATACTTTTACAGGAATTCCAATATAATATCTATCAGCACTTGTGGATACCACCACTTCCTTGGCTTGCCATTTAAAAGCATTGCCGTTCCTCTCACTTTGTTATATCAGGTATGTGGGCAATTGATTTTATATCAGCCGTCCTTGTGTGTTTTTTACATGTTAGTGCGGGTTCATTATAACAACTACGAGATCATTACGGTATTAATCTCGACCGTGTTACTAGACGTGTTTTTTGAGTACCAAACTATATATAACTTAAGTTAGGTTTAACAACCTTGCGGGGACATTTCTTTTGCATAAATGTTTTATTTATATGGCCGACTTTCATCGTTCTACATGCCCTGCAATTGTGTACTTATGTGGCACCTATTGTTTTGGTAATCCATACTGCACCGATATTGGACAGGTTGCATATATGGGACTGCAGACTGAATTTGGGTATTTTATATATTGTAGGATTATATCCTTTGTGGCCAATATTTGGTGGAGGTTCTAGGATCTCATCGCATGTTTTCTGCATACAAGTCCTGTAACGTGTCTCAAACAGTGAGTTTAATCGAATAAACATGAATAAAACTATCGAATGCCTATATAGAAATATATTGTTCCAATGAAATGATATAAATACCATAGAATTATTTTAAGTATCCCTACACTGTAAATGATGTTTTTGTGATGAGTGTCATTATGTCACTGTTCGCATCTTTTTAATCTTTATCTAGTTTGGTTTTGAGTACTGCGTAATCTGTTTTTCGACTATGGCTGTATCATGTTTTTTGCCGTGGAAACAAGATAAGAAATTAAATAAATTGCCAGCGAAAATGTTTCTCCCTTTTTAAAGAAAATAGATGTACTGTTTCTAAAAAGACATTATTTTTCAATATGTGATTTTTTATGTCTTGTTTTATTATGTGGAATATATTGTAATAGAATTTTCTTTGATACATATGTTTCAGATATCACTGTGTTTCTCCTGAAGAAGGCGTTGTCCACGCCGAAACGCGCATCGAGTTTCACGCACTATAGTGTTGTTTTCTTCTTCTGATACCAATGATATTATTTTATAGGAATGTTATTTACATGATCAAGTAATAAATGTATAAATTGTATGTTTTTTAACTAATTTTTAGCATCATACGGTAGTTGTCAGTCAGTTACATGTATGATTTTTAATTGTGCTTATTAAAATCATGATTACTTACATTTTAATTTTCCATGTATGATTTTTTGTTGTCAATTTATATTACTTGTTTGCCCATTTGGTTGACTGCCTAGGGTTTTGTTCACACGGTTTTATCCCTACCCTAGGAGTTCATTGACCCCAGTGTTCAGGGGGGCCTTGTTTTTCTCAATCCCAATAAGTACTTAACACCTTGGCTGCGGTGCGAATTCCGCCGCGGTGTTAGACATTGCATTCGCGGGTGTGGCTCAGACGGCCCCCGGCTGTCGTGCGCACACACCCACCGTAACTCATGACGGCCGGGGGCCGTTATGAGCACAGAAGGGGTTAAAGATCATGGAGATTGGTGCACGTAGTTTACATTTATTGGATCAAGAGCAACCAATGAGAGTGAGGGTAGACTCATATTAACAACAACTGTTTGAACATTCAAGGACCAAGGCATTGAGAAAGACAAAACGCGTCTGCCACAAATAAATAATGGATACAAACCTGCTGAGTGCTCCTGCTTCTCTTGTGAGATTTTTGGTGGATATAAAAACCCAACTATATATATATATATATTTATATATATATATATATATATATATATATATATATATATATATATATATATATATATATATATATATATATATATATATATATATATATATATATATCCCGAAACCCGTATGGCGAGAATGGCAGAAGACTAAGCTGGGAGGGCTTGACTCAGTTTGCTGCTACCGGCCACAATAAATATGGTGAAAACAACATTGGGCGTAGTGTCTTCACTCTGCGAGCAGTTAATTAGGATATGTAGTGGCCCGCTCTGGCCACGAAGACACCCCACTGCAGGAAGAGCAGGTCCATGTGCCTTTGACCTTCGAGACACACACAAGGAACAACGTGCCGTTTTGGTGGGCCAAATTAACCAGCAAGCTGGCCTAGCTTGTAACAACGACCTGATGGAATTTATTTATGGAGGAAAAGGCACTGCGGCATCCACTATGGAATATGAACACTTACCTGGACTACGGGAACCAGAATGCACAGCATAGACACGCCCAGGGGGGCGGTATCAAGAACTTAACCCACGTGTGAAGTAAAGTGCAAAGCTGTTCCTTCCCCATTACTAAGCGGTGACCAAGGGAAATCTTTCCCGAAACGCCTATGGCGAGAATGGCAGAAGACTACGCTGAGAGGGCTTGACTCAGTTTGCTGCTGCCATCCAAAATAAATATGGTGAAAACAACATTGGGCGTCTTTACTCTGCAAGCAGTTTCTTTTGGATATGTAGTGGCCCGCTCTGGCCACGAAGACACCTCACTGCAGGAAGAGCAGGTCCATGTGCCTTTGACCTTCGAGACACACACAAGAAACAACGTGCCTTTTTGGTGTGGACCAAATTAAGCAGCAAGCTGGCCTAGCTTGTAACAACGCCCCAATGGAATTTATTTATGGAGGAAAAGGCACAGTGGCATCCACTATGGAATATGAACACTTACTTGAACTTCAGGAACCAGAATGCACAGCATAGACACGCCCAGGGGGGCGGTATCAAGAACTTAAACCAACTGTGAAGTAAAGTGCAAAGCTGTTCCTTCCCCATTGCTAAGCCAGTGACCAAGGGAAATCTTTCCCGAAACACGTATGGCAAGAATGGCAGAAGACTACGCTGAGAGGGCTTGACTCAGTTTGCTGCTGCCAGCCAAAATAAATATGGTGAAAACAACGTTGGGTGTGGTGTCTTCACTCTGAGAGCAGTTTCATTTGAATATATTTATAGTTAAGGCAGCTTTTAAATAGAGCGTTTTTGGTTTGCTAATAACGTTGGACCTGTTTGAGGAATCTTCACAAACCTTTCTCAAAAAAAGTTTATCCACCTCAGCTCCTTCATGGAAAGTTTCGGAGTGGTCCATCAAGCGGGGGCCGAGGAAAAAAGGGGTTCCAAAATAAAAAAATCCCCAGGTCTTTTCCATAGACCTTTTTAAAATGGGCTGCAGCAAAAACCGCTGAACTGAATTACACCAGATTTGGAAGGAAGCTAGATCTTGGTCTGCAGATTGTGCTTTTTATGATTTGGTGTAAATCCGTTCAGTTGTTTTTGAGAAATTTAGGGTAAAGAATATTTGTATAATTTGACAGTTGAGCCCGCAAGAGTTTCTGTAGACTCTCGAGGGAGAGCCAAAATAGAGCATTCTGATTGGCCCGAGGAGCTTTATTTCCATTGGGCATCTTACTACAGCAGGAGACAGACTCCGGCAAGAGCTAGCGCTCTGATTGGCTACCTGCAACATGAGAAAAATGTTGCTGCCAGCCATTACAGGACTCAAAGACTTAGTCCCCTGTACTGAAGTAAAAAGAAAGAAAATACTATAAGGGGGCAGTGTAAGGATACCCTGACCACCTTGGGGCTACAGGAGTGACCCATAGGGACCCACACCATGGCCAAAAAAGAACTGCAAAAATGCTGCGATCCTGTGAAACTTTTGAGTGAATGACAAAAAAATGCCTGCAGGGCTGCATTTAAATTACCTATGCCCGGAGGCTGATTTCATAAAGGAAAGGGGAATGTGTGGCCCCCGTCCCTGAGACGCCAGAGACCCCGAGCTGCCCACTTCAGGCCCAAAATGAGTTTATCTGGGGACGGGGTAACCCGTCGGCTGCACTTCTCTCAGTGTCGGAGGCTACTGGTAGTGGTAGTGCAGGAGGGAGGGTCTGTGGTAGTCCGCACCAGTTATAGTTAGCCGCACTAACTATAATCACTTATATATGACATCACTGATGATATCATCCAAGCTTCATTTTCCCGCATATTGCTCTATAAATTACTATGGAAATAGTGGCCTGATAGTAAGTACAAATAGGTTCAGGAGAAAATCAGTCATCATTACTGCCATCACTGATACAACTCTGTTAGGTGTAGAAAGCATGCATTATGTGCAACATTGACCGTATACAATACACTTTACAGCTAGCATAGTTCACATTAACAATCAACCACAGATATATAGGAAACTCTCATTTAGTACTGTGTTAACCTGTATACAACTGTTCAGAGAGCGCCAAGTTCCTAAAAAAGATAATGTCCTACTGCGGACAGCTTTTATCTGTATCTGACCCCTGAAACTCACCAAACCTACACTGAGAACTGAAGTTGATATCAGTAGCGACTGGGTACGCTAAACAGTGCTTACTCTATGGAGAGATTTTACTCTACACCGTACCATTTGCAAACAGTGAAACTTTCATGAGAAATGCACCACAGAGTATTAAAAAGTATCTACTAAGAACAGTGTAGACTCTATGCAACAGTTGTCAAAAAAGACACTGTTTGTTAAAAATAACCTAAATTTCAGGGTGCTAAATATCATACTACCTGTGCCCTTCATACTGTGGTGAAAACCCTTCTTTTCAAGCAAAACAAGCACATACACTCAGTATAGTACCTGTTGCTTGCAGTCTCCTAAGCTATGTAGAAATTGTCATGCTGACATGGTTCAGGCAAATAACTCAAGGCTGCTTGCAAAAGTTAATATCACCGCCGCACAACATGCGGTTCCGTGGCTGTCTTTGGTGATAGCATTACGGGACTACCAGGCGAGTGGCAGAATGGGGGAAGCCACCTTTGACACACCCATGTAAGATAAACTTTATTGAACAAGGAAGTGCTGCCAGCTCACATGAGTTTGATTTGGACTACCAATCCCAGGATACATTGCTGATACTCACCTGAGTTTGATTGTATTGATTGTAAGCAAAAGTAAAGGGTATTTATTGGCAAGTCACGCGTTGGCACTTCTTTGTTTGCAGCGAACCTCTGATGAAGGCGGAGCCAGAAACGCGTCAGGTGCTGCGGGCGCAGGCTGTGTGAAAGACCTTCCCTGACCCTATGAACGCCTAATGAGAGTGCACCCTGCAAGTGGCAGTTTGTGGACCTTAATGTATTCCGGCCAGCCAGGTCGGGGGGAGCACCGCCGCACAACATGCGGTTCCGTGGCTGTCTTTGGTGATAGCATTACGGGACTACCAGGCGAGTGGCAGAATGGGGGAAGCCACCTTTGACACACCCATGTAAGATAAACTTTATTGAACAAGGAAGTGCTGCCAGCTCACATGAGTTTGATTTGGACTACCAATCCCAGGATACATTGCTGATACTCACCTGAGTTTGATTGTATTGATTGTAAGCAAAAGTAAAGGGTATTTATTGGCAAGTCACGCGTTGGCACTTCTTTGTTTGCAGCGAACCTCTGATGAAGGCGGAGCCAGAAACGCGTCAGGTGCTGCGGGCGCAGGCTGTGTGAAAGACCTTCCCTGACCCTATGAACGCCTAATGAGAGTGCACCCTGCAAGTGGCAGTTTGTGGACCTTAATGTATTCCGGCCAGCCAGGTCGGGGGGAGCACTGCCGCACAACATGCGGTTCCGTGGCTGTCTTTGGTGATAGCATTACGGGACTACCAGGCGAGTGGCAGAATGGGGGAAGCCACCTTTGACACACCCATGTAAGATAAACTTTATTGAACAAGGAAGTGCTGCCAGCTCACATGAGTTTGATTTGGACTACCAATCCCAGGATACATTGCTGATACTCACCTGAGTTTGATTGTATTGATTGTAAGCAAAAGTAAAGGGTATTTATTGGCAAGTCACGCGTTGGCACTTCTTTGTTTGCAGCGAACCTCTGATGAAGGCGGAGCCAGAAACGCGTCAGGTGCTGCGGGCGCAGGCTGTGTGAAAGACCTTCCCTGACCCTATGAACGCCTAATGAGAGTGCACCCTGCAAGTGGCAGTTTGTGGACCTTAATGTATTCCGGCCAGCCAGGTCGGGGGGAGCACCGCCGCACAACATGCGGTTCCGTGGCTGTCTTTGGTGATAGCATTACGGGACTACCAGGTGAGTGGCAGAATGGGGGAAGCCACCTTTGACACACCCATGTAAGATAAACTTTATTGAACAAGGAAGTGCTGCCAGCTCACATGAGTTTGATTTGGACTACCAATCCCAGGATACATTGCTGATACTCACCTGAGTTTGATTGTATTGATTGTAAGCAAAAGTAAAGGGTATTTATTGGCAAGTCACGCGTTGGCACTTCTTTGTTTGCAGCGAACCTCTGATGAAGGCGGAGCCAGAAACGCGTCAGGTGCTGCGGGCGCAGGCTGTGTGAAAGACCTTCCCTGACCCTATGAACGCCTAATGAGAGTGCACCCTGCAAGTGGCAGTTTGTGGACCTTAATATATATATATACATACATATATATATATCCGTTTTCCTTCCTCCGAAAGACATACATATATATGTGAAAGAAAGTCCAATTGGTCGCACACTGCTTGTCCTATCAGTGTGTTACCCCAAAGCATTTATATATATATGTCGATTTCTAAAATCTATATACTTTTTTCCTTGAACTGTTCTGACACTAGTCTGGCATTCTTCGATAACATGTTATGTACATACATTTCTTAATTATATACAGATTTTAATTTGATGCTAGGATGCACTTGTTACTGAATAAGGTCCGATTTTCCATTTGGCATTATTTTTTAATCTGACACTTGTCACTTATTCAACATGGCGGTATGGAACAGTCTGTCTTTTATTTTTATTTTTCACTTGGGCATGTGTTAATTCAAACCATCTGTGTGTGTACTATAAATTGATGGTGCATTCTGGGGCGCGCCATGTGATCAAGCTCCTTCGCGGAGCGAAACGCTTCGTGGACTGACATTATGTCTACCATTCCATCTTGTGTGCAATAAATCAACTCTGCCTTTTCACTTGAAAGACTATTGTTGCTTCCTGATTGCTGTTGACGTTTGAAGTTATTTACGAGGTCCTTACCTGGCTGTTCTCGCCTTGTAATGGCGAGCAGGAACATCGTTGAATATATATATATATCTATATGTGTGTGCTAATGGATCTATGTGTATATGTATGTGTATATATATATATATATATATATATTCACTTGAACAATTAAAGGTTACAGGGATGTTATAGTTAGGTTCTGAATTTACTCACACAGGACCATAGAAATTCAGAAGGTATAGTTATGGTTAGCTGACGAAACTATAACTCTTGCCCTAAGGTAACTGTAACTTGCGCCCCTACCATGCACATTTTTCTCCTCAATATTAGCACTGCAAATGTTACAGGGATATTATCAATTCTGTATTTCAAATGATATCATGAGTGTTGTAATATGTGGGGTAATTAGTAGTGCATGGAGAGAGTGGGAGTCATAGTTATCTTAGAGCAAGAGTTATAGTGGTGCGGCAGTGGTTGCCTGCAGGGTCTGGCCTTCGGTCAGGCCCTGCATCCAAACCTCTATGAGCACCCTACCATGCATGGCCTTCAGTTTTAAAAATATATATTTTTATTGGCATTTATAATCATAAATGAGAACATTCATAAGGAGAAATTCAAGATGTAGTAGCTTTTTTTCTTTTGTCCTCATATCACTATTGTTTGCAAAGTTGAGCCTGACATCCGACCTGTACCACTCCAGGCTATCTGCAATATCACATGTATTCCTGCGTACCAGCCCGCCCAGTTTCCTGGTTGCTAGTTCCACACAGGTGTAATCATAGGACACGAGGGATTAAGTTGGTATTATACCATTGCAGTTCAAAAATTCATCCCAGATCTTAAAATGTGTACCAGTCTCGAGTCCTATGTCCATTTTGCAGATAGTTTTAACCACCTGGAGCCAGTCCGACCCATGACCCAGAGTCTGTCCATTTTTTTACAAATGTCTCTCCTAGCGAGAAGGATCAGATAAAAGAGTAGGGCCCACCTGTTTGCCGATAGGGGCAAAGTCGGCTGATCCTCCAAACCTATCATGATCAGAGTTAAGCTCATTTTATATTAGTGCAGCAGATTTTGTTTATTACTTTCTCAATCAAAGACGAATAGTCATGTAACAGGGGGCATTCAAAAAACATTTGCCGCCCATCTGCACTTAGCACACTACATCTATGACATCTTGGGGCTTCAGCTGGGGCAAAATAATTCTTCCAAAAAGTTAGACTGAAGACGCTCAAGGCAGCACTCATCCTTTGGGTAGGAGTAAGGAACATACTTGGAATGGGGTACTTTTCGGATGGTGCACCAATATGGGACTCACCAGGTACACCAGAATGCCTGCAAGACCAGTTAAGTGTCCCATTAAGGAGGACGGGAATCAATCTATGGGGGGACCTCATGGCGACGAAAGAGGTGGTGCCATTGGAAATCTTGACGGCAAAGACAGGGGGGGTCCCTCTCAATGTTTAAATACTTGCAGTTGTTATCCTGGGGAGGCAAACAGGATTAAGATTGGAGGACTCTGGGAGTTTGAAAAGAAATTACAGAATGAGGCCCTGAAAAAGAAGGAAGTTACAGACTGGTACCGGACTCTGGTGTTCTTCGAAGAAAAGAAGCTGAAAGCACCACATGAGATCTGGGTTGGTGCTAACCAGATGAGGGAGCCACAGAGAATGTGGCAACTTTCTTTCAAATTTCTGTATAGGGTGGTCAAGCCAGCAAATCTGAAAAGGAACCATTTTTTCACTAGGCTATATTGCACACCAAACAAATTGGCAAAATTCATAATAGCTGAAGATGTAGTAGCTAACAAACACAGTATATATAATGTCCATCTGTTCGGGCATTTGGCCTTTAGCTGGATACATTCCATGCAGTACAAAGATAGGCAGTTAAACAATAAATGTAAGCAATTAGTACGCATGTTACTCCATGTATTCCATCACAGTGTGTGGACTGAGCCCACCCACCCCATCCAGAGTTTTGGTTGTGCATATGCTACACCTATCCACAGTCCCGGGGGCTTGACAGTTATCAACGAGAGATAAGCCATCTGTAATCAGTTTTGGTGGGAATCAATGTTCGTATGCCATTACATAAGTAAACCATTGAACTAGAACGTGAAAAAACCAATACCAGTCCTCACATACAGTGTCTCTTGTACTACTACCCTCCATGCGGGGGGGGGGGGGGGGGGGGGGGGAACGCTCGCCACTACTGGCCTGCCTGGGCGTGGTCACCCGGCTGCCGCCGGGGTCAGGCCCACTCTCGAGTGTCATTGAGAAACTACGGCTGTAGCTGGAGGGAGGGGGGAGGATCGCCATAAGAGGGGGCGCAGCACGGGCAAAGCGGGCGGTCAGGGTCAATCCGGGTCTCGGTCAGGAGTCGTGGCGTCGCCTCTCCAGCGGATGCATGGCCTTCAGTTTTGCTTGGCAGGAGTTCGTATCAGGGCCTGGCCTGCAGACAGGCCAGGCCCTATAAATACCCAACTGCTGGTCGCGCCACACACGGCCTTGCCAAAGAAAAGAAAAGGGGGCAGGATAGAAAAGCCCTGACCCCTAGCCTTGGTGCTGGGTTACCCCTGGGACCCCGCCATTGCAAAACGTCTTTTTTATTGTAGCCCCAAATTTGCAACAGAGCTTCAAATTCAGGGCAAACATTAAAAATTAAAAAGAAACGTATGCGCCTGTATTTGTTACAAAAAGCCCCAAGTTAACAAAATAAAGGACAAGGGCGCACAGGGCCCCCTTCTTATGAGGCACAGGCACCACCACCTCCCTGTGGCTTTACTCAAATTAAAGGGGGACCTCCCCCCATTAGGCTCTAAGAGCTTCTGGACAGATACCTCCCCGTACCTCCCGGGGCTTCTTTTAAAACAAAGGAGTGGGGGCGCATGGACCCCCTTCTTGGGGCTTACATAAGCACCAGGGACCATCACCTCTCAGGGGCTAATTTAATACTAATGGCGAGGCTGTGGACCGCCTGGCCCCTGGGACCACCACCTCCCCATGGCCAAATCCATATTACAGATTGGGAGGGGGGCTGCACGACTCCACTTTCTGGCCACATAAGGCCCCAGGACCCAATCCTCTTGGGCCCGCCACTAATACCTGGGTGCCCTGGCCCCATCCAGGGCACCAGTGTGTATCACTGGGGACCGTGGGGGGGACCCTCCAGGCCCCTGTGGTCCAAGCCGGCTCTCCGCCTTCTGCCAGAGTCGGCATTGCTCCTACATGCAAGGAGCTGCTAGAAATGCTGCTCCCTGCACGCTGGGGCAATCATTTCATCTGTTTCCCTGCCTGCATAGCAGTGGGAAGGGAAACAGATGAAGTTTCACAGCTCCCGCTTGCTGGAAGCGGAGTTATTTTGCTCTTGCTTGGCGGGAGCTGAGCGAAAGCAAACAGGTATGTCCCGATGGTGGGCAACTCAGGAGATAGCAGGTTGGCAGCCCCCAGGGCCTTTATTGGCTCCAGAAGGGGGCCTGCGCTGCCCACCACTTTTAATTGGCACTGGCTAGCCCCGGCGGACGTGATGATCTCCGGGCCATATATGGCCTAGGAGGGGGACCGCACGGCTCCTCTCCCACTTTTATATATTATTTTGGCTCCGGGGAGGTGGTGGTCCCCAGGTTTTTAAACAGCCCCAGCTCCCCTCCATTGTGTGTTATGTGTGTGTGTGTGTGTGTGTGTGTGAATTCAAATTCATATATATATATGTATATCGATATATATATATGTGTGTATGTATATATGTATCTTCCGATGCTGTGAATATTGGTCACATCCAACTCAGTGCAGGTGCTCCGCGACTGTCACAACTCCAGCCTATACATTTGTAGCCGCAATTGGCAAGCTTTAGAAAACCGGCACACCAGGTTACGTGTGTATGTTCAGCTCCTTTATTTTCAGCGGATTCTAACACTGGCGCGTTTCGGCTTTCACAAGCCTTTCTCAAAGTGTACAAGCCACACCACCTCTAAACAGACATATACGCAATCCACTACAGAAATGTAAAAACATACTGTGACGGATCCTTGCTTCCCCTTCATGTTTGGATGCAGATCCTAAACCAGTTTTAAGTTCTCATATTTACACATTTGAAAAATGGACAGCAAGATATGTGCCAACACTCAGTGAATACATTCATCCATAAATAGAAAAATAAAGAATCAACCAGATGTTAAAAAGGGTCTCATGCTACTGCACACTCAATAGATTATTACAATTGTTAGGGATGATTCCATATTTAACTACTCCCTCATATAAATGATATTCATCACCTACCCCATCACTTTTGCACATCATGTGCAGTTTTTAAGTCAAAGAAGGGTGTATGTTAAGGCCTGGGTTTTTTGTATGTTACATTATCCCAGAGGTCACAAGACATACCATTTCAAATAAAGGGGAGAATCTCATTTCCTGCTAACGCCCTCCACATTCGATTGGAGTCATGCATAAATAACGTGCCAGTGACCAATTCATTATCCCTTGTTCGTTCCCAATACACACAGTGGAAGCATTAGCTTCATGGCAACTGAATTACATTCACAGTAAAAAAAGTAAAAACATTTTTTTTATGACAAATCAGTTTCCAATCTACTTTGAAGATATAAAAGCAGCCTAAATAGCAACAAAACCGAAAAGCACAATTTCGGAATGTAGCAGCAGATTGATAGCAGCAAAATCAGAAAGAGAAAAACCGCTTCATAGCAGCAATATTTACAGAAATCATAATGATAAGATAGTATAGTGGATGATAAAAAGCATAGCAGCATAATAAAAAAAAACTGTTTTGAAATATAGCAGCAATATGATAACATAATCAAAAAGACTACACCAGAGTAAGCAACAGCTTGGAATTTGATTTGTTAATGGGAAACGAGATTCTCCTCTTTAATTTGAATGGTATGTCTTGTGCTCTCCGGGTTAATGTAATATACAAAACACCCGGGCCATAACATACACCCTTCTTTGAGTTATGAATTGCACGTGATGTGCAAAGGTGATGGTGCTGGCATAGATGATGAATATGATTTATATCAGAGAGTAATTAAATATAGTAGCATTCCTAAACAATTGTATCAATCAATTGAGTGTGCATAGCATGAGGCGTTTTTTAACATCTGTTTGATTATTTATGTATGAATTTATTCACCGACTGTTGGCACATATCTTGCTTTCCATTTATTTAATGTGTAAATATTAGCACTTAAAACTGGTTTAGGATCCGCATCCTGATCTGAAGGTAAAGCAAGGATCCGTGGCTGAAGGTTTTCCATTTCTATGATGAATGGCGTATATGTCTGTTTAGAGGTGGTGGGGCTTGTACACTTAGAGAAAATCTTGGGGAAGCAGAAACGCCTCAATGTTTGAATCCGCTCAAAATAAAGGAGCGGAATATACACACGTTACCTGTTGTGTACGCTTTCTTCGGCTTGCCATAGAGCACCCTACACACCAGCAACACCCGGAATTTGCTCACTTCAAATGTCTGCTTTTCTACCAAAGCTTTGTGTTGCTGGTGTTGTAGGGTGCTCTATACAATAGCGTCTTTCCACCTAAACTTGGGAACTACCCAGAGTTCTACTGATTTTTTTTGCATAATTTATGCGGAAAGGGTATTGTTTTGATATATATCTATATACATGTGAATCCTGATACAAATCCTAGCTCCAGCACAAATCACTTAATCTGCCCATGCCACATTAAAACAAGCATTTGCAATGCAATAGGTCTCGCACCACTGATAGTTTGAGGTACTGGCATTGCAAATAATAATGCAGCGCCAATAGTTCATACTTTAGTAATGCGAGACCCAGTGCATTGCGAATGCTTGCATAGTGAGTCAGGAACCAGCATTGTATGTCTCAGTGCAGTATCGCAAGCTGATCCTAGAGGTCCCTATTGAGCCAAGCACCAGCACTGCATGTCTCGGTGGAGTACAGCAAGCTGCTCCTAGAGGTCCCTAGTGAGCAAGGCACCAGCATTGCATGTGTAGGTGCAGTACCGCAAGCTGCTCCTAGAGGTCACTAGTGAACAAGGCATCAGCACTGCATCTTTAGGTGCAATACTGCAAGCTGCCCCTAGAGGTCCCTAGTGAGCAAGACACTTGCATTGCATGTATAGTTGCAGTACTGCAAACTGCTCCTAGAGGTCCCTAGTGAGTGAGGCACCAGCACTGCATGTCTAGGTGCAGAACCACAAGCTGTTTCTAGAGGTCCCTAGTGAGCAAGGCACCAGCACTGCATGTCTAGGTGCAGAACCACAAGCTGTTTCTAGAGGTCCCTAGTGAGCAAGGCACCAGCAATGCATGTCTCGGTGAAGTCCCGGAAGCTGGTCCTAGAGGTCCCTAATGAGCATCATAAACTACCTAAGGGATACAGTACACAGCTGCTTGAAATATGAGCAATTATATGTTTTAAGTAGTCATGGGCAATGAATTTGTTAACTACGCATTCAATTACAAACACGGAATTCAGGCTAAAACTCTGTGTTGAACCTGGCCTCCACCTACAAGGTGGCCCAGGTACACAACCTAACTCTGCCCAATCTGGCACTTAGTGGCCTTGATAGTTAGGCCTGTTTTCTGCAGGGCCTCCAAAACATTTCTCAGGTGGACCAGGTGATCCTCCCAGGTGGAGCTAAATACATATAGTCTTCCAGGCCTGTAAGGACTTTGTTCACCAACCTTTGAAAAGTGGCAGGTGCATTCTTCAAACCAACGGACATCACCACAAATTGGTAGTGCCCACTAGGGGTAGAAAATGCTGTCTTTGGCTTTGCATCATCAGCTAGTCTGATCTGCCAGTAGCCAGCTGTCAAGTCAAATGTGCTCAGAAACTTAGCTGAGGTCAAAGTATCTATGAGCTCTTCTGCCCTGGGTATTGGATAAGCATCAGTCCTAGTGACTGCATTGAGACCCCTGTAATCTACACAAAACCTCAACTCTGTATTACCACCCTGGGTGTGAGGTTTGGGCACTAAGACTACTGGACTAGCCCAAGGGCTATCTGAGAGTTCAATAACTCCCAAATCCAACATCTTCTAGACTTCAGTCCTGATACAGTCCCACATAGCGTAGTCAGCTACTAAGCTACACCCACAAATGCTATGATAAAGCAACTTTATATGCTAAAAATCATATAACCAATTCACAAAAGTGAACTTTGAAAATGGAAATTATCAGGCAATGAGAGAGGTGATGATTTTGGGGTCCCCCCTAACATAGGGGGAGGACCAAGCAGATGCTTTGAACACAAAGAGCACATCTCGATTTGGTGGTGGTTCCATCCTCTTAGGACCACCCCAAGCACAGTTATGTAGAATTATTTTGATATTGGATTCTATAATATTCACTGCCCACTGCTAATCTTGTCCTATAATGCTTTGCAGGGCCTTTGGTTGGGATTGTATTTTTGCCCATTACTGTGCTTGGGTTGGTCCTAAGAGGATGGGACCACCACCGAATCGAGATGTGCTCTTTGTTTTCAAGGCATCTGCTTGGTTCTCTCCCTAGGTTAGGGAGGATCCCAAAATCATCACCTCTATCACTGCTTGCTAAATTTTCATTTTCACTTTTGTGAAATGACTATATGCATTTCAGCATGTAAAGACAGAGATACTTGTTATTTTACCAAAAGTATATGAGGTTTCTGTTTTATTAAATGGGAGTCTGACGGAGTGAAGTGGCGATTGCGAATTCACTGAGGTTTTGTTCAACTTTGTGGAATTACACGTAGAAGTACTCCGCAAACTACGCCCACCCCTAGTTTAAACCTGTAAGGCAGTGGTGACATCAATGGACAGCTGACGCATGCCCATTTTCAGGTAAAAGAAAAGCACGTCCGCCATTATCCCATCTGAGGAGGCTGTGCTGCTTAAATTTTAAAAAAGCATTGTGAGAGAGTGTGTCCTGCCTGAAACTGCAGACAGAAGAAAGACAGTTAAGAAAATAGTGCTCCCAGGCTCTAGTTAAAGCATACGTGTAACAACCGAAGTAAAAGGGCCCATGGAACCTCTTTGGGCACATATGGTACTGCACCCTGCAGAAGATATGGTAAATCAGCCCTACCCATAATCCATTGCATGAGACAGTACTATGAGTACCTTCAAATAGCTAGGGCCATATATACAATTTGTAGCTTTGAAATATGACAATAGAATTATTACATTATTTTCGGATTTGGTTGTACTCTGTGTGGAACTGATGAAGGGAAAATTGTAGACGGTCTCATATAAATGTGAGATTTTCTAGTGAGTGACGTTACCACTGCCAGACTAGCTTAGGGCCAAGTGTGTGTCCTGCCTGAAGCCTTTTAAGAAAATAGTGTGTTGAAGCTGTAATCAAAACCTAGGGAGTAGCAGCACATGTAACAGGGGTTATCCTCGTGGAAGGTTACAAGAAGAGACAAGGCGGTACTAAGGAGGGACTACTAAGCCTTTTGACCAATGAAAAGCCACCATTTACAAAGGGCAGGGACAGGAGCCAATTAAAAAGATGGGTGGAAAGTGTACGGCGCTTTATGCCCATATCCTGAATACAGCATGTCTTGAAGAGACAGCACAAGCCCTGCCTAGATGAGACATAACAATCACATAATGGGTAAAATGAATGTGGGTAAGTCCCACTTGATGCACACTATCTTTTATTACCTCCTTAATGTACAGTGCTCCACTGCTTTTTATCTACGTGTGCACTTGATAAACGCCAGAGCATATATATACATGAAGTGTAGTACCTACATTTCAAAGTTATTACCACATACAGCATATGGAGTATGCTTACTGCCTCGCAGATTGCACATTATAATGGCTTCACGGAGAAAATCAACTCTGCAAATGGTCGCAAGCCCCATTCAATCTAATTTCACAGATTTTTACTATTTATCCCGGTTCTGGCTACATACAAGTGCTGTCAAAATATTATGGTATAAACCACCCAGTTTAATATTATTCAGTTAATCAACATCAGAAGAATGAAATGTCTCCTGCCAGGATTGAAATATGTGATCTGCAGGTCACACGAGTAGTCAACAGCGAGTGTTTAACTCACTCAGCCTTCTCGATGTTACATGGCAGATAATTAAATAATTACATTGTAAATCATATTTAATGTTATTACTGATAATATTGCTAAAGTGATTTAAAAAATCCCTTTGCAATTCTCATTTCAATTAGCACGATGACGATGGCCATATAGTGCTAAAGGAATTAATTGATGGCATTTGGTTTTAAGATAACACACATTGAGGATTTGAAGTGCAGAGATGAAATGATATGACTAGAATCACACAATGTTTACTCTAGTGTGGAATATTGGGATCAGAACTCAGTCCTCCAATTTACAAGTTAGCAACCTGAAACTATATTGCTTCTGTCGAAATGACGGTTATGAACATTATTGTTACTGTTAGAAGACTAAAAATAATACAATCCCATTATCAGTGATTATTTTGTACTAATAGCTTTCATTGTATTGTTAACATTAGCACTGTTCTGCTCTATTCATGCGACCTTTGTTCAATAAATACCCATAGAGGACAAATACAACCGGTTCACTGAGAGTGGGTCTGCGGCCCCTGCTATTGATCGCCCACTGTTGCACCTCGATCCCGTTCTGCCAGTACTCACAACTGCACACAGCTCTGTCGATGCACCTCGGTCTTGACCTGCAGCACTGTCATGCTAAGGCAGTATTGACGCCTACATTGCGCTGCTGATGTAATCCATTTCAGTCCTGCAGTGCTCGTAGTATTCCAGATCTGACACCTACACCCTGCTCTGCTGGTGTACCCCAACCCTAATCTGAGCACCCCCAACTATTCCACTGCTGACACAGACACAGCCCTGCTAAATGCACCTCAACCCTCCCTTGCGGCATTCCCTACTAGTCCCCCTCCCCGCCCCTCCCCACCCTTCACTCTTTGTTATTTCTTCTCTTGTTTCATCAACTTCCTGGAAATCTAGTTTGACTTTTGCTGACTTCACCTTTTCAAGCATCATCTTCTGACTAACCTCATTTCGACAAGTAATGCGGCGCCCATGCAGCCCTTTCTGTACGTGAATTGTCATATTCCCAGAGATGAGGAGAGATAATTCTGCTGCTGGCACGTCTGGGCTCTGATATGATAATATGGGGAGGAGTAAGGGAGGAAGAGAGAGAGAGAGGGGGGATAGAGAGACAAGCAAGAAAGTTGGAGAAAAGAATACCTCGAGAAACTGAAGTAGAACAGCAGAGGGAGGGAATGAGGTTGTAGCAGGGAAGGTATTGAGAATGAAATTGAAAAATGAAAGGGAAATGGAGAAAAAAACAGTGAGTAATGAGAGAGTACTGACCGGTTAAACGAGAGGAAAGGGACAGAGGAGACAGACAGGTAGAGAGTCGGAAGGGTAGAAAGAAAGAAAGATAAGAAGAGATCAGTTGAGAAAGAAAGAGGGGAGAGAATGAAACAGAAAGACAATAAAAGACAGTAGGAGAGGGGAAAAAAGATAAGAACACATGAGAATGGGAGCAAAAATAGGAGGTACGGTGGAAAGATACAGAGGGGAGGTAATAGTTTAAGAGAAAGAGGAAGTGAAAATGGTGACGAAAGTGGAAAAGCAAAACAGAAGAGGATAAGCTATGAGGTTAGAAAAAGAGGACAAAATTCACGAGAAGAAAAAAGAGATTAAACGAGAAAAAAGATAAGAGAGTATTCTAGATAAAAGGCATGAAGTAGATGAGACTAAGAGAACAAATGGAGGAAGGGAAATAAGCAAGAAAAACAGAAATAAGTGAGTGAGACAGATCAAGGGAGAAATCAACAGAGGGGAACACGAGAAAGCTATATAACAGGGAATTAGACACCTAAAGGATTACTCACTTATAGAGGAGGAAAAAGTATTGGTATTTGCATTCTAAAGGAATCCATGTCCGACTATCTATCTATATGTAACTCCATCAGTCTTCTTTCCTTTTTCCTTCATATACTTATTTTCTTTAAAAAAGGAGAATGTTGTTTCACGCAGGATGGCTGCAAAGATCTGGAGAACAGTCCTTGTTAAAATTAGGTGCATGATTTTAGCATCCATGCAGGTTCTGATAATATACAATGGTTGTGGTGTTTGCTAACAATATAATGCTTATTGACAGTATTAACTAGAAACATGCATTGATAAGAACACTTTGCCTTAATAATTTCTACAAACCCTGAATAAAAAATATAACAATTTGCAGATGCAAAAAATCATTTTAGTGCGTGCCTCTATTTGTTCTTGTCAGCCTATTTGAAAACTCCTTGGATAATGATGAATTTCACAAAATGTGATTCTTCAAAAAGTAATTGGCCTAGAGTTGGACCCCCGGGAGCTTCAGAAACGTCTTCAGTTAATATTTTCAACATTTATACACATCCGATAGGGACACTTATCCACTGACCCTCCTGGTGCTTGTCTGATTATACTGACATTATCCTGAAATAGATAAGGAAAATGTTGCTTGGTAGTAGTTATGAGCTATCGTCAATACTAAATGTCCATGAAATAGTTCACGACGACAGTGGTACACGTCAGCAACAAGAGCATCTTGGTTCCTGGTACATCACTCTCATATAAACCTCATCGCAAAGCTAAAACCCAAAAGTGTTACTAGTGCAGACGGAGCACTTAATAGGGGGTAGTTTGACTTAAGCAAGTGATCTTACCAACTGCACCCTGTGAGAGATCTTAGAAAAGAGCTGTGCAAAAGTGAAATGTCAAAAATGCTAAAAGCTTGCATCATTTCTAGAATGTAAGAGATTGTTTGGTGGGTTGGTGGACTCCTGTAGAGATCCCTGTGAGTAAACTCCATGCCAAAGGTATAAATCCTAGCAGGGCTAACTCGGTCTTCCATCCTTCCGCTTTAAAAAATGGATATTTGAGTTGAGATTCAGAACACCTTTTATTTGCAGTGCTACAAAGCATCAATAATGGCAGGTACATAAATGTCTATCTCCGTGAAAAACTGGAACAGCCAGCGATAAAATAGTTTAGATGGCTCAGTGGAGACGTGTCCTCGTTACAGGGACTTATGTTCAACAGAAAGTTCATAAATTCCTTTAACCTCATGCGTGCTCATGACGAGCTCAGCTCGTCATGCGGCACGGTTGCGCTGTGCGTCATAACGGCCGCAACGATCGCACGCGGGGATAATTCCCCCGCTGTGCTGAACGTTCTGAGGAAACAAGTGTGGGCGTGTCATGAGCACAGCGCCACCGTGCTGCGTGACGAGCTGAGCTCATCACGAGCTGTGCGCGCCTCCCCTGCCCCCAGCACAGCGGGGGAATCCCCCCCCCCCCGTGGCGAAGGGGTTAAGGTCCACCCAGCCTTTCATCCTCCTATGGTGTGGATAATGAGAACCCCTGAGTTCTGTTACAATAAACATCAGTTACGCAGCACCCTGAAGCGCCTTGTGGTCAACATGAGCTTTGCAAATACACGTTATGTTAAAGCAGGCCCATATAGCAAACACTTTCTGACGAGTATCAGCCTCATGCCGCTTGCACTGCACTGCTGGATCCAGTGTAAATTTTCAGTACAAGTGATTGAGAGAAGAGTGTGGGTGGGTGAAGGCTTACAAATACAGATGTGTCAAGACTGACAGCTCTATCACCCACTCTCTGCCTTCTCCTACTTGTGCATCAGTTAAAAACCCCAGTTTTTCACTTTCTGTCCTAGCAAATGTTTAATAAATTTAAGGGTGGTAAGTTTTCATGTGTTCCAGTACAGAATACTTTATCAGCCCCTGGCAGAAAACTATTTAGTTAACAGAGATGATACTATATATAGATGTTTCATTTACTTTACTGTAATACCACATTGTCTCTGTGATCTATGTTGTTGAAAGCTGTCAATTAACTCATTCTGTTCCCTTCCATCAGTGGAAACTTTTAGCCCTACTTCTATTTTGATGGAATGTTTTTTTTTGCAGTTTTTTGTAGCGGGAACTCGACCCGAAGGTATCTTCGTAGCGCTGTACACGAGTACCCGTTGCATTATAGATGGACACATTCATTTTTAGGCGCGGAAAGATTAAGTGATTTGCACAAAATCACAGGATGTTAAGTCTCCCACCGGGGCTCAAACCAGGTTCTCCAGCTTCAAGGTCGGTCACTCTGGTCTTAGCCACACCCTCTTATCTTTTCTTTTTCAAAATCTGGTCACTCTGCCTTACAGAGTCATGAGTCCAAAGCCAATTACCTTTATAAGGGCATAAGGGCATGGAACTCCAAGGAGCCTAGCTCACTCCTGCCACAAATTGCCAGGTTCTCTAAACAGTTAAACGAGTGACTGATGCATTCACCACCTAGCCACGTCTTCTGAATGGCTTCCGGGTGTGGAGCTGGCTAGGACCTTTGCCACACACCGGTGCCCCAGTCTGGGTGCCCAGATGACACGTACTGGAAGTTTCGTACCCGGATTTCATGAGACGTTTAGTTCTTCATTATAGTATACCAAGGTGAATGTGCCAGAAAGCCCTTTCCTAGACTCCCCAGGGGTACTTAAATGTACAGATGAGTTCAGGGCTTTGAGTTTGGGGGAAGGCTGACAGTTCTAATGACTGGCAAAGAAAAAAGTGAGTGTTGAAACACAGAGCTGTAGCTATCATTAGTAGAGCAGGTGCAGAGTCACCGGAGCCAGGGGCTTTGAGGGGACCCTCTGTATCCCACCTATGGCTCTATTTCAAATCCATGTTCCTTGCTTGCATCAGAGCCCGCGTTGAGGCCACTGTTGAGACCCACCCTTCCTGGGCCATTCCTCAGGACCTTCCCCTAGAAGTATCATAGAAAAAGAAAACAAAACTGAGTGTCTGGCTCGGAAGCAAAGGAGAGTGTAAAAAGCCTAGGAGTATGGCTCGACAAAAATCTTTCCTTCTCCACTCAGGCCACTAAGGTATCCGCCACATGTTTTGGTTTACTCAGAACTCTGAGGAAAGTTCTTCCTCTTCTGCCAATGGAGGCAAAAAAAGTGGCAGTTCAGGGCCTGATCCAGTCGCGGCTGGACTCAAACAACGCCTTATACGTAGGAGCCCCTGAGATGACCCTACGAAAGCTGCAAGTGGTACAAAACAGTGCAGCCCGCTCCTTGCTGCATATCCCACGCACCCAGTCAGCCAGATCTGGACTGATAAGCCTGCACTGGCTCCCAGTGAAACAAAGAGTGGCATTCAAGGCCCTATGTATTGCTCACCGGGCCTTCTGGAAGACAGGCCCAACAATCTGTAATAATTTAGTCACCCATTACCACCCTACAAGAATTCTTCGATCTGCGGATGCTTTCTTGGCTGTGACTCACAAAGTAAGGAGAGCTAGGACCGGAGGTAGGATGTTCTCTCTAAACGCTTCGAAACTGTGGAACGCACTCCCTCTCCATCTCCGGTCAAACTCGAACCTGCTCTCCTTCCGCAAACAACTCAAAACGCTTCTGTTTGCTAGGTCTATTGAGTCCTAACCTCCCGCACTGCCCAGCCCTATCTATTGCTCAGCGCTTGGACGCCCATTGGGCAGCAACTGCGCTTTATAAATCTATTTTCATTTCATTTCATTTCAAGCAGTACAGACTGAGCATTAACACAATTTGACCAGTGGAGCTCTGGGCTGTTTCCTTGCTTATTTGGGGTCAACCCCTTGCTGGTGCCGTTTGGCTGCACTGCAGGTGTTTACAGTCCCACTATTTAGCGACTATAAAGCATCTTCTTCTGTGCTCCAACTCTTGATCCCTGTCAACTTTTCAGCAAGCAATGCCTTCTCAGGCACCCTTGTACAGCTCATGTTCGTGATGAGCAGGTATCCCCGTCTGCCCCTGTTTGGATGTGATACCTGGAGGACCTGCGTTGGGTGGGAGTAGGATATAAAAAAGGAGCTTACCAGGACAAGGATGAGAACCAGGAGAACAACAAGGCAGTCCACACGGAGGAGGGATAGGAACACAGCGCTAGGAAGGACAAGGGCCAGAAGGAGGGACAGAAGGATGGACAGAAGGAGGAAGGTGTTGTATATTGATTCTTCTTGCAATATGGCTGACAGTAGTCAGTAGCCCTTCCTCAGTGTTTTCACCTCCTCACCTTCCCAGAATACCTGTGTGTGTTCTAATCTGTACCAGAGTGTTCTACCAGTGTCAGTTGATGGTCTGGTCAGCTGGCGAGGTTTTGTACTCAGCTGTGTCCTACAATAAATCTACATGTAATCAACTAGAAGTATCCTGTCATCTATCACCATCATATCTAGAACAGAAGGCCTTAAGAAGGAGAAGTAGAACCAGGAAGAGGAGGGGCCAGGACCACATTGAGGATCAGGAATGCTAGGTCCCCGGGAAAAGAAGGAACGTGGCCCAGAGGATTCAGTGGAGGAAGAACAAGGCCAGGAGGAAGAAAACCAGGATTAGGTGAACTAAGAATACCATAAGTATAGAAACACCAGGAGGGGTGAGACAAGGACCACCAATAACAGGGGTGTCAGGACCAGGCAAACCAGGAGGAGGAGGATGAAAAGGAAAGCCAGGAGCAGGAAGCCCGTGCTGACCAGGAGTAAGGACAAGGAGGAGGAGGGGATCAAGATGACCAGGAACACCAGAACCACCAGGAGAACCAGTACCAGGACTACAAGGACTGGAGGACCAGGAAAACCCACAGAAAAACCGAGGATGCTCAAGGTCGGGAGGTCTTGATGAGGAAGATGGCGACCAGGAATAACAGGATGAAAAGAAATAGCACCAAGAAGACCATGATAACTGGGACCATCAATAGGACGGACACCACAGAATCACCAAGAGGATGAAGGGCAGGACAATGCAAAGGATTGGGACCTGGAACAACAGGCCAATGAAGACCAGGAGGAGGAGATAGCGGGGACAAGCGGACAAAGATGAAGTCCAGGAGTAGAAGGACCATGAGTAGTAGAAGGAGTTGGAAACCAGGAACACCAGGAGGAGGAGGACCGGGAAGAGGAGGAGGGCCAGGTCCACAAAAAGAACCCAGACAACGATAGGGACAAAGACCAGGATTACCAGCAGGATCAGCACTAGAAGAGTGAGGGTGAGGATCAGAAAGACTAAGACGAGATCCACGAGAGAACCCACACCAGGATTATCACCACCAGCTGGATAAGAACCAGGAGGACAAGAGCTATGACAAGAAGAACAACCAGAAGTGATTCTATGCCACGTGTATTAAGGTGCACTCTGAAATACAGATGCCACACCTCTGGTTAAGAATTCTTTGATGTTGTTCTTAGATCATGATCCCTTTAGAGACTCCCACTTCTTCAGCCCACGTAAGGCTTTGGGAGAGCTGTGTGATATAGCACAGTAAGCAGAGTGTCCCAAAATACCTCCCCCTGCACTCCCCTGGAAAGAGGGCTTAGGCGAGCTCTACATTATAACACCCCAGGCTGAGTGCCCTAAAATGCCCTGTACCAGACTCCTTCTGCACTCCCCTAAGTCCATACGGTGTGTGGTGGTTGGAGGGAGTCATGATGAGTTGAAAGAATCGAGGGGTGAGCAGTAGGGTGGGAGTGTGATTTATAGACAGAGGAAATGGCCATATGGAACAGGAGACATCCACCAGGTAAGAGGTGTTATCTATATGGTTGCAACTTTATCTGGAACAATTGTGTGATCTGTTAGTCATAGGGGCGATCTACAGAGTTGAGGTGGGATCTGTAGGAAGCTGGAACCCTCCAAATGGAAGAGGTGGTATGTGAAGTGTGGCAGTATGATCTGTAGGGAGAGATGTGGTTTGTGGGCTTGTGTTGTGATGTCAAGGGTCATTTTGTGATTTATAGAGCTAAAGTGTAGCGTATAGGGAGCAGAATTATCTCTGATCGTGGGATGAGCTCCAGAGGGAGCAGGTATGGCCTGTAGAGCTGCAGTGTGATCTACAAAGTGTCAATGCGGTCTGTAGGGAGCAGGGGCCATCTGTAGTGTTAAGGTGTGGTCTGCAGGGTGCAGATGTGATCTACAGATGGCAGGCTGAACACATGGGCGGCAGTGTCGTCTACAGAGTTGAGGTGTGATCTGCGTGATGGGAGTGTGGCCCACATAGCTGACGTGTGGAGAATAATCTTTTAAGCACTTGGACAGAGGTCCATATTTATGACAATACAGTGTTTGTGAACAAGGTAAAGAGGCTTGAACTCAACCCAAATAATGGCCCATTGCAGAGGAGGAGCAGAGGGGCAGTGGTGTGGTTGTCAGGACAGGTCAGAGGTGTGTGTTTGCCTCTCGTGTCTGTGTGACCTGCTTTAAGACCTTGGGAGGTCTGTCCAGCTTTCCATCCAAAAAGGTCAACAAATTACAGCTTCTCTTAGCTAGGCATTACTAACAGTTACGGTTGAGGCATCAGTTTGGGGCCTGGAATATATTAGCGGATAATCTAGTTATTGTCAGTGGCATATATATTTTATACCAGTTCAAACCCTGAATGGTGGAGTCTCGAAAAACACCGCTCATATACTAGCGTCTCTTGTACAACCTACAATGTAGAATCCATCACTCCATGTAACCTCAAGATGATGAGGTTCCAGAGTAAGCTTTAAAACTGAAGACTATGCTTAAGACAAGACCACCCTTCAAAGACTTGGCTTGTTAGTAACCCCACCTCTGGCCTCTCATGATTCTGGAAAATTAAGGACCAACGCGAGTTGAATTTCCTGGTTAATGAACATGTCCCTAGACACATCCTGGCACAAAATGCCAGGTTTATTAAGCTTCTAGTGAGAGCAAAGTGTTTTGTTTCTGCCAATGAAGAGCCTAAAACAAGTGAAATACTTGGAAAAAAATACAGTCATGTACTTGACTAATTCCATTTTTACTTAACAATGTCTGTTTAGGCTGCCCAAAAGTAGGAAGTGCAGATCTTTGGGATGAAAACAATCTATATATCAATATAAATTGATTCTACCGCTTATACTTCAAACAGAAATGTTTCTCGAATGAAAAACATCATCACCCAATGCAGTGCTGCTGAGTCGGGCATACCAGTATGCAAATCTGTGGCTTGCTGCTTCTCCTGCAGTCAGCGCTCAACCAACTGAACTATTTTAGCAGCTGACGGCTATGATGGCGCGCTGTTGGAGGGGCAGAGAGCACCGATGGGTGCATACGTTAATCTATCAGATTCTATATGAAATGTTTTTGTTTTGGGAGGTTTTTGTGTAATTCACGCTGTGGACTGAATCGCTGGGGTTCTCTGGAACCTCAAGATGTGCCTACTGGAGCCAGTAAAGTACAAATAGATCAGGAACTACATTAGGGATGTCACATTTCCAAGGATTTCCAGATCTGGGGAGGGCGCAGGTGCGAAGATAGTCAGGCAACAGGCATTCAGGCAATACCCTGTACCTTTAGAAAATGGCGTGCTATGGATGTATTTCACAAGACTTGACTAGACTAAGAAATGATGTAATTGCTTGATTTTCGGAATGGCTGGGTATGCCATCGCAAGCAATGATGAAACCCCAGTTTCTGGACTTTTATCCAACCTTCCAATGGGATCTGATTAGAATTTGCTCAGGATGTCTGCAAGGGACTCCCATGTTTTTTGCAGACTTCCAGTCTGGTACCTATAGAACACACGTTTTTGGCACTTTTAAGTTGAAGGAGTTGAATGTCAACAATAGTCACTACTACTATTTGTTTCATTTGGGGGTTAACAGCAGAATCCTTTTGAATTATTTAATTTGCACCTGCTATGGAATTGAATTGCTTCTTTATAAAGTTGTTCATGCAGTGTGAGCTCTTCATCAAAAATGATCCCTTTCTTTTTCAGGTTTGCTGCTTAGGAGATTTGTGCTCTGGGCTACCATTATAGGGAAAAATCCAGTAGATAAGCTTCGGAACACGTTGATTTTAGGAAACTTTGAGATAGTTAAACGCAGACCCGACTTCCAGGTCAGAGAGAACCAGTCAGCTCCGGAACCCGAGCGGTGAAGCGATCTCATTCACCGCTCGTCTCTCCAACGCTGACACGCTGCCGGCGTCCCATTTGAGGGCGTAGGGGGTGCCCACGGTAGGTAACCTTCTGGGCAGACGGGCCCCCTGGGCACGATCACTCCAGGGGGACCTTACAGATACCAGTCAGTCAGTCAGTCAGTCAGTTGGACCAGTCAGGATCTTACACGTAGGCTCAATGCAGGATATGCAGGGACAATGTATAGTTTATGGTTAGGAATGGCTATGTATTAGAGTCTCTCCTAAGGTTACCAATCCAAGAATATGTCAATAATACTGTATGGGGTGTTATCTGGGTTTCTGCGTATTATTGTAGATATTGCTATTTTTTATGATTGTGTGTAAATAAATATGGCGCTGGGGTTGTTAAACCCCCTAACCCAAAGGTCCTGAAGGTATTTTTCGAGTACTCAGTGCCATGGGGGATGCTGGTGGTGAAGATCCACATTGAGATCCCGGGGGATGATCTTTGGTCTGCTTTCAAATCAGGGTGTAGGGGCGGGGACTCGGCAATACCTGCCCATATTGAAAACAGTCATGTGACTCCTACACCTTGTAACCCTCACTGTCTTATGTATCACATCCTTTGCATCGATTTACATAGTGATGTAAAGCGCTGTGACACCCTGCAATGGGATGAGTAGCGCTATAAAAGAAAAAAAAAATAGTGGTATTTAAATTGTTATTGTGTAAACACTAGGACAGACCAACACATCTGACATTCTTACAATGCATGTATATCTCTCATACATAGGGACTGACCAAAGTCAAAAGCAAGCCTCTTTTAAGTACCTGTGAAGAGATAAGCTGGATGTATGCCGTTACAACGCACACTTTTACAACGCATACCTTTACAACGCATTTTTTACACCGCAACATCCATTACAACGCACACTTTTACAACGCATACCATTACAACGAATTCTTAAAACATACCTTTACAACGCATTCCACTACAACGCATAGTACATTTACACGCATACCATTACAACGCATTACATTACATTACAAATAAGGTAAGTGTTGGATAGTGTAGGGGTTAAAATTACTATTCTAACTCCAGGGGGTGGAACAGTAGGGAAAATATTGGATAGTGTAGGGGTTAAAATTACTATTCTAACTCCAGGGGGTGCAACAGTAGGGTAAGTATTGGATGGTAAGTTTTGCGTTGTAATGGTATGCGTTGTAATGACTGCGTTGTAATGGTATGCGTTGTAGTGGTATGCGTTGTAGTGTCATGCGTTGTAATGACTGCATTGTAAATGTATGCGTTGTAATGGATGTTGTGTTGTAAAAGTTTCGTTGTAATGGTGGTGCGTTGTAAAAGTTGCGTTGTAAACGTTACACCCCGATAAGCTGTGTGCCTTTGTTTCCACTCCATGGCATCTATGTGTGAGGCTCCAGGTAGCTTCCAGCCAGGATACTAGAACGAAAGGAGGCCTGATGGTCCCTTAAATTCAGCCTTTGTTTTGGGCCCGGATGAAATTTAAAATCTCATCACCTGGTTGTCTGAAAATTATATGGGACCTGTTCGGCATATTTCAAAGGTACCCAAATTATTGGCAAGAGATTGCGAAGAGTGAGTGAATAGAGGGTGTCTACCCAAGTGTGTCCCCGAGTTGTGTCCTAGATGTAACTGAGATGAAACCTAGATGCGCTCAGTCCATCACAAAGGCAGTAATTGTGTGAGACGCTCCTGTCTCCTGTAGTCACAACCTCCAGTGGTGTCCGTGGAGCGCCCAAGGCTTTCCCGCCTTGTTGTAAATGCTGTTGTGATAGATTAGAAGCATGATGGCGATGGATGTAGTGATCAATGAGCCTTAATTAGGAAGTACAAGACACAGCCTCGTATGGCCTGTGCTAAAGAGATGCGGACAACCGATGACAGTGGGTGATACGAAGAGCAGCGAGTATAGTCTCCTGTAGGGTAAATAGCAGGGTCATAGCTTCAGGTTTTTTTGGGGGGTATTACACCCCCCTAATGAATGTTTTTTCTGCTAAATAGTTGGTTACTGGTGCTTTCAGTCGGTCTGGTGAGGTGTCTGTCCGATTTCAACAGGAATAGTTACTACCCACAGACAAAAATGGACCAACACTTTTACCTCTCTGTTTTGAAAGTCTTCAACAACGTTATTTTACAAAATAATGTGTTTTCTCTCAATTAGTGCCTCTACCAATCCGCATTTGTCTCCCTTTCAATTGTCCCTTTAGCCCCTCTCATGCGCCCTGCTTGACGTAAAATATTATTTAAGATTATATGTCCGCGCCATTTTTGGAAAATCTGAAGCCCCCCTCTCCAATCTTACTGACTAAGCTACGCCCCTGGAAAGAGGTGCCATCTCACGAGGAGGTGAGTACAGACTGTGCTGAGGAAACAACAGCCCTGCAGACAGCAGTGGCCATTAGAGCAACGCGTGAGAGGTCCTCTATAAGGTAAGAGGGGTCATTTCAGGTGAAACGGAGCACTGCCCTCATGCCCTCTCACACTGAAGTGACTACAGATGTCCATGAGACAAAAGCAAGTACACGCTTGACCCAAAGGTGAGCTCAGAGGTCCTCATACCCTCTCACTCACAGGCCTGGGCAACTGTCTCTTATACACAACAGTGTACATAGCCCCTCACTCACAGATGAGAACAGGTGTCCTTCACACCCAAAAGTGAGTAGAGATGCCCTCACGCGCCCCACAAAAATGGATACAGAAACTCTCACACCCCCTCACATACACATGAGAGTGCAAATGCCCTAATACCGCTCAGGCACAAATGAGTGCAAATGTGCCTCATAGGTGAGTATGCATGCCCCTCACACACAGGTGAGTAGAAATGACCTCACACTCCTCCCCAGCACATACACACTGTGTGAGCACAGGTGCCTTTGCGGCCCCTCAGTTAGACGACTAGAGGCACCCCTCATACATAGGTGAGTTCAGATGTTGCTCAGACACAGACCAGCATTGATGCTCCTCATACACAAGTGAGGACAGGCCCCAATAACACCTAGCAGTGAGGACTGATGACCTCATACCATCCTCACACAGGCAAGTAGAGATGCCGCTCCCACGGGCCAGTACAAATGCCCTCACACCCTGTCACTTTCAAGTGATTATACATGCTCCTCAGACAAAAGCTGGTGCATACAGGTGAGTACAGATGCCATTCATTCACCGGTGAGTGTGGATATCCCCTCCCTTATTAATCAAGCTCGGGGCAAATACCTCTCACACACATGTGAATACATAAGCCCCTCATACGCAGGTGAGAGCATCCTCCGCTCACTTAGGGGGACAAAGTCTGCCCGCCATCCTTTCATGGAATGGGAACGCCCGCCATTGGTGCGGGGTCCTGTTGGTGACATTAGGATGCGCCCGCCACACGCGCATCCTGCATTCTTGACATTGTGGTGGGCGGTGCTCTCAGTACCGCCCGCCGCAATGCCAGGAAGGCATGTGGTGCACTTCCATGCACAACGTGGCAGGCACAGTGCGGTGCCTGCCATGTTGTGCATGGAACTCCATGTGCACCCCCCAATTGCGTGAACCGCCTGCCTTTCGCCGTCACAGAAAGGCATGTCCCGGTAGACATACTAATATGGATAGCATTGTCTCCCAGACACCGCCCCCTTGTTAGCAGCTTTTCCGCCCGGTCGACTCTTGGACTGGGTGGAAAACCGGTGGACGGTCTTTCCGTCCGCCGGTGTCCCCCCCCCCCCGCCATGGTAATGTGGCGGGGGAAATTTCAATGCAGGCGATGGTTTTTGGTGGGCGGATCGCCACCGCCATACGGGCGGTGGCAATCCGCCCGCCATCCTAATGACGCCCTTGGTGTTTATTACAGATATCTTCGCTCCACTCTCACATAGGCACTCGCCCCTCACCCAGGTGATTGCAAATGTCCTCATGCCGCTTCACTCACACACATGGGTGAGTTCAGATGCCGCTAAGACACAGGTCAGTATAGACGCCACTCAAACACGGGTGTGTACATATACCATCGAAACAGGTGTGCACATAGATCCCTCATACACAGGCGAGTACAGGTGCACTCCTGCCCTCTCACATACACCTGGGAGCAGGGATGCCCGTATACCCCTTAGACACAAGTGAGTACAGATGCCCCTCACACACATGCCAGTGAAGGAGACCCTCTTACTCACATGTAAAAGATCCCTTCATGTCCCCTCACACGCATGGAGTACAGATGCCTTCAAATCCCTGAGACATGGGGGAGTGCAGACGTCCCTCATACGGCCAGGTCAGGCCAGATGCCCCGAACGTGCACTGGTTAGAAAAGCTGCCCCCTCGCACACAAGTGAGTACTGACGCCCGTGCACACAGGTAGGTACAGATGCCCCTCGCACACGTGAGTTGAGACGCCTCCCGTACACAAGTACAAATGCCCCTCATGTACGGGTGAGTACTGAAGCCGAACCCACACAATCGAGTGCAGATTCCCCCCACGCACATGTGAGTACAGCTGCTCGCACACACAGGTGAGTATGGCCCCTCGAAGAGGAATACGAAGTCCCCGAGGAGGATTTGTCCATTTCTGGTCCTCCTAGCCCTGAACGCTGGCCCGGTTTCCATGGCGACGCACTAGGGCCGTATCCTCCTTCAACAGAGACAGTTCTTCCCCCAATTTTGTTAATTTGTTTGGTTTTTCTTCCCATCGCCTCTTGACAGCTGACAGACCCGCACTAATTACTTTCTGTCAGTGTGAGTCTGGGGCAGGAGGGAGGGGTGGAAGAACGAGGGGGCGGGAGAGAACTTGAGGGGTGAGAGGGAAGAAAGAAGGTGAGAGATGGGGAGGAGGAAGGGCGAAGGACGCGAGAGAGAAGGGAAGGAAGATAGACAAAAAATGGAGAGAGAAAGAGCAGAAAGCGAGAGGGCAGAGAGAATAAAAAAAGGGCAGAAGGACGAAGAGTGTTGAGAGGGAGAGAAAGGGAGAACTAAGAAGGCTGAAAAAAAGAGAGAAGGAGCAGAGATATGGATAGAGAAAGCAAGAGTGAGAGAGCGAGCACAGAAGAGAGAAAAAGAGAAGGCGAGAATGAGGAGGGAAAGGAAGAGGCAGGGAGGGAGAAGAATGATGAAGTGACAATGAAAGAAAGTGCAGAAAGAAGGGATAAATAAAGCGAGAGAGAGAGTAAGCTAGACAGAGGCCGCGAGCAGAGAGAGATATGCATTAGGAGAAGAATAGATAGGCATGTACAGAGAAAAAGCATAAGAAAGAGAGGAGAAGACTGTGAGAAAAAAGGGGAAAGGAAGCGAAAGAGATGGGAGAGGCACAAAGAGAGATGGAGAAAGGGGATGAGACGGAAAGAGAGGCAGAGAGGGCGGCTTCAGAGAGACTGCGAGAGGAGAGACTCATAGGAGGAACAGGAGATATCGTGAACTCG
This sequence comes from Lissotriton helveticus, assembly GCF_964261635.1. NCBI lineage: Eukaryota > Metazoa > Chordata > Amphibia > Caudata > Salamandridae > Lissotriton > Lissotriton helveticus. The sequence continues at coordinate 1,361,231,625 of NC_136057.1, forward strand.
AAGGGGGCAGGAAAGAGGGATCAAGAAGAGGGTGAGAGAAGAAGGAAAGCGAATGGAAGAGAGAGAGCTCGGAGAGAAAGGCCTGTGCAACGGTAAGGGAGAGGCGTGTTGAAGTTGGAGAGACAGAGAACGAGATTGTTGAGGGAAGGATGATGACGACTGCGGAAAGAAATAGGAGGAAGTGTAAGAGACTGCAGAGGCTGAGAAAGTGAGACTAGAGGATTTAGCGACAAGCGGAGGAAGGAAAAAGAAGAAAGAGAAAACAGATAACAGCGCAAAAAGACAAGTAAAAGTGAAGAGAGAGAGGGATGCAAAGATAAATAAAGAGAAAAGGGATGAGAATAAGGAATAAGTATTGAGGAAGGTGAGGTAGTGGGAAAAGGTGAAACAGCAAGGGCTAGAGAACAAAGATGCTGAGGGTGAAAAGGATACGCTGCAGAGCATTAGAAGGCTAACTGGGACGGAGAGAACGAGGCGGAAGAAAAGACAGAGAGACATCTAGGGGCATATTATCAAGGAGGGCGATAAGAGATTATCGCCGCTTAAGCGGCGATAATTCTATCGCCCTATTAGCAAGCTGTCGCTAACAGCAGTTAGCGAAAGCTTGTAGGCCATAGCGAGCGGTTTGGGGCCCGCTTGACTTAAAACAGTCGCTAACATTGCTATCGCCTATTATCAACGCAGGCATAGCGATGGAAATATTCACGCTAAGCGCGAATATCTCCAAAAGCTAACCTCTGCTCAGACCAGTTCTTAACCATTATATCCAATGGGAAGTGGATATTATGGCTAAGACCCTATTGGCGTTAATGCATGAATATCGCTGTATTCTCAGCGATATTCACGCATATCACCACTATCGCCGGATATTTTATCGCTTTAGAGATAAACGTTGCTAATAGCATGTTATCTCTGCGATAATATCCGGCAATGCTTGGTGATAAAAAAAACTCGCTAGGCCCATTTAGCGATAAATATTGCTAATTGTTGGTAATATGCCCCCTAGAGCGATATGGAGAGAGGGAGAGGCAGGGAGAGTGAGGGAGCGGAAGGATGGACAGTAGGACTGGGCAAGGGAGGGCAGAGGGAAGGTTGATAGGGCAGAGTACGGTAGACAGATCGGGAATATGGAACATGTTTCCACGATGCACATATTAACTTGCCCAATTTTTATTAAAGACAAACATAGACCTACTTGTGAACAAGCAGACGTGACGACCACCTAATATCCTCACATCTAGAAACCAGCCAGAAGTAAATGAAGAAACACCAAGAATTTTGAAGAATTACAAAAAGTTCTGTTTTCTTCCTCAAATGGAAAATAAAGAAAAAGCATCCCTAGAATATGCTGGACTCCTTCATACATGCGATAGATATGACAGATGCAGGTGCTAATATGCAACTATCTTCAGACAAGCCATTTTTGGGTGAAACTGGTAAGCATAAATATTGATCCAAATCTGATAACACCAATTATGAATTCCACATAATATGTGCCAAATAATCAAATTTAGATCCTTTTCATTGGAACCATATGCCAGATAAACGCATGGGGTATGAGGTTTAGGAGTCCTGGCTTACACAGCGAACAGCATATATATAACAAACAAAAGTATAGAAATGTGTGGTTTAATTTGAAGGCAGACCTGTACAGAGATAATCTGAATTGCTTATCCAGGCAAATTTAGATGATTAAAACGAAACGCACTGACTTGTGAAGAACAAGCATTGGCAAAGCTAATAGGTCTCACCTATGCAGCAAGAGCTATTTGCTTTGCCAATGTGTTTTAGCCATGCTGTACACCAGAGTGGCTGCTCTCTAGCATGACTAAAAGTTAGTGGCATAGAAGAAAGTGGTGTGGAGTATCGTATAGTGAACTGGCTTAGAGTGGAGTAGAGTGTCATAGAGTGGCACAGAGTGGAATGGAGGAGGGTGGTGTGGAGTGGTGTAGAGTGCATTGGCGTAAAGTGCAGTAGTATAGAATGCTGTGGAGTAGAGTGGCGTAGAGTGCAGTGGCACTGTTTACATTGGTGCAGAGTAGAGTGTAGTCGATTAGCGTACTAGAGAGTACAGTAAAGAGCAGTGGCGTGGGGTGAAGTAGAGTGGACTGATGTTGAGGCGAAACAGAGTTTATATCACATGCGCGACAACGCAAGCCATCACATCGCAAGTCGTTTCTACGACTTGCTGTAGGGGGTGCGCTAAACTAAGGAATAGAAAAATTTACTATTCCAACACCTTCCCTTCTGTTGCACACCCTGGAGTTGGAATAGTAAATTATACTATTCCTAAGTCCAGTGGACCCCCTACAGCAAGCCAAAGAAACAACTTGGGGTGTAATGGTTTGCGTTGTAATAACAACACAGTTGTTGTAACAACTGTGTTGTAATCGCATGCCTTGTAGCGCATGCGATGTAACATCGCATATTCGGTGTAGAGTGGATTGACATAGAATGTTGCAGAGTATAGTGGCATACAGTGCAGCAGCATATAATTCAGCGGTGTACAATGCAGTTACGTGGAATGCAGTGGCATAGATTAGAGTGCAGTGGCTTAGAGTGCAGTGTCGCAGAGTAGAGTGCAATGTGTAGATGCAGTGGCATAGAGTGCAGTAGTGCAGAGTAGAGTGGCATAGAGTGCAGTGGAGTAAATAGGCCTAGAGTAGAGTGACAGAGTGCAATTGTGTAGAGTGGTGCAAAGTGTAGTGGCGTAGAATGGAGTGATGCAGATGCAGTGCCGTAGGGTACAGTGATGTAAAGCAGAGTGATATAGGGTGCATTGGTATTGAGTGCAGTATTGCAGAGTAGAGTAGCATAGAGTTAAGTGGCGGAGAGTGCAGTGTTACAGAGTAGAGTGTCATAGAGTTCAGTGGTGTAGAGTGGTATAGAGCAAAGTGGTGCAAAGTAGAGTGCAGTGGTTTAGTGCAGAGTGGCATTGAGTGGAGTGGTGAAGTGTGAAATGGCTTAGAGTAGACTGTTTCAGAGTAGTGTGAAGTGGCGTAGAGTGGAGTGGTGCAGGTTAGTGTACAGTGGCATAGAGTACAGTGTAATGGCATAGGGTAACGTGGTGTAGAGTGCAGTAGCATAGAGTGAAGTAGTGCAAAGTAGATTAGAGTGGGATACAGTGAATTAGCATAGAGTTTAGGGGTAGAGTTGAGTGGTACAGAGTAGAGTATATTGGAATAGATTGCATTGGCATAGAGTGCCGTGGTATAGCGGGGAGGGGCGTAGAGTGGAGCTGTGCAGAGTAGAGTGGAGTGGCCTTAATTGGATTGGAGTGGTGTACAATGCAGTAGTGTAGAGTAGTGCCCATTGACATAGAGTAGAGTGGTGCAGAGTAGAGTAAAGACGTATAGAGTGCAGTGGTACAGAGTGCAGTGGCGTGAAATGGTGCAGAATAAAGTGCAGTGACCTGGAGTGGCACCGAGTAAAGTGGAGTACGCATAGTGTGTTATCACACTGCCATTACAGACTACACATTTTCAATTGAAATGACCATTACATGTGCACAGACGTTCAGTTTTACTAATACAACTATAATGTGTACAAACAAATAATGTGTGGAAATAGCATCACCTAATGTATTGATTTGTTTGATCATGTTAAAGTATTTGTTTCCAACACACTTCAGAATGAACAACATGTGCTTCATTTGTATTTTCCTAGTTCTGATATAGCCTGAAATAATCACAAAGTTAATTTAAATGTTGTGGTGTTCTACAAAAAAAACTTTACTACCCACAGTATCGGCACGATTGTCACATAAATCCTCTCACTTTGAAGTCTAAGAAAGAAAATTAAACGCCAAGTTCCCTCTGAAGACAGAGCCAACATGTGACCTCGGTCTTTGAATGCACAGCAAATGCGACAACATAAGAACAAGATTTATAGGTTTGTTTATAGAAAAAAACAGTTATGGAAGAATACAAGAAGAGGTAGTGTGACAAGGCGTTGTTCCTTGGGAAGGACAAACTCCCACTGGACAGCCTAAAACAAATAAAGCAAGCAAATAGGAAGCCAGTAAATGTGAACAATAAACCACAAAGCCTATGGTAAGCAACTGGAGGAATACATTCCCAGGGAAGCTTTCTGAATGTCCCCAAGATGTGTTTAGCAAACCAGACAGCTGCGTTGTCTGTTAAATTTTGACCTACAAAGGCGTATATCAACCAGGGTACATGTCAGAGGTACACGCAGGTAGATGGTGTCTACCCACAATTTTACAGGGTAGACGCTGTCCACCCCGTCTAGAAACTGGACCCCACTAAAATATGCTGAACTTGCACCAGTGTCATTTTCAGACGCCGAGAGACATGTTCAGTAGTGCTGATTTCTATTCCCAGCAGCAACGAGCAGGTAGGAAGAAGGCTTTTTTTATTTTCACCTCCAACTGGGCAAAAGATAAAGACGGAAGTTAAGGGGCCATCTGACTTCCTTTTGTTCCATTATGACCCTGGCTGGGTGTGGTGTGGAGTCTCACACCTCGATGCAAATGCAATAGAGGGGAAACAAAGGCTCACATCTTATTACTTCACAGGTACTTGAGAGTCATGTTTTGACTTTGTCCAGTCCCTATATACAAGAAATATGCGTGCACTGTAAGAATGTCAGATGTGTTGAGTCTGTTCCAGTATTTACACAAATAGAAATTTAAATCCCATTATTATATTTCTTTTATAGCACTACTATATTTACGTTATTTTCCAATTATTATTATTCTCTTTGATTTACTGGGCACACAGATCTCTGCAGCAGGTTCATTAACCCCAGAACATATTGTATAATGTAGAATTTGCAGCTAGTTTAGTAGAACAGATATCACTGTTTCTCTCCTTGTTGCCAATTTCTTTGTGGCACAGTTTAAAAAAAGAAAATGTTTTAGTTAAGGCCCAGATTTTGCGTCGAGGTAGCGCCACTTTTTAGGCACAACCCAGACGCGAAATCTCATTTGTTAAATCTCGTACTGCACTTAAATGTACTCATGAGAGACCTGCTAAACATATATGTAAGGTCTTAATATCTAATGACGCCTCTTGTGATATCACTTCCTATGAGGCCACTTCAGGCCACGTGTGATGTCATTCACCATGACGTCAAGCGCTGTGATGTCACACACCATGATGTCACTTGCATACTGCATAACTTGGTTAGTTCCCCACTTCCTTTTTTAGGATGTATGTGCTGATATCAGCAACATGCTGTTGTAAGGTACTTTGAACACACAAACACATAAGGACAGAGGAGAGAGAGACAAGCAGGACGCCCAACTCTTCTTTAGTACAGCTCTCTCTGGTGTGACATGTTTGCTCACAGTGCAGGTACTCCTGAAGACTCTTAGGAGGTACTGCAATGGATGGCTTCTGAAAGGCAGGGGACAGTGAAGCTAAACCAGGAGGAAGTAAAGAAGTAAACCCCAAACTCAGGCAAGGATTAGGGTTAGGTCAGAATAGTGGAAAGTAGTGGGGTAAACACAGCCAGAAAACAAAGTCAAAGTAGAGCCCAAAGGGCAAGGGCAGCCTAACAAGGAAAAAGGGTGAGAGAGTTGTACAGGTCAATCCACAGTAAAATGCCTAAAGCCAAAACAGAATCCAATGAGCAAGGTCAGGATAAGCAGGCAAAGGGTCAAAGAGCCAGGGAGGAAGAAAGCCAAAGCCAAATAGAAACCATAGATCAAGGTCAGTGTAAATAGGCAAGGAGGTCAAGGGAACCAAGGAACCGTAAAAGCAGAAAACAACAAAGGTGAGGGATGGGAGCAGTGGAGAACTAGTGAAAGCAAAAAACAATACTACATGAAGTTACCAGCCAGCTTCCTGGAACTTTTCTGAAGGTTAAATACTGCTGCTGCCTGTTGTGCCCCAGAAGTCCCGCCCTTGACCGTGACCGGCTTACTATTCACAGCGCCCCAGCCACCGCAGAATGATATGCCACCCACAGCCCTAAAGGAAACTGTCTCACTGTTTGTCTTGTAATCTTTCTAGAACCTCGGAAACCCTGTTGATTTCTTTAAAGAAGTCTATTATCAATATAAAGTAATGTTGTTAGTTATTGTGAACACAGTGGCTTGTCTGAAGATAAGTCTATATCTACAGTACATATTTAACTGTCAGTCTAATTCCAACACACCGAGTGGTATGAAGAAAAGTCTAAATTCACAATATAAGGAAATATCAGATACTTTCAACACAATGCCGTGTAGAGAGGAATATTTGTTTAGAAACTATAAAGATATTTTAAGTTTTTTGCACACATTGAAGTGCACAGAGAAAAGCCGAGATAAAAAATATAATGAAACTTGCAACAGTGTTATAAAGCATACTGGCTTCAAAGGAGAAAATGATAAGAAGAAATGGTACCAGATATTTTTAACACTGATGTGTTGACATTGACAATACGTTATGTTTAAACACACTGCCATGATCAAAAGAATGCCCATACTTACAGCTTAAACACACACTGTAGGTTGATTAACATAACTACTTTAACTTTAACAGAGAAAATCCAGCATTGATTATATAAAGAACCTCTACGAGATATTCGAACACTGATGTGCGGTGAGATTGGTTGATATTGACAAATTATTGAAAGGCGGGTGGGTGTTTAAACACTAACTTATATGTAAGAAAGCCCATACTTACAATATACACACGCTGTAGGGACATTAAGACAAATGTATTGGTTTTAACGAAAGCAGCCATTATAGATGACATAAAGAAACCCCTCCAGCCATTTTGAACACTAATGTGTAGTAAAAAATGTTTTATCGAAAGTCGTTTGGGTGTTCAAACACACTATCTTGGATGTAAAAATGCTCTCATTAACAAAAAAATCACTTTTTGTTGGAAGAGTAGCATAAAGACACCTGCTTAGATACGACAAACGTCTATATTTAGGATATACATGCACTTGTTTAGGTATTTTGAATGTCTTGCCTTGTACACAGAATTGATCCTACCACTTAGTTGAACAGTATAAAGTAAGCATTTCGTTTTCTTTGATAGGCACGCTGCCTTCAGCTTTTGACTCTTATTCTTTCACAGATTACTGCCTTCCTTTGTTTTGGTCCCCACTGCTCCTTTCTCCCAATCCTAAGGGACCAAACCGCACACAGCTATCTACTGACAATTTAAATGTTGCATGGTTAAATAAAGCCTTGCTACAACAGGACTTTGTTTTACTGCATGTGTGGTCTAGCTGTAATTGCTGGGCCTGTCTTATTCCCACTCATATGCAACCAGCAAGATTCATGATTTATTGGAATATGACATTTAGAATTATGGTGCCAATATTATGAAGGACATCAAAATAATCTTCTGTAATGTGAAAGGCATTAATCATTCTATTAACAGACACACTGCAATTATATATCCAAAACAAAAAAAACACAATTCGCTTATTGAGGACAGATGTGCCACAAAAGCAGGATAAGATATATTCCGGAGCAGTGTCCAAACACGCTGGGGTAGCTTTCCTTGTCATTAAAGGATTGAGTGTGATAGTGATCTCTGGCAGATCCGATACAGATGGTAAATGTGCACCTACACGTGTAGAAATGAAATTGCATTATCATTTACGTTCCAATGTAAAACGAACCAACATCCTGGAAACTAGATCATTACCCAAAGCAAGATAGTTTTAGGAGGAGATTTGAAACTCCACCTCCATCGAAGGATGGATAGACGAACCAGTGCTTGATTTGTTCTTAATAATGAAATTCTAGGGCTTGAAGATGCCCTGAGGCTTCTTCCTCTGGGAAACGTCCATTTGATTGTGTATTCAAATCACTATAATTCTTCATTAGGAACTGAGAGCAGTACCTGTTTGTAAGACGTTGTCATATCAGGTAGGAAAGGGCAAATACAGGACCAATTGTGATGTTAGATCATGCGTGGATCCCCTTGAGCCTCAGGAGTTGACTTTAGTAACCAAAATATTCAATCAGTGAATACAAAGAAGCTTGGTCGAATGGCTGAACTACCAGTCTTGAAGTCTGGTATCTAATCCCAGCTTTAGCATTAGGCCAAAAATCGTGTGATTCTGGGCCGTCATTTCATCTCCCACAACTCAATTCTATGATATCGGTGAAATAATAAAAAGAAATAGTGTAGTGTCTATTACTGTTCTTCTTACAGATTCCCTTGCTCTTTTACATGACATCCTTGTTTCTCTCTCAAATGGATCCCACACAACAAACACACTGTTCAATGAACCGTAACCCATGCTTGAGATGCTCCTGCTGTTGTATACACTGTCTCTGAACACGGCTCTACTGCTACTTAGAGCTACGCTTGGGCTATATTACGTATGGGAAACATCCTTTACAACGAAACTTTTACAACGCAGTGCTTTTAAAACGCAGGTTTTACAACGAAAACCATTACAACGCATTGCGCTGGGGGGCACTCTAGGATAGGGAATAGATTTAATTTACTATCCAACACCTTCCCTAGTGTCCACGGGGACTGGAGTTGGAATAGTAAATTAAACTATTCACTATCCAGCACCCCAAAGCGCTATGCGTTGTAAAGGTTTGCATTGTAAAAACTGCGTTGTAACAGCATGCGTGGTAAAAGCATGCGTTGTAACGTCATACATCCATTACGTATATCAAACACATACACTGTATTTGGAGCTGATAAGACCTTGTAAGAAATGTTAATGGATTTACAGAAAACGACTTCCTTATTACTTCTAGCAACTGAGATACATACAAGGTTGTTTTTAGAGGGTAAATTGCGAATTATGGAGCAAATAGTTAAGTAGAAGAAAAAGAATCCTCAAGCAGGGCCAAGGTTACATCATGCCATACTTGGGAATGATGCATGCAATACCAAATGTTCTTACAAACTAGACATGTTTATCTTACAAAATGTAGGATTATGTTCTGATCGCTACAAGAAAACACGTAGAATCAGAGAGAGACCAGGCTTTACCACCAATATTTAATTTCAAGGTGCTCCGGGTCCTCCAAAAAGTAATGTGGGTGAGTGGCCAAGATACTCAAAGAGCTAACAATTACACACCAACTGTTGTTCCAGCCAAGCACACCTGACCTGCCAAAAGAACGACACAATGGGGGAATGCGGAAGAAGAATAGATGCCCTGTGACTGACACTCTTGAGCAATGAGGACCTGCCTGTGACGATCCATCGGTGCCACCAAACCTTCAGGGATGAACTGAACTATTTAATATTCAGCTAAGCTTTGACCTGACTGCTCAACAGCACTCGCCCACTTGAAGACCCACCCATTTGGTTCAAGCCGCAGAAACTCCCGCGTGCGACTCCAACTGTCAGGAGACCGGCTTTGCTCCAGGTGGCTATTGGTTCCACTCCTGCGGATTAACCACAACTTCAGAATGTAGGGATGGCCTCTACGACCCTACATGGATGCGTTCACATGACAAATGAAGATAAGATCCTCATGACACTAAACCCAAGTGCATGAATAGGTAAGCAAACCAATAGACGGATTAATTCCATCCTTGAATCGACCACTCAGGTGAGATGTTTTTCTCTTTTTCCTAGTACTCATGCCATTCTCAGACGCTGTCTTTTGTAGCCGTACAAATGTACTCGCCTGATTTTGCCTTTGGTTAATTTTTCATACAACCCTCCTGTTTTTAAGTTATATAATTATTGTGTGAGGTTCTTTCATTATTTGCTGTAAGCAGTAGCAAGTGTAAAAAAAATAACCGAGTCATTATCAGAAAGAACTTGTAATGGAAGCTTAATAAGGCCGAAAAGCAAATTTATTATAAAATGCAATTTAATTCAAGATCATATTGTGTATAATTAGAATTTACTTCCATGGTTGCAATTACTGCCTGTAGATTTTTTAAGCATAAAATAAAATAAAACCCTCAATTAAGCAAAGGGAGCGCGAGAGAGAGCGATTTGAAGGGCAGATTTGTTTCCCTGCCTGGATTTCGCTGCAAGTTAAATTGCGAAAATGTGTTAACCATCTATAGAGGGTGGGGTGAAGGTGCAATGAGCCCTTCCGCAGGCTCATTGATCGTCTGTGTATCACTCCGTTTTTGTACTCCAGCCTTTCTTGCGCTGCAGCCCTACCTGTATGTGCCTAGCAATGTGTCTGTATGTGAGCTGGGTGACGGTCTGGTCGCGTGCGAGTGGGCCTGTCAGACAGTGTCGCAGTGAACGCGTGTGTGCATTTTTGGCGGGCCTGCCCATCCTTTCCTGTGTGTGAGTGGGCCTGTCAGACTGTGTTGCAGTGAACGCGTGTGTGCATTTTTGGCGGGCCTGCCCATCCTTTCCTGTGTGTGAGTGGGCCTGTCAGACAGTGTCGCAGTGAACGCGTGTGTGCATTTTTGGCGGGCCTGCCCATCCTTTCCTGTGTGTGAGTGGGCCTGTCAGACTGTGTCGCAGTGAACTCGTGTGTGCATTTTTGGCGGGCCTGCCCATCCTTTCCTGTGTGTGAGTGGGCCTGTCAGACTGTGTCGCAGTGAACGCGTGTGTGCATTTTTGGCGGGCCTGCCCATCCTTTCCTGTGTGTGAGTGGGCCTGTCAGACTGTGTCGCAGTGAACGCGTGTGCGCATTTTTGGCGGGCCTGCCCATCCTTTCCTGTGTGTGAGTGGGCCTGTCAGACTGTGTCGCAGTGAACGCGTGTGTGCATTTTTGGCGGGCCTGCCCATCCTTTCCTGTGTGTGAGTGGGCCTGTCAGACTGTGTCGCAGTGAACGCGTGTGTGCATTTTTGGCGGGCCTGCTTATCCTTTCCTGTGTGTGAGTGGGCCTGTCAGACTGTGTCGCAGTGAACGCGTGTGCGCATTTTTGGCGGGCCTGCCCATCCTTTCCTGTGTGTGAGTGGGCCTGTCAGACTGTGTCGCAGTAAACGCGTGTGTGCATTTTTGGCGGGCCTGCTTATCCTTTCCTGTGTGTGAGTGGGCCTGTCAGACTGTGTCGCAGTAAATGCGTGTGCGCATTTTTGGCGGGCCTGCCTCCCCTTTCCTGAGTGGAAGTGGGCTGTCAGACTGTGGCGCAGTAAAACCCCCGCTTTAGCAGCTCAAGTGGGGGTCGTCCTTGGAACTGGTGACCCGAGTCCGCTAAAACATTCGTGAAGGTTATATTGGCATCTTGTTTTGCAGGCAAAAAGCTCATTAAAATGTTCTGAAGGATTAGGGCTGCGCAGATGGGCTGAGGTCAGGGAATGCTAAGTACATTAAGTTCAGTAAAAGAGACAAAGAAGTAAGGGAAGCAAGGAAAAGGGGGCAGAGAGCGTGAAAACAGCGAGGGGGTGGGGGGGTGAAAGACATTAAAAATCATATGGAAAAAGAAATAATGTTTGGTTGGTAGGAACTGAAAAGGAGGAGGTAGTTAGAAAACACAAGAGACAGGTGGAAATAGCGAAAGGAATGACTAAAATATGGAAGGAAGGAAAGTTGAAAAGAAGGGTAAAAGGAACAAAGAAGGAAAGGATGCAATTTTGGATGGATATAAAGGTGAAATGATAGATAGAAGGCTGAAAGGTTCAATAACTGAATGAATACATGGAAGGTGGATACATGAATGGTTGTATAGAAGTATGAATGGAAGGGTGAAAGGAAAGATGGGTGGATGGTTGGGTGGGTGGATAGATCAGTGTGCGAACAGAATGGTTACAGGAAGGATGGAATGCTGAAAAATGGACAGAAGTAAGAATGAAAGGTGGATGGATTAATGTGGGACCGGGTAGAAGCGGTGACTGGTCAGTGGATGGATGGAATAGTGAGTGAATGGATGGTGGGATGAAAGGATGGATGGATTAATGAATAGATGGGTGAATGAAGTGATAGAAGAATAAAAATGTGAAAGTTGAAGGTGAACTGGAGGATGAATTTGTAGATGGGAGTTGTAAGTGTAAATGTCAAGAAATTAAATGAAATGAAATGAAAAGACCATTTGTTAAGCGCGATAGCTACCCTGAGGCGTCCTAGCGCTGAGGACAAACACGTGCAAGAAGGAAGTTAGGAACTATACAGATTTGTTGAAGAGCAGGGTTTTTAGAAGCTTACGGAAGGGGAACAGATTGGGCTCTGCCCGCAAGTGGAGAGGGAGGGAGTTACAGAGTTTAGCCAAGTTATAAGCACAGGAGCGGCTACCAATTCAGGTTCTCTTTATCTTGGGCACTAGGGCGAGGAAGAAATATGCTGATCTGAGATGTCTATTCGGGTAGTAGTGAGCAATCAGCGATTGGCTAATGACAGGGCCCGTTTTCCAAAAGACTCTATGGGCAATGCACAGGGCCTTGAATTCAATTCTTTCCCTAACTGGGAGCCAGTGAAGGCTCCTTAGTCCGGGACTGATTGGGAGTTGGCGGGGATCTGAAGGAGTGTTCGGGCTGCGCAGTTTTGGATGACCTGGAGTTTGTGCAAGGTGGATTGAGTGGCCCCTAGATAGAGGGCGTTCTCAAAGTCCAGGCGTGAGAGAATGAGACCCTGGACCATAATCTGTTTTGCCTGGAATGGAAGTAGGGGAAGAATTTTCCAAAGTAGCCTTAATAGACCATAGCAGGTGGCTGAGAGTTCAGCTGCTTGATGGTTAAAGTTGAGGGATTTATCCAGCCAAATGCCCAGGATCTTGATTGTGTCATTTGGCACTGGGGCAGGACCTAGGCAAATGGGCCATAGTTAATTTATATTAAGCTTGGGGGTTTTGCCTAAGAGCATGAGCTCAGTTTTGTTCCTGTTCAGCTTTAGACAGGAGAGTGTCATCCATTTGGCCACCTCCTCCAGACATCCACTCAGGTTGTTAGAGAGAGTGTTTGGTTGGTTAAGGGCCACCACTAGCTGAGTGTCGTCGGCATAAGTGATGATTTTTATGCCGAAAGGACGGACAATCTCAGGTAGGGGGCTTATGTAAATGTTAAATAGTGTGGGACTCAGGGAGGAGCCCTGAGGCACACCACAGCTGAGTGGTTTGCTGGGGGAGGTGATATCGCCCTCAAAAACCTGGAAGGAGCGGTCTGCCAAGAAGGGTGTGAACCAAGTGATGGCATTTACTGAAAGGCCTAAGTTGGTAAGTCGGTGTAATAGTAAGTCATGATTTACAGTGTTGAATGCGGCACTGAAGTCAAGGAGGATGATTGCTGCAGAGCCTCCTTGATCAAGGATCTTCCTGGCCTCCTCAGTAACAGTGAGGATGGTGGTTTTGGTCCCATGCATGGGAAGGAACCCTTTATGGGAGAAGTCAAGTAAATGGTTGTTCTCCAGGAACTCTGCCAGTAATGAGTTGACATATTTCTCCAGGATCTTGCTCAGCCATGGTAGCAGGGAAATTGGCCGGTAATTGCTGGGGTTGTCTTGGTCTAGAGTGGGTTTTTTAAAGAGAGACTTAACCATGGCATGCTTCCAGGGGTTAGGGACAATGCAGGAGGAGATAGAGGCGTTGAGCAGGTCGAGTGTGGTGGGAAGAATGTTGGCTATAGCTGGCAGCAGGGTGCATGGGGGTGCGGGGTCTTGGGGGGAGCCAGATATCACCTGGTGCATAATGCATTCTAATGTGGTGGGATTGAGAAGGTGGAGGGTGTCCAGGTTGACCGGGGATCGGGGTCTTGCACCTGAGAAGTTGGCAGAAGTTTTGTCAGGCTGGATGGGGAGAAAGGAGGTGTAAATTGTTTGGATTTTCTGGAAAAATAAATCTGCCAGGGAGTTTGAGGAGAGTTTTTGTTATTCAATAGATTTCTTTGGGCATGAAAGCAGATGCTTTAATTTCTTCTTCGAAGAAAGTTGATTGAGAGGCTTTAATTTAATTTTTGTACGTTTTTATTGCCTCCCTGTATGCGGTTTTGCTGGAAGGGGAATAATCCAGTCGCCATTTCCTCTCTATTTTTTTGCAATATCGTTTCCTTTCCCGTAATTTGGGGGAGTACCAGGGGGCAGTTGTTGTGCTGCGCTTTGATTGAGAGCATTTTATGGGGAGTACGGAGTCTAAGGAGTTACGGATCCAGCTGTTGTAGTCCTCATTGGCTAGGATGGGATTGGGGTTATTGGGTGGTCTTGAGATTTCAAAGGCCTTCAATCAGCAGTCCAGGGGAAGTTTAGACCAATTCCGTTCCCTACGAGTGGTTATGTTGGGAGCTAAGTGGGGTACTAGGATGGCCCAGGAGAGAGGGATCAGGAAAGCAATATAAAAAGAGCCAGGTATGCCTGCTTCGTTCACTCGTCATTAGACGTTTGGTGAAAAGAGGGGAGTATTTAAAATGTTTGACTACTCTCTTGCTGGGCCTGTTAGTGATTGCGCAGGCATGTGCGACAGGCTGCGAAGGGGCACGTCAGTCATGCAAGAGTGTATCAGTTTGTATATTCTTGCGGCTGCATTTCACACCCTGCACACGTCTAAGCTCCCACAGTGGTAAGTATTCACGAGATCTCACTTTCTAGCACACGTGAGTGACCGTTTTTACCTCGTTTTGTAGGGCTCTTTAGGGGTGCACCAAAAACCAGAAAGAGAGAGGAGTCTTCCCCTCTTTCCACCTGGTACAGCTCTGTGCTGTCACCCCGCACTGCCCACACCTACCAGGTTGTAGAGGGCCAGATCAAGGAGATACTGTGTGTGCTGTCCGCCGTGCTATGCCAGTCCCACGGGTGCTGGGGAACCGCTCATGGCAGAAGGCAGGTGGAAGAAGGCAATCGTCCCAGAACAGAAGAAGAATGGTAGATTTCCGCTGATATTGCAACTCCTCAAAAGCTAAAGCAGCCAGGCCTTATACCGCCCGAGGGCCATGGGGCAGCCTGCCTCAAGGCAGCTTCTGAAATCAAGCTTGTGCCTGTAGTGGAAGGGGCCACAAGGGATATGGGTAGATATCGAGGGGGAGAATATAGGTATTGCCCTGCAGAAATCCCTTCCCTTTCAAATCCCGCTGCACCATGTAATGACAGAGTTCAAACACGGTGCCAAGTGTGAAACCAACAGCACAGCGGTAATGCTCACCTTTTGATTCTCACACAGGGGGGCGAGAAAAGAAAGTAAAAAGGGATTATGAGCATCAAGGCAAATGAGCATACCAGTTGGGCCTGGTGGGTCTTATCTGACTTCAGTATCTATGCAGTTATCTGCTGCAATATTCAGCTGCAGTACACATTTCGTATCTCAGCATGGTGTCTGGATGGAGCGGTGCTCATGATTCCAAGACATGCATACATCGTATGAAAGGACTTGTACAAACCTTCTGGCAACTGGACAGCACAGGCACAGTCTATATCAGCACTTAAGTAACCACTCAGTAGTAACCAGACAGGCCTGCTGAGACCAAAATGATCTACCACTAATTGCTGAGCACCGGAGAACTCCAGCATAGTCCACCCTGAAGGTCCAAAATATTCACATACTTAGAGCATAGAGTGACCTTGTCTCCCGTAGAGACAGGTGAAGTTTAATCTTTATCCACTGAGTTGGGAAATGTCGAACTTGGCAAAGGCGTCCAAAGTTTCTCAACTTCCCCCTACTTAGCCTGTGGCAAAGTTTAACATACCTACCCCCTGTCTGAGGTGTTATCCTGCCACAGGATGTGCAGAGGGCAACCAGTGGGCAAGAAGTTGCAGCTCGGTCTGGAACCATCCCTGTTCTTCTGCAAATTCATGAGTCCAGGACTGATGTGCAGACAGAGTGGGTTGTCGTGTGGGTGATTTGTGGCAGGAAACAGTGTGGTGCAACATTGGTGATGGGAATCCTCTTGCAATGGAAGACTGCCAGAGGGAGACATAAATTGGTTCCTTGGGTCCCCAAGTGAGGGGACTTTGCCGGGATAGGTGTGATGGAGCAAAGATTTGCAAGTAATGCGACTTGCTTGTAATCAGTTTTCTCGACATAACGTTAATGTACTAATCAGCATGTTTGTCCTATTAATATTGCATGACACGACATCTAAGTGAAGCTTGCATATGTGCTTTTACTAATGTTAATCCGCTTGCAATAATATGGCCGCTGCTACGCGCGATTTCTTACTGCGCATGTGTCTGTCACACTCACGTGACTTGACGTACTCTCGGCATTTGGAGGGAATCTTTTGCTTCTGTGCACTAGAATTAAGATGGCTGCTCCATGTCCTCATATGCAAGTAGCTTGCACTGCTGATTTTGCTAAGCTGTTCGTTTTGCTTAACTCTAATGCAATAGTTAAATATAAAGTAATGGGAATAGAGTAGAAATAAGTGGTATACAGTGCATTCATTTATTCTGTGTTCTAAAACTGTTTCTTTCTATTTTTTCATGTAACGATAATCTTGGGCCTGGGAGGTGCTATTACTCCATCTTGAAAAACCATACAGCGCATGTGAAACTCTAGAAGGAGCAATGTCATTCGTCATTGAATTGTGCCTGGGAGCGTGAGCTTTCAACCTCAGGGGAGGAAGCTGGACTGTACAATACTGAACGCTATTGTTACTGATTGATACATTCATTGCGGGTGCAATAAAAGTGCATGGTAAAATAAAGTTATGGGCGGGAATGTTAATTTTAATATCATCAAGAAAAGTTTCATTTTGGTATGGAGTGATGACCTCTCCTCTCTTCTTGTCCAATCAAAATTGGGGATCCTTACACTTGCAACATTGGGGGGTGGTACACTGACCTGGAAAATAATATAACTAGGGTAGGCTTAGCTAGTTAATTTGTCCGACTTGTCCGAATAGCTGACCTGTCAGTGACCCAACGCACTCAATAGGTGATCGGGAGCAGAGGTGCTGGCGGACCCCTCTGACAGAAGGTTCGAAACCCAGATCGGGGTTTGAGAGCTGAAGTGCTGGCGAAGCACTTTGTCGGAGAGATCGAGAACTCTTACCGAGTTCTGGCTGTTAGCTGCTGAGAGGGAGTAACACGGGCGTTGCAACTTTAACTGTGGGTGCCGGTCTTAGCCTGTGGTGGTCCTGTCCTGATCCAACTTGCTTTACCTGTCCTGATTCTGATCTGCACCTGCTTGCCTTTATGGTGCCTGCATTTTCGGGGTTTTGTCCTTTAAACTGACCCGTTGCCAGGGTTAGTTCTTCACACCATTCTAGGTAAATATTCAATGTGGGTATGTCATTGTACTGTTTCCTTCTCTCTTCCCACCCTTATGTCAAATGCGTAAAGACTGCTTTATAAAAACTCTGCATATTTTCATTCTAATCGTTATTTTCCTAATTGAGAATTTTCTATTGTTCAATGCTTGGATTATGACATTTAAAAGATTTTAGATAAAGAGTTTAAACCTTTTCCCGAGTTGTGGTTATTTTATGAGTGCAAATGTTCTTTTTCTACCTATTATTCTAACACCTTTGATCCCTTAGGACTCTAGGTACCGATGACGAAGATTGGTAAGCCAATGGTATAGGTCCCAAATGAAATTTATAAATCACTGATTAGAGTAGGTGCACAGGTTACCTGATTAAACTCACAATAAGTTATGTTGTTTTATGGGCCCAGGTGAGTATGGTAAACTGAGTCGGGTGACCTGCGCTCTCTATCAGGTGGACACGGGGAAAATCATGGAGATCCACTCCCAAGCAGCAGCAGTCCACGTGCTGCCATGAGTGGTCCTAATTTACATGCCATGAAACATCTGAAGTAAAAAAAATGCAAAAAGATGGGTGTCAGCTCAGTTCGCACACTCCAGGTCATGTCTTTGTGCGCTTCTCCAGGTCCCAGTGTCCGTGTATCCCCAGTGACTGGCTTTGTCATCTTTCACCTATTGCTATTGGCTGTTCGGGTGTATCAATCTGTCTAAAGGTGGATCAGCCAACAAATCAACAGGCAGAGGCCAGTCAGAGCTGAGCCAAGGGTCTGGCTTGTCTTTATTGGCATGTGAGTCATGCAACAAACATCCTGTAAATCTATGATAAAGTCTCTTCAAATTGTTTATTTTATTTCTGTAACATGTGGATGCGTTTCACCTTAGTACATCACATTAAATCAAAGTACTTAGAGGTATTTATTACAAATTATCATTTTTCAAATGTGAACTTCCAAACATTCTTGGCCCCCACCCTGATGACAATGCATTTAGTAAGCTAAGAGGCAAGTCAGTTGTCAGGCCTGACCTCTATGTGGCCTATGTTCCTATCACAAATGGAGCAGCATTTTAGTCTATTAAGTCAAATACATGAGGTCAAGAAGTTTATGGACAATGCACATCATGAACTTATGTATTTGAGTGTGCTCCCCAATGTGATAACAAATACAAGCCTTGCCAAAACAAATAGGTCTCATCTACAAGAGCTTTTGGCTTTGGCAATGTGTGTTTTCAGTCATGTGTTGTACAGCAGTGCAGCTTCTATGCAGCATGGCTGAAAGTAAAAAAAGCGGTAGGGCACGACCAGAGCAGGGTCATACTGCTAGTTTTTCAATTGCTGGCAGGGAGGGAGGGCGAGGTAAGAGGAAACATGGAGGGATGGAAGGCCGGGAGGTGGCAACACGGGCACAATTATTTTAATAGCTCTATGAAACAACCAGTGCTGTCTGCTTCATAGAACTTTCTTTGCAGGGCTGTAAGTGACAGATAGAGAGAGAGGCTGTAGGCAACATAGATAGAGGGAAGGCAGGAGGCAATATGGAGAGAGGGGACCATATGCAGGAGGGGTTGGGAGCAAGCGAATGAACACATACACTCTCACAGAAGTGCTTAAATAAAAAAAGAAAATAGTAGCTCTCCCAACGCATGCAGTAGAAGGACACAAGTACATTTGCCATGCTCCAGTAGAGGATCAAACACAAAAAGAGGACGTGAAGCCCGCCGGGTCAACAAATGAGAAGCAAGCAAATGAGAGTGACCATGAAGCCAACCAACAGAAAGTAAGCAATGGACCGTCTCTAAGCCCACTTTTGGCTAATAACAAAAATATCTGGCAAATGACAGCATATGCCCAGTCTCAGACGAGACCTTAAAAAGGAGGGTTGGTGAAATAAAATATTTATCTAGTATCACACAATTTGGTCAAGCCATGAAGCTGGGATCGATCCCATGTCTTCTGGTTTTCCATTGTGCAATTCAGCCACTAGTTGGGTATCTCTTTCTCTGTCGTGTTTTACATCAAAATGTAATACTATGATTGTAATTTTTGGTGCACATGGTTAGAGCGTCAATGGTCGGCAGACACCGCATAACATCTCTCCTTATTTTGGGCTCAAGGGCCTAAGATGACTTTCAGCCGATCCAGAGCCCAGTATCTGGCTTGAGCTTGGCTCAACCTTTCAGTGGTTCACCAACAGCTACTTCTGCCTCCACTTTGGTGCTTGCATTGTACCACATGTGGGCAAGGCGGGCCCTTGGAATGGGTGAGCTGGGCAAGGCACATGGAGATGCCTCCATTAGGGTCTCACAAACAGCAAGGTAGCTCTCACCTGGTACCAGTGGTTCACCTTAAAGTACTTTGAATCTATCTTTTTTTTTTAATTCTGCTGGCACCGTTTTTAACGACCCATCAATCCCTTCTATACTCTCCAAGCTCCCTCTCATCCATGCAGCAAAAAAGCCCCACCAACTACCTGGCACCACCACCAAGCTAAGTTGTGGTAATTCAGGTGAGTTGAAGGAGACAAGGAGATGCTTGTGTTCGGAGGCCAGTTACTGCTCTGATCTAATCAGACAGGGACTGACCTGTGAAAACAAAAGGTTCTCCATTCTGCCTCACCAGCTGTGAAGTTGCCAAAAGTATTTCTGCCCAAGGCACCATCTAAACATAGGCCAGCTCTGCATGTGCGACTACTTTACAAGTGCACCCTCCAACCCCCCCTTCTAAAGGCTCCTTCCACTATTTCTCACCTTATTGTACCAACACTCCAATGCTTTAGCACATAAAACGCAGACCTGATGGATTTACCAATCTTGTTTTATATACAGGACAAGTCATTCCTACTTGTGGCCTTTATTCACTCCCAATTTGCCACGGGCTTTTACAGCTGTTGTAAAACTCGCCGGCTCCCAGGTACTTGACTGCCTCCCAGCATCTCTACGACTCTCAGCGGGTTCCAGCCTCGAACTGCTGGGCTTCAATGCCTGGATGAGAGCGCGCATGCGCAGCCCCCCGAGGCGGCTGCTGCGGCCGGCTTTACAGTGCAATACGGTTCAACAGCCACGGATAGCCCCGATCTCAGGAGATTTGCTCTGTTACCCCGAGATGAAGCCACCAACATTAATCAAAGACTGGTGATGGGGAATCATTCTTTGCAGCTGGTAGGACGAGGGAAGCAGTTCCCCAGCCGCCTGGAATTATCCCACTGATCTATTGATGCCGCTTGCAGTTCAATAGCACAAGTCGTGAGATGGCGTTTACTCATCAAAAATGCCTTTCTTATGAAGACGAACGTTATATTTTATGCACGCGTTATTGCTTCTCCGGGAAGCATGCTCGTGTTGGCGCCTACCAGTGCTTAATTTGTAAAAAAAAAATATATATATATGCCATTGCCCCAGCCAGCCCTGTCAATTACAGTATCAACGCAACTACTAACCCTCGCACTCCAACAAGACAATTCAGATTATTCCAGGCCCCAGAGCTATGAGAATGAATTGGGCAGCAGGTATTAGTCGTTTTAAATGTTTGTTTAACTAATAAACAACTGGTGTGTGCTCATATTTAAATTAGACAAACAGCGCTATCTTGTGGCAGACTTGCATAAGCACCAGTGTTGGCAATTAAGGGCCGGTGCCAGCACCAGAAACCACAGGCTCAAATTAAGCACTGCTTCTCCGACTCTCTAGCTCCAATGACAGCGTCTGTCCAACTGTTTTATATGCCAGTTTTCAAAAGATTAGACTGTGACGTGTGTAGAGGTGGGTGACCAATGAAAGCTCAAGCCAGACGTCCTCGTAGTCCCTGGAGCTCCAAATGAGCCAAGCTTTCACGTGTCATCTGCCTGCTACCCACACTTCGTGTGCTGAGAAAAAATAACCTTTTAACGAAAAGCATGAAAGGGAAAGAGATACCCATCTAGCTGCTGAATGACGCAATGTGAAGCCAGAAAAGTTTGGATGTATACTGGCTTTCCTGCCTGATCAAAGTGTGTGATTCTGGGCAAATATTTTCTTTTCTTTTTGATCACTATTGAACTTGAGAGCACGTTGCAGTACGTGAGTTCAGGCTTTGTGCAATACAAATCCCTCTCTTGTGTCTGATTTAAATTGATAACAATATTATTCCATGAAAACACGTTTGCCACATATAAGTCACACATAACAGCTGACTTGCCTCTAAATTCACGATTTAGTCATCATGGCGTGGTGGAGGGGCATACATATTTTAAAATTTATGTTTAGAAACTGCTACTTTTTATAAATGCCTTTCAGTGCAGTGATGTAATCTGATGTGCTATGTTGAAACTCTACTGAATGTTAGAGAAATACATTTTTGAATTTGAAATAGTCTTTATCGTATTTTTATATGGTGTTTGTAAAATTATTTAGGTGCAAACATTTTCAGGGCTCACCTTGTGCATCAGTTCTTAGAGACAAGCCACTCCATTGTCTTGGCTCTTGCTCGGATCTCTTTATTATTTGTTGGCTTGCCCACCTCTAGACCGGTGGCACATTTTTGTGCTGCTGTGTCCATTAAGCTTATACCAACTCGAGGCACTCAGGACCGTGATGCACACATACTGAATTTCCACTTGCATGGTCAGACCATATGGCTGTCCCTCTCGAATTAAAATCTCACCTTTACTCCATTCCATCTTTTGACCCCAGGAAAAAGGAACACAAACGGAACTATATGAGGATTAAGAATGACACACTGGCCCCTTTCATGATTAATTCTAGGCTACCCCCTTCAGGGGATGTCAGCGCCGCTGCCCTCAATCTCTCGAACTCTATTGCGAGAGCAGTGGACTTTCTGGCCCCCGCCTTACAGTGCTACTCTGCCAGAAAGAGACCCTCGGCTCTCTGGTTCTCAGAAACACTTAGGCTACTAAGGCAGGGATGTAGGAAACAGGAGAGGCTCTGGAGAACTCTTTTTGATCCTAAGGAGAAGGAAAAACATAAACTCCTCCTAAGAGAGTATAAAACGAAGGTAATTGCGGAAAAGAAGGCCCATTTTTCTAACTTATCGGCCTCTCTTAATTCCCCAAGGGAACTGTTTAACATTGTAGACTCCCTCTGCACCTTGCAAACACCAGATCCTATAGTGGGCTCCAAAGAGCTGTGTGATAAGATCTCTATGTTCTTTCACACAAAAATAGCTGATATTCACTCCACCCTTGAAGCTCTGAAGGGCCAGCTGGGTCCCCCATCCCTTCCGGTCCCGCCCCCCATAGAATGCCGGGTAAATGAACCCCATAGTAGCCTGCTTAATTTCCTTCTTCTCACTTCTCAGCAGCTGGACCTGCTTTTGGACAAAATGAAATCCGGATCCCCTTTGGACCCCTGTCCCCTTAAGATCCTTAAGGACTGTAGGGAAGTCTTGTTGCCTCACCTTTTAGAGGTGATGAACTGTGCAATCACTGAAGGCGTTTTTCCATCCTCTTGGAAAATGGCTGTGGTTAAGCCCCTGCTGAAAAAGTCCACTTTAGATCCTTAGATACTAAAGAATTTTCGTCCAATATCTCTGTTGCCGGCCCCAGCAAAGATGCTTGAGGTACATCTTAACCAACACCTGACTGCTTTTCTAGATACCGCCGGCATGTTGGATCCTTCCCAACATGGTTTTCGAAGGTTCCATAGCACCGAGTCTGCCCTTACGGTGGTCATAAATAACATCCGCTCGAAGGTCGATAGGGGCCAGACTACTCTTCTGGTCCTGCTCGACCTGACAGCAGCTTTCGACACCCTGTCTCCCTCAATTCTGGTAACTCGCCTTAGGGAGATGGGGGTGGAGGGCCCAGCGCTGAGCCTCCTGACCTCCTTTCTTAATCAGAGGGAACAGAAGGTTAAGTTGGGAGAGTACCTGTCCCCCGCCAAACCTGTGCAGTGTGGGGTCCCGCAGGTGTCGGCCTTGAGCCCCACACTTTTTAACATCTATGTGGCCCCACTTGCCAGGCTGGTAAGATCTTTCGAGTTGGAGGTGTTGTGTTATGCTGACGACACCCAAATCATGGTTTCCCTCTCCCACTCGGTGAGTACCTCCGCCCTTAACTTCAGGAAATACATGGAGGCAGTCTCACAGTGGATTGTCTTGAAATTACTGAAGTTAAACGGAGAGAAAACCGAGGTCTTGATCTTCGGAGGAGATCAGGATATTTGGTCAAGCGACTGGTGGCCTTCATCCCTAGGAGTTTGCCCGTTGCCCTTGAAATTCGCCCGGAATCTGGGCGTGCTGATTGACACCTCGCTTTCTATGGACCGGCAGGTAAACAGAACCGTTTCCAGCTGTTGTTGTGTTATCAGGATCTTGAGAAAGATAACTCACTACCTCTCCCCAGAAGCTCGAAAGCAGATCGTGGTGGCCCTAGTCTCATCGAGACTTGACTACTGCAATACGCTCTATTTAGGCATTAATAAGGGCCTGATTCAGCGCTTGCAGATTGTCCAAAATGCGGCTGCTAGATTTGTCCTTGATGCCCCCAGTCTCTCCTCTGCCACATTAGCTAGGAAGAGCTTGCACTGGCTTCCGATTCAGGCTAGGATCTCTTTTAAGATCCTGTGCCTTGTCCATGGGGCCTTGTTTGGAGCAAGCTCAGAAGGCATAAGATCGCTGCTGGTCCCTTACGTTCCCAGCAGAACCCTTCGCTCTTTCAACAAGAATCATCTGTCTGTCCCCCGGGTATATAGAGCCAGGTGGGGAGGGAGGGCTTTTTCTTCTCTTGCCCGAAGTTGTGGAAAACCCTACCCCCGGAACTAATAGCCCAACCATCTGTTATGCTCTTCCGGAAAGCATTAAAACATGGTTTTTCGCAGAGGCCGATCTGTAATCTGGTATTCGGCTCATATCACATTTTACATCATTTGTTAGGCGCCTTGATGCCT
The DNA here is from genome assembly GCF_964261635.1 of Lissotriton helveticus. NCBI lineage: Eukaryota > Metazoa > Chordata > Amphibia > Caudata > Salamandridae > Lissotriton > Lissotriton helveticus. Next base: position 1,361,255,488 of record NC_136057.1, read on the forward strand.
TTTGGGCTAAGTTGCGCAATATAAGATTGCCTTCATTCATTCATTCATTCACACATACCAGAAACACCTCATTGAATGCTCACTATGAGATGTCCATGAAATATGATTTCCTGCCAAAAACTAGAGTAAAAGGAAGTTTAAAGGGGAAACGCTGGGAATGCCCCCAATGGGAACACTGTACAGTAAGGGTTTCTGGGATCTAAAATGAAGTTTGGACTTTCAGTTGGATTAACACCTTCAGCGCGACGCAAATTTTTGCGCTGTGCTGAAGGTTCTAATGAGCCAACGGGCTCATGACGGAACGGTTCCGTCATGAGCACAGCTCAACCGACGCTCATGACGGAACCGTTCCGTCATGAGCATCGAAGGGGTTAAGATAGGCAAAAGAAGGTTGTTGGGCAACCAGACCCAGTACACACTTGTCCTGTTTGAAAGATTGATAGGCTGGCTCTGGTTCTTGCCTCACTCTTGCATAACCAATGTATTGTTTTAACAAGACGAGGTGCTATTGTATTGTATTGCCACATTTATATAGTGTTTACTACCCCTATGTGGGGCGCTGTAGTGTTTGTCTACATGGGTTGCACGCTACACTGTGTACAGTGTTTGGTTGGAAGGGTGTTGTCTTTCTTATGATCCTGTGTGGGCATGTTTCTATGTTATGCGTGAGGAAGACCAAGGTGCGGTTATTGTGTTATAGCAGTGTGATGGATGAAGATGTGTGAAAGACAGGTGTTGCGATTAAGGTTTTTTGTAATCTGGCATATTTGAACAGCTCTGCAGGTCCCTTTTTAGGTCCAACCTACCGCACAGTACAGCTGTCTGGTTTGCTAAAGACATCTTGGGAAAATTCGGAAAGCTTCCCTGGGAATGGATTCTGTCCACTGCTTTCTATTGGCTTTGTCGTTTGTAACTCATATTTGTTTCCTTTCCATTTGCTGGCTTTATTTGCTTTAGGCTTTCCAGTTTGAGTTCACCTCTTCCATGGCCCATACTTTATTTATTATATCCTTCCAAGTGCTCCTTTTCTGCAAATAGGCCTTTAAATCTTGTTCTTGTCACATTTGCTGTGCATTCAAAGATCAGAGGTCAAATGTCAGCCTCTGTCTTCCTAGGGAGCTTGGTGTTAACTTTTCTTTCTTTGGCTTCAAAGTAAGAGGATTTATGTGACAATCATGCTAGCTACTTAGTGTGTGCTCGAGGGAGCCTGTACATGTTATTTTCTTTCTAGCACACAACAAAATGTAAATATCTGTAAATTATTTTATGAAGGTATTTTAGAATATATCAGAATTAGGAAAACACTAACCCAGCACATTTTTGGTAATTCTGAAGTGTGGTGGAAACAAATATTTTAGTACGATCAAAACAAATCAATAAACACATTAGGTGATGACATTTCCACACATTGTTTGAGCGCTGTAGACTTTTATCAGTAAAACTGTATGTCTGTGCAAATGTAATTGTCATCACAACTGAAGATGTGTTGTCTGTAATGGTATTGCACTATCATATCATGCATACTCCACTTTACCCCACTCCACTCAACTATGCATCACTCCATATCACTGCACTCAACTATGCACCACACTACACCTCTCCATCTACCCCACTCCAAACTGCATCACTGCCTTCAATTCTGCACCACTCCACTCTATGCCACGTCACTCTACAACTCTCTACTCTACTTTTTGTTACTCTAGTCTATGCCAATGCACTCTACCTCACTCTACTCCACTATGCACCACTGCACCCTTCACCACTGCACTTTACACCACTCCAGGCAATGCCACTCCACTCTACTCTGCACTACTCCACACTACCGGACTCCACTCTATGCCACTTTGCTACACTGCACTCAATGCCACTGCACTCTAAGCCCATACACTCTATTCTGTACAACTCCACTCTACACCTTTGCACTCTATGCCAATCCACTCTACACCACTCTAATCTACTTTGCACCACTGCACTCTATGCCACTGTACTCAACCCTGCACCATTCCACTCTACCGTATACCACTCCAATCTATGCCATTTCACTCTACTCTTCTCAACTGCATTCTCTGCCACTGAACACTGCACCACTCTACTCTGTGCCACTCCACTCTACGCCACTTCAATCTAAGCTGCACCACTCCACTCTGTTCTACTTTAACAACAGAACTCTATGCCACTGCACTGTACACCACTTTACTCAAAACCAATGCACTCAATGCCAGTCTACTCTGCACAACTGCACTCTAAGCCACTATACTCTACTCTGCAACATTCTACACCACGCTGCATCACTCCACAACGGGCCACTCTATTTTATGCCACTGCATTCTACTGTTACCACTGCACTCTATGTTAATGCACTCTACACTGCTTAACGCACAACCAATATACTCTATGCCAATCTACTCTACATCACTGCACTCTACGCATTATATTCTGCAACACTGCTCTCTATGCCACTCTACTCTGAACCAACCTATTCTATGCCACTGCACTCTACGCCAATGAACTCTACAACGATCTACGCTGCGACACTGCAATCTCTGCCACTCTACGCCACTGCACTCTACTCTAAGACACTCCACTCTAAGTCACTCTATGCCAATGCCCTCTGTGCCACTGCACTCTACTCTGCATAACTCCCCCCACGTCACTGCATTCTACACTGCAGCACTCCACTCTATTCTGCACCACGCCAGTTCACTCTATGCCACTCACCTCTACAACACTGCACTCTCCACCACTGAACTATACGCCACTCTACTGGCCCACTGCACTCTATTTCACTGCACTCTACTCTGCACCATTGTACTCCACACTACACCAATGCACTATACACAACTGCACCATACCCCACTCTACTCTGCATCGCTCCTCTCCATGCCACTGCACTCTATGCCGATCCACTCTAAATCACTCTAATCTACTCTGCACCACTGCACTCTATGACACTCTACTGGATGCCACTACACTCTACACCACTTCACTCTACTCTTAAACAATATACCCTGTGCCACTGCAATCTACCCTGCACCACTCCATTTCACACTACTCTTTATTACTCTATGCCACTGCACTCTACGCCACTGCACTCTACGCCACTGCACTCTACGCCACTGCACTCTATGCCAAGGCACTCTACACCACTTTACTTAAAACCAAGACTCTCTATGCCACTATACTCTACTCTGCAACACTCTACTCCATGCCACTGCACGCTATGCCACTCTACTCTACAGCATTGCACTCTACATCACTGAACTTTACACCACTCTGGTTTACTCTGCACCATTGTACTCTACACCACTGCCCTCTTCGCTACTTTACCCTGCATTACTCTACTTTTTGCTACTGCACTCTACACCATTCCACTCTATGCCACTCAACTCTACACCAATGTACTCTTCGACGACTACTCTGCAACACTGCACTCTCTGCCACTCAACTCTACGCCAGTCTACTCTGCACCACTGCACTCTATGCCACTGCACCCTACCTTGCACCACTCTACTCTACGCCACTTACCTACACTCCATGCCAATGCACTCAATGCCACTACACTCTATGCCACTGCACTCTACGCGAATCCACTCTATGACATGCTAATATACTGTGCACCACTGCACTCTATGTCACTATAGTCTATGCCACTTCAATCTATACCCCTGTAGTCTACTCTGCACCCCTCTACCCTATGCCAATCAACTCTACTATGTACCACTGCACTCGAAACCACTCCAGTCTAGGCTACTGCACTCTACTCTGCACCACTCTACTCTACCATGCACCACTCCAATCTACGCCTCTTCACTCTACCCTGAAACAGTCTACTCTACGCCACTGCATTCTACAGCCTTCCAATCTAAAGTACTGCACTCTATGCCACTGCAATCTATGATCTGCCACTCTACACCACTCTACTCTACTCTGCAACACTATACTCTACGCTGCTGTGGACTGCGCCACTCTACTATAAATCACTACACTCTACTCCACCTTACTCACTACCAATGCACTCTACGTCACTGCATTCTATGCCAACTACTCTGCACCACTGCACTCTACGCTATGATACTCTAATCTGCAACACTCTATGCTATGCCACTGCACTTTACACCACTGCACGCTATGCTACTACACAGCATTGCACTTTATGTCACTGCACTCTACATCGCTATATTCTACTTTGCACCACTGTACTGTGTGCCACTGCTCTCTGCAGCACTCTACTCCACAACACTCTACTCTATGCCACCGCACTCTGCGCTACTGCGCGCTACAGCACTACACTTACTGAACTCTACACCACTTCACTCTATGCCCTACGACACTCTACTCTGCAAGACTGAACTCTCTACCACTGAACTCTAAGCTACTCGACTCTGCTCCACTGCACTTTACTTTGCACCACTTAACTCTACCCCCCTCTACACCAGTGCACTCTACTCCACTACACTCTACACCACTTTACTCAGCATCACTCCACTCTATGCCACTGCACTCTACGCACTCTAATCTACTCTGAACCACTGCACTTTATGCAACTGCACTTTACCACACTCTACTTTACACTCTATTTTGTACCACTCCACTCTACCTGCGCCACTTCACTCTACTCTGAAACAATTTACTCTATGCCACTGCACTCTACGGCACAGCACTCTATGCCAATCTACTCCACTATGTCCCACTCCACACTGTGCCATTCCACTCAACGCTAATGAAATCTACAGCACTTTAATATACAGTGCGCCATTCTACTCTCCTCTGCACCACTGTACTCTACACTACGCCACTCTATTCTATGTCACTGTATTCTATGCCAATGCACTCTTGCCAAAGCACTCTACATCATTCCAGTCTACACCACTCCACTTTACTCGGCACCACTCCACACTACGCCACTCCACTCCACTCTATGCCAGTTTGCCACACTTCACTCAATGCCACTGCAGTATACGCCAATATACTCTTTTCTGTACCACTCCACTCTACGCAAGTGCTTTCTATGCAAATCAACTCTACGCCACTCTAATCTACTCTGAACCATTGCACTCTAAGCCCCTCTACCCTGCACCACTCCACTCTACTGTACACCACTCCACTCTGTGCCACTTCACTCTACTCTGAAACAATCTAATCTGCCCAACTGCACTCTGCGCCACTCCACTCTACGACACTGCAGTCTATGTTGCACCACTCCACTCTATGCTAGTTTGCAACACTTCACTCAATGCCACTGTAGTCTATGCCAATACACTCTACTCTGTACCACTCCACTCTACACAAGTGCTTTCTATGCAAATCCACTCTACACCACTCTAATCTACTCTGCAACATTGCAGTCTATGCCACTGTACCCTGCTCCACTCCACAGTACTGTACACCACTCCTCTCTATGCCACTTCACTCTACTCTGAAACAATCTACTCTATCCAACTGCACTCTGCACCACTCCACTCTACGCCACTGCAATCTACGTTGTACCACTCCACCCTACGGCACACCATTGCACTAAATTCGAAGCACAGCACTCCATTCCAATGCACTCTTCACCACTTTACTCAAACCAATGCACTCTACGCCAATCTATTCTGCATCACTGCAATCTATACCACTATACTCTACAACACTCTGTGTACTGCACTCTACACCATTGTACTCTACATCACTGCACTGTACTCCACCCTGTTCTACTCTGCACCACTTCTCTCTAGGCCACTGCTTTCTATGCCTCTCTACTCTGCACCACTTTACTCTACGCCACTGTGCTCTATGCCAATGCACTCTAGACCACTGTATTATACACCACTGAACTGTTTCGTTATGTTATTTAAATTTAATATAGCACACAACTCACCCAGGGGCATTTCGGCACCAAACTGTGTAACAAGTATCAGTAGAGAGTGGAGAAAGGAAATTAAAATAGATGGGCTTGCAGCAATTTCCTGAATTTGCACTCCATTATCATCTACTCCACAAAGCTGCACTCTCCACCACTTAACTCTACACTCTCTACTCTATGCCACTGCATTCTACTCTCCACCACTCTGCTCTATGCCACTCTACACCAACGCCATCTATGCCATTACACTCTAATCTGCATCACTCCACTCTACTTCACTGCATTCTACCCTATAACACTCCACTCTACTCTGCACCACGCCATGCCACACTACGCCACTTCACTCTATGCCACTCTGCTCTGCAACACTGAACTCTCTGACACTGAACTTTATGCCACTCTACTCTGCACCGTTGAACTCTATGCCACTGCACTCTACTCTGGACCATTCTACTCTACACAACTCTACTGCGCACAACACCAAGGCACTGCGCGCCACTATACAGTACGCCACTCTACTCTGCATCCCTCCTCTCTATGCCACTGCATGATATGCTAATTCATTCTAAGCCACTCTAATCTATTCTGCACCACTGCACTCTATGACACTGAACTCTATGACACTCTACTCTATGCCACTGCACTCTACGCCTCTTCACTCTACTCTGAAACAATCTGCTCTATGCTACTGCATTCTATGCCACTGCATTATATCCTGAACCACTCCACTCCGCTTCTCACCACTCTACACTATTGCACTCAAAATCACTGAACTGTACACCACTCTATTTTACTCAGCACCACTTTACTCTTTGTGATTGCATTCCACACAAATGCACCCTATGTCACTCTACTCTACACCACTGCACTCTACAATGGTCTACTCTGCAACACTGCACTTTCTGCCACTGAACTCTACTTTATACCACTATACTGTATGCTACAGCACCCTACTCTGCATCACTCTACACCAGTTAACTACAATCTATGCCAATACACTCAACACCAATGCTACTGTATACCACTGTAATCTGGGACGGTGCAATCTATGCCACTTCACTATATACCTCTCTACTGATTTTAACCATCAATGTGAATAAAGAACTCTTTTCAAAAGTGAAGAACTTGACTTTGAAATTCTTGGGAGAACGTACAGAAGGATTATTGATATTTGTAGAAAACACTGATGAAATTGAACAAACATTGTAATGATATTTGAAGGGTGCTGGGTCACCTTTTGTGCAATTTATTTGAAAGTTAAGTACCTCTCTACTCTACTCTGCACCACTCTACTCTATGCAAATGCACTCTACTCTACTATGCACCACTACACTCTACATCACTCCAGTCTAGACCACTCCACTTTACTCTGCACCATTCTCCTCTATGCCAGTGCCCTCTATGCCACTACTCTATGCCAGTCCACTCTACCCTGAACCACTCCAAGCAATGCCTTTACACTCTACCCTGAAACAATTTACTCTACAGCACTTCACTATATGGCACTGAACTCCACGCCGCTCTATTCTATGCTACTGCACTCTATGCCACTGAAATCTACGCAGTGCCACTCTACTCTAATCTGCACCACTATACGTGACGCCACTGCACTCTATGCACTCTACTCTACACCAATGTACTCCACACCATCTTACTCACTAACAATGAGCTCTACGCCACTGTCTCTATGCCAACTACTCTTCACCACTGCACTCTATGCCACTATACTCTAATCTGCAACACTCTACTGTATTCCACTGCACGCTACGCCACTCTACGCTGTTGAACTATGCGTTACTGCATTCCACGCCACTATATTCTACTTTGCACCACTGTACTGTACGCCACTGCTCTCACCAGCACTCTACTCTATGCCACTGCACTCTATGCCACTGCACTCTACACCAATGTACTCTACACCACTGCACTCTATGCCACTGCACTCGATGACACTCTACTCTGCAAGACTGCACTCTCCACCACTGAACTCTATACCACTGTACTCAACTCTACTGCACTCTACACCAATGCATCCTAAGCCCCAACCCTCTATGCCACTCTACTCTGCATCACTCCACTCTATGCTACTGCACCCTATACACCACTCTGATCTACTCTGCGCCACTGCACTCCATGCCACTGCACTCTACGCCACTGCACTTTACACCACTCTACTTTACACCTCTGCACTCTACTCTGAAACAATCTACCCTAAGCAACTGCATCCTAAGCCACTCTGCACCACTCAGCGCCACTCCACTCTGTTGTTGCACTCTACACTACTGAAATCTATGCTGCACCATTCCACTCTCCTTTGCACTACTCTATTCTACACTACTCTACTCTATGTCACTGCACTGTACACCAATGCACTCTATGCCAATGTACTCTACACCACTTGAATTAACATCAATGCACTCTCAGCCACTGCATTCTATGCCAACCTACTCTGCATTGCTGTGCTGTACGCCACTTCAGTATAGGCCATTCTAATCCATTCTATGACACTTCCATCTATAACACTAAACTATGCCACTCTACGAATACTTCTGCACCATATGACGCTCTATGTAACTCCCTCTATGTCACTCCGTGTCACTTTAATCCACTCTATTCCACAACACACTACTCTACTCTACTCTACTCTACTCTATTCTACTCTACTCTACTCTACTCTACTCTACTCTACTCTACTCTTCTCCACTCTTCTCTACTCTTCTCTACTCCACTCCACTACTCCACTACTCCACTACTCCACTGTATGTCACCCCACTCCACTCTATGACACTGCATGCCACTCCACTCTACGACATTCTACTCCACTCTACGCCACTCCACCCTACAACACTGTACTCCACTTGATTCCACTGTATGCCATTCCACTCTACTACACTACTGTACTCTATGCCACTCCACTGTATGACAATCTACTCTGCTCTATGCAAGTCTACAATACTTTACTCCACTCTATGCAACACCTTCTACACCACTCCACTTTGCTTTACTCCATCCATGACCGTCCATGCCACTCCACTCGATGACACTCTACTCCACTCTGACACTCTCCTCCACTCAACTCGACTTGACTCTACTCCTCTCTACGCCCTTCCACTGTACAGCACTTTACTTTCTCTGCGGCACTCCACTACACTCTACACCACTCCACTCTACACCACTTCATGACACTACACTTCACTCCATGATACTCAACTCTGCTCTACACCACTCCACAAATCCCTATGCCGCTCCACAACACTCCACTCTACTCCACAACACTCTACTTTATGGCACTCCACTCTCTTTTATGCCACTAACTTTTAGCCATGCTAAACAGCAGCCACACTAGTGTACATCATGGCTAAAACATATTGGCCAAGGCAAAAGCTCTTGCGTAGGCGAGACCTATTGGCTTTGTCACTGCTTGTTTGTATTTCTTATGCTCACAATCCCTTTAGTTGATTACTGTATTGAGTTGTCCATTCTGAGATATTTTGTTTAAGTTTATTGTCCTGTGCAGACATACATTCAAGGGAGAAGTGGCAGAGAGATCTGCTGGCATGAACGTTGCAAATATCATCCTTAGTCTGATTGTCATTGTGCCATGCCAAGAAGTGGCCGTAGTATGTTGCTAGTTGCTATTTGGCAGATCTCTTCAGGCATTCCATGCCTGTTCTATTGGTGGTGATTGCTTTATTGCTGCGGACTGGAATACTACTGCGTGACAACGAATATTACCCTTAGCAGTTTTGTCTTACGTGAGTGTAAGAGTGTCAACAGTAAAAGGGAATTATTATGCACCCTGTTTCAACTACAGTCACTATTGGACTGCTAAGTATTATGTATTAGTTTTGGTGTAGGTTATATGCTGTATTGCAACTGCATTATAAAGCCCTTTCTCTTCCAGACAAGACATTATTGGGCTTTTATGATGGGCAGCATGCTGTTCCAGGTTAGAGGGTTTGTGTTTTTTTGTTGTTGTTATTGTTGGTTATTGGAATTTGTCTTGTGCTGGATAGAAATCATTCCATGCTATGAGGTAGGTTATATTAGTTGGAATTAGGTGTGATCTCTAGTGGGAGAGGATGGCATGTGAATTCACGTATTGGTTGACGGTATAAATAGATGAGCTGTAGAGACAAGGTATTGTTATGGTGCAGGGTGTAACTTTTAAATGAGGTTCTGATCATTAAAATAAAATGTGGGCAATTTGCAGAGATACAATAGTTAAGATTACGGCAAACATGCAAGTGATTCGGAGCAGGCTGTAATCAGAGAGTGAAGGCATGCAGGGGATGGAAAGGAAGAAAAGTCATTTTTAAGAAAAAGGAGAATCAAAAGCTAGAAGATTAAAAGTCAAAGTCAGTTTTCACGCAGGGTTTTTAGGAATGTTGTGGAAGCTCTTTGAGACAGCATGCAAACCCGTAGAAAGAAATGATATTATTTGCAAGTGTTGCAATATAATTGTAGGCCATTTGAACACCAGTGCACACACACAATCTTGGTCCTTTGGTGTAAACATACAGCACTTTCCTGCTGCAGTTAGTGTTAGCTTCTGGTTGGCCTTTGGCATGGGTGCGCTGGATCCCAGTCTACCTCCATCCTGGGTCTCCTGAAAAGTGTAGTAAATACTGTTTAGCGCTCTTTTTTTATCCCTTGCCTTGTTCCCCATCACTCCTCCCCCCCATCCTTCCATTTTCTAAACACACTGACAGTTAAAGATGACAAGTCGGATAGGGCACCACATTTTGCTTTGGCAAGGTCACTACCTGGCCAAAGGCCAGCTCTGGTTAGCTTGGCACAATTAAAGCAATATACCGCTTTTTTATGCATCCTTTCCCCCCCCGCAGGGAATTACAACTCGTCGTAACAACGACCGTGTTGTAACCACGCATACCATTACCCCTTAAGTCATAACAACTACTTGCAGAGGGGGGCGCTGGATGTTGGAATAGTATAATTTACTATTCCAACTCCAGTCTGTGTGGACAGTAGGGAAGGTGTTGGATTTCAAAACCAACACCTTCTCCCCCCACCACAAGTCGTTGTTCCGACTTGCGGAGTAATGGTATGCGTGGTTACAACGCAGTCGTTGTAACGACCGCATTGTAATTACCTGCGGGGAAAAGTTTTCGTGGTAAACGATGGTTACCCAATTAAAATATTAACAGTGGGGGGTTTTGAGTTTGCAACTTCTAGTTTATTCTACTGAAAATGTTTCTCGAACTACAATAGAAAACGTTCTCTGTAAATCTTGCTGCTGCTCTTTGGAGTAAGGTGTGCACCACTTCGAAGAATTGAAGATGAAAAATATGAAATCCCTTTTGAGCAAAAAGGTGCTTGAATGGCAGCATGTCAATAGGGTAGGGAATATTTATCCTTTATAAAACTATGAAATGTATGAAAAGATCCAATGCTGGAGAAGGGAAACATTTCTTATCAGCAATAATGAACCTTTGGAATGTCTAGTCTTCTCAAATTCACAACTCTGATTAGTCACACTCTTTGATGATGTTGAACATTCGAACCTATAAGCAAGAACAACCCCATGCTGGTAAATGTTCATTTCTGGGGAATGAAGGAAACAAGCGTCCGGGATTTTCTCTCCGCTGGTGGCGCATTTAGAAACATTACCAGGAGCAGGAAAAGGAGCAGTTATAGTCAGGGTCACTAGAATTATGCAGGAGGAGAGGGCCACATTTTGAGACATGGTTTGGTTGCGTAAATTATGCGGCAAGAAAAGCCAAATTATGAGGCATAATGCGGCACATTTTGTAATAGTAATATTTCTTTATGTCATCATATTTAAACTTGGTAACACTGTCTGGGCATTGGTTGCACCTCATTAGTACCAGATTAACACCCAAATATAGCAATACGCAAAAGAAAGGTGACAAGTCCAGTGTTGCAAAGGGCATTTCACCGCGTGGGAACAAGTGGTTGTGACTTTTGAACCGTTAGAGCTAGAAACAATTTTTTTTATTGGTAAAATCTACAGATTATGCAACAAAATTATGGATCATGTGCTCAATGCGGGAGATCTATAATCATGCGAAGATCGCATATTTCCAGTGGCCTTTGACAGTGCACTACTAAAGCTCCAAGGCTTTAGTCTGGAAGAGGTACACCGGAATATTGTTGTACAGTCGACGAAACCTGGAAGTTGGTTAACCAGAGGGAGAGGGGATAGGAATCCAATCGAAGTGAACATTGTTGGTATAAATTACTTTCCGGTAACTGTGACGACCCATACCACCTGATCCCACCCCAGGAATCTTTTCCAGTCAAGGCGGAAGCTTTTTTTATTTCACAAAATCAATGTAATTTTAAAATGCTTTAACCACACCCTCCCATCACCTCCAAATTCTTGATGGTGACATTTTTTTTTGGGGTGACATTTAATAACCTTCCATCAGTAAAAGTAGCTCATTCTTCAACCCTACTTTCCACCATGCACACTGTCAGACTGCTGCACGTAGAAACGTAAAAGATGCAACTTGCAAACACTCAAAGAGGTGTAAGTTAGGATCTCTCCCCCCACACCTCTCATGAACCACAAAAGTGTAGAATGCTGCCTCGTTCGTTGCTGTTCCTCCAGCAGATGCTTTCCTTGGTTTTATCTCTCTATTCAGAGCGTGTGTAGGCTGTAAGGTTTATTTCAAGTGTTTATTCTTTAAAACTGTGAGAGTTGTTTGCTTAAAGAATGGCTTGTATGCAATATTTATTTGTTGCTTAAGGGTTTTAATATTTTAAGAGGTTTAATCCTTTATTTTCACAGCTGTGTGTAATCTAGGCTTTTGCCTGAGTGCTTGTTTTCAGCCGGTTTCGCTCAGGTAGTTTGGGGCTGTTTTCTCCCTTTTTTTCATCTACATTTTCGTTTGGCTGTTACGGTGGTTGGTCCGCGGCTCACAAGCCTTGGCAGCCTCTAGGCGCGCAGGACTGGCTCTAGTGCACACGCCTGCCCTTGTCATACTGTCTAGCAAGGCGCGGATGAAGGTTCCGCGTGCGACACGGTTGAAATATGTAGGTGGAGAGATGGCAAAAAATCAAAAAAGCGGGTCGCCCTAAGGCAATCTGTTGAGACAATATTTGAGCAATATACTGGCAGGTGTGTGCCTAGAATGGTGGCCAAAGCAGAAAGGGGCACATGTACGAAGCATTTTACCAGTCGCAAACAGGCCATCGGGCGGTTAAATGCATGTACAGAACGCAAACTTGTTACAAATCGCATTTTGCTTGTGCTATTTGGTATTGGGAAGGGACGTCCTTTCCTAATACCGAATAGCACTGGTATGTATGAATGTTTTGCGAGTGGGAATGCAGTTGCAAAACATTTGCAGGTGGTAATCCATTTGCAAACGGGAAGGGGTCCCCAAGGGATCGCATCCCCTGTGTGAATGTGGGCGCCAACATTTTTTAAGAGCTGGCAGTGGTCCCATGGACTACTGCCTGCTATTCAAAAATGAAAAGGTAGCTTTTCATTTTGATTTTTAAGATGCATCCTGTTTTCCTTTAAGGAAAACAGGATGCATGACAAAAAATATATTGCTTTATTTAAAAAGAAATCACAGACATGGTGGTCTGCTGACCCTGGCTGCCACCATCCCCGTGATTGTAGCTATTCACAAAGGGTTGAAAATTGCGACCTGGCTCATGAATATTGTTGAGGTATGTCCATTTGCGACCCACTGCAACTCGCTAATAGTGTCAAACACACTGTTCTAAATCGCAGCTAGTGATTTCTTAGTACCGAATTGCTAAAATTCGCAATTAGGAATATCACAAAGAAGCGATTTCCTACATCTAACTCTAGCACCTGCTCTTTAGGATAGATTTGTCTCGACCAAGGTCAAACTGTCTGCCCCCTGAGCTGAGGGAAGGTGTCTCTTTTGAAGAGTCCTTTCTAAGGAGTGCCAGGAGAAAGATATTGAGTTCTGGTTTCGGTGCAACAGAGGATGAGGTGGTGGATTAATTTTATGCCAGCTAAATCAGGCAATGACATAAAGGTTCCTCAACATGCAATTAGTTCCTTAAAGGAAGGTATTCACCATCCCTCTTTCAAAGACTGTGGCCTCTCGATCACATGACCAGGGCCAGACTGGGAACGCAAAACCGGCCCCTACTGACAAAAAAACGGCCTGACCGGTCTACAACCTGTCCCCCCGGCCCACTGGGCAAACGCCTGGTGCCTTGTATGGCCAGTCCGGCCCTGCACCTGGCAGGTTGGGTATGATATACAACATGAGCATTCAGGGCTTTGAGTGGGCCAGGTCCCTCCATGTCTCAGACCTGGCACTGATTATAAATGGACATTGAAATGGTCTCTGTCAGGCCCTATGTTCATGTCCTTCACTATCAAAAACATTGATTGATTTCCGAACAATGAATGTAAAAAAATGTTACGGCTATTTATTTCATGTCAGCTTGTTCTTGTTCATTTTACCATGTTTAACTTCATCTTGTATTCCTTAAGAGTGTTAGTTATTTCCAGGATGTTGTGTTTCTGTTTTTCATGAAGCATATTACTCTTGTATTGTGCATACTTTGAACTGAGTCACCTCCATGTGTTTATAATGGGTCACGATTTAGAGCTCAGGAGGTGAGGCTGAAGGTAGTGCGAGTTTCTCACAGAGCTTGACAGTGGGTCAGAAAAGTGTTCAGAATACACGGTCATCCAATCCTTGGCCTCTTTGCAGGGAGCATAGAGCAGTGTTCATGTATTCCAATTGCAAATGTGTGTGAAGGTGGTACACAGTTGTCAAAATTTGACGCTGCGAAAGTAGAAGAAAATGTAGCGCTATAGGTGAGTGATGGAGATGTGAAGAAATGCATTCAGGAGGGAGTGAAAAGAGGGCCCTGAAGTGGAAAGAGACGAAGTGTATGATTTGCAGATGGACGAGATATGGAGAGGAAAAAGGGGTACATTTCTAACATAGAGTGAACAATACATAACAGAAGTGATTGGGACACTCTGAAGACCACTATCCCTTCCACAGGCCTCAGTTGTGTTTAATTTATAGTTTCACAGTATCAGAATTGAAACATTTTCAATATTAATTATTTGTAACCAAATCATTGTTGTTATTTATCTTAAGCAGCTAACAACCATTGACAAAGCCAATAGTCCTAATACAACCTAGGTGTATGCCAGTTGTGTTATATATCGGGACGCAATAACAGAAAGCTCAGAGAGGCACAAATATACCAGTCAGATGGCACACTATGGGAATCACAGAATTGTACATTAAAAGTGTACGCCATGCCCTAAATTACATAGGCCATGCCCTTTTTAGAGAACCCCCCCACCCCACACACACACACGTTTGTCATCCCTCTTAAAGCACTTTGGGTGTCCACGGTTGGGTGACAGCCCTGATCTGTGTCAGATTGTTAGTAAAACGGTTGACTGCGTAATTGATTCCTATTTAATTTCGATCACTCCTATGTAAATGTATCCCACGTGGATATGCTGAAATGTGACATTAAGCCAAATCTTGCGGAAAGACTTTAGAAACTCGTCCTCTAAAGCAGGAATTTGCAATCCACTTATCCATGGCAAAGTCTGAACGATGCCGGATTAGACTCTAAGACTGTGAGCTGGTTAATAAAGTTGTGACCCCCAATAAAAGTTTGGACAGCCACTCACAATATGCTTGGATCAACCTTCCGATGTTGTGCGACCCCCTAAGCGACAACTGTGCACTGGACCAAAGAGTGCGTTCCGGGATTGCCTTTTGATACAGAGAACCTGGGACGTTTGATGCAAAGGTTGTTTCATTTTATGTTGCCAATGCTTGATTGAAGGGGAAGTGGAGGAAATCAAACCTGTCAGAAGGCGACAAATATAATCAGCACTGTCAGGGTGCCAAGAGCTCAGGGACTGCTCCTTGGGGACAGTTTTCTAAAGGAAATGTGCATGTCCAAAACATTTTTACTAACTTATATGAAGGTTACTCGTCAGACAAATGGCTTTCATACCTGGGCCCTCATTATGAGTGGCCCACAAACCAGATGGATCCAGTAACAGTCATGTGCCCCGTGCTTTGTTTTTATTAGTTTTCAACATTTCCAATGTGCAAACTTTCTGGACTCTGCAAAACTCCGCAGTCAAAACTGGAATTTTCAGGACTGGTGATATGTGGTCCAGCAGAGAGAGCTACATTTCTTGAGCTCTTATTGGACATCTTCTACAGGTGAGTCTACATTTCAGAAGCCATTAACAATGCCAATGGCATTTAAATCTACAGGAGGGGAACCAGCATCAGTGAGGAAAGCACGGTCACTTTCCCAGAAGTGTGGCCATCAAGTCTTCCCCTAACTCAGTCGGGGTAGTTCCCTAAATTCCAGTATGTACAATGACTATCATCTTCGGCTACAGGAAATGATGCGTTAACCCCTTCCATGCTGATGACGAGCTCAGCTCGTCATCAGCATTACCTACCCTGTGCGGATGACAAGGTGAACTCGTCACTCAACATGGTATTTATGAAATTCCAGCGCACAGCGGGGAAAAACGGCCGCACGCATGCGGTTAAGGTTGTTGTGAATGCAAGGACGGGTCACAGTGCAGTATCACCCAAGGCATCAGCCTCTGGCATAAAACAATGCAACACTCACTATGCATTTACTACTCAGCCGTGTGTTATCCTCAAGTGCTGTGGTGCGAGAGTGAACACCAGTCCTGTGCTATCAGTTCATTGTATGCTTTTCTAATATCTCCCCAAGCCAGCCAACTCACACCTTGGCGCCGTGTTACACAGGGTTTCATTCCTCAACACGCAGTGAAAAGGCCCCATCACAGACAGGGTCATCTTAACAGCATTATAGGCACCCGGGCAAAGCAGTGCACTGGGCTCTGCCTACACAACCACTCACAGGAATAAAAATGTTTAACGAAAAATGAGTGTTAAATTCTCGTCTGCATGGGGCCCCTGGGCTCGTGGGTCCCCTGGGCAACAGCCCAGTGTGCCCATACGTTAAGATGGCACTGATCACAGAGTGAGGTGGAAAGCCCTGCACAGAATAGGTTACCAGTGCAGATGTGAACTCACTGCACATCGGGAGAGGTGTGGCGCCAGGGCGACTGAAGCTGGAATCTGGGGGTCGATCCCCGGCGGTAGATTAGCCCAACACCATGTGACTCTGGGCAATAGCTTGCTTAATCTTCTTGACGGCCCCCAGCGCCTGGAGACCCTTACGGGTGATTGTTTGTGCTTTACAAATGTGGATTATTATTATTTAAAACCTTCCCAGGACATGGAAGGTGCCCCAGATGAGTTATTTCTTGTTGAGAGGGAAGGAAGTTGTGGCACTTTAGGCCAGTCAGGATGCCAAAGCCCAACTCGCTATGGTTCGACCACTCACCAAGGCGCCATTCTACCCATGCAACCATACAGTGAAATTATTTGAAAGTTGGCAGCTCTACCTCCATCCGTCACGCCCTCGGGGTGCAGGCAATGGCCATGTACACATAAATGGGGCCAGGTCCTGCTGACTAGCATTGGTCACAGTTTGGTATTAGTTAACTGCAGGGTCACTTCTTTCAGCTGCAAGGAATAATTGGTTTGAAGGAGAAATCAGACCTAAGTTATCCAGGATTTATTGTCTATCACCCAGGCTCTTCCCCTCGCTCATCTTTGCTGTCTGTGGCTTTTTTAAAGCCTGTGGTCTCCTGCTTCGCCCTGGATGAGAGTCTCAGTGCAGGGGCTGTATGATTTTTGGTTCCAGATTTAGACTAAACTGTTACAGCTTCAGCCCTGTCAACCATTCTGGGACAGGACATAATCTGTAATGCATGATTGGACAGCAGCAAACCTATCAGAACTAAATGTCCAGTTTTCTTATTACACAGAGTACAAACCCTCATTTGTTTACTAGCGGTGTGCAAAGTTTTTACACTGATGAAATTCGAGAGTTTCACACTTAATAAAATTTGTTTAGTTTCTTGGTTTAAGATGCAAATGTCTTCCATATTTCTTTACTAGGTATGCATCATATTTCCAAACTGTAATTCGCAAAACATTTCAGTATTAAGGGGTGGTTAATTGAGTTGACATACGTCTTTCTTGGAATATTCAGAGAACAAAAGCCCCTATTTAATTTGTCAGGCCTGAGGAAGAAGGAAGCAAAACCAAAGGGGATGATGGATAGAGTGTTGAACATTGCAAGCACTCACCCCAGTGAACTGATCTGGGTTTAATCCATCATCATTCTTTAGCTCACTCCGCCACCCCAGTTCAGACATGGCCATTTGCAAATCAGTCTGACCTTGTGCCTCATGGGAACAGTCCAGCCCGAACTGCCAAGCCATGTCTTTACTGGACCAGAAACAAGCATCCTGGGACCGGTTTCAGGTTCATAACCCTCATCAGCCGGGCTATCTTGAATCCAGTGGCAAAGTGAGCAAGGGACCCACGTCTGGGCATACCCTGCCAACTAAGGGCGAACAAAGCAAAAACAAAGAGGAAGATGGACGGAGTGTTGAACATTGCAAGCACTCACCCCCAGTCAACTGATCTGGGTTTAATCCATCATCATTCTTTAGCTCACTCCGCCACCCCAGTTCAGAATGATGATGGACACAACCCAGATCTGTGACTGGGGGTGAGTGTCTGAAAAGTTTCAGCGCTCCGTCTATCACCTCCTTGTGTTTGCTTTGTTTGCCCTAAGTTGGCAGGTCCCTTGCTCACTTTGCCACTGGATTCAAGCTAGCCTGGCGGGTGAAGGGTGTTACCCAGAAACCGGTCCCAGGATGCTTGTTTCCGGTTCAGGGAAGACTTGGCTTGGCAGTTGGGGTTGGACTGT
The DNA here is from genome assembly GCF_964261635.1 of Lissotriton helveticus. Lineage (NCBI taxonomy): Eukaryota > Metazoa > Chordata > Amphibia > Caudata > Salamandridae > Lissotriton > Lissotriton helveticus. Next base: position 1,361,274,134 of record NC_136057.1, read on the forward strand.
TCCCAGGCGGTACAGGGTCTGGACGGATTTGCATATAGCTGAGTCTGAAATGAGGTGGCTAAGTGAGCTGAAGAATGATGATGGATTCAATCCAGATCTGTGACTGGGGATGAGTGTCTGAAAAGTTTCAGCGATCCGTCCATCATCTCTTTGTGTTTGCTTTGCTCACCCTAAGTTGGCAGGGTATGCCCAGACGTGGGTCCCTTGCTCACTTTGCCACTTGATTCAAGCTAGCCTGGCTGATAAAGGGTGTTACTCAGAAACTGGTCCCAGGATGCTTGTTTCCGGTTCAGGGAAGACCTGGCTTGGCAGTTCGGGTTGGACTGTTCCTATGAGGCACAGGGTCAAGACTGAATTGCATATAGCTGGGTCTGAACTGAGGTGGGTAAGTGAGCTAAAGAATGAGGATGGATTCAACCCAGATCTGTGACTGGGGGTGAGTCTGAAAAGTTTCAGCGCTCCGTCCATCATCTCTTTGTGTTTGCTCCGAGGAAGAAGGAAACTGTCAAATTTCAAGCCCACAATTATATGGTAGTAACCCGAGTTGATGATAATAAAAAAAAAACAGGAACACATCATTATTTTGAAAAAATCTTGGCCTTGAAAATGAAAACTCTAATTGGTTAAGCAATCACGTGGCAGCATTTTCTTCAATCTAGGCTCAGAATAAAGATCTATACAGTTTTTATGGATGTACTTGCCTCTTAACGTTGTGAATTGTATATTCATTTTTGGATTTTGATTAAGGTAAACCCTTATTGAAATATTGCATTTGACTACAACATGATCGTCACTTCATTATACTATGCATTATATGAATTTCAACATTGAAACCTAATTAGTGGTAAACAAAAAAAAAGTACTGGTGACTTGCTACCCTAGATTCAATGTCTTCAAGAAGGAGAGGAGTTCTAGTTTTCCTGTCTTTTGGAGTGTCTTCTTACCACTTCAGCCCAGTTGTGGGAGAGTCCCAGAGCTTAGCTAAAGTAGATTGTGGTGTCAGGCCTTCATAGTTGCCGTGGAATACCGGCTGTGTTAACATGCCAGCACAGATGACGCCAACACACTGCGAGAGACTCTCCCCGTACTTAATTTATCGGAACATCTTCAGCGCTGTTGATCCTCGTCCGCGCTCCCCCCGGCTCGGCAGAAACGGCGAAGCAGCAGATCTGTCGCTCCGGATGGAATTAAAGAAGAAATGAAATCCCATCTGCGCAGTGAGGCGCGCGCCGCCGCGCAAGGGTCCTCGCGCCCCGGATCCCGCGATTGGCGCTGATTGCACAGATGAGAAGTGATGATGTCCATTGTGACCCTGTCACTCCTCATTCGCGCCCAGGGGAGAGATTTGCATTGCAATCTCGACCAGGTGCGGCACGCGGCACAACAGAGCAGGGGCTGATTGGCTCGAGCGCAGGGCACCGCTGCGAGGAGTTCACACTGACAGGAAACTGCTGGGAGGAAGCTCACAATGACAGGGCACTGCTGGGAGCATGCTTACAGTGACGGGGCACTGCTGGGAGCATGCTTACAGTGACGGGGCACGACTGGGAAGAAGCTCATAGAAGCAGAACACTGGTGCGAGGGCTCACAATGGCAGAGCACTTTGAGAGGAAGTATACACTGATTAGGCACTGCTGGAGGAAGCTCACACTGACAAGGCACTGCTGGAGGAAGCTCACACTGACAGGAACTGATGGGAGAAAGCTCACACTGACAAGGCACTACTGGAGGAACCTCACACTAACAAGGCACTAAAGGAGAAAGCTCAGGCACACTGACAGGAACTGCTGGGAAAAAGCTCACACTGACATTTTTTATCGCAGGTGTTTTATAATGTTCTTTCACGTTTTGAGCACCAATTGATTGTAGTAGCTAACATCTTTTGACCCTGAAGAAGGCAGTGACACTAGTTTAGGTACTTTGGCCGAAACATGTTGGTCTTGCACTAACACAGAGGCCTCTATTGACAGCACCTGAGTTACCAGCTATTTTCTGTTTTTAATCCTGACACCGGGTAGCTGAATAAAGTTGCAGCATAGCTAACCCCGTAGCCAGTTTTAATCACTCACATTACAGCACTGCACTTTTTCTAACACAGCAGGCTCACATAGGGTTTTAGTACACTGGCTCCCCTTCAATAAAAACATCCCTGAGCTCCTCCCTCGCAGCGAGGGGGTTGTAGCACGCGTGGAGACTAAGGGCCATATGTATCAACATACCCTTTTGCGATTCCTTAATAGCGATTTTTAAGGAATCGCTATTTAGAAATCGCAAAATTGTATGTATGAAGAAATTCGTTATTTTTTAGCGATTCCTTAAAATTCCTTAATTGCGATTAGCAAATTGCTAATCGCAATTAAGGAATAATTTCCCATTCATTTCTATGGACCAGGAGGCCCATAGGAATGAAGGGGTAATTGGCGATTCGCAATTTGCTAATCGCAAAGTGTGAATATTTTCAAGGGTGCAGGGGTGTCCAAAGGACACCCTGTTGCACCCCTGAAATCTGCATGGGTGCACATGTGGCGCACAGACATGCCCTAAGGGCATGTCTGTGCGTCACATGGCACTTTGAAAAATGAAAAAAAAATTATTTTGGAAGGAATTCGCAACTTACCACCAACTCGAAGTTGGTGGTAATTTGCGATTCCTTAAGGCCAATTTGCTATTTTTTTTGGCTTCTTACATTGCATTTAAGGAATCGCAAAATTAGCAATTCCTTAAATGCAATCGCAAAATAAGGAATCGCAAATTTTGCGATTCCTTATTTTGAACCACATTTTGCTTAATACATACCATTTTGCAAATTCGCATTCGCAAAGGCCGAAATTTGCGAATGCGAATTTGCTTGATACATATGGCCCAAAGTCTCTCACGCGAGGAAGCACCCCTATGAGGAAGCATGACACCTCTGGTGTGTGAGGGGAACCAGCTTTAAAAGGGGAATCCCCCTTGTATGCAGGAGTACACCGAGTCAATTGTCTGACCTCCCGTTCACTTCGGACCCGTGGCCTTTTCTGTGATACCCTTAATGAGTGGGGAAGTGGCCCAAGCAGGTCCTAAAATCTCGTCTAGCCCCCTTGTGTGATTAAAAACCTCACACTGACAGGGCCCTATTGATTGTAGCTTACACTAAGGGCACCACAGGAGAAAGCTCACACTAACAGGACCTTGTCTGGTGAAAATTCACACTAAAGGCCCCAGTGGAGGGAGTTCACACTGGCAGGACACTGCTGGCGTAAGCTCACTTCGACGGGGCAATGCTGAAAAGGAGTTCACACTGAGGACACTGCTGGAGAAATCTCACCATGAGATCAAGGGCATTTGCCAGTTGTGGTTAGTAACACAAATAAAGCACGCTATGAGTCGCCCTGCCCATCATGCTGAATGCAACACTTTGCCAACAGAATAGAAGCTAACCATAACTAGACAATTCTAGTGCTTTTGCTCAGTTGAGTCAGAACAATAACTTAGTTTTTCATTGTATTTTTCCAGTAAATGCCATGTATGTTGTTTTTTCATGACATATTAAATTTCTGAAACCTGATCTGCTTGACCTTCAGCAGTGCTCAGGGCCGGTTGGCCGCAAATCCTGGTGTTGGGCAAAGCACAGAGCTTACACACCAACCCCACTGCTTAATTTCAATCCTCCACTGTGCACTGGGTTGGGCCATGTGCAGCAGGGGCTATCTCGGCCCTGTAAAAATTAGCAATTTTCATGAAAAGTGTGATTTTCAGAACAACATGGTGCCTTTTGTGTTACTCACCAAAATTCCAACTGTGAAACTGCAATTCTCAATAAATTAATGTTTTTAGACCTGCCAACCCTTTTTTGGGTGGATTTTCATCCACTCTGGGAAAACCCCAACACTAACCTGGAGGTGAACACCTGTCATGGTACACAATCACGACTCAGGACATTTTTTTCAACTGGATGACAATTGCAACTGTTTTTTAAAAATTCATGATTTTTCAAGACTACGAAAAAAAATCTAAAGAGCTCTACTCCAGCCAATTACATTTGTCAACAAATCCAAAACTGATTGACAGAAGTTACGCTTTTTTGAATCACAATTTTAAACAACACAGATAAACAAAAGTGTTTTAAGCCTTCAAAATCTGCTCCACAACTTTGTAAAAAGCCTATAGTTCCAAAACTACTGAACAGATGCACATGCTTGTATTTCTAGAATTGCACAACAGATGTACACCAAATCCATGAAAACACACATTAAAGTTCTACTTTCATGACAAGTTTGGTGAAAAATGAATTCAGCGGATTTGGCTGCAGGTGTGAGAAAAATTATCAATCGGAGCTACAATGGGAAAATACAACTTTTTACATCCCCTTAATCTTCACGAAAACAGACATGTCTGACCATAGCTAAATATGCCAATTGATTGCCAGTATTGTTGTAAATCCATCCAAGGGGTAACAAATTACAGACAAATCAAAATCCCTTTTTAATGGAAAGTGCGGCTGAACTATAACTGCACAGTGGCCATCACCACTATGAAATATGTAAATAGATGCACACACATGTGAATTATATGTATATATCAGTTTTTCTCCTCGCAAAGCGAATATATATTTGTATATGTACATATATATATTCATGAAAAAAACATAGGCTTCAGGCACGTTATAGTTAGGAATTAGCATTTAAAAAACCTTAGAAATTCACTGAAAAAAACATAGATTTCAGGGGCGTTATAGTTAGTTGGACATTTCACTCGTACAAAACCATAGAAATTCCCCCGTTATAGTTAGTTCAGCTAACTATACCTCGCACGCCCACAATGCACTGCTGGTGACATCACATATTACATCACTCATGACATGGTCAGTGACATCACTGATGACATCACTGATTACATCTCTAATGACATCACTGATGACATCATTGATTACATCATCCAGAGAATGTGTGTTTTTCTGAAAAATGCATGTTTTATATATGTATATCTCAAGGTCGATGGAAGAATAAATGGGTATATAAGTGTCTAAATGGGTGATTTTTTTTGTAAAATTGATTGTATAACTGGCTGATTAAGTGTATCTTAGTGAATACATGGGTTAGTGAATAATGTTTAAATATGTAAATATCTGTATCAGTCTCTCACTGTGTATAAGAGGCTGCATGGGTTGGTGAGTAGCTACATGAGTGTCTATGTAGGGTATTAGTTGGTTTTTTTAGTATCAGTATGAGTGTCTGAGTCTCTGTATGGTTCGGTGGGGGTATTACTTAGTGCAAAGATGCATGAATGAGTGACTCACTGTTTGTATGTGTTGAACACAGCATTTGTGCAGGACTGTATGGGTGGATGAGTGTGTGTATGGGTGTGTTAGTGAGTGAATGACTGTCTCAATAGTGTCTTTATGAGTAATTACATATGTTTAAACTAGTATATGTGAGTATTGGTGTATATAAGTGAGTATATGTGAGAATGAGAGATTGGAAGAGTTCCTGTATAAATGAGTATGTGTTTCTATAAGTGATTGCTTAAGAGAGTAAGTATGTGTACTTTTCTGTAGAAGTAAGTGTGGTGGTGTGTGTATAACTGTATATGCAAGTAAATGGATGTTTGATACTTTGTTTGCATGTGTGACTATGTGTCTGAGTAACTCTATGGATGAGTGTCAGTGTGTAACAGGATGTATAGGTGTATGAGTTCATATGATGAGTGAGTACATGTATGAGTGACAGTATAGGACTGTTGGTGAATGAGTGGATGTGTGTGTAGATCTTGGAATTACTGAATAGGTGTGTTGTAAGTGGTATGTCCATTGATTTGAAAATGTTAGTTTGCATTTTTGAGTGTGTGTATCAAAGGTTATATTAGGGTTAGAGGAGGTCTGCCACTCTATCACAAGGATGATGCCATCAGTGATGTCATTTGAGATGTCATCAGTGATGTCCTGAGTGATGTCACTGACCATGTCATGAGTGATGTAATATGTGACGTCAAATTTCTATGGTTTTGTACAAGTGAAATGCCTAACTAACTATAACGCCCCTGGGGCGTGGCTTGCCGAGCTGCGGAATGGCTGCTCTGTGAACGAGCTCCGCCGGCCGAGACCCTATCTTTCATAAATCCGCACATTTTGCAGAGGCAGACTTCTGTACTCTCGACATCTCTGAAGGCGTACTACTTGTGGTGACAAGCGGTGAAAGTTTGGGGCGTATCCGATGTCAGATCGCAGAGATACGAGCTCCGGAGTGTGGTGTGAATGCTGAAGGCGATTGCTGCTGGAGCCGTGACCCGGCCGCCCACACTACTTTAGGCTGTGGATGCACTGCGAGCCTAGGCGGGCCTGACGAATCCGACTGGCACTGCCGGGGGTGGAACTGGGGAGAGGACGCGAGAAGGCCCAGCACTATCGCTGACACACAGGGAACGTCTCGTCTGCGTGGCCAGACTGCTCGGAAGTGATCTCCGGGAGCCGCGACCAAGTGTGCGAGGTGAGGCATGATCCGTGCGGAGCTGTGCTGCGGCCGCCCGCTCCACTGAGGTCCGTGGTATCAGCGCAAGTCTTGACAGAGGAGACGCCCGACCCGGCTGTGCTGTGTCGCGGGGAGAAGGGGAGATGCGTGGAGGCCAGTGCTCGCAGCAACTGCCCGTCGAAGGAATATAGGGGCCTGGTGGACTGGAGTGGCGAAATAACACTTTGGGTGCTATTTTAGGTGTCCTACAACAATATCGCCCGCATCGCAGAAACAATAATATACATACTACAGCGCAGTGGGATTGACCTGAGCATTTGGAGAAGCTGCTGTGTGCTGCTGGTCAGCCCGATGTTGAAATAGAGGGTCGCCCCGTAGAACTTTGTGATCTTGCGCCACATTGTCATTAGTGCTTTAGCCCCCACCATTTTCTGAGTCTCCAGGAAACTGTGAGGGCTGGTGAGGGAATTCTCGGCAGTGGCAGCGGGTAGCACAGCATGGATGGTCGGCCGCTGGACCAACGAGACACCTGCCATAATGATTGTGGAAAAGATGTGTGAGTCTTGTCACAGTGGCGCGATGTCTGAGCCTTGGAGAGTTCTTGTTGCTTATCATGCCTGGAAGGGGAACCCCAGGTGTGCCCTGTTATAGGAGTCTGTGACGATATTTGCAGCGCTAATTGGATAGTCCTACTATATACTAGTCACCTTGGGACATTGAAGAGTCGCATTTTGTGTGGGTGGACCGCGGCACCTGCGGTGGAAGGCTACTTGCGTGGCACTTACCGTGCGGGGAGAGAGTAGATCACACTGCTTCATCATGGGCAAACCGGATGCTAAACAGCCCAAACTCAGTTTTGATCAGCGTCGTTCCACTAGATAACAGGAATCAGACAAGGAGACTACAGCTGGGGGTGTCCGCTTATGGACAGCGTGAAGACCATGGCGACGACCTGCGTGCACTCATGCTGGAGATACGCTCTAGCCTGCGCACTATCAATGCCAAATTAGATACCTTAACAACGCAAATGGAATCAGTGAAAACACAGGTTGGAGTGTATGAACACAGGCTGGATGTCTTAGAAAATAAACATACCGACCTACATGAGTTTCAGGTGGAAACCAAAGAACAAATGTCTCAGATGGACAGACTCCTCAACGTGATCAGAGCTAAGAATGAGGATTTGGAGGCTAGATCGTGTCGAAATAACCTACGCATCACGGGAGAGCCGGAGACGATGGTGATCACAAAGATGGAAGTCTATGTGGCAGATCTGCTTAGGGACCTGTTCGCCGTGCATCTATCACCGTTTTTTGCTGTAGAGAGGGCCCGCCGTACTCTGGGAGCACGACCACCGGTGGGGGCCCCTCCACGGCCCATATTGGCGAGAATTTTAAATTATCAGGACCGGGATGTGGTGCTGCGGCAGGATCGCACAATGGGAACAATAACACATCAGGGGAACCAAGTCGCCCTCTACCCCAACTTCACCCTGGTGGTACAGGCAGCTAGGAGAGAATTATTGCCAGCAAAAAAGATCCTGCTGCAGCTGCAGATACCGTATTCTTTGCTCTACCCTGCTAAACTCAAAGTCTCCTATGATGGCTCTGCTCATTTTGTCACAGATGCTAAATCCGCCTTGAAATTTTCCAAACACGTGGGTGGTAAGCAGAACAAGAAGGGCCCGGGATCAGTAGAAGCATCAGATCGGCAGCTAAGTGACAATGACTAAACAGTAGGCAATTGTAATCTTTATGTATATTTCTTTTTCCCCTACATCATTGCTTGTAACCCTGGAGAATGGTATTCTTAGTATTTAGGTTCCGTCACAGTTCACAGCACTATATATGATGGGTTTCACCTGCACTCAAACCCTTACACTTGTTTATCTTAGTTGGATGAGCTGGTTTGGGAGGGATATATGATGGTAACGACAAGATGAGAGACAGTGCTAGTGAATTTTGCCTTACGACTGCATGTTCTGTTTAGTTAGCAGCATTGCAGATTTAGGGCCCGATGTAGGTGGCAAATACCGGTCGGAAACGGCCGAATTCGGCCGTTTCCGACCGATATTTGGCATCTTGAGATGTAGGGGGCCAGATTTTACAGATTCTGTAAATTTACAGAATCGGTAAATTTACAGAATCTGTAAAATACCGAATCGGTATTTTTACCGATTCGGTACCTTCCAGATGTAGGTGGAACTCTTCTGAGTCCCACAGGCCTTTAGGAGTCGGTATTTTACATCCCAATCCAATTGGGTGGTAAAATACCGAATCCAGGTGTGCATGCACATGTGTGCATGCACACCTGTGCCATGTGACACACAGACATGCCCTTAGGGCATGTATGTGTGCCACATGGCACGCATGTATGTGTGCCACATGGCACACATGCCTGTATATGGGGTGCTAGAGGGTGTCAAAGTGACACCCCCTGCACCCTTGCAGGAATCGGTAATTACTGAATCGGTAAATACCGATTCGGTATTCCCCATTGATTCCTATGGGCTTCAAGGCCCATAGGAATCAATGGGGGATACCGATTCGGTATTTACAGAATCGGTAAATACCGAATCTTACAGATTCAGTATTTACAGATTCTGAAATACCTACATCTCACCCCCTCTAATTTACCACTTCTAAAATACCGAATCGGTATGATTCGGTATTTTAGAAGTGGTAAATTAGATTTACCTACATCGGGCCCTTAGTCTCTTGCAGTATCCCGGCCACCCTGCTACGGTAGGGAAGTGTGCCGGTTCTCATACGACCCCATGGGAAATTTCTCTGAAATATTCTGCTTTGAGTCTTTTCTGGGGGGGATTTGCCTCAACCTAATTGGGGACTTGATGTGGGTGGGGGAGTAAGGGAAGGGTTTTTTGGGGGGTTGCTTGTTGGTGTATGGCCATTGACTGATGGGACTGTTACAGGACTTATAGACAGGTTTATGTGTCAGATGGGGCACAGCGATGTCACATATGCAACTTTACTGATGAACATGAGACTAAGGTGAATTGTTTAACATGGAGCATACAAGGACTCAATGACAGTAGGAAGACGAGGTTAGTTCATGCATATCTTACATGACACAATATCGACATATGTTTGTTACAGGAGACTCATCTCCAATCCCAACACTCGACAAAATTCAGACATGAACGTTGGGGCTCGTCGTATGCATCAGTGTACTCGAATTTCTTTAGGGGAGTAGCAGTGATGGTACAGCGAGGCATAGACTGGAGAGAGAGAGAGGTATATACAGACTCTGATGGCCGATACGTAACACTCCTGGGCTATTTGGGAGGCACTTTACAGACAGTTGTAGTGTTATATGGCCCCAACACGGATTCACCTAGGTTCTAGGGTCTTAGAGCCACCAGCTGCACCACGTCCCTATGGGGTGGAGACTTCAATGCCATTATTCATGATGACTTGGACAGACAGGGCACTGCAAGGACACATCACCCCGCAGCTAGCAACGTTTTAAACGCCTTATTAGAGGAGGGTGACATGGTGGCTATTTGGAGACTCCACAACCCACTGACTAAAGAGGGAACATGCTATTCAGAACACCATCTTGCCTGGTCTAGATTAGACTATTGGTTAATGAAAAAAGATATGGCCAACTGGGTGGTGGACATTCGGCCCCTGCCGAGAACCATATCGGACCACTCGCCATGCTTGCTGACTCTCTTATTGCCCAACACTACACGGAAGGCATTCTCTTGGAGGCTGCCCCCACAGGCGCTCTTGGATGAGGCATTTAAAGAAAAAATACGGACTGACATAATTGATTACTTCACACTTAACACAGGTACCGTTGACACTGAGGCCTCGCTATGGGAAGCGTTCAAGGTGGTCATTAGGGGCCAATGTATCTCTCGACAAGCTGGTGTCCTGAAGGCCATAAGAACCACCTTGTGTAGTATTGAGACACAAATTAAAAATTTGGAGACACGTATACATGCGGGTGGGGGGAGTCCGCCCTTTTAGCTGAGCTAAAGGGTCAGCTGCTGGAATTTGACGAAGAAGCCCGAAGGGAGGTAAAATTCCTGGGGAAGTATACAGAAGCCCGGAGATATGGGGAGGGAGACAGACCGGGAAGAACACTGGCTGGTATGCTACGTGCACCCCGCTCCACTGCCTTTATCCCCAAAATAAGAAATCAACAGGGTGACATTGTCAGGGGCTCCTCAGACATCCTAAATGAGTTGTCATCATTTTATACCAATCTCTACACAGCTAAACAAACTGCCTGTCCGGAATGTATGAGGGAGTTCCTGGATCCAGTAACGCTAGTGTGGTTTAATGATAGACACAGGGAATATATGCACCTACCTTTCACAGTTGAAGATGTTAAAGATGTTATTACCAGCTTGCCTCTAGATAAGGCCCCCGGTACAGATGGTCTGACGACCGCCTTTTACAAAACATATGTGGAGGAACTGGCACCCAAACTCCTCGCAGTATATGGGGAGGCGCACGACACGGGTGTATTACCTCAGTCAATGCGAGAAGCTATCATTATTACTTTACTAAGGCCAGGTAAACAAGAAACTGACTTATACTCATACAGACCACTGTCACTTATTAATGTGGACGTAAAAATCTTGGCAAAACTAATAGTCACTAGGCTGCAGTCTTTACTTCCAATGATAGCATTACCAGATCAATCGGGTTTTATACCCGGGAGATCTACCTCCCACAACCTCAGGACGGTGTTTTCCGCCCTACATTACCTGCACCCTTATGTACAGGCAGCTGCGGTCTTCTTAGATGCCACAAAGGCATTTGACTCGCTGGAAATGCCATACCTATTCAAATTTGGGAAAGGATGGGATTTGGCCCCCTTTTCCTTAAATGGATAACATTGCTCTACACTGAACCGTCGGCCAGGGTGTGAGTCAATGATGTGATCTCTGCCCCCTTTCATATAACTCCAGGTACTAGAACGGGATGCCCGCTGTCTCCTTTATTATTTGCCATCGCGATGGAGCCATTGGCAGCTCGTATCAGGCAGCATCATACAGACAAAGGTATAGGGTTTGGAGCTAGAAGTCTTTTGATATCGCTGTATGCTGACTATGTCACTTTGTATATTTTGAATCCTGAGCACAATCTGGATGTAGTGTTGAGCGAATTCATCAAATTTGGCGGCCTCTCGAGTGTAAACATAAATTGGTCTAAATCTGTGGTATTTCCTCTTACTGATAATACTAAGGCAGTTACCTCGGAGTTTCCGTTAAGGTGGGAAAATGATGCAGTAAAATTCTTAGGAATCTGGATAAGCAGGAATCTACAAGAATTATGGAATCTAAATTATGGTAAAACCATTGCCTGGCTAGAGGAAAAGGTGACCCTGTGGGCCAAACTTCCACTTTTAATAGCAGGGAAGATCGCATTGGCAAAGATGATTGTACTACCCAAATTTCTATTAAGTATCTATTTGTGAATCTCCCACTTATAATTACCCAATCCTTTTTCAAAACACTGCGGTCTCTACTGATATCCTTGATATGGGCCAGAGGCCAAGCCAGTGTTTCCTGGGAGCTTTTATCCTTACTGACCAGACAGGGGGGTTGGGTGCCCCGGACATGAAGCTGTACGCCTTCTGTGCGTAGGCGCAATTCTTGCAATATTGGGTACACCAGACGCCATTTCAGCCTCATGTTGCTGTCGAGAAAGATGCGGTTGCGCCTGTTCCGCTTAAGGTGGCAGTGTATCAGAAATATAAACGTCCCACAGACTGCATAGATACTCCTGAGACTCTAAGATGGACTTGGGATAGGTTATGTAGAAGAGCAGGCGCACAGATCTTATACGCACCTTCAATCCCCCTGGCGCAGAATCCCATGCTTCCCAATGTTTGGGATGAGATCACTACTAAGGTAGCACAGGCAATGTAGCTTCATACCTTTGCTGATCTCTACCCAGGCGGAATATTTAGGGACCCTCCGTGCGCGGAGGAAGGCCAGAGGATATCTTTCGGTGAGACTTTTTTTTATTATAAACTGTCTAGAGCTACATGCAGCTTTCCCCTCCCAACCTACCTCACTGGCTGCTTTAGAAAATTTGCTGATTACGCCATCGCCGCGCAAGCTTATTACCAGACTGTACACTCATATGCAGAATGATGCACCTGTGACTGCCTCCAATGCTCGCCTTAAATGGGATATAGAGTTGGCTCCCCCTCTGACTGATGACCAGTGGTCATATTGCTGTGCCCAGATGAAGGAATTATCGCCTAATTATAAGCTTCGGCTAATTCATTTCAAATGTATGCATTGCTACTATACATCGCCGATTAATTTATATAAAAAGTGACTTAGAGATGACGACAGCTGCTGCCGATGAGGAGTATTGGTTTCAAATTTTCAAATCCATAAACCAAATTCTAGGGCTAGCGCTGTCCCCGTCCCCACTGCTCGTACTGTTGAGATATGTTAGAGACAAGCATGTAAAAAACGTGTTGTTATTGTTGTTTGCCAAACGACAGATAGCTTTATGTTGGGGGAAAAAGAGGAAACCCACAGTCAACGACTGGGTTAGGAAGATTACATACGGACACACCCAGCTTGGTATATTCTGAGAACTAATGCCACCTACCTCCAGACCCAGGGAAATAGGGGAACCTTTTATTGACTGGGCTCGTGCTAGGTCTACTAGTCCTGATGCTGATATTGACGTCGGAGCTACTGTTGGGCCTGGGTGACCTATTTTTTTAATGTACCTCGTTGTATGCATTCATTGGGTATCGGAGGAATTTGACCTGTGTGTAATACTTGATGATATTGTGGATGACCTTTGTATACTGCTGTCAAATTGAGAATCGTCATGTTTGTCTGTCTTTTAGATGGAAACTGCAGTCTGTGTATACTGTTTTGTGCACCGCTGGGTCCACTGTCTTACTTTTTTTTAGAACAATGTTATGTCACATGATTGGATTGTAAAAATGGCTTCTCACACACCACTATAAAAAAAAACTAACACCCTTAAAGCTATGTTTTTTTCAGTGAATTTCTAAGGTTTTTTAAATGCTAGTTTCTGCCTATGCCTACAGAGGTAGGGCATGTGAAGAAAGAAGAAAAAGCACGCAGAAAAAAGAAAAAGAAATGCAGAAAGAAGCAACAGAAGTCCTCAAAGATGAAGAAAAGTGCAGGAAGAAGGAAGACGTGCAGAAAGAACAAACAGAGGAGCAGAAAGAGGCCTTGTTACAAAATCATCCTGTGCCCACAACTTTTTTAGACGGGTACTGGTGTTGAGTGACTCTGAGTCCTAGAGCCAGTGGTATGCTAAAAGACACTTAGAATACAGTGAAAACACCTACATACACTAGGGAACACTATGCATTGGGGTACCCTTGTAATGAGCATGACCTCCTCTATAAGCCCCCTAGTACATAATAGGGCAGGGGGATTAAAACTACCTCTTAAAACGCACCACGGGTGCGTTTTCACACTGATGAAGGGAGGTGGGGGCCTGAGGTAAAGTCCTGTGGGAATTTTAAGTTGGGGGATAAATTCCCTTAAATTCTGAGGGTCCCTGGGGACCAACTAACTCACCAGGTATGTCCAGTAAGTGCCACAGAGTTGCATTGCGAAGAGGTATAAAATGGGGCATGGCCTCGGACCACCTCTCTGCAACGCAGCTCTGTGGTGCTTACTGGAGGTACATGGTGGGCTAGTTGGACCCAGTGACTCTCCGGATTAATGGAGTCTTAATTCCCCAACTTAAAACGTGCCACAGGGCGTATTTGCACATGTCAGCTCAGGCCCGGTCCCCTCCCTTCACCACTGTCTAAACACGCCCTGTGGCTGATTTAAATTTAGAGATTAAGTCCCCTTGAAACCTGAGGGTCCCTAGGGTCCAACTAGCCCACTAGGTAGCTCCAGTAAGCGCCACACAGCTGTGTTGCAGAGAGGTGTAAAAAGGGGCACGGCCTGGACCACCTTTCTGCAACGCAGCGCAGTGGTGATTACTGGAAGCACCTGGTGGGGTAGATGGGCCCCAGGGGCCCTCAGGCTTGAAGAGGAATTAATTCCCCAACTTGGAATGCGCCACAGGGCGTGTTTGCACACATGTCACCTTTGGCCCTGTCCTCTCCCTTCACCACTGTGTAAACACGCCCTGTGGCTATTTTAAGTTGAGAGATTAAGTCCCCTTGAATCCTGAGTGTTCCTAGGGTCCAACTAGCCCACTAGGTACCTCCAGTAAGCGCCACAGAGCTGCCTTGCAGAGAGGAGAAAAAAGGGGCACGGCCTGGACCACATCTCTGCAACGCAGCGCAGTGGCGCTTACTGAAAGCACCTGGTGGGCTAGTTGGCCCCCAGAGCCCTCAGGATTGAATGGCAATTATTTCCCCAACTGCAAACGTGCAACAGGACGTGTTTGCACACATCACCTCAGGCCCTGTTCCCTCCCTTCACCACTATGTAAACATGCCCTGTGGCCGTTTTAAGTTGGGAGATTAAGTCCCCTTGAATTCTGAGGGTCCCTGGGGACCAACTAACTCACCAGGTATGTCCAGTAAGTGCCACAGAGTTGCATTGCGAAGAGGTATAAAATGGAGCATGGTCTAAGACCACCTCTTTGCAACGCAGCTCTGTGGTGCTTACTGGAGGTACATGGTGGGCTAGTTGGATCCAGGGACTCTCAGAATTAAAGGAGTCTTAATGCCCCAACTTAAAACGTGCCACAGGGCGTATTTGCACACGTCACCCCAGGCCCGGTCCCCTCCCTTCACCACTGTGTAAACACGCCCTGTGGCTGTTTTAAGTTGAGAGATTAAGTCCCCTTGAATCCTGAGGGTCCCTAGGGTCCAACTAACCCACTAGGTACATCCAGTAAGCGCCACACAGCTGCATTGTAAAGAGGTGTAAAAAGGGGCACGGCCTGGACCACCTCTCTGCAACACAGCACAGTGGCGCTTGCCGGAAGCACCTGGTAGGCTAGTTGACTCCCAGTGGCCCTCAGGATTGAAGGTGAATTATTTCCCCAACTTAAAACGTGCCACAGGGCGTGTTTGCCCTTGTCACCTCAGGCCCGGTCCCCTCCCTTTACCACTGTGTAAACACGGCCTGTGGCCGTTTTTTAGTTGGGACATTAAGTCCCCTTGAATCCTGAGTGTCCTTAGGGTCCAACTAGCCCACTAGGTTCCTCCAGTAAGCGCCACAGAACTGTGTTGCAGAGAGGAGAAAAAAGGGGCATGGCCTGGACCACATCTCTGCAACGCAGTGCACTGCCGCTTACTAAAAGCACCTGGTGGGCTAGTTGGCCCCCAGAGGCCATCAGGATTGAAGGGGAATTATTTCCCCAAGTGAAAACGTGCCACAGGACGTGTTTGCACACGTCACCTTAAGCCCTGTCCCCTCCCTTCACCACTATGTAAACATGCCATGTGGCCGTTTTAAGTTGGGAGATTAGGTCCCTTTGAATCCTTAGGGTCCCTAGGGTCAAACCAGCCCACTAGGTACCTCCAGTAAGTGCCACAGAGCTGCGTTGCAGAGAGGTATAAAAAGGGGTGTGGCCTCTGAACACCTACTGGTACCTGGTGGGCTAGCTGGCCCCCAGGAACCCTCAGTATTGAAGGTGAATTAATTCCCCAACTTACAACTCGCCAGGGGGCGTGTTTTCACAGTGGTGAAGGAAGGGGCGGGGCTGAGGTGCCCTGTGGTGCATTTTCAGTTGGGGAAATAATTTCTCTTCAATCCTGATGGTCCCTGGGGGCCAACTAGCCCACTAGGTATCTCCAGTATGCGCCAGGGAGCAGCGTTACAGAGAGATGTTCAGAGGCCACGGCCCTTTTTACAACACTCTGCAACGCAGCTCTGTGGCGCTTATTGGAGGTACTTTTTTTTTTCCAACTAGCCCTAGTGGGCTAGTTGGCCCCCAGGGTACCTCAGGATTGAAGAGGAATTAATCCCCCAATTTAAAATGCATCACAAGGTGTGTTTGCACACAAGTCACCTCAGTCCCCGCCCCCTCCCTTCACCAGTGTGCCTGGTTTCTTTTTTGTAAAGCGGCTGGTCCGGCCGCAGGAGAAGTCCCGCCGCATATTATGCGGATCCAACACTCGCAACCGCTGGCGCTTTCTGGAGTGGAAGGGGCCTGACCCCTGGAGTGATTTTGGTGTTAATATGGTAAAATCCCTTACCATTTCCAATTACTTTAATCTTTTAACACTATCCCACTTGGGTTCATTTGAACGAGGACAGCAGCACTTATGTAAAGGTTCTGTATTATAGTCCAGTTATCCTGAGGACTACATTAACCAGCATGCTATGGGTAACGCCCACATGGGCGGTAACACTCATGAAATAAAAAATTGCCACATAGCACCTTCTTGCTGTTTCGTTCATCTTTGTGCAAGCCAGTGATCAAGAGCCAACTGGGCTCGAAACGCGTATGGCAGTTTGCAGGTGAAATGGCTATGGGAGCGCTGTGTTGATACTGCCGGGGGCTGTGTGCTGTTTCCCTTCCACGAGTGATGACTTCACGTGGGCAACCTGGTTTCTTTTATGTAAAGCGGCTGGTCAGGCCTCAGAAGTACAGCCGCATATTATGCGGATCCAGCACTTGCAACCGTGGGCGCTTTCTGGAGTGGAGAAGGCCTGACCCCTGGAGTGATATTGGTATTAATACGGCAAAACCACTTACCATTTCCAATGACTTTAATCTTTGAACACTACCCCACTTGGGTTCATGTGAACGAGGACAGTAGCACTAACGCAAAGGTTCTGTATTAGAGTCCAGTTATCCAGAGGACTACATTAACTAGCATGCTATGGGTAACGCCCATATGGGCGGTAACAATCATGAAATTAAAAATGGCCACATAGCACCTTCCTGCTGTTTCGTTCATCTTTGTGCAAGCCAGTGATCAAGAGCCAACTGGGCTCGAAACGCATATGGCAGTTTGCAGGGGAAATGGCTATGGGAGCGCTGTGTTGATACTGCCGGGGTCTGTGTGCTGTTTCTCTTTCACGAGTGATGACTCCACTTGGGCAACCTGATTTCTTTTATGTAAAGCGGCTGGTCAGGCCGCAGAAGTCCCGCCGCATATTATGCGGATCCAGCACTTGCAACCGAGGGCGCTTTCTGGAGTGGAGAGGGCCTGACCCCTGGAGTGATATTGGTATTAATACGGCAAAACCACTTACCATTTCCAATGACTTTAATCTTTGAACACTACCCCACTTGAGTTCATTTGAACGAGGACAGCAGCACTTACGCAAAGGTTCTGTATTAGAGTCCAGTTATCCAGAGGACTACATTAACCAGCATGCTATGGGTAATGCCCACATGGGCGGTAACAATCATGAAATTAAAAATGGCCACATAGCACCTTCCTGCTGTTTCGTTCATCTTTGTGCAAGCCAGTGATCAAGAGCCAACTGGGCTCGAAACGCGTATGGCAGTTTGCAGCTGAAATGGCTATGGGAGCGCTGTGTTGATACTGCCGGGGGCTGTGTGCTGTTTCTCTTTCACGAGTGATGACTCCACTTGGGCAACCTGGTTTCTTTTATGTAAAGCGGCTGGTCAGGCCGCAGAAGTCCCGCCGCATATTATGCGGATCCAGCACTTGCAACCGTGGGCGCTTTCTGGAGTGGAGAGGGCCTGACCCCTGGAGTGATATTGGTATTAATACGGCAAAACCACTTACCATTTCCAATGTCTTTAATCTTTGAACACTACCCCACTTGGGTTTATTTGAACGAGGACAGCAGCACTTACGCAAAGGTTCTGTATTAGAGTCCAGTTATCCTTAGGACTACATTAACCAGCATGCTATGGGTAACGCCCACATGGGCGGTAACAATCATGAAATTAAAAATGGCCACATAGCACCTTCCTGCTGTTTCGTTCATCTTTGTGCAAGCCAGTGATCAAGATCCAACTGGGCTCGAAACGCGTATGGCAGTTTGCAGGTGAAATGGTTATGGGAGCGCTGTGTTGATACTGCCGGGAGCTGTGTGCTGTTTCTCTTCCACGATTGATGACTCCACTTGGGCAACCTGGTTTCTTTTATGTAAAGCGGCTGGTCAGGTTGCAGAAGTCCCGCCGCATAATATGCGGATCCAGCACTTGCAACCGAGGGCACTTTCTGGAGTGGAGAGGGCCTGACCTCTGGAGTGATATTGGTATTAATACAGCAAAACCACTTACCATTTCCAATGACTTTAATCTTTGAACACTACCCCGCTTGGGTTCCTTTGAACGAGGACAGTAGCACTAACGCAAAGGTTCTGTATTAGAGTCCAGTGAGGACTACATTAACCAGTATGCTACAGGTAACGCCCACATGGGCGGTAACAATCATGAAATAAAAAATGGCCACATAGAACCTTCCTGCTGTTTCGTTCATCTTTGTGCAAGCCAGTGATCAAGAGCCAACTAGGCTCGAAACGCGTATGGCAGTTTGCAGGTGAAATGGCTATGGGAGCTATAAATTCACAGTGGCCATCACCACTGTGTAATATGTAAATAGACACACACACTTGTGTAATACATGTATATATATATATACACAAATGCATATCAATATATATGAATATATAAAGGGGAAGTGTCCTGTAAGGAATCCCACCCACGTCCACCATGCAGGGCTGGTGCGGTTTCTCAGTGTACGGGTCCCGCCGTGCAATAATATCAACAGGCACGCCTCGCAAACTTTCAAAGGACAGCGCAGGACCGCACGCAGTGTTCTTCAATCAAAGAAATGTATTGCAGCAACGCGTTTTGGCCTGAGAAGGTCTTCGTCACAGCCAGTGGCTATATATATATATATATATATACACACAGATCTACATCTTGCACACCCTGTTTTCACTTAATCACTTATGACTGTATTCACACGTATATCACATTTCAAATGTTGTTGTATATTCTGTGTATATATTTATTGGAATTTATGTCCTGATTTTAAAATTTGCCGTCCTCAAGATGACATAGCCTGCATGAACAGGGGCAATTATGGGACCTGATGATAATTGTATATGCGTCATTGATATACAGGCACATGAGGCTCAATAATACTTATCGGCATTTGAAGACCATCCATATCTGTTGGCAACGCACTTATCATGACTGCAGCTCCCTCATTAGCTCTGTCAGGCATTACTGGTTGATCAGAAGGACGCACTTAGTATGATGAGGCAGGGAGAGCAGCACAGTGTATTGCCCACTTGGGCGTGATTCTGCGGAAATAATCCCTTTGAATTTGGGGGCTTCGCCAAAATCAGATGATGCTCTGAATACACCACATACAACATCACACAATATGGTACATACTGCCAGCTCGTGTGTATGCAGACACCAGATACCCGTCACAAAGTGGCCATCTGTTAACTCATTGGGCATCACATATCATTATCCTTGGGATTACTGATGCAATAATATCCAAGCGAATAGGTCCTTTCATTGCCCACTTGGGCATTATTCTGTACTTATAATCACTCTTAAATTGAAGGGTCTAACCAACTATGTCCATGTCGGATGAAACGTCCCAAGTAGCACGGTATGAAATAGAACACGCTAAGTATAGCACATATACTGATGTCAGACATACCTTGCGGATGCCTAGTATCCAAGTGAAAAGGTTCTTTCATTACCCACTTGGGCATAATGCTGTACGGATACTTCCTCCTAAACCGAAGGGTCTACCCAACTCTGTCAACATCACATGATATGCCCCATGTAGCGCAATGTGGCACAGAACACACTATGTATAGCAGGTATACTGACGGCGGGCATCTCTCATGACATGACCATCAGGCATTATATTTATGATAGCTGTACATGAGTGGCACAAAAATACTGTCCTGAAACACATATCGACGGCTCTGTTATGTGTTGGAATGGATTATTGCTCGTAATTTGACCATATCCAAAAATGTAATTGTATAAGCGGCACACATTATTTAAATAATTATTTTGACATAATTCCATGTGAATACAACTCTGACATACATTTTGGAGAAGAGCACAAACGAATGTATTATATGCATTGTTGTCCATACCAATGTCAGTGGGTGGTTTGTCAAGACATAGTCTGTCTACTAGGTCTTTCAAATGTTGGTGATTGGTTTGCAATATATAGTTTCTAAAGTTGATTGAACCTGCACTTAATATAGGTTATAAAATCCTAAATGAGTTGTACTTGACATCCCAATAAAGAACACAAGGATACTGTGAGGAGTGCCTGGCGACTCTTTCTTTGCTCACGGAAATATATATATATATATTTAAACTTGAAATAGAAAAGCACACATTTGAGGTGATCAGATTTAGAGTGTCACTGGTGTTGTATGGTGCTCTACATAGGGCCACATGAACGTGGGAACTACCAGAGAGTTCTCTGCTTCTATTTTTGCATAATGTATGTGGCATTCTAAGCCTGAAAAGGAATTACCGATCCGTGTCCTCCAAATATTCTCCACTGTGTTGCGAGAATCGTGTCAGAACACTTCACCGACCTCCTGAATAGGATAATAATATCAGGACACTTTCCTTTATCCTGGAAAAAGGCTTTAGTACTACCTCTGCAAAAAAAGCCCTCTCTTGACCCCCAAGATGTGAAAAGCTACCGGCCCATTCCACGCCTTCCGTTGCCAGCCAAGATTCTCGAGAAAGCCATGAATACTGATTTCATGGCTTTTCCTGAAGAAAACCATCTGTTAGACAGCTCCCAGTATGGTTTTAGATATTACCATTGCACTGTCAGCTTTGGTTGCTGCATCTGAAGAATTCAGGACCATTGTAGATAATGGTTGTATGGCAGCACTGATTTATTTGGACTTATCATACACATGCGATACCGTTAATCCCTTATTGATTGTTTAATATGCATTGGCATCAAAGACCCTGTCCCTTTTAAGATCATTTCTGGCCAACAGAGCGCAAGTGATGTCTCTGGGGGACTATACATCTGAACCGTTTTCCCTTCCCGGTGGGGTCCCTTAGGGATCATCACTAAGTCCCACACTCTTTAACATTCATGTTACCTCCTTGCCAAAGTTATCCATTCCTGTGGTTTTGGTGTAATTTCCTACACCGACGACACAAGATTGTAGTCTCAATATCGTATGACACTGAAGAAGTGGCTAAACGGCTAATAAATGCAGGGAGCAGATTGTTAGCTGGACAAAAAATAACTGCCTTAAATTAAACTCCGACAAGACCGAGGTACTTTTGTTCCGTAAAGATATGTCTTTCTGGACTGCCAACTTATGGCTTGAAGATCTAGTCCCACTTCCCTCTCCAGTTATAGATTCAATAACCTGGGTGTTCTTTTTAATGGAAACCTAACCTTTTCTGGCCAAATCAACCAGGTCACTTATTTTTTCTGTTAAGAACTCAAAAAAAGATCTTTCCTTGGATCCCTCTTAAGCTTCAAAACACTGTCATTATTGCTCTAGTCATCTCCAGGATTGACCACTGCAATGCACTTTATGTTGCCATTTGACACCTCTTGTTGAACAAACTCCAGATCCTCCAGAATGCGTCAGCCCACCTAAATATGAAAGTTCCCAAATTCAGTTCTGTCTCCCAACCCATCATCGCCCTACATTGGCTCCCATTCCGCTAGCATGTCAGTTTCAAAGCTCTATGCCTGGCACTCAAAGCCCTTCATAATTCTGGCCCTGAATACTTTAAGAGGAAGGTTCACTGGTACACACCTAATCGTAGGCGTTGGTCCACTTTGGCCAAAAATATGGTAATACCCAAAATCAACAAGGCCTGTTCGGGTGGCAGAAGTTTGATATTCTCCATCTGCAAATTCTGGAATTCTCTGCCTTATCTACTCAAAGCTCAGCCCAACTTAAAAAAATTCAGAAAACAGCTTAAAACCTGCCTTTTTTCATGCTCGCTATCTGATTAGCTTGCTCAGTTAGCTCCACATTCAGACGCTAGTGCCAAGACGCCTTTGGAGATCTATGCGGGCTCTATACATTTCTTACTTTACTCACTTTACAGTAGACTGTAAAAGACATGAGGGGAAAACAGCTCTTCAAATGCACTGACAAACCTTCTGCAGGAGTCCCTGAAAGCTATTAAAAAGCAAAATCTCGAAATTCATTAGGTGTTCACCCCAATCATTCACCACAATGGTCTACTTGTGTTGGTGCTCTTTATTGATCAATTTGTGGATGTTTTTAGATTATGTAACCTTAATTTTACTCAAAATAAGCATCTTCAATGAGTCAATAGGCGCTCGCTGTAGCAATTCAACCCACTAAGCTATCATGTGTGATTGCAGCATGTATTCAGATATGGTTTAGGCATCCTTGTCAATAATCAGGCCTCTTGCTTCTCCCCCCAAACACAAAATAATATTTGAAATCTTCCAGTGGTGGCCGGCATGGCTCGCGGGTGGGGGGCAGACGCAGGGGATCATGAGGGAGTTGAGTTGCCACGTGGGGGTCACATGAGGGGGTCCGGCGTGGGGGGGGATAATCATAAATAAATAAACTTACCTTGAGGCCGGGTCCCACCTCTCTGCTCCTGCTCTCTTGTCTCCAGGAACAGGACGCAGGCTGCCAGGCTCCCTCTCCTAAGCCAATCACAACGCTGCAATGTTTTTAGGCTTCATTACAAAAAAAGATTTGAGGTGTTCGGTAGTTATTCTTTCTAAAGAAAGCTTTGTTTCTCATACAGTGCTAACCTTTTGCTACTGGAAAGATATAAACATAGAGTGCTTTAAGAGAAGTAGCGATAAACAAGTAGCACAGGCAGCAGATGGCTTCGAAAGGGAAGGTAAATGAGCGGTAACAATGGCTACAATAGCAGTGTGTGTGTCTGGAAAGGTTTTTTTACTAAAAGCTCATAAAACAATCACCAAGAGCAAATTATACAGGCTGTTTGACACAGCTAAATACACTGTTATACTACAAACGATGTGATCGACCTTAAAATCCATTGTCCTTGGTGGTATGATAATTTTTTCGTACACCAGTTCACAAGCGTCATGCTCCCAGGCCTTCTGCGTTTGCACACAACATCCTTAGCTTTGCTATCTTTTTAAAATAAATAAGTTGCAAGATCGTAATCTGACGCAAACCACATCTTGATGAGCCATACACAAACGCTTTTCATTCCATCGATAAATTGGACCTTTTAGCTTGGTCAATTCTTGCTAGTCAAAGGACTAGTGCTAACATGCTGTCATTTGTTTCAACAGCAGTCCAATGCAAACATCTGCGGCAAACACGCCTGTCCAGGAGCGCACTGGGCACGGACAGGTTGTCGGGTCAGGGTCGGCTCAGCTGCCCGCTGCAGTTATAATCCTGGAGGGCTCCTCAGACAAATCCCAATCTCGGCTGAAAATTGACTCCAGAAAAAGCAGGTCGGATGTAATTTACTTGGATGGCGTAAGAGTAATTACGAGAGCCAGCGCGAAAGGTTACTTTTTCAAGAGCATCAAATGGAAATTGGAGCAAAAGAACAAGAATTAATGAGAGACAATTTCAGAGCCTTGTTGTGGAAGGCAGAAATGTCGGACTTGATCAGTTGGGTTGGGGGTGCAGGATTTGGTGCAGTGGGGTTGACAGTGTGGACTCACATCGGGTGATTGCCAGCATGGCCATGCTCGCATTGGTAAATAGGGATGATTGCCCAACCTCAGTGGAAGCAAGGCCCACCCCAAACCAGTTCAAATGCAACTGGAAGCATGACAAATTCAATGAAAGAGGAAGAGGAAAAGGTTGGCTTCTGCTAACATTTCATAATTGGTTGCCATGCTACAAAGGAAGATTTTGCAAAAACGGGATGGGCATGTTTGCGAAATGAATGTCGTCCTTTTACAAACTTTTCTAATGTTACTCTAGTGTCTCCACAATTCCTGCGCCCATTACAGAAAGCTGCGTAGAATTAGAGGTTTTGGTATTAATCAATTGCACTGAGGTTTGGATTTGGAAAGCAATTATTGAACAATTTTTAATAGTTGATAGCCTAGGATATGATTGGCGGAACACTATTTACCAGATTGTCATGGAGTTTAGTGATGTAAGGTGCTCATAAGATACCAGTAACAAAGTTTTCCAAGTTTCTTCAGAATCTCATCATCTGTGGCACAGAATTAGATTCACAGAACAAAGATTGGCCAATTACTTAAGATTTGATGAGGGATAAACATACCCACATACATGGTAAAACGTGAACTCCAGATTGATGTGTTTTAATCTAGCCTTAAAGACTGCCGTAGCGGGCTATAAGAGCCATTTAAGGCCCGCTCCCGCATTAAAGGTCCGAGCCGAAGGTGAGGGACTTTAACAAGGGAGCGGGCTTTTAATGGCCGGTATGGCCCTCTATGGGGGGCTGTAAGGCTATTAGAACATTCCGCCCCTAGAGGGCAGAATGTTCTAATTAGTAAAAACAAAGGCCTCACGGCGCCCAAGGGGGTTAAAATCCCCTCGGGCTACGAGAGGCCTTTGGTCACGGGTACAGCTGTGAAATGACAAAAAACATTGGAATGTTACCCTTTGGGCTTTTACCAGCCATTAGAAGCCCGGAGAACTCCATTGTCTTCCTATAATATAATTTATGGGACTTTGGGCCATATGTAGGAAATTTACATTTACCGATTCTAAAATACCGAATTTTACCAATTCGGTATTTTAGAATCGGTAAATTCTATGTAGGAAACAAATCGGTAAATTTTACAGAATCGGTAAGATTCGGTATTTAAGAATCGGTATTTACCGATTCGGTAATTCCCATTCATTTCTATGGGCCTGGAGGCCCATAGGAATGAATTGGAAGCCATTCACTATTACCGATTCGGTAAATACCGAATCGGTAATAGGGGGCACATATTCAAGGGTAGGAGGGTGTCACATTGACACCCTGTTGCACCCCATAATCGTACATGTGTGCACATGTGGCACACATACATGCTCTAAAGGCATGTATGTCTGCCCCATGGCACTGTTACAAAAGCACAAAATTGCTTTTGTAAAGGTTTTCGATATTTACCACCAACTTGTAGTTGGTGGTAAATAACGAATCCCCAAAGCACATACGCACTCTTAAATGTGCTTCCTACATACCATTTACCGATTCGGTAAATAATGATTCTGAATTTACCGAATCATCACCTACATCGGAAATGGCTCAATACTGGTCGGTAAGCCTGAAATTTACCGAATTTCGGGTTTACCGACCGGTAATTAGCCACCTACATCGGGCCCCAAGTCTCTAAAGCCACTTGTTAATGCTTATCAAGCCAACATAACTCCCCACCCCTAGCTGGCTGAGTTATTCATTTATGGGCTACCTAGTGGTCAATCTCCTGTCACAAACATCAAACAATGTTGAGCTGCTTAAAAAACGTAGAGAGAAGACATTTATCACAGAATGCTTAATCAGGCTGCTGTGAATATGGCGAGGGGTCGATGGGAGAGACCAATGGAGGGTTCGTGTGACTGATCTTGCTTGACATTGACATAATCAAACTCAAATCTGTTGAACGCGCTATATGGGAATGTTCATTGTACTGCAGCTCAAAGACAAAAGAGTGAAATGCGGCAAATGCCCTACCTGGTAATTGTATCTACAGTTCTCCAATTATGAAGATATGTCTGTTGCGGGAGTTACTGGATTTACCATAGCGGTGATGTTTTCAGTTACTGTGTCACTTGGATCTGGTAGCGCCGAGACGCCCCTTGGCTGGGGCAGCTGTGCGCTTTAGAAAAACATTTAACATAACATAACATAACAGAGGATAAATGGGCATTGCTAACACTTTTTAAGTGATTTCTAATTGTTCACAGCTTCATGTTTTGGTAATATGCTAAGCAATGTTATAAATGTGTTTAAAGCAGTAGCATTGGGATTTCTGCTAATATATGTAAAAGAATATGAATGGCAGTGCTTCAATTCCTTACTGGTAATTGCATTATTCCAAACCTTACTCTTGCTTCTACTAATTAGAGGCCCTTGCACCACACCAGTAGAAAGTGAAAGAAATAAAAGCTCCACACACCCTCCTCTCTTCCTGTTTAAGTGTCTCAGGAAGAATAAGACGATTGTCCTGGCTGGGGTGGGGTGCGGGGGTCAAGAGGGTGTAATTAATCAGAGTGAGAGTAAGGTTCGGAGTAATGCAATTACCGGTAAGTAATTGAAGCATTACCTCTTCGTCACCTCTCACTTTGCTTAATTATTTAATAAGACATAGCAAGCAATCAGAAGACCAGTAAAAGGAATCTGTGCTTCAGCAAGAAAAGTTGCTTGATTCCAAACCAAAACAGTACATGATCTACATCCTTCCTAGAAGATTGACCTTTAGCACCAAAAATGAGTACCACCGCCATTTCCTACAGTACCCTGCAATGTCAAGTAAAAGTAGAGGGGGTAGCCAAAGTCGCTACCCTATATATGTCCTTTAAAGAGGCTCCCTGAAACTCCACAAGGGACATAGACATTAGTCTTATAGACCTTCCCCCACCCCTGAAGGAAGCAGAGCTCCAGACTCTTTGTGGACCAGCAAAATGTGGGGGCCTACTCATCTGTTATCGGACTGGAGTGAAGGTAGAAAATTCCTCTTAGCAGAACCAAAGTTAATGAATAGAGAAGAAGATCTACATACAGAAACTCATTCTAAGAAAATGAACACAGCCTATCTTACATCAAAGTAGTGTAAATCTCCTCTTATGTCTGAGGATCGGGAAAAAAGACCCAAGGAAAATTGGTGCACGCTCAGCATGGAAACAAGTGCTGACCCCTGGGAAAATGGACTGACCCGTTCGTTAACACTCCTCTCCTTAAAGAACCTTAATAATGGGTGTCTACAGGAGAAAGGTCCCAGCACTCCTAGTCTCCTACCATACAAAACAGTGACTCAGAAACAAAAGATGTTAGACGAAGGGTTCTGAGGACCAATGACTCTACAGGTGTGAACTGAGGAGATGACAAACCCTGCAATGCAAAAGGA
This sequence comes from Lissotriton helveticus, assembly GCF_964261635.1. Taxonomy (NCBI): domain Eukaryota; kingdom Metazoa; phylum Chordata; class Amphibia; order Caudata; family Salamandridae; genus Lissotriton; species Lissotriton helveticus. Next base: position 1,361,301,511 of record NC_136057.1, read on the forward strand.
ATCTCTCAGCGGAGACAGAAAGATCTAAAAGGAGGTCTGCCATTAATAAACCTCAAAAAATCTCTGTGCGAAACCATGTGCATCCTGCAAGTTCTCTCAATAAGATTTGGTGGAGACCTTCAATCCCAGGATGAACTCTAAACTCATCCATACCATAAACTGGACCCTATCTGCAAAAAGCAGATTTAATTTGTCTAGCGGCGTACTACCTTTAAAGAAAGACACAAGTTGATTGTGGGAGGCTAGAGTAGCACATAATTCCAACAGGTGTGTGGCTCCCTAACCGGACCATCTTTGGTTCTATCCCAGATGATAAAGCTCTGCCATATGGGTGGGCTGATGGGATTCATTTCCTTTTTGTTGTACACACTTTACAGGTAGACACAGAGTCCATCACATTTTTCTTTGCCCCCATTAATTGTACAGACCATTGACAGTCCTTTTGTATTGTTATACTGTGAATAAGGGGTTTGTCTGTCCTTTGGTCTTTAAATAATTTTCCCCTTAGACCCTCCACCAACCTTGTTTTTGACGAGGCTAGAGCAGACCCTGAATAAGAAGTCTGGCTTAATAAGGTCAACCTTTCTGACAAACCTATTCCTCTTAAGCCTGTCCTCTCAGTCTCCAAGCCAGCAGCTGGAGCCTTATCAGAGTTGGGCTGGAGGAAAGGAAAAGAGAGACTAGGCAGAACCACCAGGAGTGATCACTCTCTGCTGAATAACCGAGCCATATTCAGAAGGGACCAGGCCAAGTGGAGCCAGACATAAGCAACTAGAGTTACAGTTGATGTCCCAGCCTAGAGACTGAACAGAAACCTCAGGAGCAAAGGGAATGGGTGGAAATTATAATAGAGACTTCTCAGCCAAGGGTATGACAGAGCATCTAGGGCACAAGCACGATACTGCCCTCCACATGAACCACAAAAAAATACAGACATTTTGTAATCCATGATGAAGCAAAAAGATGCAGTACTGTGCCCCCCACCTATGGAAGGTCCTGCTGAAGTGGGGGTTTCTCTTTTAAGCATGTCTGCTAAAGAGTTTGCAGTCCCCTGTATGTAGAATGTCTCAAAAAGAGATGACCAGGCTCAGAGCAAAAATACCTGATCTTGAGAGCTCTATAAGCGAAGGTGATCTTGTTACCCCCCTGTCATTTATATAGAACTGTGCGGTTTCTGGTAGGAGAGCCTCTGAGTTGGTCAGGAGAAGAAGAGTAGAGCAAACCAAGCTGCCTTACAACCCAAGCTGCCTTCAACTTCCCCAGTTGGACAACTCTGCCTGATGAGAATTAGTCCAATGATCTTAATTTTGATGAGGCCTCAGAACTTCCCACTTCACATTCCCCGAAGCTGGTTCTGTAGACTAGATGGGATAGTTATGTCCTTTCTCTGGAGTGGTGCGAGATCACGCATAGCTCTTACACATTGTCAGCGAACCCCATATGATGGGGGAATGGGAATGGCAGACCCCTTTCTATACTATTTGGCCACCCGTCTCCTGGTGATCCATGACTGGTTTAATGGCGGGTGGTCAGACCCGGTCTATCGGCTGGAACTAGAAAACCTTGTATTACCGCGTGTTCAAGCCATGCTAATTGGGGGACCAATTCCACACACTCTGCCAGCAGTCACCTGGACAACGCTCCTCGCATGGCGGTCTGCTCTGTGACACACTCAACGGGACAGCAAATTCACCTTGCAAACACCTCTCTGGCACGGCACCTGGCTGCGGGAGGTCGGGACATTGGCAGGTTTTCATAAGTTGGATCTGATCGATATCATTCGCCTGGGAGACATTTGGAAGGCGAGCACTTGTCCTCCTTCCAAGAGCTGCAGCAAACATATTCCTTGCAGCCCAACCAGTTTTACAAGTACCTTCAATTGCGACACGCCCTCGACCTCCACACCCCCAAGCACACGGTAATCCCGGAATTCAGTCCAATGGAAGCTAAACTCCTCATGGATAACCTGGGGAGGGGAGGGGTGTCCCAAATCTACAGCTCACTGATAAACAACACTCAATCCACTCTAGATTCCCTTACGGCCCGATGGGAGCATTGGGTTGGCCCCTTAGAGGAGGAAGACTGGAGAGACGCACTGATGGCCCCCAGGACACTAGCTATTTCTGCCAGGCTCTGACTTATTCAAATCTACTACCTCCACTGCACATATCTTACTACAGTGAGGCTGCATAAAGCGGGCTTCCTCCCATCCCCAAAATGCCCCCGCTGTGAGATGGCACCAGCAGATTTCTTTCATACGGCCTGGTCATGCGTCCCCCTCTCCAGATATCGGAGGTCAGTGGCAGCTGAACTGAATGATGTACTGGGTTGGGAAGTCTCCCTAAGTCCCCTCGCCCTCCTCCTCATGGTAATGGAAGAGTTGGATGGCTCCAGTGCAGACAAGATATTCCTGGGAACAGCTGCACTGGTGGCCAAAAGAGACAGCGTGGCGGCATGGAAAAACTCAGCAGCTACCTCTCTCACAAAATGGAGCAGGGGTGGACTGGTGTGCCATCCAAGAAAAAGGTGTATATGAAGCACAAGGTTACCCGGCCAAACATGGGCGTGTGTGGGGAAAATGGCTGGACCTGCCAGACTGATCAAACATGGACGGAGATGGGGAGGGGAAAGGGGACCAGCCCAGTCCATCTCAGAGCAAGCTCTGGAAGGAGACGGCTATATGATATTGCTGACACGAATATTATGGCACAGTGACGCTTTGTTTACCGACTGTAAAACCTCAATAAAGTTGTTTTTTATCAACAACAAAAATTTGATGAGGCCTCGTCTAAACTCCCCCATCCCTGAAGAACTAATATACGTTGACATTAATTTTGAATGCTGATGGTCTAAGTGAATTCCCTTTAGAATTTCCAAGGATTCTATCCGCCAAGATAACTCCGTTCTCTTCCATTAGCCATCGGAAATAGGAGACACAAGACCTGATAAGCAAGGAACCATGGCTCAGCATGTGTCGTATAATACTGTTCAAGTTCCAAGAAGAATGTTGTGGGCAAAAAACCCTGAAGAAGAAGCCCTGTAGCAATCTTTGGATTGACCTCAAACAAAAACCCTGATCTATGGCTCTGGATCGTTAAGACTCTCCTGACTGGAAATGACACAATATAAAGAATGCTCCTGAGTCAGAGCCTTCTAAAGTCTTGGCGCTGAGCTGACCCCCGCACAGTGCAGAAAGGCCAAAAAAGAAACTGGCCATTGAAAAAACTTGTGGGTCTCATATTCGGTCAAAAAGCAGCACCCAGAAATGAAAGTCATGTGATGCCACTGCACCCCAGAAATCTTTGATGTGGATCCATTATGGGATATGGAGGTAAGCATTTTGGAGGTTGACTGTAATCACGGAACCTTCTCCAACATAAAGGGAGTGACTTAGGGGCATGTGTAGCAACATTAGGAATAGCGATTACCTAATTGCGATTTTCTGAGAATTGCAATTAGGTAATTGCTATTCTTAATGTATCAAACTCCATGAGTTTCATTTAGCGCTTCTTAAGGAGTCGCAAATCGACCTACCTAATGAATATTAATGAGGTAGGTCGCTATTTGCGACCCATTAGGAGTCGCTAAAATCAAGGGGATGGTGGCCTGCTGGGGTCAGCAGACCACCATGTCCGTGATTGCTTTTAAATAGAGCAATCGTTTTTTTAAATGCAGCCTGTTTTTCTTAAAGGAAAACAGGGTGTGACTGCCTGCTATGAAAAAACATTTTCACTACCGTTCCCAAAGGGGAAGAGGTCCCTTGGTGAACCCCTTTCATTTGCGAATGAGTGACCACCTCCTTGAAGCAGGTGGTAAAATGCAAATGTTTTGCAATCACATTTCGGTCGCAAAACATTCATATGTACCGCTGCGATTCAGTATTAGGAAGGGGTGCCCTAAACACGCCCCCTCCTAATATCGACTTGCAAACCCATTTTGTGATTTGGAAACAGGTTACCAAATCGCAAAACAGAGGTTAGTACAATGGAAAAAACTTTTTTGCGTTCACAAACAGGATAATTCTGCGGATCGGCCTGTTTGCGAACGCAAAATAGCTTCATACATGTGGCCCTTACTGTAATATAAGCCTATTTAAGTGAATAGTCTTCAGTCCCGATTTCACTCCCCTGAGGATGAGAACTGGCCTGTATTCCCCTGAAAACACACATATGAGGAATATAATCAAGTAAAATCCCTCTTTGCTCTTGTCCCATAGGATCTGAATTCCATACCATAAGCTTCTCTCCTCGCTAAAATGGAAGAAACAGGCATTAGAAAGACAAAAGAGGTAGGGACTGCTTCGAACCAGAGGCAATAGTCCCCCCAGGTTATGCTGAGCACCCCTTATCCTATATGGGAGAGCTCCACGTGTGGTAAGAACTCAAAGCCTATTTCCCTACTGGCTCTGAACCAACTGTAGCAAAATCGTAGACAGAAGTTTTTTTAATAGACTCCTCTCCTGGGACTTGGATGACTTCTGGGATTGAAATGCGAGGGCAATGTCTAATCTCCACTGGAATAACATTCAGGACTAAAAGGTGTTCCCTAGTGTGACAAAGGATGCTTGTGAAGAATATATCCAGCTGCTCCCCAAACAACTTCCTTGCCTCGAAAGGTATCAATGATTACCACCTACCCTAATGTCTGCTTCTATTCCCTTATGCAGAGGAATCTGCGTGCTTTCTCAAACTGTATGGTATCTTGCTGGAGTCTCCACTCTCTGGAGAACCTTCCTGGCATGCCCTGGGACAGGAGAAAAACAGAAGGAGAGGAGAATGGAAGGAGACTGGCCTCATTAAGTAATTAGGCAAAGCGAAAGGCAGTGGCGGCTGCCATGTACTTAGGGTGGTGAAGAGGTGGGGAGACGCAAAAAAATAAAATAAAAACAAAATGCTTGCCTTCTTCACCGGTCGTCTCTCTTCCGCAGGACCCAGCCAACTCCCCTAACCAATCCGGGTGTTGCTCCCACCAGCGTGAGAGCAGAGCCAGAATTTGTTGGAGCTGCCTCACTCGGCGCTCTCAAGAGCACTGGAGGGGAAACATCATTTACAACGAAACTTTTACAAAGCAGTTCTTTTACAACGCAGGTTTTACAACGAAAACCATTACAACGCATTGCGCTGGGGGGCGCTCTAGGATAGGGAATAGATTTAATTTACTATCCAACACCTTCCCTAGTGTCCACGGGGACTGGAGTTGGAATAGTAAATGAAACTATTCACTATCCAGCACCCCAAAGCGCCATGCGCTGTAAAGGTTTGCGTTGTAAAAACTGCGTTGTAACAGCATGCGTGGTAAAAGCATGCATTGTAACATCATACATCCGCACTGGAGGCCTGCGCTTTCTCTAACCCAGCTGTCTAACATAGCTGGGTTAGGGAAGTTTAAAATGCGCATGTCTGGCTGTCTGTTGCAAGACGGCAGGCCAAAGAGACATGCACATTTAAAAGCGCACCGCTTCCTGCTGCCTCTTGGCAGCACTGGCCCCGTCCCATCTTGTCACTCAGTTCAGGACTGATCGGTTACTGAAAAATAAAATGGTAATGAATAAACTTTACTTCCATTTTTCATCTCCGGTCTGTGGGGTGAAGCTCCTCCGCTCAAACGGAGGAGCTGCCTCTGGCGAAAAGTGTCAAGGAAGTCATTTGTTTTAAAGAAATCTATGTAATAGAAATGTTAACTCAAACTATTGATCAAGGATATACTTACAAGCAACTTGGAGTTGAGTACAAAGAACATTGCTTGGCCTCTCGTTCCATCTTCTATCCGTAAACATAGGTAGAACGAAGTAAAGGTGACAGGCACAGTGCTGTGGAATCTAATACACCTAGCCAATTCAGCTTCTAGCCTTAGACAATAAAGGGCTAGATATGGGGACCATGTTCAGAACATTGCTTCAGCATCTATTACTATAGGAAATAGACTTGTAGACAAGGAACAACGTTTGATCACCTGTTTTGGATTTTTTTCCGTAAATGATGTTAGGTTTTATTTGAGGAACAATATGTGGGAAATTGATTCCTAGATCGAAGTCAATTTAGGTATAAGAGACTAGCCAACTATGTAGTGGTGGACATGAGGAACAGTGCATGAATGATTTCTTCAGAAAGTATTCATAGACAAAGAGAATTTGAGTTTGAAGATCAATTTCTGACTAATTCTTTTCACTTCTATCCAAAGACAATGTAATGGTGGATATGAAAATCTGTGTTTGGAGAATTGCTTCGGAACTTCTAGTCAAGGACGAAGCGGAGGCAACTAAAAGAAAAACCCAAGCCCAATTGCTTAGCTGCTCTCTAGAAACAATGCGGAGCTGGCTAAGAACAGAGAGTGGCCAATTTAGAATCTATTCATAGACTAGGTAGAGCTGGGCAAGATGAAAATGTTTGTTCCGTGTCTTACAGCTTCTATTCTTAGTCAATATGAAATTGGATCTGAGAAACAGTGGTTGGCCAATTGTTACACAATCTATTCCCAAATGAAGGTGGAGTTCGGTGTGAATAACCATGTTTTGCAAACTAAAAAATACAGAGAACAATACTTGAACAGTTGTTTAGGAATCTATGGATTAAGAGATCTGAGTACGCTGGATAGCTTTTGGCTTTTCCCTACTTCTGTCCACAAATGATGTACAGTTGGATATGAAGAATAGTCGGATCAACTTTTTTAAATCTGTTCGTATTTGTACATCTCAGACTAGTTTTTCTTTTTGATACTTGTGAAATCATGGGTGGGTTGGATTCGATTGAAGTGTTATCACTTTGAGTTCAATATCTCACATGGAAGCAAGTCCAGTGTAGCATGGAGGTTCCACCTAGGTCGATTATTTTTACCAATCTTGGTGACAAAGACCACTATATGCATTTTGGTGAAGATTTTGTCGCATTACCAAAGAGTTATCACGCAAGAGGATATTTCTATAAACAGGGATACTTTTACCACCAGGGCACACATTTGATCTCACAAAAGCCTTGCAAAAATGAGTGAATGGTGAGCAAAGGTGAAAAGAGTTAATTTCCTGGTTCTTACACGGGTAGAGGCCTTGAAGCATGGATCACGAAACCTTACTGTCTCCATGGGCAGGTTCCGCCGAGGGTGAGATACCACCCTCCTCAATTTATTTGTTCGATGAGGGACGATTCCCCTTTCGACCTAATCAAATTTTGAGTCAGGTAATATTTTTTTCTACCACTGCATCAGGTTTCCTCTGCCACATTAACCCTCTCGTTTCCAAGCCGCATTGCCCTCTCAGCTTCCTCCTCCTTCTACACTCCAACAGCACGTCCGGTGCCAGCAAAGGTTTCAGTGGGAATTGGATGCCAGAGGTGATCCCATTCTTTTAATCGAAAGATGCAGAATGTTTACCGCTTGCATCCATCATCTCAAGGTCACCTGGCTCACCCTCTCATTCGCAGTCTGAGCCTGGCCACTTCTGCGGCCTTTGTCGTGAGGCATTAAGAGTCTTTCTGGCTCCCCTCAAGTCTTCTGTCGTTCAGCTCTGCCAAGATCCTGCGTTGTACATCCTTGCCAAGAAGCAGAGCGTTATTATCCCCCTGGCTTCAAATGTACCTCTTTGCGTTCGAGGGCCGCCGGCAGGGAGCCCTCGACATGCCCTGGTCCGGCCTGCTCGCTTGTACAGGTTGACGGCTTGTAATGGGCATGCTTTGGCCCCAGTGGAGCAGAGATATACTGCGGAACGGAGCAGCTGCATTGGCTGATATTAGAAGAGCTGGAGAAGAATTCTGCGTGACTGAGATGGACAGAGACTCTGAGGGAAGGAGGCCGCAGTGGGAGGGAGTGGACGCTTGTTTAGCAGCGGCGCCTAGTGTCAAAGCGCAATATTGCCCTGGCGGAGAGAACCTGGTAAGAGCAGCCACGAGTGCAGCAGTGACTCCCTGTGTCCAGTCACTGCATAACATTGGCCGACGTCATGAGGGTGCATTCACTAGTGCAGCAGCGACACCTAAAGGACAGTTACGGTATAGCACTGCCTGAGGTCCTTTAGTAGGCAAATGCCAGGGTACCAGTCATTCTACTAGAAACTCCTGTGGTTGGTATGCAACAAGACAGTGCTACATACAATACAAGGTTCGTGAACTGGCCATGATTATGAGGGGAGTGCAGTTTTCTGACTGCTATGCAACCCCCGTATGCATGGAGGCTGGAAATTAGAGTTGTGTGGCGTATACCATACCTACCTTGTAGTTAACAAGTGTGATAACATGTGCACCCCACCCTTTATTAAATCGCGGCAGGTCACGCCTTTCCGAATTTAATAGGGAAAAAGAGTACAGAATTCACTATGACATGCAGATTCTGGTGCTGTGAACACCAAAATCTGCATGTTATGCACCAAAATCTCAGAATCTGTTCAATTTATCTCCCCATATAAATTCCAAACTGTGGGGAGTCAGATTTTATTGGTTGCGAGAAATAGCTTCTAGCTCTCTGCGGCACTTGTAATCAGGGCCTTAGTTTGTGAACGGGTTTACGAACCTAACTGTTGACTTAACGTTATAAAATTCTATTGTGCATATTTAAAAAAACGCTCATATCATATCAAAACCGGAAAACAAAAAGCATACAAAAGGTAGTGCTCTAATACTGTAAAAACACAATATAAGAAAAATCCCACACCAATTGGGAAAAAACTTAATAACATTTATTAAATTATTTGAGACCAAAACAGCAAAAATCCAATCCGTAGAATCAGAGATATGCAATGTTAAATATTTAAGTGAAAATCGTGCCTAAAGGCACAGATTGCCAACTGTGGTTATCTGGTCCCACCTGAGTGGGACAAAGTCACAAGCTCTGGGTGACCGTGATGGAGAGCAGGCGAGATACAGGGATCAAGTTTGGCTAGCTGAAAAAAAGTACAGTAAATCCTGGTTGCGGTGGGTTGCGAGATCCTATGTCGAGGATGCGTTGCACAGCGGTGGTTCTGTGGAAGCTGCGGGGCTGCAAACTGGAGTCCTGCTTCATCGTTGAGGATGCTGTCGACAAGAGTCTTGCAATGCGAAGTCCTGCGTCAAAGGATGTGTTGCACAGCTACGGTACCGTGGAAGCTGCGGGGCTGCGATGCGAAGTCCTGCGTAGTTGTCAAATCGTCAAAGGTGCCATCAACGAGGGCTTTGTGAAGTGAATGCCTACATCGAGGATGTGTTTCACTGTGGTGCTTCTGAGGAAGTTGCAAACTGCGATTCGAGGTCCTGTGTCAGGGATGCGTCATACAACAGCGGTTCTGATGCAGCTGCAAGCAATATGTTGTGCTGCGTCGGTTATGCTCATAGGACCACAGCTTGACTGGCAGAACAACTCTGGGCCTGCTTCCATGGGTCTTGTACTGAGGGGCACCACTTGGGGGTAGGACTCACAGCAAATAGAGCCCAGGTGCTGGAATCACGGTGGTTGGAGTCTTTTCTGTCCCGGAGTCTCTAATTAACTCTTGAAGTCACTCTAGTGGTCCTGGGTTCAAGATGCAGGTCCAAACCATTTCACTTAGGTAGCAGGGCAGGAGGACAACAGAGTAGCAGCACTTCTTGCAGATCAGCACAGCAGTCCTTCTGGGTTTTCTACGGGTCCAGAGGTGAACTGAACAGTTGGGTCTGAGGGTCCAATATTTATACCTGGTGACAGCTTTAAAGTAGGATAAGTTTTTCTAGGTTCCCCCCTGCCTCCCCGAGGTCTAGGAATTTCCTGCCTCCCTGTCCAGTCCCCAACTTGTCTAGGGGGGGGAAAAAAAATTAGTCTCAAACCCTTTGTGAGCATGCTCAGACAAAGGCTTTTTGATGAGTGAGTGTGGCAGGTGACAGCTCCTCCCATCTATCAAGTCAGAGATGGCCCATCCTGCTAACATATATTCCTCCCATGTATCACTGCCTGGGAACAATACACAAAGATCAACCGTCAGCTATGCTTTGTCGTGCAACCCACGATACCGGCTGCAGCAACCAAATGGTTAGGACGAGAAAATACCAACTTTCTAAAATTATTGTATTAATTAGGCAACAGGATATACCCATGTGGGCTTGGGTAACACAATATTTTGTCTGGTAAAGGTGCCTACAAGGAATTATGTGTAAATCACCATGCTCGGACGCTGAACTTTATTGGCATTGCACATCAATACGAACGCCACAACCGAAACGCCAAACTTTAACGGCGGTATTAAATATTGGAGATGCTTTTCCTTTCTGTGCTTCATTTCAAGCTATGTTGACAATTCACAGCAAATTGGTGGCCCAATTCCAATACTCATTTTGGACCAATTATTTAAAAGTCCAAAATAGATCTATTTCTCAAAGGGTTCTCTTTCTACATAAGAATTGTTCTATCCTGAAAAGGGTCTTTTAGATGTATAACACAACAAGACTGAAACGTCGACTAGCATACCCATTTTCATCGATGAAACAATATCACTGTATACAAATTTTTTACTTAATGTAAAGAAAAAAATCTTTTTGTAAATGGCTATCAGAAATGAGTAATCTACTTAAGTGACAAGTTGATATTTTTTCATTTAAAGATTGTTAATCTCTGTCACTTTTGTGTCTGTGAATACTGTTTTGTAACCTTTAATTTGATATATTTGGTTATACATTTCTCTAAGAGAATGCACCTGTTCTCTATCTTTGGTCGATTTATTCTTGATTACATAAATAGATTTATAAAATTCCGGTGAGGCCACCGTTTTGGGCACTCATAAATGATATAGTGCAGTACTTTTTTTATATATCGAATTAAAATCCCTTGTAGGCACCTTTACCAGAAAAAAAAACATTCTAAAAGTAGCATTTTCAGAATTGTGACTTAAAATAGTTACTATTAACTATCCACTTTGCAACTATTTATTGTGCCCCACTTCCATCTGACCCAACCCCTATTTTTGGTAATCCTATACCTATAGACATCGGCATTTCAGAAGTAATTGAAGCTATTAACCAAAATCTAGGCAATAAGGCTCCTGGCCCTTATGGGCTGCCAATAGACCTAATTAAATGGAACCTGGCGTTTTGGGCCCCCTAACATCTGAATATTTTTAACAATTTGACCCTGGCGAAGAATCCAGAAACATGGGCCAGAAGTGTAATAGTACCGATCTTCAAAAAAGGCGATAGATCACTACCGTGTAACTATCGACCTATCTCCCTAATAGATAACACCCTTACAATTTTAGGTAGAGTTCTTTATAACAAAATCTTAGATTGGGCAGAGGAATCTAACATCTTGTACCCTTGTCAGCTGGGGTTCAAGAGTAAGGTGGGAACAAGGGAGCAATGCCTTAACCTGAATTTAATTATTAGTAAATATGCCATTGCCAAGAAATCCCCGGTCTATATGGCCTTCATGGATTTGTCCACAGCTTTTGACCTAGTTAATAGGTCCATGCTGTGGGCAATCCTTTTATCCAAGGGTCTGGATGAAACCCTGGTCAATTTTCTGGCTTATCTGCACAGAGATCTTAAGGCCCAAGTAAGAATGGGGGTGGGAGGTGAGGTTTCAGGACTCATTAATATTGGCAGGGGGGTCAGACAAGGTTGTGTTCTGGCTCCCCTGCTTTTTATTATATACATCAATGACCTGAATGCCTCCCTGAAACTCAATCAATCAATCAATCAAAGCATTTATATAGCGCACTACTCACCCGGAGGGTCTCAAGGCGCTGGGGGGGAGAGGGTACGCTACTGCTCGAACAGCCAGGTCTTGAGCTGCTTCCTGAAGGCGAGGTGGTCCTGGGTCAGGCGGAGGTGGGTCGGAAGGGAGTTCCAAGTCTTGGCGGCTAGGTAGGAGAAGGACCTTCCTCCTGTGGTGGATCTTCGGATGCGGGGGACGGCGGCGAGGGCGTGGATGGTCGATCGAAGTTGCGTTTGGGAGCGTAGAAGTTGAGGCGGCTGTTGAGGTATCCTGGGCCTTGGTTGTGTAGGGCTTTGTGTGCGTGGGTGAGGAGCCGGAAGGTGATTCTTTTGTTGACCGGGAGCCAGTGCAGGTCTCTCAGGTGTCCGGAGATGTGGCTGCGGCGGGGGATGTCCAGGATGAGTCGTGCTGAGGTGTTCTGGATCCGCTGGAGTTTCTTCTGGAGTTTGGCGGTGGTTCCGGCGTAGAGGGAGTTGCCGTAGTCCAGACGGCTGGTGACGAGGGCCTGGGTGACCGTCTTTCTGGTCTCGGTGGGGATCCACCGGAAGATCTTACGTAGCATGCGCAGGATGTTGAAGCACGACGAGGAGACGGCGTTGACCTGTCTGGTCATGGACAGGGAGGAGTCCAGGATGAAGCCCAGGTTGCGTGCGTGGTCTGTGGGTTTGGGTGCGCTGCCCAGGGCGGGGGGCCACCAGGAGTCGTCCCAGGCGGAGGGTGATGATCCCAGGATGAGGACTTCCGTCTTGTCCGAGTTCAGTTTCAGGCGGCTGTTCGACATCCATTTGGCTACGTCTGTCATCCCTTCGTGCAGGTTGGCTCTGGCTGTGGCGGGGTCGTTGGTGAGGGAGAGGATCAGCTGGGTGTCGTCGGCGTAGGAGATGATGTTGAGGTTGTGCTGGCGTGCGATGGCTGCGAGGGGGCTCATGTAGACGTTGAAGAGTGTTGGGCTGAGCGAGGAGCCTTGAGGAACGCCGCAGATGACTTCGGTGGCCTCCGATCTGAACGGGGGGAGGCGGACTCTCTGTGTTCTTCCGGCGAGGAAGGAGGTGATCCACTCCAGTGCCTTCTCCTGGATTCCGACGTTGCTGAGGCGCTGTACTAGGGTACGGTGGCAGACAGTGTCGAAGGCCGCGGAGAGGTCCAGGAGGATGAGGGCCGCTGTTTCTCCGTTGTCGAGCAGGGCTCGGATGTCATTGGTAGCTGCGATCAGGGCGGTCTCGGTGCTGTGGTTGGCCCAGAAGCCAGACTGCGAGAGGTCGAGGGAACCGTTCGTCTCGAGGAAGGCGGCCAGTTGCTTGTTGACGGTCTTCTCGATGACTTTTGCCGGAAACGGGAGCAGCGAGATGGGGCGGTAGTTCTTGAGGTAGGTGGGGTCGGCTGATGGTTTCTTAAGTAGAGCGCTGAGTTCGGCGTGCTTCCAGCTCTCCGGGAAGGTCGCGGTGTCGAAGGAGGTGTTGATGATGTCCCGCAGGTGGGGTGCGATGACAGCGTCGGCTTTGTTGATGACGTGGTGAGGGCAGGGGTCTGTCGGAGATCCGGAGTGGATGGAGTTCATCGTGTGGACGGTGTCTTCGGTGCTGATCGGGGTCCAGGCGCGGAGGGTGGTGGTGGGGGGCGGTGGTTCGGTCATGGCGTGCGTCGGTTGAGTGCTGAAGCTGTTGTGTATGTCCGCGATCTTGTTGTGGAAGTAGGAGGCGAGGGAGTTGCAGAGGTCTTGCGAAGGGGTGATGTCGTTGTTTCCGGCGTTGGTGTTGGAGAGCTCTTTCACGATGTTGAAGAGTTCCTTGCTGTTGTGTGCGTTGTTGTCCAGTCGTTCCTTGAATGCGGTTTTCTTGGTGGCGTGGATCAGTTAGTGGTGTTTTCGGGTGGCGAGCTTGAGGGCTGTCATGTTGTCTGGTGTTGGGTTTCTGCGCCAGGTTTTCTCGAGTGCTCTGCAGTTCTTCTTGGAGCCCTTGAGTTCGTCGTTAAACCATGGGGCTTTCTTGCTGCCGGGTCTGCTGGGCGGGGTCTTCAGAGGGGCGAGTTCGTCTGCGCAGTCGCTGATCCATTTCGTGAGGTTGGTGGCCGCTTGGCTGGGGTTCGTTGAGCTGGTGGGAGGGTTCTTGCTCAGGGAAGTAGAGAGCTGGTCTGCAGTGATCTTGTTCCGGCTTCTGCGGGGGGGCTGTATCTGGTGATGGTGGAGCGTGGTCCAGCTGAAGTGGACGCAGCTGTGATCCGTCCAGTGGAGTCCCGTGGCGTGGCTGAAGGCGATGTCCTGGCTACCCAAGACGTCCCATATATTAACAAGGTACCCATTCCTGCGATGCTCTACGCCGATGATGCAGTTTTAATAAGGCGCACATAAAATTAATTACGCCTCCTTGTCGAAGATTTTAATATTTTTATGAAAAATATAGATTTACAAATCTTTTTTAATGAGCAGTGGTCCAGGCAAACGGGCTATACGCCCAATTGCAAAAGATGGCCATAAGATGACGGTGGTAAAATCCTTCGTATATATGTGCGTTTGGCCTTTGCTGCGAACAGCTCCTGGAGTGAGCACTTAGCTCCCGCCAGGAGCAAGTTCTCAAAGGCCAATAACTCGATTCTAAGCATCCCTCGCCCCAAGACGATGGGTGCATTATTAGCTGTTCAGAGGATTTATAACCTTCAGTGTACCCCGGTAGCGACCTATGGTGCTGAGATATGGGGGACGGTTAGCTGCTCTGGTATACAGTAGGAGGAGAATAGATTATGTAGAAAAATACTGAATGTCCCTATTTCAACCTCCCATTACATATCTCACAAAGAGCTCAATATTAATTTTATCACTGATTTTAATAGGGCTCGCCCAGCACTTATGTGGATTGCTGTATGGAAGAATGAAGCAGCCACCCTGACCCAGTCAATCATTAAGGATTGCTTAGGTTGTGCTAGGGGCTTAGAAATTACGTAGTTGGCTGGAGTGTTGAGCAGTTTGCACAGTATAAATATGGAAAGTATTTTTTGGGACCCTTCACTTGCTGCTTTAGTCGCAAAAAAGGATATGCAGAATGCTCTGTATTCCTTATATAAGACCGAGCGTGAGGCAGCAGAGGTCAGTAAAACTACTGTGCACAACTATATGGCCATTGAACATTATAGGTATCCACTCCACATCTATTTGTTACTACCGATGACCCGCTGGGAGACAAGTTTACTGTTCCGTCTAAGGGCTGGCACAATCCGTTTTGCATTCTCCTTCCCACTTGGTTATAGTCCTAATCTAAACTTGATCCCGTGCCCGTGTGATGGGAGGAGTGAGCAAACTGTAAAGCACTGTATATTCTCCTGCAAATTTTATATCAAATATTTTAAACAGTTTTTATGTTCGTATTTTACTAAGAGAAGACCAATTAGCTTAGAGGCAGCATTTGATTCTATGTTAACTCTAGATGATGAGGACCTTATTTTTCACACTTGCACTTTTCTAAAAACGGCAGTAAGGGCACGCAGATCCATGGCTGAAGACTGAGAGTAATGTAAATAGTTTTGTACTGTGATGACCCTAAATTTTGCACTAAGTCATTCATGATCAGTATAATGAATGTATTTAAACTATTTGACCGGCTAAATCTTAACATGTATGTATGTAATGTATTTTATATTGTGCTTTTATGGGTACTGTGGTACCCAAATAAAGATTAACTGACTGACTGACTGACTTAAAATCATCCAATTGTACCACTAAAGAAGGGTTTAAGTTATGATTCTTGAGACATTACAATTTACATTCCCATCTGCTCCTAGACTCGACATTCCTATCTGCCACTAATTGAAATTTAGCTCCTATTAAATGCGATAAGATAACCCAATCCTATCCTACGGGAGGGTTCACTTAGGAGTTTTTCACTACCTAAAAGTACATGTCCAATTTGTTTAATAAACTGCACACTGCCCAGAGGGCTCTTAAGGGCATACCCTAGGGGTGACTTATATGTATTAAAATGGAGTGTTTACGCCAGGCAAAAGGTGTATTTTGGAAGGTTGAAATGGCCGTTTAAAACTGCACACACAGGCTGAAATGGTAAGCCTGAGACAGGTTTGAAAGGGTTACTTAAGTGGGTGGCACAATCAGTGCTGCAGGCCCAACAGTAGCATTCCATTTACAGGCCCTGGGTACATGTAGTACCACTTTAAAAGAGACTTATAAGTAAATTAAATGTGTCAACTGGGTTTAAGCCAATTTTACTATTTAACAGAGAGAGCTCAAGCACTTTAGCACTGGTTACCACTAGGAATGTCCGCAGAGTCCTAAAGGGAAACAAAAACAGGTTCGGAAAACAGGAGAGTGATGGCAAAAGGTTTGGAGATGACCCTCCAGAAAAGGCCAAGTCCTACCGCTTCTGAGTGGGAAATGTTTTGGGACCCATTTTGATCCTCAGTGGTCGAACTAAAGAACACTACCCATTTTCAAAGTTACCCAAATGTCGTTTCTTTGCCAGCTTCTATGATCATGTTATCAGCAATAACAAAATGACTTCGACACATGCACACACACAAAAATCCATACATACAATTGCCGAGATGGTTAATGCACCTGTTGCAGAGATCCATGTGTAATTTGACAGTCAAGGCTCAATTATTCCAATCCCTCTACTCTTCAAAGGTTGAGACAAACATTGGCAATAACAATAGGTCTGGCTTTAAAGGAAAGTTGTATGGTAATGTGAAGCATTACAAGTAAGTAGCATGAGGATGGATCTGTATTTAATCGAAAGTAAAGAACCGAATGATAATATTGGTGTAGGTTTAAAGATCAGGTGGCAGATGAACTGTCAAGCCAGAACTAAACATCCATGTAGGTTAATGGCAGCCCTCCTCCTATCTGTGTTGCTGCCACAGCAAACTCTATAAATTATCTAGCTATCTAAGACACTTTAATAGATCTACATCATGTGTGTGCCTCTGAAGGTTCAAGCTGAGGCAGCTGGATAAACAAACAAATAATCACAGCTATGTGGAGGGTAAGCATTTATGTTTTTTATGGACGCACACAACGTTTGCCCAATCAAAATATGTAATCCTGATTCCCAATGTGTGGGCACAGCCAAAGCCCCTCTCTAGTGATGGTCACATAAATGTCTAGCGACAGCTACACTGTCAAGCCAGACTACTACAATGAGGACCAATAGGTGCTTTTTAGGTAATCAGGAACAAAAGTATCAATTTACATAAAATGTATAGATTAGAGTTCTAGCAAAAAAGGTGTATTGCATTGTATGGATGTATAGTGGAGAAGGGGGTAGTCTTCAAAGGTAATTCGACATTTGAGCAAGACGTCACACTTAGATGAGATGTGGAGGCACATTCTTTGTGTTGTGGAAATACTCACTGCCAGCCTTAAAGAGTGTGCCATTTTGGTCAAGGGAAAGTCCAACCTATTAAAGGAATAAGCTCCCTGTGCCTCTGACAACCTCATACCATGTTCTCCCTACTTTAAAAATCCAATTAATAGGTCATTATGTACCAGTGTACATCACAGATAGTCATCTGGAATCCCCATACAAATGGTTTTGGGACAGGAAGGATCCCTGCCTTGCATACAGTTGTTTCCCCTGGCCTGCATGCCAAAACTACAGGTATATGTCACCCCTTTTTTTGGGGGGATTCACACTAATCCAGTGTGTGCATGGGTGCCTAGGCCTACCTTTACCCTGTTACGGATTACACATGTGTAGCAAACCTGTGGCAGCAAACCATGCTTTGTAGTGAGTGTAGTCCCACCAAGCCTATTTACCTGTGTCATGTGTGTGGGAACCTTCTGGCGCCTTCACATTAATGTGCCACTGCTCACGATGAACCTGAAATTCTTCTCTCAAGATCCAGTGCGCTGGAGCATGTGTTTATATGCTAGTTGGTGGTGGGCAGTACATGGGTGCATTAGTGGCGCAGACCTGTGGGTTCCATTTTGGAAGCCCTTAGTCGGTTCATGTGCACCAGTTGGAGGCCAGGATGCTTGCCCAGAGAGTGGAAGTGTGTTGTGGACATTCCCGAAACTGGGAGTAGGGAACCCAGGCACCCAAGTGAGGAAAGCAGAAAATTCCTTCCCCTTAGAAATTCAATTAGGCCCATTCTGATGCAGAAGGCTGCTGATTAATCTTCCTGGAACTACCATTGGTAGTTAGCAGGGTTAAAGGGTGGGACTAAATTATCTATTGTCACGTGTGAAAGGTCCTTAGAAGGGGAGCAGCTCTTTGTCTCTCTTCCTGGTCCCTATCAGAATGATAGGGAGCTAACTGCTCAAACCTTTTTGTACCTCTCTTGTGCGTGCTTCTGCCTGGAGATAGCCCAGCAATGAGGAACATAACTCAAGATAAAGGCTGAGTCTGGAAGACAGACTGTGAAGGGCACATGAAAAGGGAACTGACCCAAATCACTTCTTAAATTGCAGACTGGGAATCCACATACCCTGTCTTCCAACTCTGCATAAAAACAGAAGCAGATGACCCACGTGTTGTTCCAGTTCCAACTTCTCTTCAACCAAGGAGGGAATGGCTACTCCACAGAGTACGTAGAGGACCACTGTGCAACCAAGGGCTGGTGTTTGCCAGACAACTGGCTCGCCAAAGGTGACAAAACATCACTTGGAGTTCAACCAAAATGAATAATTACTGGCATGTCATGGGACCCAAGGAGCCCTGCCTTTGCAAGAGGGAAGGAAAACACCAACCCTGCCAGAGGAGTGGGCCTTTGGAAGGGGCTTGATGCAGGGGCCCATCCAACAAAGGCTCGCAACCTAAGTGATCGACGCAGTTAAGAGCGCCAATTGATCTGAGCAGCTTCACTCGTGACACTGCTTAAGAGTGCCAGGTGGCATCAGTGTACTATCCCTGTTATTGACACCAAGGCACTGGAGCTTGAGTACCCAATTAGGTGGCCTGGCTGAAGCCGGGATACGTATCTGCCTGTGGCACCCAGTGCGTGCCTGGTTAACATGCACAGTGTGACAGTGGTGCTACTAGTTCATGCTGAGCAGTCCCAATTGTCCCAACGAAGTAAAGATTGCAATCCAGAGGTCCCCGCCCATGTTACTACCTCTAAGAATAGAGAACCCAGCACTAATCCAGACATGCCCAGTACAAGGCCCACTCTGAAGATACAAGGCCAGCACCCAGGTCACTAGGTGTTGAAGATATAGCCTGGCAGCTGTGGTGCCGAAGGCCTCAGTGTCTGATCGCTGCACTGCCACCGTGACCCAGGATGTTGCCTGGAAGTGTCATTGTCTCCAGAGCCCCTCACCAGTAGAAGAGGACTGCCAACTGCCTCCAGTGGGGGAAGCACCAGTGTGACCAACCGAACACTCACTGGAGTGAAGGTACCAGACCCGCTGAATCCTCATGGCCTGCCCACGTCAAGTGATCATCGGAGCCCAGAAGAGGGCCAAAGCCAGAAGCTCCTACCTCTGCTGTTGTCTCTCCGATACTTGCCATGCGACTGGCAGCTGTTTGCCTCCAGTGGGACTATTGCATGCTATGCTATGCTGGAAAGTTCCAACCACTGCCAGTGAACCCGTCTCTGCGGAAGGGTTCAGCAAAGGCTACTGAGTTGAGCCATGGACTAGTAATAGACTCAAAGGGGCCTGGAAACCTTGAGTTTGTATGCTGAGAGAAGTGGCGGGGGGAGCCACGCCTTAGTTATGGCTCTGGTAAAAGTCCAGGGAGGCCACGGGGGGCTCATAATGTGGCCCTCCCTCAGTTTAATCCTAAATATTAACCTTAACTTATCCTTAAAGCAAATACTAAATATTACTCTAAACCAAACTCTAGTATTAAGCTTCACCATAAACTTTATCCTAACCCTGAGGTTAAATATAGCCCTAAACTCAACCCTAGCCCTTCTACAAAGTTTATGCTAGCCCTAAATCTAAACCTAATCCTAATCTTTAAGACTAATCACAAAACCTTACCCCCCATTGGCTAAATCTAACGCTAAAACATAACCCTAAACCAGTCAGGAGTGATTTATTGGGTGTCATAAAAATCATAGAAGTGCACATTAAATACATCATATAAAAAAACTATACAAGATAAAAATGACCTAAAATACATATACAATCACATTTCATACAGCAATTAGTTTATCATTACATTTCTAAGTCTCGCAGCAACTGCTAAAGAACTATCACCAAGAAGTACAAGCTATAAGATTACCTTTCATCACCCATTGAGCTTTGAGATCTAACTGCAGCTGCTAAAAAGCTAGCCACATGAAATACAATGTCATCAGATAACACTTGTAAAAGCAAGAGAGCTGAACGCGCTTGTTTGAATTCACGGGCTATAAGAAGGGGGAGTAAGTAAGCCTTTCTATGAATTTCATAAAACTTAAAAAACAGGGTAAGATGCAGGGTGTCCTGCGGAGACACCTGGTCCCAGCCGCAGGATGCAAAGCTTGAAAGCCCATGCAAACCCAGAGGGAAGGCAAGTAGGTGGGGCAACATATTAACCCCTTCGACGCTCATGACGAGCTCAGATCGTCATGAGGTACACCTCTCGTACACTCATGACGAGCTGAGCTCGTCATGAACCGCGGGTTTTCATAATCTTCAGCGCACCGCGGTAAATCTGACCGCGGTTAAGGCGTTAAACATGAATCTAGTGACCAGAAAACGGGCGGGGTGACAGTGGTGAGGTAGGGTTCCATAAGGGGTTGGGTTTTCAATAACAAATGCCTCTGTCCAAAACCTTGTAAAGAGCCACAGATTCTCTCTCTTATTGTCTAAATTTTAAAAAGTTGTCTTAAATCCAACCTCGATCGGCCTTCATGATTTTATTGGGGCAAGAAAATAAGTGACCCCTTTCTAAATCAGTTGAGGAGGTCTTAACATACCTAAGCCTTGGGATATGCAGGGCAAAGTTAAGGGATAAACAATGATGCAAAATTGCTCTATTTATCTGGGCTCCCTTAGTTCATATATCAAGCCAGCACAAGAGGGGGCCAAGGGAAATAATATCTGAAAGATAACTGACCCCCAGTTCTTCAAGAACTAGGTACGAGGGGGTACTTTGGGGGACACAGAGGAGGTGTCTCAATAATTTATTCTCAGCCACTTGTAGGGAATCATGCTTAATATAGCCCCGGACTGCTCTCCCCTAGATGGCCTTGGAAACAGTCTTGGCATGGTAAACTTGCAAATGGGCTCTACTCGGTTTTTTACCCATTATAGTGGCATAATTCTAGACAGCAGTGTTGCTCCTATCAAAGTGAGACAACTTCTCTTTGAACAAGGAGCTCCAGCATAGTTTGGCATCAAACAGTACCCCCAGATATGGGAAACTGTTGACACGTGTAAGCTGCGACGGGTCGATCTTAAAGGGTGATGTCTTTGTGTTTTTTGGGCCAATGACCATGACTTGAGATTTACTAATATTGATACTGAGGTCTAACTCTTCCATAAATCCCACAAACGGATTTATAGGGGCTTGTAGGCCCCTGGCCTCTTTAGCCATGAGCACGGCATCATCCGCATATAGCAAGACAGGTAAAGATCTGCCTTTAACTTGCAAACAATCTACACCCACCTCTACCAATATCAGTTCAAGTTTGTTGATGTACAATATATAAAAAGAAAAGGGGCAAAATGCACCTCTGCCTAACCTCTTGCCCTGTTCTAAAGCTATCTATGCAGAGTGAATCAGAGGTAGTATATCTGACTGGCGCCACAGTATGAAGGTGGAGGTCCCTCAAAAAGTAACTATATTCTGGTCAACACCCATAGCCAAAATATTTCTCCAGAGCCTCTCTCAATTAACCCGATCAATCAAAAGCTGAAGTTAACTCCGTAAAGGCCAACATAATGGATCCCCTCTGGACCACCGTGTATTTATTTAAGACTAGATATAAATTCAGACATTAGACACTTGTGGACCTCCCTGGTCTGAACCCATATTGGAGATCTAAGAGTTTATTGTTATCATGGGAACAAATCATCAGTCTATCTAGCCGGGCCCTGCTGAGTACTTTAACAATAGGGTCAAGTAAGGAGATAGGCCTATAACACAAGGGGCTATCCTTATCCCCCTTTTTTGAACAACGGGAAAATGATGGCGGAGTTCAAAACATTCATTAAAACGGGGCCCAAGTGTCAATGTCATCCCGGTAAACATCCAGCGAAATACCGTCCGGACCTGGCTCCTTGTTATTGGAAAGTCCAAAAATTCCCTTTTTCACTCCGGCCAGGGTAAATACAAGATGGGATGTTCCTTCAAGAGGATGTTCAAACTCCCCATTAGTACTATACTCCCCGTTGTCTACTCGCTAAAAGTGGGCAATCTAGGTTTCTGCCTCAGTATGATGCACAAGGGACAGGACATCAGCCTGCGTGAAAAAAGGTTGGTTTATAGTGTCTGAAAATTTGGTGCTATTCTTCAAACAGCCAGAGCCAAATTTGTCCCTTAATTTTTCGTCTCCTCACTACATCTTCATAATCACGCCTAAGTTGTATCATCATAGAAGTGTCCCTGGGGGTAGCTTTGAGGGCTGTTTTTAGGTCTCTCAATGTTTGTGAACAATCCCCATGAAACCATTTAGGGCCGACCGAGACTCTTGTGCCCACAGGGCATCTGAGGGACGCAGAAATGACTCCTGCGATATGGGAGAAGGAACCAAGGATCTGAAGTGCACTAGAATGACTACTAGTACAAACCGTAA
This sequence comes from Lissotriton helveticus, assembly GCF_964261635.1. Taxonomy (NCBI): domain Eukaryota; kingdom Metazoa; phylum Chordata; class Amphibia; order Caudata; family Salamandridae; genus Lissotriton; species Lissotriton helveticus. Next base: position 1,361,323,822 of record NC_136057.1, read on the forward strand.
GTCTGTTAATACACTTGGTGACAAGGTCATGTCTAAAACTCGCAGGTAAAATCTGCAATCAACAGATCATCATCATCATTGTTACTCTATTTCGATCACAAAGGATCATAAAAGTACATAGCACATACATTATACAGTAGAAAGAAGCAAATGGGTGGACATAAATAAATAAGGTAATCAGGGCTTTAAGTGGCATGAAAAAACTGGGGGGTCTCTCAAAGGGGCGTGGCCAGTGCGATTAGGGGCATGGCTTTAAAACACTTACGCTAAAAATCTGTGTTTCGCATCGTGTGCCGCCCGACTTGTATTTTGCCGTTTCTGTCATTGCATCCAGATATGTGATACAACAAGTAACATCATACCTACAACAAGTAAGGACTATTGGCTTTGTAAATGGTTATTAGTTCAATCAATCAAGATAAGATCATAAGATAAATAAGCTGCATCTATGGCTTGTTACATATAATATTGAAAAAGATTCCAATTAAAGCCCTGGTGACCATACCACAATGTTGCTGCTCTTGTGTTTTAGAAAGAGAAGGGAAATCCAGAAAGAAAATGACTCTTTAAAGGATTTCCCTTCCCCCCATAAAGCTCACCTGGCATGACGTCATGCCGTAATTTCTCCACTAGTGAGAAGTGAGAAGTGTGGGCAGAGCACATGACGTGCCTGCTGTCTCGAAACAGGTCTCTATCGGGCTGTTTTGCGCCCTGGCACTTTTTTCCGGACTGCAGTGACCGCAAACTGCGGTCACTGCAGTCTGGAAAAAAACAGACCGCCCTTGCCAGGGCTCAAAACAGAGCCCGATAGAGACCCGTTTCGAGCCCCCCTTAAAAAAACTGCCAGTGCTCAGACACCTTGGGACCCAACCTACTTAAATTCCTGAAGGTAATCTTATATAAAAATTGGTATAAAATCACATGAATTAAAAAACAAGATACATCATAAAGTGCTTTTGTTGCGCTAAATCCACAGTACGTCAAGATTTTTAGACAAATCAAATGTCGTCTACATGGTAATATATTTAAAATCACATAAATTCAAGAAGTGCAGTGCGTCATAGAATGCATTTAAAATGCTTTAGCCACAGTGCCTGCCAATATCTAGCCAGGCCTAAGACCACAACTCCGCGTGTATGAGTACTCAGAATTCTTAACACTTCTAGGTAGTGGCCACTGGCCAGGGCCGACTAGTTTACAGAGTGGTATTATCATTTTTTTCCTGAGAAGTTTGTAATTAGAGCAGAATAATAGCAAATGCACAATAGATTCAGGACTAGCATTACAAGCAGGACAGAGATCGTCAATAGGGACATCATTGCACCACTTTTTACTAAAAGGTTTCGTAGGTATAGTCTTATAACGAAACAGAAAAAATATTTTACGAGCCAAATGGGGGACAATTTCATCTAGTGTGTCCTCAAAACAGGGAACACATTTAAAGTTTAAAAATTCAGTAGTCAGGCAATCAATATATCCTTCTTCCTTGACTGGTGTGGTTTAGTAGCCCTCCAGGTCCTCTAACACTCTGCTCACTGATCTCGCCCCAAAAAAGAGAAAGCACTAAGCGTAACCATAAATGTTGCTCTAACCATACAACTACCTCTAATGCAAGGTTGTCAATGTAGTAGCATTCCCTATACTGGTATGTGCCGATGTGTTGCCTTCTGGGTAAATGTATATCAATGTAGTGAATTTGATGCAAAAAAGGCTTACCATACATATAGGGATGTATGACGTTACAACGCATGCTTTTACCACGCATGCTTTTACAACGCGGGTTTTACAACGCATACCATTACAACGCCTAGCGCTTTGGGGTGCTGGATAGTGAATAGTTTAATTTACTATTCCAACTCCAGTCCCCGTGGAAACTAGGGAAGGTGTTGGATAGTAAATTAAATCTATTCCCTATCCTAGAGCGCCCCCCAGCGCAATGCGTTGTAATGGTTTTCGTTGTAAAACCTGCGTTGTAATAGCACTGCGTGGTAAAAGTTGCGTTGTAAAGGATGTTTCCCTACATATATATATATATCACTGTTATTTTGGCTTACAAATTTAGATTAGATTGGCTTGGAATAAGAAATACTTACAGATTCTCACTTTCGGATCTCTCAAGATCCGACAGTGAATTGAACAATAATGATCCATTCCCCACCGTTTCACTTTGTTCGTCCACACATCATTTTAAGGTTCATCATAACCACTCTCACTTCATTATACACCGTGACATTAAGAGATGGCGACAAGGTGTTCCGAAACGCAACGTGTCACGGGCTATGATGAAGCAGGCATGATAAATGCCACTTGCCGACAGCACGGAATACAGATGGGCGAGAAGCTCTGGTGAGAAGCTATCCTACATATTTCCCTATAGTGTTTTGTAATGCCAGGGACCCACCAGCTGTTTTCATCTCTAGGCTAACTCAAGCCCACATTTTCAGTTTATCCCACTTCTGACAACAAAATGCAATGTATCAGAAACATGAAGGCACCTTCCAAACAGATTTACATCTGAGTAGAGGAAGCAGGTTCTTGGTTTAGCATGAGGTGCTTCAGACCTCTTTTAGCTATTCATCTTAAATAATCACCACTTTACAAGGGCCATCATTGCTTTTTTGTGTGACAGTGAAATAAATATGATGAGCTCTGATCACAATGGCGCAGAATACAAAGTGGCGAGAAGCTATATTACATCATTTTCAAGAATGAAAGGTGCCTACCAGCTTTCATTCTTGAATAACCCAAGCCCACATTTTGGGTGTATCCCATGTTTAAAAGCAAAGAGTAATGAATCAGAACAATACATACACTTTTCTAAAAGGATTACTCCTGAGTTAAGAAAGCAGACAGCTTCACAGTACCGCGGTTGGACCTTTCTACTGCACCCATTGACATTTCATCTGTGACACCTCAGACGCTGACATCAGCCCCTCCAAACAACGGATGCAAGCCAACATCACCAGCCCTCACCAACTGTCCACCATGCTCTTCAGCGTTTGATCCCTCAGGAAACATGCCATCAAAATCTGTGACCTCCTCAACAGAAAACACACAACCTTCTCTTCCTGACCAAAACATGGGCCTCCAATCCGGACATCTTCACAGCCATTCCGCCCGACTACAAAATCATACACCAGGACCAAACCCACAAACCAGTGGAGAACTGTGATTATCTACTATAACATGATTGACTGCAAAACCTCCATGGACACGAACATCATCCTCATGGAAAAAACCCACTTCAAAATACAAACAGTCTACATTGCCATCCTTAAGGGAACCCTCACCTACCATCCCCTGACCCCCAAGCAGACGTCTGCAACCACATCACAAAATTCATTGCTCCCCTCTCCATCAGATCTACCAACTACATCTATCTTGGGGACCTCAATTTCTACCTGGAAGACACCACAGACCCTAACTCCACAGCCTTCCTCGACAGCCTCCGCAACCTCAGCCTCACCCAGCTTTTCCAAGGGCCAACGCACACAGCAGGTCACACCTTACCCTATTTTCTCCTCAGACAACAGGATCACAACCACCCACACTACCCTGCTCACATGTTCCAATCATTACATAATACATTTCAAGATACTCGCCAACCAAGCCACCCCACCAGAAAAACCCAAAGCACCATCAAGACACAGGAGCAAAGTATCTGAATAAAACTGGACCAATACCCTACAGGAACGCCCACCCAACTACACCGGGAACATTGATGTTGCCACCAAGCTCTTCAATAAATGGCTCATTGACTGCACCAACCACACCACACCACACCACAACCACCAGAAACAAGACCTACAAAAACAACAAATGACCCAGCTGGTTCATGAACGACCTCAGGGAGCCCAATTGCCACTGCAAGATCCACATACAAAGTTGTCCTCTACCTCTACCATAAACAACAAGGAGACACAAAGAAAAAGGTCCTAACTCTCAGACACGAAGCCAGCTCCAACAATGGCAAGTAACTCTTCACCATCGTCAAGGAGTTCTCCAACAATGACATCATCCCATGCCAAGCACTCCGCAACAACCTCTTAACTTCTTTGAACAGAAGATTGCCAAGATGCATGCCTCATTCAAATATAGCATACTGATACAAACTCCCCCGACCAGTCAGCCACCTTCTTCATCACCAAACAGCAGCTAAGCAACTGGAAGCCACTCTTCAATGAAGAAACCACCACCCTGATGAACACCATTTACCCAGGAGCCCCCTCAGACCCAAGTCCCCACTTCATATACAACTTTGAAAACACCATCATCTCCCCAACACTCATCACTATCATCAACACCTCAATATCCACTGCCACCTTCTCATCTTGCTGGAAAAATGCATAAGTCAACGCCCTATTGAAGAAACTAAGAGCAGACCCCAACACCCTCAGCAGCTACAGACTCATCTCACTCCTGCCTTTTCCAGCGAAAGTCATGGAGAAAGCAATCAAAACCCAACTTGCAGATCACCTAGCACTCCATCAAATCCTAGATAGCGATAGCCCTCATTGCGGCCACTGATTACATCAGAAGCATCCTCAACCAAGGAGAACGGGACTCACTGATCCTCTTCAACCTCTCCCCAGCTTTTTATATGGTCTTCCACAAGTCATTCATCAGAAATATTTCAGCACTTGGGTATCTGGGGACCGGCCCTCAAGTGGATATACTCCTTCCTCAATGAAAGAACTCAATGAGTTAGACTTCCCCCTTACATCTCAGATCTCATTTGCAGAGTCCCTCAAGGATCGTTGCTCAGCCCATCACTCTTTATTGTCTACATGACACCTCTTGCAGACATCGTCAGAGCCCACAGCATCAACTAGTATCGTACACCGACAACACACAGCTCATCCTTTCTCTTACCTACTAAACCAGCACCACCAAAGCAAACTTCATCAACTGTATGAACAACGTTGCTGCTTGGATGAAAACAACTGCCTCCAGCTCAACAGAGACAAAAAAAAGTTCTAATCCTCAGCAACAACCACCCCCCCTGGGATGCTCTTGGTGGCCTTCAGAACTTGGTCCCCCACCCACCCCTGCAGACCAGGCCAGGAAACTATGGATCAACCTGGACACCAACCTCTCCATGACCAGACATATCAATGATGTCTCCTTATCATGCTCTCACATCCTGTGGATGCTATGCAAGATTTTCAAGCAGATCCCACTGAACACCAGACAAACAGACACCCAGGCTCTTATCACAAGTAGACTTGATTAAGGAAATGCCCTCTACATCAGAATCACAGCCTATGTCCAAACCACCCAGAACACCACTGCCAGGCTCATCCTCAACGTTCCACAAAATAAGTAGGGGTGGGCGAAGTGTTCTTCTCCGCCAGCGGATTTCTTGGAGTTTTGCCCACTCCAAATGCAGTGCGGAGTTCCAAAAAACGACACGACACAAAGCGGAGTTTTTCTCTCACATGGCTCATCAATGTTAAGTTGACGAGCAAAAGAAATTGCATGCTAGACCACCTTATGGTGAGATATCTGAACGCGGGTGGTTGCGGCAGGTCACTACCACTCACACTGAGAAAGCTGCTGCTCGCATTGAGGAAGCTGCCACTCACGTTGAGGAAGCTGGAGCTCAAGTAGAAAATCTACTCAAGCACCAGAAAAAAAGCAGTGCCCTCTGGCGTTCTGCGTGATGCTGTTCGCGCTTATTTTACGTCCCGGGAGAAACTCCTGGTGCTAAAAATCAGCGCGAACAGCGTGATGTACCAGACTCCGCCCCTCGTGGAACTCCACGTAGCGCAGCAGAGTTTTTTGGGCATTTTGCAGAGCTCCACGTAGCGCGACTCCACGAACTCCACTCTGGCCTAGAAAAAACCACATCTATCCACACGTCTACAATCTCCACTAGCTCGCAGTGCAGGAAAGGCGTAAGTGCAAGCTACTCACCCATGCGTACAAAGCTCTTCACAACAATGGTCCAGCTTACCTCAACCACTGCCACAGCTTCTACCACACCACCAGACACCTTCGATCTGCATTCCGGCCAAGATCCCACCTCCCTCCCATCAAGAAGACCAGAAACAGAGGATGCTCCTTCTCATAACTTGTAGCCAAAACCTGGAACTACCTCCCAAAACACACCTCAGAACCTCCCCCTCCCTCATGGATTTCCAAAGGAACCTCAAGACAGGGCTCTTTCAGTTGAGACAGGCATAATATCCTCCCACTTCAGGCCTGCCCTACTCAGTGCCTGGATAACCTCATGGGTGATGAACTGCGCTCTGCAAATTCACATAACATAACAACTTTGCCAAGTTATTGTTACGGTCTTTAGGCATCTTAAAGTGAGTTGTCTAGAAGCGTCTCAATTATCCACCCCCCCATCACATCCTAGTTTCTCCAATATAGTATCAATCAAACAGTCTCTACACAAAAAAATGTATGTGCAGGATTTATGTTTAAGCTACTCTTCCACAATAAAATTCTTCTCTGTAAAGCTATTTCTATGCACTATTTCGATGCTCCCCTGAATTCCTAAAATGAAAAGCTTTTAGTTCTCCGTTGCCAATCCTGTAAACAGGAAGGTTTCAGAAAACCCATTTGTTTGAAGCTAACTAACTAGGCTTAGGATTCCAAAATGACTCTTTGTTTGAAAACGGCTTGTGTGGGTTTAGATTCCAAAATGCCAATTTGTCCTATTATATCTAGTTTAATTTGGGCTCAAGAATCTCTCTTTGTTTGTACGTGGCACTTTTGCTTTTTGTGCGGGTAGAATATCCCTTTATTTAAAGATCTCTGTTGAATTTTTTGTTCCAGAATGCCCCTTGTTTGTATGCCTCTTTTGGTTTTGAGGTCCAGAATGTCCATTTGTCTGAAAAAATTGATTCAGTTTTGGATTTCAGAATGGTATTTTGCTTTAAGATCTGTCACTGAGCTTTGGGTTTGAGAATGCTCCTTTGTTTGAAGAAATATAATTGAGTTTTTGATTCTAAAATGTCCATTTGTTTGATGATGTCTCATTGGATTCTGGAGTCCAGAGTATTTCTTTGCGTGATGAGGTACACTTAGATTTTGAATTTTAGCGTTGGTAGATTTTGTTTTCAGTTTGCAAAGTGGATTTGAACTAAGTGGCAATAGCAAGCAGTACAGAGTGGAAGTCCAAGGATTGCTGCTTTATTGCTGCCCCATAAGCCAGCCACAGGCAAGTGTGCCACAGCTATGCTAAGTAGGTGTCATTCAAAATGGTCCTTCCGGAAGGTCCGATTCAAATTGGATGAAATAACGGCGAGTCACAAATCTTAAAACAAGCTAGTTAAGCAAAGCAATTCGACTGTTCAAACTTTTTATCAATAAGAATAGAGCCCTTTTATAAGCAGGAGCGGCTGCTCCATTAGGGCGGAGGAGCGCCGCCTCACTGCTTTCTCGCAGTGCGACAAGCAGAGAATAAAATGGTATTTTAAATACCATTTTATTCTATGCTTCTCGCTCTGCGAGAAAGCTGAAGGTAGGGGTATACCTGGTTATGGGCGGGTGGGAGGATATGCCTGGTTGGGGGCGGGTGGGCAGGCGGGTCGGGGAGGAGTGGCTTGCACCACGATGAGTACCCTGACTGTTTAGTCGGCGCTGAGGCCATCCAAAGCAGTCATGCACACTCTACATTTTCTCTATGTAGGCTGCATGCAGCCTACATAGAGAAATTGGCCTCCCTACAGGTGCTCGGCTGGGCACTTTACGGGACTCTGCACCAATCACAACGCTGCCATTGTAGCGTTATGACTCGCTTACAAGAGGGGAGGGAGCATGCCTATTCCTGTTCAGGAGCTGAAAAATGCAGGACGCGCCCAGGAGGAGAGGTGAGGCAGGACAGGGGTCAGGTAAGTTTCACTTTCATTTTTATTTGAGCCCCCCCCACGGTAACACCCGTGCGATAAACCCCACGCAACCCACTCCCCCACCCATTAGAATTGCGAGCCGCGACTGTTTTTAAGCATCTTTTTGATTGGATGATGGCAGAAATGAAAAGAGCTATGGGTAGACTGATAGATGAGTATTGCACTGTTACAATGCTTTTGCTTTGCAGGCAGACAAAATGGCAGAATTAGCCCTGTCACCACCATGTGAACTTTTTTCCCCCACCATTTACGGTCTACAATGTCCATTTCATTGAAGAGTTACATTTGGCTCCAGTTTTCAGAAAGATGTAGTTTTGTGCCTGCTTGTACATTGCCACTCCTCATTCAGCAGAGCCATCCCAGACGTTTACACAGATCATATTGGCTATTTCAGCAGAAATATCAGGTTACTAATTTTCAAGGTTGATAAGGCGGAGCTATTTCTCGGGCACAGATCCTTTAGGGGAAACATCCTTTCCCCGCAGTCTTTAAAATGACCAGCCTTTACAACAAAGTCAGTACTACGCGTTCGATGTTACCACGTGTTACTTTACCACACGAGTCATTAGAACGACTTGCTGTTGGGGGCGCTTTGTTGGACTGGTGTTGGATTTTTGAGTCCAGCACCTACCCTACTGTTGCGTAGACTGGAGTTGGAATAGTAATTTATACTATTCTTAAGTCCTGCGACCTCAAAGCAAGTCATTGTAACGACTTGCATGCTAAAGTAACACGTGGTAACATCGCACGCCGGGTAGTGTGTGCTGTAAAGGCGTGCAGAGCAAATGCCTACGGGGTTCCGTCATACAACCATGCTTTAGGCTACTGCAGAAGACGTTTCTGTCTGGGTACATATCCTATAGTTTCAAAGAGCAAATCTCAACCCCAGGTAACACTCATCACCTTTGGTCATACAGGTCTCTAAGGATGGGCCAGTCCCTTCGGCAGATGTCAGAGACAGCAGAGCTACCACTCAGGCTACAGAGTCCTACCACTCGCACTCCTTTGGCCCAGTCCTCTTGTCAGAACTCCTGCCTAAACTCCTGTCTGCTCCCTGCCCACACGTATGGGTGCTAGAAGCAGGGGTTGTGGAGGCAGGAGAGAGGAAATGAGCAATAACGATGCCTTTACATTTTGTTTTTTTCTGTCACACAGGTCCAACTTGTTAGGCTCTGTCTCCTGACAAACCGCTGCTTATTCTTTTAATATGAAATTTGTTGTTTACTTCTCTTACTATGGCTGCAAAATGAGAGGATTTTGTAATGTGAACTGTCTGACAATCTAGCTGAGTGTGACAGCAAAGGCTGTAGGGTGTTATATTTTCACTAACACATGCAAAAATTGAACTGTGCAAATATTTCAAAAATATGTCAGCAGTTAGGAAAGCACACATGAAGCACATTTTGGTAAATCTGAAGGGTGATGGAAACAAATATTGGAACAGGATCAAAACAAACCAAGACACTTTAATTGGTTATCTGCATATGAATAATTATTCACGAAAAACTCAATTTCCACACATTGTTTGTGCGCTGCACAGTTTTATCAGTAGAGGTGCATGTCTGTGCACATTTAGTGGACATTTGGAATGAGAATGTGCTGTTGGTAAATGACAGACCCTAACAAGTCATGGTTTAGAAACAGTAGTAAGGAAACGTGCAAGGGGGCTGCAAAGTGCATGGAGGGGCCCCCAAACGGATGTATGACATTAAAACACATGCTTTAACATCGCATGCTTTTACAACGCGGTTTTTACATTGCATACCATTACAACGCATAGCGCTTTGGGGTGCTGGATAGTGAATAGTTTAATTTACTATTCCAACTCCAGTCCCCGTGGACACTAGGGAAGGTGTTGGATAGTAAATTAAATCTATTCCCTATCCTAGAGCGCCCCCCAGCGCAATGGGTTGTAATGGTTTGCGTTGTAAAAGTTGCGTCGTAAAGGCACTGCGTGGTAAAAGTTGTGTTGTAAAGGATGTTTCCCCCCCACACTCCAGACCCAATCAAGAGCACTAAGGCCCGCCCAGGGGGCTGCTGAGTCTACTATTACGCCACTGTTTAGAAATGTATTTGCAACATTGCAGCCGCAGCCCGTGCAGGTAAGAGGGGTGGGGGTATTTCAACAGACAACGACGAGGGATATTTATTTATTTATTTAATTAATTTTCCCTCGTGGTCGTCTGTCGCTTCCCCCCCCCCCGAACCATGTCGAACTGCTCTTACCTGCACGGGCTGCGGCTGCAACATTGTACTCCAAAGTGCATTACTGGCTGCATACCACACCCTTACCGCTCTCCTGCTGAATGGGCATGGCTCATTTGCTAGACTCGTCGATGCTTGAATTTTTCACAATCCCTATGACTTTAGTGACGTCACACTGACGGCAGCAGGGCCACTCTGAAAATGGTTCCCAGCATCACTACCTAGACTCACAGACGTATAAAGGGAGGGTGCCCGTCCCTGCTGCATTACCTTTAACTAATTTCTGTCCTGGATGCATCCAATTAACCTGGATTCGGCGCCTGCTCTGCCCAGGTGGGCTGTGGTTGCATCTGCCCCCGCTAGCCGTCTCTTCTTGCCTTCGAGGGAAGGGTGTGATGCTGTGCCTGGGTGGAGTGGGGCCAGAGGTGTGACACAAACCCCTGCAGCACAGGGGTAATAGGCGCACATTCAGGGGGCCCCAGTTCTTCAGGGTGCCCCAATCAGGCCGAGGCCATTGAATATATCTGTGAGATAAGAGAGCTGAGAGTTTCCTCTAACATTCTGCAGGGGAGGAACACCTTTTTGCATTATGCCACTGAGTGGGGCTGCTTAGGTAGCAATGGAAGGGCAGAGGAAGAGTAAAGGAGTGAAGAGGAGGGGAGAGATAGAGCGCTATTCCAAGCAAGCTGGTAATTGGAGACGGGCCAAAGATACCAATATCTTAGGGATGTCACTCCAAGGTTGTATGTCATGACAACGCGTGGTATTACCACACGTGCCATTACAACGCGGGGATTCCAGCGAAAGTCGTGGAGGGCGCTGATTAGTGGAATAGTTTAATTTTCTATTCCAACTCCAGCCCACATTGACAGTAGGGAAGGAGTTGGATAGAAAATTAAATGATTTTCTATCCAACAGCGCCCTCCAGCGAAAGTCGTTGTAACGACTTTCGTTGTAATCCCCGCATTGTAATGGCATTGCGTGGTAATCCCAGCATTGTCATGGCTGTTCCCCCACTCCAATTACCGGCCATTCCGAGTTTTTGTGTACAGAATCGGGAATGACACGCTGAACCCAGAATATATTCAGTCGCGGCCGGCATGACTCAAGGTTGGCGAGTTCATGCAGGTTCGCGGGGGGAGGCGGGATGGGTTTAATTAAAATAAAATAAAAACTTACCTTCCTGGGTCCCGTGCCACCTCAGCTCCTGACCAGGTCCCGCATGTCCCTGGTGCTCTCCTGAACAGGAAGCAGCCACAGGCAGCCTCCCTCCCATCCCCTAAGCAAATCACAACACTACATGCAGCCTACATAGAGAAAAGGGAGAGTGTGCATGACTGGTTTGGTCGGCCCCAGAGGTCCGACCAAACAGTCAGGGCCCACAGCATTGGGCAAGCCACTCCTCCCCTGCGTTCGAGCAGACCCACCCACCCCAACCAGGCACTTCTGCTTTCTCGCAGTACAAGAAGCAGAAACATAAAATTGTAGTTTTACTATTTTATGTTTCTGCTGCTCGCAGTGCGAGAAAGCAGTGAGGCGACGCTCCTCCGCCCTATTGGAGGAGCCTCCTCTGAATATATATTGGCTTCAATTCTGCCCCCTTTTCCCTGGCACGTTTCTACCCATTTTGAAGAAACTGTGCACAGAAACTAAATTTAGGCCTGGGTTAAAAGTGCACCTGCTTGCACAGGCATCATAGTTACTAGTTGTGCAGTTTACCGCACCTGGTAAGTGCAGGTGCAATAAAGGCAGCACACCCAGATACATTTAAGCAGGTCAATGCTTTCGACGTATGCTGGGGTGTAAATACCGGGATACGTGGATGTGGTGCAGTAAGCACCAACATCTGGCCGTTCTGCCCATTGTTTTAAAGTGTAAGGCGTGCTGTTTAGCGCACCGGTTACATTTTCAATCAGTGTGGTGTCTGATGTTATAAAGTGAAATAAGTATCGCACTCCACTCCAAGGCACTGGTAAAGGGGGCCTTATTTGTATTGTGTACTTTCCTCTCACACAGTAAAACCTGGCATTGGTCAGAGGTGTATGGCCCAAGGGATACCACTCCTCTGCTCGACTGGGAACAAGGCACTGGTTTGCTGGGCAATGAAAGGAGACCATAAGAAACCTAAGACACCAAAAGAAGACATAGAGGTAAAAAACAGGAACCGAGAGAGAAAAAACAGAGAATAAAGGCAGGTAGGAGGCTACAAGGTAGACAGATAAATGAGGGAAGGATTACAAACAATTAGAGTGACGAAAGGCAAGCTAGAGCTAGAGAAAACTAGCTAGAGGAGGCATGCAGAGAAGAGAGATTGAAACAGAGAGAGGAAGAGGATAAGGCAGCAAGGAATGACGTAAGATATAAAGACAGTGAAGAAGGGAATAATGTGGGGGCGGAATGAAAGGTGAAAAGGATGGCTAAAGATCAATGCAAATAAGAGACATACAAAAAAGAGAGGAAGAAAAAAAGAAAGAAAGAAAGAAAGGAAAGTGATAAAAATGGGTCATTTGGAAAAGATGATAAGAAATAAGTTGAGAAGAAAGACAGAAATTGAGAGAAGGAACAGAGAGGGGTGGGAGGGAGAGACAGAGGGAGAGACAGAGGAAGATAAAGAAATGGTGAGAGAAGAAAGGGAGAGAGAACAAGAGAAAAAGGAGAAAGAAAGGCAGAGGTAGAAAGAGAAGACAGAGGAGAGAAATGTGTGTGTGAGAGAGAGAACAAAGGACAGAGCGTGTGAAAGAGGGAGAAAGAAAGAAGGGAGAGGTGAGAGAATGAGGGAGGAATAGAGTAGGGGGGAAGAGGGAACCAGAATATGAGAGGGAAACTAAGAAGGGTGAGAGGGTGTGACAGGGAAAGGAGAGAGAAAGGGAGAGGGGATGTAAGGAGGGATAGGAGGGGAGAGTGAGAGAGCGCAGAGTCATATGGAAACGGAAGAAGAGAAACAGATCCGAAAGAGAGAGAGAGAGAGAGAGAGCAAGGGTATAATAGCCTCAGATGTTAGTAGGACAGAGAGGAGGTAGAGCTTAACCTCATGCGTGCTCATGACGATCTCAACTCGTCATGAGGCACGGTTGCGCTGTGCTCATGACGAGCTGAGCTCGTCATAACGGCCGCGTTGCTCACACGCGGGGATAATTCCCCCGCTGTGCTGAGCGTTCTGAGGAAATGGGTGTGGCCGTGACGAGCTCAGCTCGTCATGAGCACAGCGCCACCGTGCTGTGTGACAAGCTGAGCTTGTCACGAGCACCGGGGCGCTGTGCGCGCCCCCCTCCCCCCAGCACAGCGGGGGAATTACCCCCGCGCAGGGCCGGCCTAAGGCATGTGCAATCTGTGCACCTGCACAGGGTCGCCAAACCCCAGGGGCCGCCACGCCAATATATATCCTTAGATACATATTTGCGTGGCGGCCCCTGGCAGGGATTTGACGGCCTCGGGCCCCCTACCTACACTCCCTGCTCAGGGCCTCCGTGAGCCTAGAGCCGGCCCTGTCCCGCGGCAAAGGGGTTAAAGCAAACAAAAGGCAGGCCTTGGGAAGTACAGGACATCTGGGGGGCACAGGAAAGAGATCAGAGGAAGAAAGATAGGTTTTGGGCGACAGAGCACACAGGAAAGAGATCAGAGGAAGAAAGGTAGGTTTTGGGCGACAGAGCACACAGGAAAGAGATCAGAGGAAGAAAGGTAGGTTTTGGGCGACAGAGCACACAGGAAAGAGATCAGAGGAAGAAAGGTAGGTTTTGGGCGACAGAGCATCTAGCCAGGCAGATTGGTGGTCAGTTGGGGAGTCTGAAGACCGAAGGGTGGAGAGTAGTTATTGAGGTAGGTACCATGTGGGGACAAAGACCAGAGATAACTGAAAGAAAGGTGGAATTCTGGTACAGTGAGGCAGACTGGAGGCCAGAGGAAGAAAGAAAGAACTGAAAAAAGGGAGGAAAAAGAGGGCATAGTAGGATCAGAAAAACCTGCAGCTTAGAAAAAAGCGCAAATATAGGCCTTACAACAACATACAGTTAAAAATAGTATAGTTAGTCTCGACTCTCACTTTGATGCAAGCATTCAGGATCTGAGAACAGAAGTAGGACAGCCAAAATTTAGATTTTTGATCCCTCATAGGCAGAAGGGAGTTATTTGTGACAACTACGTCTTGTCTATCGTGTCTTATAACCTAGAGACCACGTCACAAACATGTAGGAGGTTGGAGGGAAAAGGAAGGAGATGAGGAAGTATACAGCAGATTTTAGGGTATTATATTGTGAGCTAAAAGGTATTGAATTGTTTTGTAGCATTTATAAAGCATGCCATGTCCCTGGGGTAAAGCTGTCCTCTGAAACTCCATGGGTCCAGAAGCATAACATATCCCTTTTATTTATTTATGCTATTTTATATAGCGCGGACATGGCCCGAAGGCATCAGAGTGCTTTACAACAGTAGCAGGATACAAGGCTAACAGCGATTAACCAATGTGGCTGTCAAATAGGAGGAGCTGGAGGTCCTTTTTGAAGGTGGCTAGGCGGGGGTTACGCAGAGGTAGGGAGGCAGAGAGTTCCAGATTCTTGTGGCACTACCAGAGAATGACTGGTTCATGTACCGTTCTCGACTGAAGGTGGGGGAGGGGTCAGAATCAGGAATCCCTTATCAGAGAGCAATTGAGAAAGCATTTATCCCTGGAAAGCCTGACTGAAAAGCTAGAAAAGATACATAACTTGGTAATATTAGAGCCCCTAATATGGGTCGAGCGCGCTGACTGAGAGACTTTCAACAAATTAGCCAGAGGAGCTCCTGGATCTTCATTAAGATGCTCCTCCTTTTTAAGGTCACAAACATTTCTCTATAAGGAGGAGACACTGCAGGGAAACAGTGCTCAATGCAGACAACGCTGCAGGAAGAAAGCTGGATCGGGCAGGATGGATCCCAACAATGCTCAGAAACATGACACATTGGGCCAGATGTAGGTGTCTAAATACCGGTCGGAAACGGCCGAAAATACCCATTTTCGGCCGTTTCCGACCGGTATTTGGACATTGGCATGTAGGGGTTGCAAAATCATACAGATTCGGTAATTTTACCGAATCGGTAATTTTACAGATTCGGTAAAATTACCGATTGGTAAAATTACCGAATCTGTAATTTCTTATGTAGGTAGCACTTTAAACAGTGCTACAGGGCCTTTAGAATTCGTTATTTACCACCTAATACCATTGGGTGGTAAATAACTAATTCCTGTGTACATGCACATCTGTGCATGCACACCTGTGCCATGTCGCACACATACATGCCCTAAGGGCATGTTTGTGTGTCACATGGCACACAAGCCAGAAACAGGGGTGTAACAGGGTGTCAAAGTGACACCCTGTCCCCCTTGGCAATTCGGTATTTTTACCGATTCGGTAATTACCGAATCAGTATTTGCTATTGATTCCTATGGGCTTCAAGGCCCATAGAATCAATGGTAAATACCGATTCGGTAATTACCGAATCCGAATTTTTACCTACATCTTATTTACCGATTCATAAATACCGAATCGGTAAAATTCGGTATTTATGAATCGGTAAATAAGATTTACCTACATCTAGCCCTTATTCGGTGGCCTGGTACTCCATGCCCTTCTACCTTTAATACCAGGACTGGAGCAGCCTGTCCAAAGTGGTCTTATGTCTGTGCTCCAGTCCCCATACCTTTAATGCCAGGATTCGGCCATCTGGCCCTAATGAGCCATCTTAAATACTAGGACTGGACCAGCATGTTCCAGTGATCTGATCTCGTACCCTTAATACTCCTGTACATTAAACCCCAACGAAGCAAGCCCGGCTTCCTCGATGACGAGGAGGGGTTTTTCCCCCGTCTCTTCCGCTTCCGCCTGTGCCACGTGGACTCCCTTTGAGTGCCGCGCGGAGAGCTTTGTCTGCCACAATTCCATTAGGACGGCTTTTAATTCTATCCCGACGAGTTCATGGCATCTTAATTGGCCCAGCGGCGAATGTGACCGCGAACGCAGGGTTGGCTTCCTCCACCCCTTTACACTTTATTGAATTCTAGATTGATTTAATTTGGTTCACAATTCCCCGGCTCCCGGGGGCCGCCGACGCAGCCGTGGAGCAGGTAGAGGGAACTCTCAAGGTCCTTTCGGAGACTCAACAGAGTGGTGTTCACCCACCTGCCCCCGCCCCCGTTTCCATGCCTCTGCAATCCTTTGTAGTCACCAGACCCCTGCATCATTAACATTCCACAAATTGGTGCGCAAATCCCAGTCGCTATATCTGTAGCAACTCTTGTCAATGCTTTGCAAATAGAATTTACGGAGACCCAGAAAAAACGTGCCATTTGTGGCGGTATAGTGCCTTGTTATGGCCTCTTCTAGGTGCGTTGTAAGGCAGTTGCCTCCCAATGGTTTAAAGTAGCCCGAGCCCTGTTTCCACATATCTGAGGCTTGCCAGACACAAGAAGAGAGTCACCCCACTGCTTCTTATCATTTTGTTTTTTGTATTCAGCTTGCAGCTGAAGCCAGGCGGGCGGAGCTGGGCACCCCTTGTTACAGGAGGAGGTGTGGTGGCAGCTTCTAAAGTGCGCATGACTCTTTGGCTGGCAGTCTTGGGCCGGCCAAAGAGTCATGCGCACTCCACAGCCTGGGTGGAGAACATGCACAGTCTTCCAGCCCCTGTCTAAGCGCCAAGTTCAGCGCTCAGACCAATCACAAGCGTTGTGATTGGTCAGGGGATTTTGGGAGGCTGTGTGCTTCCTGCCAAGAGGAGGATGGAGAAAGAAGAAGTGGCACCTGTCTGTCAAGAGGAAAGTGCCATTTTTTGATTACTCCCCACTCCTGCATTTCCCCTCTCCCTCACTCCACTACCCCTGGTCAGTAGCAGCTAGGACTGCACAGCAAACTGAAGCGCAAGGATTTTCTGAGTTCTGGGGAAAACAATATTTTGCCATTCATGGTGCACCCCGTCCACTAGCACTAGAGCCCTATTTTAATACCATTACAGTTTTTCTTTTGTTTGCTCCTTGAGTCATACATGTGTAGGCTTGCTTCTTCTGTTTCCATTCAGAATGTGGACATAGCCTAGCAGATGAAATGTAAGATCCAAAACTCACCCACAAAGGGTTGGCGAGATCTATGGTATAGTTGAGCTAAAAAAGGCAGAAGAAAGGAATGTACCTCGAGTAATTACTGGTGGTTCAGATTGATTC
The DNA here is from genome assembly GCF_964261635.1 of Lissotriton helveticus. Taxonomy (NCBI): domain Eukaryota; kingdom Metazoa; phylum Chordata; class Amphibia; order Caudata; family Salamandridae; genus Lissotriton; species Lissotriton helveticus. The sequence continues at coordinate 1,361,341,075 of NC_136057.1, forward strand.
AAGTATTTTTGTCCCTCATAATGTGTGAGGCAAGCCAGGATCTGTTGGTGGCAAGTTAGGGCAACAAGACTAAGACTCCAGAAATGTTGGAGAAAGCAACTGAAAAAGTGTAACAACTGCACAACAACAGATTAATTAACAGTTCTCCAGCCACAACACATATTTAAGCGATCACTGGCAAATCCAAGAGGTCTGGTCTTGGCAAACATGTAATATTTGGGATTTTTGCACGCATCTGCAACCAAATTTAATAGATGAAAAAGGAAAAACGCTGCCATCTAAAAAAAACTATGGTTGTAAAGAAAAATATGTTTTAAAAAAAAGCATTGGCAAAGCCATTAGGTCTGGCATAGTTGCCAGTCTTTTTGGCCTTGTCAGTGCTTGTATTTGCTTTGTAATTGTGTGTGCAAACATTATTATCGGGAAAGCAGCCAGGTCATCAATCTAAAAAAACAATCTTTGGCTAAAATACATTTTTGGGAATATCTCAAAAAGCACAAACTGCCATTTAACCCACAATGCAGGAGAGCCAATATCTGAAGTGTGCTGACTCGGCCCTGTGTTTTGGTGGGCCGAAACAAAATGTGAATGACAGCTTAACAGATCTATTGATGAAGAGGACAGACCCAAACCCCCTCTATGTACGTGTAGAAAAGTGCCCCTTTTTGAAATGGTCAGCCCCACTTTTTGCCTGGTATCTAATGCAATTTGGACAGAAGTGCATTGGGCTCCTGCTATCCAGGTACCCAGTGCCAGATCCCCTTCCCTAAAACTTCACCATTGTTAGCCCAATTGTCAATAATTTTAGCATCCCTGCAAGTCCCGATTAAATGGTACCTCTGGTACCTATGGCAAAGAGGCTAAAGAGGTGGTTCCCTAAGGGCTGCAGCATGAATTGTGCCACCCTAAGGGACCCCTCAGCACCAAAATGCAAACTGCCATTGCAGACTGCATATCATGGTGCAGAGAAAAGTGAAGTCACAACATGGCACACCTCCTGTGTGTCATGCTTGCAGACCCTGCATGCAGTATAGGTAAGCCACCCCTACAGCAGGCCTTACAGCCCTAAGGCAGGGTGCACCATACTACATGTGTGGACATATCTGCATGAACAGATGTGCCTCTGTGATGTCTAAGTTGATTCTTAGATATTACAAGTGAACAGGGAAGCCATTTTGTGTACCTGCGCTGGACACATGTATTTTCAAGTTCCCCAGCTATATGATGGCTTCACTTAAACTAGAGATGGTTGGTATCAAACATCTCATTTTAATAAACCCACACTGGTTCCAGTAATAAATTTATTAACACATGCACCCAGAGAGCACCTTAGAGGTGCCCCCTGAAATTCTACCTGCTACCGGCATACTGTGTGAAAGGTGTAGACCGGCCTGCCACCACAGACAGGTTTCAGACCCCCTTCTGGTGAGGGCCTGTGCTCTTTGGGGGCAGAAACAATGACTGCTCCGGCCGAGGGTGTTGTCACCTCCTCCAAGCAGGATGGCTAAGTGATCAGCATATCAAGGCAGTAGGCTTCAAAGGCCTCTGCTGCCTGTGATATGTGACCTAAGGCTTTCCCAGACAGGGGAAATTCCACCCCCTGCCCAGACCATTTGGTGGGAAATATTAACTGGTGTGGAGGTGTGTTACCCTGTAAGCAAGGTACACCCCTAAAGGGGGCTACCAGATGTGAGCAGGAATTTTAGAATTTCATCATCTTAGTTTTGGTGGAATTAGGTTATCTGGGTCAGAGTTATGCCCACTTCCCACAGGAAGTGGTCAAATAGAAAGTGTAGACAGCCTTAAGGTAAGTAGCCCATTAGCTACTACCTATCACTACCCTTAACGCTCCTAAATTGAGTATTTAGAAGGCACCCCTGATGCCAGGAAACTAGATTCAACAAATGCAGAAGAAGAGGATAAAGAAGAGCTGTGAAAAAAAGCAGGAACTGAAGACTTCCTGTGGACTTTTGGCAGAAACCCTACCTGCCTGCACCAGTATCATCAATCATGCCCAGTGACTCGTCCTGCAGTAAAGCATCTTCCAAAAACCAAGGGTACCGGACCCCTTGCAACAGAGCCCGGGAGATTACATCCAGACTCCCACTACACCGAGACCAAGCAGTCGTCGATGGACGTCAGCATCGTAAAGACCCACCTCAAGAATGGCCCAGCTGTCCTTATTTTGCACCCTCAACCAGGGAGACCAACAACTGCACGGCCCAAGGATGCACAGAGCCCAGTCAAAATTTCCACCCTGCAACCGAAGCCGGGGTACCAACAAACAGGTTGTCCCCCCCCTTGTTCACAAGACCTTTGTGACCCAAGCTCCCTGTTCAGAGCTCCCACACTTCTTCCCAAGTCCCCCTCAGCAGACTGTTTCCAGGTGCCCCCCCCCTATTTCCACCGGCGTAGAGTGCAAAGATACCAACCCAACCAAGCCCCTCTACAATCGGACGCCACAGGGCAGGTAACGAGTAACTGCTGGTGGTACTTTGGGCTTTGGACCCTTATGGCTCTAAGTCACAAAGGAAACCCCCAGAAACGATAACTGCATGCAACATATACCTTTTCTCCCACAGGGAAGCATTGCTGTGTAAAGCCGCATTTAAGTGAACTGTTTACTTACCTGTTAAAAAAGTACTTACCTGATAATTAAGTTCTTGGTATCACAATCTATATAAAAATATGACCTATATTCCTAAATTGGTCTTGGGTTTATCCTTGACTGTCTGTCTAACTTATTGCCTCTGTGAGTAGAAAAAGTGCTTAACACTATTCTCTGATAAGCCTTAATTGCGCGCCCACACTACCACAAAAGAGAGCATTTAGTGTTAACATGTTTGCCTCTGTAAACCAATAAGGGTTGCCTGGACTCCTTACAGTGTACCTCATTTTGGTTCACTATATAAAGAGCCAGCTTCCTACAATAAGAATATATGCATGTATGTTTTATTGTTTTTTTTTTACAGAAGGCTGGTGAAAGGGCTAATGCTTTTTTGAGTCAGACCTAAAAAGGAATAATTCTTTTCCTCAGAAGGAGAGCACATTTAAAGTTACACAAAAAGGGAAACATATGTTCTAAGTCCCAAATCCCAATAACCACTCAAATGCTTTGTGACCAAATGTATACATCATAGGAGAAAATCAGCACCACAAGCAAGAATTGGGTGGAATGCTATGCTATGTTATGAAGTAATGTGTAAGTCAGTGTTGTGAGCACTTTCTGGACAGTTTTTCGGTGGTGTTCTTTGCTGTTCTGCCACAGACCCTGAAATAAAGTTCTGAATACCAAAGTTGGCATGGGGCAAAATGTTTCTCTTCTTTGTAGAATCTATTAGCATGTATCCCTCTTGGAGGACAAGGGGAGCTAAAACACAGTATGCATTCCACAACAGGACATTGTACCTTCCGGGTAAATCCCCGGAGGCTTATTAGTGTTTGTACACACAGAGTAACTTCCAGGTCCTAGATTCAGGCAGAAAATCCCTAAACAGAGAGTTCAAGCATTGGAGAGCTTCAAGATGGCTGTATCAATACAGTCTTGCAGTGGCTGAAACTCTCAAAAGCACAAGAGCACATGAACAGTTTCCCTAGGACATGAACAGTTTCACCAGGACACCCACAAGCAGATAACTGCTCCACGGGACTATGCAGAGGTTTCTAGCACCGTGTAAGAATCTGCACAACAATCTCTGCAGGAACTGTAGGTACAATCTGACTTACAAACTAAGGGGCCGATTTGGATTGCGGTGAATCCGCATCCTCCGGGCCGGCAGAAGCCACCGCCGGCCTGGAGGATGCGGATTCACCGCTGCGGTGCCTCTAAAGACCCCCGCCAGATTAGGATGGCTGGGGGGGTCATCGGCGGACGGGAAGACCGTCCGTGGCTTTTCCGCCGCAGTCGCCTTCCGACCGTGGCGGAAAAGCTCTAATATGGTGGCGGTGTCTATCAGACACCGCCAGCCATATTAGGATGGGGCAGTAAACATGCTTTTCCGCCATGGAAAAGCATGTGGTCTTTGTTGTTTGGGGGACCTTTGCGAGCCCCGAGGGTGTTGGGGGGTGGGGGGTGCACATGGGGGGTACCTATGGTACCCCCCTGCTTTGGCTTGCACAGGGTGGCAGGCACCACGTGGTGCCTGCCAAGTTGTGCATGCCAAGGCTACGCATGCATATTTTGCATTGCGGCGGGTGCTGCGTAAAGCAGCACCCGCCGCAATGTAAAGTATACGGGATGGCGGTCACATCCTAATTCGCACGGAGGTACCGCCGCTGCCCCTGCGGATGGTCCCTCCACCTCGGGGGTGGCGGACGGACGCAGGTCCGTCCGCCATCCTAATAGGCCCCTAAGTCTGGACTCAGCCAATCAATAGCAAAGAAAAACAGAAAAGGGCAGCTTCCTGGAAGCAATTCATGCTGGGCTGAAAGGCAGTGCTCAGACAACGGTGCAGGTTGTCTGCTGAGGAATAGGACAACGTGGCGGCACATAAGCCTTTGAGGGGTATTGAAGTGGTGATTCCTCCCGACCTAAAAAAGGTGATTGTGAAAGCTCACACATTTCCAGCCCTTGCTTTTCACACTCGAAGAGCATCTGTTCATGCCTTATTGCTAGAGGGATTTAGGTGCTAATTACACTGTAGATTTGATTACATGTTGTTAGGGCGACCAATAGGGAGATCATTTAGATCGACGAGTATGCAATATTTAATGAAAAAATGCACAATCTTAATACGAGTATACAATCTGAAGAGATTGCTTGAAAAAATAGTATAATGTACCTTAAATGGATGCATAGATCAAAATTACAAAAAATGGGTGTCTTTCAGGAAGACCCTGTTTTTAAGTCATTCGCCAGGGTGTCCAAAAATGTAAAAGTTTATGGGAAACAGCAGTACAGACAGTTTATATGCAACTTGTCGGCTTGCTGGGGGTTTTCAAGTAATGCAACTTGTTTTCTTCAGGGGGTGCTGTATATTGGTCCTCATAAGAGAGGAAAGGGTTGTAAAAGATGTGAGACACTGACTGCCTTGCTTTCAAAATCTACCAGGGTCTTTAAGAAGCAAAGAGGATGCCATAAGATGAGAAGATAGGTAAGCATGCTGCCCCCTGGTTCTCAAAGCTTGAAGCCCCTCCTGCCATAAACGGTGATTTGGAGAGAAGGTAGGAAAAGTCCCTGAGCGGCTGTCAAGGAGGCACCAGTTGGGAGATACATCTTTGTGCAGGTGGCATGTTATGTTATAGTGACTTTTAAAGCACAAACAAATACCCAGAGGTGTCAAGGTACTGGCTTGGAGTGAGTAAACATGGAAAAATATTTAGCTGGGGAAAGAACACGTTTTTAATTCCTTCCTGAGTGCTAACAAATTGAGTATAGTTTTGATCTGGAGAGGGAGTTGGTTCCATTCTTTCGAGGTTGAACTCACAAAACTTCTTCCTCCCCAATTGGTTCATTTGAACCTGTGAACCACCAGTTTCAAAGCGCCCATGGAGCTGAGATTTCTCCCTTGGCTGTACCATTTGAAAGATTGCTTCAAAAAGTCAGGGCCTGCTCCATGAAAAGCCCTGTGGGCAAGACAAAGGGCTTTGAATTTAATACGCTACCTGACCGGAAGCCAATGTAACTTGTTGATTGCTTGTGAAAGGTTATATTTGGGACTACCTGCCAACATTCTGGCAACCGCATTCCGCAAGACCGGTAACATTCCACAATTTTTTGAGCAAATAAGGGGATAAAAGAGAAAATCTTTTTTAGCATCATTAGGGTGTAGAAAGAGGAGGACGTGACTCCATTGACCTGCAGGCCAAATGTCAGTTTGTTGTCAATTCCCACTCCAGAATTACTTACCTTGCTCACTGAAGAAGGCAGGGGACCCAATTTCTCTGGCCACCAGGAAGGGGACCAAAGGGTGGGGTTGTTCCCGAACAGGATAACCTCTGTTTTAGCAGAGTTCAATTTCAAGCAGTTAGGCTCATCCATTTTCTAATTGCTGCCATACAATCATGGAATTTTGCACCTGCGCTAATATTGGGAGAGGTCATAGCTACCACGCTCTGGGTATCATCAGCATATGATGTGAGATCCAAACCAAAAGATCTTATCAGTGCTGCCATAGATTCAACGTGAACATTAAACAAGATGGGATTGAGTAAGGATCCCTGCAGAACCACACGAGGCAAAGAAAGGGGTTCAGACAGGAAAGCATCCAAGTCCACCACTTGCTTTCTTTCAGATAGAAAGATTTTAGCAGTTCCAGAGCTGACCACTTGATACAGACAGTCTGGAGATGGTTGACCAAGATCTTATGATTGAGCGTATCAAAGGCTGCTGATAGATCGAGGAGTACAAACGCTGCACTGCCACGCCTGTCTACTATCGATCTAACCTCTTCTGTGGTCTTAAGCAGAGCTGTTTTGGTACTATTTCCGCTTCTGAACCCGAATCGGGTTGTATCTAGCAATTGGTTGTCAAATAAAAGCGTTGTCAATTACTAGTTCATGGACTTTTCAATGACCTTCGCTGGTAGAGATAGTTGAGAAATAGGCCGAAAATTATTCGGGTCTTTAGGACTTAAGTTAGAAGGGGGAGAATGGATGCTTCCTTCCATTGAGGGGGAAAGTGACCTGTTTCAAACGTCAAATTAAAGATGCTGGTCAGGTAAGTGGCTACAATGACTACTGCTAATTTGGTGCCTGTCGGAGGATATGGGTCCATACGTGAGCCAGATATGGTCGCTAGAATTATTGAAGCTACTATATTTGCTGAAAGAGGAGAGAAGTTGATAAACTTTGGACATTCCTCGTTTAAGGCAGGTTGGGAAGTGCCTACATGTCTGGTGATCATGTTTTGGTCGAACTTATTGAAGATCTGAACAACTTAATCCAGAAAGAAGCTGGTGAGTGTGTCATAAAGGCCTGACTAATGTTAGTCAAATTGTTCTTCAGGACTGAGGCTAATTTGGATACAACCTAGTAAAGGTTTTTTGAGGCGTTAGTGACCGCTTCTATTTTTTCAGTAAAGTATTTGGTCTTTTCCTGAAGCAAGAGTGCTTTATAGTTATCCAAGAAGACCATGTGTTTATCTTTTCCTGCCTAATTATAATCTTTCCCCCATGTTCTCTCTAATCTTCTACAGGCTTGCTTTTGTAGCCTGAGATTCTCAGAAAACTAGGGGGCTGAAAGTTTGCCTCTCCGAGAACGAAATACTCTAAGAGGAGCAGAGGTGGATATGGCTGACTGAAGCCATTCAGTGTATTTCAAGGTGGAATTTTTCACTTTTTGAGAGAATGAAGGCAGCGTATCTGTTAGAATTTGATTAAGTACATCGGCCTGTACTTTGTCCCATGCATGGGATTTAAAGGACAGATAAAGAGGCTTTCTAGGGGCACCTTTAGATTTTAGCATGATATCGAACATTACTGTGGAGTGATCAGTCCAAGCTAATGACAGAGAGTCTTTCATTATCACTGAGGATTGTCAGTAAACAACCCATCAAGTGTATGTTCAGCAGTGTGGGTGGGATCATTAAATAATTGAGAAAGGCCAAAGCCACCTAAAGTCCCATTACGGGCCAATGTGTCATTATCAACAGTACTTTCCAAATGAAAATTGAAATCACCAAGAATAGTGACGTCCTTTACACTCAGTCCTTCCTCTAAAAGGGCACTGCTGTTTTGTATAAAAAATGTTCCTTGGCCCATGGGGGTGGTAAATTAGTATTCCCCTAAAGGATTGTATTTTCAAAAGTTTGATATTGAACTTAAAAGCCTCACACTCTGGGAGTGACGCTTGTTCAATAACAGCTGACAGGGCATGCTTGTGGATCATATCTAATCTTTCGCCACATTTCAGTGGCCTGTTCACCCGGTGTAGGATGAAGTTAGGAGGGGTTGCTCCTGCAAGATCGGGGCCAGACGCTTGATCGGCTGATGTCTCTGTGACCCATGCTATATCTAGCTGGAGACTATCCATGAAATCAAAAAACTCAAATTGATGCATTATCAGTGACTTCGCATTTGAGAAGGCACACCTAATGTTAGTGGAAATGGTGGGTGTTATAGTGAGGGTAGGACAAATGTCATCCTTACAATTACATTTAGATTCAACTAGGGTTAACGATACACCACAGTTGGGATAGGCAGTATTTTGATCCTGTATAATGACAAAAAAATCTAGGATATAATGAGACACAAACTCGAGAAGCAATCTTGAAGTGGTCAATTCTTTTCTGATTAATTAGCAATCTTCTTCACTAGCCGGTGGAAAGATATGGATGGGTGCTGCCATAGCGATCACTTGGAATGAGAGAGCAGCGAAGATGTCCGCGTCCGTCTAAGCACAGCGCTGAATGACACGGCACTTCAAGATTGTTTCTTGAGTTTGTCGGCTGACATTCTCCAACTAAAGGACCCACGGAAGTCAGTAAACGCGCTTCCTCCGTTCATTCAGGCTGTCCAAACCCCCTTCTTGAGTCCTGATGAAGACCCGACACAGATGCATATGAGTCTGCACTAATATATAAGGGTCGAAACGTCGACGTTCTTTATGTCAATCCCTCCACACATAGTCTCAACAAAAATAAGGAAATACTTCATCCCGTTGTGACCATTGTATTCAAAAGTGGACATCCATGACCTAATGTTTTGTCTATATGTATGAATATATGTCATTTGTTTTTATCTTTGTACAGCACCATGTCACCAGTCACGACCAATCAGTAAGTGTTTATACAGTCTATGTGCTTCTTTGTTACGGGCAGCTACATATAATTTTTGGATTGATTCAGAAAAAGGTTTATACTAAATATTTACATTTAGAACTAAAATTCATTGATGTGTGTCTCCTTATATCCTTCACTGGATATGTTTCACAATATGTATTAATCACAGTTTTACAAAGTATTTGTGATTCCCAACAGAACCACTGTTTTTGTTTAGCTTCCATACTCAGGTTCTGAGGGTTACTGGGTTACCCCGTTATAACTAATGGATATATAAATCTAAACATAGACACCCCTTGGTCTTCCCTCTAGTATTCAGCCCAAAGAGCTCTTCTCTTGCATAGACTCATTTTGGTGGGAGCCGAAACGAGCAGGGGAACTGGCCTTGAGTGCGACCCAAGCACGGACGGGCACAGACAGGCTTGCCTTAGGTGCACTTCAGGCAGGCCAGCAGCTCAGATGCGCTTCATGACTCATCAAATCCCCTCAGGACAGTTTGGGCGTGGCCAAAATGCCCACCCTTTGCAGCGCGATCAATTGCAAACAGGAGGGACAAAGGAAAAGTTAACCAGGGTCCAGCTACCCCATTATCCACTTGCCAGGCTCCCCTGGGAGGGATAAATACTGTAAAAGTAAACTAATGTAAAAGCAAATAGGAGAAAATGTAAAACATAAAACAATTAAAAGAGGGTTAAGACCCTTCTAAGATGGCGCCCAAGTACGAGGCAGGCACCTCCTATAAAATGCATGAAGCATGCGTTATAAGGAAAACAAAGCGGGCGGTTCAGTGTTGCTCACCAGAGCTGCGCAGAGGCGCTTCCTGCCTCATGAAATCCCCCAGGACAAGGTGGGCGTGGCCAAAATGCCAGCTCTTTGCAGCATGATCAATTACCAACAGGTGGAACAAAGTAGAAGTTAACCAAGGTCCAGCTACCCCATTATCCACTCGCCAGGCTTCTCTAGCAGGGATTAATACTGGTAAAATAAACTAATGTAAACGCAAATGGGAGAAAAGTTAAAACACAAAACAATTTAAAAAAAGGGTTAGGACCCTTCTAAGATAGATTTCAGACTGACACCCCAGGGATGGCTGAAATCTGCTCAGGAGTGAGATCCATTGGCTTTGACAATGCTGGGAAAAGTAGCAAAAAAGGCCTGCTTTCTATCTGGAATACATTTTGGGGATAAATAATTAAACTTTACATACAGTGTGATGATTGAGCCTACACTTCAGAGGTAAAAATTCTGCATGCATTTGGAAGCACTTCCTAGCAGGCCGGGTGATACGCCCAAAAAACAACAGCATGAAGTTCAAGAGTAATGCTACTCTGGGTGGGCACAAAGCCCACTCTATGTGTATATTAAACAAGTGGTAACAATGCAAGTTGTAAACAGCAGCGCAGTCTATCCAGACCTAAAAGGGTGGGGCATATTTATTAAAGAGTTGCGTTGCCCTTACACCATGCAACAGAGTGCACGAGCGATACAACCCTTAAGTTAAATTTACCAAGCTACACAAGGCCACTTCCTGTGGCCTTGCTTGGCTTGATAAAGTTAGAGCAACTTAATGCAGTGCATATCACTGTATTGTGTTACTCTGCTCCAGGGAGGTGTTCAATGGCTGGAGTGTGGGTGTTCCCATGAACCCACCCCTGGATTTTGGCACACTCCCAGATTTACCAATAGGGGCAGACCAGGCAATGCGTCAAAATGCTATACCCCCCTTGGTGAGGCGTAACAAGAAGGAATATCTTTATTTCTCCTCTTTACCTACCCTTTCGATGTGTGCTGCATTCTGCAGCGAATATGACTCGTTACAACGCGAGTCATCACAACGCGTTCCATAACAACGCGGTCGTTACAACAACTGCATTGTTACCACGCAAAGCCATTACTACGCAAGTCACTACATCGACTTGCAGTATATGGCGGGCTGACATTATAAATGTATAATTTACTATTCCAACTCCAGCCTACGTAACAGTAGGGAAGGTGTTGGAATAGTAAACTATACTATTTCTAATGTTAGCACGCCATCCCTTGCAAGGCGATGTAATGACTTGCGTAGTAATGGCAGTGCGTGGTAACAACGCGGTCGTTGTAACGACCGCGTTGTAAGGGCATCGCGATGTGATGCCCGCGTTGTAGTGGTTGTTTCCCTTCTGCAGCACACAGAAAGAGGAAAATGCCATAGAGGTTTATTTTTGTGTAGGAAAGTGTCCCTTTCTGCACAAAAACAATTCTGCTTAAAATGCAGGACCCTTGCACCATGGTGCAAGTGAGCCTGCATTGGCTCTAGGCATCACATTGTGCGCCAGCGCAAGGAAAAGACAGGAATGCGCCTTATTATGTGAAGCACAGCACATTCCTGCCCTTTCCCTATCACGCAGCACAGGAGGGTGACTTGCTGTGCTGCACTGCGCAATATTTTCATAAATATGCACTTGTTTGTATTTGAGGATAAAGGAATGAGGGGAGGAGGAGGGAAGGAAGGAAAGAAAGGAGCGTGCGGTTGAAACAATGAATGATAGAGAAAGGGAGGAAGGTAGTAAGGCAGGAAGAAGAGGAATCAAATAAGGAGGGACAAATGCAGCTGGGTTGGAAGCCAGGGAGTACAAGATGCATTATCTGAAGGGAGGGAGGGCAAACTCGAGAGAAGTAAAAAAGAAGTGTGGTGGAAGTATGTGAGGGATGGAGTAAAGCAGGGCCGGACAGGCCATAGCGGGCACCGGGCAATCCCCTGGTGCGCCGCATGGGTGGAGGGGCCGGTTTGGGGCCCATGGGGGCCGATTTTGTTACAGGTCTGTTTTTGCAGCATGACTGAAAAATCGGCCCTGTAACAAAATCGGCCAAAAACCGGCCCAGGCAAAGAGCTCGGCGGCACCCACAACCCCCCGGGGGAAGGGGGGTGGGGCGACCGACCACTTTGCCAGGGCCGGTTTTTGTTCCCAGTCCGGCCCTGGAGTAAGGGTGAAGGCATGGAAGGATGTGATCAGGAGAAAGGTAGAGCGACATTTCCAGAAAGTGAGAGGCTGCCTGGTTCATGGAATCCAGCAGCAGTTCCATGCAGTAAAGCACAGGCGGAGATTACAGGCCTCTAGATTAAAGACGCGGTCGACGCTGATGGATGGATGGTCGCAGCCTGATTAAAGGGGATTATTGATCTGTGAAGTGACCGATACAGAGCAAGTGACATTAATGAAAGAGCCTCCGGCACAAGCCAGACAATGCAGCACCAGGCCTAGCACATGGGTATCCAGGCCCGATCATCGCTATCAAGTCCTTCCTCAGAGGTTCCAGGGCCTGGACTCAAAGCTATTTAGTGCTTAATTTGTAAAATGATAAGTGCCAGGGCCCTCAGCAGGAGGCCACTGCAGCCTATACCACCCATTGCCCTCCAAGCACTACCAATGACAGTACCAAACCAGCTACTAACCATCACACTCCCATTAGTGTGACAATCCAGACTATTCCAGGCCCCCAAAGATATAAGATTAGCATGGTCGGTAGGTATTAGTCATTTTTAACATATATTGAATTAGTAAACTACTGTTGCTGTGCTCACTTTAAATCAGACAAACAGCGCCACCATGTGGCAGACTATCATAAGTACTGGTGCTGCCAATTAAGTGCCAGTACCGAGCATCAGAAATCACCGGCTCAAAGTAAGCACTGAGCTATCTAGCCCACCAATGACTGTCTCATACTTACTAAGGCCTGCCTCACATCTACAAGGGTCTGGCTCACAGTTTCTAGGTGCTGGGAGGACCTGGCTAAGCAGTTTAGGCTGGACTATTCCCATGAGGAGCACGGTCACTACTGATTTGCAGATGGCTGGGTCCAAACTGGGGTGGCATGGCGAGCAAAAAAACGATGGATTAAACCCAAATCTTTATGACTGAGGGTAAGTGTTTGCATTGTTCAGCACCCCATCCATCATTTGCTCTTTTTGCTTTTGTCTCCCTAAGCAGGAAGGGTATGCCCAGGCTTGGATTCTGTGCTCACTATGCCACTGGATTCAATCTAGCTTGGCTGATGAGGGGTGATGCCCTGAAATGGGTTCCTGGATGCTTGTTCCTGGTCTGGAGAGGACCTGGCTTGGCAGTTTGGGCTGGACTGTTCCCATGAGGAACAGACTCAAGACAGATTTGCATATGGCTGGGTCCAAACTGTGGTAGCATGGTGAACAAAAAAACGATGGACCAAACCCATATCTTTGTGACTGGGGGTGAATGTTTGATTTGTTCAGCATCCCATCCATCATTTGTTCTTTTTGCTTTTGTCGTCTTAAGTGCGAAAGATATGCCCAGACGTGGGTCCCATCCGCACTGCGTAACTGGATTCAAGCTAGCCAGGCTGATGAGGGGTGATACCCTGAAACCGGTCTCAGGATTCTTGTTTCCGGTGTAGGGAGGATCTGGCTTGGCCGGTCTCAGGATTCTTTTTTCTGGTCAAGGGAGGACCTGGCTAGGCAGCTCGGACTGGACTGTTCCCATGAGGAGCAGGGTCACGGCTGATTTGCTATGGCTGAGCCCAAACTGGGGTGGCGTGGATATTACGATGAATTAAACACAGATTTCTTTGACTGGGGTGAATGTTTGAATCGTTCAGCATTCCGACCATTATTTGTGCTTTTCCTTTTGCCTTCTTTAAACAGCAGCCATTTTCTTTTTATTATTTTCCTACTGTTATTGCCATTTGCATATGTTTGAAAATAAAGAAGGAACATAATACTGTTGGCTTATGGAGGCCATACCAATGGGTTAGTCAATGCTTCTTTGGCTACGGTCTTGCCCAGTAAAGTAGTGCCTGAGATGGGTGAAGGTGATAGGCCGAAGCTGTTGAAGCAAGGTCCCATTGTCGGTACTGCGCCCACAGAGCTTCCTGGGGGCAGATTTACGAGCCCCTTGCGCCACTTTTGCGTCATTTTTAACATGGGAAAAATGACGCAAAAGTGGCGCAAGGGGCTTATAAATCTGCCCCCGGTACTGAATGGGTTTTGAACCCCAGAACATCGAAGGATCTGGGACAGGCTCGTCTTCCAACGCCCCTGGTAACCCACGATGAGCGTGTTTCTGTTCCCGCAGCGGTTTTCAGACACTTCTGACCCTCGATAAAAATCAACCAGGAAAATAGGAGATCAAAGGGAAAAGCACAAAGGAGGAAATTGAGGGTTCTGTGCAGTAATTGATGTCACTGCGCCGCCATCAATGGGATGTCACTCCCTCGCATCATTAGCAAGGAGGCATCTCGCCTCAAAACTGTCAGCAGCTTATTAGGAGAGACTGAGAAAAGCACTGCGGAGATTGTCAGGCAGTGAAAGCTTGTCTGCGGCGGGGAGAGGAAGTAGTTAAATCCAGCCAACACATGCTGTGGGTCACGACGATGATTAGAACTAGGATGAGCACAGAGCCGCACGTCATAAGGACAGGCTGGCCCACTTCAGTGTTAAAGGTAGGCAAAGGCTCCCGGTCACTAGGACAGGCTGGTTCAGTCCTGTGCTAAAGGAAGGGGAGCACAAGAGCGTCGGGTCACTAGGCAGGCTAGTCCAGTCTTAATGTTAAAGATAGGGGAGCAAAGACTCCCGGGGTACTAGGACGACTGGTTGGTCAATTCGTGATAAGATGGGGCGGGGGCATTATACGTCCTCACATCCTAGGGCAGGGTGTATCAGAGCCTTCTTCAGCACCCTGGAGAGCTCCTCTCTGAGCCTGCATCGGCCCCTCCTCTCCTCAACCTGGTGCACGGCCGGGGGCTGCGCTGAAATCTCGTTAAATATTTCACGGCTGCTTTTGAGTCACAAAATCCCGTCGGCATAACAACCGGCGGGGGCGAGGGAAGGGCGCCTCGGGCCCTGCTGGGCCTCATCGGGACTCCAGAGAGAGGATGTGGCTTAACGACAAGAGCGGCCGACTTTGAAGCTGGGGAACCAGGTTCGAGTCTGGCGGGTGGCTCAAACATTGTGTGATTCCGGGCAAATCACTTAATTTCCCTGTGACTAAAATTGAATGTGTTCGTCTGTAATGCAATTGGTGCTCATGTATAGCCCTCTTATACCTTCGGATCTAGGTCGTGCTATATAAAACCGCAAAAACAACTCAAAAGGTGAGGACAAGCCTTCGGACAGGGGATGGAAAGGTGGCAAGAGAAGGAAAGCTTTTTGGGGATGGAATAATATCAAGGAATGGGGTGTTTGTGGTGATCGTGGAAGGGTTCAGGGGATGGAGTGCTGGTAGAGGATGGGATGCTGCAGGGGGTGGATGGCAGACTTGGGATGGAAGGCTAGAGGGGGAGAAAATCCTGGATATGATGTGCTAGTCGCTCATTGAACTGGAAAACTTGAGAGCTCTGAATGCCATTTTGTTGTCTACAGATTTATATAGCACAAACTCGACCCAAAGGTATTGGAGCGCTTTACATGAGCACCAGTTACGTTACACAAGGACACATTAATGTTTTGATAGGCGGGGGGGATTAAGCGATTTGCCCAGAATCACAGGAAGCTGAGCCGACGCCGAGACTTTCCCAGCTCCAAAGTCAGCAGCTCTGGCCATAAGGCCACAACCGCTCCCGTGAGAGGCTGGCAGGGAATGGGAGGCTGGCACAGGATGTAAGGGTGACGGGTTTGGGGGTGTAACAGGGAATATAAGGGTCTCATGGGGTGGGACACTGACTTGACGGAAGGCTGGCAGGGTCGGAGGCAGACACACAGAGGCTAGCGGGCTGACTGCGGGTTTCTGTCGGGGAATGTGATAATGGCAGCTGATAGGCCGTTGTTTGGGCTTGAAGAGTGACAGGCAATAGCGGATTGGCAAGGAAAATAGATTGTAGCGTTGCCAGATAACTCCCTGTCACCAAGACACAACTTTGGGTTTGGAGTTACCAAAGCAGTGTATTCTGGGATTTGTAGTTTTGGTTCATTTTAATTGTCAATTAAACCAACCCACCTACCTACAGTGACATGTAAAAACAAAGTCCAGGCATGGAAAAGTGGTGTTCCGTTTACATAGAGCTATCTGGTCACCCGAGGCTTGATGGAGGGAAGTGTGAGTGACTGGCCAGGGATGGGAGGTGGCAGGGAATGGGAGGCTGCTCGCAGCAGCAGGTGCAGCAGGGCCGGTTCACCTGCACAGCATATGTGCAGTAGGGTGCTGGGAAGACCCAGCAGCTCTGTATAACCCTTTCAAGCCCCAGCATTACAACTCAGAGGAAGACTCTGTGTAGTATGAGGTGACTTGTGTGTTGTCTGAGATGCACTGTGTGTGATGTAAGGAGCCGAATGTGTAGTATGAGTGGCCCGTGTACAGTGTAAGTGGTCCTCTTTTTAGGGTGTGACATGCCCTATTTGTAGTGTTCACTGTCTGTTGTTCGTGGTGGAACACGTGTGAGCTGCCCTCTGGGTGGTGTTAAGTGTCTTACTTGTGGTTCTCCACACGTGGCGTTGATTTTTCTATTCATTGTGTTAGTGGCCATTATGTAGCATTGGGAGTCTATGTTGTGAAGTGCAATATGTGTGTTGCTAGCATCCTGTGCGCGGTGTAAAGTGCACTACAAGGGGTCCCTTGTTTGGCATTAATAACTTGCCTTTGGCATGAGATGTCCTGTGTGTGGTGTGAAATGGCATTTGTGGTGTAAGGGCCACTATGTGTGGTCTGAGTGGCTAATGTACAGTGTGAATGATCCTTTTTTAGGGTGTGAGATGGCCAATTTGTGGTATGAGATGCCCTAATTGTGGTTTTGGCTTCCCTGTTTCTAGCAATATTGGACCTTTTGTATGGTGCCAAGTGCTATGCGTGATGCCAGGTGCCATATCTGTGGTGTTTGTGGTCTTGTGTGTCTGGCATGAGTGACCCTATATGTGTGTGAGATGCCTTTCATGTGATGTGAGAGATTTCCTCTCAGCTAGGATTCAGTGAGAAGCTTCAAGCACCTCCTTCCCTTGACCTATCATGCCCTGGATATGCAAACAGACTCTGTGTGACACAATGTGGAGTGGTGTGGCTTACTGGTTAGAGGCGGCAGACGCGGAAGCAGAGAACGGCCCGGGACCAGGGTTCAATTCCTGACGCGGCAGGGTCGTGGACCAGGGCCAGCGGACTCGACAATTCTCGCCTCGGTGCCTACTCTAACCAGGGATCACACTCGGCAACTCTGGGCATTAGCTTGCCTAATCTCTACAACGGCCCCCCACATTCGCCGGGGATGCCTGGTTTCACCTTGGAGATACCCAGAAGGGACCATATCACAGGGAAAGCCAGGACGGGTTCCCCAGTGGTCTTCAGCGCCGGGACGCTTACGAGCAGCTGTGTGCTTTACAAGTCCAACACATTTACATTTACATTCACTCTACCCGGGACTCTCACGGTACTCACGGGGAGGACCACAATGGATTCCAAACACTTCTACGATGCAACAGATACACCTACCCTGTCACGACCTCATCTCACCAGCCACTGAAGAACTTCATTGGTGCCCTGTTCCCTATCTCTAGACCCTCAGTCTCCAAGATCCATCACATAGGGCAATCAGTGGCATAGTTCAGATCTCCAGCAAGAGCAGTTCAGAAGATATTCACATAACAGAGCACTCCCACAGAGTGGCACCTCAAATTGACATCCTGACTTACAAGCGGCAAATGTGCATTACCTCTTTTTAAGTACAAGTGGCTAACATCTAAAATGTACTCCCAACCAGATTAAAAGTCTTCAACAACTATCTGGAATTCAGGAAGACTGTGACTACATAGCTCTTCCCAAGAAGAGTCCACTAAGACAAGGAGATGGTAGACCTAACCAATGTCATTTTTATATGTTAACATTTTCAGGGTAGAGGTTTAACCCCATTAGCACCAGTCTAACACAAACAAAGATAGAACAAGCCACTGAAACGTGATCAGTCAACATTTGCGAAGAGCCTTCCACGGTGCCTCCCTTTTAGTAATGTTTTGGTCCATTTGGACTAGAAATCGTTTTTTTTGTTAAAATCTGCAGATTATGTAACATATGATGGGTTATGTGGCAAATGCGGAAAACCCTCAATTATGCGTATAAAACCCATGGCCACCAGAGCTTAATTTGAGCCATTGGCTGCATTGCAGTCCACCGGCACTCATTTGCGGGGACCAACACTTACTTTTCCACATCAGGTGTTTCCGAAGAGCAAGAGAGGGAAAAGAGCACAAAGCAGAAAGATGCAGGAAGAGAAAGACGGGAAAAGCTTCACAAAGGGAGGAAGCAGGGGCCTGCAGGAGTAAGCTAAAGGGGCAAAGAGACATGATGTGGATTTAAGGCTATGCAGCCTTGGTATTCGGCGCATTAGCACCTGCCTCGGACTTCCAAGTGCAGTTTTAGAGACGAGCACTCTTTCTTTCACAAATTCAGCACTGAATTAATCACAGATTGGATTGATTCCAGTGGCCATGACTCTACTGTCAGTCTTTTAGGGGACTTTGCAATAACAAAAACTTTGTAAATTACTTGCAAGTCTAGTCTCAGAATTATCTCGTCTCTACTAAATGAAAAACAAATGACCAACTGATTCCCGGAACACTGGGAGATTTCTGATTATGTTGTACTACTCCAATTTGGCTTAATCTGCTAAACCGACTAAAACTGACATGTAATTAAATTACCCTTGCCTTTTCTGCTCAAATTGGAACAGTCCCTGCGTTGAGCTGGCCACAAAGAAGTTATGTGATTATACACAGCTCAGTTTTTATGTCTACTCTTTTAAAGAGCACTAAAATTAAAATATAATTAGTCTACATACTCGTAAATGGGCCACAAATACATGTGTCCCATTCTGTGCTATGGCTGCCATCTTTAATTTGATATGTCTGCTAGAATTGAAGTGCAAACAAACAGTCCTCCACTTGTCTACCCAAATGATCTACTGGGCAGACCTGAACCAATAATGCTAGATGTTGGCACAAAATGGTAGGTATTTTGGCTTTCATGTCCACCTGCACAGCCACCTGCACTACAGGCTGCACCTCTGCGAGCATGCGAGTCTGGATGGTCCCTGCATGACTGCATCCTTATTCAGAAGGATTCTAACCCTCAATCCTTTTTGCCTCAAAGTCATGCATAGACACAGTGACAAGAATAAGCTACTAGCGTAACTGTAGTCCACGCACGTTACATTAACATAGCAGTACAGGCCACATGACAGACACACTCCTCCATCCATGGCGCTCCCACAGAGTAGCGTACTATTCATCTCAAAACTTTTCAGATCCTCATCAGGGGTAAGTGCTACTTAGGGCCATATGTATCATTGAAATTCGCATTCGCAAAGGCCAAAATTCGCAGAATTTCGGCCTTTGCGAATGCCAATTCGCAAAATGATATGTATGAAGGAAATCCCGATGCAAAATAAGGAATAGCAAAATTTGCGATTCCTTATTTTGCGATTGCATGTGAGGAAAGAAGGCAAAAAAATGTGCTAAATGGCCTTAAGGAATCGCAAATTACCACCAACTTCTAGTTGCTGGTAAGTTGCGAATTCCTTGAAAAATGCACATATTTGCATTTTTCAAAGTGCCATGTGACGCACATACATGCCCTTAGGGCATGTATGTGCGCCACATGTGCACCTATGCTTATTTCAGGGGTGCAACAGGGTGTTGCACCCCTGAAATAAGCATAGGTGCACATGTGGCGCACATACATGCCCTAAGGGCATGTATGTGCGTCACATGGCACTTTGAAAAATGCAAATATGTGCATTTTTCAAGGACACCCCGGCACCCTTGAAATTATTCTCAATTTGAATCGCAAATTGAGAGACAATTCCCATTCCTTCCTTTGGGCCTACTGGCCCATAGAAATAAATGGGAAAGTATTCTTTAATTGCGAATTCGCAATTTGCGAATTCACAATTAAGGAATATCAAGAAATCGCTAAAAAAATGCGTTTTTCTTGATACATACCATTTTGCCATTCTGAAATAGCGATTTCTTAGAAATCGCTACTACAGAATCGCAAAATGGTTCCTAGATACATATGGCCCTTAGATAGTACAATAAAACAATACAATGCAATGTATGTTACAGTGTGTGGTGTGCAGTAACCTCTGTGTGGTGTGAGGTGCCATATGTGTGGTGAAATGCTGCACTCGTAGTGCGAGTCGCCCTCTCTTTGGAGTCAGGAGCCTATGTGTAAGGTGTAAGGTGTTATGAGTATTGTCAAATATCATGTGTGTGTGTGCTCCTGTGTATGGTGTAAGTGTTCCTGGGTGCGATGGAATGATTGTTTGTGTGTGGTCATGTGTCTGTGTGAGATGCAATATGTATGGTGTGAGATTCTATACATGGTATGTTGTTCAGTGTGAGGTGCCCTGTGTATGGGTGAGATGCCCTGTGTGTGATGTGAGTGGCTCTGTGTTGGGTGATGTGTCCTTGGAGTGGTGTGAGATGCCCTATTTGTAGTGTTAGAGGCAATACTCTTTGTGTGGTGAGATATTCCATGTTCGAAGATGACATGCCTCGTGCTTGGTGTGAGTTGCCCCATGTGTGCTGTGTGCACGGTCCCTCATTAAAAGTACTAAACCACTGCTGAGTTGTGCACTTGAACAAAGCCAGAAAGGGAAACAGAAGCAGCCCTGAAAATGTTTTGTCAGGCCACCCCCACACCGCATAAATCGATTGAGCGCAGTGTGCAGCCTGACCACTCCAGGAGAAATTTGGGAGGGGGGTCTCTCTAAAATATATATTTTAAATGTAAATATGGTGCTTTTTACAACACATTTTTCATTATAGAACCCTGTCCAGTTGTTGAAGTGGTGGAAGGATATTGGAGACAGGGCTGCAAGACTCAATGTACTAATAGCTGGATGATGAGGAGTGGGTGGATGAATCAATCCAAGAATGGATGACAATGTATTAACGGGCACATGCATCATCCTATTTAGGAAGTGCAAATGGTGCAAATCGGTAAATTCGGCCGTTTGCGCTTCCTAAATACGTTTTTGGGATGCATGAAACAGATTTACAAAATTCCCTATTTTTTGCATTTCCTAAAAATGCGAATGCATTTAAGGAATCGCATTTGTGCGATTCCTTAAATGCAATGCATCATTTTTTTTAAAATTGCGAATTTTGAAATAGGAAGTGCAAATTAACACGAGGTTGACCCTCGTGTTAATTTGCGAAAATCTTTAAAAAAGCAAAAAAATGAATTTTTTAAACTTTCATGTTACAGACACACATGTCCTTAGGACATGTGCGTGTGAAACATGCACTTTAAAATACATTTCAGGGGTGCAGGGGGGGTCCTTTGGACCCCCCTCTGCACCCTTGCAATGCATCAACAAATTGCGAGTGCAAAAAAAAAATGCAAAATGGCATTGATTCCTATGGGCCTCTAGGCCCATAGGAATCAATGTAATGCCATTCCTTAATTGCGATTCGCAATTAAGGAATCGCAATTGCCGAAAATTAAGAAATGCTAAAAACTTTTAGGATTTCTTGATGCAGAGGATTTTGCAATTCCTAAATTGCGATTCCTTAATTTTCGCAATTTAGGAAGTGCAAAATCCTACAATGATGCATGTGCCCGTAAGACTTTTATCTACGTGGAGCAAATATTCTCAATGCACTGACCAAGGGTTGCTGCTCTGGTGTAGCCTCTGCATTAAAACATCACAAAAAAATACTGCTATCTCCAAATCTTATGAAACAAGCATAGCCTGAATGTATTTAACACAGTGCACCGATATAGCGCCTCAAAGAATTAACCACAAAGCATCAAGCCCTGATCTAAAAGGGAGACAGAACAAATAAGCTATGTAGGGGCTGAACAGCTAAAAACAACATGCATCGATATTGGCCCCCACCTCACCTGGCCCCACTGTATGACCTCAGGCAGTTAGCCCTCCCACAGTGCTTCCCTCCTTCCTCCATCACCACATGAGAGCACCTCAAACACATCAGCCCAGGCCGTGCGCTGCACAAAAACAAAAGACTACAATGTTACTCCATTCACAGCAACACCCCAAACCACTCAGGGGAAAAAAGCCAGCTCTCCCCCAGGTTCGTCGATAGCACCACCCCAGGGCAGTGGTGGTGGGGCATGAATGCTATGAAGCTCGTGACAAGAACCTGTCACTTGCCACAGTCGCCACCTAGTGGACTGATACAGCCTGATCCACCGAACTGAAATACGTTACAAAAATGACATCACATGGCACTTTTCTTGCATAATTTGCACGAAATGTATACTGTTGGCATATGGCACTTTATTGCGAAATTTGCACATAATGTATTTTTTCAGAGCATTTGTCCCTTTGGAAAAACTTGTATGAAATGTCAATTATTTATACATGGTACTGTATTGCGACATTTGCACATTATGTAGTTCAGAGCGCACAAGGCACCTTTTTGCGTGTTTGCACGATATTATTCACTAAAGGTGTGTGCAAATGTATTTACGAAGACCAGTATTACCTGTGTATTTAATAAGGGCGGATAATAACATTGATGTCATCGTATTTTAATGATTGCTTTTATGGTTGTGATTTACAAACCGAATAAAGCTTTTGAACGTGAACTTGACATTATGTAGAAATACAAGAGTCTTCATTATATATGTACTGGACTTTCTGAGACAAGCGACAGCAGACACCTCTCCCCGTCCCTCCCATAGCACCGACGTTCAGCGCTGCTGGTGGCGACCCGTGAAGGAGACACGAACCACTCACATTTTAAACCATTTATTTAGCATTCTTTTTAAAGCCCAGCATTGAAGCAGGCAGGGGTCGCTCGTCTTCAGGAAAAGAACTGTCCCACACCAGCAGTGTGAACCCAGCCTCCGCCCTGCCAACCCACTGGGGAAATGCCCGGTGGCCAGTAGTGCCGATCCGAGCCTGCCCCTGGGCCAGATGTTCTGCCCGCCCCTCGTTCTGCAGGGAAGTCCCATGCTTCTCTCTGCGCCTTGCGTGATCTCCACTCTGAGTGTTTGTATTTTTCCTGCCTTGTCACACACACTGGCGCTTTAGGTATACCTCCTGACACGCACGCTAATAAAGAACAATTTCAAAGAGTATAATTATGTTTATAAAGCTATCATAAGGATTGACATGTTGCACACTTTTGCAGCAGCATTGCTCGACTCGCGATAAAAGAAGCATAACAAACAATACATAACGCGGGCGCAGGGAAAGCAAATAGAGATCTGTGGAGGGGGGGGGGGCGCTACGGTGTCCTATTAGTTCCTGCTGAAGAATATCACAGACCCCAGATGCCTCTGCAATGTATAAAAAAGGAAACAGACTGTAAACACCCTCACCAGAAATATGCCCAGGAATATTAGATGTTTAAAGTTAAGGATAGGATCTGGGGAAAGAACGAGGATAGGATCATGGTTAGGAATAGGATTTGAGTCAGAAACATGTAAGAAGCAGAGGGGCATATTATCAAGGGATTTATCTCCGCTTTTTTGGCTTTAAAAGCCAAGAAAGCGGAGATAAAATTATCTCCCTATCAGCAACAGGGTGCTAACACGCAAAATCGCATGTTAGCACCCTTTTTCTCTACGCTTCCCCTTGCATCTCTAATGAGATGCAAAGGGGGCGTTCCAGAGAAAAATAATCGGAAAAATGTTGTTAAGCGACATTTCTCCTATTATCAAGGATTTCGCTAACCCTGTTAGTGATAAAAAAAAGCAGCGACTGCTTTTTTTACACCTGGTGTTTTCCTGACTTAGCCATGATATCCTATGGAAGGTGGATATCATGGCTAAGTTTGTAAGCCCCTATCATCAAGCTAACGCCAAACTTCGAGAGATTATCGTTGGTTTTCCAGCGATAATCTCTCATTTGGCAGTTAGCGCGAGGATTTTTATCACTTCTGAGATAAACCTTGCTAATAGCAAGTTACCTCTGCGATAATTTCCGGCGATGCTTAGCGTTAAAAAATTCGTTGCTAAGCATCGCTAGCGATAAATATCGCTAATCGTTGGTAATATGCCCCTGAATTTTTATTTAGGTGAGTGTAGGAAAGCGGATTATTGTGTGGTTGTGAGACCTCATCATATAAAAATGTCACAATCTTTATCAGGTCCAGTTAGGTTTCTTTAATAAAACCCTCAGTTCACTTCTGGGTAGCTGTGGCACAGAGCAGCAAGGCTTAATCGAAGGAACAAGTGTAAAGCATTTATGTTATGTTATGTTATGTTAAATGGCACTTTTTGAGCGCACTGACACCCGAAGGTTTCCTGGCGCTTGCTAACAGAGCATGTGTAGAGTGACAAAGAGAGATTACCCAGAGAGAGTGAACAGGAACGTTTTGAGAAGTTTCCTGAACTGAAAAAGGGAGCCACTGGATTTAATGGCCTGGGGAAGGGGGTTCCAGAATTTAGGGGCGAGGAGAGAAAAGCGACGGCCCCCAAATGTATTGGTTTTAAATTTGGGAGTGACAAGTAGGTGATGGTGAACTGAACGGAGGGAACGTGCAGGTCGATACAGAGTGATCAGGGAGTTAAGAAAAGCGGGGCTGGGGCAGTGAAGAGATTTGAAAACCATGCAGCCCGTCTTAAAGGCAGCCCTCTCCTCAACTGGAAGCCAATGGAGCTTGCGGAGCAAGGGCTTCGCAGATTGCCACCTAGGGATCTTAAAGATAAGACGGGCCGCCAGATTCTGCATGACCTGGAGATGATACAAAAGAAATCGGGGGAGTGCGTGATAAAGAGAGTTAGAAAAGTCGAGGCGAGAGAGAACAAGGGACATGACGACCTGACACAGAGCCGCATGTGGAAGTAGGTGCCTGATCTTCCGGATCTTTCGGAGTTGGAACATACACGAAGAGACCGTGGCACCCACTTGAGCTTTAAGTGACAGCTCCGCGTCGATCGTCACCCCCAAGCTCTTAACTGCCTTGACTGGTGTGGGAGGGGGACCCAAATTGAGGGGCCAGAACTGCGGGCCCCAGTATGCAGCACTCGAACCAGGGAGAAGCAGCTCAGTCTTTCCAGGGTTGAGCTTTAATTGGTTTTGATTCATCCATTGTTGGATATGGGTCATAACGGCGTGGAAGTTGTTGACCGCCTGTGGAGAATCAAGTGGAAAGACGAGCTGCAAATCATCCGCATAATTGAAGACTGTGACATCCCAATTATGGAGCGAGCAAATTAAAGGACGAAGGTATAAGTTAAATAATAAAGGGGAAAGTGAGGAGCCTTGGGGGACTCCACAGGTGGTAGGAGACTTCGGCGCAGTGAAGGGACCCAAACGTACAGCTTGTGACCTGCCTGTGAGGAATGACTCGACCCACCTAAGAGCTGAGCCCTGAATGCCAGCCTGTCCGACACGGTGGAGAAGAATGTCATGATCTACCGTGTCGAACGCGGCCGATAGGTCCAAAAGCACCAGGGCCTGTGGTCTTTTTGCATCTGCATTCCCTCTCAGAGTATCCATAACTGCCAGGATAACAGCTTCCGTGGAGTGGGCCGGCCTAAAGCCGGCCTGATTAGGCTCAAGGAAGCAAGAGCTCTCGATAAAGTTGGAAAAGCACCGGGTGACATGTGCTTCGAGAAGTTTTGACAAATAGGGAAGCAGGGATATTGATCGGTAGTTAGAAAGTTCGGCAGGGTCCGCCCCTGGTTTTTTCAAGAGCGGCACGAGGATAGCTTCCTTGAAGGAGCTAGGGACTGCGCCAGAGATGAGGGATGCATTCAGGAAAGGTAATATGCATTCTGGTAGCTTAAGACAGATGTCCCGCAGTACTGAAGGAGGGCAATGGTCATTCGGTGAGCCAGATCTTACACGAGTAGCTAATTCCGCTAAGGCGGGAGGATCTATGATAGGGAGCTGAGTGAGGCGCCAAAAGAGTTAATAAGTAAGACACACACCACAGTAAAAATCCAGCACTTATTTATAAAAGCGAGTGTATTTTTTTTGTAAAATAGACACCAAAATGGCAAAAATCTATTGAGGGAAACCAGAGATGTGATTTTCAAAGGTAAGTAAATAATTTTTGTAAAGATGCAATATATTGTAAACGGTTGAGCAGTTCTTATCAAATTGGCTAGTATGGCCACTTATCTTAATTTGGATGGGCCACAAGTGGTGGGGGCTAGTCACAGGGACTGCTCGGAAAGCAACTGCTGCAGATAGACAGGAAGGGCTACCTACAGGAGATTGGGCAACAAAGGGGTGACTTTCTAAAGTCACCTTTCTATTAAACGTTCTGTTAAATCTGATCTCTGTAATGAGTCAGGTGTAATGTAACAATTAATTTGATACCTTGAAGCAACATCTTTGGTGGTCCCAAATGGAAGTTGGGATTTAGTGCGGTGGCTAGTGAAAATCCATGTTAGCCAGTAGGATCATTGGCCTTTCTACAATGAAAATGGCAATTTCATGTTTTCATTGTCAGGAAATGTTAAATACAAAAGGAACAGCCCTTTTAAATATGAAGCACCCTGCCAGGCGGGCTACCAAGGCATTCCCTAGGGGTGGCTTATTAATATTAATAAAAAAAGGAAGGACTTGACCTGGCAAAAGGGTTTAATTTGGAATGTAGAGTTGACAGTTTTAAAAGTTGCACAACCATGCTGCAGTAGAAGGCCTAGAGCTGTGTTTTCACCTTATCACTGCAATGGGGATACAATTAAGTGCTACAGTCCACTAGTGACATTCAACTTAATAGCCCTAGGTAACTATGGCGCCATACATTAGAGACTTTTAGGCAAGTTAAATGAGCCAATCGGGTATTAGCCAATTGTGCAAGTACTTAGGGGGTCTAACCATATGCACTGAGGCCTGTACAGCAGGGCCATGTGCATTGCAGAGTAGAAAATACAGCAGTATCAGGCCAAAAACAAGGACGGGGGAGAGGATTATACAAAAAGAGGTCCTTTCCTACATTGGGTGTCTACCTATTCCAAGGAATAATCACAACCCTTGTCAGGAGGAACCCACAAAGTCACTTAATGGAAAGGGGCGACCACTCGGTCCCCCCGAACGTATGGTTGGGTGCCCCGATCCCCCCGGGAAACCGTTTTGGGCGGGAGGCGTGGCTTGGCTGGTATGCCCGTAGTGGCGTAGCCGGGGCGCGCCTTTTCCCGCCCAAGAGGGGTTGTCCTAGACACCTACACCGTTCGAACCGCCCCGTAGGCGTTTGGGGGAAGGCCCACGGCCTCCCAAAGAAGGATAAAAGGAGCATCATTCCAAGGAAGCATCCTCTTGTTCCTGTACTTGGAAGCTGCACCTCCTCGTCGCTCGTGAGCCCGAGACGGAACAAGGAGAAGAAAATCATCGGGCCAGCATTGCCGGGAATAGTCCCTGCCGGGAGAGGTAAAAGGGTCAGGAATAGGGCGGCAGGAGGGGAGGCCCCGGTTCCCGAGTCACCTCCGGCGAGCCCGGTCGGTCCGGTGGGGGCCCCAGTTACGATCCCGAACGCGGGACAGCCGATCCCTGTGGTAGTTACGCCCGTGAGCGAGGGGGATATGCCTCCCGAACTGGCCGCTCAGTTGGCAGCATGGTTAGGCAAGAGCAACGAGAGTGCTATGGCACCAGGAGACACGGCGGCAGAGGCCAGGTTGATAATGAAGTATTTGCGGCAATCGAGAGATGCTGCGAAGGCACCCTGTCCTCTTGTTTCCCCGCAGGTCCCCTCGGATAAACCGGCACCGGGCGTTGGAACAACAGCTGCAACAGATACAGCTCCGGGTTCTGGTAAGCAACCGTTGCCAATAGCGGGGGAGGGATCGTTACCCTCGAGGAGGGAAAAAGTGGTTCAGCATATCCCGATGGATGTGAAAGAAAGGATTTGGGCCGATAAATATGTGAACATGTTTTCGCTGTTGACCGATCACTATGAGATAGAGCACGTTAAAAATCAGAAGGAGTTGTTGCATCCGAGTGTATGGCGCGCAAAAATGGCGGGTTTCAGGGTGGAAGAAACAATCGCTAATTGGGCCAGGGCGTTCGGAATGTTCACAGCAATCATGGGGGAACGTAGGCCTGAAGTATTGTCAGAATTGGCCTGTTACCAAACACGTATCATGGAATTTTTTGAATCATATGAAGGTAATCAATGGATGGGTTATGATAACAAATTTCGTAAGGCCAAGGAGCACGACTCATCCCTGACGTGGGATTATTTCGACTCCATTTCCTGGCAGAAACAGGTTATGCCAAACACGGCGAGGTCGTCTTCTTTTGGCGGGTATGGCGCAGAGCCTTCCCGCCATTACTTGGCGGCGCCCTTTCGGCCAGGCGCCAACGGGGATCAGCACAACAAGATTAATGGGAACTCGGGTAAAAAAGGGGTGTGTTGGAGCTTTAACAGAGGCAAGTGCACTAGGCCACAAGGGACATGCAAGTTCAGGCATGAGTGTGCAGGGTGTGGACAGTCCTCACACCCCGAGAGTGCGTGCAGAGCAAAGAATGGTGAGACAGGAGGTAGAGGAGGGGCCAAACAGGTCTAACATCGCCCGAGGGGCACCGTTACCTACTCCTGTTGACATCATGGCATTGATCCCTTGGCTGAACCGATACCCGGACCATGTCTCCGCTGGGGTGTTGCGAGACGGTTTCTCATATGGTTTCCGCATCCCGGCGGGGTGTTTACGGGGGGAAGCACAGTGTAAAAATCAACTATCTGTTCAACGAAATACGACTGTGGTGCAGGCAAAGATTGCAAAAGAGGTGACCCGAGGTCGGGTTGCGGGACCGTATGTGCACCCGCCTGTTGTTAATTTTGTTTGTTCACCGTTGGGAGTAATCCCCAAGAAGGACCCAGGTGAGTTTCGGTTAATCCATAATTTGTCCGCTCCTAGGGGTCTTTCGGTGAACGATGCGATTGACCCGGGACTTTGTTCGGTGCGGTACGCATCCTTTGATGAGGCCGTCGCCATGTTGAATCGCCTAGGGCCCGGAGCGCTGATGGCTAAATCAGATATTGAGTCAGCGTTCCGGTTGCTCCCGGTACACCCACAGGATCAGCGTCTCTTAGGTTTTGTGTTCCAAGGACGCTATTACATGGATAAATGTATGCCGAGGGGTTGCTCCATCTCTTGTGCGTATTTTGAGAAGTTCAGTACTTTTTTGCAATGGGCGTTCACTAGAGCCACGGGCCTCACGCAGGTAATGCACTACCTTGATGATTTTCTGTTTCTGGGGGCAGCCGGGGGCACGGAATGTGAACAGGCTTTGATGGAATTCTGTAATCTCATGAAAAGTTTTGGTGTGCCATTGGCACCAGGCAAGACAGTGGGCCCATCTACTTCTCTCGAGTTTCTTGGAATCGAGCTTGATTCAGTAGAGGGGTGCTTCCGTCTGCCCAAAGAGAAGGTAATGAAGTTTAAGGCCTCACTGGAAGTATGCATTGGCGAGAGAAAAGTAACTCTCCATCAGCTGCAACAAGCTGTGGGTCAGCTTAACTTTGCCCTCAGAGTGATACCGATGGCCCGCCCCTTTTCCCGCTCTATCGCACAAGCCATGGTGGGCCTCAAGGAAGGACACCACCGCACAAGACTGTCAGCCGAGGTTCGCCAGGACATGCGCATATGGTTGGCATTTCTGGTGGATTTCAACGGTCGTGTCGTGTGGAACAAACCATCAGCTTCCTCCGAGGAGCTGGGGTTGTGGACTGACTCGGCAGGAAGTGTGGGTTTTGGCGCCATCTTTGGTGAGAAATGGTCGGCGCGAACATGGCCGGCGTGGTGGCACGATAGTGGGCTCACAGGTAACATCGGGTTCCTTGAGCTGTTCCCCATTCTCGTGGCCTTGAAAACATGGCCAGAAGGGTTTCGTGATCGTACTGTGGTGTTCTGGTCTGATAATATGACTGTTGTTGAATGTATCAATAATCAGGCAGCACGCTGCAAATGGATTTTGAGATTGCTGAAAGAAATTGTCCTGCTGTGTATGAGACTAAACGTCCACTTTAGGGCAAGACACGTGCCGGGGGTACTGAACCAGGCAGCTGATGCACTCTCTCGTTCCCATATGCAGGCCTTCAGGGGTTTTCTGCCCTCAGCGGACTTGGTGGCGGCACCATTTCCCGAAGCTCTCTGGTCTCTCGGTGCCCCGGATTACAAAACCTCGTGGGAGAAAGTCTAGCACCCAGGACAAGGAAGGCATATGAAGGAGCGTTCCGTTCCTATTTGTCATTTTTGGGTTCAGCGGGGGGGGGAGCATTGGGGACAGGAGGAGTATGTTCTGCAATTTCTGGTAGCACTACATCAGGCAGGCCGATCACTGGCAACAGCTAACAGGCACAGGGCCGCCATTGCCTTCATGGCGCAGGCGCATGGCATCCAGGACCCCACATCGTCCTTTCTCGTAAAAAGGGCACTGCGTGGGTGGCAACGCCTTGAGGGCCGTAGAGTGGATGAAAGGCACCCGATAGATCTGGCAAGGTTGTCCCTGTTAATGTCCGTACTCCCTGCGACTTGTTCATCTCACTCAGAGACGGTGCTGTTCCGGGCCGCTTTTGCATTAGCATTCCATGGGGCTATGCGGGTGAGCGAGCTGGTAGCAAGGAATAAGCGGGATACGGGGGGAGGTCTGTGTCGAGATCACATTCAGATCAAGGGTGACACGATGGTGGTCACAATAGCCAGTTCCAAGACCGATCAGGCAGCCATCGGGGACAGTGCGGTAGTCCAGCGGATTCCGGAGTCTCCCATGTGCCCGGTAAAATGCGTGGAGGAGTATTTAGCGCAGAGGGCGGCATCATGGGGGGGGGAGTTTGTTGAGACACACCGACGCCACCCCACTGACTAGGTTTCAGTTTCAGCGGGTGTTAACAATGGCAATCGCGGCAGCGGGCTTGGACCCGAGCGATTTTGGGACCCATTCCTTCCGGATAGGGGCTGCTACAGAGGCTACAGCCAGGGGTCTGAGTGTTGAAAAAGTGAAACAATTGGGGCGTTGGTCCTCGAATTGCTATAAAAGGTATGTGCGGTTGCACATGTTGTGAAGCCTTTGTCATGCACTCACGCTTCTTGTTTTCTGTTTGATTTTCAGTTGCGCGAGCAGGCTTTGCGGGGCGGACGGTGCAGTTGACCCGACACCTGGGGACCAGCGGTCAAAGATCACCGGCTGAGGAGAGAGTGGTGTGGGTCGTTGGCCACTCATACGTGAGGCGCGCCGCGGATGTATTCAAAGCAGGTGACATGGTTCACGTGGCGGGGGAATACAGGTACAGGGTGACCTTCCACGGAAGGGGCGGGCTCTGTATTGACCAGTTTCAAGGTTTTATGGAGGGTTTGCTAGGGCGGACAAGGTCACCGCCGTCTGTAATCATAGTACATCTTGGGGGCAATGATTTGGTGACCATTGGTCGACGAGTACTTCTTGAGTTAATCTTGGCCTCGGTAAGCTGGTTGGCAAGAAGGGTTCCGGGGTGCACGATCGCATGGTCACACATGATTCCGCGGAAGGTGTGGCGGGGGGCCCTCTCTGTGTCAGCTTTGAATCACTCGGTAAAGAAGGTTAATAGCAAACTAGGTAGATTGTTTCGCACAGGAAAATTGCATTGTGTACCCCATGGATGTATCCGGGGGGACCATATGTATCTGGAAGATGGGGTCCATTTGTCCCGGGAGGGAAATGTCTTACTCATAGGGGACTTCATAGCTTGGTTAAAAAGTTTGTGTAGCCATGACCTATAGTAGGAGTTTTTTGGGGGGTCCGGATAGCCGGTCAACTATCCGGCCTGTGGCGGTAAGGTCATGATCGGTGAGCAGTAATTGGAAGATCCCTAGAGGTGGGGCGCCACCCATTATGGATGGGAGCGCCCGGGGGAGGCGGCCATTGGCCCCTCACACGGGGAGGCGGTACCCTCTAAGGATGGGGACGCCGAGAGGGAAGGCGGTCATCGGCCCCTCCCTGGGGAGGAGGGGCTACGGGCCCCTCCTGGGAATTTCCCGGGGCCAGGACATCCGCGACGGCGGATGTGGTAAGCAGTGTGGGGTGGGAGGGAGGTCTACGCTACCTTCTAGACACCTCACACGAGTCCTCGGACGACCACCAAGATGGCGTCGAGTAAATATGGGGCCCCCGTTAAGACAAGGGAAATTGGAAGTTGGCACAGAGGTACAGTCCTCTGTGCGCCCGCCCCTCACAAGTAAGGGGGGGAGTTATGGTATTAGGGATCTGACACCGGTTACGACCTTGCCGTTGGCCCGTAATGTTAGGATGTACAATTTGAATTTTGAGAAATGCATCGTAATGTGTAAATGAAATTGTACATGATATGAAACTGTTAATTTAATGTTTTAATTTTGTTTCATATTTTAATAAATACGGCCGGTGAGGGTAACTCCCTCACCGCCTTCCAAAAGCTCAAGAACCGTTTCCGTCTTCCCATTCTTGGGGATTGTGTTGGGAGGGGGTGACGGGTATCCCAGCCATATGGAAAGGGGCGACCACTCGGTCCCCCCGAACGTATGGTTGGGAGCCCCGATCCCCCCGGGAAACCGTTTTGGGCGGGAGGCGTGGCTTGGCTGGTATGCCTGTAGTGGCGTAGCCGGGGCGCGCCTTTTCCCGCCCAAGAGGGGTTGTCCTAGACACCTACACCGTTCGAACCGCCCCGTAGGCGTTTGGGGGAAGGCCCACGCCCTCCCAAAGAAGGATAAAAGGAGCATCATTCCAAGGAAGCATCCTCTTGTTCCTGTACTTGGAAGCTGCACCTCCTCGTCGCTCGTGAGCCCGAGACGGAACAAGGAGCCAATTTTGACCCACCCACCAGCCCCTGATGGCAGCGATTTGTATTGCAATAAAGTCAATTAACGAGGATATTATCTCTTCTCAGGTTGTTTCGAATAAAGTTGGGATGGTCGTGATGTGACAATAAAATGGTTGCTCTTTCTAGGCGAAGTATCGCAGCTAAGTGTAAGAGCTGTTATGGCATAGTGGAAGTTTTTATGTTTTAAAAATGCCCAGTATAACTGTTATTCTCTTTAGTTTAAAAAATGTCGTATTTATTTTCTGGTCGGGCGGTAAGGTCATGATCGGTGAGCAGTAATTGGAAGATCCCTAGAGGTGGGGCGCCACCCATTATGGATGGGAGCGCCCGGGGGGAGGCGGCCATTGGCCCCTCACACGGGGAGGCGGTACCCTCTAAGGATGGGGACGCCGAAAGGGAAGGCGGTCATCGGCCCCTCCCTGGGGAGGAGGGGCTACGGGCCCCTCCTGGGAATTTTCCGGGGCCAGGACATCCGCGACGGCGGATGTGGTAAGCAGTGTGGGGTGGGAGGGGGGTCTACGCTACCTTCTAGACACCTCACACGAGTCCTCGGACGACCACCAAGATGGCGTCGAGTAAATATGGGGCCCCCGTTAAGACAAGGGAAATTGGAAGTTGGCACAGAGGTACAGTCCTCTGTGCGCCCGCCCCTCACAAGTAAGGGGGGGAGTTATGGTATTAGGGATCTGACACCGGTTACGACCTTGCCGTTGGCCCGTAATGTTAGGATGTACAATTTGAATTTTGAGAAATGCATTGTAATGTGTAAATGAAATTGTACATGATATGAAACTGTTAATTTAATGTTTTAATTTTGTTTCATATTTTAATAAATACGGCCGGTGAGGGTAACTCCCTCACCGCCTTCCAAAAGCTCAAGAACCGTTTCCGTCTTCCCATTCTTGTGGGATTGTGTTGGGAGGGGGTGACGGGTATCCCAGCCATATTAACATGAGCTCAACCCCATGGTAGTTATGGCACAAAGCAGACAGCCTTATCTTAGGGAAATGTGTAAAGTATTCATGCAGTTCCAAAACAGTAATAAAGTCAAAATGCAAAACAATAAAAATACCAAATTGAATAGAAACATAGAGTAAAATGTAATAAAATGAAAGACAACAAAATTACAAATATCGAAAACAGAGACGTTTCTTTTTAAAGATTTAAGGGTACATAGCAATAAAAGGGCCAAAGCGGCAATGATATTCAAAGGTCATGGTAGATTGGGTCCTAGTCATGATTTGTGGCTGACAGTGAAAGAGCGCGGGTCAGATACACCAACCAGGTTTGTAAAAAAAAGGGGGAATCCCCGACTAGAGTTCCTAATGCGGGATAAGTACAATGTTTGAAGGGAAGAAATTAGGAACTAGTGTTTAAGGACCATGGACATAGACGGACTAGTGACAGCATAAACTATAGTGAGACAGGAACCAAGATACAAAATTATTTTATTGAATTTTCATTTAAATAAAAAAGCACAATTGAATATACATAATTATTATGTGCATGCCTTCATTGAATATGTGACTTGTTGTCTACATATATGGACTACTGTTGTCTGATCCTATATGATGTTTTTGAAATGGTATAATTACAATTGGGATCTATACAAGGCTGATATTAGAGATATACATAAAAACATGGCTGAATGTATCAACAACTACGCGCGTAACTACTTCTTAACTCGTGAGCGTATTTCAATGGTGGGGTCCGGGCGGCGTTCGTCTGCAGGCGTTCACGCCGCCCGGACCCCACCATTGAAATACGCTGCAATACGGACGAACAGCCACATCCCGCATCCGCGTATTGCGGAAAAGAAGACGGCACTAAAAAGCCGACACCGTGAAGCCGACAGATCCCGCTCTCAACTGCGCTCACGAGTTAAGAAGTAACGTTGCGAGTGCGACAACATTTTAACAACCACGGGAGGACAACCCCCGGCGTTTCGTTCTGCAGCACCAAGACCCCCCTCAAATACACGGTGGTGGCATATTACACAGACTGTTTTTGTAACCAGAGCTGCCAACAGACCCCTTCTTACAGATACACGAGACCAAATTATCAGGTCATTTTCTGCCATCCATTCTATACTGACAGCGTGCAGTCTCTGGCTTTCCTAGAGAACTCATACAGCTAAAATCATCAACAGAGACCATCGATCCATGCTAGTTCAATTTAATCCATCTATGTGAGAACCGATACCTACCACATGTTCAGGTCCACTTGGATACCTACATGGCTCCCTGATGAAGGCCTCCAGCCGAAACGCGCGTAGTTGTTGATACATTCAGCCATGTTTTTATGTATATCTCTAATATCAGCCTTGTATAGATCCCAATTGTAATTATACCATTTCAAAAACATCATATAGGATCAGACAACAGTAGTCCATATATGTAGACAACAAGTCACATATTCAATGAAGGCATGCACATAATAATTATGTATATTCAATTGTGCTTTTTTATTTAAATGAAAATTCAATAAAATAATTTTGTATCTTGGTTCCTGTCTCACTATAGTTTATGCTGTCACTAGTCCGTCTATGTCCATGGTCCTTAAACACTAGTTCCTAATTTCTTCCCTTCAAACACCAACCAGGTTTGTCCTGGTCATAGATTTTACCTTCTGGATTAGTCTTTTAAGTCACACTCCACTACAGGAGTACACTTCTGCCCCCCCCCCCCCGAGCCTCAGGGAAAGCACTTAGCGATTCACAGAGTGTCACGCAGAATCCAATGGTAGGGTCCAGTCCAAATCCTGTTGCCAATGGTCAGCTGAATACTTCCAGGAATAGTACTCTTGCAGTTTCTCGTCTCCCTGTAGCCACACAGGAGATCACCCAATAGACCTTGGAGTTCATTTTGTCATGGGTACAAAAGGGAACAGGTCCAGTCCTTCAGGGCTCCTCTCAGGTCACAGACAGCAGGTGCTGCCCTCTTCTTATATTCAGCAGGTTCAGAAAATGTTCTAAAACAGGTGCAAGGAGGGGCCACCTTTGTGCTTGGAACCAGCTAAGGGGGTGAGATGACTTCTTGGTGCTCCCTAACAAATGGTGTAAACGTTCTCAGGAACAACCCTACTCATTTTATCAACAGTTCCTGTGTGTGTTACTGTAGACAGGCCGGAAATGCCATGTGTCATGGTGTTTTCAAGATTGTTAAATTCTTCAGCCACACTTAACTTGGATTCTGGGCTTGGATGTGTGTGTAGGGGGAGTGTACTATGGTAGCGTCCTCTTATATCTAACATAAACGTCAAGATTAAGGCTGGAACTCTACCCACAACAAACCCAGAGACAAATGTTTGGTAGGACAAAAGCAAGGTCCTGCAGCAAGCAGACAGTGGACACACAAGAATTGTCTTGGCATCCTGTTCTATCCCTTTCAAGTGTGCCCTACGTGTTACATGTGGCTCAACAGATCTGCCAGGGAGGATTTGAGAGTGCAATGTCAAAAAGAAGGGCCACAACCCATACCCTGTATATTTTGTGGAGTTCAGAATATCTGCCCATTCAGGTCAACTTACTGTTTGCTTCTTTGAGGCATTTGGCACCTTTTTAACACCAATTCAAGGCTGAGCACAGGCTGAGAGTTGGCAGAGGAATATGCTAATTAGCTTTCTGACAGTTCAGGCAGATACAGGGTAAGTTTCCTGAAGTTGCTTTTCTTAAATATTTATTAAAAATCCAACTTAACTAGTGACTTGAATTTTAATAACTATTAGAAATAGTGCATTAATTATTTTTCTAGCTGGTACCTTTGCCCAGATATAGTATTGGTTTTAAATATTTCTTCACAGTTTTCTTCCATGGGCCAGCCAACCTTCCAAGAGTAAAAATAAATTTTGGACGGATATGAAAACTTAATATTTTTACATGTCCCACTTTTATATACCATTCACCCTGCCTTGTGGACTACAAGGCCTAAATTGGGATTACTTAATGGGAAGGTTTTTATCTGTCAAAAGGCGTTACTTTTGACAGGTTGCAGTGCATGTTTTGCACTGTTACAGTGAGGCGACAATGGTAGGCCTGAAGCCATCTGTGCATTGCAAAAAATCTGGAGGGACATCACGCAAAAGATGGTCATTTCTTACAGAATAGGATTAAGGTTATGTATAGGGTCAAGATAGGATTAGAGTCAGTGATTGAGTTCATATAAAGGATTAGGGTTAGGGATAGTAGCTTTATAGATAGGATGAGATTAGCAACAAGATTAGGTTTATTGGTAGGATAACGGTTAAGGGTGAAGCCATAGATAGGATTCATTTATGGATATGGTTATAGGTTGTGCTATGGAAAGGGTTAGGATTATGTTTATGAATATGTTCAGAATAGTAGCAAAGGATTAAAATAGAAGGAAACCAAATTCTTGTTTTGAGATAGTTCGAATTAATTTCTGCTATTATTGAAATTGGTCATTTTTTGGTTGATTGCTCCGTTGGATAGAAATATTTTGTCTTACATTTGGATATTGATTCATTCAGTTGCAATCCAATAAAGGTCATAAATGTCTGTTTGTTTTTTCTTGTGTAAAGTTTTGTACTTTTTTCTTGCGTAAACTTTTGTACTTTTATATAGTATGTCAAATGAGTCTTAGTGATAATCTGGATTTGAATTGGTGTTGTAAATAATCACATATGTATTTGTAAATGTTGTACAGAATAGATTTTGTTTCTTCTTTTCACACATAAAATGTGCTAAATGAAAATTCAAAAAAAATTAAATCAAAAGGTATAAATAAAAATACCAGTGCAAACAAAAATCATTTGTGTTTGACCAATAAGCAAGAATAATGATAACTTAAAATAATAGTGGTATAGGCAACTTTGTAGTTTTTTCATTGTTATATGGCCCTGCCTAAGTCACATTCCTAAGGGCCTGACTCCCCAGTTTTTCAAAGTGAGAATCACTGAATGTTCATAAGAAATCTTAAAACATATTTGTTTTGTTGCTTCTGCCTCTCCTTTCCCTCCACACCCATCATTGAGTGGAACACTCCCAGTGCCAAAATGCCTATCAGGGAATGTAGCACTCTATAAGTAGTGCAATGACTCACTCAGGGCTAAGGCTTAGCAATGAGGGTAAGGATAAGGTTTTTGATTACATGAGTTTTAGGCGCAGGGTTACGTTTGGTGTAAGGCTTTGGTTTATGAGCTAAGATTGTTTGTAGTTGCGAAGGTAGAAATACGGTTTCATAGGTAGTTTTAGGACTGGTGATAGGTTCATGGTTGGATTACAATTAAATTAGAGAGTTAAGGTACAGACTGGATATAAAGACAGAACAATTGTTATATTGTTAGCAATAAAGATTAGAATAATTGGTTAGCTAACATTGAAGGTATGAACGTGGGTAATTTCAGGATTGGGGAAAGAATTATGGGTACATGAAGATAGGGATAGGGTTAGACATGACGTGCTGATGATGAAGAGGTAAATTGTCATATTAAGGAGCCATTAGAATAGGAATTTAATGAATTTGCAGGAATGAGTTAGGGGTGGTGACATGAACCAGCTTCGTGAATGTTCTAACTCAAACAGGGAGGACTGGGGGCAGCTGGGGAACAGCAGAGATATGAGTATTGGAATAGCAGTATTAAACAACACTGCCAGAGCATACCTGATTTGGAATGTTTCTGGTCTGTTTTAAAAACTGGCCCTTACTTAACTGACATCAGAAAGGTGGAAAAGGTTAGTCTGCCCTGCTTCAGTTAGAACCCATGGCTTGCAGGAAATATGTAGTGCTCGGTACAAGTCCACCATCAGGTGTAGCTGCTTTACTGAGGTTGAAACCTGTGACCCACAGTCAACATGCAGAAATCTACAAGAGGTGCATTGTGCCCTGAGCTGTGCTACTGTGATTGAACCTTGTTTCGTTTAATGGTACACACAAAATTCGACAGTGGGCACATTAACGTCCTAATCTGTCTTGCTGGCATTGAAACCAGTGATCTGCGTTTTGCACTCGTTTATGCAAAAGGCCGCCCTGCTGACTGACGGACACCTCAAAGTCCAGAGGAGGACCTGTCACCTGAGAATATGAAAGGAAGCAAGCAGGAGGCAGGAAAGTGGAGGCAAGTAGGGGTGAAGGAGTCTTCTGGATGCAGTGCTGCCCCACAATTCACTTTGATGCAGGAGACGGCAGGAAGGCACACGGGAAGGAGGAAGAAGTGAAGAGAGAAGGAACAAGGGTGAAAGCGAGATGATCAGGGCATGACAAATTGTTAATAAAAGTGTACACTGCGCAAGAGGTCCTAATATAGGCCAGTGGGGGTGGGAGCCCATGGGTGTCAGGCGGCTGCCCCTTCCAACCTCTCCAAAGTGTGTACAGCCAGGACTTTTGCCGATGCTCTTCATGTGTGCCCACATCTGAAGAGGGAGAGTTGTGCGCAACACATGATTCTAGGGGGTTCTCAAGGTTCTAGGAGGTGGAAGGCATCAGGCTTCGAGGAGAAGCCCTCTCCAGTGTGCTGAAGACGGATCACTAGAATTCGCCTAGTTTGGTGCAGCCTGGACTGGTCTGTCTGTGCTCAGGACCTCTGCCTAGGATGCAGATACAGCTGTTCTGGTAAGGCCTGTGTATGCTGGAATTCGCTTTGAAACTAATTGAGTACAGAGATCGATATTCCCCCTAGCTCAGGCCAACACCTACGGCGGCTGCTCATGAAAAGGGAACTCATGAATGACAAAGGTGTGGGGACACAGCGGTCTCTTTACCTCCCTTTAGCTCTACCTAACCCATATCACTAAAAGCACCCTTACCTCCCTTTACCTCTAACCATTCTGAACCCTAAAATTACCCTTACCATCCTTTACCGCTACCCACCTGAAATTCTAAAATGCCCCAAAACACCCTTTACCTCTACCTGCACCAGAAACCCTTTAAAAAAAAATAATGTTCGTTTTAAAAAATACTTAC
Source organism: Lissotriton helveticus (assembly GCF_964261635.1). Taxonomy (NCBI): domain Eukaryota; kingdom Metazoa; phylum Chordata; class Amphibia; order Caudata; family Salamandridae; genus Lissotriton; species Lissotriton helveticus. The sequence goes on from NC_136057.1 coordinate 1,361,380,409, forward strand.
CGGTGTGGTAAAGTATTGTGTGAAAAAGGTACAAATACTTACCTTCATGATATTTACTTACATGGTAAAGGCATGTGTGGTAAAGGAATGTGTTGTAAAGGCTGTTCCCAGTCTGAAACCATAGCTAAGTTTGTAAGTGTCCCTTGACAGTTCCTGATCCCAAGGACATAGGAGACACTACATTTCTTGGGGGGTGGGGGGAGGGGGGGGCTATGCATGGACAACCTCAAAAAGATGTGAATCATGTAAAAAAAGATGACAGGAAAAAATTTGTTGAAGACTTTAAAACCAAACACGTGTTTTTCAACATTTCTCGGTGTCTCAATTAAGTACACACCATGTTATCACTGAATGAGTGACATTTATTCAAAGTAATATTTTTTTTAAACATAAAACATTCAGGAGTACTCCCGAACTCTGACGTCATTGCCAAAAGTTACCCAAAATGTGTAATTTTGTCATGGTTTCTATATATCCATAATTGTTATTAAACATGAAGCTAAATTATTTTATATTAACGATATAGAAGTGAGGTTCTGTAGAGCGCAGATCCTGAACTGAATTCTGCCTTAAACTAGATGATGAAGGAACATTTCACACAAAGGGCTCGATGTTTGCAATTTCAGTTCACAAAAAGTGGTTGCAAACTGTGCACCGACCCTATATAAAGAAAAGGAATATTGCAAACAGACCTATATACTAATAGGTCTATTCTCAGAATTCCGAATCATAGTAGGTCGCAATCCCACCTACCTCATGAACATTCAAGAGGTGGATCGCAAATTACGATTCCCCATGATCGAATGCCATCACAGAGATGATTGTCTGCGGAGGTCAGCAGACCACCATGCTTGTGATCATATTTTAAACACAGTTTTTTTTATCGACCTTATTTTCCTTCAAGCAAAGGCATGCCTTTCAAAGGATTTTTTTTTGTTTGACTGTTGGCAGTGATCTTATGGATCATTGCCCACTCCCATACATACTTTTTTTTAAACATTCACAAATCCATTTTGTGATTCGCTATCAATTTGCAAAACGGGTTTAGAACATAAATAAAAGCCATTTTGTGGTCACAAGTCCTGTGATTGTGTGAATTGCAGGCGTTGCCACCACAAAATGGCTTTGTACATCGGGCCCATAGTGAATTAACCCGTTGCATGCTGATGACGGAACCGCTCCGTCATCAGCTGCGGGTGCGCTGTGCTGATGACGGAGCGGTTCCGTCATGGCCCGCTCGCCGCTCATGCGCGGCGCGAATTCCGCGCCTGCGCTGAGCGTTCTATTGAGCGGGGCGGGCCATGACGGAACAGCTCCGTCACAAGCACAGCGCAACCGACGCTGGTGACGGAGCGGTTCCGTCACCAGCATGCGCCCGCCGCATTTCCGCCCCACCCCCTTAGCACTGCGGCGGAATAGCCGCCGCAGTGAAGGGGTTAAAAGTGATGGACCGCAGATTCCACAATTTGGTCAAGCAGGAGGCTGGGATTGGACTCCAGAACTGCACTGAGACTGTAGGTTTATATCGGTCTCTCTTCTGTTGATCACTAACATTAGCACTTTTTGGCCTAAATATAGAACTTGGCGGAGGGCAATACTCCATCACAAACATGACAGAGATCCCGTCCGGCATATTACGATCCTGTTATATCCTATAGAGATCGTAATAGGGTGGATGACATATATGTCACGTTTGTGACGAAGTATTCCATCCGCCGAGATCTAAATAAAGCCCTTTGTATCCAGAAATTCAATTATTGTTATTCGATTAGCATAAGGAGTTTAATAAATACACTTATCATACCTTAAATCAAACGGACAATGTATATACATGTATACACGTGCCTAGTCTTAAGATTTAAAGACATGCTCATCTGTTTGAATCGTTTCCGCTGATTCTGAAGATCAAACACAGAGACAGAAAATTGGAAGATTTTTGTTGGCGGTGAAGGAATCTTTTTAGGTAGCAATTATGTAATTGTAATACTATTTATAGTACGATCTGTTTAACAAATACATTTAATTTGCTGTGAAGGATTTTTATATAATGTGTAAATTGTAACCATATGTATTTATTAGATGATGTTTTAAAAATAAACACATGTTGACTGGTTGACAGTGATACATCATGCCTGTCTGAATTCATGCTATAATTCCTAAGTATCCCTTTGATGAACTTTAACCCACGGAGCAAACTCTATGGGAACCATGGAGACCACTTCAATGTGTTTGCTAATTATTTATTTGCTGTGGTTGAGGTATTGAATCTGCACCTAAAACAGTGCTCACTTGGAGCCGATGGTAGCAGATGTTAGCTGCCACTCTTTTTTAGGGACCAGGACTTATTTTTAATCATCAAGCTTTGACCCAGATCAAGAGAGAGAAAAGCAGCAAAGGAGGAAGAAGGAGGAAGAGAAAGACGAAAAAACAAAGGCTACAAGAGAAAGCGGGAATGAAAAGGAACCCACAAGAACGTGATGTAGGGGCAGCGAGAGTATATTGATGGATGAAATAGGCATGTTGTGAAATAAAGCTTTTATATAGTGAAACCCTGACATTCAACTGCAAAGGGTTTTTTTACACACATTTGAGTCATAGCACTTATTCTTTTACAAATCATGCGCTGTCCTATAATTGTTCCTTTTCTTGAGTCAGCCGAGCCAGGAGCATCATTAACATACACTGGCATCTCCTACCTTCACTTACTCTGCGGGCTCACCTGGCGAGACAAACAGAATCATTTTAGGAGAAGCTTAACACCTCAATGACTGCAATTAAATAATTAGCGAAGCAAAGAGGTCGTAGAGCCCCCACAGAGTTTATTCCTCAAGTTACAGCACTTCAAGGAGTTTTAGGTTTCAGAGAGACATGTTCTGTCTGCCACTGTTTAATCTTCGGTGTGCACTTCAAAATCTGGGAGGGATACTGGGCCATATTATCAAGGAAGCTGCGGTAGTTTAATGCCGCTTTACCGGCAGGAAAATGCCGATAAAGCGGCGATAATGGGCTCGATAATATGCGATTCGAATTTCAATCGAAGCCCAGGTTAGATGTTCACACATCTAACCTGGGCTTCGATTGAAATTCGAATCGCATATTATCAAGCCCATTATCGCCGCTTTATCGGCAGTTTCCTGCCGGTAAAGCGGCGATAAACTTCAGCAGCTTCCTTGATAATATGGCCCACTGTTCCCTGCGTCCCCCCACTCTGAAATCAGTGGGAGGTACACCCCCCCAACCCCCACTGCTTCAATGTCAATGCATTATCCTCCTCAAATGTATAGGTTTCAACTGCCCATACGTATATAGCGTTGAAGATATGCCCCCATTGCACTTGTGTATGAGTGAATGTGCACATGCACACTGAATATGAGACTGACACACTTTTTTTATCAACTGTCTCCCAGCTGTTACTGAGCAAGTGATATATACTGGGAACAGCTCCGCCTGGAGAGTTGTCACAGGGCAGCAGGACTTCCAAGATGCAGCAACCCACCCGGACGTATTTGTCATGTTGCTGCTGATCGAAGGTCGTGTGAAGTTATTTCCTGTGATCTTATCATGGTTTAAAGAATTTAAGATGCCACTACTTATGTCACTCGATGGAAGAAGAGTGATGTCGCTTACTGGCAGTCAACGTTCAACGTTTGAAGCCTCCACTTACTTCCTCTCGGTATAAAAACAGCGCCCAGCCTCCTTGCTTTTAGGAAAGCGGTATAAACATGGTTATTCAGGACTTAGCACATCCTGTTACCCTTTCTTAATTTCAAATTTGTTTTTATTGGGTTTAACCGCATCCTTGCGGCACATTTTCCCTTCCTGCGCTGGGATTTTCAAAAACCCATTATTCATGACGAGCTGGGCTCGTCATGAGCGTGCGAGGAGGCTACCTCATGACGAGCCCAGCTCGTCATGAGCGTCGAAGGGGTTAAAGGCAAGAAAAAAAATTGGCAAGCAAGACAGCATACATGTAGCAGGCATATAAAGCGAGCGAGACAGACAGGCATGTCTTCTCTAAGAGACGTCGAAGAAGCGAGTACAATATGCCAACACAGAGAATCACTGCCGATGTTGTGGTGAAGATGCCATGCACGAAAGTCAATCAAACAAAGCAAGAAGAAGAAGAACCAAATCCCCCTCCCTGTACCCAACTTTCCCCCTCCTCCCCCCCTGTTACCCTTTCTTGACACTCACAGCCGTAATCTGTTACAGCTCTAAGACGCATCAGGGTACTAATGCACTTTATAAATCCAAATAACATAACATAACATTACATGATTGTATGATGCCACTTCCTAACATGTCATTGAGGATTAAAGGGTACAATGGCACTTGTTCTATCATCATGGTTTAAAGGTGTGTGATGTCACTTCTTGTCATGCCATCAAGGTTTTAGAGTTGTGCGATGTCACTTTCTGTCAAGTTCGTGATTATTAAATGTGGTGACGTCCATTACTATTATTTTTTTACGGTGTAAGGGCTGTCTGATGTCACTTCCTTTCATAATTTTTGGGTTCAATGAGGTGACATCTCTTCTCCTGAGTCTATGATTTTTGTGAAATGCATCATGCTGCTCCATGGATGACTTTGCTGGATGCAAAGTCAATGGTCATCTAAAAATCTAAAAATAGGGTGAAACGTATAAGGCCCTTCAAATTTGAAGCTGCAGGTCGTGGTCGGATTTTCCCAGCACCAGGTCAGGGACACAACTTCAGTGACCGGCACAAATCTGGAGACAAGAGACTGGGGAGTTGGCCTGTGGCAGTAAAATGGCTGTGCCCAGGCTGAAAGAGTGTTACAGCAAACAAATGATGGATGGAATGCTGATAATGCAAACATTCTCCCCCAGTCAAAAGATCTGGATTAAATCCATCGTTCCTGTGCCCACTACGCCACCCCAGTTTGGACCCAGCCATATGCAAATCAGTCTTGACCCTGTGCCCCATGGGAACAGTCCAGACCGAACTGCCAGGCCAGGTCCTCCCTGGACCAGAAACAAGCATCTGGGACTGGTTTAAGGGTATGGCACCCTTCTTCAGCCAGGCTAGCTTGAATCCAGTGGCACAGTGAGCAAGGGACCCACGTCTGGGCACACCCATCCCACTTAGGGTGAAAAGTGTTACAGCGAACAAATGATGGACGGAATGCTGACAATGCAAACATTCTCCCCCAGTCAAAAGCTCTGGGTTTAATCCATTGTTCTTTATGCCCAGTCGTTGGTCCCATGCTCACTACACCACTGGATTCAAGCTAACCTGGCTGAAGAAGGGTGATGCCCTGAAACCGGTCCCAGGATGCTTGTTTCCGGTCCAGGGAGGACCTGGCTTGGCACAATTAAACAACGCCTCCTCCATATGTGCCTGAGAAAGTGAGGCCTATGGAGCCATACGGTCTTCTGATAACTCAACCACGGATGAAGTTAGGACTTATCTGACCTCCAGTCCCAGATGCTAAAGAAATGCCACGTCTGTGCCCATGGCTCCATGCGCTTTCTTGTGGGAGTGGTACAACACTGTCCGACAGCCCTGCTAGGTGAGCTCTTAATGAAGCAAAACACCATGCAAGTGTAGCACATTGACTTCATCTCAATGGCAAGGATGGAATTCCGTTTAGGTGGAGCCTGGAGGGGCCGAGGGTTTTAACCAGAAGCAGCTGCAGACTCTCTGAGGTAAAGCCTACCTGGGGACCCCACTACAGAGATTGCGAGAGCAGTTTCTTCCTTGCCCATCAACTGTTTGTGTCCTTCCTCTCCTTTAGGCTGCTAATAATGCCCTTTATGAGAGCAGATTGCAGGCGTCTTGGAGTTAGTGTTGGTGGTAAACGCTTGAGACTAACTTTCATTTGTAGAGTATATCACTTAGGAGGGCTTCGACCTTTCTTTGCACCCCAGTCACTTGGTGAAGTTGCAATTGTTGACCCCTTACTTTGACACTGGTCCGGGTGGTAGCAGTATTGTTGGTGTCAGTTCCCTTCTGCACGCCTCTGAAGACCAGTTTGGTGGAAGACCTGGCCCAAGTGTCTTGCCCTTTCACAACATGTACCCAATATGAGAGTACTGAGAGCCCACACTGCATATCCTATCCAGTGACCCCCACTCAAATAGGTGGGTAGTATATAGCTTTGTAAACAGTGCCCCTGCTGTTCGGGGCCTCCTCACTGTTTAAATAGGTTCCTTGTGGAAACTGTTCAGTTGGTGGACCATAACCCTCTCTTTATGATATCCCTCCAAACTGCGCAGTTATTGTACAAAGGAGCTCCTCCTCTAAGCCTTGAGCATCCTGACCAACAGATGATATAATTATGGCCAAGGATAAGTTGCACCACATCTCAAACCAGAACAAGCCGAACAAGTTCACCAAACGCAACAAAGCAGGCTCGATAGCCCAAGAACTCTCCCCTGGAGGTTCTTCCAAGGCACACTCTGAAATTTCAATCTATGCTGCAGCTCCACCACCATTATTTGTAGGTAATAGAAGCCTCTAGTACCGCTATCGCACAGAGGTTGGAAAGGTTAGACTTGATGTATCACTTCTCCACTGAGGTCTAAAGAACACAGTGGTCAGAGTCACAGTGAGAAAGGACCCCATGTCTGAGCTCGAGGACACAGCTCAGGTCTGTCAAGATATCCCAGGCCCTTCTGACAACATTCAAAGCCCTTGATGAATAAACTGAAGACATTGAGGGCTGTGCAAGATGAAGCAACCTGAGGTTTGTGGAGCTTCCCAAGGGGACAGAGAAAAACTAACCTGAAGTTTTTCAGCAACGCCGGATCAGGGTCACAGAACCCTACAATGCAGTACATGCTCCTCCACCCAGCAAAACGCAAGGTGATATTCCAATGTAGATCTTTATTTCTTCCAAACTCCTGAAGCTGTTTGGGAATGGGTAGAAGAGATGAAATTTTGAGACTAAATTCAATAATGTCACTAGATCGTCCTCAACTGTACATGTCTACTATGACTTGATTAAGAGGCAGGATAGGAGGGTGGAGTGAAAAGAGGCGTCGCTCAAGGTTGGGACAGTAATATCCAAGGAGGAGCACAATCCTGAACGTTCCTCCACTCAGATTCTAAAGACAGCAACTCGACCTTTATGGTTGGAGTGCCTGCCAAGCAAAAAAAAGTAGGGGAGCTGTGGGCGGAGAATCAGAGGGCGGGAATAACCTGAGGATTGGATCAGTGGGCGGAGTTAGAGGTGTGGCCAGGATGCGCAAAACATCCCAATCTTTAGTATTTGTGTGGCATTTCACTGACCAGTTACAGCTTATTATGTTATGTAATTTAACCAATGGATACACATGATTATTTAACGATTAATATGAGCTATTGACATTACAAACATATTCCACTTTGTGAATTTATTTTAATCACAGAATGTCCCAAAAATGCTTACAAATGGAAGCATAAGCCATTTGTTTCCGAGCCATGGAGTTTCTGACGTCAGCAATATACACAGAGACAATCAATTTTACGTGTGTAAATGACTGTATAGGAAATGTTACATAAGACAAAGGACTACAAGGTGTAGTAGTCACATGATAACCATACTAGTAGACAGTATAGTTTAATAGTGATTGGCCTGGAGAAACACAAACTCAGAATTTAAAACTTAATACCATGATTGGGGGTTCTCTTTAAAAATCATTATTGATTTGTATCAAAAATAACACTTTTTGCAACATTAGGATAACCAAAGGCTTAGGGAAAAAACCATAACGCTCTAGTTTATACCTTGCAGTTTGTATGCAGCTCTTAGATGAAAGTTAATAGCTCACTGTTCTTTGTTAGGATTTTAACTTATAAACTGCAAGTAGCAAAAGGATCTCACTGACAAAAGCAGTAACCCACTGACCTATTTACAATATGTGCACGTTGTGATGGGCCTGGTACATTTTCTTTCCAGCAGGCACATTAACCCTCTGCGCTATCTTTAGATGAGTCAAAACTTCCACTAGACAAATCTCCGCTCTCGCTCTAGGAAGAAGTTTATTCATCAGAGTTATCATGACATTTATATTATTGCCGAAAATAGCTGGCGGCCAGGAAGGAGGTAGCAAGTGCTTTTAAAACCATGATATGCGATGCCCCCACTCAAAGTCAGCGCCCGTTGCGGTCACACCAGTCGCACCGCCCTAGAGCCAGCTCTTCTCAGGGGTCCTGTGACCTCAGTGACAGAGTCACTGTTGCTCTAGGGTCTGCTACTTCGTAGGCCTGCCCGCAAGACTGGAGGTGAACTTCAGTATGGATTGTGGTGGGCAAGCCTTCAAGGTGAACCCACACTTGCCACTGCTAGGGTCCACCTGCTGGTGCTAACACACCAGGGCTTTTCTGGTGCCTTCTAAGGTCTGGCATGGGAATGTGCTCCCTCAGGAGAGTGGTCTGGGGGACTGTTCATGAAGGCTGAACCTGGTTCCCCAGTTCTAAATTTAGCAGCTCTGCCCCCAGTGCTACATCTGCTCCCTCACTGAACACCATACTGCCCCACTGAGAGAAACTCATACTGCCTTCAGCTACAATCCAATTTGACCTGCTACAAATAACTGGATGCGACTCAATTCAAATTACACACTAGGCAAGAGCAATATGCTGCCTAAAAGAAAAGGTAACAACATCCTGGAAAAAGCCAACACTCACAAGGAATGAAAGATTTAATAAAGCATGTAAAATGTAAGTAGGAACATGGTGAACAACGCTTTTACAGTCATTATTCAGAAATCAACAAGTATTTTTACCTGAAAAGTTAAGGACATAACTATAGGGCCCAGAAAGGACCCATTTCAATGTCCACTGCTTATATGCTTACAAAACGTAAGCAGTATGGTTTCAAAAGACCACATTTGTGAACACAAAGCCGCCGTACACATTTCGTTTTCCAATCCACCCATCAACCAGGTATTGCCAGGCAGGGCCGGTCCTAGGATTTTCGGGGCCCTGGGCAAAGGGAATGTGGGAGGCCCCTGAAATCTACATGACACCTTCTGATCTCGGGGAAGCTGCTTTGTGCAGACTCCACTTGAGCCGCAGCTCCTCTTCTCAGCCACTCCAAGCAAATCTCTTGTACAGCCCATTTCGAACTGAAGGTGTGAGAATTGCTTGGGGACTGAGTTAAACCTGTGTGGGCTAAAGTGCTGACAATGGGCACCCTGCCGAGTCTCTGAACTGGCTGCCTGAGAGGTGTACCCTCCCCTAGGCCTTCCCACACCATCCCTTAGAGGCCCCAGGAGGGGGGCCCCCTCCCATGAGCCCGTTTGTGAAGCATTTCTTTCACTCTGATCAGCAGACATGCACGAGGACTAGTGAGGTGTTAATTGCCATTGTGGGGGGCCCCATCCTGGCAGGCAGAGTGTGAGGCCCTGGGCAGCTGCCCACACTGCCTATGCCTAGCACCGGCCCTGCCTCCAGGTAGGAGGTACTGGAGGAAAACAATGCTGTTCAAAGAAAGACAAGAAAACAAAAGTAGCGCTTTACTGGCAAACTCTGTAAAGTGGTGCTAATGTGTTGGGGTTTGAAAAAAATGATCTGGCCACTTTAAGAACACTCCATCTTGCTTTATTTAATTATTTTTCAGAGTTTGAACATTTTATTTCCGAGGCTGCACTTTGGAATAGAATAAATGTCAAAACGGCATTTCCAGCAAAAGTGTTTTTCTTTTTTGCATCCATTTCACAGGGGTACAAATGGACGACAGGAAGAGACGGTGAGAACCATTTCTTGATTCATGATTTTCGGAAAAGTGAGAAGGAGTTAAACAGAATGAGAGGGAATAGGAGTAAGAAAGAGGGGGCAGCTGCCAGCGGCAGAGCAGAAGCGGACACCTTCCTTGTCTTGTCTGGGCAGAAAGTAAGAGACAGAGACCTTTTCCTTCTCTGCTCCCCGCCCGTCCACGAACAGAATATTTCTGACGTCCAGGGACGCATGTTCATAATAAAATAGTAGGGGAACAGAATCTACAGAATTAAAGAAGTAGGGGCACACCGTGCCCTGCCGTTCCCGCCCACTTCGACCACTGCTTTGTACCCCCATCTCACCAGGGTTTGATACCCCTACACATGGGTTGGGAGAACCAACTGCTGAGGGGTCACTCCTTGAGAGACCCATAACTTGTCTACACTAATTTTAGTGGCGGCTGAAGGCAATGATTTAATTGTGGGCTTTCTTATTATTAGCCTCTGGGTAGCTTTGTCCAGTGCTCTCCCAGTGCTACCCCTGTGAGACGCTCTCCTTATCTTTTGCACTAGCTCTAGAACAAGCAGCCTATCTATTGTCCTGAAATCAGTGCCACGAGTGAGCATGGTTCCTCACAATTGTTAATTTCTATGGACTTTGTTCCTGTATCAGTATCGAGTTATTTACATGTTGTTATTGTTGGAACTGGCCTTTCTGGTTGGCTGAAGAGATGCCCACGGCCAGGCAGAACCTACTACTCCCGTCAAGAGTGGGTGATTACACTCACTGTATAACCTGTGCTCCCCCCTTGGGTAGCTTGGCACTGAACAGTCAGGCTTTCCTTAGAAGCAATGTGTAAAGCAAAGGCAAAGCAGTCACTCGCTATAAATACACTGATCGTCACAAAAGAGACTTCACACAGGATGTATGTAAATAACGGTTATATTCAACACACATATTCAATCATTTTAAGATGAACATCATAAACTTTTAGGCATAAAACATATTTGGAGATGTCACTAGAAGTACAAGGCCCACTCGTATCATTTTGATATCAATAGTATACACACTCTGGACAATTCCTAATCTAACCCCCCTCAATCGAGAGAGCACTCTTATGCGGTGTGACACACTATCACCCCCAGGCCCACCCTAGCAATCCTTTTACAGTTCTACATGGTTAGAGGGTACACCCCAAGCCACAACGATATCAAAGATATATACGTACTTGAAACTATAACACTCTTTAGCAGCACAGCGGGCCGAACCACGAGGGCAAACCCAATGTTAAATGTATTGCGCTTTTAGCATGAAATCAACGTATACAACAGCACTGCCAGCCAGAGTCGTGAGTCACAGGCAGTCCACAGACTAACACTCCTACTCACTCTGGACCACTACACGGTGAGAAAGGTATCAGCCAGTTCATATGGAACGCTCTTGCACACATTTGCACTTGTTACCCTAATACAGTGTCACTGGTACCCAGCAGGTCAATGGATAACACCCTGCAAACTCCCTCACCCTGGCCTCCCTCCACCCTCTAGTTTACCTCGATTGTCCTATACCCTCGCCCCTCATCGGATGGAGGATAGCCATGCCCGCAACACGACCAAAATCTCACTAAGTCTGGGGTCTTGGGAAACTGGTGGGGATATGTAGCAACTTCTAATTAGAAGGTAGCTGTAAACAAGGGGAGTTTAGCAGCCACTCGGGAAGTTTACCCACAGGTCTCAAAACACAATGGATTCACTCAGTCTCTTGACCCGCTTATGAACTGTCTTGGAAGTGAAATTTCATCTCCCTCATTACTACCTGGCACCTAGATAACTTCAGAAGGGGTCAGGTGTGGAGAGGGTAGTTGTCTGGAACAATGAGGGTCAAAAGGGAACAACGATGAATGGGGAGTAACGCAGAGGAGCCTCCCAACAGGAGGAGTTACACAGTCTGGTACATGGTAATCAGGGTCATGCCAAGGCTGTCCGGGCACAGTGTCTGGTGAGTGCTGGTATGAGTCGCACCAGAGACTTCAGGTCTCAAACATAACGAGTTGTAAATTTCATACCTCCCTGGGAAAGAGGCACAATAACCTGTGCAAGTTGAGATGGTTTGCACCAGCCAATTCCCGCCATAGACAATGAAGAGTTGCAAATTTTGTTCTTCTCTACAAATGAGGCACAACATCTGGTGCATTATGATACAGGTTGTACCAGATGAGTCCGGTCACACTCACACAGGTGCAAGTTCAGCAAGACCTCATGAGGTAGAATGAGGCACTACTACGGGTATCTCCCACCTCCGAGGGTCACACCCTGTGAATCAGACACTTCTTGCAATGAGCATGCAGTGGGAGTGTCGCACGAGAGAGATGTAGCATGTTCGAGTAAATGGGCCTCACAGGATAGCGCAACTGATGAATCCACTCACCAACAACTAGACGCTTATGAGTGTCAGGGTCCCTGCAGTACCGGAACCACATGCCTTAGATTCGGGCAAGATTTCTGGGGCTCAGCACTAGACAATCCGGTCTCCAGACACAAGTCTTAGTTCCACGCTCATATCGTGCTACCAGTTGGGAGTCAGTAGCCGATGTGGGCACTTGCGAGGGCACCAATCTTCAAATGTCACAGGTAGATGGGGTAGGTCATTTGCAGGAGATCTTTGATGTCCCTGAGATCTCTTGGATAATAGGAAGGCCGCAGATGGGCCCTTGGAGAGCACACTTCAAGGTGCCACACTTCAGCAGGTCTTCAGGCCAGGTCAACCTTTATTCAGAAAGGGCATGCAGTCCCCTTCATGGGCAGTTATCCTCCATGTGCACAGCAGAGTCCTCTGGAAATGTGCACCACGAAGTCCGGGTACTCCAGTGCCGCATCCCTGCAAGCATATCTCACCCTTTGCTGAAGGATGGCACCAGGAGTTATACTGTTGTGTGTCTTTGAATTTCTGGGTGGTTCAAGGGGTTTCTCTTTGAACCACAGATGTCTCCCCTAAATTGTAGGCCTGTCTGCCATTGGGCCATGGAATACAGGTCTTAATCTTTAGTGTGGCCATGATCTGGCCTAGAGGCTTAACGTCAAAACCTCTCTCCAATCTATCCCATTCAGCCCTCAAATGGCAGAGGTCTGCTGTTCTCGTGGGATGCCCATGGTCTATGGCTGTCACTTGGAGAATCCACAGATGTTCTACCTCGACTTTTAGTTTCCATTGAAGTCAGGCAATACCGCACACAAGACTCTTAGAGCATAAAAATGTCAATTTTCTATAAGTGGCATTTCTAAGCGAGTTATGGAAAAAAAACCTTTACTATTGGAAAGGGTTTGGTATGGCAAACCCATTGATAGGAAACATCATGAGGCTGCTCCACTGCAATCCAATATTGCAGCCCAAAGTGATATCAACCACTTCACTGTGTTAACCTATGGGAGGAGCAAGCCTCATAGGTAGTGAGAATACACACAGGTATTGCTCACTACCTGACCGCACGTGCGCTAGATATTCAGTGGAATCTTTAATGTAAAGTTTTTGTTTCTTTGAGTTGATTATTTTTTTTTCTTTCTTTTGGAAACAATTTAAGAAAGCTTGATTGCAATTTTCTTTCACAATCAAATCAATATTATTTTGATGCATTGTCACTGGGCTCCTAACAGGAGTGGGGGCCATAGAACGGTGCCTCCATAACGCACTCAAGTTCATGAATTCTTTTTTGACCAACTGCATTCAAACAGTCTTCTTAGGTGATTTCACCTCACTAGCTTTCTCTGTACCCTGTGGAGTCCCTCAGGGCTCATACTTGAGCCCCACCTTGTTCAATCTTTATGTGACCCCACTTGCAGCCTTAATTAAATCATCTGTTTTTTCCCTTGTTTCATATGCGGATGACATGCAGATCGTTGTCTCCGTCACCAACAATCCGGGATCCACAGCTGCCCAGTTCCATTACTGTATGCTCCAAATCGGCAACTGGATGAGCAGCAATTGCTTGAAATTGAACTCCTCAAAAACGGAGGTCCTAGTGTTTGGTAACAACCCTTCTTTTTGGTCAAACACGTGGTGGCCCCAGTAACTGGGGAATCTGCCTACCCATAGGGAAAAAGCAAAAACCTGGGGTTGAATATTGATACTAAGCTATCTTTTGAAGGACAAATAAATCATATCACTTCTTCGTATTTCCTGATTTTGAAAACCTTAAGAAAAGTATTACCTTTTATTCCACCTAGCCTGCAAAAAAGGGTTGTCATGACCCTGATTTCATCCAAAGTAGATTATGGCAATGCACTCTTTATTAACATTCAAAAACGTTTTCTACATAAGCTACAAACACTACAGAACGCCGCAGCTAGGCTATTGTTGGGCATTCCAAAACATACATCTGCTTCTCAAGCACTCATTCAACTACACTGTCTCCCCATTGACAAATGTATACAGTTTAAGGCACTCTGCATTGCCTTCAGGGCACAACAATTGGCCCAGACTACTTTATACAGCATTTTCATCGATATATCCCAACGCGCTTGCTGCGATCATCCACAAGTGGAAACCTGGTAATACCCAGATTTAAGAAAGCTAACTGGGGTGGGAAAGGCTTCATTTTATGCACATCAAGATTATGGAATTCTTTTCTGCCACAACTAAAATTCAAGACAGACTTAGTAGAGTTTAGGAAAGATCTAAAAACGTGGCTTCTTTTATAAAAATTCTGCCATCTTTTGGATCTTCTCAGTCCTGTCAGATTCTGCTTGGCACCTAGATACCCCCGAGTGATTGTCGCGCTCTATAATTTAATTTTCATTTCATTTCATTACTTTGCCTATTTGGTCATTCGGAACAAAAGTTGTATTTTTAATTCATGTATTATGGCACGCCTACATCCCTACTACAAACATCACTCAGCGTGGCGAAGACAGAGGTGGCCACAAGAGTTAGACAGCACTAAAAGTGATGGTTGAAATGGTGAATTAATCATAGAGGACGTTGTATCCCTCACTGCATAGCATTTCCAGCTTCCATAATTCTACCGGGCCTGCGCCATTACAGACAAGGACCAACTTTATTTAAATCAACGTTGGTCCCGTCCTAAAAGGGTTAGTGCAGTCAACACTGCTAGACCAAAGCCCATCTGAGGGGACACACAAGTAGTCCTTGCGTGCCACAGTGAGCAGGCAGAGGACCCGCGAGTGGGCGTCACTTGGTGAGACTCGATTAGACACCCACCACCAGTGCTGCCTGCTCTGAGGGTACCTTCAAGTGGTTCCAACAATGTGGGCCCTGTGTGGCACAGACACCACTCCTGGTGTGGTGTTAATACACTTGAATGCAGAAGCCAGAGAACAATGTCCACAGCAGCCTAACAAGACACCCCCACGCATGCACATATTGAACACACATGCAAATGCATGAAGTAAAAACAGATTTGCAGCAGCGCATACAGGCTGACATACACATGTCACATACAGAAACGCCAATACTGTAACATGCAGAACCACAAGGTGCACACACCTCTACGGCAATGCACACGGATAAACAGAGGTAAGAACGCACGAAAGCACACATACTCACAGTAATGTGATGCATGCATTCACACACCACCACTTACACACAGGGCAACACCTTCACATACAAGCACCAACATTCACACAGATTAATACCAGTGCTTTAAATGGGCCGGTACTCGGCTGTACTGAGTACCGGCACTTCTCAGATTTATCACTCTGAGTACCGGCACTTCTCTACTGCCGAGGAGAGTACTCGTACTCATGAAAAGGTAGACTCATTGGAGTGGAACGTGTCTCTGGCAGCCAAGGTGCCGCTTCTGTAGCCCTGATCTGAGCCCCTGCTGAGCTATTCAGCAGGGCTTATTTAAATAATGTCCAGGTGCTCACCATCACGCTGTGTTTGACAGAGCATGGTCAATTCAGGCCCTGTGCTGTCCATGACATTCACACTATCCTGTGCATTTGTGCAAACACAGGAATCATGGCAGTCAACTGGCAGTGGCAATCAGGCTACGGCCAAGCCGGCCCTGGTGGCAATTAAAAAAGCCATGGTAGGTGAAGAGTATAACATGGCTTTTATCATACCCGAGTCTTTTGAGAGTCTGCTTATGTTTGTGTGTTTGCATGCATTTGTATGCCTGTTTTTTGTAAGAAAAAAGTGAGAGAAAGAGCGAGAGAATCAAAACACTCTCAGAAGGTATTTTAAAGAAAATGGGTGGCACTTTGTGTGTACATGTCTGCTCGGCAACACAGATTCATAAATAACGTAGTAGGGAGGGTTGGTGGGTGGGTGAGTGAGTGGATGGATGAGTGAGCAAGGGTGGATGCATAGATGGATGGATGGATGAATAGATGGATGGATGAGTGAAAGCACGGATGGATGAATGAAAGAGGGTGGATGATTGGATAAAAGGGCGGATGATGGGTGGATAAATGAAAGATTGGATGGATGAATGAAAGGGAGGGAGGGTGGATGAAAGGGGGGATGGTTGTTGAGTGAAAGGAGGGATTGAGTGAAAGGGTGGATGAAATGAAAGGGTGAAAGGAATAAAGGAGTGAAAGGGTTGATGGATAGATGAGCAAAAGGATTGATGGATGAGCGAAAGTGTGGATAAAGAGATGGATGAGTGAAAGGATGAATGGATAGGTTTGGAGATGGAGGGATAAGTTTGGATATGAAGGGTGGACAGACGGAATTGTGAAAAACTGAATGATGGACAAAAGACTGAATAGACAACAGAATGAAAAGGTTAAATATAGGACATCAGCAGGTAAATGGTAGGAGGAAAGGATAGATCAATGGAAGAGACAAGAGATATCTTCTGGGGAGGGTCATGATGATTTGCTTCATTTGCTTCGTCCCATAAGAGCTTTGGTTCGAAGTGGGGCTAGTTTCAGTTTCTTCCTACTGATGTGCTTAAAAATATACAGTATTGTATCAACAACAATTAACAGTATGGCATTAAGAAGGTGCAACCATTGCAAAAAAAGGAAATGTTAACATATTATCGCATTTCTCTTTCATATTGTGTAATGAGTTAACCTGCTTTGTTTATATAAACACATTTCTGATGTGTTTTGGTATGTGCTGCAACTAATATAGAAGTCGTTTAGTATCCTCATGTCTTGCCCTTTACCCCGCCCCTAGCTCCGCCGCCTCACTACACCTCTAGCTCATTTTAATGAGTACCTGCACTTATTTTTTCCCATTTAAAGCACTGATTAATACACAGAGGTACCTCCAAGCAACACACGCAAACAGTAAGTGAACGTGCTCCTGCACATGCATACACATCCATGCAGTAAAAAGCAGAGAGGCATGCACGCACATACTAGCATGCAAACACACTTCAATACTCTCATTACTTTGGTGTGAGACAGACTCCTCCTCCGATTCACAATGCTGCTTTAGATAGATATCCTTCAAGGTACAAGTTGGTAATTTTCAACATGATCTTTTATTTATGGATTAGAATGGATAAGTTGATCAGTCCATTACTTTTGATGACAACAAGTGCATAAAGAGATCCTGAACAGCCGACACGTGTTTCGCCCCTCACTGTCAATCAGACCAGGGCTTTTTCAAGGCCTAAAGGAAGGATCAAACCAAGGATATCTATTATGTTTTTAGAAGAAGAGGAAGGAAAAAAGGAAGAAGAGAGCAAGAAAGGAAGAAACAGGAAGAAGGCCCAATATCAAAGTCTTTGTTGAGTGAAATAGATTTATGTGGTGATTAAGTGTTGCATGCACTTGCATCATCATATCCTTATGGAACGGTATGATGGAAAACTGTTTTGGGCATAGTTATTAGGATACTGAAATTGAGAAAAAAAATGTAGTGCCTTTTTTCTTTTTTACTTTTTTAATTACTTTAATAGTGCTGGCTTTAAGTCCTTAGTCATTAGAAACATTTTAACTAGTCGTTTTGATCATAATGTTCTTTTAGATGTTAATTATAGAAAGATCCCCCTTGGATGTGACACTAGTAGCAAGAGGTGAGACTGGTGCCATATAACCCATTGAGAAGCAACAATTTAACATATACCTTAAACATTCATGAGTTCATAATGTTCAGGTCACATTAGTTGATATTCATAGAATTCTGCAATGGTAATCTATAACATAGGAATTCATGATTTCGTTTAAATACATCAGGTGTGACACAGCATATCTAAGTTGTGCAGAGATATTGTTAATCATCAGTTATTCTGTGAAACAAAACATGTTACTATATATTAACCTCGATAGATAGGTCATTACAGTATTCAGACTGGTGGGAAGAGAGAGACTATTCAGTACAGTTTGCAATTTTTTGTCCGCTCCACTACTCCACTAGCCGATTTGGGCTAGGCACATGTGCATTTGTAAAGCACACAGGCTTCTTAGCGCTAATGACAGATGTTTATTGTCAGCCAACTGAATGTTACTCATTCTATCTTAGGATAACAAAAGCTTGAATGAACCTGCAGGGACTCGAACCTGTTGGAATTTAAACAAGGGTACTCCCAATTTTAATTGTAGGTCTAGAGGGGGGAGTGAAAATACAAAAACTGAAAAACTGGAACCTCTAAACTGACCTATTTATTTTTCAAAGCATAGTCGTTGGTTTCTTTCTCCGTTTTGCCTCTGTATATAAGGGTCTCAGGTGTATATGGCCTACGTACGTTTCGGTGAGCTTGTTTAATCACCTTCATCAAGGCCAAATAAGACAAAAACTAATACACACATGTATTTAAAATCAGGGGGTCCTTTACATCTGAAAATAAGAATATAATATGTTGCATGTTAATGTGACAATGTCTGTTGCATCCTATTTACAAACAACTTTATTTACATTTTCATTTATATACAGAGGCAAAAAGGAGAAAGAAACCAACGACTAAATAACTCACAAACTGGATATAAGCAAGTGAATGAGAAATAGATCATTTGGGTTCTCAGATGTATTGTTGTTCTTTGTTTTGTCTCCATTATATTTTGTCACCAGTGTGAGTATGCATGATTTTGAGTGAATGATGTGGAATGATTGATGGATAGACTGACAGCACTTTACAGTTTCTTTGTGGGGTTCATATCAAATTTATTATTGTAAACAATGAATTTCGTGCACTGAATTATTGATGTGTTTTTGTTTTTAAAAAATATGAAAAATGTCACAAAAAAAATGTTTCTCTACTTCAAATTATGAAAATGAAAATAAATGGAATTCTAAAGAATAACATGCTATTTTGAACATTTTTATTCATGTTGCACCCTATGTGAAATGATTAGATTCATTCTATGCTTTGAAAAATAAATAGGTCAGTTTCGGGACTCGAACCGGTTACCATGACATCAGGCACTGATGCCTACAGAGGAGGCACTAGTCCAAAGAACCACCAAACTGGCCAGGCGCAGTCTAAGCACACCTATGCAATAACACTATTGGGCATCGCAGGCGGGCGCCCCCGGGTACTATGCCCCAGCCCAGCTCTCCTCAGGGGCCTGCTCCGGCACAGCTCAGCGTATTCATACAAAAGCAGGTCTTGCCTTCATTTGTGATATATTCACAATGAGGCAGGGGACTTCAACCACAACTAGGTGGCGTCATACACTGAAGCTACCTCGAAATGGGTCCCACCTCATTTATTTTCTTATTATTTGGATGGTAACGCAGAGAGAGGGGCCCCGTGTGACATTAAGTCATTGGGCCCCACAACAGCTTCTTGCAGGCCTGCTACACGGATTAAGACAAACAGGTGTACACTTTACTCTAGCCTAGACAAGGCTATAGATTAACGCCGGGGTGTCTGTACGCACATGCGCGTGCACACACACCATGTTTGTGTCGGCCCAGCACTTTTTATCTTGACAGCTGCGGCTCACCCTGTGTGTGATGCATTGGGGCCGGCTCTGCCTGGGGAGATGTTGGCAACTTGACGACACTTCGAGCATTCATCACCGCACACATGAAAAAGAGCCCCAGAGAAGGGGGTGGAGAGGAGCCAGGCTGATGTTCAGACCCAGACATGGTCTAACGAGGATGGATCGACGAGCAAAGAAAGTCATTCAAAGAGATGTACAAGACAGTGAACAGAACACATTCCTTTAAGTCCAATACCAGCAGCGGTCATCCTTCCATCAGGAGGAGACTACCTCGAGGGGTTCAAAGGCATCCTGAAGACATGTGCGTCCAACCTGAGGGCCGCGAACTCGAATTCAAGGGGGTCATCGAAACACCATCTTCAAGAGAGCCATTGACCATGTAAATGATTCCCATTGAATTTCAGTTGTATGTAAATGTATCCTTGTACTCTGATATGGATCAGAAGTTTTAGATCAATGTGCGTTAGCGTTGTTTTAGATGTAGCATGGCCAACTCAACCTTCTGAAGACCGTTGAGTCAGGTATCGGTAATTAGGGGTGCGCGAAATTGTAAATATTTACAGGCAATAACAGATGTAATTCTCAGAAGATATAGCCATATCAGGCTGCAAACGTCATGGATCGTAAACGCCTACCCAACGTGTAAATGCCGAACCATATATAATGTATGCAATTGTATCCCCAACGGCGTTATAACCTGACCAGTCTTGCCTACCCAACGTGTAAACGCCTAACCATATATAGTGTACACCAATTGTAACCCCATCGGCGTTATAACATGACCAGTATTGCCTCCTTCCTTTCTGTACTTACGATGCTAAAAAACTTTTTCTAATAAAATCGTTTGAAATAAAAAAAAAAAAAAAAGTTGTATTTTTTAGTTATGTATTATGACACCCCTTAAAGTCCTCAAAACCAAAATCAGGAATATAACAAGAAACAGGGAGAGAGAGAGAGATTGGAGGTGTATGCACTAGATGTTCAACTGTGAAATGCAGATTCATTCATATCTTTGATCGTTTTCCAGAAATTCACTGCTAGAACCATTAGAATATGCAAGTGTAGAGATTATATTTGTCAATATAAAAAATAGTGCATTAAAACAGGTAGACGTATAATTTCTTGTACACCTATTTCTAATATCGTGGGTATTTACATATGGCAAACAGACTCTGCCCCCCATTTGACATCATGGTGGGAAGGTTGAAACTCAGCCAACACGTGTTTCGGCCCCTAACATGCATGCTAGCCTGGGTTTTTTTTAAGGCTAGTGTACTGTTTTGTTGTGGTCAAAATTCTTGTATGGTGGGCTAGTGCGTGAGGTGGTATGAAGTTTTAAATTCATTTTTTTGAAGTCTTCACATTTGGACCTGATGATTGTGGCATTGTACTGCGACGTTATGTAAGGGATTGACCTTCTGTGAAGGACGATCTCAGATGGTTGTAATCTGGACACCAAAAGAGGTCAGCTTTGTAGAGACTGAAACTAGGTGCTCGAATCGAGGCTAGACGCTGTCTACCCACTATTTTCAGAGGTTAAATGCCTTCTGCTCTATTACAAAAATGGCCACTTTCAGCGGAGTGCCACATCCCTCCTACTTCTCCCAGATTATACAAGGTGTGGGAGCCACATGTCCTTCATACCTCACTGTGCTATATTAGAAGGATTACAATTTATGAACTGCAAGTAACAAAAGGATATCTACCTTAAAAGCAGTAACCCAATTACCCATTTGCATAAAATAAAAATATGTCATCTGCATGTTAAATAATGTGCTTTACAGGAGACATATGAACCCTCTAGGATACTATTATTCAAAACCAAGACGAGGTAAAAAACAGATCTCTCCAGCAAATACATTATCCTCCAGAGTTATCTTACCATTATTATTATTCCCTGAGATTTCGCCAGCACAAAAAAGATCTCTGCAACAGGAGCCTTAACCCCATAGGATATTTTAAAATACAGACATTCCAACCAATTAAGCAGAATTAATTTTCAGCCATATTTATCCTTGTTGCCAATTTGTTAGTGGCAGGGTTTTAAAAAACACTTAATGTATACGTTGAGGCACAGGTTTTGCGTCTGGGTTGTGTCAATATTTTGCCACAACCCCAATGCAAAATCTAATATGTTAACTGTTGTAATGGGCTCAAATGTACTCATGCTAGACCTGCTAAACCTAGGTGAGGTCTCTGATGTCACTTCCTGTGAGGTCATGGGTTGTGATGCCACTTCCTGTGATGCCACATGCAATGTCACATGCCATGATGTCACTTCCTGCGATGTCAAGCGCAGTGATGTCACACCCATTCTGCCTAACTTGGTGAGTCCCCCCACATCTATTTTTAGGTCTCGCTGAACCAACATGCATGCGTTGTTTTGCGAAAGTATAGTAGGGCTTTCAAAAATGCTCCCAAAGTCTGCAGATTGGGCACAGTGCATGTACGCCGGGCACGGGCACCATTTGTCTGCCTGCAGCTTTGGGAGCAATTTTGCGGCCGCTTTGATGTTCTCAGTGAGCCGCGCGGCCACTGAGAACATCAAAGCGACCGCGAAATGCTCACCATTTGTCACCCCCTCCATTCCTGCTGGCATTCCCCCCTCCCTTCTCACTCAGTTAGTTTTACCTTCAGCACCCCCACCACAGCAACATCTTTGCTTTCGGCGTGCTGCGATGTATTTGGTTTCGTTTTAGGTCTAGCTTCCCCACATTTGGAAACAGGAAACAAAGCTACAACACTAACACTTTTTTGGGAGACTATCAAGAAAGAAAACTTTCACGAGAAAGTCTCCAACATCATCGGGAAAATGCACAATCACATCCGCTGCCTTTACACCATAACTCCTAGGCACACATGGGGGCAACACCATGGCATAAATAGGTAACATGCACATGCGTTGAATGAGAGGTGTAAAATATAAACGTTTATTGCATGAACGGGATCATGCTCATACTGCGCTATAAAGCGACTTTTAAAACTCTGTTACGAGTGACAACTATCAAACACAATATTAAATCAGTAGTGAGCATTTTAAATGTACACCCACATTTTGAAAAATAACGCGCCAGGTTATCCAGAATAAAGGGTTATAATGTGACGTTTGAAAACTGGTCTTCATGCTGCACTCAGTAACATGCAGTGTACCCACCAAGCTGTCCTAATCACACAGTCTGAGTTGCAAAAGCAGAGGAGGAGCAACAAAACTATGTAACGCCTACCCGCATAATTACCCACCCATAAAACTGTATTCATTCTCAACGACTCCAACAGAACATTATAGACTGGAGCCATCATTGTCTGTCCGCCAATGCCCCCTTGTGGACAGTGCCGGAAAGTTCATTAGCACGCTGTACACCTGACCATTGTGTTCCATCCACCTTGATAAAGCGCTGTACACACGCAGTTGGCGCCGTACATTTAAAAATGGCATTGAAACAATACTATACAGGTAACACCCCACGGTTCTCTCCTCCCACAAACTGGTGAAGGGTACCGAACAGTGCAACAGGCGCTTCATGACTCTGGAAAGGCGTGGATCGAGCGATTATCCCTCAGCCCCCGTCCATCCTTGCATAATAAGGTTGTTAGATCTCTGCGGGCCAGTCAGTGATTGCCCCAGGTCCCCGACCCCCCCCCCACCGGTTTCGCTCTTACAAATAATTGGTGCACTGTAGTTTGATCAAAGAAAGGAATATAAACCTTTAACTCAAGAAAGAACTGATTTGGTAAATGAATACCGTGGAGTTGAAACATGGCGCCATGCTGGTAAAACTGGATTGCAGTACTTTGGAAACTTATTTTGTTTGGTGATTTTACACTAAAATACAGTTTGCAGACTCACAGTGTGCTCCTGGACCCAGCCCAGCCACCTTTCAACAACTTCCCTGCATTTATCTAACGGCATGATTATTGCCGTGCAACAAAAGCTTAGCGTTTCACATCAGTCAAGGTTTTGGTTTTCATTTTAGCTACAGTCCTTTATTTTTCTCTAAGCGTATTTCTATAGCTCCGTGCCTGTGCTTTTATTTTAACAAGCAGGTTTTGGTAAATTGTTCTTACTTGTTATTTTTTGTCTTTTCATTCCCTTTGACGATTTCTCTCCAGCTCCCTCGTGCTCCATTTTTATTCCTCTTTCCTTCTTTCTGCCTTGCTGTCCCCTCCCTTCTTCTCCCACTAATACCTCATATTTCTCTATTTTCTCTCCTCCTCTCAACATTCTGCCTTCCACTCACTTCTGTAGTTCTCTGTCTCTCTTACTAACGTCCCTTTAGACCCGTTTACATGCTCCCCTCTCTCCTTCGTTCGCCGTGTCATTGCATTTTCTTCTTTATCCCTTCGTCTCATTCTGTCACTTCTCTGCTCTTCTATTCCTCCTCCTCTTCTCGCCCTAGATATTTGTTCTGTGCCCCTGCTTCTCACGTCCCTTCTCTCCCACACTTTCGGTTCAGTTTAATAATGCTTTATTGTCGCCGCTGATGGGGTTTCAAGTGTAACCAAAACTTTACTGCTCACGGTCTAATTTACACAGGCCCACTTTTGCTGTGCTTTCTATGCTTCTCTGTCTGCCCCTTACAATCTCCAGCCAGTACTTTCTGACCTACCACTTAGTCATTAATCTGTGTTAAGATTTTTTCTCACTGTTGACAGCTATTCTTTTAGGGTGTTGATCTTGATAACAGCCTGTTCTGGCCATAGTGTTATTCAGACTACTGACATGCACGTCATACACAGATGTTATACTCAGGGCCATGTTTACACCGTCTCCCTCCCGCCTTTCTTCTCCCTCCCCTTTATTCCCCTCCTCCTATCTCTCTCCTCTTTCATGCTCTGTCCCCATTTTTATTTTTGTCTTTTCATTCCCTTTGATGATTTCTCTCCAGCCCCCTCGTGCTCCATTTGTATTCCTCTTTCCTTCTTTCTGCCTTGCTGTCCCCTCCCTTCTTCTCCCACTAGCACCTCATATTTCTCTATTTTCTCTCCTCCTCTCAACCCCCACACACACACCCCACACACACACAACCCCCCACACACACAATCCCACACACAACCCCCTATCTATCTATCTATCTATCTATCTATCTATCTATCTATCTATCTATCTATCTGTCGCCCTCACTCTATCTAGCTATCGCCCTCACTCTATCTATCACCCCTCACTCTATCAATCTATCGCCCTCACTCTTTCTATCGCCCTCACTCTACCTATCTATCGCCCTCTCTCTGTCTATCGCCCTCACTCTATCTATCTATCTATCTATCTATCTATCTATCTATCTATCTATCTATCTATCTATCTATCTATCTATCTATCTATCTATCTATCTATCTATCTATCTATCTATCTATCACCCTCACTCTATCTATCTATCGCCCTCTATCTATCTATCGCCCTCACTCTATCTATCTATCAATTTATCGCCCTCACTCTATCTATCTATCGCCCTCACTCTATCTATATGTCTATCTATCTATCACCCTCACTCTATCTGTCTGTCTGTCGCACTCACTCTATCTTTCGCCATCACTCTATCTATCTATCTATCTATCTATCTATCTATCGATCGCCATCAGTGGCGTAACGAACCTTGAGGGGGCCCCCTGCAGGGTACGTGAAAGGGCCCCCCCGGGCTCAATCTAGAGCCCCCCAGCACAAGTG
The DNA here is from genome assembly GCF_964261635.1 of Lissotriton helveticus. Classification (NCBI taxonomy): domain Eukaryota; kingdom Metazoa; phylum Chordata; class Amphibia; order Caudata; family Salamandridae; genus Lissotriton; species Lissotriton helveticus. The sequence continues at coordinate 1,361,405,596 of NC_136057.1, forward strand.
CAGTGCTGACGGGGCCCCCTGGAGGGTGAGGGCCCCCCCGCACTGCGGGGGCTGCAGGGTCTGTGTTACGCCCCTGATCGCCATCACTCTATCTATCTGTCTATCTATCTATCGCCCTCACTCTATCTATCTATCTATCTATCTATCTATCTATCTATCTATCTATCTATCTATCTATCGCCCTCACTCTATCTATGTATCGCCCTCACTCTATCCATCACCCTCCCGCTATCTATCTATCGCCCTCCCTTTATCTATCTATCGCACTCACTCTATCTATCTATCGCATCACCACAGCATCACTCAGCAGCACCACAGCATCACTCAGGGGCACCACAACATCACTATGCGCTACCACAGCATCACTGAACGCCACAGCATCACTCGTCGTCACCACAACATCACTCAGCGCCACCACAGCATCAATCTGTGCAACCATTCAACAACAACTGGCTCAAATATGTTCTCTCAATGTTTCAAGCTTTATTACAAATGTCACAAAAATATGTTAATATTTCACTTCTGTTCTTGGATTTTCGTCACAATAAAATACACTGAACATAATCTTCACAAAAGTTATTTACAAAAGTTTAAGCTATTGCCATTATAAATTACAATAAATTTTATCTAAGTATTAATTATTTAAAAAAATTAAAAGCCATTGTTATTTGTAATATCAATACATCTAAGTCACGTAAATACAACACATATTGCATTACAAATGCTATAGGTGTCACATTTGCAAAATGTATCACTATTGGCATTGTAAATGACAAAGCTATTAATTTCACTATTATCAAAATCAACACATAAATAAAATATTCGTTATTTACAATACCAATAGCTCAAACTTTCCTAATGCGAGACCTATTGCATTTCAAATGCTTGTTAGGACTTGGGCCCTGCTGAAACTGATGTTGGCATTGCATGTAACCATGCATCAAGACAGCCACACATCAGACCTTCACTACGTCGAAGTTGACATTGGTTTCTTTCCCTACAAAGTTGAGCTCCTTTGGTGTCAGAATGCAAAATTCTGAGATCATTCTCATTGGAATTATTGTGTTTTGCAAATTACCATTTAGTCGTCATCTGCACGAAAGCTGTAGAAAAGGTTTCCTTTGCTGAAAAAAAAAGACTTAGATACCCGTTCAATGTGTTGTCCAACGTATAGATTGGGACTGCAGCACACATTCCGTTTTGCAGCTCCTGCAAGACATGTTCTGCTCAAACCAAGTCTCTTATGAGGGAAAATGACACGAATAAGCACAAGAAAAACAGACATTTTGCAAAGCCCAGTAGTTGGGATTTCTGCCTGAAGTTGCCTGCATCATAATAGTTTCACACCATCTTGATGTTAACAACTGTTACAAAGAGAGCAGCAAAGTTGAAAGGTTATAAGGGCAACAGAGTCTTAATTATGTATTATTGTTATTAAGTATGTATTATTATTATTATTATTATTATTATTATTATTATTATTATTATTATTAATATTATTGGACTTTGGCTTGTCCAAAAAGGGGCAGAAGCAATCACACTTGTTTTATAAGTACCACCCAAACTGCTTGTTTGTTTGCAAGATTTCCTTGTTACTACCTTCCCTATTTCATTACCACCGCCATTGAGCAATCTTCGATTCAGATGAGAAAACATCTTGAACAGTTGCTTTCAAAATGGGATCAATAATGAATTAAGTTAACTTAGCCACTGTAGGGTCAATTAGTGTCTCATGCTGTGTTGAAGTGGGTGAGAGTATGGTCCAAGTCCAAGTTTATTTTATTTGCATAGTTACTAAAAACCATTGCAAAATAATATTATACAACAATAAGACCATAGATACTTACAATTAAAATGCAATACAGATTCAGAAGTAGCTCCTCAAGCAAGACTCTTGAAAAGTAGTAAAAACAAGCAATTAAACCACTACTGCATACAGTTAAAATGTAGCACACATGTGCGACGTAGATCCTCAAAGGCAAGAGCCAGCTAAAACCAAGTTGTGTTCGCCGTACAGGTGTATTCGTCATACAGATGTGTAAATGGGTGAGTTTGGTGAAGTCAGTTGACAAACGGCCTGGCAGCCCGCAAGGCTAAGTGCATAACTGAGTGCAGAAAGGGTCACTTGGGAAAGCTATAAATATGATAAGAGGCAGAACCCCTGCCCAGACTACTGACCATGTATAAAAAGTGCCTTGTGATAACTGCAAGGGAAATTAAAGGCACCTTATGCAGTGGTAAGCCAATGTCAGAGACTTTATCCTAGTACAAATTGGCTGACCTGGTCAACTGTTGTGTGCAAGGATGGTGAGATTTGATTGCATGGCGTGGTTTAGTCATGCTAAAAAAGCCAGAGCTAATGTAGGTTGTGCAGGCCACCCCTCGAGGTTCAAGAACGATTCTGAGTTAAGGCGCCTTGGTGACACATTTTGCCAATTTTTCGCTCACCAGAAAAAGGACTTTTACTAGTCGGAAAGTCAGCTGTGGATCCTCAGATGTAAAGCAGGCCAACATGGTCTGTCTCCACGGTGGATCCCTCTTTGGTTGAAGGGAGCTTTTAACAACTGTCTCTTTTCCTCTAACAACTCTTTACAGGTGCATAGCAGGTGTGGCAGGTCTTCAGTGTCTGTGCCACACAAGCCTCCCTCTGCCAGTGGGGAAGGGGTGGAGTGCATGGTAGTAGACCCAGAAAGGTATCTCAGAAGTTTCTCCTTGATGGTTCTGGAGCATCCTATACTGAAGCACTTTTGAAGGGCAGGCGCATCGTAGCTGCTCAAAGACAACCAGGCATGAGCTCTGCCTGAGAACCCTGCCTTGTTTCCCACTAGTGAGAGGCTCTTTATTGATTTCCATACTCATTTTTTGAACACAAGGTGGCTGGTAGAAGCTTCCCATAGCTGGGTCAAACCAGTTTTGAGCAGGGAATCTTGAAGATAAGTTCTGGCAGGCGATAAGTCTCTCTGTTGCAATTCCTGCCATAAGGGATAATTAATTTAAAGTGCCAGGAGCAGCCATCCTGATTTTGGCCCAGCAGATTATAAAAAGCTCCTTGTCTAGCCAGGGTCTGCTTTTGCAGTTCAAACTCCAGTCTGATCCAAGCTGGTGAGGTGTAGTTAGGCAGGCAGACGATGATTCTATATGCTTTCACTAGGGTGCTGTTCAGAATTTTTGCATCCCTACTTCTCTGGAGTTCGCTACCATAAGTAATAGTTGGTCAGGGTTTGGCTTGTACTACTCAGAGGAGGGGGACATCGTTGACCCCTTCAGTTTTGATTTTAAGTTCTTCAGTGTTACTTCCAATGCCAGCCCTTTACTTTTGATGGTCTCCCTATGGTGCTCAAACTGACCTCTGTTATCAACAATCACCTCTAGAAACATATTCTGTTGACTGAATTTGTGTGTTACCTCTGGTACCAGGCCGGTGACTTTTTCCTGTTGTTGCTAATCGTCATGTTGTGTGACTTGTCGAAGTTCAATCCATTTTCGTCAGAGTATTCCTGTCTTGCATTCAGAAGTATGAGCAAATTCACATACATATATTTCTGACCAAAGTTACTGGTATATTGCAGCAGGGGGAAGACCAAATTATACGGCAGGGTTGACTAAATTTTGTGACAAGAATGGGCGAATTATATGTGACGCACTGCAGCACATTCTGAAGGCGTAGTACTTCACTATTTTGTCATTTTTACACATTAATTCTGTCCAGAGGCGCAACTAGAGAAAAATTTCAGGGGGGGGGGGTCTAATTCTTCCAGCAATATGCAGAGTGGAGATGCAGGGGTTCTACGAAGGGGTGAAAACACAACAAAACCTCGTAAACAAGTAAATGGTCTTTTAAAGACCTGTGAAGAACTCGGGTGCGGCTGTGATAAGATGGACGCCAGCCCGGGAAGCTGTCTCACCTGGACTGACACACACAACGGGGAGGAGGCTGAAGCCCTTTGAGCCCAATGGGCGTTGCGCGCCGGATGCTGTCCCACCACAGGTTTCACTAAGGGCCACTGGAATTATGCAGCAGGGAAGGGCCAAAAGATGCTGCAGGGTTGCTTAAATTATGCGGCTAGAAAAGCCAAATTATGCAGTGTAATGCAGCACAATTTGCAATAGTATTACTTAATTATTTTGTCATTTCTCCACTTGTTAACATTGTATGGGCATTGATTGAGCCCCCTTAGTACCATTTTAACACCAAAATATAGCACTAACCCACAGAAAGGTGACTTCCACTGTGCAGCAACACGTCACTGCATTTTTAGTAACTTTTGAACCATTTGAGTTCAAAACAACATTTATTTTTGTGGGTAAAATCTGCAGATCATGCAGCACGTGATGGATTATATGGTAAATATGGTCAGTCTATAATTTATGTCAACAACGCGGCGGCCTCACAATCGCATAATTCCAGTGGCCCTGTTTTTTCCTTTTTAGCATCAGTTTAACTGCCACATACAGCAATCAACAATTAAAAGGTGATCTGCCTCTGCAGGTTAAAAATACCTACCACTGCGCAGCAAATCGTGGGGCAGGAGTTTTGGAAACATTTTATCCGTTTGAGCTAGAAACAGAGGTTTTTTTTGCTAAATGAAGCAAATTTTGCAGAAGATGGTGGATTATGAGGCAAGTAGCGCAAATCTATCATTATTCAGTAAAACACCGCAAGCGCAGAATCGCATAATTCCACAGGCCCTGCCAATGGGGCATCTTCTTCTGCAAAGGGTCAAAGTTCACGTGAACGGGTCAGTCAGCAGACCCTGGCATTGGCCTGGTTCTTTGACGGCCACCTGTCTGTACAGAAGAGCTTCGGTGCCCAGATGGGGGCATTTCTAACGCACATTTCAGCCAAATGGAGCGTCTTGCTCGGGGACAGCAGTGTGCGCTGAAGCAACCTGCAGTGAGTGACTGGCACGCGGTTACCCATTAGACGGCGAATCCTTGGCAGATGCCACTGTGATGGATGGCAGGTCTCAGGAATGGGGAATTGTGAATGTGTGCGGTGGACGGAGATTGGCAGCGCCAGCGAAACACGACTTGGACGAGTGGCCGGCGCGTCCAGACTACACATTCCCCTGCCCGCCCCCATCTCACACACTGACCCTGTCCGACGAGGACCGGACCTGCCCTGATTGTGCCACATTCAGTAGGGGGTGTAGTGTTGGGGCCCTAGGCCCACATGGTGGGGTAAGTGGGGAATTAATGAGCAACGGCGTGCAAAGTGATAGAGACAGAGAGAGAAGAACGATGGCTGATAGAGCGGGGCAAGAACTTAGAGGAAGGACGAGGTGACACACGCACGCACGCACGCACACACCTCCCTCTCTCTCTCGCCCTCTCTCTCTCGCTCTCCGGAAGTAGAAGCGGCACTACCCAGTCAGGACTTTCAAGGGAACAGGCAAAGTATCACTATTTCATTTATCACGGAATTACTCACCTAATTGAAAACTAAAAGTGAATTATTTGCATACACTACATGGCGCCGATGAAGCGAAAGACGTTGCGAAAAACGTGCTGGCCCTTTTTTTGTGGTTAATATTTTGGACTAAATAAATATTTCGGATGTATGACGTTACAACCCATACTTTTACCACGCATGCCTTTACAACGCGGTATTTACAACGAATAACTTTACAACGCATAGTGCTTTGGGGCGCTGGATAGTGAATAGTTTAATTTACTATTCCAACTCCAGTCCCCGTGGAGACTAGGGAAGGTGTTGGACAGTAAATTAAACCTATTCTCTATCCTAGAGCGCCCCCCAGCGCAATGCGTTGTAATGGTTTGCGTTGTAAAAGTTGCATCGTAAAGGCACTGCGTGGTAAAAGTTGCGTTGTAAAGGATGTTTCCCAAATATTTCTCTTATGTAAAAAAAAAGTACGGTGCCCCTTCGCTTGTTTGTTCATTGTATAGTTTGAAATATTATACTACCTGGGCAGATATATTCATATATTCTTCTGAAGAGGGAGTGCATGCCGGTTTGAGTCTGACCAAACCGGATTTCAATATCTGGTGTAACGTCGAGGGCCAGAGAGAGGCAGAAGGTGAAGGAAATGAAGACGAGTAAATGGGTGAGAGTCCTCTGAAAGGGGAGGATGCACTTCATTCAAACAACGCCCCACCACCCAACATTTAGAGATGCTGCTTGGTATGACTGCGACTGTTTACTATTTTTTTAATGTTAACAAATGACCTATAAGAGTTAAGCAAGCAGAGCAAACACCATGAACAGGGATGCTAAAATGAATGCACCACTGTGCACTTTACTTAAATTGTAATAACTGTGTCTTATCTGGATCCTACGTGTTTTTTAATCTTTTAATGACTGTTAACAGTGGATGTATTTTATCACTCTGCAATTGATTAATCTTTTAATGACTGTTAACAGTGGATGTATTTTATCACTCTGCACTTGATTAATCTTTTAATGACTGTTAACAGTGGATGTATTTTATCACTCTGCACTTGATTGTATTATCAGCCGAATAAAGTTATTTAAATGAAAATTAATGCATCACTAAAGCAAGCCTTCGCAAAGCAATAGGTCTCATGTTTGATTGGCGTTAGACGGGGAAAATGTTTGTTGCCACTCAAAAACCTATTGGCAAAAGCTTTCTGCTATTGTTGAACAGCACCAGCAAAAAAAAAAAAAAAAAAAAACATGATGATGAGTGTACAACAATGAATCACCACATACGTGCAGAAACATCATGAAATGGCGGTAATTTTGGCTTTTGGTGCCAGTGTGGTGCACGTGTCACCACGCCTGCCTGCGTGCACATAATAGTGTGGTGGTCACTTTGGTTGTTTTTCTAATTTGCCATTACAATATGGCTGGTGTCCATCTTGCAGTGGTTCACTGCAATACAAATGAAAGGTGTGTGAAAGCATAGTTAATCGACTAGTCCAGTAGCAGACTGCACCTGCTGGACCCTTCTAAAAAGTGGGAGAGTTGGGGAGCTACACATACAGTGCGGGAGCGACGATATGAAGTAAAAACCAGCACACAGGGAAGAGGAGAAGAGATCAAGAAAATCCATGCACTCCCTTGGAGTGCTGAAACCAAAAACAAAAAGTCCCATGAAAGTAAGCAGTGAAAGGATACAAGGTACCAAATCAAAAGACAGGAAGACGCTATGCTACAAAGAAGGGACACATACAAAAGAAGGAAAAAAGGCCACTGAATAATAAGCATTTTTTAGCAAAAACAAGGGAACCCAAACAGTTGGCTGAGGACCGTGGGGAATTAAGTTTTTAGGAAACAAGGGTCCTTAGCTTATCGAAATAGAAAATATAAATAAAATATAGACCACGATGGGGAACTATATTGATCATCTGTCCAGCCGGACAGGGTATTTATTTAAACACAGTGAATAAACATTTTCATGAATTGTATTAGGCACAATCCTGTACCTTACTCATAGAGGTCACACAACAGAGGAATAGGTAGAGGAAATAAAAAGGGTTTTTACAGGCAAAAGAGAAGAGCAGAGTTGGCCACTTAGAGATATTAAGTTCAAATGTGTGCCAAACAGCGCTAAACACAGCTAGAGTAAAACACAATGGTTAGGTTGTGAAAGCACTATATACAGTCGACGTTTCGATCCCTTTAAGCTCTAATTATACAGGAATCATCATCAGGACTACAACATGACAAACATTTGCCTGCCTGGTATTGTGATATAACCACCTAAAATACAAGGGATGCCGGTCCACACATTGAGTGTCGGACTCCTGGATCCGTAATTTAAGCCAATGAGGGACTTTCAGAGATTTCTGTGGTTCAATAACCACGCTGGAGGCGGTTTGGTTGAGCCCTCACGGTCCGGTCGGGGCAGTTTATATGAAACTTCAATTTCCGATTTGGCGTTAGTGCCTTGATAGTACAAGGACTATGTTGTAAAGGGTTTTCTGGTGGCCAAGGAACGGTGTCTTCTTATCTTTTAGAAATGAACACATACACACACAGTAGCGATCGAATTAATGTCGACGCTGCATCTTAGTAGTTCGGTAACTACGTTGACGAAGGTGTTCAGGGAGTCGGGCGATCGAGTGAATGTCGACGCCGCCTCTAGGTAGTACGATGACGATGAGGCCACAGCAGCAATGGTCGGATAGGAGATTGTTCCCCCGGCCTCTAGAACCCCATCTGCAGCGTAGTCATCGTACTACCTAGAGAGGGCGTCGACATTCACTCGATCGCCCGACTCCCAGAACACATTCGTCAACGTAGTTACCGAACTACTAAGATGCAGCGTCGACATTAATTCGATCGCTACTGTGTGTGTGTGTGTTCATTTCTAAAAGATAAGAAGACACCGTTCCTTGGCCACCAGAAAACCCTTTACAACATAGTCCTTGTACTATCAAGGCACTAACGCCAAATCGGAAATTGAAGTTTCATATAAACTGCCCCGACCGGACTGTGAGGGCTCAACCAAACCACCTCCAGCGTGGTTATTGAACCACAGAAATCTCTGAAAATCCCTCATTGGCTTAAATTACGGACCCAGGAGTCCGACACTCAATGTCTGGACCGGCATCCCTTGTATTTTAGGCGGTTATATCACAATACCAGGCAGGCAAATGTTTGTCATATTGTAGTCCTGATGATGATTCCTGTATAATTAGAGCTTAAAGGGATCGAAACGTCGACTGTATATAGTGCTTTCACAACCTAACCATTGTGTTTTACTCTAGCTGTGTTTAGCGCTGTTTGGCACACATTTGAACTTAATATCTCTAAGTGGCCAACTCTGCTCTTCTCTTTTGCCTGTAAAAACCCTTTTTATTTCCTCTACCTATTCCTCTGTTGTGTGTCCTCTATGAGTAAGGTACAGGATTGTGCCCAATACAATTCATGAAAATGTTTATTCACTGTGTTTAAATAAATACCCTGTCCGGCTGGACAGATGATCAATATAGTTCCCCATCGTGGTCTATACTTTATTTATTTATAACTTCAAGTTGGTGGTTATTTGGGATTTCTTTGAAAAATGCACTTTTTTGCATTTTTCAAAGTGGCATGTGGCAAATATACATGCCTTTAGTACATGTATGTGAGCCACATGTGCAGACATACATATTTCAGGGGTGCAACAGGGTGTCTTTTTGACACCTTTGCACCTTTGAAATTGCATTCACAATTTGCGAGTACCTAATGGGTACTCGCAAATTGCGAATGCGAATGTGGTATTCCGTAATTGTGAATCGCAATTTGCGATTAGCAATTAAGGGATATTAAGGAATCGCAATTATTATTGTGATTCCCACATACATAGCATTTTGCGAGCCCTTAATAGCGATTCGCTAAAAATCACTATTAAGGAATCGCAAAAGGGCTTGTTCATACATATTCCCCTCAATCTCCAAAACATACATTTTGATCTTAAGTAGGAGTTTTTTAATTTTTTCTACATAAATATATTTTCCCTCGCAGACCAGTTTGCCATCTTCAATAAATACACACATTTCACTCTCAAAAGTCAGCTTTTCATTTAGAGTAAAAACATTCAATTCCTCCAAACATAATAATTGTATTTAAATATATGTTTTCCACAAATACCAGCTTTCTCTTTTTAATGTGAATATGTGAGGTTGGTCGCCAAATATCAGCTTGTAATTTTTATCAAGTGTCATATCTTAAAGTGCTCTTGGTAGAGCAGCGTCTGATTTACAATGACAACCATTGGAGATATTAACTGCATTGGCCCGAATATTTACCCCTCTTGACTTCACATTTCTACCACTACCAAATTCTCGACTATTCATTTTTGACACTTGTTATTTACTTCGTTTTTATGAATTTTAACAATAGTCTGAGGAAGGTCTTTTCAACAATTACATGATTAGAAACGAAACGAATAGCAGCACTTCCTGGCAGCTCAGCAACATAAAAGTAGGTAGGAATTATGGGCCATATGTATCAACATTCCGTTTTGCGATTCCTAAATAACGATTTTTAAGGAATCGCTATTTAGAAATCGCAAAATGGTATGTATGTAGAAATCAGCTTCTTTTTAGCGATTTTTTTAAATTCCTTAATTGCGATTAGCAAATTGCTAATCGCAATTAAGGAATAATTTCCCATTTATTTCTATGGGCCAGTAGGCCCATAGGAATGAAGGGGAAATTTGTGAATCGCAATTTGCTAATCGCAAATTGTGAATATTTTCAAGGGTGCAGTGGTGTCCAAAGGACACCCTGTTGCACCCCTGAAATCGGCATGGGTGCACATGTGGCGCACATACATGCCCTAAGGGCATGTACGTGCGTCACATGGCACTTAGAACATTTTAAAAATATGCATTTTGAAAGGAATTCGCAACTTACCACCAACTAGAAGTTGGTGGTAATTTGCGATTCCTTAAGGCCAATTTGCTAATTTTTTTGGCTTCTTACATTGCATTTAAGGAATCGCAAAATTTACGATACCTTAAATGCAATCGCAAGATAAGGAATCGCTATTTTGCGATTCTTTATTTTTCAAGCAGATTTGCTTGATGCATACCATTAGTCCAAATTGCATTCGCAAACGCCGAAATTGTGAGATTTTCGGCGTTTGCGAATTCAATTTGGCTTGATACATATGGCCCTATGCCTCAGAATGTATCCCTTGGTAAATATCAAACGACTCACTGTGCACCTTTTAATGGCAGAAAAGTGTCTCCTAGACAGATATTGAATGAATAACGAAGTTTCCCCTTTATGTAGTTGGTGGTTGCAAACAGCATATGCTGTGGGTGTAGATACGTCTTCTATCCCATTGGCAAAGCAACCGTATTGGTCTGAGTACACTGAAAATATAACTTTATGGTTGACAGGCATTAAGCTTCTTTGGAGCATGACTTTAGTTTCTAATACCCAAATTCTCACCCTTCTTCTTTGGCACTTACTAAATCGATTTAGAAACTTTAAGAATGTGAGAGTCAATACAACAAGGCCATTAGTAGAGGTACCAGGGTACACTCTAATTACTTTCCCACATCTGCTATATAATAAAAAAACTTTTGGTAGGTTGTCTTTTTGGGACATATTGGATTATATAACTGCCAATGTGTAAAGCTCAGTCAATAAGAACATATGTTGGTTAAAAAATAGATTTTCTTAATGTTGGCATTTAAAACTTAAATATTCATTATTTAAATAAATCAGTGATGTGAACACTTTATCAATTTTGAGCATGTCGAAGACGCAACTGCAGAAACTGTGAACATTTCAAAAGTGGGTGAGTGCAAGCAAGCTCAACCTAACGGTTTCCAAGCAGGGGCCTCGTTTTTTTTAACTAGACTCTGCCGTGGACAGGCCAAGCGGCTTGCTCTGCAGCCAGAAGCTTAAGCGATTGGCTAACACCTGAGTTGTCAGGCCAAGCTGGATACCCTGATTGCTTGGTTAATCTCACTTGAGGGACTGGTTAATGTGTTGGTCTCCACAGAGGGTTAAATATTACCTCACCTCCTCTGCTCTATGGACATTGGTTGATGTATTAGCCTCTGGAAATTAGTCATGCTAAAAGGCAATTTGTGAAGGACTCATAATTGTATTTCTTTTAAAGAGGAATTGTTGAAGATCACAGGAGATGGAGGAAGATAGCACTAAGGGTTTCATTGTCCAACAGGTAAAGAGCTCTAGGCTTTCATGACCCTCAGCTCACAGAAATGCTCCTGCATGAAAAAAACACTCCCACCTACCTAAAAAATATTTCTGTGTGCTTGCGTACGCACAAGAAGGAAAGAAGAGGTGTTTGAATTTTCTGATAGTACTATACTTTAGATAATCTCAAAAAAGGTGTGGCATGCATAAGTATAGTTTATGTGACTGATTAACCAGTTAAGGCAACATTAATTGGGATCAAAATTATCAAATATCTGCTGCACAAGAGCGAGAGGCCAAAAAGGGCCTCAGATGTCGCGAAGTAACCACAAGGCCAAACGTGCCATCAAATGGGCACAGGGCAAGCTGCGTGGAGATCTCCAAGATTGGCTGAGAAATGTATAAGCCAATCATAGCCAGGATCACAGAGTGTGGCCTTGGTCCAGGATAATGATTGGAAGGTTTGTACAGCCTCATGATTTCCTGCTCTGATTAGCTATCAGTAAGCTACACTCAGTTCACTTCAGTGGCTTTAAAATTACAGAGAAAGGCTGTCTGTATGACAACCATTTATGGACAATGAAATCATCGACATTCCCTGTAAATAATGGACAAGTGCTCGAGCGGAATGGCGCGTGCCATAATCACAAATGCAAACAAGGCAATTGGGCCTTCGGGCCACTGGTTCGGAAGCAAAAAATATGCAGCCAGAAACGGGGGTGAACTGGGTCTGATTGGTAGCTACGCTCTTGAGGGGCATCACCCTACCCAAGGGCGCATCACACATTGGGGAATGCTGGCATTAGGAGCAGGCCTGATAGTGGAGGAGCCAACAGCAATGGCCACGCCATTATCCACGGGAGCAGTTATGGCGGGAGACCGTTGAGATGGGCTTCTAACAGATATCAGCAGGAAGAGGAAGCGCGTGGCAGTAAGGGGCTGGGTGGTGCTGGGGCTGGTTAAAAAGGGTGTTAAAAATGGCAAGCAACCATTTATTCCCTTTGACCCTGAGCCACTTCCTACCCTGTGGTGCCCAACACCCAGCCCAACAAATTAAGCAAGGATATTTAATCGGCAGCGGGGGAGAGGTTCTTGATATATCTGTTTTTTTTTAATTCAACAGTATTCGTATTTGTAGGTGTATGGAAGGGGCGGGATAAGCAGCTGGTTAGCATCAAAACAGGTAGTCAGCTTGGATCCTACTTCAACAATATAGTATAATTTTTACAAATGGGATCAGGCGAGGGGGCATTTGCGTGATTGTTCCTAACCCTATGCAGGTTCTCCATAATAGGGCCCTGGGGAATGACGGAAATGAGACTTGCTCCAGGGGACCAAGTTTAGGCAAGGTTGCCCAGGAACATCTAATAGAAGGGTGTCAGGGGCTATAGCCCATCAGCTCACTTGACATTAGCAAGGGGCCCAAACTATGCCGTGCAGGTGAGACCGGTTGAGGGTTAACCATGAGTCCAATAGGTAGAACTTGGGATGATCATGTATTAGGAATTTCTTATCTACCTTACTGTGTCCATAATAATGTTCTGTCAAAGTATCTATCAATGCATTGTATGGAAACATAATCTGTTTGGTTCATGCAATGATTGAGGATATTTTCTCTCACTGAGCATGTTACTGTAATGTAATTAAATACGGCTTCAGAGTAATTGTCAAAAATAAACAAGTATTGGAAAAGCCAATCAGTCGTGCCTATACAAAAGCTATTGGCTTTGCTAATGTGTTTTAAGCATGTTGTACCCATGGGCGTCCGCAGAAATGTTCCGGGGGGGGGCACATTTTTAACTTCATCACCTTCCCCCTTGCACCATTCTCCCCTCTGCCTTGCACCCTTCTCGCCCTCCCCCTTGCAACCTTCTACCCCTCCGCCTTGCACCCTTCTCCCCTCCCCCTTGTACCCTACTCCACCTCCGCCTTGTGCCCTTTTCTACCTGGCACCCTTCTCCCCTCTTCCTTGCACCATTCTCCCCTCTGCCTTGCACCCTTCTCCCCTCTGCCTTGCACCCTTCTCCCCTTTGCCTTGCACCCTTCTCCCCTCTGCCTTGCACCCTTCTCCCCTCCCCATTGCACCCTTCTCCCCTCCCCATTGCACCCTTCTCCCCTCTGCCTTGCACCCTTCTCCCCCTCCCCGTTGCACCCTTCTCCCCTCGGCCAAGCACCCTTCTCTACCTTGCACCCCTCTCCTATCTGCCTTGCATCCTTCTCCCCTCTTCCTTGCAACCTTTTCCTCTCTGCCTTGCACCCTTCTCCCCTCTGCCTTGCAACCTTTTCCTCTCGGCCTTGCACCCTTCTCCCCTCCGCCTTGCACCCTTCTCTGCTCCGCCTTGTACCCTTCTCCCCCTCCGCCTTGCACCCTTCTCTACCTTGCACCCTTCTCCCCTCTGCCTTGCACCCTTCTCCCCTCTGCCTTGCACCCTTCTCCCCTCCTCCTTGCACCCTTCTCCCCTATGCCTTGTACCCTTCTCCCCCTCTGCCTTGCACCCTTCTCCCCTCTCCATTGCACCCTTCTCCCCTCCCCGTTGCACCCTTATCCCCTCTGCCTTGCACCCTTCTCCCCTCCGCCTTGCACCCTTCTCCCCTCCGCCTTGCACCCTTCTCCCCTTCCCGTTGCACCCTTCTCCCCTCTGCCTTGCACCCTTCTCTACCTTGTACCCTTCTCCTCTCTGCCTTGCATCCTTCTCCCCTCCTCCTTGCACCCTTCTCCCCTCTGCCTTGCACCCTTCTCCCCTCTGCCTTGCACCCTTCTCCCCTCTGCCTTGCACCCTTTTCCTCTCGGCCTTGCACCCTTCTCCTCTCCGCCTTGCACCCTTTTCCCCTCCCCTTATACTCTTCTCCCCCTCCGCCTTGCACCCTTCTCTACCTTGCACCCTTCTCCCCTCTGCCTTGCACCCTTCTCCCCTCCACCTTGTACCCTTCTCCCCTCCGCCTTGTACCCTTCTCCCCCTCCGCCTTGCACCCTTCTCTACCTTGCACCCTTCTCCCCTCTGCCTTGCACCCTTCTCCCCTCCTCCTTGCACCCTTCTGCCCTCCGCCTTGTACCCTTCTGCCCCTCTGCCTTGCACCCTTCTCTACCTTGCACCCGTCTCCCCTCTGCCTTGCACCTTCTACCCTCCTCCATGCACCCTTCTCCCCTCCGCCTTGTACCCTTCTCCCCTCCGCCTTGTACCCTTCTCCCCCGCCGCCTTACACCCTTCTCTACCTTGCACCCTTCTCCCCTCTGCCTTGCACCCTTCTCCCCTCCACCTTGTACCCTTCTCCCCCTCCGCCTTGCACCCTTCTCTACCTTGCACCCTTTTCCCCTCTGCCTTGCACCCTTCTACCCTCCTCCTTGCACTCTTCTGCCCTCTGCCTTGCAACCTTCTCCCCTCCTCCTTGCACCCTTCTCCCCTCTGCCTTGCACCCTTCTCCTCTCTGCCTTGCACCTTTCTCCTCGCTGCCTTGCACCCTTCTCCCATCTGCCTTGCACCATTCTCCCCTCTGCCTTGCACCCTTCTCCCCTCTGCCTTGCACCCTTCTCCTCTCGGCCTTGCACCCTTCTCCTCTCGGCCTTGCACCCTTCTCCCCTCGGCCTTGCACCCTTCTCCGCTTCGCCTTGCACCCTTCTCCCCTCCGCCTTGTACCCTTCTCCCCCTCCACCTTGCACCCTTCTCTACCTTGCACCATTCTCCCCTCTGCCTTGCACCATTCTCCCCTCCTCCTTGCACCCTTCTCCCCTCCGCCTTGTACCCTTCTCCGCCTTGCACCCTTTTCTACCTTGCCCCCTTCTCCACTATGCCTTGCACCCTTCTCCCCTCCTCCTTGCACCCTTCTCCTCTCTACCTTGCACCCTTCTCCTCTCTACCTTGCACCCTTCTCCTCTCTGCCTGGCACCCGTCTCGGCTCCTTTTTCCCTCTGCCTTGCACCCTTCTCGGCCACCCCCTTGCACCCTTCCCTCCTAAAGGGGAGGGGGCTGCCACCTTGAATAATGACACCATTTCAAAAGCATGACTGACTAGGGCCGGCCCTGACTGGGCCCACGCCGGACCCACTGGTGATCCATGGGGGGGGGGGGCAAGTGCACCCCCTTGCACCCCCCCTGCGGACGCCCATGGTTGTAAACCAGCGTGTCTGCTGCTCAGCATGGCTAAAAGTTAGTGTTATAGAGGAGAGTGGTGTGTAATAAAGTGATATAGAGTGAAGTGGCTCAGAGTGGAGAAGATTATCGTAGGGTGGAATGTCATTGAGTGAAGTGATGTAGAGTGGAGTGGAGGGTGATGGAGTGGTGTAGAGTGGAGAGAACTGCCATGCAGTGTTGCAGATTGGAGTGTTATAGAATGGAGTGTCATTGAGTAGGGTGGCGTGGAGTAGATTAGAGGAGTGTCGCGGAGCATAGTGGAGTTTGTTGAAGTAGAGGAGAGTTGTGTGGAGTAGAGGTATAAAGTGGAGTAGTGTAGAGCAGAGTAGAGTGGAGTGGTGTAGAGTAGAGTGGAGCGGCATGGATGGGCATAGAGTGGAGTAGAGTGGAGCAGAGCTGAGTGGCATGGAGTGTTGTAGACCGAGGTTGCATTGAGTGGTGTAGAGCGGAGGACTGTCATAGAGTGAAGAAGTGTAAAGCAAAGGGGCATAGAGTGGAGTGGTGTAAAGTGGAGTAAAGTGGCGTGGAGTGACATAGAGGAACTTGAGTAGAGTGCAGGAGAGCATTGTAGAGTGGAGTGGCATAGAGTGTCGTAGAGTGGAATGGTGTAGAGTATAGCTTTGTGGCATAGAGTGGAGGAAGTGGAGTGTCGGAAAGTGGGGTGGAGTAGCATAGAGAGAGTTGCGTAGACTAGGGTAGAGTGTGGTAGAGTGGAGTGGCATAGAGTGGAGTTGAGTGGCATAGAGTGGAGTAGAGTGGTGTAGAGTGGGTGATGTGGAATAGAGTGGAGCAGAGTGACGTAGAGTGGAGTAGAGTGGCGTAGTGTGGAGTGCTGTATCGTAGAGTGTCATGTTACAGAGTGTTGTGTCGTAGAGTGGAGTGGTGTAGAGTGGAGGTGCAGAGTGGAGGGGTATAGAGTGGAGGGGCATAGAGTGAAGTTGAGTGGAATGGCTTAGCATAGCATGGAGTAAAGTTTCTTAAAGTGGAGTAAAGTGTCAGAGAGTGGAGTGGAGTAGAGTGTCATAGAGTGAAGTAGAGTGGCATAGAGTGCATTGGCATAGAGTGGATTGGCATAGAGTTTTGCAGGATGGAGGGTCATGGAGTGCAAGGGCATAAAGTGTCATAGAGTGGAGTATCGTACAGTGGAGTATCATAGAGTGGAGCAGAGTGTGGTAGAGTGGAGTGGCATACAGTAGAGTAGAGTGTGGTGGAGTAGAGTGGAATAATTAAAGTAGGTAGAGTGGCATAGGGTGGAGTAGAGTGGAGTGGTGTGGAGTGGCATAGGGTGTAGTAGAGTGGCGTAGAGTGGAGTGGAATGTTGAAGAGTGGTGTGAAGTGTCATAGAGTAGTGTAAAGAGGAGGAGTGGAGAGTGGAGGGGAATAGATTGGAGCGGCGTGAAGAGAAGAGGCTTAGAGTGGAGAGGCATAGAGTGGAGGGGCGTATTCTGGAGTGAAGTAAAGTGTCAAAGAGTGGAGGGGCATAGAGTGACATGGAGTGTCATAGAGTGGAGGAGTGTAGATTGGAAGGGAGTACATTAGAGGTGTGCAGAATGGAATAAAGTGTCATAGAATGGGGTGGCATAGCATAGAGTGCAGTTAAGTGTTGTAGAGTGGAATAGATTGGAGTGGCATGGAGCGGCATAGAGGGGCATAGAGTTCCAAAGAGTGGCACAGAGTAGCTTAGAGTGGAGTGTTATACAGTCGAGTGGAGTAGAGTGGAGTAGAGTCATATAGTGGAGTGGTGTAGAGTGGACTAGAGTAGTGGCATAGAGTGGTGTATAATGTCATTGAGTAGCACAAAGTGGAGTAGAGTAGCATAGAGTAGAGTGTCATAGAGTGGAGTGAGGTTGAGCAGAGGGGCGTAAAGTGGAGAGGCATAGATTAGGCTAAAGTGTCTTAGAGTGGAGTGAAGTGTCTTAGACTGGAGTAAAGTGTCATAGAGTGGAATGGCGTAGAGTGGAGTAAAGTGTTGTGGAGTGTAGAAGTGTGGAATGGCATAGAGTTTTGTTGAGTGGCATAGCATGGAGTAGAGTGGAGTGTCATAGAGACGAGTAGACTGGTCTAGAGTGAAGTAGCACAGAATGTCATAAAGTAGAGTGGAGTGGCCTAGTGGGACGTGGATTAGAGTGTCATGAGGTAGAGTGGCGTAGAGTGGATTAGAGTGTTATAGAGTGTCGTGGAGTAGAGTGGAGTGTCATAGAGTTTAGTGCAGTATAGTGGAGTGGCCTTAGAATGGAGTAGCATAAAGTGGAGTAGAGTAAAGTGGAGTAGAGTAGTGTGGCGTAGAATAGTATGGCGCATAGTGAAGTGGAGTAAAGTAGAGTGGCATAGTGTGGAGTAGAGCAGAGTGGTGTGGTGTAGAGTGACATAGAGGAGAGTAGAGTGACTTGGAGTGGCGTAGAGTGGAGTGGCACAGAGTAGAGGAGTGCAGAGTAGTGTAGAGTGGAATATGCATGGTGTGGTAGTCCACTGCCATTACAGACAGCACATTTTCAATTGAAATGACCATTACATAAGTTAGACATACAGTTTTACTGATAAAACTATGCACAACCACAAACTATGCACAAATGATAATGTGCTGGAATGGCATTACCTAGTGTGTTGATTTGTTTTGATCGTCTTCAAATATTATTTTTTAGCACACTTCAGAATTACAAAAACATGTGCTTCATTTGGGCTTTCCTAATTCTGATATATTCTGAAATTTAAATTTTGTTTGGTGCTAGAAAAAAGCCTTTTGTAAGTAATTAAATAAATGTGTACAGTGCACAGAACTCCACTGTGTCATATGCTAGCAAAACCCAGAAGCTGAAACAGAGGCAGGGAGAGCAACTGAAAAGGATGAGAAAATCCTACAGAGAATCAAAGAGAAAAAGTTCACTCCTTTCACACTCTGAGATTGTTATATAAAGACGTCCATTTTGTGAGAGGAAGAAAAGTAAATACCACACTCCCTCGGAAGACACAGCCTGACATTTGACCTCAGTCTTTGAATGCCCAGCAAATGTGATAAAATAAAAAAACATTTAAAGACCTGATTACAGAATGCTAGCAGTTTTGGAAGACTACAGTAAACAGCCTATGCTCCACAGGATGGACTAACTCAAGCTGGACAGCCTAAAACATATAAATCCAGCAAATAGAAACAGCAAGCTAATGTGAGTTGCGAATCACAAAGCCACTTGTAAGAAATGGGTGGAATGCATTC
Organism: Lissotriton helveticus; assembly: GCF_964261635.1. Classification (NCBI taxonomy): domain Eukaryota; kingdom Metazoa; phylum Chordata; class Amphibia; order Caudata; family Salamandridae; genus Lissotriton; species Lissotriton helveticus. The sequence continues at coordinate 1,361,424,523 of NC_136057.1, forward strand.
ATCGGTCAGCTTTCTGAATATCTCCAAGATGTCTTTAGTAAACCAGACAGCTGCTCTGTCTGGTCAGCTTCAACCTAAAAAAAACATGCATGCTCGCAATTCAGTAATTCTGTGGTATTTTGCTCTAGGGACCATCATGCAATTGGCCAGGTCCTCTCCTAATTAAAAGTGCTTTCCCCAGTTGTCCCCCGGGTAAGAGGACCCACATATTGTGGATGAGGCCATCCGCTCATGTGTAATCTATGTCTTATCAGAAAATGATGCTACTTATGGAGTTTTGCACCTCGCGAATTCGACTTCTGTAGAGAATTTGGAAATTGCAGAAACTCAACTTTTCTCAGGCATGTTCGAGATTACACCTAATGTTAAATTCTCCCAAAGTGTCTAAAATCTCATCCATTCATCCCAACATTTCCAAATTGTATTCCATGTCGAGTTTTTGTGGACAAGGTTAAAACAAAATCAGCAGTCAAAAGATGCAGAAAACAAGAACATTGAAATAGAAAAGCTGCCAGGAACTCAGAACGGGGCGGCATTGCACTTCCCCAACTGAAAACAGAATATTTAACTGAAAATTAATATTTTATAAGGAACTGTTTTGCAGAGTTCTAGCTCCTTCTCAGGAGTATAGGCAGAATTTCAGGATATTTTCAGCACTGTGATGATGGGTTTGTCAAGGTGCGTCCCCTGGAATTATTTTGGCAGTAGTACTATGGTGTTTGAGGGACAGTGCAACGGCCAGTCACTGTTCCATTGCCAATAGGAGTTTGGGGGACAGCCAACCAGAGAGAGGGTTGTCCCCCAGTATTATTGGGAAAGATGGTGCAGTTCAGAGGACTTTGCACCTTTGGACTACATCTGTTAAAAGATGTAGCCCAAGGCTATTAATGTGGCCATTTTGGGCAGCCACCCACAATTTTGTAGTAGGTAACTAACTGGTGGCAGCCCTGTGAGGCAGTGACAGGGTTATCTTTTCAGTTACAGAGTTATTTTTGGGCTGATAGTGCAAAGACATGGCAGAAGACAAAGAGTAGCAGGCGCCCCACTTTTAATGTAAAGCACGGAGCCTGGATCTACTGGTGGTGGGAAGAGGTGCGGCCTCTGCACCGGTTTGTCAGGTGAGGCGCACATTGGGTGAGGTAGCCACCATGGTGTTGGCATAATCCCCCATCTGAGGCCGTGAGCCCAGGTAGGAGACAGGGGCTGCTCGCGGGTGGGATGGCAACCTTGAAAGCAAGGTCTGGGCGGGGCGGGGGTGGAGCTGCGGGGTTTGAGCGGCTGTTTGGAGAGCACACAATGGGCACTGGACGCTCCCCGCTTGGGCCCACAAGTGAGTCGTTAACCTTCATAATGTTATGGTCAGGGGGAGGACCTGAGGTCCAATGGAGAAGTGCCTGAGTTAAAGGCAAGGCCTGGAACAGGCCGCGTGACATTGCCGCAGCTGGAACCAGGCCCAAGAACAAACCAGGCAGGGGCGACGCTTCGGTGCCGGTGATGACGGACGTGTGAACTGAGAGCTTCGTGCCAGTTATCCTGGTTATCGTAGAGGCTGATCGTTTGATAGAGGCCGATCGTTTGATTTGGCCGGCCAGGCGGCCTGAAAAGTTTGAACAGCACTTATACACGGAGCAGAGCTGCGTCGCTGCAGACCACATGTGACCAAATCGGTGGAGAGCCTATGAGTGTGAGGGGCGCACTCCTTGGCCATACAGGAAACGGCTCGGTCCACGACAATGGCAACCCAAGGTATGATGGTAGCTGGTATAGCTGGGCGGCATTTCACCGGGGGGAAGATGGCGACAAGGTGAACATTGAGAAGGCTCCCACCAGCGGTGTTGCTTACAACTTGAGACACACTACCTACATCGAGGACTGGAGGCGTCCCTCTGGAGCCTGCTACTGCGTGCTGCCGTCAACCAAGCGGGGACTCTGGTGAGACCCGGGGTGGTGGGCTGAGAGAACGCATGCCTGCTGCAGTCTACTGTGCTGGTGTTGTTGGCTCCTGTGGAGTCCCCTCCACCCCTGCATCACCTACTGGCCTACTCCCAGCCTGAATCACGCAACAGTCACTGGTCACTCCTGGCTTTGTTCCTCAGACAGCATATTGACATTCCTTGCTCCCTCCCGTGAAACGGCCTGCCTGCTGGCTGCCTGACCTGTGGCCTTGACATTTCAACAACGTTAAGGGGAAGGTGCAAAGACTTTCCACCATGGGGGCACTTTGCAACAGCGTCGTGACTGGACCTGGGCACTGCTTGGGTGTGACCCTAGAGGGCGGCCCAAAGGGATGGGCATAGTGGTTGACTGGACTGCTCCGAAACAAAGTAAACAGCAGGTGGGCCATCGCCGGAACGAGCAGACAGTGGTCTGGAGGGCACAGTTCAGACACTGGCCTGGTGGAGGTCAGAGGCATTGGTGGCTACTCCCCGCCCGCCCAGAGAAAGACGTACTCACTCTATGGTTGGAGACCGCACTGTGCCAGAGATGGGTAAACCTAGAGGGAAGCAGACCGGGCCTCCCCGGAACAAGATGACAGTGCGACAGACACAGTACCTCAAGAATCTGGCGACGACCCACCGGAGATACCTGTACACCAACAATTGGCTAAGATTTTCTAAGCCATTGCTGATACCAAGGCGACATTACATCAAGACATTGGTATAGTTGCAGTAGGCCTGGGCTTGTTGCAGGCCGAACCCGCTAAATTATCGGATAGAGTGAAACAGTCTGAATCAACTTTGGAGGTAATTGCCCCTGCGCAACAAGCCATGGCTGAACAGTTCGGAGAACTATCCAGTAGGATCAATGTACTGGAGCGAAGGACAGAGGTTGCGGAAGGGTGCAACCGTAGCAACAATGTGAGGGTTCTTGGACTCCCAGAGGGAGTGGAAGGCCGAGACATGGTTAACTATCTGGAGATATGGATCCGAGAGGTGGTGGCTCCGGAGGGAATATCACAGTTCTACACCTTGGAAAGGGCTCATCGTGTGCCTGCCAGACTGCCGGCACCGGGACGACCGCCAGGTGCCGTGGTGGTCAGATTGCTTCATTTCCAGGATAGAGATCTGTGGCTACAAAGGGCCAGATCGGATGGGCCTTACACAGTGTAGAACAATAGAGTGTCCCTATTCCCGGATTATACATTGGAAGACCAGAGACGCCGTACCTCCTTTTTGGAGGTTAAGAGAGCCCTGCTTGAGGTGGGGGTTCAATATTCCTTGATGTTCCTGGCTTGGCTTAAGATAATATTAGAGGGAGAAACTCATTTTTGCAAAGACACCAAGTATGCCTGGGAGTGGATTGAGGCCTACAAAACAGAAGGTCACCCCAGGCCTCGCGATGGGAGACAAACGACCGGAGCTAGGGACTCAGGGAAATGACTCAGAGATTCCAACGACAGAAGATTGCTGAGAGACCGAGTACGTCTCGGACGGCGACGTAGAGAGGGGAAGCGTTGCAGACAGTTGCAGTCATGATGCCAAGAGAGAGAGGTTCAGAGTTGAAACAAGGAACTGAAGAGTCGGACTCAGACTCATCCCATGCTGGCAGCATATCCATGCCAGTGGTCACACCTCAAACGGCGGACAAGATCCTGGGATAAGTGACTGGGGTTTTCTTTTCCTCCTTTTCCCTCTCCGCTCTTTTCTTATCTCCTCTATTGGGTTGGGTGGCCATGCTCTTGCCTTTATGCATCGGATCCACTTCCTGGCGGTGGGAGTGTATGGGGGGGGAGGGTGGCCGGGGGGGCACTCCTGGGCACGGGTTGGAACGGCCAGATAAGGCTGTAACATCATGTAAGAATACTTATTTCCTGTTGGACATTAGTGGGAAAGCCGAGCTCCCTTGTAGGCCCTTGTGCTAGTAGCCTTGGGACTTAACTATTTGTTGTAGTTTAATAACATGCTATATTGCTGTGAGTTTGGGCAGCTGACTGTTGTCAGTCCGATCATGGTTTGGGGAGTTGAAATGTTGGGTTTGTTGTTACATACCAGGAGGTCTGAGATACTTCTTCAAGCTGACGCAGTGGGGGAGATGCTGGGGGGTACTGTATGGACTGATGGCGCAGAACATGGGTCGAGCTGAGGAGTTTAAACTCCTAACCTGGAATATCTGGGACATGGGCTCACCCTCAAAAAGTTACAGTATACTGAAGTATGTAAGGCGAAGGGGTGCGCATATAGTACTGCTACAAGAGACACACCTCACAGAGCCGGAGGTCACTAGACTAAGGCATAGATGGAGAGGGCAACTATTCGCCACCACCTATTCTGCTTTTGCAAGGGGGCGCTTGTGTGGATCCGGCCAGGGGTTCCCTTTCAGCTCACCCAGAAAGTAATAGATGCAGATGGGAGGTTTGTAGTGCTCACGGGCAATTTGAAAGGCAGGGAGATAACAGTGGGCAGTGTGTATGCGCCAAATCGTGAGCAGCTTCCCTTCTTGGTACGGCCCTCAGGCATACTGGCGGGGATAGCACATGAGAACTTGATACTGGGGGAGGCTTTAATTGTGTGGGTAATATAGGATGGATAGATCTACTCCTCCATTGCGGAGTACACTAGCAGCCACTAAAGCTAGAGGTCTCAGGAATTAGACCGCAAGGTGGGACCTGTTGGACGTTTGGAGATTGCAAAACACACACCAGAAAGAATACTCCTATTATTCCCATCTTTATGACCTACACACAAGACCAGATATGTTCTTCTGCTCTGCTGCATTGGCCCCAATGATGTCTGGGACCGAATATCTAGGTAGAACCATATCTGATCACAGTCCCCTGTTTATGATATTTGCCCCACCCCAGAGAGGGCCCCAATCCCATTGTGGAGACTGGACCCGGTCTTGTTAGAGGATGATGGTTTTCGGCAGCTCCTCTCTGCAGCTCGGGACACTGCTTAGGACAGGTGGTGGGAATTAGGCAAACGATTGCCCAGCAACTAGAAGAACTAGAAGACCTAGAAGACCAAATTTTGGCATTAGACAGAGAGATTGTGGGAGAGGCCATAGCGCAGGGTAATTTGGCAGATGTGAGAAGCCTTTATAACTCCACTTGGGATAGGTTGAAGGCATTAGACCTTAAAACTTGCCACGCAAACCGGCACATGGAGGGGGCAAAGCCGGAAAGTTATTGGCCTGGCTGATTAAACTGGAAAGTAGGGGTGAACCAATTCCCAGTATCACCGAAGCACGAGGACAGGTGCTCTGCTCTCCGAGGGCCATTTATGATGCGTTTAGGGAATACTATGAGACACACTATGGGTTGCCGGGACTTTGCCAGGGGGAAGAATTACCTGTATATCTGAACGGGTTGCAGTTGCCACGATTGGACCGGGCCTCCAGAGACTTGCTAGCGTTGCCAATTAAGGCAGGCGAAATCAGAGCTGCAATCAAGGAGATGGCACGAGGGAAGACGCCTGGACCTGACGGCCTTCCGCCTGAATTTTTTTTGCCTTTATAGATATATTAGCCCCAAGGCTAGAACAAGTTTATGTGTCTGCGCTTTGGGAAAAATAACTACCGCCCTCAATTAGAGAAGTGCTGGTGATCCCCTTGCCAAAAACCAAGAATGACCATGCAGCGAAACGGAATTTAGACCCCTATCCATGCTAAATATGAACTTCGAAATCTTAAGCAAAACATTGGCAACTAGGCTCCTACCACACATGCAGAGGCCGGTCCACATTGACCAAAATGTTTTTATCCCCTCACGTTCCACATCTAACAACCTAAGTAGACTATATAATGTCCTATTCCATCGTGATCTGAGAAACTACCCTTATGCCGTGGTGGTAGCGATAGACCTGGAAAAGACCTTCGATTCACTACGCTGGGATTTTTTACTAGCCGGAATGGGGGAAATGCAGATGGGTGGTTAAAATAGGTCAGCCTCTTGTATGAAAACCCTAGCGCACGGGTGCGCAGGGGTAATACAGTGTCAGCACCTTATTTCATCCACAGAAGCATCCAACAGAAATGCCCCCTGTCGCCACTGATTTTTGCCCTAGCGATGGAACCGTTGGCAGAACGAGTCAGACGAGAAAGTGGGAGACTAGAGGTGTCTCTTGATGGGACAAATCATATAATATCACTATAGGCGGATGATGTATTAATTTACCTGCAGGATGGGTCTAGCGGGATCCAGGTAGTGCTACGAAATTAGTGGAATTTGCTGAGCTCTCGGGCTTGAGAGTGAATAGGAGAAAACCCGTGCTGTTTCCATTGCGCCCCACCCTTACTAGACCTCCGAATCTCCCGCTCGACCTAGAATGGGGATTCAGATCTATCATAACCAGGTTGATATGTGCGAAGGAAACCTTGGAGGAGACCTGAGAGCGCTTTCGGGCAAATGTGGCCAGTCATGGCTAGAGTGGCGCTGTCCAAAATGGTGGTATTACCTCGCCATTTATACTATTTTGTTAACTTTCCGGGGGTGATACCTAAAAGTTGGTTTAAGACTTTAGATGCGATACTAAGGGATTTGGTGTGGGATGGCGGCCGCAATAGAGTATTGTTACAGACTTTGTGGCTCCCGCTTTCGGGAGGTGGGTTGGGGCCCCTGATTTCGAAGCTTACTATCTGGCGGCCCAAATTCAATGGCTTGCTAGATGTCTGGATGGGAGAGGTCTGGGCACATTGTCACTCCCCACTGGTGCAGTACAAATGGTTTTGCTTCCTAGGATGTTTAACTGTCGCCAGAAGATTAGGCATATGGGGGTGCTGCTCTCAGTGGCAGTGCATTGCTGGGACAGATGCACAGCATGTTCCAAAGGAACGCTGCTCTATGCACCAAGTATTGCACTCATAGGGATTCCCCAGGTGGGAATGGGACCCCCCCTTACACAACGACAGCTGTTGGGTTGGGAAGATGCGGGCGTACAGATGATCAGTGATTGTTTTCGAGATGGACAATTCCTGCCGCTAGACAACTTCCTGGAATACCATGAGTTACCACCGGGGCAGTTTTTAAATTACCATAGGATACGGGGGCATTGGCAGAACTATGGGGGACAGGCGTGAACAAAACAGATATCCACGCGACCCCACAGGCAATGGTGACTTTGGGCTCAGCGGGACACCTGGTGAAATGGATTTACTTGTGAATAATGGAAATGACACCAAGACTGTAACCTCGCCTACTGGAGAGTTGGGAAGGTACGCTAAACAGGCGACTGACTGAGAAGGAATGGAAGAAGGTTGTGGGTGGTCCAAAAAAAGTGTTCAGGAATGCGGCTTTCAAGCTTATACAATTCAATATGCTTTATAGGACGTACCTTACCCCACACCGACTGAATGTGGTATATAGGAGTGATGACCAAGCCTGTACTAGAGGCTCGCAGAGACGCAGATTTTGATCACATGGTTTGGTTTTGCCCGAGGCTTACAGATTATTGGACAGAGATTGTAGAAGTGGTTAACAGAGTCTTGTCTCGGAACCTAGCATGCTCTCCGGAGATTTGCCTCCTGGGCCTATTCCCGAGTCCCAAATCACAAAGACTGGGTCACAGGTTCACAGACCTGGCTTTCCTCTTGGCTAAGAGGAGGATAGCCCTTGTGTGGAAGGCGAAACAAACTCTGTTAGTGGTCACCTGGGAAGACGATGTCTCTTGCTGGACTATGGCAGAGGAAAATGCTTTGCTTAGAGAAGATAGAATCACAAACCGGCGTAAGCCACTAGCGGAGCCATGGACAGACATAGCGAGGGCATGGGATACACGACATGCACCCGAACAGACCTCGCACACGACCTTGACAGATTCTGAAGGATTGGGAGAGATACACGCGCACGCACCTTAATACTGGTCTGACTGCTGTGGAATGGGTGGGGGCGCTGAGGCTTCCAGGCAGTGAAGGAGGAATGGCTCTTTGGTTTTTGCTCCCGTTGCCTCATTTTTCCCTTCCCCATCCCCTTGCTACTCCACTACCTCAAAGTAGCGTTGGTTCATAAGTCACAGACGTTTGCACAGACTACAGATCCCTGGTAGTGTATAACTAGTTGTAGTTGTATGTTCGTTTTTATTGACACAGAGTATATTCTCTTGTGCTCTTCTTCTTTTTCTTCTCTTTTTTTTATCTTTTCTATGTGGCTTATACTTTCCTTTATGCAATTGCTGAATGCTTTGCTATGTGACAGATTTGAGCTTATTGGACACATGCACATCTACGATGGACAATGTTAAATACTGGACCGATTACTCCCTATAGTTAACAATACCATAGTGAGAGGTTATTTTATTGCAACATTGCGACTGGCAGGAAGAGTTGTCCTGAATACAACTTGATATGCCCCAGAGAACACGCGAACACTGCAACCTCTTGTCTCAAACATGTATAACCATTGTAATACGATGACTACAGGGTGAGTACATTATGTTATGTGGCACTCTGGCTATGGTTCTATGAATGTGTTGAGTATATTCTTGTTCCACATATAAATGGCAATAAAAAAAAGGTATAAAAAAAGAACAAGGCAGGCAGGAGGGGTTGCGTGGGGAGAGTCGGGAATGACTGATTAGGCCCCATGTTGCACCCGGTCAGCAAGGGTTGGGAGGGACAGATGGCCTTTTGCTGAAGGAGGAGTTGGTAGATACTGCAGTTCAGGGTGGGAGCAGGCTTCTAATGCTACGCCCTTACCCATGATGTCCAGAGAAGCAGGATGGGTTGGGAGCAGGTCAAGGATATCCCTGGGATGTGGGACTGGCTGGAGAGGGCACCTCATGGCCCGGCACAGTAGTCATAGGGGGTGACTTGGGGGAGGGGAGAAGTTGCAGGGTCATAAGTCGAAGGTAGATCAAGGGGTCCAGGATAGGACAGTGCCCAGGGCATATCCCCTGTGTCATAACGTCTGTGTTAGTGGCAGTGCTGTTGGAGTGGCGCGACAACGAAGTCCAGGATGAGGTGGAAAGTGATGGGTCGTGCAGTATTACCAGGAACGGGGGCAGACGGGGGTGGGTAGGAGCAGACCCCAACGAGCGTACTTCCACAGTGGTCGAGGCGGGTGGAAACACAGGCGCAAGGAACAGGAGTAGAGGTAGTGGAAGGGGGTAGCAATCAGGTGTCAGCAACAGCGAATAACAGGGTTGCAGGCATCGTGGGTGGGGGCTGCCAGACTCGGGGGAGTGCCAGCAGGAGTATGAAATGTAGTAAGGAGCTAGGTCGAAGGGCGGAGCAAAGGGGGGATCACTAACTAAATATCGAGGGACAAAATATAGACTACCCAAAATATAGGTCCAGAATATCGACAGACAAAATATCGAATTCCTTTCTACAAACAGGTAAGTACCAAAATATCGACCCCAAAATATCGTTTATATATATATATACATTATAAAAATATCGAATTTCTTACAATTAATGTAAAATTAAAAAAATATTAAAAATAAATAGCTAAAATATACTTAAAAATACTTACATTACCTTAAAATTATTAAATAACTAATTTAACTTAAAAAAAAATAAAAATACAATCATATCTGTTAAAACATATATATATATTAACATAATATTATTAAAAAATACACAATAATATTACCGTAGGATAGCGGAGGTGTAAAAATTACTATTCCTACTCCTGGAAGTGCAACAGTAGGGAAAGCGTTGGATAGCGTAGGGGTAAAAATTACTATTCCCACTCCAAAGAGTGCAACAGTAGGGAAAGCGTTGGATAGCGTAGGGGTAAAAATTACTATTCCCACTCCAGAGAGTGCAACAGTAGGGAAAGTGTTAGATAGCGTAGGGGTAAAAATTACTATTCCCACTCCAGAGAGTGCAACAGTAGGGAAAGCGTTGGATAGCGTAGGAGTAAAAATTACTATTCCCACTCCAGAGAGTGCAACAGTAGGGAAAGTGTTGGATAGCGTAGGGGTAAAAAATACTATTCCCACTCCAGAGAGTGCAACAGTAGGGAAAGCGTTGGATAGCGTAGGAGTAAAAATTACTATTCCCACGCCAGAGAGTGCAACAGTAGGGAAAGCGTTGGATAGCGTAGGGGTAAAAATTACTATTCCCACTCCAGAGAGTGCAACAGTAGGGAAAGCGTTGGATAGCGCAGGGGTAAAAATTACTATTCCCACTCCAGAGAGTGCAACAGTAGGGAAAACGTTGGATAGCGTAGGGGTAAATATTACTATTCCCACTCCAGAGAGTGCAACAGTAGGGAAAGCGTTGGATAGCGCAGGGGTAAAAATTACTATTCCCACTCCAGAGAGTGCAACAGTAGGGAAAACTTGATAGCGTAGGGGTAAAAATTACTATTCCCACTCCAGAGAGTGCAACAGTAGGGAAAGCGTTGGATAGCATAGGGGTAAAAATTACTATTCCCACTCCAGAGAGTGCAACAGTAGGGAAAGCATTGGATAGCGCAGGGGTAAAAATTACTATTCCCACTCCAGAGAGTGCAACAGTAGGGAAAGCGTTGGATAGCGCAGGGGTAAAAATTACTATTCCCACTCCAGAGAGTGCAACAGTAGGGAAAGCGTTGGATAGCGTAGAGGTAGAAATTACTATTCCCACTCCAGAGAGTGCAACAGTAGGGAAAGCGTTGGATAGCGTAGGGGTAAAAATTACTATTCCCACTCCAGAGAGTGCAACAGTAGGGAAAACATTGGATAGCGTAGGGGTAAAAATTACTATTCCTACTCCAGAGAGTGCAACAGTAGGGAAAGCGTTGGATACCATAGGGGTACATTTTACTATTCCCACTCTAGTGAAAATAAATTAATATAATTCACATAATTATCAATTCATCAATTAATAAAAACTAATTATCAATTAAGAATTAATTAATTACCAATTAAACATTAATTAACAATGTAATCAAAATAAATACCAATTAATTAATTAACATATTTAATTAATTATAATTAAATTACTTCCCACCCTATTCCCCTATAAACCCACAACCCGCTACAGAATTAAATTACACAATAATTAAATAACATAAAATTAATTACTTAAAATAAATTACAAAATTATATACACTTTTCACACATATAGTAACATAAAAAACACTTGGAAAAATTCGATATAAAAAATTCAATATTTTTAATAAACTAAGGGCCCGATGTAGGTAATTCTTATTTACCACTTCTTAAATACCGAATTTTACCGATTCGGTATTTAAGAAGTGGTAAATATGAAGGGGGAGATGTAGGTATTTCAGAATCTGTAAATACCGAATTGTTAAGATTCGGTATTTACCGATTCTGTAAATACCGAATCGGTATTGCCCATTGATTCCTATGGGCTTTGAAGCACATAGGAATCAATGGGAAATACCGATTCTGTCATTACAGAATCGGTAAATTCCGATTTTAGCAAGGGTGCAGGGGGTGTCACTTTGACACCCTCTAGCACTCCAAAGACGGGCATGTGAGCCATGTGGCACACAGACATGCCCTAAGGGCATGTCTGTCTGTCACATGGCTAGGTGTGCATGCACACATGTGCATGCACACCTGGATTCGGTATTTTACCACCCAATTGGATTGGGTGGTAAAATACCGAATCTGAAAGGCCTGCGGCACTCAAAGATGTGCTACCTACATGTGCTTTTACAGAATCTGTATTTTTACCGAGTCTGTATTTACCGATTCGGTAATTTTACCGAATCTGTAAATACAGATTCGGTAAAATACCGATTCTGTAAAGCATGCTCCTACATTAGAAAACCCTAATACCGGTCGGAAACGGCCGAAATCGGCCGTTTCCAACCGGTATTAGGGCTCCTACATCTGGCCCTAAATTATGTACTTCGATATTTTGACTGTCTATATTTTTAAAATCGATATTACATTACTTACCTTCAAAACGATATTTTTGATGTCTATATTCTGTCCATTCGATATTTTGTCTATTCTATATTTTGGACTCGATATTTTGGTTTGTCTATATTTTGGAATCGATATTTTGACCATTTACCCTTTGGGCAGTAGGCTTGGGGAGCACAATGTGTCCCATCAACCCCAAGGTGAAGTGAAGGCATGGTACAGAGCGGTCAGCCAGACTTCGTCATGAGACCCGGCATGGGCTGACACTAGAAGGTCTGGTGAGGCCTCGTCAGGGCTACCAGAGGACAAATGCAGAGGATGTCCGGGAAAATGGTTATATCGGTCACGACAGCCTGAGGTGACAGTGCACATGGGAGGGTTTCTTACTGCACCCAAAGAGAAGGTAGATGTTTACCCTGAGGTGGGGCACAATGTGCCATATTAGGTGGTGGTTCCACCATGTGCTGAGAGGGCGAAAGAGGATGACTTAGTGGACTGTATAGAGTTGGACTATGAGGGGGATAGTCTTGGGGAGGGCGATGTTGTGAACAGTCATGTGCCTGTGGAAGTGGAACAGAAGTGGTGGGAGCAAGAGGAAGGATGGTCCGAGAGGGGGAACCGTTAACCAGTGTTACTGTTAACGGTATACTGTTTTACAGGCTGCACACATGGTATCTGCAAGATCCACTGACACCAGGTTGGCAGGCAGGTGGCTTTCACTGGCAAGGCAGTAGGCTACGGAGCAGGCACCAACGTTAATGCAAGGTAAGGATGTGGAGGCCACAGGGACAGCTCCCGTTATGGTGTCAACTGGGGTGGATGTTTGGAGTGTACGGGAGGAGGAAACTACATGGCTACAGAAGGGCCAGCATGTGAAGGACACCGGGGTAGAGATGAAGGAATGGAGGTCAGACACAAAGGAAGGAGATGGTAAACAAAAGGCTTCACAGTGGAAAGAGGGAACTTCCACGCGAGCGAGACGTATGTAGGAGAGCAGCAGGGGGAGAAGTTCAAGGGTCTGGGAACTGATGCTGGGGAAAAGATGGGGGGACGGAGATAAAAGTAAGATGAAGGTAGCCTAGGGCAAGGAAAGCAAGGAACTAAAAAAAAATAACGCATCTACATGGAGGTGACTAAATCATTGGGGGCGCACCTTATGTTGTCCACAAAAGAATTTTTTTTAGAGGGAGAATATGTTGCAATGTTATAGCTCTTACATAGGGAACTGAGGGCCAAGGAGGGGTCCAAGGAGGAAGAATATGAACTGTCCAAACAACCTAGGCTGCCCATAACCATATTAAATTTGATGGCGGCATTTACATTTTTTGCTAGCATTTACTGTGAAAAATATCTGGAGCGGAGTGGGGCCCTTTTAAATACATGGCAGTCATACATAAGACACAGATCACATATGGGGGATACGCGTGGGCAGAATATGACGATGAATTGAGGGCGCGTTTGGCTCTTGACTCAGAGGTAAAATGGTGGGGAGATTGATTTTGATCTCTGGCAACACACGAAGGGTTAGGCAAAATTTGGAAAAATTATTTTCACAGCAAGTAGTTTTCCCATAGTTTATCAAACATTTCAGGCCTGTCTCACCCGGGGAGGGATGGGTTCCACAGCAAAGGTCAGAAAGAAATGCTGGACGCCTGCTGGGTTTTCAATAAGGAGCTGCGCTCCATGGAATACTGGAAGTTTAGACATGACATGTGCAGGAAGGCACACCCTTGCACAGTGTTTTGATGCCATAGGGAGCCAGCAAGGTTGCCATGCAGGGCAATACACAGGACAGTGGCACCAGAGTCAAGGGGGTTCCGGTGCACCTCAACCCACGTCAGGGGCCTAAATGGGAGGAGGGGGGCACAAGGACCTGATGGGAAATGCTCTTACCCCAGTTAAGCTGGACAGACTAGATTTCTGGCTGCAGCCTTCTGTTAATAAGGCGGAAGCAGCAGTCTTTAGGGAGGGGTTTCATTGGGGTTTCCGACTGGGGTATGAGAGTCCTAGAGTTCAGCAGTGGACGGAAAATCTCAAGTTGGTCAGAGAACATCCACAAGTGGTTCAGGAAACATTGCTGAAAGAAATGCGGGAAGGTAGGATGGCGTGTCCTTTTGATGACTGGCCATTGGAGAACTTGATCATGTCTCTAATAGGGGTGGTCCCCAAAAAAGAGCAAGGCCGGTTTCAGCTGATACAACATTCATCCTGACCAGAAGGGCACTCAGTTTGACGTTATAGCTGAAGATCTGGCCTCAGTGTCTTATTCTTCAGTTGGCGTGGCAATGCCACTGGTTGAGCGGGCAGGGGTTGGAGCTGAGATGGCCAAGTGTGACCTAAAATTAGCTTGTCGGTTGTTGCAAGTGCACCCAGAGGACTTTCAATTGCTGTGTTTTCAGTTCGAAGGGCAGTAGTATGTAGAGAAAGCCCTGCCGATGGAATGTTCTATTTGTGCGCTCTGTTTGAGTATGTAAGTTCATTCTTACAATGGCTGCTTACATTGTGCATGGGGCACGAGTGGGTTACCCATTATCTGGATGACTTCTTCTTTGTTAGCCGTGCAGGCTCTGCGGACCGCCTACACTTGCTGGTAAGCTTTCAAGAGCTCATGGAGGATACTGGTGTTCCTTTGGTGCATGAAAAGACTGCGGGCCCACAGACAATGCTCTCCCTCTTGAGGATAGAGCTGGAATCTAGGGTCATGGAGGTACATTTGCCAAGGAACAAAGAGCTGAAGATGCAGTTGTTGTTGTACACAATGCTAGAGAAAGCTAAAGTTAAGGTAAGGGACATGCAGGTGCTTCTAGGCCATCTGAATTTTGCATTCAGGGTGGTATGAGCGGGCAGGACTAGTGTCGGAAACTGGAAATGGGGCTGTGGGCCTGTTCCTGCCACACCATCATGTGCGATTGTCAGCATGTATGAGGAAGGATTTGCACATGTGGGGCCTCTTTTTGGACTCGTTCAATGGTATTGCTTTGTGTATCCCGCAAGAGTTTGAGTGGGATGTGAAAATCTATTCCGATGTGGCAGGGGTTGTGGGGCTTGGTCTGTATTGGTAGGGACATTGGTGCACGAGTAATGGTCTGAAGCTTTAAAGCATGGAGGCCGCAGTATTGTTTTTCTTGAATTTTTCCCACTGACCATAGCAGTTTCCATGTGGCGAGAACTGCTGGCACACAAAAATGTTCTATTTCGTATTGACAATATGTCAGTAGTTCAGGTGGTAAATAGGCAGTCGGTCAGGTATACACAGGTGGTGAAGTTGCTACAGGTTTTTGTGCTTGTGTGCTTGAGACATGACATTTTGTTCAGGGCAAAGCATATGCCAGGGGTGTTTAGAGTGGGAGAGATTCAATGGACTGGCCGGCGGAGGTGGACAGTGTTAAGACGCACATACCAACGGAGCTATGGACAGTAGGTGACAGAGGTTGTTCCAGTTGGTTGTAGGGTCTTTGGAGGCTTCCCCTCGGAAATCATACACATAGGCTAGCGAGGAGTTTTTGAACACTGGGGCTCAGGCGAGACTGGAAGGATGGGAGAGAGTCAATGATAGAGTACAGTTTATATTGACACTGCCAGAAAAAGGGCTTTCGTGAGTCACTATTACAAGAAAGTTAGCCGGTATTGCCTTCATGGGGAAGTTGCTCTGGGGTTATGCACCATCAGTGGGGGGACGTGAGAAGAGGATGTTGGAAGGATGGGCCAGGGAACAGTGCAGTAGGGGGCCCAAGCAGCAGCTTCTTACTTGGCAGGTCTTTATCCAGGTGATTCAGAGCCAACAGGCTATTTGCAATTCAGAAGGGGTAACACACTTGCTCGCTACCTTGATGACCTGGATTTTTATTTACGCCTTCTGGGTGTCGAAATTTTTGGGGGGCAGGGATAGTAGGGTTCTTCTATGGAAAGAAGTGGTGTTCCAAGAGTCTGGGTTGCACGTTGGGTAGAACATTGCAGCCCCAAGGCTGCAATGTTCTAAAATGGATCAGAGGTTTACGAGAACTACAGTAGTCTTGTCAGTTTACCCGGTACAGGGTTCCTGTCCGGTGTCATGGGGTAGGAAACTACGGGCGCACATAGCATGACACAATGGGAAGGCATTCAGACATGGGTATGAGGAGCACGTGAAGGCTTTCCAACTGCTGACAATACTGTGAAAAGCGCTTGCTAGGCTTGGGTTGGTAGCAACAGAGTATTGAATGCATTCCTTTCACATTGGAGTGGTGACAGAGGTGGTCAAAAGGGGATGGTCAAGAGAGCGGATTCTTTTTTGTTTTGTTATCAATAAAAATTGTTTACAAAAAAAATAGCGAATTATGGGGCTGGGTAGATGGTCTTCAGATTGTTTAAAAGGTTTTTCAGATCAGGTGGGAGGGTTGTTGAGGAAGCAGTTCGCTGTGTGTTTCCCTCACAGCTCTTTTGTTTAACAGGTTCGGTTCCAAGCTCGGAGGCTGCCGGCTTGTCTGTGTGGATTGTGGGGCATTTGTTCATGAAATGGGCTGATCGGGAAGCCGGAAAGAGTCACCAGGGTCATAACCTGGGTTTTGATACCAGTGCACTTGCAGTGTCATGGAATGGGAGGGTGGTATGTGCTGGAAAGAACTATTGCCGAGTCTGAACAGGTTTCTACAAGGAAAGAATTGTCCTGATGTTCTCTTGGTGAATTTAGGGGAATATGACTTGGTCGTGGAAAAGGGCTTGGAATTGCTATAGGTGATGAAGAGGGATTTGAGGGAGATCAAATTGTAGTGGTCAAGGTGTTTTGTGATGTGGACGGAATTTATTCCCAGGAGAATTTGGAGTGGTGCTAGCAAGCCACAGTAACTGACAAGGTTATGAGGAAGATAAATAGGGAAATGCAAGGATTTAGCAGGGAGAAGGACTAGACCGAGTAGAGCACTCCGACCTGAGATATGATACAGTGGACTTGTTTGGGGGGAATGAGGTCTACCTTTCCCGTTAGGGGATGGAGTTGTATTTGTTGCAGATAAAGATTTTTTTAGCCCAGACCTGAGGGTCCACCAGTGAACAAAGAAGGTTTTAAAGGGGGGGGGGGGGGCAGAAATAGTCAGGCTAGTGCCATTTTCTGAGTGTCAGTTGGCCAACAAGTTTGCATGGGTTTAGCTAATTTTATCGTTGTTGCCATCAGCTAACCAGGCTGAGAGGGAGAATGTGAAAAAGCTCCCACCGGAACGAGGCAGGAAGTTGAAGGTTACGTTATAGGAAGTTAAGTTTAATAGATGTTAATAGATTCACTGTTAAATGGTAGGGGAAATTAAAAATGTTACAATTGCAGTAGTGCAGAATGTTAGGAGGTAGATACTTGCTGGGTTTACTTTTGGGGGGTGGGACTTTTAGGGGTGAATGTATGAAATTAGGTGATAAACTTTGTATAGTGAGGCTTTGGTCCTGTAAGGCGGACTGACATGGATTCTTTGTGATGCACACCTGTTTTATTAAGGCAGCCTCATTCACACATCAAATTTGACAGTGGTCTGGGGTGTGACTTGGCTGCCAGTAATGGCGGACACTTGAGAAAACTGCTCCATGCCGGCCTGCCTTTGATCCTGCATATCCCCGGACGGACTGGGCCCATTATTGCTGGTCATGTAAGCCTTGGCCACCGGGGAGGCGAGAGTGCTGCAGGAGATTCTTGAGGAGCCGTGAGAGCCATGGGATCCCCGCTGATGAGGGACTGTGATCCAGACCGGAACGCCTCAAGATGGTGGCCGCGGCCCTTTGAGTTGAAGAACTGGAACAGCTCAGAGAGAAGGAGAACGGCCAGACCCACTTGTTGCTGCGAGGTCCCATGATGACTTGCCTGGTGACGTAGAGCTGGCGATCAATGCAGTGGGAGCTGCACTTTGCCGGCGTGCGGCAGAAGTGGCACCCTGCCGCTGGGAGCAACTGCTCAGATGGGCTGGATCACGGGTTGGTTGCAGTCGGACGGCGGTGTCCCACACCCTCATTAGTCAGAGCAGAGGGCAGAAGCAACCAAGAAGGCACGGTGAGTGGGGGCGGCCCGCGCTGAAATACCCGGGGCCTAATTTGAGGCCCCGGAGAGGTGCAACACGAGGGTTGCAAGTGAGAGGCCCAGGAACAGGTGATTGGCCCAGCTCCAGAGTGCCTACAGACTGATCTGGGGCAACCTGCGGGAGGCACACCACATTTATGTGTGTTCTGCCTGGGGAATTGAGACATAAGGAGAGGCACCCAGAGTTGAGGTGGGCAACGAAGAGGGGCACACTTGGGGCCTGACTCGAGGCCCAGCGAGAAGAGTGAGAGGGGTTTCCCCTCTTTTTTTTTGGAGTGACTTGGCCCGATCGCCCCCTGGCATCCCTTCCCTCATACATATATATATATCCACAAGCAGGATTCTGGAAACATGCAATAAGTGGTGAGTGGCCCCCCAGCAATAGATCCTGGTTGGGATCTGGTGCACCAGGAACAGGAATATTATTAGTGCTGACCTAGACTGCTGCTGGGTTGCACGGCGAGGTAATTCTGATCTGCACAGTGGGGTTCGCCACCTGGGACTGCTGCTCTCTGAGGTGGTGCCTATGGAGATCCAGACCCTGGCTGACGACTGGGGGATTGAGCGGTCCACCATATATTGAGAACCGGGGGTGCAGAAGTGACCCTAGCACTGCCTACATACTCCTAAATATTGGCACTGGGGTCGCCCACCCCCATGAGACAGGACCTGGGAGATGTACCTAGACCACCTACAAAGACTATCCCCGAGGCGAAGATGGGCAAGGTTAAGGCAAAACCGACATAGGCAAGACCAGATCAAGACAACTACACAGCAGACCCCAAACAGTGGAAAATTTAGCATTTGACCCAGGTAGATCCAGTACAAATGCAGTTGACCAATTGGAAGCTATTGCCGACACTAAAGCGATGCTGCACTAGGACATTAGCACTGTGTCAGTAGGGCTGGGGTTCCTGCGGGCAGAGCACCAGAAGTTGGAAAAGAGGGTTGAAACAGAGGAGTCCTCAATTGCAGATCTCCACCCTATACAGCAAGCATTATTGATCCAGGTTGCGGAGCTTTCTGATAGGGTCCACACATTGGAACATAGGGCTGAAGATGCAGAAAGCCACACTCGGAGGAACAACATCAGAATAGTGGGCTTACCAGAAGGGATGGAAGGCGGAAACCTGGTAGCATTCCTTGAATCCTGGCTGCGCTCTGTTGTTGGACCGGAGGGCTTTTCTTCATTGCACACCCTCGGGAGGGCGCATTGGGTTCCGACACACCTGCCTGCATCGGTGCACACTCCACAGCCGGTTGTAGCCCGGCTTCTGAATTACCGGGATAGGGACACACTGCTTCAAAAGGCGAGAACCGAAGGCCAGTTTGAGGTGGAAAATTGTATCGTCTCCATATTTCTTGACTATACCATTGAAACTCAACGGAGGCAAGCCTCCCTTCTTGAGGTTAAGAAAGCTCTGCAAGGGGAAGGCCTGCAGGCTGGAGAATTATAAGTCTGGGAGGCCTCCCAATGTGGCGGACCCTACAGGGGAGCCTGAGGCAACAGAAGAGATACAGAAGAAGACCTAAAAAGGGCCCACGAGGAAGCCAAGTCAATCACAAACCGAGAAGAAGTAGAGGGCAGCGGCGCTCCAGGCCATGGCAGAGATTATGCAGAGTGTGGGAGCAGCTTCAGAAGAGGGCTCCAATTCAGGGGAAGGAATTGGGGGCATGGACTTGATCTCCTCCCGTGCGAACAGTGTCATCCTCCCGGAGGTGACCCCAGGGACGGCAGATGGCATCATCTGAAGGAACATAACACGTAAACGCTGCATTGGCCTCTTTCAGGCTGGGTTGCGCCTCAAGATATTGCTCTATGGTCTTTCGGTGCTTTGGAAGGGGTTGGGTCGGCATGACCTAAGTGAGAGTCTGTTCATTAGAGCACAGCTTTCCCCCCCTAGTAGGACCAACCCTTGGCAAGGTGCAGTTCCTTTCAGAGACTGATACACTACCCACAGTTTGGGTAGATGGTCTTTGCCAGGCTGCTCTGGGATCAGGGAGTTGTTGATGGCGGGTGTTTTATTCATAGTCTGGTTTATAACTTTTGCTGGAGTGGCAATGCATTCGCTGTTTGGGGACGGGGCGGTGGGGGCCTGAGGGGGTAACGCCAGAATGAATATCTCTCACTCTGCATTCTACGCATAATGTTGTGAAATTTCTGACATGGACTATAAGGGGGATGGGCGCAGCGGTGAAGACGCACAATGTGCACAGGTTTTTGAGATTGCAGGGTATACAGATAGCTCTACTGCAGGAGACACACCTCCTGCGGGGAGAAGTGGAGAGACTCCGCAGGAGATGGAGAGGGCAGATGTTTGCGACATACTCTATTAGACCAAGAGGGTAGATTTGTGCTGCATAATGGGAAATTGTCTGTCGGAGACAAAACACTAGGTAGTGTATTTTCCCCCAACCAGGATCAGGTGACTTTTTTCAGGACCTCTCGGCCCACATGGCTACTTTGATGACAGACTCTACGATACTGAGGTGGGACTTTAATTGTGTATCCGATGCTTCACTGGACTGCTCACACCCACCTTTGCTTGGAGCCCAGGCCCACTGCACCGTGGTGGGATTTTGGGACTGGTGGAATCTTTGGGGGTCAACCGACATTTGGAGGACACAACATGCAGACGATAGGGATTACTCTTTTTACTTCCCCATACACCAACTACATACATGACTCTATGTCTTTTTCTGCTCTCCTAATCTTAGTAGCTCAACACACACACTGAATATGTAGGATGCACACTCTCGGATCATCGCCCCTTAATGATAACCTACCAGCCACTGGGCAGGCGTCCTTCGATTCCCTTGGGGAGACTCAATCCTTTAATGCTAGAGGACACCCCCTTCCGGGAAACCCTCTGCACTTGTATTGACTCCTACTTTTTTACTAACACGAATACAGCCTCTACAGGGCTAGTGGATTGGGAAGCATTTAAGGTGGTAGATCGGGACACTGCTTGTGGCAGTCGATAGGAGTGCCGAGAGAACTGCATAGGGAACTAGAGCACTTTGAGAGTAGACTGCACAAACTAGACAACTCCTTAGTGACAGATGCCTCTTCCATGGTGACATTACGAGAAGTGCGTACCCTATACAACGAGGCATTGGAGCAATTAAGATGCCATGACTATAAGACATACCTTACCAAGGTGCAGGAGGAGGAGGGGAAACCCGGCTGCCTGCTGGCATGGTTGATCAGACCCAAAATTTGTGGAGCTCCAATTACCCACATCAGGGGGTCGATTAGGATCGCGGACGGACTTGAGTCCGTCCGCGACCCCTGAGGAGGAGGGAACGTCCGCATGGGCTGCGGCGTTCCCTCCGATCAAATTAGGATGTGACCGCCAGGGTGGCGGTCAAATCCTCTATCACTAACATTGCGGCGGGTGCAGCTTCAAGCTGCATCCGTCGCAATGTAAAAAATCCATGCACAGCATTTGCGTGCACAAAGCGGCAGGCACCGCGCGGTGCCTGCTGCATTGTGCACGCAAATGCAGGGGGGTACCATAGGTACCCCCCATGTGCACCCCCCACCCCACCTTCACCCAGGGGGCCCGCAACGGGCCCCCAAAGTGAAGGTCCGTATGCTTTTCCACAGCGGTAAAGCCGCCGCGGAAAAGCATATATTTTCAGACATCCTAATATGCCTGGCGGTGTCTGATAGACACCGCCAGACATGTTAGTGCTTTTCCGCCGCGGTCGCCTTCCGACCGCGGCGGAAAAGCGGCGGACAGATTATCAGACCCACCAGCCATCCTAATTTGGCGGTGGGTCTTTGGAGTCTCCGCCGCGGTTTTTCCGCATCCTCCAGGCCGGCGGACACTTCCGCCGGCCCGGAGGATGCGGAAAAACCGCCATCCTAATCGGCCCCTAAGTCTGGAACTGGTACCTCAGTTCATGACCCAGAGGAGATTAATTCTTTATTCCGGGTGTACTAAGAGGCCCTGTATACTGCCCCGCCACAAGCTGCGCCCAAGGAGGTTAGAGAATTTGTGTCCCTCCTGCGGCTCCCGGTACTAGATGGAAAGGTAAGGGAGGTATTGGGAGACCCGGTGATGCTGCAGGAGATTCGGGAAGCTATCAATACTATGACCACTGACAAAATACCGGGACTAAATGGACTCCCTGCAGAACCCTATTCAGCTTATGCCTCCAAATTGGCTCCCCGTTTGGTGACTCTATATGCTGAATCTCTGAAACTTGGGAGATTTCCTTCGTCAACAAGGGATGCACTTGTGATTCTGCTCCCTAAGACAAAGACCCCAGGTGCCTGAGTCGTAGATTTTAGACCTCTCTCCATGCTCACATGGATTTTAAGATTCTTAGCAAGGTCCTGGCAATGTGCCTGCTTCAATCTGGACCAAAACAGATTTATCCCTGCCCAGAACACTTTATTTAACTTGCGTAGATTGTACTCTGTATTATACCATCTTGAGGCATGATCCCTCCCAAGAACGGCTATTTTGTTCATTGACCTGGAAAAAGCTTTGATTCTATAGGATGGGATTATTTATTCCCGGTAATGGTGCGCATGAGTTTTGGAGAAGATTGGGTAAAATGGGTTAAAACGTTATATGTCTGCCTCACTGCTTGAGTTAGGACAGGGAAAACAGTATCTGCCCAGTATATGATCTTTTGAGGCACCAGGCAGGGTTGCCCTCTGTCCCCCCTCCTATTTGCTCTGGCAATCAAACCATTGGCTGCATTCGTTAGACAGGGTGGCGAAGGGCTAGGCTTAACCGTAGATAAGGGACATCACTAAATATCATTATATTAAGACGACCTCCTGATTTACTTTAGAAGACGCAGTAGTGGGCTCTGATACAGCACTGGCCCTCCTCTAACACTTTGAACTCCTGCCGGGTCTACCGGTCAACAAACACAAGACCTACTTGTTCCCCTTGGCTGGAGCCCTGCCACGCCCCAAGGACCTTCCAGTGGACCTTAATTGGACATCCAATACTTTTAAATATTTGGGCAACCATCTTTCATTCCCTAGAAGACCTAAAGAACTCTCTGGTCCCTTAAAGCATGCAAACCCTTTTACGTTTACCCATCATTGATAAGATCTCCCTTACCAAAATGGTCATGTTACCACACTTACTCCACTTTTTCATAAACATTCCGATTTCATTGCCAATGGGATACTTCAGACAATTGGACTCCCTGTTGCAGGATTTATTTTGGGGGGAGGGATGTAGGAGGGTCTCGTTAAAGATGTTGCAGCGCCCCATGATGGAGGATGGACTGGGAGTGCCAAACTTTGAACTCGATTTTTTAGATGCCCATATGTAATGGCTTGCACAATGGCTGGATGGGGTAAACTCGGAGGTAACTTTTATGATGGAGGCTGAAATACGGCCCACCCTACTATTGGCTAAAATATTAGACCCAACTGTGCCTGTCCCCTATAGGTAGTGCAAACCGCTGTCCTACAGTGTTGGAAATCCAGGAATACCCCAGTACTCACCGGTGCTTCCCTTAGTTGGCCTACCACATGGCAATCCCGGGACGGTGTATAATGCTGATGAACTAGCGACGTGGTTGGAGGTGGGGGTGGAGACGGTAGGGGACTGCTATCAGGTGAACGTCTTATTGCCATTCAAAAACCTGGTTGAAGGGCACAGCCTTCCACCAGGGCAGTTCCTACGATATGAAGCCCTGGCCCATACCTTCGGTGCACTGTGGGGACAGGGCCGGGAGGAACCCGAGACACATGCGGTGCTACACTCATTGCTTACACTAGGTACAGCCAGCCACCAAGTGAAGTGGTTTTATGCCTCGCTGATTGGAGCATCCCTTATCCCCCTACATAACTTACAGACATGATGGAAGACGGTACTGAGTTGGCAATTGGCTGATTCAGCATGGCATAGAATGTTGACCTCCAACAAAGGAATTTCCCGTAACACCCGGCTGAAATGTATTCAGTTCAAATACACTCACATGAAATGCATAAACACCCCACAGACTCGGGTTGCATAAGGAGGTGAACTGTGCCGATGCCTAAGATGCAATCACAATGATGCAGATTTTATAGATATTACTTGGGTATGTGCCGGACTCCGTACATTCTGGGACGAGGTCTTCTCAATGTTACAAGCTTCAGTTGGGCACACACTCAACTCCACGATAGAAGTATGCCTGTTGGGACTTTTTCCCAGATCACCTAAACATAAAAAGTGGTCAATAAATGTATTGACTTAGCCATGGCATTAGCTAAAAGAAGGCTAGCTATGTCCTGGAAGTCCCCTACTGGGCCATCGGTAGGACTTTGGAAATGGTATGTCACTTACGGGGCAGAGGGTGCAGAGTCTAGAGCCCTGAGACGCTGAGTAGTGGAGGAAAGTGTTGTCGAATTGGGAGAATCCGACGTCAGCCTAGGGCGACGATGATATGACTACAGATAGCAATGAGCCATGGAGAGGAGACACAGACGAGACTTTAAGAATGCATAATATGTATGAACATCTATTAAGACATCTATAGGTCGGAAAGACAACAGCCCCTAGATTTGTATGAGGCAGATGAGGTGATAGCTGAAAGGAAAGAACTGTCATGTGTTCATGCCTGTAGTCTCACTTCCCTCCTCCATGCATTAAAGGGAATAAGTGTGACATGGTGAGTTAAGTATAGATCCAACAAGAAATTATAAAGGTAACACCAGACCCCAGTGCCTCCTCTAGTCTACTCTCACTGACCGAAAATGTAAGCTAAGGTAGTGACAGCCCCCCTGCATGTTCCCTTATGTTCATGTTTGTAAGGTTAATCTTAGTTTGTTAAATATCAAACGGATGGTACTCATGCAGACACTCCCACGAGGTGGGTTGATTTACTATGAAAGGCAATTGCACCCAGGACATAAATTGTAGACCATACTGTCATAACCCCAGAAGTATGAAAATATAACACTGGGAAATGTCGCTGTGTTACATAAGATATTATTGAGAGAGGTATGGCTATGGGACAGGTATGATGTACTCGCGTATCCCCTTGCATGCCTAGTCCTTGCGATACAAAGCAAACACAAGGAGATGATGGACGGAGCGCTGAAACTTTCCAGACACTCACCCCTAGTCACAGATCTGGGTTGAATCCATCATCATTCTTTAGCTCACTTTGTCACCCCAGTTCAGACACAGCTATATGCAAAAAAGTCTTGACCCTGTGCCCCAGTGGAACAGTCCAGCCCAAGCTGCCAAGCCAGGTCTTCCCTGGACCATAAACAAGCATCCTGAAACCGGTTTCGGGCTAACAGCCCTCATCAACCAGGCTAGCGTGAATCCAGTGGCAAAGTGAGCGAGGGACCCAGGTCTGGGCATACCATGCCAACTTATGGCGAACAAAGTAAACACAAGGAGATAATGGACGGAGCATTGAAACTTTGCATTTGTCACCCCGAGTGGGATGAGTATGCCCAGACTTGGGTACCATGCACTTGATGCCACTGGAGTCAAGCTATCCTGGCTGATGAGGGTTGAAACCCTGAAACCGGTGCTAGGATGCTTGTTTCCAGTCCAGGGAGGACCTGGCCTGGCAGTTCGGGCTGGACTGTTCCCATTGGGTACAGGGTCAAGACTGATTTGCATATGACTGGGTCCATACTGGAATGGCATGGTGAGCAAACAAAACATGTATATAGGCCCAGATCTCTGTACTGGGGTGAATGTATGACATTGTTCTGCATTCTTTCAATCAATTGTTCTTTTTGCATTCGTCACCCCGAGTGGGAAGGGTATGTCCAGATGTGGGTCCCATGCTCTCCATGCCACTGGAGTCAAGCTATTCTGGCTGATGAGGGATGAATCTCCGAAACCGGTCCTAGGATGCTTGTTTCCAGTCCAGGGAGGACCTGACCTGGCAATTCGAGCTGGATTGTTCCCATTGGGCACAGGGTCAAGGCTCGGACCTTTGTACTGGGGTGAATGTATGACATTGTTTGGCATTCTGCCCATCAAGTGTGCACCTTTGGGCAACATTTGCTAAAGGATGTAGCCCAAAGCTATACATATAAATATACAGCCATTATGGTCCGCCGCCCACCATTTGTGATAGGTGACACAAGGCAGCCATGTGAGCCAGTGACAGGGTTACCTTTACCACCCGCCCATCCCTTTGATTAAAGTTTTTTTTTCAAAATATGGAGCAAAGTTTCACGATAAGGATTGGCTGGTTTGTTCGGGACAGGGGTTGAAGAGTTATTGTATGGTTGTGTCTTTGAGACCGGTGCAGTAGATTGGTGATTGGCCGATAGGTTTGCATGGGTTTAGCTAATGTTATTGTTGTTACCATAGGTGAACCAGGCTGGAAGGGAGGGTGTGAGCAAGCTCACACTGGAAAGAGGTAGAAAGTTAAAGGTGATGTTCTAGGGAGTTAAGTTTAGTAGATGTAAATAGATTTACTGCTAAACGGTAGGGGAAGTAAAAAATCTTACAATTTCAAGAGTACAGTTTGTTAGAAGGTAGATAGTTGTTGGGTTACGTTATGTGGGGGTGGGGACAGGAATTTATGGGGTGGGGGTAGGAAATTAGGTGACAAACTTTGCATAGTGAGGTTTTAGTTTTGTAATGCAGAATGGCCAGGAATATTTGTGATGCGCACCTGTTTCAATAAAGCGTCCTTTTTCAAACCTCAAAAGTGTCAGTGGTCTGTGCTGCTCCTCTCTCACCCAAACAACATAGGGGGCCAGGAGTCAGGGATTCCAAATGTCCACATCAACCGAGCTGTGACATGCAGCTGCTCGGCCAGCTACACAGAAAACTAGCCGCGGACATATTGACTAGGTGGTAGTATGGCCCAACAATCGTCACTTCTGCATAAGAGAGTGGTATTCGCTGGATGAATATGCTTATAAACACACACTGCAAATTGAATCACCTCTAGCTGGTGGAGAGAATTTAGTGTATTAATTTGAGGCTGGTGAAAAAATGCAAATTTGGTGCCCGTAAAGCAAAGGTGCAATCTTTGGTGTGCAATTTGTGCTGCATGAGTCATTTGCGTGCCTTTTTCTAGGTTCGCATAGTGACCATGCCAAAGCTACCTGGAAACGGTGCATTACACTGTTTTTTTTCTGCTCTTTTGTTTTGCCCCACTCGTGCTGAGCAAACTGTGCGTTCCCTTGCACAGTGCATGCAGCACATAAAGTAGTCCTCCATGCCCAGCCCACGCATATCCTTATGTATTTTCTCCAATTTTGCTAGGAAACCCCTTACTTAACTTAATATTTGTCTGGGGGAAAACTGAGAACAGAAATAAATAGATTTTATGAGGTCACAAAGCACACATCTGCAGATTGGCTTTGCTGTATTACAACTTGTATTACCGAATTGTGAACAGAAGAGTTTTTCTGTCATTCACTTGTTCTTAAATTGTTACACACACTAACATGGCATTGGAGAAGCAGGGGACAGACACAAATAATGTAACCTTCTGTACAAATCAAATACGCCACCCTCGAGGCACCCATAGTTTTTCCACAACATCTGTACCATTTTTACATGATAATCTTATCAAGTGTGTCAGTGTACAAGTGCAATTAGAGAGTGCATGCTCTGTAGCCCCTCTCCTTCACTGCCACTCTCTGCCAGGTGTCTGGGGAGTTACCTTCTTCTCCCTCCTACGTGTCACCTCCCACTGGCCGTTTTCACTCACACCACCCAACCCTCCTCCCACTCCCCTTGGTTCCACCCAATGTCCTCTGATGACTTTCCCACCCATCCTCCCTCGTGGCTCTTGTGAATAGCAGTGACCGACTTGGCGAGTCACCCACACAAAAGTAGCTCTTTTGCAAACACATGGCTGGCTGTTGCGCATGGCAGTGCCACCCTTGGAAAACTCTGGTGCATGTTGGTAGTTCATTGGCAGGTTTTTGTGAATGACTGTCTCCATGTAGCATACTTTTGTCCACAGTCAATCCCGTGTATTTATTTCATTAGTTGAGCACTTGTGAAACCTTTGTGCATGGTGTTGGCAGCTTTTGATAGCTCTTTCTTTTTTTCTGCAGGTTTTTATACTGCGAACTCGACATGAAGGTATTGGAGCACTTTACATGAAAGAGCATTCATTTTTTGTATTTTAGACAGGGGGAGATTAAGTGATTAGCCCAGAATCACAGGGTGTTCACTGATACCAAGACTCGAACTAGTTTCCCTGTTTCAAAGTCGGCAGCTCTGGCTGTTGTGCCACATTCCTCTCTGCAGCTCTACTGCAAAGCGGTTTGCACCTTTGCAGGGTCTTGTGCATGTAATTGGCTCTTGACAAACTATAACACAATGCAGTGCTTCTCTTGGCACACTCTTCTACACAACTCGAGGCCTTCGCAGGCTCTTGTGCGTGTTAGTGACAGGGGACTTGGCAATCTCTTGTGCAGTGTAGAAGTCTTCAACTTGGAAACTCTTCTGCTCTGCGGCGGCAGACATGTTGGCGGATTCTTGTGCACAAAAGTGAATGTGTCATCCGTGTCTGACTCCTTTGCACATTGTTGGCTCCTTCGGCGGTTGCCTGCACACAGTGGTGGTGGCCCCTTGAAAAGCTCCGGGTCATCGTAGTGGCTTCCTTTAGAGTGGCTTATTCTCAGTGGTGGGGGCTCCCTTGGCAGTCACTTGTTCACAGTGGTGGTGGGTGACCCATTCATGCTTAGCAGAAGCTCACTTGGCATGCTATTTTGCACAGTAGTCAGCGGTGGTGCTTTCCAGACTCTCGTGCATGCCAGTGGGTGAGGCCTTCGAAGGGTTTAATACACAGTAGTGATGCCCTCCCCCCCCCCCCCCCCCCCGTTCCAGGCTCTTGTGCTCAGAACTGGTGGTTGCTTGGCCAGACTCTCGTGACCCATCATGGCATATTTTTAATTCGTTTTAGTCGTTCTACACAGCAGTTCTGCTGCTATACAGTATGGCTACAAGACATTGGCAAAGTCAATAGCTCTGGTAGGCCTAGCAAATGCTGGTATCTCAAAGCGGTACAAAAAGGGGTGGTGATGGACGGAGCATCTGAACCAATCAAACACTCACACCCAGTCAACAAATCTGGGTTTGATCCATCCCCGTTCTTTAGCCCACTCTGCCACCCCAGTTCAGACATCGCCATATGCAAATCAGTCCTACCCTGTGCCTCATGGGAACAGTCCAGCCGAACTACCAAGCCATGTCTTCCCTGGACCGGAAACAAGCACCCGAGGACCGGTTTCTGGCATTCCAGCCGTCTTCAGCCCGGCTTGCTTGAATCCAGTGGCAAAGTGAGCAGGGGACTCACGTTTGAGCATACCCTGCCACACTTATGGCGAACAAAGTGGTACAAAAGGCTCCGTGGCTCCGTGCACACAGTATTGCCCACTTTACTGAGACTGCAAACAAAGGTGCAAGTGCAGGAAACGGAACGGGAGAGGCATGCCTGTTATGTTGGTTCTAAAAAGAGATGGAACTCAATGTCTACTGGGCGCTGCGTTGATTTGAGGCGGTTTGTGAAATTCGCTGAAACAGCGAAATCTCTTCATGTATATATATATAAAAACAACAGCTACAACAGAAAACAGCAAGCACTGGCCTCAATATGGTTGGTCCCCAGCTGTAAATCAAGACCGCCTCGGGCCTTGTCAGTTGCTGTAAATCGGATGTTTTATCAGGTTATTGCTGGAACAGAAGGAGATTACAGCGAGGAATAAGCACGTATGCCGGAAGGGAAGGGTCTTTTTGTAGGCCGTAATCCGCCCTGGAAATCCGGTTATGGATGGGAGAGGGAAGCCTGGCTAGCAAAGGCTGCAATCAATGCACTTTACATAAAGATACACGGGGACAGCCTTCTGTAGGTCTCCATATGGATAGCACTTTATAAGCAAAGATAGTGATGTGGACTTCTATACACAAGCTTATCCGGACGCACTTGATACACAGAAGGCAGTGCAGAGTTCTTGAGTACCCTTACACCGAAGCACTTTACAAACAAAGACAAAAGTGCAGCCCTTTGTAGATACCATTATTCAACGGAAATGTATAAGAAGAAAAAGAGAGTTCCCTAATCCCAAAGCACTTCACACAAATGAGTCAAGGGCTTTACACATATCAATATCCTAAAACATTCTATAAGTACATATAGAGAGACTAGTGTTGCCTGCAGAACACAGCCTTAGCCTAAAGCACTTTATGTATTGAAGCGCAGCCCTCTGTAAATACATTTATAGATATTAATACTTAAGAAGTTTATAAACAGCAGTAATGCAATCTGTAAATAGCAAACACACACACACGCACGCACATGTGCGCACACACACACACATAATGATACAATCTTCTGCAAGTACCCATATTCTACAGCACTTAGTTCAATAACTCATGGGAACAGTCTTCTGTTTGAACCCGTATGGTTAACGGAGACAGTGATGCGGACTTGTGTACATAACTGTTACATCCTGCTTTTCCTTTTCCTCTGGCCTACTTTAGTGTTTGTTATAACTTGCTCAGCATGCATCTATGATGTCACATAGGGTTCGGATTGTGTATGCTTGAATTGAGGGTCAGTTACATCTGAGGCTGAGCAGGAGTGTACATAACCTTATCCTAAATTACTATACACATCACAGTGGCGCTGCCTTCTGTACATTCCCGCATCCTAAAGTACATTGTGAGCACACACAGACAGCAGTGTGGCCTCGTGTGCATAACCTTATCCTAGGGCACTTTAAACATTCACAGTAGTGCTGCCTTCAGCTCACACCTCACCCTAAAGCACACACAGATGGCTACGAGGCCTCCCCTACAAAACCTTCTCCTATAGCATTTTAAACATTCAGTGTTGTGCAGCCTTCAGTACACAGACTATTCCTAAAGCACTTTATAAGCACGCACAGATGGCAGCGATGCCTCCTGTACACACCCTTATCCTAAATCACTTTACACATTCACAGTGGTTACTCTCACCCTAAAGCACTTTATAAGCACTCATACACACAGCGACACAGCATCTGGCACATAACCTTATCCTACAGCACTTTACACATCACAGTGGTGGAGCGTTCTCTACACACCCTTATTCTGAAGCTTTTAAAAAACACACACAGACAGCAGTGTGCCCCTCCCGTTCATACACTCAACCTGGAGCCTATTAAAAGCAAAAAAAGACAGCAGTGAGACCTCTTTTACATAACCTTACCTTGAAGCACTTTATAGATTCAGAGTGGTGCAGACACATGTACATACCCTCTTCCTAAAGCACTTTAGAAGCACACAAAGACTGCAGTGGAGCCTTCTGTACATTATCTCATCCGCATTTTGCACATATTTTGCGTACATAGGGTGAGTTAATAGAATTTTTGTAATATTTTACATTGTTTTTTTTAGGTATTAGTATTAATAGTACATTGCAACTTTGCATCGCACTTGCACTTTATAACATTTAATGTTTACATACAAATAATAGAAGCATAGTACTATAGTAGCGAAATTTGCACATCAATTAGGGAGTAATCTTACAAATGGTATTTACACCAAAATTTTCTTTTAAACATGATTTTAGACATTTTTATAATCATGGTCCCTTTACAAATTAAGTATTCACAAGAAATTTTAACTACATGTACAAAGGAAGGAATGAAATAGTTTGATAAAACTCTCTACAATTTTCAGGAAATGTTAGCATAATATTTTACTGCAATAATTACATGAATGTAAACATTATATGATTCATTTCCTCTTATCCTTTACTATGCAACTCAAGCTTCTATTTTGACGTCATTTGTAAATTTGCACTTTGTCACTTTAATCACTGGTTAAGTAAAGATTTTAAAAAATGGGTAAAAAAAGAGTATAAAAAAACAGCTCACCTGACGGAGCGTGTCATGTGATCAAGGCCCGAGGCGGGCTGAAACGCTTCATGGCTGTAGAGGTCCAGGAGCAAAAATAAAATATAACTTTGCACAACGCTGTGGTCCATGCCCGTGTTTCCTACAAGGAATCTTCAAGGCGGAGCGAACCAATATATATATATATATATATATATATATACACACACACACACACACACATACACACACACACGCACGCATGCACGCGTTAGCTGAGATACTGTATACAGATGTCCTTAAATCCTCTCTTCTGTGTTTATGTAAAAAAAATTGCGCTCTGAGGCATTAGCACGTGCCTGCAATCTAGTAGATATCTGCTGCCAACACAGGAACATTTTTATGCCAAATAAACAACACTTGGCTCAGCCCTGGCCTCCTGGAAGAGACAGCATCAGAAAAGACATGAACCTGCCAACTTTACTCATCCTGGTCCCCCAAGAGTAGCATCAACTGCCCGTGGGC
This sequence comes from Lissotriton helveticus, assembly GCF_964261635.1. Classification (NCBI taxonomy): domain Eukaryota; kingdom Metazoa; phylum Chordata; class Amphibia; order Caudata; family Salamandridae; genus Lissotriton; species Lissotriton helveticus. Next base: position 1,361,456,627 of record NC_136057.1, read on the forward strand.
ATCCCAAACATCAGAGTTCTTGGAACAGAACAGAACGACAGATAGTCGGTGCCACTGGCATGCAACAGCCGTGTTTACAAATCTAGACTTCGGGACAGGACACCCATGTCATACTGGAGTCTGTCCCACGACTGTGGGAGCCGGGGATCCTTTGTCAACCCATGTACACTAATAGTAACATTTCACCAGGCTCACCACGGACATAAAAGGAATAGGTTGGAAAAATACAAGCAGTGAGTGAGTAGGTTACAATCGAAAAGCAGATACCAATTACTTTCAATTCTTAAATTCAAAATCAGATACCAATTAATTACATTTTTTTAATGCTTCAGTAAGAGGTAACTTGACCTTAGCTATACTGTGGAACTGTGAAAGACAACTAGAGATCCTGACAACTAGTAACAAGGAGTACCAGACTGTCTGCACTATTCCCATGAAGGGACAACCTTCTAAGTTGGTAAGCGGGTATAAAAGCCATTAAAGGGATGTTTCTGGGAACCTTACGCCCTATTGTCCTGCTACCTGCTTTAGAGGCTCTTTGTCGTCTTGCCCGGTCCCAAAGGTGACCTTGAGCTAAGCACTGGTGATAGTTGGCATCCTCCTGTGTGGTGAAGCAAGCAAATGTGGTGGGATGCATGTTAGGTGTGCTTCTCAACAACAGGCCCACTACGTCTAGCACTAAATCGTCTCTTTTTCAAACAAGAGGGCTATCACTAATTAAATAACACAAACCCTAATTGAATTGTCTCTTGGATACTAGGTACATCATTTTGTGCGCCGCAGTAACTCGAACATAGAACAGAAATAAAGCTCTAAATAATATTAAATCATGGGTTAGTCACAAACTTTGCCTGGCCCAGGAGTTTCCACACACACAAATTCCTCCAAGTTTTCCTGGATGAATTTGCATTGTGTGCTGTCGTCCTAAGAACAACAAAAGAGTAAGGGCATATTTATGAGAATGTCACGCAGTGCAGCGCAGCAAGTCAATTTGCTGCGCTGCACTGCATGGCAGGCATAGGACACGAATGCGCTGCATTCAAGGCAATGTCCCCTGCGCTAGCGCCCTTATGGCAGCCTAGCACCAACGCGGCAGCATGGTCACCCATGGTGCAAGGGTGCCTGCGTTGCTTGCAGGAATGTTTTTGTGCAAAAAGGGACACCTTCCTGCACAAAAATCCTGAGAGGCATATTCCTCTTTCTATGTGTGCTGCGAAAGAGGAAGTAACAAGGATAAATGCAGGTGTTTCACCTTGTTACGCCTCAACTGAGAAGGCGTATCTTTCTGGCACAATCCAAGGTCTACCAATTCTGGTAAATCTGAGAATGCATACAAAAACATGTGAGTTGCGTGGGAACACAAACCATGGTACTGCCCATGGAACACCTCCCTGGGGCAGAGTAAGGCAACGCCGCGATTTTGGGTGCATTGCCTTACTCCAGATTTATACAGCCACTTGTCCATGCAAAGTGGCCTTGCATAGCTTCATAAAACGTTGAGTGGTGCAAGAGCGATGCAAACAGGCTCATAAATAGAACAGGCTCATAAATAGGCCCCTCAATGTACTTCACTGTGAATCAAACCTCTTAAATGCAGGTTACAGATAGATGTCTGCAGCAAGGTTATCAGATCACCAGAAATCTTTCTGAAGTTTCATCATGGGAGTTCTAGTTACAGACTTCAGCAACAAAGAATGAATTAAACTGCTGTGATCCACCACTCAAATTGCAACTCGCAACCAGCCGGCTGCATACAGATCGCAGAAACTGCCAGTGCTTTAACCTAATGAGCTGTCACACTGGTATTTCAAACTATGACTAGTTGGTTACTCAGAGACTTTGTGGGATTTGATGTGCCTCTGAGCTGAGCACCACACAGATGCAATCAATCTTATTGCCAGAGAAGAAAGGGATCTTGGTGGATTCTAATAAAAGGATTCCCGTCCAGGCTCAAAATCGCACGCCGAGTTCTTTGGTGGGTGCACTCGTCGGCAATAATAAAAGGATGACACCTTAAGGAGAGTGTCCCAGTTTAGCTCTTTATTTGCACCCACCGGAGCACACATTGCAAGCGACCGGTAGCATCCACGGTCTCCTCTTCAGTGTGCCCCAGAGGTCCAGTGATGCACCTAACATTCTTTTAGGTGCATCACAATTAAAGGGACAAGATATAACAGATTCCTTCTGGTGGTAAAGATCTTAATACCCATGCAGCCAACTGACTTTGCCTCTCCACCACCTCACTAGGTGGCGCGGAATGGTTCTCCAAGAAATTAGCACTCCTGCATGTTCGTCACCTGCTTCAAGAGCACCGATTCTTCTGTGGCTCTTGCTTCAGAGCCTCAAGGGTCAATACAACCAATGAAGATGTGATATCTCTGGAAATAAGGTCTGCTATGAAAGAACTTGGGGGCATATTACCAACAACTAGCGATATTTATCGCTAAATCGGTTTAGACTTTTTTTTATCGCCAAGCATCGCTGGATATTATCGCAGAGATAACGTTCTATTAGCAACGTTTATCTCTAAAGCGATAAAATATCCGGCGATAGTGGCGAAATGCGTGAATATCGCTGAGAATACAGCAATATTCACGCATTAACGCCAATAGGTCTTAGCCATAATATCCACCTCCCATTGGATATAATGGCTAAGAACTGGTCTGATCAGGCGTTAGCTTTTGGAGATATTCGCGATTAGCGTGAATATTTCTATCGCTACGCCTGCGTTGATAATAGGCGATAGCGATGTTAGCAACTCTTTTTAGTCGCTAACAGGTTGGGTACGCCCACTTTGCATGTCATTAGCGATAAATATCGTTGACATGCAAAGCAGGCCCCAAACCGCTCGCTATCGCCTACAAGCTGTCGCTAACTGCTGTTAGAGACAGCTTGCCAATGGGCGATAGAATTATGGCCGCTTAGCGGCCGAAAACGGCCGCTAAATCGGCGATAATATATTATCGCCCTCCTTGATAATGTGCCCCTTGGGTCGACAGGGATATTGGTTATCTTAGAATATTTTGCGTACAGCAAAGAATTCTTGTTGTCCAGAGATTTTTAATCTCTGGAAGTTATGTCTTTGCCAAATAAATGTTACAGATTTCCACCTCCAAAAGCTTGATCGGCATAGAAAGAACCTCAAAACGTATCTCCAAGACAACAGTGAGGGGATAGTTGGCATTAACAGAAACTGATTATCAACTCATGGAACCTCACCTCAGCACCAAGACGCTTCTAATATGTTTTTTCTTCTGTAAAAACTGGGTTAGGACTGAAGAGCTTGGCGTCAACACACCTAATGGGATTGTTTTCATCTTTGAAAGTTGGGCTAGTACTAAAATATCCTCAGAGGTAATCTTCAAGATGGCCCAGACATGAAAGTTGTTATCTCCTGAAGGCAATGTGGGAGTAAAGTAATCTTAGAACTTGGGTGCCAGATAGTTTCTACAGGAGCATTTACATCCCTAAAAGGTGGAGTTAGAGGCGATTAGCATAGTAATAAGGTTATACCTCGAACTAAAGTAACCTCAGTTGTTATCACCAAGACTCTCTTCACAGGGAGTCATTTATTTTGAGAATTGTTGTTAGAAATTAGGAATTTGGCTTTAATGTGCTTTTGCCTGGATTGTCTTTATCTCCTGAAGGTGGGGTTAGGACTGAAGGGCATGGCCTGGACAAAGAAATCACTTAGCTTCTCTCCAATAACCTTCTCACTGGATTATTTAAATCTCTGGTTGCTTTGTTAAGACAGAGGAACACTACTTCAAGATGTTTCTAACGGGATCACTCGTTTCTTAGGATCATGGATTAAGACTGAGGAAAATGGCTTCATGATGTCTCCAACTGAATCATTTTTACCTCTGAGGGTGGGTTAAAACTCATGAGCATGGCTTCATGGTGCTTTCTATGGGAACACTTTTATCTCTCAAGGATTCATTAACACAAAGGATTATGGTTTCACTTCAAGATTCCTTTGGAATGGCTTGGTATCTCTTGCGGGTCGGTCAAGTCACAGACCTAAGAGTACACAAATCATATTGCAAATTACATGCACGTTCGCAAATTAATAAGTGTGTTATATGCACGTCCCAGGTTTGCAAATTGGGATTTTACCTAAGGCCCTAAATGCTTTGTTTCGGCAGGAGCAAGCAGCCCTCTTTCATTGCAGGAGTTAATTCAAATGAGTTCCTCAGATTAAACCATAATCGGGATGCCAACTTCTTGATCCTCCATCCTTTCAAGGATCTCTTTTTTCTGTGTTCTGCAGACACCACATTGCAATAGTCGACTCACATCAGCATTAAAGTCTAGAAAAGCTCCACTCTGTGCTTTGTCGGTGGAGATGCAGGGGCCACAACTAGGAAATGGGTGCCTTTCAGGGCTGCCAAAGTCTGGCGGTATTAACAGTATATTCTGCCCATAAATTAGGATGAAAAAAAAAAACAGGGGTAGACTTTAAGACACTCCCCGATGGGACATGAGGAGGGCTAAGAGCCAGTTTGGAAGATATACCTGTGGCCCACAGAAAACGTCCCTTTTTGGTTTTGAGTGACCCTTCGTGTGTATGGTTTATGTTTAGTCAAATATGGGTTACTATGGTTACTTATGGTTTACACACAGTCATGCATGGATGATTGTGTTTTTTTATGATATAGCCACAGTCACGCCTGGGCAGAATCAAGTTATCCATGGTTTTTACATGACCAGCCATGGACATACCCTGGTTAACTATTGATTATGCATGGTCAAGCATGGATGGTTGTGGTAACCGATGGTTTATACATGGTGAAGCATGGCCAGCCTTTGATTATCCCCTGTGTACACATGATCAGCCATGCACAGACCCTTTCTGTCTATGGTTTATACATGATCAAGCATTTGTTACTCTGATTATTTATTGATTATACTTTGTCAAGTATGTCCGTTGTTATTGTGGTTTACATTGGTACAATCATGGTTAACCCCTGGTAATTTATGATTGATACACGGTCAAGTAAGTATTACTGTAGATATGTATGGTTTATGGATGGTAAAGTATGGATGGTCATGGTTATCTATGGTTTGTACATGGCCAATGATCGACAGAGGCTGGGTATCTATGCTGTATACATGATCAAGCATAGTTACCTCTTGTATGCTATGGTTTATGAATGGCCAGGCATGAGCAAACCCTCAATGGTTAAGACATGAATAATCAGAGGCAGAACTTGGTAATCTATGGTTTATAAATGATCAAACATGGAAATATCCTGAGTTTCAATGCTTTATACGTCGTCGAACATGGGCAGACATTGGTACTGTATGGATAGTCCCTGGTTATCTGGGACAGACCGTAGCTAGCCACAAGTTTACACATGGTCAAGCATCGGTTTCACTGGGTATCTATGGTTTATACCTGGTCAAGCATGGACAGATCCTGGTGATCTATGGGCAGATCAATATTATTTATGGTTACTAAATGGTGAAGCACAGATTGACTTTATCTATTGTTAACTTATGGTCAAACATGGAACGGTTTATGCATTCACTAACATGAATAGACTCTGCTCATCTTACACGGTCAAGTATGAACACATCCTGACAGATTTCCCAACATGAAATGGTGTTACTACTTTCAACAGGAAAGAGGCACTAGTGCGAAGCACTAGTTTGTCAGGAAAAACTGATAAGAAGGGAGGCTTGGATGATAAAGCATGCAGCTCATGCGCCCTCCTGACCGATGTATTGGCCATACAAAAGGCTGTTTTGATGGTGAGCAGCCTCAGGGGACAATTGTGCAAAGGCTCGAAGGCAGCACACATAAGAAATATGAGAACTAAATTAAGGTCCCGCTGAGGCATAATGAAAGGGGAAGGTGGGTACGAATGTACAAGACCTTTGAGAAATCTATTTACAATCTGAGATTTAAATAACGAGGGTTGGTCAGGCAGCAGCAAGAAGGCAGACAAGGCAGAAAGAAACCCTTTCAGAGTGCCCAGAGCAGAGACCTGCTGGGCATGGGCCAAAACAAACAGTAGTATATCAGAAAGGGAGGCAGAAAGAGGGTCAATAGACTTTTCTGTACAACATGATACAACATTTTTCCCTGGGACCATTGCCACACCCAAAAAATATTTTCCTCTGCATTTGCAAAGGGGAAGAGGTCTCCTGGGGACCTCTTCCCATTTGCGAGTGCATTACCACCCTCTTGAAGAGGGTGGTAAATTGCAAGTGTTTTGCGACCGCAATTCCGGTCGCAAAACAATCATACATGGCTTTGGGGTCACTATTAGGAAGGGAAATGTCCCTTCCTAATAGCGACTCGCAATTCTTAAATAGCAAGTAGAAAATAAATTGTCGCTATTCGGGAATTGTACATGACCCTGTGACATTTTGCATGCGCAAACGAGTCGCAAACCCATTTGCGCATGCAAAATAGGGTTGTACATCTGGCCCTAAATGTTAAGAGTATAATGCGGTGATCATCTCTGTCTGTACCATCAAGACTTTATTACTTCCAAAATGAACCCTTCTTTTCAATCTTAGAATAACAGATTGAGAATAAAATAATAAAGATCTAAACCCATGACTTACATTTTGTTTGCATGCAGGTTCTTGATGCAGTAACTAAATCACTGTGCTTTATTAGACAGCTTGCAACTTATGAACTTGAAGTAACAAAATGATCTCAGTGACAAAAGCAGTAGCTCACTTACCTATCTCAATAAAATACAAATCCGCGATTTGCATATTACACAATGAGCTTTGCAGCAGGCACATTAACCCTCTATGCTACTTTATGAGTCAAAGCTGTGACTGAACAAAACACAGAACTCTCCCAGAACTGTCTTAACCACTTGAGTTATCTTACTGCTATTATAATCCCCTCAAAATTGCTGAGCACACAATGACCTCTGCAGCAGTCTTAACCTTGTAAAAACTTTTAAGATGCAGCCTGTTTGGGACCAATTAAATAATCAAGAACAGATTTACTGTCACATATGTCCTTGTTGCAAATTTCTTTGCAGCAGATTTAAAAAATAAACAAAAACATTTATAAATTGACTGTCAGACTCTGGCTTTAAGCGCTGCCCTTAGTGACTGCACCCAAGTTCCTCTACCACACCTTTACTCCCAATTTATGAGTTCCCGAAGTAATTTATTTCTAATTCCAACACTGTGCGGACACACCCTGTTTTGATTTGGATCGAGTGGCTATCTGGTTATCTAATGTTAACAAACGGTCATACATGAGATGGTGTGCCCTGGAGCCTTTGCTCTGCCACCAGACGGAATCTGCAACATGCTGTGTGTACCAGGGAAGGTGGGATGAGGTGGCGAGGGAGTCTGTCCCTCTCTCAGCTGCGAGGGGGCGGGGCGGATTGACAGTTCACGTGGAGGGTGACAGGCTGTTCATTTTCATATTTTCACCTGTCGGTGCACTGCTCGGCTGCCCCAGAGGAAGGGGGGTTGGGAGCACAGTAGGTGGCAGGGAAAGCTGCCTGCCAAGGATACTTAGAAGTAAAGACATGCGAGGAAGGCCCCAGGGCATTAGTGCCTCTCTTGGGAACAACTTCCTCTTTCATCAGCGAGTCTTTCCTGACGAGGGCCCGTCCTCGTGTCCTCAGTATGCCGCTTCCACCGCCTGTGCTCTCCCCATCACCACACTCCGCTCTTCACATCTCTTAACTCACCTCATCTGCCCTTTGTCCCAACTCCTCCATCGCATTTCTTTCTTTCGGAAGCATCAATGGCCAACCAACCAACGTGGCCATTCAATGCCCAGACACCCAGGGGCATAGCTTCCATTGGTGTAGCATGTGCAGTGCTGCCGGGCCCAGAGGCCTGAGGGGCCGACTGAACCCTGATTATTGCTGTATTTTGCAGTTCAAAAAAATGATCGGAGGGTGATGGGGGGCATTTCCTTCCTTACACAGGGGCCATGACACCCTGCCTATGCAACTGCCACCACCCACTGTGGGTGGGACGGGAGTTCATCCTCCATGGGCCTTTCATTTTTGGGCTCTTTAGGAACAGTCTCTTGAAGTGAAAGGGTAGGTGGGCAACCATTTTTAGGGTTGAGCCTGCGAGAGCATGCTCTAGGGCACGAGTCTCACTTGTGCGACACTGTTGTTAACAAAAAGACATTGAATGCCCGCCCATTGCTTACCATTTGTTGACTTGCATGCCACTCTTCTTTACAGCCTCGTAATTCGTCAAGGCACGCCTAACATAATTTCGCTCCTCTCTGTAGAGCAGCGACCAAGCACTGATTGATTGGTAAGTGGGGCTGGTGCAGTGTTTAGGGGGGGGGGGAGTCAGTTTTAGAGGTGGGGCTCAGTTTTAGGGCTTAGGGGGGTCAGAGTAGTTTCTTTGAAAGGGGAAGGGTTTTAAGGCTCAAGGCGGGGGGTCGGGGTAGTTTTAAGGTCTGGGGCCGGGTTAAGGGTTGTTTTTAGGGGTGGGGGTTGGTTTTAGGGCTCAGGGCAGGAGGAGGGGTAGTCTTTTTAAAGGGGGATGGTTTTTGGGCTCAGGGCGGGAGTGCTCGAGGTAGTTTTAAGAGCAGTTCTGGGGTAGGTTTTAGGGCTGGGGTCGGTGTAATTTTCGGTAGGGGGCAGGATTTTAGGCCTCAGGTCGACGGGAGTAGAAGGGGTAGTTTCAAGGGCAGGGCGAGGTCGGTCTTAGGGCTCAGAATGGGGACGCGTGAGGTAGGGGGCTAGGATTTTAGGGCAGGGGCTGCAGTAGTAATAATTTACCACACAAATCCCTTTAGCAAACATGCCTTTAAAACGAAATTCGTTGTAAAGGCACGCATGGTAAATGAATGCATGGTTAAGATGCATTCATTGTTGCAACTGCCTTGTGGAGGCACGCGTGGTTCAGCCATGCGTGCTTCTGTCATACAACCCAATCCACCCCACTCTAATCCGCCCCACTCAGTGGTCGCAGTGGGCAGGATCTGAGGGGCTCAACATGCCCATACTTTTTAATTTGAGAAAAAGAGTTCCCCTACTTTCTGCGCAAAGATAACTGTCCCAGGACGGTTAATTCCGAGAGCTGAAATGCTTCAGCTGCAGTGTACGGCAGGGAGTCTCTTGTGCTGTGAAACCAAAGGTGGGCAGACAGCTAAACAAGCCTTTTTGCCAGGGTGCCTGCTTACCTGAAAGAAATGTAAATGTACGCAACAGCTCCAAAGCCGGTATTGACTTTGATGAATGGAATCACTTGACACTTTTCTTTCTTTTTCAGTGGTACTAGAAAGGAGTTACCAGCTGGGAGGTGAAGTGTGTGCTTTTGAGAGGGGCATAACACATGCCCCTGTGCTGCAGAGGCCTATTTTAAACCCTAACTATTCTCCACTGCTTCAACCAGGTTTCAATTCCATGGCTATCTTGTTACAGACACAGACCTCTGCAATGCATTAACTAATAGAAGTTTCATAAAGTATGACAGCGCATTTCCCAATGATTAACTTGCATTTATTCTACATTTAAGCTGTGTTATTTTGTATGTATATGCCTGAAGATGAAAGATTGTAAAAATTGACAGCATATATATTTTTTTTTTTTTAGCCATGCCTTGAATGGCGGAGTCAGGATCATTGCGGGGCCGCGGCGGTCGTGTGCGGTAAGCCGGTGTCCCAAAACACCGGCTTACCGCACACAACCGTGTATTAACTCCAGACCTCCAGATTTCTTCCTAACAGAAGCTACTAACAGATGGCTTCATTACCACGCCGAAAGCGGTTCAGGGCTCCGACCCTGTCCTCGACTTCGCCACTGGCCGTGTGGCACACCGGCCTTGGCTAGGTACCTCGCACATCCTGGGCGCCCCAACTGGTCCCCGCCAACTCACGTTCACCACTCAGTTTCCTAGGTACCGACTGGACCCTCTTTCGCCTTGGTGACGCCTTCCAACCTTGCGCTCCTCCCTGGGACCCCTCACCATGGACATTATTGCCACCTACTCTAGGCAAGCCTCACTGCCCAATTGCATCGCAAGCTACCTTTACAGCACTTTGAGCACGGCAACCCAGTCCTGAAGATGATCCTAAATGATTAAGGATCGAAACGCCGTTGACATCTCAGCGCGATTTATGGCGCTTTTTCAATTATGGTTCATTCAAAAATGTCTTTAATAACATGACCAATCATTGTAAATAATATATACGAACCATATATTCTTGTACATACTAGCCACTTCTTCACGTTGCGCCTTCCGCTGTTCCTTTCACTTGTCACTTGCGCCGTTCACTTTTAAGTGTCACAAACACATAGTGCACAAAGTTTTTTGGGTTGTTTTTTGCAATTTTTCCTATAGTGCTGATACAACTGTTTCTTCTTATGCAAAATATCTGATGCTTGAGCACATTTTACAACGAACTATGAGTCTTCCTATTTTCTTCTCCGAGTAATGTCTTGTACATACTGATTAATTTACCTTCCTCAATAATACCGGTTGAGATATTGTTGCATTGGCACTGGGCAGCTACAAGTGCGCCAGCACTAGGCTAGAGCAGAAGAGTACCATATCTGTGAAAAGATGGCACTGTGCTGGTCTCTCTATTTCACGCAATGCAACGCAACAACTTAACTTGCTGCACTGCATGGTGCGAAATCTTTATAAATCTGGGCCCAATTGCAGACTGCATTTTATGACACCACCCCCTGCGACTCCACGCCCTTTACGTTGCCACAACTCGAACTCCCATTTTATGAGTTCCTGGTGTTACTTTATTCTAATTCCAGCACTGCTGTAAGGAACACACAGAGCAGGAGCAACACTGGAAAACCACTTCAAGCCTTTCTCGCATCAGCCCTTTTATTTTTCCCAGCATGCCTAGTGCCAGAGGCCCTGAAGGAATCAGCACATTTGAGCTTCTAATTCCTTCAAAGGGGAACTCACGCCACAGGCTTAAGTACTAATCCGCTTTAATTTTTTTAATATCATAAAGCGTTCAAAGGTATTTATGATACACCTGTTAAACATGTGTGAGGTCTTTTAATGTCACTTCTTGTGAGGCTACTTCCCGTGAGGTCATGAATTGTGCTGCCACTTCCTGTGATGCCATGTGCATTGTCAGGTGCTGTGATGTCACACACTGTAATACTGCCTGTCATGAATTGTGCTGCCACTTCCTGTGATGCCATGTGCATTGTCAGGTGCTGTGATGTCACACACTGTAATACTGCCTAACTTAGTTAGTCCCCCCCACTTCTTTTTTTAGGACGCGTGCCATGGATAAAGCGGAACTTGTCTCCTGCCCCCCTCCCTACAGTGCTGCGGGCTTTGGCTGCAACTTGACTCTTTGCCTCAGGCAAGCAGGGAGACACCACTGGTGGCAGCTGGGACAGCAGGGACATCCCAGAATGATTAGTTTGGCACTACTGCCTCCTGCCATCTCAGATTACATTCAGGTACCCGAGTGTCGTATCGTCGTCTGTGCCTGACTCCTGTCTGGGACAGGACAGGCAAGGCAGGAAGGGGCGTGAGCAGAAGGGGAAGTAAAGGGGAACAAGTTAGTTACGAGCAGGCACGAAGTAATAAAGAAGTTTTTGAATCTGCTCCTGGCTCCTGTGGTTCTTGGGGAAAGGCAACACCGAGAATCATTCTTTCGCCCTCGTCCCTCCATCTTCCCACTACCTCCATCTCCAAGGAATTGGCTATATTCTTCATCTGAATGCAGATAGCTAAATGCCTATGTTTGGGAGTTATTTGGTTTGAGTTCTCGTCTTAACACCCAATCAGCTGAAGGTGTTCTCTATGTGTCTCTATGTCTGCGAGTGTGCGCAGAAGTTTGTGTATGTGTATATCCATGCCACTGAAAATGAATATGCGCCACTAACAAATGTTATTTGCAGCCATGGCTGCCATAAACGAAGGGTGGTGGGGCGGATGGGGGTCGCCTGGTGTGGGCGATTGAATATAAAAAAATAGAACTTACCTTTTGCCGCTGGCCGCTCCAGCGTTGCGTCTCCTTGCGCTACCTCTTCTCTTCCTGCCTGTCCCAGCAGCCCCAGGGACAGAATCCCTGTCCAGTCAGGATTGCTCTGAGCAGGTAGAAAAGAAGCCCTGCTCAGACCAGGGAGTCTGTGGTGTTTATCCAGCCCGGCTGCTCAATGCAGCTGTGCTGGAGAAAACCTTAGTGCGCATGTGAGTTTTGGGCGGCGTGAGACACATGCGCACTTAGGAAGGGGAGTGCACTAGCACTCCTCCCCCCCATAACCTGTCCCTGCCCCTCCCAACAGTGCTGGCTAAGAGCCAGCAAACGTAAATTAAAATGATGCAAGAACATCGTTTTAATTTACATTTGCTGGTTCTGAGCCAGGCAGTGGGGCGACACTCCTCCGCCATTGCGGAGGAGCCGCCTATGATTATTTGGGGCAAGTCCACTGACGAAACGCGCATTAACATTTGCATTATTACAGTTCAAAAGACAGTGCCAATTTACCATAGTCCAGCCTAACTAGAGAAACCCCAGCTTACAGCCTCACGTATACAGTCCATATATCACAATCACTGTATAGATGAAAAGCACTGGGCCCTTAGACCCAAATCTATTTATTAAGATGTTATTTATCTTTGTACCTCTTTTATGTGTCTCCCTTTCTCAGTCTCCCACTCTCCTCCCGTTTCCTCTTTTCAAGTCTCACATGTCTCTCTCATTTTCTGGCCTGTTTCTCTCCAAGTGACTGTCTCAACCTTTCACTCTGTGTCACCTGGCCCTGTCTGCTTCCTCCACCCCTCTCTCTCTCTCTCTATTGACTTCATTCTGCTCCTTTATCAAGTTCATTCTTCTTCACTGGCACTTTTTCCCTTTGCAAAAGACTGAAAGCCATGCTCTGCACACCACAACACACACTGACTATTCGTTCCCCAATGCCACCTGCTGTTCAGAAAAGTTCAGTACATATTCTATGTCACTGCATTTGTACTGCACCAACCACCATTGTTATGGGATTGTTGTGCGTTCTCTATATAGGTGCTTTTTTTAGGTAGCAGCCTACCAGTCAGTGCAGCTGTCTGGTTTGCTGAAGACATCTTGGGGAGATTGAGTAAATTGACCTAGGAATGCATTTCACCTGTTGCTTACAATTGGCTTTGTGGGTTGTAACTAACATTTTATGGCTTTGTATTTCCTGGCTTAATTGGCTTTAGGCTGTCCTGGTCGAGTTTGTCCCTCCCATTGCCCAAACCGGGTTTACTGTACTCTTCCACGAACTTGCTTTCTTTAAACAGGCCTATACATCTTGTTCATATCTTATCACGTTTGCTGTGCATTCAAAGGCAGAGGTCAAATGTCAGGCTGTGTTTTCGATGGAGCTTGGTGTTTATTTTCTTTCTCTAACTTCAAAATGAGAGGATTTATGTGACAATCATGCAGGATAATGGGGGCTGCTTGAGTAAGGCTGTACAAATGTCATTTATTTGCTAGCACACAGTAAAATATAATATCTGTAAATGAACTGTGCTGATGATCAGATCAATGCATTGGGTGATTTCCACACATTATCATTTGTGGGCTGTATACTTTTATCAGTAAAACTGTATGTGTGTGCACATGTAATGGTCATTTCAATTGAAGATGTGTTGACTGTAATGGCAGTACACTACCATACCATGCATACTTCAAGTTGCCCCTCTCCACTCTACTCTGCACCACTCCATGTCACTGCACTTTACCCTTCACCACTCCACACTAATCCACTCCACTACACACTGCATCACTATACTCTTCTCTGCACCACTCCACTCTATGCCTCTCTTCTCTACACAACTCTTCTGTAGTTTATGCCAATGTGCTCTACCCCACACAACTGTACTATGCACCACTGCACTCTTTTCCACTTCACTTTACACCACTTTACTCATAACCAATTAACTACACACGCTAAATCACTCTATGCAACTATCTTCTATGCCACAGCATTCTTCCCCACTCTATTCTACTCTGCTCTGCTCAACTTTATTCTACTCTGCACCACTGTACTCTACACCACCGCTCTCAATGCCACTCTACTCAGTGGCAATGCACTCTAGGCCACTCTACTATACACCACTGCACTCTAAGACAGTATACCCTGCAGCTCGGCACTCTCTGCCACTCTACTTTATGCCACTGAACTCTACACCAATGAACTACACCAATCCACTCTAAACCACTCTAACCTACTCTACACTACTGCATTCTATGACACTCTGCTCTATACCGCTGCTCTCTACGCCACTTCACTGTATGCCAATGTACTTTGGATAACTTTACTTAACATTAATACACTGTATGCCACTGCAATCTATGCCAATTTACTCTGCACCGCATGCCACTGCACTCTAGGCCACTCTGCTCTACACCATTGCACTCCCCATTGCTTTACCCTGCACCACTGTATGCCACTGCATACTACGTCAGTGCACGCTATGCCACTCTACTACACATCGCGGCACTCTGTGACACTCTACTCTGCAGGACTACACTCTCTGCCCCTGAACTCTCTGCCACTAAATTCTATGCCTCTCTACTCTACGTCACTTTATTCTGCAACACTTTACCTCTGCCACTGCACTCTACTATGCACCACTCTATGCCACTCTTCTGCACTCACGCCAACGCACTCTATGGCACTCTAATCTACTGTGCACCACTTCACTCTGGCAATGCACTCTACGACACTTCACTCTACGCCGCTCTACTCTATTCAGCACCACTCTACTCTATGCCAGTGCATTCTACCCCTTTCTACTATGCACCGCTACAGTCTTTGCCACAGCACTCTACACCACTATGCTATACCACTCTACTCTACACTGCACCACTCCATTCTACGCCACTTCACTCTACTCTTTATTTACTCTGAAACATTCTACTCTATGTCACTGCACTCTATGCCACACAACTTTACGCCATTCCACTCCACTCTGCGCCACTCAACTCTACACCATTGCATTCAATACTGCGCCATGCTAATCAACACCACTCTACTCTACACCACGGTGCTCTATGCCACTACTCTATGCCACTTCACTCTACCCTGCACCACTATACTCTACCCTGCTCCACTCCACTCCACTTGACTCTGTTCTGAAACAATCTACTCTATGTCACTGCGCACTATGCCACTGCACTCTATGCCACTGCACTCTATGCTATGCCACTATACTCTAAAACACTGAGCTCTACGCCAATTCACTCTACACTACTTTACTCAAAACCATATGCCACTGTACCTGTGCTACCTGATTTCCCACCACTGCACTTTACGCCACTATGCTCTACAGCAGGCTTCTCCAAATTCGGCCCTGGAGGGCCAGATCCATGTCAGATTTTTACCATATCTCCTTTTAGATAAATGTAGTTATCTTATGGATGGATCCGGCCCTCCAGGACCGACTTTGGAGAACTCCGCTCTACAACATTCTACTCTCTGCCACTGCACACTACGTCACTCTACGCCACTGTGCTTTACCTCACTGCACTCTATGCCACTCTATTCTACGCTGCATCACTGTACTCTATGTCACTGCTCCCTGCACCACTCTACTCTGCAGCACTCTAGGCCACTGCAGTCTACAACACGGCACTCTATTACACTGCACTCTAAACCGCTGCAATCTACAGCACTCTGCTGCAATTAACGCCCCTCTATGCCACTTCACCCTACTCCACTGCATCACTCTACTCTATGCCAATGCACTGTACACCACTTTAATCTGCATCTTTCTACTCTGATGCCACTGCACTCTACCCTGCCCAACTCCACTCTGTTCTGCACCACTCCACTGTATGCCACTTCACTCTACCTTCTCCACTGATTGTCACTCTACTCTGAAACACTGCTCTCTCCGCCACAAAACTGTCCACCAAGTTACTGTGCATCGCTCCACTCTACGCCACTATACTCTACACCAATCTACTCTAAGCCACTCTAACCTACTCTGCACCCCTGCACTCTATGATACTCTAGTGTATACTGCTGCACTCTATTCCACATCACTCTACTCTGAAACAATCTACTCTATGGCCCTGAAGTCTGTGCCATTCTATTCCACTTTGTGCCAATCCACTCGACACCACTCCACACTACGCTACTCAATTGTATAACTCGGCACTCTACACCAATGCTCTTTACACCACTTTTACTGAAAAACTAATACACTCTACGCTACTGCACTGTATACCAATCTACTCTGCACCACTACACTGTATGCCAGTATACTCTTCTCAACAACACTGCACCCTATGTCACTTTACACTGCACCATTCTATGCCACTTCTGTATGCAACTGCACTCTAAACCAAAGCACTCTATGCCACTCTACTCTGCAGCACTGCTCTCTCTGCCCCTGAACTCCATGGCACTTTACTCTGAGCTACTTTACTCAATGCCACTGCATTGTACTCTGCACCACTCCACACCACCACTCTGCAACACTGCACTCTACTCTAATGCATTCCATGCCACTCTAATCTATTGTGCAGCAGTGCACTCTATGACACTGCACTCTACACTACTCCAGTCTAAGCCACTTCACTCTGAACCACTCCATACCCCTCTACTCTGCAACACTGCACTCTACGCCACTACCCTATACCACTCCACTCTACCCTGCTCCACTCCACTTTACACCACTTCACTCTACTCTAAAATAATCTACTCCATGACATTGCAACCTATTCCACTGCATTCTATACCACATTACTCCACTCTAAGCCACTGCAATCAATGCTGTGCCACTCTACCCTACACCACTCTATTCTATGCCACTGCCCTCTACCCTGCTAAACTATACTCTACCCTGCAGCACTTGACTCTACTCTGAAAAAATCTACTCTTCGCCACTGCACTATGTACCACTGCATACTACTCCACTCTATGCCACTGCACTCTACGCTATGCACTTTACTCCAAACCAATGCTCTCTACGCCACTACACCTATGCCAGCTACTTTGCTTCATGGTACTTCACGCCACTTCACTGTAGGCCACTCTAATCCACTCTATTACACTCCACTCTATGACCCTCCGACCCATGATAGTTCACTCTATGATGCTCTTCTTCATTAAACTCTGTCCCACTGATACCCTCTTACACTCTATGCCACTCTGTTCTACAACACTTTACTCCATTCTATGCTATTCTATTACACTACTACACTCTATGACACTCTTTGCAACTTCTTCTATGCCCCTGTACTCCACTCTGTTCTATGACACACTACTCCACTTCAATCTAAACCACTCCACTCTGACAATCTACCCGCTGTATGTTACTCTACTCTACAACACTCTACTCCACTCTACGATACATCCTCAAAGCCACTCTACTCTAAAACACTCAACAACACTCTATGCCACTCCACTCTATCAAGGCAACCTGATTACCAGGCGCTTTGGTGCTCTGCCAAGCTGGGGGGGGGGGCGATTTCAATGCGGTGGGGACTGAATTTGTTGATAGGGACCTACATGTACTCTATAACACTCCATCCTGCTCCACTTTACTACAAACCACTCCATGCCAGTCTCCTTTACTCTACTAATGTTTAGCAATGCTAAACAGCCGCCACTCTGGTGTACAACATTGCTAAAACATATTGGCAAAGCCAAAGGCTCTTGCGTAGGTGAGACCCACTGGCTTTGTCAACGTTTTTCTGTGAATCTGAAAGGCCATCAATCGAACTGGGGGAACTATCGTTTGAGAGTGTCTATTATTTTGTTGGCATTTCTTTATGTGTGTGTCCAACAGAGAATCCCTACAGCAACTTAAAGTATCTCTTGCCTCAACAGGGTCTGCAATCCTCTCTCTGGTTTAAAGGCACATTTTGACGTTTCGGAATACAGACTAACACAAAAAAGATGGAAGACTGCCATGACACAGCTATGGGCTTTGCAACATTCTCTGCTGCTAGCCTATGAATGCTTACAGTTCCTCTAACAGTATTACCTGTACACCTGGGTATCCTTCTTTGGGGAGGCTGGTGTGCTAACCCTGCAACTGACTGCATACACTGAGTTGCTATTTTTTGTAAATTTACCATGAACTATAATATTCACATCAGCTGTGTTTGTTAGGTCTGCTGTAAATGATGTTTGAAAGGATGGTCCATCCACACTTTTTAGTTCTCGTTTAAAGTAACATGCGTGAGAAGTGCTTGCTCTCAGAGCTTCTGCACCTCCTGCAGCTGCAGATAGAGTTGACTTGGTAGACCTGCTGGTCAGTGAGGCTGGTGTTGGGAGTTTTGTGGATTGAATTTTCTTGGGCAACCAGTGCCATTCCTCAACAGAAAATGCAGACAATTTTCAGAGATGCTATCCATAATCCGTAATACCATTAACAGTCGTGGTACAAAACCAGCGAATCATAACCAATGTAATTGTGGGCGATGTAAATGTGTACTTGTAAGAGGAAATAGCATCTTCAGAATCACACAGTTTGTCAGAAGGGCAGCTGGGTACCAACACACAACAGACACAATAGCTCGGCCAGCGATTTGGATAATATGCCTAGTTTCATCAAGCAGACCCTGTTTTCCATGGGCTACATTGGTGCAAATACTGGTCAGTCTTAGCCTGCCGCGTCTTAAGCTTTGGGGTGGATTATCTGTGAATGTCAATTTTCTAATCTCTCGTCACTGGGTGGTATAGATTTGGCCTGGATGGCCGGGTAAGGTTCAACAAACTAGGTGTTAATCAAAAGCCTATAATAACCAGATTATACTGTCTGGGCAAGTGGTCAAATTTTAATGCTTCTGGGCAAAACATATTAAAGTTCGTGCCAAGCGGATGTATGTCAGTACAACGCGGTTGTTTTCAACGCGGTACTTTACATCGCAGATTTTACAACGCAAGTCGTTACAACGACTTGCGTTGGAGGGTGCGGATTTCGGAATCTTATAATTTTATATTCCAACACCAGTCCCCGTAACAGTAGGGAAGGTGTTGGAATTTAAAATTACAAGATTCCTTATCCCACAGCGCCATCCAGCGCAAGTCGCAGTAACGACTTGCGTTGTAAAAGACGCGTCGTAACTGCACTGCGGGGTAACATCCGCATTGTAAAGGATGTTCCCCGTGCCAAGCTATATGTTAAAGTGGGCCTCTGTCCTGATATGAGCCTAGGTAATCCATTTTTCCTCTCTGAGTAAACATTCACTCTCCCACAAATCCTTGAATGTGTTTAGGTCTGGAGAAAAAGCTGTGTTCAAGTTGAGAGGTTACACCTGCTCCCAGATGAACCTTTAAGATGTTCAGGTCGGGAGAAAGCTGTGTTCAAGTCAGAAGTTATATCCATCCCCAATGAACCCATATTGTGCTCAGATCTCGAGAAAGCTGTGTTCGGATTAGAGGTCACCAATACTGCCATATGGCCCCATAATGTGTTCAGATCAGGAGAAATTGTGTTCAGGTTAGACGTGACAAGTGTCTCTTGCGCCTTTTGAGGCAATTTACATTTACTGTAGCCCCGAATTCTAACTCCAACCAGCTTAAAGAAAACCCTAACATCCCACCTCTAACCCCATTCTATACCCCAAACCAAACCCTTACCCTAGGCCTAACCCACCCTAATGATACATGTCACAGCAAAACCTTCCCTTTGCCCAAACCCTAACTCGAACTCTTACTTTAATCCCACCCACTAACTTTATCGTAACACTTGCACTAGAGCTACATGAAACTTACACCATGTTCTAACTGTTAAACAAAATCCTAATGTATGCAAAAAAATAAAAGCTATTGACATCTTTATTTTATTTTTAAGATTCAAAACTAAATGTAAAAATACGTTTCCATCTTTTTAAAGAACTGCTTAGCAAAATAAAATAGTAGTACATTATGTTTACATGAATTTTATATTACATAATTTCATTTGTGTGACATATTTACAGCAAACAAGAAATTGGTAGAAAGAACTGGATTTTTCAGCCAGTTGGACGACCGTGACCGCCCATATGTTTAATTTGGTTTCAAGTCCATTGCACATCTCCCAAAATTCCAAAGCTCTGCCCTGAAATTGAAAAACTGAGTGTGGGAGCACAGGCACAAAGGGGCATATTACCAACAACTAGCGATAATTATCGCTATGTTGGCTTAGCGGCAATAATTTTATCGCCGTGTTGCGGCGATTTTTATCGCTTAGGAGCCTTACTAATATCAAGGTTTATCTCCTAAGCGATAAAAATCGGCCGAAATGCATGAATATCGCTGTAAAGTCAGCGATATTCATGCATTACCGAGCTAATGCTCTTAGCCATGTTATCCACCTCCCATTGGATAACATGGCTAAGAACTGCTCAGGGCAGGTGTTAGCTTTTGGAGATATTCGCGCTTAGCGCGAATATCTCCAAAAGTTGGTAATAGGAGATAGCGATGTTAGCGACTGTTTCCAGTCGCTAACATCTTGGCACGCCCACTTTGCATGTCATTAGTGATAAATTTCTCTGACATGCAAAGTGGGGCCCAAGATGGTCGCTATCTCCTACTAGCTGTCGCTAACTGGTGTTAGCGACAGCTAGGTAATAGGGAGATAATTTTATCTCCGCTTTCTTGGCTTTTAAAGCCAAAAAAGCGAAGATAAATCCCTTGATAATATGCCCCACAGTCTGTTCCTTGTTACAAAAGTCTCCTGTAATTGAGGATGTGCACTTTCTGGGCTGAGCACAATGAGCTTGCTTTACATTGTTAGAACCAGTCTTTTAATTAAAGGCCAAACGCTGTCGCATCTGATTCACTGGTTAGAGAATTAGAGTCATTTCTCCACATTTTTTGTTCCAAGCAGAGACTGGGTCGCTTCGTTTTAAAATTGTCACAATCCATTCATCCGCTATGAACGATTTGGGCGCATGGCTGGAAAAATGGCGGTCAGGGGCTGCACACCAATGTTCAGCTAAACCATTAAGAGTTTCATGCAACCGTGAAACATTTGTGCTCAATGGAGATGTTTTGTGGACTGGAGAAAGGGACTTTTCTTCACTGTTGGCCTGTTTAATTACCTAATAAAGTTCTCTCTGGCCAAGTCCTACATACCTGACTAAGAACATTTATCCCTACACCCTAAGTGAGATCTGTAATACCTTCCTCTTCTTGGACGCCTGCATGCATCTCCAGTGTGAAGCAGAGGTGGCCACTCCCCTGTGCTATACGTTCAGTGCGCAGCATCAGAAATGTTCTTAACAATTACCTGCCACTCACAAAACAATTACAAGCGTGCCTTTTCCACCCGGGTAGAATGAATGCACTGTTTCCATCCGCGTCAATGCAGTGTAAAAGCAATTTCATTTACAGCGTTGGGCTATATAAAGCTCTGGAATAATAAACAAGGCCCTGCCCTTGGATTATGAGATTATTTTGAGGATTGCCTTTGAATCCCTGAAGCTCAAATGTAGGCGTTCCACAGTCACCTAATTAGCATACCCGGAAGCTGTGCCCGCGCCAAGATTCTGTTGTGCACTCTGTCAATAAACGGGTGCAGGGGGTTATGGGACGCGATAGTGGTAATGAGGGCATGTTGTGTGTGTACAGTAAGTTAGAATGAACGTTTGTACCCCAATTTTCTCAGTCGCCCTAATATTGATGGTGCAGAGAATCACACTCCTTAGTACAACAGTACTCTAACAGTACTCTTAAAGAATGAGCTTGTTCACTTCTCAAATTCCATATTCAACTATACTAATATACTGCCCAAATAACTGAATAACATATCTACTACTCAAATGACTTCATATTTATACTATACTAATTTTAAACACAAATCCTTTATGGGTTCTGGAGTGGCGTGCTACTCGCCAGAAAAGCGCTTCAACACCCATCAGGGGTAACAAGTGCTATATGAATGCTAATCTTTCTTCCCCTTTTATCCCTCCGCTATCCTTCTCACTCCAAGTAACAGACTAATATCCACAACTGAAATTACCTCATATTTCACCATATTAATTCACCAGTAATCCTTTATAGGCTTCCGGAATAGCGTGCGTCAACAAGCGATAAATAAATACAAACCTTTGTCCTCCTCTATCCTTCTGCTATCATTTCATATCCAAATAACTGACTAACCTATCCACCATATAAAATGTACTTGCATGTTTCACTATACTAATTCAACACTAATCCTCTTTGGGTCCCGGAGTAGCATGCTATCCGCCGAAAAAGCGCTTTGACGCCTCGTCAGGGGTAGTAAGCGCTATATAAATGCAATTACAATACAATACAATACATGGAACTCCTTCGCACAACAAAACAGAGATCGGCTTCGAGGGTCCCAGCGTTTATAATGGTTTCCTACCCATACCATCTTGTGCAAACAAAAGGGTGTTTGTGAGGCCTACACAATCTGGGCACATAGAAAAGAGGAAATCTCCAATGTGCACTCTCCTCTGGGGAAAACCGCGATCTTAAATCATCCTGTGCAATGTGCCTCACTGACTGTGGTACTGGCTAAGAGCATACTTGTGCATACTGCCTCACTAACATATGCATTCCAAGGTGACAGCCTGCTCTCAGAGGGGAGGGCATCACAAACTGACATCACCAGACACACCAGCCTAGTTACAATACAAGCATCCTCCTCCAAAAAGAGAAGCTTTGATGGTCGCTAAGCGACCTTGACAAAGAGCACACTCACTTAATGAAAAACTATGCAAATTAAGTGACTTATGAGGAATGTTAACCCTTTTTCTACTATAGCCCTTACACTACTCCTTTCATTAGCTGCTACTATATAACACACAGAAAAATATCTAAGATGTGCTACCCTTAAAGTTTCTGTAGTTTTCAATTTTCTTGGCAGATTCAAGACCATATGTAGGTTGCATTACATACTCTATCACTTCTCGGTACTTAAATAATTGATGTTATCGTCACCCAACTCAATTGTATATTAATTTTGTTGAACTACAGGTTCTGGTTGCTTCAAGTAAATGCTATAAATCCCATTATAGTAGTAAGAACATATTATCTAGCTTCACTCCATATCTTATTCAGAAATCATACTTAAAACACTATAGGGAAATGTATAGACTGCTATGGGTATGATTAGACAATGTGTGGGTGTAACAAATAGTTTTCCAAATGTATAAAAACAAAATTCTTTAATTAAACTATACATATAAAATGTACCATTAAAACAGTGTCATTGCTGCTTAAATTGATTACGTTGCTATCCTAATAATCTCACAATTTGTGGAAATCATCTAATATATCACATTACATAAATGCATTAGGGATAGGTAAATGCTGGAGTATTACTACCCTCACAGTTTTCTCCCTGTTATACTCATGTGCTATACAGGAGATTTTATCCTTGTTATTCTTTAGTCTCCAAATAATAGGCTGATTTCAGGCATTAAAGTCGATGTTTCGGAAAGACTTTTCTTTAGGAGTCTCCTTCATCAGGACCGCAAATTCTTTCAATTACACATTATTATTATGAAAAAATGCACCATTGTTAGGCAATATCCATTTATTTACAACTTCCAACATTTCATTTATTTGCATCAGCGCCTTATTAAAACTGCTGCCTAGACCTTTACCAGCTTCTTTTATAGTCTATTTATGTCTACAAGCTCTGTATGAAAAAAACTATAATGCTTTAAAATGTTGCTCTCCATTGCAGCATAACTGTGTTCTATTTTGATGGGGCAAAGACTGACAAGAGTTTTTATTTCTTTCCGATCACCGGGGGGCTGGGGGACAATCATCTTTGAGATGGGAGCTGAATGTAATAGTCAGTGCCGCTCATATGCTCACTTTAGAGCCCGATCACAAATGTTGTTTTTTTCCGACCTAGAAAATTGTTTTGCATTTGCAGTTCTGTCTGCAAGAAGGCTTAGTGACATTTATACTCTGTATTTTGACACTGCTCTCTAATGTTTCCAGGGGGAAATTGCTATTCTGGGATCTCCTCCAGGATGCTCATGAAAATGTTTTCAGACCTTAATCATACTCATTTTTCACCAATATTATTTCCCTGATTTACTGCTGCTGAGAGAGCTATCTATGCACACATTAAATGCTAAAATGTCTGCTCAATAATACCTGGAATGGACTAGGAATTTGGGAGGCAATTTCGGGCCAGATGTACAAACAATAGTAATCGCAATTATCAAATAGCAATTTTTTTTTACAAATCACTATTCGGTAATCCTTATTACTAATGTTTTTAAATAAAGCAATCTTTTTTTTTTAAAAGCAGCCCGTTTTACTGTAAAGGAAAACGGGCTGCATTTAAATGGAAAAAAACCCAAAAGGGTTTAAGTTTTGTTGTTTTAAGAGTAGGCAGAGGTCCCTTGAAACGTTGCCTTCTCTTTAAAAATATTTTTTCAACCATTCTCACAGGGGAAGGGGTCCCCAGGGGATTCCTTCCAATTTGCAAAGTGCAAATGTTTTGTAACCGCATTTCGGTCGCAAAACATTTATATGTACCAATGCAAGTTGGTATTTGGAAGGGAATCTCTAATCACACCCCTTCCAAAAACCAATTAGCAAAACAAAATTGAGCTTCAGTAACAGGGAGAGATTTGGTGCAGCGGCCACAGTTGCTGACTCCGGAGCGAAGGGATCACGGTTCGATCGGCGGCGGCAGCTCAGCTCAGCATCACGTGACTCTGGGCAAGAGCTCATTTAATCTCCCCGATGGATTCCAGTGCTTTGAAACCTTAAGGGGTGATATGTTCATGCTTTACAAATATTGACTATTACAAATATGAATTATAGGTACTGAATCACAATTATGTCTTTGTACATTTGGAGATGTCTTTTTGCATTCGCAAATGGATAGATTCTGCGAATCCGGATGTTTGTGACTACAAAAAGGCTTTGTACAGCTAGCGCTTCATTATTTGTGGTCTGTGATGTTAGTGCCATTAGGTGAATGGAGTATCAGTATCTAAGAAGGATAACTCTAAATCACACAACAAATACAGTTGCCAATCTGAGCACAGTGTCTTCAGGAATCCACAGCCAAATAGATTTGCAAATTTGCCATGGACAATGGCAGAAAAAGCTCTCTTTCTAACTGCAGGCTTTTTTTTTAATTAATGGAATGGCAATGGAGTAAACTACAAGTCCCAGAAACCTGTCGACATGAACAAGCCCACTGGCAGGGCGTGACTCACCTGTGGTTGTTCAAATATGAAAAAGTAGAGAGACTCGGTTTCTCCCCTTTCCAACCAGCTGACATTGCCCGGAGCCCGTGAACAAGGAGCAGGAGCTCCGAAACGCGTAGGGCTATTCATCTAAAAAGCGCTGTGATGTCCGGAAATGAAATAAAAGGAAGCTGTTTGAATGTGCAGCCTCCGCCTGTTGCTTCAAGTGCGTCTTCACCTGGGGGACACCCTTTTTGTGTGTATATATATATATATATATATATATCCTGTACATGCAGCCAAATATACACAAATAAACACATACAGCGTGAGTCTATTGCAGGCACAAAGTCCTGGCACAGGCCTAGTTAAATACAAAGACCATTTCGGAAAGAGCCCAGAGGACCAGACCCCCTCTCAGGAGCATTTAGTGTGTGAGGTTTGGCAAGGTTACTCTTAGAACTGACTTCTAAAGTCATTCACACATATAATCTGTGGTCGTGTAGTCGTTGCCAGACATGCACTGATTTGACAGCGCTTGGCTGCGAGTCAGAACCCACCCCTCCACCTGTACAGCAATATAATGCTGAAAGACAAATGTAAGCTCTTTCCAATGCAAGCGACATGGTGGAGGAGCCCTCTTAGCCAAAAAATAACTGCAGAACATTTTTTAAATCTTCTCCAATTAAAAATTGATCGCCTGCCATTTTGTTCTGCCCTGATTGTGCTAATAACGATTCTTTCCTTGACAAGTGTTTGGCATCCACTCAAAATTGCTAAACCCCACTTATAGCAATTACAACACAGGAAAATATCACTGTCTGGTTTCCGACTGATATGTAGACCAGAAAACAAGAATAACTCATCCTAGGAGTTCATCTTGTTTCATGAACAAAGAAGTGCTCCTGCCTAGGCGAAATTCAGCTCACGGTACATGTTCTATGTTTTCTACCCTAAACTGCTCTCTGGCCTGGTATTAATACGAATGAAAACAGGAAATATCAATAGTCCTCCAAAGAATGAAAGACTGATTCAGTATCAAACTTATTGGATGTATGACAGTACAACACGTGCTTTTACAACGCGTATCGTTACCACGCAGGTTTTACAACGCAAGTCTTTACAACGACTTGCGTTGGGGGGCGCTGGATAGTGAATAGTTTAATTCACTATTCCAACTCCAGTCCCCGTGGATAGTAGGGAAGGAGTTGGATAGTAAATTAAACTATTCCCTATCCTACAGCGCCCTCCAGCGCAAGTCGTTGTAACGACTTGCGTTGTAAAACCTGCGCGGTAATGGTACCGCGTTGTAAAACCTTCGTGGTAAAGGAAGTTTCCCGTCTTATTTGCACTTGTGACCTGACAGTAGCACAGATCCCTCAACAGCGACTGCATTAACCCGCAGCGTTATCTTACTTGTCAAATCACAAAGACCTCTTTAGCCGCTCCATGTTGCCTTCTTCCACAAGTCTAGTCATGTCGTCACTGTTAGAAAGGGATTACGATACTCCCTAAAGTGAAAATGATAAGCAACTCGAAGAACAAAACATTATCCTTCAAAGAGAATGGAAAGGTTTAGAGAACCAACCGTGACGCAATAATGTACATATATGTGGTGTCCCATGGGAGTGGCAAAGACGCACTTAAACAAAAGGCCCACTGCCCTTTCAACGCCATTCTGTAGAAGGCCTGTGAAGACCCGATAAAGATCAACAGAGTACATTAAGCTGCCCACATGACTACCAGCAGAAATACTCTCAAGGTGTATTACTGACTGTTTATTTCTCTCAGGAGAAAGAGAAACTGAAGTCAAAACTCAGCAACCAGTGAGGGGGTTCTCTTTCAATGGGCACCAATCAAATTTCTTGGGACTTGTCAGCAATCTGTTTAGTGAAAACGTGAGCATTCAAGTCAGTAACAGACTTCCTAAAAAGCAAGAGGGTGAGCTCTTCCTGGGGCCATCCCTTCAGCATGCAGTTCCAATGAAAGGGCCGACAGGTTGGAACAGCATCATTGGAGGAAGCGATAACCAGATCGATTATGCTTATCTCCACATATGCTGGGAGGATCCCCTCATTGGAACAGCCAATCTGGGCCCTGCCCATCAAAGGCGACACAAGTTTATAAGAGGGAAAGGTTTGCACCTCCTTGGCTCCCTCTTTTGATGAACTCTTTGAGAGCTTCGAAACCACTGATGAAGTTACTCCGATGATAGCAGAGGCTATTCATGTGGGGTTATTCAGTACAATACTAGCCACCAGACTGGGGGGGGGGTGTTGACATCCCTGATCCACCTGTACTAAATGGACTTTATTAAGGCTAGAGGCATGAGCGTCAACACTGAGGAGTCCCTCCGCTTGACTGACCTGGTGAGGCGGAGAAGAAGAGAGGCGATGCTTCTCTTACCGCAATGCCAAGAAGACTTTTGACAGGGTGGACTGGGGTTATATGCCCACTGTTCTAGAAGTAGCTAGATTTGGCCTGAAATTCTCCTGGCAGGTCTTGACACACTAGAGAAGGACCAAGGCAAGAGTTTCATTTAATGTCCAGCAGTCTGCCCAAAACAATATACAATGGAGGAACAAGGCAGGGGTGCCCACTCTCACCCCTTCTATTTGCTCTAGTAATGCAGCCATTCTTGCAAGGGATAAGGAGAAATCTTAACACCTGGGGAATCATATTAGGGCAAAACCCTTTGAAGGTAGCAGCATTTACTGACAATGTTCTGCTCACCATCACAGATCTTATTCACACTATGAAAGAACTAATGAGAGGTATAGATGAATTCGAGGAGATGTCAGGGTTCCAAGTGAACCTCTATAAATCAGAGGGGCTGGTGGTTGCAGGGGGGAGCAGAAACAGTCCAATTGCGACATGCACACACACTATTCCTGTTGTTGAAAGCCGGTATACAATACCTACGCACCCCAAATCTACGCATTAATGCTGCAGACAACTTCTCAATTCTGCTGTAATCCATTAAGGGCACTATGGTCACTCGAGTACTAAAACACTCTTAGGGTTGGCGGGGTTGCAGCATTTAAGATGGTAGGCTTGCCTAAAATCCTAACTTTTTTCCAACTGTTACTCCCACAACTCTGATGGAAAGATATACAGGCACATGCATCAATATTGCTTTTTGCGATTCCTTAATTGCGAAAAATAAGGAATCGCAATTAAGGAATTGCAAAATGCAATGCATCAAGAAATCGCTAAATAAATTGCGATTTCTTAATATTCCTTAATTGCGAGTCGCAAATTGCGAGTCGCAATTAAGGAATACCTCCCCATTCATTCCTATGGGCCTAGAGGCCCATAGGAATGAATGTGAAGACATTCTGAATTTGCGATTAGCAAATAGCGAATCGCAAATTGAGAATGCGATTTCAAGGGTGCAGGGGTGTCCAAAGGACACCCCTGAAATCAATCTGTGCACATATGTTGTGTGTGCACAACATGAAACTTTGAAAAATGCACAAAAGTGCATTTTTCAAAGTTTTCGCAAATTACCATGAGGTTCAACCGCATGGTAATTTGCTCCCCCTAATTGCGAAATCGCAATTTTTTAAAGTTTCATGCATTGCATTTAAGGAATCGCAAAATGTGATATCTTAAATGCAATCGCAATTTGAGAATTAGCAAATATTTGCGAATTCTCAAATTGCGAGGGCCTTCACCCTTCATGCATTCCAAAAGCAGATTTTGCAATCGCAAACGGCCGATTTTTGCGATTTGCACCATTTGCGATCGCAAAATCCTTTGATGCATGTGCCTAATAACCCGCTTTCAAGAGCTTTGCACAGTTTATATCTGGTTAAAGAAGAGAGATCCAAGTGCGGCCTGATGCAATCCACAATACATCTGACACACAGGTCCTCAGGGTCCCGCGCCTGTTACACTCTTAGTAGGGCACCCGGTTTTGGTACTTAATCAAATGGTGAAGACAGGCAGATAAGTCATGGTGTTTTATTGATAAAAACTTGGCATCCCAGCCCTTGGGAGAAGTCCTGTGAGTACCCAAGACACAGAGGGGACAAAGACTATATCCCCAATAACCAAGGCCTCCGAAGTTTGGGACTTTGTAACTAAAATTAGAGGTTCTTCTGTCTTCTCCTCACCGCATTCTCTGCTGGTTGAAAAAAAAGAATTACCCCTCTACCTCCCCCGCCCGGGCTAAATAGGAATCAATTTGTGGCTTTGTAGAGGGAGACGATGCCCACCCCTACACGACCCACTTCAGAACCAACAACTCTTCGAAGAAATTAAAAAAGAGTTGCATGTCATAGCGCCCGAATGACTCCGCTAACTGCAGTTAAGTTATGGTATCTAATTCAAAATCAGTAGAGAGACGACTAAGTGACAGGTTTTGAGAAGTGTTTGAGGACTATCTCCCTCCAAACTAACTACCATCACGACTTTGCAAACTCCTAAACTACCACTCTCCAGAGGCCAAATTTACAAGGCAAGTACAGTGGAAAAGGAACTGTACATAAGGTTTGGTGCTGCCTAATGACCTCTCTATAAACAACCAACTTCGCAAGATATACCCGGGGCAGACGATATATCATCAAGACTATATATAGGGGCATTACACCCCAGCCAGACTGCATAGCATGGACTGGAATAAATATGGTGAGTGTTGGAGGAATTGTGGGCAGTCAGGGATCTGAACACATATCCTGTTGGGTTGCCCTAAATTAGAAATATTTTGGGAAGGATTGACAGAGTATGTGTGAATGATGTGCCAATAAAGTCCTTGGCTGAGACAGATTTTGAGACTACCCATAAAGGGTTCAACCAGAGGCACAACTGTTTAGAATTATCTGCTGGTTGCTATGTTGGTGGCACTAGTTTTGTGAAACAAAGACCACTTCCCAATGCTGTATCTTTGGTATTAAAGACTCTGGGCGCTTTTGGGAAATCAAAAGCTCGCTTATCGGGCCCAGGGAATGGAGTACATATTTAATAAGACGCAGTACTCGCGTTCTCCTGCCTCAATGGGGATATAGAAGTTTGACATGTCTGAAACACCTTAAGTTATTAGGCCTTCTGGAAATAGACATGTGAACCCCTGGGAGAGCAGGGAAATGGAGAACAATAGAAGATAATAATAACAAAGGAGAGATGAGTTAAATACCCAGATAGATTCATATGGTGTAAGAGGGATGGGGGCTGGGGGGAGGGAAAGTTGAGGGGAATGTTTAGGTTGAAGACAGGTTTGCCCCCCTTATGCCGTTCTGAAACACAACATTTCAATTCAGACTTTTGAAACCTAAAAGTGTATAAACAATACAAAATGTAAAAGTCACGGTCTGAAGGAAAAAAAAGATGAAATGAAAAAAGAAATAGAGGCAGAGATTGGCCTATCAATGCTGGCTCTGAAGTAGACTACGTTTTGACTGGATGTGCGCAGGATTGTGGGGGGATGTGCCCATGGGCACAGGCAGATATAATCACTCATAGTGCAGCGAGCCAATGACTGAAGGGGGCTGAGTCATTACCACATGCTTTATATAGCGGTGGGTTGAAGAATAAAGTGAACGATGCGTGAAGAGACCAATGGATGAAGACGGCTGACTGAAAGCCTCTGTACGTATAAATATATATAAGCATTTTTAACATGATATTTCGATTTTTTGGGAAACATAAAACAGCCGTGACTGCTAAAGCTGAGTCTAGGAGAGGCCTAAAACCCATAGGGCTTACTTAGCCGTTGAAGGGCCAGTGGTCATAAAGTTGGGGAGTCGGACGTCAGTGTCTGCCAGCCAAGATGGACGCATTTAAAGTCTGCTGCAATGTCGGTAGTTTTTTGCCCCTAAATCAGCTCCCACCTCCTTGGCAGTAGAAAACAAGCATTTGCAATGCAATAGGTCTCGCATTAGGAAAGTTTGAGCTATTGGTATTAAAAATGACAAATATTATATTTATGTATGGGTTTTGAAAATAGCGAAATTAATAGCTTTGTCATTTACAATGCCAATAGTTTTAACTTTCGCAAATGTGACACCTATAGCATTTGTAATGCAATATGTGTTGTATTTACGTGACTTAGATGTATTGATATTACAAATAACAATGGCTTTTAATTTTTTTAATAAGTAATACTTAAATAAAAGTTATTGTAATTTATAATGGCAATAGCTTTTACTTTTGTAAAGAACTTTTGTGAAGATTATGTTCAGTGTATTTTATTGTGACGAAAATCCAAGAACAGAAGTGAAATATTAACATCTTTTTGTGACATTTGTAATAAAGCTTGACACATTGAGAGAACATATTTGAACCAGTTGTTGGTGAATGGTTGCACAGATTGATGCAGTGGTGGCACTGAGTGATGTTGTGGTGGCGACGAGTGATGCTGTTGCGTTCAGTGATGCGGTGGTAGCGCATAGTGATGTTGTGGTGCCCCTGAATGATGTTGTGGTGCCCCTGAGTGATTCTGTGGTGGTGCTGAGTGATGCGATAGATAGATAGATAGAGTGAGGGCGATAGATAGAGTGAGGGAGATAGATAGATAGATAGATAGATAGATAGATAGATAGATAGATAGATAGATAGATAGATAGATAGATAGATAGATAGATAGATAGATAGATAGATAGATAGATAGATAGATAGATAGATAGATAGATAGATAGGGTGAGGGCGATAGTTAGACAGATAGATAAAGTGAGGGCGATAGTTAGCTAGACAGATAGACAGAGTGAGGGCGATAGTTAGATAGACAGATAGATAGAGTGATGGCGATAGTTAGATAGACAGATAGATAGAGTGAGTGTATCACCAGGGACAACGGGCACAATATCCCCTGGCTTAAATATGTAAGGGAGACCCTGTCTGGCCTGGGCTATGCTGACTATTTGAACAACCCGAGAAACCTGTCAGCCCGGGATAAGGCGATTGTTAATTCCGCTTTCCTAAAGAACAAGGCCTCCATTAGGGAAGACATAGAGATGGTAAAGCTGTCTGTGAGAGCCCACCTCCTGGCTAAATCTAGCCCAGGTATGGAACCATATCTGTCTTATTTTTAATAATGCTCAAGACAGATTTCTGATGTCTTGATTTAGGTTGAACCTACTTCCCCACACACTGGGGCATCCTTCGGGGTATTTAACATCTATTGAGCTGAGGGGCCCTTGCGGCTGCGACTATAAGTCTCCGCAGGACACGCTTCATTTTGTTTTACTGTGCCGTTACTACGCTCACCCCAGGAAGCTATTTTAAAAAAGTATTTTAAAGAATGCTAGGTTCAAACACGCAAAGGTGGCACTGTTGTTTCTGAAACTGTCCAAAGAGGCTTTCACACTTTTTTGTACTGTTAACTTTTTAAGGATGGCCACAAGACTGAGAAAAACTAAAGACATGGGATGATGGCATTGGTTGTTAAATCCTTTTGCACTAGTATTTATGATGTCTCTTTCTTTTCTTTTTTCATATAAATGAATTTCCCGAGGGGGGCCCCCCTTTTAATATGATGGTTTTATATTTCCCTTGTTCCGCTACCAGCCCATTTTGAATGTAATTTTCTAGGAGTTTTAGACCCTTTAACTTTTAGCACAGCTTTTTTATCTTTGATGAATTGTATTGTTACCTTTTAACATTTTGAATCAATTGCATAGGTTTCCGGTAGTGGGCTCCATTTCTTGTGCTTTTTTATTGTATTGTACTTTTATTGTATTGTTGTATACCGAATAAAGTAATTTGATGATGATGATGATGATGAGTGCGATAGATAGACACATAGAGTGAGGGCAATAGATAGAGTGAGGGTGATAGATAGAGTGAGGGTGATAGAGTGAGGGCGATAGATAGAGGGCGATAGATAGAGTGAGGGCGATAGATAGAGTGAGGGTGATAGATAGAGTGAGGGTGATAGATAGATAGAGTGAGGGTGATAGATAGAGTGAGGGCGATAGATAGAGTGAGGGCGATAGATAGATTGATAGAGTGAGGGTGATAGAGTGAGGGGCGATAGATAGATAGAGTGAGGGCAATAGTTAGATAGATATAGCGAGGGCGATAGATAGAGTGAGGGCAATAGATAGATAGAGTGAGGGCGATAGATAGATAGATAGATAGATAGATAGATAGATAGATAGATAGATAGATAGATAGATAGATAGATAGATAGATAGAGTGAGGACGATAGATAGAGGGAGGGCGACAGATAGATAGCGTGAGGGCGATAGATAGAGTGAGGGCGATAGATAGAGTGAGGGCGATAGATAGATAGAGTGAAGGCGATAAATAGATAAAGTGAGGGCGATAAATAGATAGAGTGAAGGCGATAAATGGATAGAGTGAGGGCGATAGATAGTTAGAGTGAGGGCGATAGATAGATAGATAGATTGAGGGCAATAGATAGAGTGAGGGCGATAGATAGATAGAGTGAGGGCAATAGATAGAGTGAGGGTGATAGACAGACAGATAGAGTGAGGGCGATTGATAGACAGATAGAGTAAGGGCGATAGATAGAGTGAGGGCCATGGATAGATAGATGGTTGTGTTTGGGGGTTTTGAGTGTGTGTGGGTTTGTATGTGTGTGTGGGGTTGTGTGTGTGGGGTTGTGTGTGGGGGGTTGTGTGTGTGGATGTGTGGGGGTGTGTGTGTGGTTGTGTGTGGTTGGGGTGCGGGGTGTGTGTGTGTGTGGGTGTGTGTGTGAGGGGTTGTGTGTGTGGGGGGTTGTGTGGGGGTGTGTGTTTTGGGATTGTGTGTGGGGGTGTGTGGGGGGGTTGTGTGTGGGGGGTTGTTTGTGTGTGTGTGGGGTTGTGTGTGGGGTTATGTGTGTGTGGAATTGTGTGTGGGGTTGTGTGTGTGGTATTGTGTGTGTGTGGTAGGTTGTGTGGGGGTGTGTGTGGGGCTCAGTGGAGACAAAAGCGGGAAAAGTGAAGAGAAAGCGGGACAAAAGTGTGGTGCACTGGCCTGCCAGGAGCAGTACTTATCCGAGTCTCACACGACCAGACCCTGCCTTCTGAAGCCCACCGAGAAATTTGGAATCAGAAGAGTTAATCATTGCGTCTTAGTATCCTATGGATTGAATTCGGTAACGTCAGTGGCTACATCTAGTATCAGGGAGCCTAGAATATTTCAAAAGTACACTAGCTAGAGCAGCTGCGCACATCTCGCTAGTGCCCCGGGGGAACTCTGGAAAGAACGCAAGTGCATCAGCGCTCTGACGTCAGGCACCGCCAGCTACCGGGACAGGTAGACAGAAGAGTAGGTACCCGCAGGGAGGCAGAGCGATGACGGTTGGTGCGCTTCCGCCGATGCGTGGAGCCTGCACGTGACGTCGGAGCGAGCATCTCTTTCTTATGAGCAGAGATCAGTGAGTGACGTAGATTGCAGACCTAGGTGGTTTCTGTGCGCTGCCTTGGTGAACCTTCGTCTGTTCATGTACAGAGGTTTTATTTATAGCATACATGACAGCATTTTAAACAGGAAAGTGGGAGATTTTGAAAAAGGAATCATGAGATTGTAGTTTCCCCATTTGCTTACTTTGAAGCGCAGTCAATTTAAGGTGGGAGACAACTAAAATAACGCCAGTTTTGGCTTAAAAAATCAGGAGTCTCCTGCATGAAGCATGTATGTTGGCATATACGTTAAAGGCCGCACCAGGACTCCCCCATTCTCTTCCGTCCAAATAAATGGACCCGGTGGCGCATGCGCAGTGCAGTTGTCCATACGGGTCAATGGCTGCGACCCGTGACTGTCTGCCGTACGGTGCAGCCGCTGAGTGACATCAGATGGGCGCAGGCGCAGAGCGCTCTTGGCCGTTTCTCCGCTTGCTGATGTCGTAGAAGAAGAGGCGACGGACGGAGAAACAGAGGGGACCGGTGAGAAGGCGGGGGATCGGGGGGGTTACCCCTGATGGGGTACGGGGGCAATGCCCGAGAGTGGAGGTAGAGCAAAGAGTGGGAACAGAAGCGGGGAGCTTTGGGGGAAATTAAGAAACATGTGTGTATGCGCGCGTTCACAAGTTGCGTGCACTGGCTGGGGTGTGTGTGTGTGTGCGCGCGTGTGCCTGTGGGTGCGTGTATTAAAATAATGCAATTGCAGGAGGCTGACTTGCCTCGGAAGCGGGACAGGAGATGGGCACAGCGCGTGGCTGTACGTGTGCATACACCTGCACAAATCACCAAAAGCTCTGTGCGTGCCCATCTCATGTCCCACTTCCTAGGCAATTCCCTAACAATAGACCTCGCTGGCGACAGCAGTGCTTCGCACTGCTTACGCCAGGCTCGACCTAAAAAAGATCTGCCATGGCACGGCGGACAAATCAGTGCTTTTGCTTTTTTTCCCCCTCAAGACAAACCTTCATAGTAGGTGTCTGTTTTGAAAAAGCAAATGCAATATCACCTAAGACCTGAAAAGTTTTTTTTATTGCAAGTGGGCATTTATTTCTGCAGTGTTTCTGTCTGGAACCACTGTAGTTCGAATGTTGGATACAGACGGGAAAAACAGATGCAGGATGTTGGCATTGGATGGCAACTCAAAATCAGATGCTCTTTGAATGGCATTTCGACTGTCATTGCATTCACCAAAAGGAGTTTCCAATGGCAGAGCATGCGGCAGCTCTGTAGTCAGTAGGGTGACCAACTGGCATGGGTGCAAATTCAGGACGGTGAGGGTAAAAATTCAGCACAAAGGGTCAAAATTCAGGACAAAAATCCAGGACAGGAGGTCAAAATTCAGGACAAAACTTCAGTACAAAAGATACGTTTTACCGACACATCAAAGGAGGTCGCGTAATAGTATATAAGTAATCCCATCTATATCCAAACATTCAACCATTTGCAAACCTATCTATCATGTCTCCTTACATCCATCATTTCACTCATCCATCCTTCCATCCACACTTTCACTCATCCATCCATCCACCCTTTCACCCTATCCATCCGTACACTCATCCATCCACTCTTCCACCCAACCATCCACTCATCCATCCAGCCATGTATCCACTCATCCATCCAGCCATTTACCCTTTCACCCATCCAGCCATCCTTTCATTTACTCATCCATCCACCCAGTCACTCATCCTTACACCCATTCATCGTTTCAGTCATCCATCCATCCTCCCTTTCTCTCTCCATTGACCCTTTCGCTTAGCCATCCTTCCTTCCTTCCATCCATCCACACATCCTTCTACTCATCCACTCATCAATCCATCCATTGACCCTATCGCTCATCCATCATTTCACTCATCCATCCACCCATTCACTCGCCCATCATCCACCCTTTCACTCATCTATCCATCCTTTCACTCCTCCATCCACCCTTTTACCCATCCATCCACCCTTCCACCCATACATCTATCTGAGAGAGCACGAGTTTGAAAAAATGTATAAGTACACCATATTTACAAGCACGTAGTTAGTTTAAACATGTTTTGCACACGAGTGGTTTATATTTAGTAGTGAAACGTATAGAATGTTAAGTAGAGTAACTATAATTATAACGGTGTGAGATTAATGTAGAAATGTTGGAATATATGTGAAAACCTCATGTTCTCATGTTAAAAGAATCATGTCCGAATTAAATGTAACTTTGAAAATCCAGTATTATGTGTAGGCCTTAGGGCAATTCACAGCAAACCTGAACGTGCTGCTAAATTTACGTGAGATAAGGTTGACATGGTTCTTCCAAAATGTACTATTGAACTTAGGGTTAAAAGAATATGCTTTATAGATGTGTTATTTTAGAAACGTATGCTAGTTAAGAATGTTTGCTGTTTAAATCAAGTTAACGTTTTAAGAGTGCAGGGACCTGCTGCATGTAAATCAAGTAGGCCAGAGCAGATAATGTCATGTAGTTTAAATTGCCATGTGCTCGTTAGAGGAGAGGTCGTGAGGTGTCCAGCATGGAGCTTTGAGAGTGTTTTATGACCAAAGATATGGTGGAGTCTGGAATTTGAGGCCCACTGCAGGATGAGCTGTATGCAGGTGCGAGGGTCCTAATCAGCTCGAATGAAAGGGACTTTGTTCAGTGGCGCCTTGCGCAGGCCTGTAGGAGTTTCCAGGAATTTCAGGGGGTATCAGCGCACGGAAGAAGGAGCCTGGGAACCAAGGTCAACTATAACGAGGGTCTTCAAGAGTACCATCATGGAGTTTGCCGCGCAAAGATGTACCACGTGAGGGGCGTCCCAAGGGGCGTTTCTATTGGAAATGTGATTTGGTATTAGGGAAAGTGACCCGGGAGGAGAGCAGAGCAGATGATTTTGGGAGCCTAAGGAAGCGGATGGGTAGGCAGATAGGCTGATCAGGAGAGACCCATTATCAGAGAAGAGACAAAGAGAAGTGCGTGATCTTCTTAGGAAGTCACCACGGCTGACACCTAGAGGGTTAAGATCTTGCTAAGTAGGGATGTCATTTAGTGTAGTGTAGGGACAGACTAACCTTAATTTTTCTTTTCTGTAATGACTTTGAGGTTGCAACTTGTATCCATTTTAGCAACCCTGATGGTTTTCGAGCTTGTACTTATCATTTTGTTCTTCAGACTCAGACTATTCAAAAAGTTCATGTTCATAGTGATACCGATTTACCTTCTTAATCTCATTTTGAGAAGTTTGTATCTTCAGTTATCTTTGACTTTATATTAAATCTTTAAAACTTAATTTTGGTCAGTGGTCATTTAGAGTGGTGTAAGTTCTTAAATTGATAGCTTTATTGCGAGATTACCTTTTACTCAAGACAGGTACCAACGATTCAGTCGACAGGAAATGGGATTTGGTAAGATAATTAGTAACCAGTAATCCCGCGTTAGCAGTTGGTAGCAGAGTGAGGATGGTTATCTTCTTGAGGAAGGTAATCTAGAGAGGTTAGTTTACCCCAAGGCCCGAGACGGCGAGAGACGAGCAGCGGAAGAATCGTGTGCCGAAAGGTGCAGACGGTGCGAGAAAAGCAGCAGTATCGGAGAGTGAGTATAAAAAGGGTCATGCGTGAACAGATTGCGGTGTTTTGTGTTGTATTTGTATTGTAATGTCTTGCGGAGTTGAATGCCTGTAGCGTGAATGAGAGAAGGTTGTGAGCGCGCGCAACCTGGTAAACTGGTAACCTGGTAAACGGGTGAACTGGTGAAATCTTAAGTTCAGGCCAGAGCTTAAGTGGTTTTGGGTGTATCGAACATCCAGGGTAGTTGTCGACCATAGTACGGAGGTCACGAGGTACCATTGACCGCCGTGGATCCAAGATAGGGGGAGTGTAAGAGTGAGTGTATGAGTAACGGACGCTGGTCGAAAGTTACTGCGTGTGAGTAACCTATCGGAGAAGGCGATTGTCTGGAAGTAAACGGAAAGACATTTCGCCAAGTTAGGGTGACAACTACAGAAAGACTGTGGGCGTACAGTCAAAGAAAGGTGATCGCTTGGACGGAAGTAATCATTTTTCAGAGTATGAATGAGATGCATGCGTGACCGAGGAGACGAGCTGAGAAAGGAGGGGAACTGCTGCGAAGGGGGACGGGTGACGTTAGCTAGAGCCGCACTCTGGTTGGGCGGTTAGAGTGACGTCGGAGGAAAGTCGCGTACGGATAGGCCAGTTAGTAAGAACGGGGCTGAGATTGGTGGAGTGTCATCAGGAAGTAAACAAACGCGGAGAAAAGAGAAATCATGAAGTGTTTTAAGTGTTTAAAAGGGATTTTTAAACGTAAACGAAGTGAACATTATTACGGGGAAGAGGCTCCCCCAGAGGGTACGCCAGCTCATTATATGGCAACGAATGTTGGGCTGCATACGATATTGTGGATTGGGGCTTGGAATAAGCTTACAGAAGGGAATGAGGAAATGCAGTTCCCGAAGTACGGGACGTTTAAGTTAGAGGTGTTACATCGGCTAAAAGCAACCATGTCCTCATTGAAACCCTCGCCCAGACCAACACAGTTTGAGGCTCTTAATGCATGGATTAAGGCTGCACACGACCGAAATTTGAACAGGCGTCAACAAAGGCTGACGCGATCGGTAAGGGCAGTGCGAGATTCCAAATGGGATGAGGAGGAAAAGCGTTGGAGGGTACAGACTATTGAGGTGGAGAAAATGTATCCGATGAGGGAGGTGTCAGGAGGAGGAAACCTCATGGAAGAAGACGAGGAAAGCGAGTCGGAGGACAATCTGATAAACAGATTGTTAATGGATAGACCACCTCCGAGAGTGGAGTTGATAGAAGATAGAGGGCTCGCAAGGGAGGATGGGAATGAGATAGAGGGATATACACCACTCCCTATATCGGAATGGACACCTAGCAAAGGCGGAGAAACACCTCCAAACAACACTGTACAGAGTGTAGTGGGAAGGTTTGTGGTGCAGAAAACGCCAACCACAGAAAGGGTTGAGTCTGTGGGATTGCCAGACGCTCTTCAAGTGCCTGTTACCATAGGACCCATAGTTTCGATCTATAACCCTGAGAGAGATAGAGGGGAACAACAAAGGCAATTGGATAGGGAAAGGATTGAGATGGAAAGGAGGAATAATGTGACGAATGCATGGAAACAATTACCAGGTTCGGTAACATGGAACACCCCATTAGACACAACTGTCGGTCCCAATTCAGAACAGGGAGGTCCGAGAGGACCAATGGATCTAAGGGGACCGCGACCAAGATCTTTTTCAGAGTTAAGAGCTGATTTGAGGGAATGGGACGGGTCCATAGTATCCCCGAGTAACAGGACAAGGACGGAACCAGAGTGGGATACCAGGGGCAATGGGACAGTATCTCATTGTGGGGCCAGCGAAAGCAGTCAGGGCCGGGAAGGCCAAAGTCAAGAGAATAGAGGGGATGCATGTCCTACAAATCAGAGAGAACAGCCGGAACAAAATACTAGGATTGTAGAATGTGAGGAAATGTCCCGTCTCTGGGGGAAGGGAGGAGATGAGGCGGTACGGGCTTTTCAGAATAGGTTTAGGTGCCTTCATCATACACTCGGGGAAGACGTTCAACATTGGAGAAAGGAGAACAGCGATAAGTCCCGCCACGCCTCGAATAATCAGGAATCACAGGGAAGTAGGGAAGAAAGAGGGAGTAATGGAACATCTTACCCTGCATCCCGTGAAACTAGCCCGGAGGGGGAGAGAGGGGCTATGAGGCATGA
Organism: Lissotriton helveticus; assembly: GCF_964261635.1. Lineage (NCBI taxonomy): Eukaryota > Metazoa > Chordata > Amphibia > Caudata > Salamandridae > Lissotriton > Lissotriton helveticus. The sequence goes on from NC_136057.1 coordinate 1,361,496,759, forward strand.
AGGAGTGTTTCACCACCCACCCCGAGAAGACGGAAAGGCATGGGATCTAGAGAGATGGGAACAGGGGAGGACTCCTTATAATTCACCCATACCTAAACGTAGATCTCGGAGCTGGGATGGGAGAGATGCGGATGGAGGAGCTAAATTGAGTGTCTTGAAAGCTGAAATTAAGGCAAAAAGGCTTGATGTTACCAGTTTAAAATCAGATGTTGATGAGATAATAGATGGAACATTGCCTTTGGAAAGGATAGAATTGTACGAACAGGATGAGTTATTGTTCATGGCAAAGGATATTACTAGGAAAGCTAGAGCGTTTCATGAAAAACTGACTGATTTGGCAGACAAGTATGCCGTGGATTTGTCTAGGACAAGGGCATTGCAGAGTAACCACAGATTACAGTACGCAGACCAGGATCTAGATGAGAAGAGAACTACTGGATTAAAAACACACATAAGAGAGCTGGTAACAGGGATAAGAGTGTGGAGAGAACTGGATAAATGGGAAGAAAGGTGGTCGAAAAAGGGCACAGTTAGGCGAAGTACAAATGTGATGACCCCTGAGGGAAGGGTAATGCAGATGGAGGCATTCCCTTTGCGAGAAATATCAAATGGAAATTATGTACATGTGCCCTGGAGTAGAGGAGACTTAGCCGCATTTACCAACTCATTCCCGAAGTTGCGGGACAATCCAGTCGAGTGGTATAAGCAGGTAGAGAGGTTTGTTAAAATTTCGAAAGTATTGTGGATTGATTTGAACACGTTGTTTGACATCGTGGTCCCATCTGATTTGTGGACCCCTTGTAAGACTAGTGTCGAATGGCCAAATGCTGAACCATTGAGGGATGCTCGAACTAATGGACCATCTGAGATTGTCATGCGAAAGTATGAAAGGGTAATAGCTTGGTTGAAAGATAAGGTACCACCACAGGATATAGATTGGGTAAAGATAGACCGAACAAGGCAGGAACCCAAGGAGACAGTTCACGAGTTTTATGAAAGATTGTTGAAAACATTCAAGCAATACAGTGGACTAGATGTAATGGATCCCAAAGACATAGGGCAGTTCGTGTCAAAGTTTGTCTTGGGGTTGAGACCTGATATTTGTTTGATGATACAGCAACATTTAATCTGTTGGCAGAACAAACCACTAGATGAGATTTTACGATATGCGAGGTACTGCAGTGACGAGATAGATTCTAAAGCCAAGAATCTAAAGGAGAAATTGATGGTGGTGCAAATGCAGTCCGCTGGGAAGGGTGGCCAGCAGAAGCAGGGGATGGGACGAAAACCAAATGGTCAGAACAAAGATAATGAAGAAGGGCAGAGACCTAGGATAGACTTTGCCACTTTAAAGAAAACGACAAAGTGTCATCAGTGTCACCAGGTGGGGCATTGGCGACGCGAGTGTCCCTTTAACCCTGAAAATGGAGAGTTAGAAGTAGAAGAGCAGGTCCAAGAAGACCCAGTGCAAAAAGTGACAGTCCCAAGTAATAAGGTGGTCAAAGGGGGGACTTCGGCTCCACGGGCCCAATTCCCACAGCCACCGAAGATAACAGCTGGAGGAAAGGTCTTTAAACAAATGCCTCTGTTTATTGAGGAAGAAAAATGTTATTACATTGATCCATTGACAGGACAACGGGTGAGCAGTGAAGAGGACTGTACCCTCGGGGCAGTTCTAGAAGTGGATCAGAGAGGGCCATTTGTTGAGGCAGAAGTGGCAGGGTGTCCCACTACGTTCTTAGTGGATACTGGGGCTACTCGTTCGACTCTGAGATCAGCGGTGGTTCCAGACTTGCCGATGTCAGGGGAAACAATTCAGGTGGTAGGAGTCGCAAATAAGAGAATGACTAGTCCGTTGACAGAACCAGTATCTGTGAAAATAGGAAATCATATGAACGAACATCAGTTTGTGGTTTGTGACTCGAGTCCGGTATGTCTGTTAGGTAGGGATTTGTTATGCAAATTGAATTGCACCATATACTGCACCCCACAAGGAGTGGAGGTACAGACTACCGACGATGATGCTACCTTTAAGGTGGCCAATTCAAAATTCTGTGTAGAACTATATCCTACTCTGACTGTAGAAGATCTTCCACAAGACTTAAGAGATGCAGTGGCGTCAGAGGTGTGGGATTTCACAGGAGAAGATATAGGATTGATTAAAGGGGTAGAACCGGTAAAAATTCTGGTAAAACCAAATGTTGAGTTTCCAAGAACGCCTCAATACAAATTGTCCCAGGAAACGATTGCGGGAATAAAGCCTGTGATCGAGTCAATGATACAGCAGGGAATACTGAAGGAAATCGTGGGCAGTCCTTGTAACTCCCCGATTATGGGTTTGCAGAAACCTAGTGGGAAGTTTAGGATAGTTCAGGATTTACGAAAGATTAACAACATAGTCGTTTCATGTTGTCCCGTGGTACCGAATCCATCAGTGATATTGTTTCAAATACCATGTCAAGCAGAGTGGTTCACAGTGATAGATCTTTGTCAGGCTTTCTTTTCAATCCCATTGGATGAAGAGAGCCGGTACCTTTTCGCTTTTAAAATGGAAGATCGCGTTTTAACATGGTGTCGAATCCCACAAGGATTCACAGACAGCCCATCCATCTTTAATCAGTTGCTGAAGAAGAATCTTGAGAATCTAGTACTGCCACAGAATTCGGTTCTGGTACAGTACATAGATGACCTACTTGTTGCGTCAGAAACAGAGGAAGCTTGTAAAGTAGATTCAATTGCCTTACTGAATCATTTAGCTGAAAATGGACATAAGGTATCTCCGAGCAAGTTGCAGTATTGTTTGACAGAAGTACAGTATCTAGGGCACAGGTTAGAAAAAGGGAAACGTAAGGTGTCCCCAGAGAGGATTGAGGCGATAATGAAAATGAATGCGCCTACAACTCAGAGAGAGGTTAGAATGTTCCTAGGAATGGTGGGTTACTGCCGACAGTGGATAGTTAACTTTTCACTGAAAGCAAAGCCCTTACAGAAACTGACGCACAAGGAGGTGAGTGATCCGGTACCATGGGATGAAGAATGTCTGGTGGCGTTTTTACAGCTGAGAGACGATTTATGTCGTGCTCCGGCTCTGGGAATGCCAGATTATGAAAAGTCATTTTCACTCTATTGCTGTGAGAGAGAGGGATGTGCTTTGTCAGTCTTGGCACAGACCCACGGTAATGCCCGTAGACCAGTTGCATACTTTTCGGCTACATTAGATCCAGTAGCCGCAGCGTTGCCCGGATGTCTCAAATCCGTTGCTGCAACGGGTGTCAGCATTGAAAGGAGCGAGAGTATTGTGATGGGACATCCAGTAGTGGTGTATGTACCACATTCAGTTGAATTATTAATGACCAGGACGAAGACGCAGCATCTGACCAATAGCAGGCTCACGCGTTACGAGCAAGTTATACTTGCCGCAGAAAACGTGACTCTCAGGAGATGCTCTGTCTTGAATCCTGCTACTTTGATGCCATTACCTACGGTAATAGAAGGCGAAGGATGTGAAGACCACGATTGCCTTGATGTGACTGAACTATGCACGAAACCCAGACCAGATATTGTGGATGAGCCATTGTCTGACCCCGATGAAATTTACTTTGTTGATGGCTCATGTTTAAGAGACGATACTGGTCGGTTGAGAGCAGCTTATGCTGTTTGTACTATTACTGGAGTTGTGGAAGCCGCTTGCCTGGAAGGAGTACATTCCGCACAGGTAGCAGAGATTATTGCCCTAACTCGTGCCTGCATAGCAGGAAATGGAAAGAGAGTCACCATCTACACGGACAGCCAATATGGTTTCGGTGTGGTTCATGATTTCGGGCAGTTGTGGTCTCAGAGGGGTTACATGACCTCCTCTGGTTCGCCCATTCGAAATGGAGAATTTGTGCGATTGCTGATAGAAGCATTACAAGGTCCTGTTGACATTGCAGTGGTGAAGTGTGTAGCTCATACTAAGAATACAGATTTTGTGTCACAAGGTAATAGATATGCTGATGAAGTCGCACGCTATTGTGCGGAACAAAGTTATTCTTTCTCAAAAGTGGAAATAGAAGGTGCAGAAGAAAAGACTGAATTAAGTATGATGTTAGAAACTGTAGACACTTGGGAGGATTTAAGAATAATGCAGGAGAACGCACCTGAAACAGAGAAAAAGGCATGGGAAATAGCAGGTTGTGTGCGAAGTGAAATGGATTTTTGGGTTTCAGCAGATGGGAGAGCTGTGTTACCTGAAGAATTAGCTAATCCCATGGCGAGAGAAATACATGGTCCAGTACATCTAGGAAGGGATGCTATGATGAGAGTGTTTAGGCAAACTTGGTATTGCCCTAAATTTAGAATAGCAGCAGAATCAGTATGTAAGCGATGTGTTACCTGTCAACAACTGAACGTAGGCAAACGAACACCAGTCACACTGAGTCACATTGGGAGGTCGGGGGGGCCTTTCAATAGAATGCAACTAGATTTCATCGAAATGCCAAGAGTCAATCGCCTTCGGTATGTGTTGGTGATTGTATGCGTATTTTCCAGATGGGTTGAAGCGTACCCTACACGTAGGTGCGATACACTCACAGTGGCTAAATTGTTGCTCAGGGAGTTGATACCGCGCTTCGGGGTGCCTGCCTCTTTGGAATCTGACAGAGGAAAACATTTTAACAGCGAAATAGTGAAGATGTTGTGCTCCACACTGAATATCGATCAAAAGCTGCATTGTAGTTATCGACCAGAAGCTTCAGGAATTGTGGAACAAGTGAATGGCACTTTGAAGAATAGATTGGCTAAAGTAGTGGCATCCACATCTTTGAGTTGGCCAGATGCTCTTCCATTAGTGCTCATGAGCATGCACAGCACACCTGATAGGAGGACAGGTCTCTCTCCCCACGAGATCCTGATGGGGAGGGCCATGAGACTTCCTACAGTTCCAACTACTGCTCTATTGAATATTACAGATGATCTGATCTTGGATTATTGTAAAGGACTGTCTGACGCCATCCATTCTGTGTCCCTTCAGGTGCATGCGGCTGAAGTTCCAGCAGCGAGGAACCTGTGTCATGACCTGAACCCAGGGGACTGGGTCTTAGTTAAAAAGCACGTCCAGAAGAACTGCCTAGATGTTCGCTGGCGTGGGCCCTTTCAGGTAATCCTGATCACGAACACCGCGGTGAAGTGCGGGGGGCTGCCAAATTGGATCCATGCATCCCATACTAGAAGAGTTCCAGCACCTCTAGAAGGAACAGCTCCCATCCCAGACGAAAGCCCGGAAGTGGAAGAAGAGTCGCAAGAAGGGATTGAGGCAGCTGAGGGGGTGTCGGAAGAAGTTGGGATCGCAACGGATTCAGAAGAAGAGCGAAGGCAGGACGGCAGTGAGACAGAAGACGCAACTGAAGGAGAGAGCAGAAGTGAATACGACTCAGACTCAGATCCGTATCGGAGCGACCAAGAACCAAGTGGGAGGACAAGAAATAGGAGAATAAGGCTTGGAGCTGCCACTTGGCCAACAAGGAGAAGAAGGCTAAGTTTGAGGTCGGCCTAGGAAGAAACGCTTACTCCTATATCCGAAGACTCAGATCCAGAAGAAGATATCCAGGATCAAGCCGAGGAGGGTCTTAGAAGATCAAGAAGGGTGCGAGTGCCTAGCAGAAGATACTCTACTCCCGACTGGACCTACCTTGTTGCAGATGTCTGGGAGACACAGAACAGGGAGGATCAGGGAAGTGGAACTGATCAGAACTGACCCGATCATCACAGTGCAAATAAAGTTTCTACTGCCAGGAGCGGAGACCGAAAGGTTGCTGACACTCAACATCGTTCATCCTGCTCTCCTGAGTGGAATAAGAAAGTTGATTTTAGAGACAGTTGAGTTTCCAGTTTGCTGTTCACGATATCCAATATTGGAGGGAACTCTTCTTCGTTTGGAAATGCTTGAGCGAGTAGTAGAAATGCTAGGAGCGCTTATTGTTGTGGACTAATATCATATTGCGAATGTCTTCAAGGGGGTGCAGAACTGGGAAGGTGAAGAAAGTGATCTTGATTAGAACGAACCCCTTTGTAATTGTGGATGTAGAACTGATAGTACCAGGAGTGGAAATTGAAAAAACGCTAACTCTCAATTTCGTCCGTCCACTTGTCTTGAGCGAAATAAGGAGAATAATCCTAGAAAAAGTTGACTTTCCATGTTGTGGTACGAACTGTCCAGAACCTGAGGGAATGATACTTCGGATGGACATTTATGAAGAAGTAGTGTCACTCCTTGAGTCATACATAACTTCAGACGAAAATAAGACTGTTGCAAAGAAATTGTAAAAACTTGTTGCAAGATAACCTAGCGCCGAGTGGAAGAAGAAAAGTGATAGGGGTTTCATGTTAGTGGATGGAGAAGGGCTAGGGTTGTCTATTTTCTACTGGACTTTGAACTGTTTTGCGGAAACAAATTGTCAAGCTTCCAAGTGTTCAAAGAAAGACATTGCAAGAGAGAAAGACTTTGTTTGAAAAGAAGAGGAAGTGAATGCTGGAAGAAAGTCGAAAACTACACTGTTTGAGAACATGGAGGCTGGCAACCCGAACCGCAGGGCAAAATGTATAGCTGTTATATTTTTAGGAGTAGTGGTTTCTCTTATAATTTTAGTGGTAACTGTTTCATTCCTAGCGGGACACGAAGGGGATGAAACCACAGTTAAGGAGGATAAGGGAGTGTCAACACCGAAAACTACCGTTATTAAAGAGAAGGGAAACATCAATGAAAAAGACAAAGCATTGTTAGATGCAGAAGTAAAAAGGTTACACATGGATGAGTCACAGGGGAATTACAAGTCAAATGCTTATGCTAAGTTGCTTTATGAATATGTTGATGCCATGGAAGTAAAGGATTGTTATGTTTGTATGCAATTACCAGCTTCAGTGGAGGAGGGTATCAGATACCATCATCTCCCGTTGACATATGGAATAACGTGCAGTTTATTGTTAAGTATGTTTTATGGACGAGACGGATTTGAGTATTACTTCTCGAATTTCGACTCGACATTGCCAGAGGTTCCGAATTTCAAGCATTTGAACAAATGGGACTACTACAAAAGCGAAGACAGATTACACAAATGGTTTATTCCATGGAGAACGTTAGATACTTCACATGCTCGAATCAACAATCTGACTTGTCAAATATCAGAAGTTGAGAAAAAGTTTATAGCACAGGTAGATACTAGATACAGGAGGCAGAAGATATTGAAGGCATCAGGACAAGGGGAAACAGATTGGACCAAGGAGGAAAGGGCACAACAACGAAAAGGAAGTATTGGTCCAATTGCTTTGGATAAGGAGAAACGGGGGAAACTGTGCATTCACAGGAGTTACTCCTATTATGAAAACGTTTATGTAGGACAAGTCAATTGTGAACATGCCTTTCAATTGGAGTATTACTCCAAGAACTTCATGAAAGGGATGCAAGCAATACCAAATGTATATTTTGTATGTGGAAAATATGCCTATGTGAAGTTACCAGATAATTGGTACGGATCATGCTATCTGGCTGTTGTCTTCCCTAAAATATATCATGTTGAGAATTTAGACACGCCTAAGAAAGAAATATCAACTAGATGGAAGCGAGGGCTGGGTGCAGCAGAAGTAGTTGGAGATGTAATAGGTGCTGCATTCCCTTTCTTAGGATTGATAATGAATGACATTAAGATCAGGAGGTTAGCTACAGTCGTAGATAGGCTATCTGCCAGTACTGCAAGATCCTTGATGCTGATAGAAGGGGAGATGCAATCGATTAGGGCAATGGTTCTTCAGAACCGACTTGCTTTAGATGTTCTGTTAGCAAAAGAGGGAGGAGTCTGTAGGGCCTTGAAGGTCCAGGAATGCTGTACTTACATTCCAGACAATTCAAAGCCTCTAGAGAAGTATATACAAAACATCACTGCCATACACTACGAAATTGAGGACCTGGCAAAGGTAAATGTGTGGGAAAAAGTAGGCCATGGAATGGGTAAAGTTGGAAGTTGGTTTGCCAACTTAGGAAAGGGTATCGTTTGGTACATATTGAAGCCCATCATCATAGTAGTGATTTGTGTAATCACTTTGTGGGGATTGGTGCGTTTGTATCAATGTTATAGAGCAAATAGGTTGCAGAGAACTATGAAGAAACAGGAAGAAGAGTTGACAGCGATGCAGGACACTCAATATAAAAGTCTGAAAGCATTAGAGAGTATGAAAAGAAGTGGTACTGTCCTGACTTCACTTTAAAAGGTTCTACATTTTTAGTGTCTTGGTGATGATGACCCCTGAAGGTCATCAAAGGGGGGACTGAGAGAGCACGAGTTTGAAAAAATGTATAAGTACACCATATTTACAAGCACGTAGTTAGTTTAAACATGTTTTGCACACGAGTGGTTTATATTTAGTAGTGAAACGTATAGAATGTTAAGTAGAGTAACTATAATTATAACGGTGTGAGATTAATGTAGAAATGTTGGAATATATGTGAAAACCTCATGTTCTCATGTTAAAAGAATCATGTCCGAATTAAATGTAACTTTGAAAATCCAGTATTATGTGTAGGCCTTAGGGCAATTCACAGCAAACCTGAACGTGCTGCTAAATTTACGTGAGATAAGGTTGACATGGTTCTTCCAAAATGTACTATTGAACTTAGGGTTAAAAGAATATGCTTTATAGATGTGTTATTTTAGAAACGTATGCTAGTTAAGAATGTTTGCTGTTTAAATCAAGTTAACGTTTTAAGAGTGCAGGGACCTGCTGCATGTAAATCAAGTAGGCCAGAGCAGATAATGTCATGTAGTTTAAATTGCCATGTGCTCGTTAGAGGAGAGGTCGTGAGGTGTCCAGCATGGAGCTTTGAGAGTGTTTTATGACCAAAGATATGGTGGAGTCTGGAATTTGAGGCCCACTGCAGGATGAGCTGTATGCAGGTGCGAGGGTCCTAATCAGCTCGAATGAAAGGGACTTTGTTCAGTGGCGCCTTGCGCAGGCCTGTAGGAGTTTCCAGGAATTTCAGGGGGTATCAGCGCACGGAAGAAGGAGCCTGGGAACCAAGGTCAACTATAACGAGGGTCTTCAAGAGTACCATCATGGAGTTTGCCGCGCAAAGATGTACCACGTGAGGGGCGTCCCAAGGGGCGTTTCTATTGGAAATGTGATTTGGTATTAGGGAAAGTGACCCGGGAGGAGAGCAGAGCAGATGATTTTGGGAGCCTAAGGAAGCGGATGGGTAGGCAGATAGGCTGATCAGGAGAGACCCATTATCAGAGAAGAGACAAAGAGAAGTGCGTGATCTTCTTAGGAAGTCACCACGGCTGACACCTAGAGGGTTAAGATCTTGCTAAGTAGGGATGTCATTTAGTGTAGTGTAGGGACAGACTAACCTTAATTTTTCTTTTCTGTAATGACTTTGAGGTTGCAACTTGTATCCATTTTAGCAACCCTGATGGTTTTCGAGCTTGTACTTATCATTTTGTTCTTCAGACTCAGACTATTCAAAAAGTTCATGTTCATAGTGATACCGATTTACCTTCTTAATCTCATTTTGAGAAGTTTGTATCTTCAGTTATCTTTGACTTTATATTAAATCTTTAAAACTTAATTTTGGTCAGTGGTCATTTAGAGTGGTGTAAGTTCTTAAATTTATAGCTTTATTGCGAGATTACCTTTTACTCAAGACAGGTACCAACGATTCAGTCGACAGGAAATGGGATTTGGTAAGATAATTAGTAACCAGTATCTATTTACCTTTTTTGTCATCTATCCACCCATTCACTCACCGATCATCCACCCGTTCACTCATCAATCCATCTTTATGCTCGTTATCCATCTATTCGCCCTTTCATTCAACCATCATCCACCCGTTCACTCATCAATCCATCTTTATGCTCGTTATCCATCTATTCGCCCTTTCATTCAACCATTCACACTTTGACTAATCCATCCAGCCATCCACCCATCCCTTCACTTACTCACTCGCCCACCTTTTCATATTAATTATGAGCTGAGCCTTTGGCTGCAGGATTGCAGACAGAAGAGGCTCATCAAGAATTTCACCCTTGCTTTAGTTTATAAAGCAAGGTGTGGGGAGGGTTCACTATGCCCCTGCACATAGGCAATCTGAAAAAGTAGAAAGCATGAGTCATGCATGATGCACAGTGCCATGCATGCCATGAGGTGACTGTGACCTGGTGTTGTTTCCAGGGCTTTAAGCAGGATGAAAAATGGTGGGGGGCTCTCAAAAGGGGGTGTTTGATGTCATTAAGAACGTGGCTTAAAACACCTAAGCTAAAAATCTCTGCTTACCATAGTGTACAGCCCGACTTGTATTTTGCCTCTTCTGTCATTGTGTCCAGATATATAACACAAGTAACGTTACACCTAAAACAAGCCAGAACTATTGGCTTTGTCAATGGTTGTTAGTTTCATTTAAAAAAATGCAGCAACCATGGCTTCGGTGACTATAATATTGAAACTGCACTTTTCTAAAATGTTGAGACTGAAAGAACTCTGGCCCCTTCTTTTCAACTTGTTTCACCAGCTTCTTTGAATGAACTGGATTCTGTAGCAGCACTTGCATGTTTGCGCATTCCTTCCATCTGCCATAGCCCGTGGCAGGGGGAGGCCACCGCATGCAGTAAGTAACACTCCAAACTGGCCCGTTGTCATTCTGTATGTGGCAATCAGCCGCATAAAGAGTGACAATGGGCGGGTGGGACTACTTGTGCTCCGAGGAGGAGTGAGAGGCGGACCCATCCGGGAGCTGAGGCTTCATGCAGGGAACAGTGGTGTTCCCTGCAATACCCAAAATTACGGACGTAAGGTCCCAATTACGGACGGTCCGTGAAATTTACGGACGGTTGGTCACCCTAGTAGTCAGGAAATTTAACAATCCACCACCTCTACATGAAGTGGGGTTGCAAGAGATGGGGGGATGAAACATCAGCTAACGTTTGGAGGATGTCCTGTTACCAACAACGCTCCAAGTCGACCCTCTGTCATTCATTAAATCCCTGTTTCGTTTTCTCAGGCAGTCGTCTGTGAGCACTGGACTATGTGACCCTGTAGTTGGGGATTCTAAAGTCATGTCACTCCATGTTGTTTTTCTGGGATTGTCTGGTTTGAAAGGGACCACAGGACAGTTTAGTGCACTTACCTCTGGAATCAGAGGATTGCTGTAGGAAGGTATTCGAAAAGTTCTGAGAAAGCATGAGGGGCACTACAGCACTCCTTGGTGTGCTCCTGGGCAGCTTCCAGTCACTAAAGTGAATTCGACCAGTCTTGGGACCAACACAGTTTTCACCCTTCCAAGTTTGATAAAATAAGTACCTCTGAAAACTGAAAAAATAGCAATTGTTTAATAGAAGAAATGGCCAATAGTAACCACAGACAGTCTGCTTTGTAAGTCACCAAAACACACTGCTTCTGACTTTCAGCTGCCTCTCTGAGTGAAGTCCCTGAGCTCATCCAGTGGCTGGTTCCATACCCGTGGCTCCTCTTATCTCCCTGGGTAGATTCCATATAATATTCTCTGGTTTTGTGTTGGTGTCGTTAGAGGTTGTGCTTCTGGGTAGACCCCATATAATATTCTTTAGTAAAATGACTGTGTCACTAGGATATCCTTTTGTCGCTCATGGTTAGACCCATATAGTATTCTCTGGGTGCTAAGCACACTGCCAGAACTTAGACTTGGGGAGACCCCCTACAGGAGCCTTTAGTCGCTGAATCCTGCTGCCAGGGCTTGCGCTTATGTTGATCCTGGGTGGACTGCATATTGCAAACTCTAGTTGATTAACCAAGCAACCAGGGACCGGGTAAGGCTGCTCCTGGGTGGACTCCATATAGTGTTCCTCAGTTGCCTAATTTCCTGCAGAGCTCGGACATCTGTTGCTGCTGGGGGACTTAATACAGCATTCTCTGGTTCCTTGGCTCTGCCGCCAGGACTTGGGGTGGACACAGTACAGTGTTCTCTAGCTGCTTTAAACACCTTCAATGCTAAGGCAATTCCCGCTGGGTGCTGAGGAGCCTGGATTCCCATTGTTCATGACAAGGTCAGCTCGTCATAAGCACAGCTCCAGTAAACTGCATGACGAGCTGGCCTTGTCATTAGCATGGAAGTGGTTAATATGCCTCCAAAGCTCTGGCTCCATCACTCCTGGGTGGACTCACACCGAATTATACTTGTAGACCCACTAATTCACATCAATGTAGCCCACCAGTGGATGATACAGACCACCCCATAGACAGTAAGCATCTGCTTGAGTGACTGTGTCTGCTCCTACTCTCTTTGCAGCACTTTACTCTTAACCCCTCCGCTGCGCCGAATGTTCCGCGCTGGTGCGGAACGTTCTATTGCACGGGTGGGGCCGGAACGTTCAGCGGACGTGCGCCGCACGGAAGGGGTTAAAGATCAGTGATGTCATTTTTAGACTCCAAACCTCATGCACCTCGCCCAACACCTCATGCAGGTCAAATTACGATATCACTATCTTTAACCATGTGTAGAGGGCCACCCGGCCAGTACACTACTCTGTAGCACTGAGCGCTTCACCCCTTGTGAGCGGGATCGGTCCGAGGGTATAAATAAATGGTCCCCAGGTCTCTTGTGAGCGCGCTACACTGGCGACGAGGGGTGAGAAGACTCTTGCATCTCCCCGCAACGGAAGAGCGCTGCACCAGGGACCGGTGCATCCCCACGTCTGCCCCAGAGGCTCTTTCCTGTCCGCACCCTCTCCTGCACAGCCTGTCACCCTGGCGGTGAGGAATCGGGGCGTGTGTTCGCTTCACTGCCGGCTGGAGGCTGGAGCACCTGCTGTGGTGCAGTAGCAACCCGTGTCTGAGCTGAAGAGCTCAACACCGCCAACAGGCTCAGGGCGAGAGCCCGCCTGCGCATGACTCTTTGCCCGAGGGCGGGGCTCTGAGGCCTGCTCCGGGAGCATGTCCCCAACACGACTGTTCAGTGGCTGCAACTCCTGACAAGTGCGCCTGATCTGGCAGAGGCGGATCCTGAGGGCCCGAGACTGCCATACAGAGCAGAATAGGGAAAAAAAAGACAAAAACAAAAAGGAAGACGTGGAATGAAAGGAGAATTCCACAAGGAAACACCTGCACAGAAAACAAAAAAAAGAAAAGAAGGTCAGTCATAAAGCCCACAGGGACACAATACAGGCACATAAACCACACAGGGAACCAATACAAGCCAAGAAGGACAAGCGCATACTTTCCCACAAGAATAGAGTGGCAAGGACACCCCACGCTCTTCGCAGATTAACACATTTGCACCAGGAGAAGACAACCCTCAACACACCATGGGAGATCCTTCGCCACCACAGCTCCCGGCCCAAGCACCAATGGCGCCACACTCACATGCGTCGGTGACGCCCATACCCTCGTTTATCCAGCTTGACGGCCCCACCACAGCCGCGCCCAGATGGAAGCTCTGAGTAGGTCGCCTCAATCACTACTTCACAGGAACCCGGGAAACAGACGGGACGGTAAAACGCTCCCTGCTGATGCACTTCGGGGGAGACGAGCTCTAAGAGCTGTTTTAGACACTTCCTGATACCCTAGCGGCCCATGAGTATGACGCTACCATCACAGCCCTCAACAGATACTTCGACCCCCAGATGAACCCGGATTACGAGCATTTCAAAATGCACCAAGCCAGCAAATTGAGGCGGAAAAAGTGGATATGTTCTATGCCTACTCCGGAAGCTGGCGCACTCAAGCCAAGGCATTCACCAAAACGAAGAGATCAGGGCACAGATCATCCAGGGATGCAAATCCGTTGCGCTGCAATGCAAGATGCTCCAACAGCCAGGGATATCCCTTGATGAAATCCTGGTCCTAGCATGGTCGCACGAACTGTCAGACAAGCGAGCAGAGGAAATGGAGGCCCTCCGAGTTCGGAACACAGAGGATGCACCAATGCACAAGGCAGTCAGGATTGAAGAGGAGACGGTGGACGCCATACTGAGGTGACCCATCACCAGCCAAAGGCGAAGCAGCGGAAGCCGGTCAACCGGCAAGTGCGGCCACTGCAGATTTGACCACTGAGATCAAGAAAGGTGCCTCGCAAGAGGACAAACCTTCTCAAAATGCGGCAAAGCCAACCACTACGCTGCATCTGCCATAGTGGCGGAGGTCACCCACATGGAGGTGCATCCAGAGGGCATTCAGCAGATCTGCGGAATCTGACGCTTGAAAAACATGACAAGCCTGGAGCACCTCCAGAACAAGGGGCAACCACCAATTACCAAGACGACGATGACACATTTGTCATATCCTTCTCAGGACGGTCGAGACGAGAGGCGTCCGCTCCCAATGTGCAACATCAAGGTCCACAGAACGTCAGTGCAAGCCCTCATAGACACCGGCGCTTCAGTCAACGTGATGGACTCCAACCAGTACAAACGACTGTGGCCCAAACCATGGCTCACACCCAGTGCAGCCAAGATCTAAAAGTACGGGGGGCACGGAACCCTTACCACTCCGGGGAACGATGGAGGTTGAAGTCTCGTGCTCCGGGTGCTCCGTGACAACCAAGTTCCATGTCACAGAAGGGAAGAAAGGAACACTCCTAGGGTACCATTCTGCAGAAGACTTAGAACTGGTGTTCTTTGCCAAGTAAGTCCACGAAACCAACGCAGAGGACATGCTGAGTGAATTTCCCCAGCTCTTCCAAGGGCTGGGCAAGCTCCAAGGACACAAAGTAAAGTTATATATCGACCAGGTGGTGCACCCTAGAGCGCTCCGACATCGGCGCATTCCTTTATATCTTCGCCCAGCGGTGGTAGGAGCTGCAAGACCTCCAGGACCTGGGAATCATAGAGAAGGTATACGGACCCACTCTGTGGGTGTCCCCATTGGTAGTGGAACCAAAGCCAAAGCAACCTGGTGCCATTCGGCTGTGTGTCCATATGAGGCTTCCCAATCAAGCTATCGGGAGAGAGAGACACATGACCTCGACGATGGATGATATTGTGGCAGATTTGAACAGGGCACAGTGGTTCTCCAAGCTTGATCTGAACTCCGGATACCACCAGTTGGAGCTGGTGCCCGAAAGGCAGTATATCACCATGTTTTCCACACACATGGTTCTCCGGCGATATACTCGGCTCAGCTTCAGCGTGTCTTCCACCGCAGAGGTGTTCTAAAACACCATCAAGTAAGCCCTGTCCGGCCTGGTAGGAGTAATCAGCCTAAGTGATGACATCCTGATATACTTGCAAAGCCTCGAGGAACACCATGTCCGGTTGAGGGCAACCCTACAGAGGATGGCAAACTGTGGACTCACACTCCATAAAAAGAAGTGCGCATTCTACCAAGGATCAATAGACTTCTTTCGGTAAGTCTTCTCGAGAGACGGACTCCGCATTGACCCGCGCAAAGCAGAAGCCATCAGGAGTGCTCCCGTCCTGCAGAATCCAACGGAAATAAGGATGGCAACATATTATTCCCGAATCATCCCGAATCTTGCTACCATCCCGGAGCCGCTCAGACAACTGACGAAGACTGGCACGCCATGGGAGTGGACGCCAAAGAGAAGAAGCGGCATTTCAAGACATCCAGAAGGCCCTATTGGACCAGACAACCATGGCATACTTTCTCCCCAAGAGGAAGACTGAGCTAGTCGTTGATGCCAGCCCCGTCGGGCTCGGGCGATCCTCCTGCAAGAAGACACCAAGGGAGTCTATACCCCCGTGGCATACGCCAGACGAGCACAATCACCAATGGAAACCAGGTAGGCTCGAATAGAGCGAGAGGCTTTGGCCATACAGTGGGCATGCCAGCACTTTCACCTATACCTCTGTAGGCATCCTTTCAGGGTAATAACCGACCACAAACCCCTTCTGCCGCTGTTCTGTGGAACCACACTTCTGGCACCCCCACGAATTGAGAGATGGTCAGTACAGCGGCACGCATACTCCTTTCAACTGCTATACCAACAGGGGGTGGACAATCCCGCTGATTTTCTGTCTCGACACCCCGCACCGAAGGATGTAGAGCCACAACAGGAAGATGCTGCTGGCACCAAAGCCTTCATAAGCATGGTGGAAGATAATGCATGTCCCGTAGCCAGCACCAAAGAAGATCTTCGGAAGGCCACGGACGAAGACAACACACTGAAAAGAGAAAAGGAGGTCCTGGAAAAAGGTCAGTGGCATTGGTTCCTGGGCGGGCTCTCTCTACTAACCAGCGAGGACCAAAACCCCTGACACCAACTCTGGAGGGTGCGACATGAACTCAGCATCAGTGGGTCCGGGCTAATCCTGAGGAGACAGCGGATTGTGGTGACGAAGAGTTTCTGCTAAAAAATGGTCACGCTCGCCCATCAAGGCACTGCCAAGACCAAGGCTAGGCTCCGGACGAAAGTGTGGTTCCCCAGAATGGACGACATGGTCGACAATGAGGTTCGATGCTGCCACCCATGCGCCATCACCGGTGGTGACACCGCTCCAGCGCCAATCATCACTGAAGACCCATGCCACACGCCCTGGACGAAGCTTAGCGTCAACTTCGGCAGCTTCCCAAACGGCCGGCACACCATGGTCGTCATGTACTAATTCTCAAAGTTCCCAGTGGTGGAGCTGGTGCTGTCCACAGCGTTCAACCACGTTTACCTAGCACTGGAAAGGATCTTCGCCATGTTCGAGTTGCCAGACTAAATAAAATCGGACAATGTGCCTCCATTCCAAGGGCCGGAGCAGAGAGCCATCCGACATTGCCGTATCACCCCGCAGAGGCCTTATGCCAACGGCGATGTGGAGCGGTTCATGAGGACCCTTAACCGAGCCCTTAGGATTGGCGTGGACCAGCACCAAGATCCCGAAGCATGTCTCCAACAATTTCTGCTTGCATACCGGCAGACACCTCACGCAACCACAGGATGCGCCCCAGCCTTCCTTCTGCTGAAGCGCTTGCCACGAGATCTGATCCCCGAGGACCCTGAGTCGGAGCCACCATGCCTAGACATCCAAAAAACGCATCAGAAACGGAAAACAACCAATGAGAAGGCGGCCGCAAACAGAAGGGCCAAAGCTCCAAGTATATGCGTAGGATCCAGAGTCATCCTCAAGGATCGTCATCCAGGCTGGAAGTTTTGTATGCCTTATGAACCGAAGGTGTGGATGGTCACTTGCATGGATGGTACTATGGTCACGGCACATGGAGGTGAGAAACGTATCCTGGTTCAAAGAGGCCCACAGCACCCCTAGTGAAGACCACCCATCTCAGGCAGAGATCGACGAACTGGCAAGCATACCTGAGGAAACCCCCACCAGCGCCAACGCAAGTCACACACTCATTTCCCAGACGAGAGGAGCCGGTACACCAAGGATGAGTCCTGAGAGTCACCTGCAGCAAGGGGCACCAGTGGAGTGCCCAGATAACGCCACAGTGGACCCAACGTCAGGGTTTTCCCGAAGCCAACGGTACCTGCTCCGATTCAACCCGGAGCCCAGCCAAAGGCTGAAAAACTTGGCGTGCTGAATGAACTGAACACCTGTTTGGCTCCGTGCCAAGGACTGCAGCATCTAAGCACTCTACTTTAATGTTTGATTTACTTCTGTTCTTGTGTTGCTGTACTCTCCCCTTCTCTTCCACTTTCCCCTCCTCTGATTTACATCTAAAAGAAAGGAGGGATGTAGAGAGCCACCCGGCCAGTACCCTACACTGTAGCAGCGTATCACACCTCGTGACCAGGCACGGTCCGAGGATATAAATAAATGGGCCCCAGGTAGCACGTGACCTTCGGCCGAATGTGAGTAAAGTGCCTGGCGTGTTTCCCTGAAGCGCGCTACCGGGGCCTAGCAACGTACCTTAACCAGCACGCTACACCGTATACACTGAAATAGAACCCAGGAACGTGAATAAAATTAGAGAGCTTTGTGACCCCATTAGGTGGATGAAGAGCTATATTAATGATACAGTACAGGAAATGCTCGTTCCCCACCCCCCTGGGCTTTTGGAGCTCATTTACAAACAAGGAAGATGAAAAACCCAGGTCCCGCAACTGGTACAAAACACATATTTTCAAGAGGGAATTTGTGATCAGGAGTTCGGACTTAGCGTCATTTATGAGGCTGAAGGAGGAAGCAAGCGGTTATAGTTATGGGAGAGTGCAGCAGTGACGCACAGGTTAAAGTCCAAGTCTTGCGGCATTCAGTCTGATATTCCGAATCCCTACAGAATTGTCAATTTCAGGGGTGTACCGGTAAGTACAGTGGCAAGGGCGTTGCTCCCTGTTAGGAGATCTTAGTGAGCCGCATGGAAGAATTGTGTTTTCATTGACCATTCCTGCATGTTTTCCCTGGTGCTTCCTCAAGAGATTCTCATCCTTGCATTTTTTCGTTCGGTGCTTCACCCAGAGGTCTCAGCTCCTGCTAGCAGGTGAAATTTCTTGGTGAAACTTCACATCTGGATTTCCAGGAGACCCCCGCAATGAGGCCCATTGAGACCAGGGACAGTACAGTATGATAAAGGCTGAATGCGAGAAAGAGCAGACTGTCACGGGTGGAGCAGTGACACCCAGCGCCCAGTCGCACTGCTGCATTGGCGAAGGTCCTGAAAAGATCAGACTCTGGTTCAGCAGTGACACCCTGGGGCCAGTCCTGGTATGACAGGGACTTAGGTCCTGAAGGGATCAGAGACTAATGCAGCAGTGACACCTAGTGTCCACACACATTATGGCTTTGGTTGGGATCCTGGCGGGAGCAGACTCCAGCGCAGCAGCGACACCCAGTGGCCGGTTACTCTTCCATATTTATTGAGATGCATGAAGGAGGCAGAT
Source organism: Lissotriton helveticus (assembly GCF_964261635.1). Classification (NCBI taxonomy): domain Eukaryota; kingdom Metazoa; phylum Chordata; class Amphibia; order Caudata; family Salamandridae; genus Lissotriton; species Lissotriton helveticus. Next base: position 1,361,515,543 of record NC_136057.1, read on the forward strand.
AGGCTCCAGTGTGAAAGTGACACTTCAGCCCCAATATGGGTAGTGGAATTTCCTTTACCAGTCAAAATTTCAGGACATAATTCCTCCTATTACAAGCGAAACACCATGTTAAAGGGAATAAGTGTGCAGATATGGATGTATGAGTAGAATTCCACACGAAATTCAAAATGTTGTGTGCTTTAATACACACATTTACCTGCTCTGAGCAGGTAGCAGGGCAAGGGGGTTGGAGGAAAGAATATTGGAGAGGAAAGGTGAGAAAGTTGGCAGGCATGGGGTCGGTTCAGGAACTGTGGGCCAGGTCCTAGCTGTAAAGCAGCCCTTTCCCGTAGCTATTCTAGTTTGGGTAGACTCATGTTTGGTGTTCCCACACCCAGAAAATCTGTTTAAAAGAACTTCAGGAAACTTATAGGTGTTCAGAGTGGAATTCCAAAAGAGAAATACACCAGATAACCTGTAGCCATGGACATAATGCCGAGTAGAAACAAGGCACTGTATGGGTTTCGGAAAAGGTGCTGTAGATGTATCATTATCTTGCCTGTATGTCTCTGGCATCAAGACGAGGAAATAACAATGACTGGTTATGACTTCCTGCCAAAAAGGAGAGGCTCATTCCTGAGTTTATGGCTTCTCACCTGAAAACTGCTGTACTTTGTTGGATTCTGTGGTTTCCGGTTCTCAGAAGACGACAAATGAAGCCCACAAATGCGGCTGGGAAAGTCTCTCATATTTTGTTACCTCTCTTCTGGGCTCCTAGCGGCTGCTCCTCCATTCTTCTTCTTCAAAATGGCAGTCACCTGCCTGAAATTTTGCAATTCCCTTTTAAGGTGACCCCACAACTAGCCCACTTCAGGTTTTCATTCTCTATTCTCTTTCCGTCATGACTGTTCCTCCCTTGGTTTCTTCCTGACTTTCCCAATCCATTATGTTTACTATCATGGTGTTAGCTGTCATTTCAGTGCCCTGTTCGTGTACTATTTAAAGCCCTCCGTCTAGTTTGAGGGTATGTAGCAACAAAGCCTTCCTTCACTTGTTTCCTTGATCTTGCCACTTGTTGATCCTGAAGAATTTCACTGCTGGAGTCCGGATTCCTGCTTTTTGTAGTGTAGCGGTCTAGTCATTACGCTGCTGCGTAATGACGCGGACCGCGGCCGCCATTTTGGGAGCGGCATCGAGCGCGCGGAAAGGACATGAGCAGACGTGTCTCCTTGCGCTCTCCCTGCACCGGTAGAAATAAAGAGCCTTAAACGTATCCAGGCTTCGTGTAGTCTGTAGGGGGCGACAGCAACATTACACATTTCTTCTATCCTCTGAAGTCTTCGTGAAGCAAGGAGGTTTTCTATGGCTTTAGGGATTTTTCCTCCTGAGGCGGCGGCAGCTTCCAGAGGGCAGGTGCATATCACATATACCAGTGTGGGGTGACACCGTGGCTGCCGGAAACAGTCAACCGTATATCAAACAGCAGAAGACACGGAACAGAGTACCGGATACGTCTCATCACCATGGCAGGATAACCCGTGGGGTTATAATGGTGTAGGGGCAAGGTTGTCAGGGAACATTTGAGGACACTTGAGTATCAGACCACACAAATCATATCTCGCTGTGCTGCTCAGCCCATTACCATATGCTACCAGGACTGAAAAAGAGCACATGACATTGAGAAAAGAGAGAGGACTTTAAGTCTAAGGCCAAACAGCAGAGGGTTCCAGTGCTTGCCTGCCTGAATTAATATACAATGATGACCAGTCGGTCCAGTGCTTAATTTGATTAAAAAAGAGTAAGTGCCAGGGCCGACAATATTTCTCAAGAGGCTACTGCAGCTTATATTCTCTGCTGGCACTGCCAAATGCTAATTAAAAAAAACAACTGCTGTCACACTCCTACACATGTGAGAGCTTGGAGTATTCCAGACCACCCAAAAGGCTCGGACATACTGGTATTATTAATTTTTAATGCATATTAAATTATTAAACTCGCTGCTGGTTTACCCATCTTACAAATAGACAAACAGCACCACCATGAGGTAGACTGTCATAAGTGCCGGTGTTGATCATTAAGTGCCGGTGACGACCACCGGCAAACACTGCCTCAAATTACGCTCTGTGGGTTGAGGTCTGCACACCTCTTTCCGACCATTTTAGCAGCACCCTGCTGGTTTTGGGGCAAATCATTTTTGGGAGATAGAAAATGTAGTCGAGTTATCATATGATGCAAAAAAGACCACGAGACAAAAAGCGTTTTATCTGAAAATAAAAGCGAGTTACAAGAAGAAGCCTCTTTACCCAACACCTGGTTTAAAAGGCATGGACAGGTGACTAAATCTTATTTTACAGACTGTCCTTTCCATTCCCCACCGCCTTCCACTAATTATCTTTCCGAGCTTGGGAGCCACTCACCTGTCACAGAAAGACCCAGATGACAGATGATGGCTTAATAAAACCATTATCATTTTTAAATCAGGACGATGACTCAAGACTGCCACTTCCTGATTTCATGTGCGGTTGGGAGATACTTGATCTCATTAGCAGACCACACTGATGGGAAAGCCACCCGGCTCTGGCCTGCGCCCCTTTCAGTGCCACTTCAAGGCTGGGAGGGCGGATTATCCAAGGCGGGGAGAGTGGGACACCTCTCATTGTTTAACAGCACGGAAATGCAATTAACCTTGAGATTAATGAGGTGTAGCTGCAGTCCCGCCACTCCCCCCCCTCCCGACCTGCCTCAGCTGAGAAGTATTGAAGGGGGGTTGTATAAAGACAGGAAGAAAGCAAACCAGCTTTGTCCCATCACATTGTGTCAATGCAAAGAGTTGTATATACCATGAAGGCTTTAAGTGGGCCAGGTCCTGCCGGTGCTCAGCACTGGCAGTTCTTAAATGTAGGTGCTGAGACCAAGGCCGGACTGGCCGTAGGGGGCACCGGGCATTTCCCCGGTGGTCCTCTAGGGTGGGCCATTTTTGTTACCGAGGGTTGGCAATATCACCCCTGTAACAAAATTGTCTGAAACCGGCCCTCGCGAACTGGTCAGCTGCACCCGCCTTCACCCCAGGGGGCTCACCGAGCAGTTTGCCAGGGCCAGTTTTGGTTCCCAGTCCGGCCCTGGCTGAGACGAGTCCCTATCGGGCTCTCCATTGTTGCCCTCAACCTCAGGGTGAAAAGAATATCTTAACGCTGCAGCAGTGCCACCCTTCAGTGCTTATGAAGTAACTTCAAAGAGACTCGTTATAGCTCTTTCATAGTCTGATCATTTCAGAACTTTTTTTCGACCGGGCACCAGTTACATTACATAAGGACACATTAATTTTTTTAATATTAGGATGTTGACCCGAGGCTCAGCTCTATCTGGAAGGCCACACTCCGACAAGAACTATGATATTTTCAATACTATATACAACAAAGCCATAGTTGGTGCTTATTTATCTTAGGCAACTAACAACCATTGACAAAGCCAATAGCCTTGGATTGTTGTAGTGTAATGTTACCTGTATTATATATTTGGATGCAATGACAGAAGAAGCAAAATACCAGACGGGCTGCACACTATACTAAGCACAGATTTGTAGCTTAAGTATTTTTAAACCACACCCTTAATTACATCGGCCACGCCCCTTTGATAGACGCCCCCCAGTTTTTTCATCACACTTAAACCTCTGTATATCATTCCCTGTAGGTATGCATTCCGTTGTACCTTAATTACATATCTGACGTCATAAAAACAGCTCGTTTTCTCCCCTCCCACGCTCTACCCAGAAATGCTAGCTTTATATAATCCAACCCCTTTTTCCTATTTATCATCTGATTACGTGTTAATGTATGATGGAAAGTATCCTTGTTGATATGTCGTGGAAATAATCGTATGTAAAGTGCTCCGATATCCGCGGATCTTGTCCGCACTTTAGCGAACTGTAAATAAATAAATACCGATAATCAACAGCTTGTTCTCTTACCATATCTCCAGTGTTTAATTTGAGCTGGTGGGCACAGGTGGGACCCACTAGCACTCGTTTTTGGTGACCAGCACTTATTTTTCCTTATCCGACTTTGACCCAGAGCAAAAGAGAAGAAAACACAAATGGGGCAAAGAAGGAGGAAGAGAAAGACCGAAAACACAGTGACTAAAGGAGAAAGAACCTACAAGAGTTAGATAGATGCAGGGAGTGTCTGCGGTGGATTTAAGGAGCATTAGGTGGAATCAAAACTACGCAGCCTTGCTACTCGGCCTCCCGACCCAGGATAGCACCTGCCTTCGGCCGGAACTTATCCTTTACAAATTAGGCACTGCACATCCTCCCCCTGTACTAGCCTTTACAAGGGCCCGTATTAGCCCGTATTTCCTTGAACTTCCGGGTGGAGGAGAGGCACACTCTCAAAACTAACGTCTTTTTAAAATTTCGATACGTTTTTTATTGTTTTTACATACACATAAACGTACACATAAAACATAAAACATACACTTATCATGGAAAACTCGTTACAGGGTTTCATCCAAGGCTTGTTGATTTGTGAGGCGCAACTTTACAGATTTTTCCATGCAAGTTGACCCCCTTATCCAATTGTCCCCTTATTAGGTGGGGGGGGTGTGAAGGAGGGAAGAGGGAGAAAGTAGAAAGTAAGAAGAAAAGATACAAGAAGTTTGCTATTCCTTCCATCGTCTCGGCTCCCTAAAATGGGAGTATGCTGTACTAGGCTGGTGGCTATGTGTTGGTATTGTTTATGGCGGGTCATAAGTGTCCAGGTATCAGGCGGGCAACTAGAGCCAAATTTTGGGGGGGTCTAATTCTTCGAACCATAGACTAGAGTGACTGAAAGAAGGGGTTAAAACACAACAAAAGCCTAATTTACAAGTAAATGGTCTTTTAAAGACCTGTTAAGTACTCGGGTGCGGCTGCTATTAGATCATCGCCAGCCCGCAAAGCTGTGTCAGGCCGGGCTGACACACACGACGGGGGGGGGGGCTGAAGCCCCGTGAGGCCAATGGGTGTTGCGTGCCTGCCAGGTATTTGTCTAGGGCCTCCCACATGCCCGCTACGGTTGCTTCCATGGTGGTTGTTGGAGGGCGGTTGAGTCAGCCCCCCTTAGATATGTCACCCAGTTGAGCCAGCCCTTCAACGTTGCCTTGGATGTGTCTTTCCATTTGGAGAGGACTATTTTAGCTGCTATTTTCCATACACTGATCTATCCCCACGTACCACACCATCACATCTTGCGAGTCCTCAGAAATATCCCTCCTCGCGACCATCACCCATGGAGCCATATCCGCATCTACCGGTGCACCTAGAACCGTAAAGGGGAACTCTACTTCCAAGACCCCGGAAAGTGCGACAGTCAACCCGTTTCCAAAACAGCCGGACCTTCTGGCACATTCCCTGGTGGTTTTAAACTCTTCTGTCTCACTGCGTCCTCACACAGAGTAAATAACATTTCCAGGCATTTCCGTCCCTAGCACTCCCGCCGCCCCCGCCCACCCCCACCGCGCGAGGTAAAGAACAGTTAAAGGCATTTGTATCTTTCGAACCCACTTTGTCTGCGCACGAAATAAAGAGCATTTTCCAGGCATTTCTCTCCCCCCTCTTGCCTGAGTGAATGCGAACGCGCATTTCTGCTCCTGGGGATTAAATGGTGAAAATCGAACATGGCACTTTCTGAACTCAGACCCTGCCAGCTGTTCGCTCATAAGAAATGAATATGAATTTATTGGACAGACTGCAGCCGCATACAGAGCGCGCCCGAGCTCGGGGACCCGCGCCGCTGCGTGCGTGCCTATGCGGGGACGGACTGCTCAGCAACCGCGCGGCCGGCTCAGGATTGTCATCAATTATTACTATTGTTGTTACTTTTACGATTATCATTCCTATTATCAGCAGTAGTAGTAATACAATTATTATCGTTTTATTAGTAGTAGTAGTACTACTGCAATCATTACTAATGGTAGTAGTCGTGCGATAATTATTATTATTGTTGTTGTCAGACCTATTGCTATTGAGAACATTTCTAATATATGACATCATTATGAATTAAAGTATTTTCGTTATTATAAATATCAAAAATAGCAATTAAAATATCGCTTTTTTTTCTGTTTGTACAATGCTCGGCTGCCATTGCCATAGGGTTGTATGTTCTTACAACACATTCCGTTGCAACGCATGCCTTTACCACGCATGCGTTACAACGGAATGTTTTTTTTACGCATAATCTTTTCCTCGATTTCTTCCGTGGTGACGTCGGACATCGTTAAGAGGAAGCGGAAGTTCCTTTCCGTTTCCTCTTAAACGATGCCGTTTTCCTGCTGAGTTTTTTCTTTGGGTGGGATTCCCCCCCAATCCCCCCTTTTTTTTAACCCTTTACCACACATGCCTTTACTACGTACCTCGTAGTAAAGGTATGCGTGGTAAAGGCTTTCGTAGTAACCACGCATGCGTTGTAATGCATGCGTGGTTAAGGTATTCGTGGAAACGGCCGCGTTGTAGTGGCCGTTTCCCTTGCCCTAGTCTGCATTTTAACCGTGTGTTGATAATGTAAAATATAAAAATGTATTACTGATATTTTTAAGACCAACATGTTATCCTACGCAGACACCGGGACCAGGGCCCTCGTGAGCCTCCTTTATATGGGCACTCTCAGAGGAACCTGAATTGGTAGTGGCACTGGGAGACACTCGCTCAGCCTTAACCCAACACTGGGCCAGAGTTACCCTGACACTGGTGCAATGAGAGACTGAGGGCCAGATGTACGACGCTTGCATTTAGCAAGTCGCAAATTGCGTCAAATTGCGACTCGCAATTTGTGACTCGCTAAGTGCAATGTACAACAGTGTCTCAGACACTGTTTGCGACCCCGAAGGGAATGGCCAGCACTCACAGGGTTGGTGGCCTTCTGGGGTCAGCAGACCACCATGTCTGTGACTGCTTTTTCAGTAATGTGGAGGAAGTTGGTTCTATTCGGAAACAGAATTGATTCTTGGTATACTAACCAATACAAAACAACAATACTCAAACTTCTCAGTAATAATCAAAAAAGGAAAACGAACAGGAATCAAAGACACAGCAAATTTGAATCAATCACAGTCTGTATTAAAGGAAGGGTTCATGTATTCTTTTACATTTTATGGTGTCGAACTGACATTACACGGCTGTCAGGATTCGCGAACATACACTTTGTTCCAGCGGCACAAGTGCAATGGTGAAAAAAGTGCTACATGTGACCAGAATATATACAGTGCTGTATACATTGTTGAAAAGGATAATTCAGAGGAAATCCATACCTAGGTACATGAAGCCCCAAACCGCTTGGTTTTGTAAATGTCCATTTCACTTGCAGCGGAGAGAGTAGAGTCAGGATTATCACAAAGCGCATCGATGTTTCGACCCCAAAAGTGTGTGGTCTGATAATAAGCACAGCGGGCCTTCCTCAGGACAAGGCGATACAAAGGACAGCCAGAATTAATGCAGGAGTATTTATCAGGCAGTGGTCCACCGTGGGTTGCAGAGCACCGCCGGAGAGCGACTGAACTATGCTGCCTTTTTGATGTGATTTACCACCACCAAAGACCGTGCATCATTCACTGCTCTTGAGTCCACTCCACGGTGGACCACTGCCTGATAAATACTCCTCCATTAATTCGGCTGTCCCTTGGAAGGGATTTTGCAGTGGTGGGGGCCGGTTTTGCAGTAATGCTGTAATATCTGCCCCCAGTAACAAAAGCAGGATTGTTGGGGGCTGGTTTTGTTAAACAGCAGTACTTCACGGTGGCCTCCCCCCACCCGGGGGTGGAAGCCAGTCCGACAAAATTGCCAGGGCTGCTTTGGGTTCCCAGCCCAGCCCTGAGTCCCTATAGACTCATTGCTTAAAATGTATCTTGTGGAGATGCTGAAAACCAAGCATGGATCTGGCACCACTGGACTCCCATGGCCTATCGCATATACTCATTTAAGCACTGTACACAAATTATTTGCATTATCAATTATCATACTGTGACATTTTAAAAACAGGGGGCAATGTAACTTGCATCTGGGAACGAGGCTAAAGAAACAGACATTAGGGTCGGAACGGAACAGCGCCATATCCTGTCCTTCGGGTCAGGAAATTGCACTCTACCACCGCATAAACAATTTAAATTAGAGCTTTTATTGGAATTTTATTTGAAATGTATTCAGTTCCCAAAGCAATATTTTATTAGCTGGCCATGGAGCCCAGTTCTATAAATGGAAAGCCGCTGCATGCAAAGCAAGTCTCTGTAACGAAGCACTGGACCACGGAGATGAACCATTGACATCATTTGCACTTGTGAAAATGTTCCAAAGGGATCGGTTGAGATGGTGAACGCCTTTGTGCAGTATGAACAGAATAACATTTGTAGAGATCTATTGCTACATGTTGTAAAGTAAGGGACTATTTGTGCATGCTAATGCATTGCATAAGAAATACTGTCCCACATTTGGGAGTAGTTTTCATGGCTTGAATCGGGTATAGGTCTGCCTGAAGGCAGGAAAAATGAAGATGATTTACTATGATTTGGTCCTATTTTAAGACAGTCTTAAGGCTATCTTTCATTTCTTACGACAGTCCTAAAGCTCTTGGGCCTTATTATGAAAGATTTATGTTGGCCTCAAACAATCTCAGACCGGTCATTCTTGGCGAAAAGCCATCTTTATTAATACCTAAGGCATCCTGTATGTCTCACACATATTTAAAAACGAGACCGGACAACTCCCCCGCCCACCTCACCCCACTTCAATTCAACATAGGAAAATGGCCCCCTCTTGGTAGCACGGCATTTTGCTGGCAACAAAAAATTCGCAGGTACAAAAATTGGTATGGACTTTTCAAAATACTTTGTAAAAAGCATCTTAATTTAATGAGAGTAATCAAAATTATTTATTCGGCCCACTACAATATTAACTCCGAAGCACCTAACAGAAAAAGACTAAGATCCATTTAAAATTTATGGGAAACTAGGCTAACAAACACAACACCCAGCCTCGCCTATTCTGTCCTATGGGCAGGATGGCCATTCAGCAGTGAAAAACCTGCTTCGGGCTCATGAAATCACTGAGGAAAGTCCTGCCCCTCTTGCCCTTCAACTCCCAAAAATTGCTTATTCAAGGCTTGATAATCTCAAGGCTTGACTATAGTAATGTGATTTATCTAGGTGCCCCGGAGGCGACCCTCACCAAGCTTCAAAGAATCCAGAATACTGCGGCCCGGATTATCACAAACACCCCTGCTAGAACCTCCGCCAAACCTGCCCTCAAACTCCTCCACTGGCTTCCCATAAGGGAGCGGGTCAAATTTAAGGCCCTGTGTCTAGCTCACAAACTACTTCAAAAGCAAGGCCCCCCCGCTCTCAGTAAACTGATTACACCCTACAGACCCACGAGATCCCTTCGGTCGGACACAGAAAACCTCATCACCACTCCCAGATTTAAGAAAAGCCGCTCAGGCGGAAGACGCTTCTCAGTCCAAACTGCACACCTTTGGAACTCGCTCCCCCGCGACCTGAGACTTGAAACACGGTACCTTCACTTCAGAAAGCGGCTCAAAACTCATCTTTTTCCCCAATGACTCACGCCTACTCTAAACAGTTATCCCCTGCCCCCCCCGTTCCTTCTTTAACCGTCCTGAACCAGCCCAAACCAAAGAGATAGGGTGCCTAGCGCTGGGATACCTTATGGTGACTATGCGCTCTACAAAAATAAATAATAATAATAATAATAATAAAAAAAACGAAATTAAGTGTTTTTCACTGTCAGGACATAACACATACCTTATTATATGTCCTACCTTTTACTTACACTGTACCCTGCCCAGGGGTTACCCGGGACCTTACACAAGGGTGCACAATGTGTATGCAAAAGCAGGCCCGGACTGGCAGTTGCGGGCCCCCGGGCAATCCCCCGGTGCGCCGCAAGGGTGGGGGCCGGTTTTGGGCCCTGGGGCCGATTTTGTTACAGGGCCCGGTAACAAAATCGGCCGAAAACCGGCCCCGGCAAAGAGCTCGGTCGCACCCCCAGGGGGTCGGCCGAGCACTTTGCCAGGGCCGGTTTTTGGTTCTCAGTCCGGCCCTGTGCAAAAGGGAAAGTAAGGCCTGACAAGTGATTGCACTTGTCAGGACAACATGCTAACTTAGCAACCTGCGTGCAGGCCCTACACTGCAGGCCTGAGTTCCCTTCTCCATGCGCCTTTGCATTACTAGCCCTGGCACACACAGTGCACATCACTCAGGACTTTACTAGTAAGGCAAAGATACCAATCAAGGCCAACCAATTACCATTACACTTTAGATAGGGAACACTTGTACTTTGACACTGATCAGCAGTGGGAATGTACCCAAAGCATCTAAAAGCAAAGGAGGTAGAGGCAAAAACTCAGGGGTAATCACGCCGAGATATGCTAGGTCTAACATCCTGCCTTCCCCTTCTGAAACTATCACTGTAGGCAAATTCTCAGGAGGTTTTTTCTGCCCTAACGTTTTCCCGCCTTGGCAGTTTCCTTAGAGGGCACATTCCAGCTTCGTGTTTTCCTCACTGGCTGGCTAGGGGGCTTCAGGAGGAGCTCATCCTCTCTAACAGTTGAGGACCTTAAAAGCCAAACAAATTGCTGAGCATAAAGGGTTACGTTATGTTGTCCCTGGCTTCACACTAATATAGAGTGTATACAAAGGCATATTCCTGTCAATGACAAGGCATGGTCCGGTACCTGTACTGGGCCTTGCATTGTCAACAATGTGCGCATGCCTTCATTGAAGACAGTGGCTTATCATTACAGTCCTAGGTGTACCATGTAAAGAGGTGGTGGCAGCTTACTGTGTTTGCAGTTTAGTGTTACTAGTCCTTTTTCTCTGTGTTTGTGGGAGGGCAGTCTCCTGAGCCCTCTCGGGAAAAGTGCTGCTGTTATGGCAAACTGTGAACCTCTTTCTGACATCCTATGTGTAGATTAAGTTCATTAGTGTTTAGTGATTGAACGATGCATGTATTGTAGTAGGACTGTGTATGGGAGTCTGAGATCAGAAGCCAATGGGATTCATGTTGGATGTTCTAAGTCTTGGCATGGCACGAGATAGGGATTTAGGGTGACTTCCGCAGACAGTGGAAGTGTATTGCTTGCATTTCTACAGCAGTAGGGTGGAGATCCATCCACTGAAATGAGGAGGCTGGAAACAGGGCCTCCTTTAGAAATTCCAGGAAGATGTTGTTAGCAAATGGCTGCTGAATAGTTTTTCCTGAGCACTGCCATTTGGTAGATGTAGGGGTGAGGGGTAGGATTGTAGTTTCAATTATACAAGGAGAGGAAGGTTCTGTGCCAGGCCTGCCTTTTGTCTGTTTCTGATTACTGCTCAAGGAGGCTGTTGACAGCAGGTTGCAGAGAACTGGCACTTCACTGCACCCATGTTTTGGGTACTCCTTACTTGGAGCTAGCCCCAGAGCAACTTGCAGTGGGAAGCACCACTTCACACCAAGGCTGTGTCTGGGGAGAAGCCAGGATAATATGTTTGCAATGGAACCCACTAAAACCGACTGTGACACGTGAGATGGTGGATCCATGTTCTCTGTCTAAAAGTTTGTATGACAGTGGGATCCAAACTACCCCACTATGTTCCAGTTCCAACCTCTTCTTGGCCAAGGAAGGAAGTGCTCTGTAGAGCTCTGAAGAGCTGCTGTACAACTCTGGTGGGTGTCTATCTGACAGCCAGTGTCCCAGAGCTGAGGGGCAGCACTTACAGTCAACACCTTCTGCTGGAGTAGTGAGGGTCTTTATAAAGAGCTTAAATACCTACCTGCCTGCTGAGTGAGTGAAGGAGTGTACCTGGCCTGGCAGGAAAAGATACTGTCCAAGAGTAGAAGCCCAGCATGCTCTCTGCATGGGAAGCCCCAGAGGAAGCTGACAACCAAAGAGAATGATCCAGGAGTGGCCCATGCTGAAACAGCAGTTTCTCAGTCTCTTTCTGCAGTTCAGGATCCAACTGTACAAAGTATGTGCAAAAGCAAGTCTTATGCCACAGGATGAGAGGCAGATAGTGAGGCAGAGAGAATTTTGCCAAGTCACCACAACAAAAGAGAATCCTGAGAGGCCTGGTACTCAGGCGGCTACAACTACCCCCAACATCCTACTGCTAGAAAGTCAACCTCAGGCCACAACTGCCATCACGGAGCACCAAACTGCAGCCACAATAGTGTGCCACACTGCAAAAGGCAGCTGTTGCCGAGCATGCAACCCTTTCAAGACTGACCTCTGAATCTTGTCCTGAAGTGAGGTTGTGGTTTCCAGCATCCCCTCTGGAAGAAGAGACAATCCGTAGCGCAGCCAAGATAGCTGGGAACAAATGCAGGTAAGTTGCAGGGCTTAGCTTCCACAGGGAGACATCCAACTGAGACGCGCGGAGGATCAAGACACGCCCGCTTGAGACTATTGTGTAAAGAAACCATAAGAGACATGGAGCTGAGTTGCTCTTGAAACAGTGAGAACTTCTTGCGACGTCTGTACCTTTGCCTAATCCTGCCTAAAACCACAGAGGGCTAAGAACCATTAGCAGGAAATCTGACCCTAGCAGGAGGGTAGAAGATTATTGTGAATGAGGGGCGCGAAGTATCTCACAGTTAGAACACAACTTTGATAATTCTGTATAACATACATATTGGATTGAGTAGCATTGGTATGTTAGGTTAGGTTATGTGTTCTCTAAAGCGCACTATCACCCTTTATGATATTCAAGTACTCCTTTTTTCATAAATGATAAGCAGTGGTCTGGACAATACATTATTGGGTCTAATGGTTAATTGTTAAGTTCTCAGCTCTTGCCCCTCACACTTCCTCCCTGAGACGCATGTGACAGGTAGCCTTCACACCCTGAGAGTCAAATGAAGGAAGGGTTGTATTCAGCCTTGGCCTGTTCAGGTAAGAAGGGTAGGGACGGGTGTCGGGGGGGATTTCGACAGACGACGGCAAGGGAAGATGAGTTATTTGTTTTTCCCTCATGGTCATCTGTCAAATCCCCCCTCAACTCGGCCCCACCATCCCACCACTCTTAACTGCACAGGCTGCAGTTGTTTGTATTCAGCATAGGTCCATATTAGGACGGGCACCAGGACACCAGTGGCAAATGACCTCAATCTCTACGGTTAGGGATCACTGGTCCCTGTATGCTGTGTAGCCCCCTAAACAGGGTATGCCACAAACCTAAAAAGCATGCAACCCTCACAGGTAGGTGTAGATCCTTTCTCAACAATAGATCTCAACAGGTCTAGATACCACCGTATTGCTCTGACCCTAAAATTGTAGAAACGGGAGTTCCCCAAGGCTCGTCCCTAAGTCCCCTTCTGTTCAATGTTTATATTACTCCACTTATTTATATTGTAGAAGCCTTAGGAGCGAAGATGGTGGCCTATGCTGATGACACTCAGCTTTTGTTCACTTGGAGAAAACAAGAACTCTCCCCAGTCGCTGCGAGGCTCTGCCTCTCGACAGTCTTTGCTTGGTTAGCTGCAGCCCAACTTAAATGCAACGAGGCTAAATCCGAAGTCCTCCTTTATGGGTCATTTCCCGACAACTTCAGGCAAGATCTCTGGCCCCCTAATATTCCCTACCCAGACGCCGCTAGCTATTCTGCAAAAAATCTGGGTGTCTGGTTTAATGAGGATCTTCGTTTCCCTACCTAGATAAACGAGCTTGTAGGTTCCTGTTTTCGAATCTTGAAAGCACTCAGGACCTTCCTGCCGCTCCTTCCAAAAGGCGCAAGAGAGATGGTGACCAGAGCACTTATACTCTCACGCCTGGATTACGCTAGCGCCCTTTATGTGGGCCTTCCTGCCTATCAAATCCAAAAGCTGCATGTTGTCTAAAACTCAGCTGCCTGACTGCTGTTAGGCACTCATAGATCCTGCAGGGCTTCCCGTCTGAAAGAGCTTCACTGGCTCCCCGTTGCCCAACGCATTAAATTCAAAGCTCTCACAATTGCTCACAGAGCTCTGTTTGATGAGGGCCCATCTTATTTGAGAACACGTTTTAATTTGTATGCCCCTAGCAGACATCTGAGATCTTCCAACCAGTTTTTGGCAATCGTTCCTCGGTTCCGGCTCTCTAGGATGGGAGGCTGCTCCCTCTCGGTTAAGGCTGCATCTACCTGGAACACTCTACCTCTTTATCTGAGGCGAAACCAAGACCACAGGCTCTTCAAGAAGCAACTTAAAACTTGGCTTTTCTCTTAACTCACTGGTTCCCATTTCAGCTCCTCCTGCTATTTTATTTTCGCGCCGGGACACTCCTGAGTAGCTGTGCGTGCTACACATCTTTTTAACATAACATAACATAACAGGAGAGTGTCTACGTGCTTTACAGGTTTTGTAAAGGGACAACTAAAACTCAACATACTTGAACCTCACTATGTCGACTTCTGAAGGGTAAGATTCCAACCCATGGGCAATGCAGAGAAGGCAAATTAACCTAGTAATCTATTTTTAAAGTTATATGGCCCAATATGTGAACCTTTAGTTAACATTGTTTGACTGCAGCATGCAGTCAGTGATACAAATCAGCTCTATTAATGGCACAGACCAGCTCAGAATAAAAATTTGGTCTAGAGAAAGATGACAGCACAGGAAAATATGCATTTAAATGACTACAAATAGATTCTTAAAAGCTCAGTAATACTGCCAATAGTGCAAGAGGTGCATAACTCCCACGTCCTGCTGCTTATAGATGAGTGTTCCGGGAATGGCAGTGCTCACTTCAGCGAAGGTGACAGCAAGTCTTAGCACTTTAATGACAAAAACACCCACTAAGATTGTAAAACCCTACGAGCCTATTTCAGATGCAAAAACCACTGAACTGCATCTAGAGATGTCAAAAAATGAGGCAAAACCAAATGAAAACATGACTCTACTAGAAACACCAAATACAGGCACATAATGATCAAGGGCAAAAAGTCCTATCCGTTTTTTGCATTCACAAATATTCTAAATCAGAGTTTCAGATTGCAAAAATTGATTTTTAAATGTACAAATCCTATTTTAGCAGTCCGTAAAGTTTTACCCACCACTAAAGTGGAATTTGAATAGATACTGATTTTATAGCGTATTTAGAATGCGCATGTTGTAAGCTCCTCATACAATAAACTGAAGCATTATGTGCTGGTCGCAAAACATTGGAAAATCTCTAATTCCCGAGATGGTGTGGTAAGCCATTCGCAAACAGGAAAGGGTCCCCCTAAAAAAAGTTTGTTTGAGAAAAGGTAGTTCTCAAAGTGACCAATGCCAAGGGTCAAACATTGACAAAATATGAAACTTTAATTTTACCTTCAGCCTACCAGACATCTCAAGCTGTCTAGAAAGATCTATTGTGACTTACTAAAGCACTATCTGAGAGTGCATGTGTTTTCCAGCTCCCTTACTCGTATGCTTCTTCACGTACTCCAACCATCTGCTGCTGTGCTTCTTGTTGCTCTCTCCCTTTGTGTGATTTTCTTCCAACCCCACTGTCGCTCTCTCCCTCGTGTGCTGCTTTTTCCCTCTCCCCCACCTTGGACTTATTTAGTTATTTACCTCTGCCCAAACCCCACTGCTTCTTCTCCACCCACTTGCCCACCCCAACTCCTCCTTATCTTTTTATCCCTGCAGTCTTTTGTTATTTATATTTTTTTCTTCAAGGCAACCAATTGCCCAACAAGATAGCACTTTTGTGCTAGAATAATTTCAATTCTTTTTATTTACCGATCCATATTGGATAGGTAAATTTAAAAAATTGCACCTGCGTCCTTTCATAGGCATGCGTTTGCATGATGGCGCACAAGCGCACATACCTCTTCACACATGCGCTTGCCTATGCATCTTTTTTGTCTTTTAGAAGATGCTGCAGAGCACTGGTAAAAAAGTGTTTTTGTTTATTGTGATCATAAAGCTAAAAGGCAATAATAAAGCCAACTGTGGCAGCTGGCATGGATCGGGGATGGGCGGGTGGGGACAGCTGTAGGAAAATAAAAATTAACTAACCTCCTCATCGTGTCTCTTCTCCGTTGTCTCTCTGTGTCCGGCCGGACGAGGAAGTACAAAGATTCCCCTAAGCTAATCACGACGCTGCTGTCGTGATTGGTCTAAACCCCGTGGTTCGGCGCTCAGACAGGGAACGGGAGCCTGGGCATGTTCTCCACCCAGGCTTTAATACTGTCTAGGTGGAGAACATGCAAATTGTGCATGGCTGTTTAGCCGGCCCAAGATATTAACATCGAGGTATTATCATTTTATTTTTTCCTTTTTTACAGTGTTGAAGAAGTGGGCCGATGCTCCTATGGCCAATAGGGCAAAATGTGATACCTATTGCCTTTGCCAATGCTTGTTTAAATGCAGCACTGGTTCCTTTAAGGAAAACGACTACCTTTTAGGGTAGCACACATGGATGGGATGTAGAGGAGGGAAAAGCTTTGAAAAATTTATTCTCACTCCCTAAATGTTCCATGGTGCAAGCTCTAAGGTTAGAAACATGTGTAACCTCATGGAAAATAACAGTTTGTATGGCCTTAGTTAGATTCTGGCAGCGCCTGGGTACCGAGGACGAACTAAAAGTCTCGCAATGGTGTAGGAGAGAAGCGTTGATGAGTGAACGAACATGGGCTAAAGGGGTTAGAAATTCCCTCAGTATGGTTGGTAAACTGCTGAGACTAGTTGTAAATCCTGTGACCCTCCAAATGGAGATTACGGGGAAGGCTCTGAGGGAGGTAGGATATGAGGTATCCCGAGCCAAGGACCTAGTTTACCTGGCGACTAAAAAGTCGGTACAGTTTATGGCCCAGGCCTGGCAAAAAGATATACATTTCCCTTATATTGATAGATTACCGAAAAGATGGCTGAGGAGAGAAGTTCTAAGATTAAGAACTGGATTGAATCCCTATTATGGTAATATTAGAGTAAAATCGGAGATGATAGATAGCATTGGAAACTGTAAGTGTATAGTGGGAACCTCATGTGATATGATGCATATCTTATTAGACTGTTCAAAGCTCTTAGAACTTCGAAAAGAGATCTTATGTCCAATTAAAAAAAAATATGGTGTACATAATAGACTTGCTGCAAGTGTCCTCCTAACAGAAATGCTCTCTTTAGATATTGTTTGTGCATTGGGGAGATTTATGCAAAAAGTTAAACAAACTATGAACTGCGATTAGCCCAAGCTATGTGTGCTCCATTTTAATGAGTTCTAAGTTTTATACGGTTTTAAAGTTTTTATGTGACATTGATCTGTTTTTAGAATGTTTTATCTGTTTAAGAACAATGGTCCAAATAAACTTTGATTTTGAACTGAACTGAACTGACTACCTTTTAAAAAAAGAATTCACTTTACTGAAATGATATCACAATATCACAGACATAGTGGTCTGCTAATCCTAGCCGGCCACCATCCCTGATATGGCCACCGATCTGTGAGATTCACAGTTTGTAACCTACCTAAAGAATATTCAAGAGGTAGACCAGATTACTACCCTCTCGAATTTGAAATTGTATGACATTTAACTAGCGACCAGAAACAAGCAATTAATGGCTGGATACTGGAAATAATTACCAAATACGATCAAGCAAATGCTAATTCGAGAGGAATAATGGCCACAGGCAAGAAAAATAGGGTAAAACACAGCCAACAAAGTGGCTAGTACAGAGTGGACGATCACGGACTGAAACTGAGAGAGGGGGACAGGCAAATGATGAACAAATGCAAGCAAACATGATCAATTAGGGAGCTCATGATCAAATAAAGTGCATGTCACCACATAGTGGAAAGAGACAAGTGCGGGCAGACATGAGATCCAAAATACAGGCATGCGATCACCAAAACAGTCTAAAAATAGCCAACCAAATGCAGACTAATAATGATCAAATTATGTGAATGATATTTAAATAAAGATAAATGCAAATAATGACCAAATGTAAGACAGAAATACCAACTTCATGTAACTAAGAACAAATATTGGAACTAACTACAAGCACTAACATATCATGATCAAATACAAAGAAACCAAAAACAGTCATAAATGAGCAAATACTGGGTGAGCAGCTGAGAGCTGGAGACGGAGGCTGGTAGAGAGAGGCAGACCTGGGGATACAAACACAGGCAAACAAAGACCATAGCTCTTGATTAGGCATTGGACGGAATTAGGGGAATATTCCATGCAAATGCACTGCTACTGTGAGGTATATCCATCCCAATACCAACGAGGTACAAGTTAAGCCCCATGAAATGGGAATAACTGAGTGGAGCTGATTTTTCCAGTCTTAAAATACAAACAGAATTCCGAATACTGTTGGAGTTAATACATATATTTAGCTCCTGCTCTCAAGAGGTGATAAATGTATGTGGGACCTCTGAGTGGGATGACGGGTGGGGGAGGGGCGTGGGGGAATAGGGGAGGGCAAGGGAAGATCATTTCTGGCCCCTGTCTGAAAAATAAACAGGGAATGAGGCGTTGCTCTTCCAACCAAAGCTTTCTACGATTCTTCTGACCAGAATTACGAGCTGAAAAAAATGGGGCTGGTTCTCCCACACTCAGAAGATACGGTTGTGGAAAACCCTACCAACACAGTCAGAATTAGAGGGAGCAAAATTCCATGTGGTAGTGCCTGATTCCGAATTGGGGCCCAAACGAGGAGAATTCCACCAAAGACAAGGTGAACCACCATGGTCTAGTGATGCAGACTGGCAGAGGTAGACAAGCCTGGGCAAATAGAACCACTCGAGCTAAAGCTTGCACTTTGACCCTTTGATGGAATTGTATTGCCACTCTGTGTTGTGTTATCTGTTAACTCAGAGTCAGGTATCTGTGGGCCGTGGGGCATTACACTCTACTTTATGTTGCACTGTACTCTAGCTTATTGTATTATATTGTGCTGCATTACACTGTATGTCGTTGCATTGTCGTCCACTACACTGTACCGTGTTGCATTGTACCACACTGCTTTGTGTTAGTTTGCACTGTACTGTAAAACCGGCCCCGGCTAAGAGCTCTGCGGCACCTCCAAATCCCCCCCCCATGTGGGGAGGGGAGGGCCGGCCGAGCACTTTGCCAAGACCGGTTGTGGTAGTGGCCCTGGCAGTAAGGGGAGAGGAGTTGGCCTAACGGCTAGGGCGCTCGACATCGGACTTGGGATCTGGGTTCGAGTCTCGGTAACGATGCCAAAAACCTCCTGTGATTCTGGGCAAGTCACTTAATCTCCCCGTGCCTAAAATGAATGCGTGTCCTCATGTAACATAACTGGTGCTATGTAAAGCGCTCTGATACCTGATTCCGTTCAGGTCTAGTTCGCGCTATATAAAACTCTGCAAAAAAAAAAAGTAACAAAGATCACACAAAACCAAAATCTGGAGTCTCCCACAAAGGTGTCAAACAGTAACTTCCAGAGAATGTTAACTATTCCATCCCCACTCAGCAACGATTGGGTAACACACACGCATGCCCAGCTCACTACTGTTCTAAATCTGAATCATACATTCTAAAAGTCTAGTTTCAGTGTGACAACCAGTGCCCACTTGGCAAATAACAGATAATGGCAAAAATGACACTGCCAAAAACAACCACCACAAACCTCTTAAACGAGAATGCTCCTGCATTAGCACATGCCAACAAGCATTGGCAAAGCCAATAGGTCTCGCCTATGTAAGAGCTATTGGCTTTGTCAATATGATTTAGCAATGTTGTATACCAGAGTGGCTGCTGGTCAGCATGGCTAAAAGTTAGTGTGGTAAAGGAGAGTGGAGTAGAGTGTCGTAAAGTTGAATGGAGTGTTATGGAGTGGCATAGAGTAGCGCACAGTACAGTCGCATGTAGAGGAGTGAAGTGGAGGGTCATGAGTAACGTAGCGTACAGTGCTGTGGAGGGAGTCCAGTGTCGTAGAGTGAAAGGGCGTAGAGTTGAGTGCCGCAGAGTACAGTGTCAGAGTTGAGTAGAGTGCCGTAGGGTGGAGTAACATAGAGTGTCATGGAGTGGTGTAGAGCAGAGTGGAGTAGAAGGTTATGGACTAGAATGGCGTTGAGCATAGTAGATTGTTATAGAGTGGAATGGCATGGCTGGAACAGAGTGGAGTAGTGTGCCATAAAATAGAGTGAAGTAAAGTGGCATGGAGTGACAGAGGGAGTTGCATAGAGCATCTTATAGTGGAATAGTGTCGTAGCAAGGCATAGAGTGGAGTAGAGTGCTGTTGAGTGGCACAGAGTGGAGTAGAGCGTCAGTGGAGCAGGCAGAGTTTAATGGAGTAGAGCATCATAGAGTGGACTATCATGGAGTTGATTACTGTGGAGTATAGTGGAGTAGAGTGGCATAGAGCAAAGTGGCGTAAAGTACAGTGGTGTAGACTAGAGTGGCGTAGAGTGCACTGGTTTTCAGTAAAATGGTGTAGAGTGCATTGGCGTAGAGTAGCGTAAAGTGCAGTGGCATTAAGTAGAGTAGTGCAGAGGAGATTGCATTGGCGTAGAGTGCAATGGCATAGAGTGGATTGGCACAGAGTGAAGTAGTGGCTTAGAGTGAAGGGGCGTAGAGTGGAATGGTGCAGGGTCGAGTGGAGTAGTGCAGGGTAGAGTGCAGAGATGTAGAGTGGAGTGGTGTAGAGTGCAGTGGCATAGAGTACAGTGGCGTAGAGTGTAGTGGTGTAGAGTTCAGTGGGGTAGAGTGCAGTGGGGTAGAGTGCAGTAGAGTGGCATGGAGTTGAGTGGTGTAGAGTAGAGTGCAGTGGCATAGAGTGCAAGGGCATTGAGTGCAGTCATGCAGAGTAGAGTGTCAAAGTGCAGGGTTGTAGACTGCAGAGTAGAGTGGTGCAGAGACCAGTGACGTAGAGTACAGTGGTGCAAAGTAGAATAGAGTGGCATAGAGCGCAGTGACATAGAGTGTAATGGTGTAGAGTGATGTAGCAGGCAGAGGCATAGAGTGCAGTTGCACAGAGTTGATTGTTTCAGAATAGAATGTAGTGATGCAGGGTAGTGTATAGTGGTATAGGGTAAAGTGAGCAGCATGGAGTGGTATAGAGTAGAGTGGCACAGCATTGACTGCAGTAGCGTGGAGTTGTGTAGAGTGGCATAGAGTTTAGTGGCATAGAGTGCAGTGAAGTAGAGTAGATTGATTAAGAGTAGAGTAAAGTGGTATAGAGTGGAGTGGTGTAGGGTAGCTTTGACTGGTGAAAGGTAGAGTGCAGTTAGAGTGCAGCATTGCAGAGGGAAGTGGCGTAGAGTAGAGTAGTACAGCGTGGAGTGGCCTAAACTGGAGTGGTGTAGAGTGCAGTGGAAAATGTGGAGTGGTGCATAGTAGAATGGGGTAGAGTACACTGACATAGAGTAGAGTGGGGCAGAGTAGAGAGGCATAGAGTGAAGTGGCATAGAGTGTAGTGGTGTAGAGTATAGTAGCATAAAGTGCAGTGGTGCAGAGTAGATTGACAGAGTGCGCAGTTTGTTGCATTGGTGTAGAGTGCAATGGCATAGAGTGCATCAGTGTAGAATAGAGTGGTGTAGTGTGGACTGGCATGGAGTAGAGCAGAGTGGAGTGGCGCAGAGTGGAATAGAGTGGTGTAGAGTGCAGTGGTATAGAGTAGAGTGTCCTAGAGTGCAGTGGTGCAGAGCAGATTAGAGTGGATTGGCGTAGAGTACAGTACCGTAGAGTGGAGCGATGCAGAATAGAGTCGTGGAGAGTTCAGTGGCGGAGAGAGCAGTGTTGCAGATTAGAGTGCCATAGAGTGAAGTGGTATAAACTGGGGGGTGCAAGCTACAGTGGAGTGGTGCAGGGTAGACCACAGTGGCATACAGTGGAGTGGTGCAGCATAGAGTGGTGCAGAGTGCACTGGCATAGAGTAGAGTGGTGCAGCGGCATAGAGTGCAGTGGTGAAGAGTGAAGTGGCGTAGAGTGCTGTGGCATAGAGTGCAGCAGAGTGGTGTAGAGTGCAGTAGAGTGGCGTAGAGGGCAGTGCCATAGAGTGCAATGGCTTAGAGTGCAGTGGCACAGAGTGGTGCAGAGAGCAGTGACGTAGAGTACAGTGGTGCAGAGTAGAATAGAGTGGCAAAGAGTGCAGCAACGTTGCGCGCAATGGTGTACAGTGATGTACCATGCAGTGATGCAGAGTGCAGAGTAGAATGTTGTAGAGAATAGTGGCGTAAAGTGCAGTGGTACAAAGTAGTTGGCATAGGTAGAGTGGCATAGGGTGCACTGGTTTGAGTAAAAAAGTGTAGCCTGAATTGGCACAGAGTACAGTGGTTTAGAGTAGAGTAGAATAGTGTAGAGTACAGTTGCGTAGAGTGGCACAGCACTGAGTGCAGTGGCATAGCATAGACTGCAGTGGCATAGAGTGGAGTGGTGCAGAGTGGAGTAGGGCGGCATAGAGTAGTATAGAGTGAGGTGGTGCAGGTGAGATTGTTTCAGACTAGAGTGAAGTGAAGTGGTGCATGGTAGAGTATAGTTGTGCAGGGTAGAGTGCAGTGGCATAGATTTGTGGGGTAGAGCACAGTGGCATAGAGTAGAGTTGCACAGAGTAGAGTGGTGCAGCATTGATTGCCGTTGCATAGAATGGAGTAGCGCAAAGTGGAGTAGAGTGGCATTAAATGCAGTGGCGTAGAGTAGATTGTTTCAGAGTAGAATGAAGAGTCATAGAGTAGAGTGGAGCAGCATAGAGTGGAGTGGTATAGAGTAGTGGCACATTGTGCATTGGCATAGAGTGCAGTATTGCAGAGTGACGTGGCATAGAGTGGAGTGGTGCAGAGTAGAAAGGCTTAGACTGGAGTGCTGCAGAGTGCGGTGACGAAGAGTACAGTGGTGCATAGTACAGTGGGGTAGAGTGAATTGGCATAGAGTAGAGTGGTGCAGAGTAGAGTAGAGAGGCGCCAAGTGAAATGGCATAGAGTGCAGTGTCAGAGTGCAGTGGTGCACAGTAGATTAGAGTGGTGTAGAGTGCAGAAGAGTGGTGCAGAGTAAAGTAGTGGTATAGAGTAAAATGGCGCAGAGTAGAGTGGTGCAGAGTAGATTGGCATAGAGTTCAGGGACAGAGAGTGCAATGCTGCAGAGTAAAGTGCAATGGTGTAGAGTAGAGTGGCATATAGTGTACTGTTGTACAGTGCAGTGGCGTACAGTGGTGCAGAGAAAAGTGACGTAGAGTAGAGTGGTGCAGAGTTCAGTGGGATAGAGAGGGCTGTGCTGCAGAGTAGAGTGTCGTAGATTGCAGTGATTTAGAGTAGAGTGGTATAGAGTGCATTGATGTGCAGTGCAGTGGCATACAGTAGTGCAGAGTAAAGTGACAGAGTGCAATGATGTTGAGTAGAGTGGTGTAGAGTGCAGTGGCATAGAATATAGTGGTGTACAGTGCAGTGGTGCAGAGTAGTTTGGCAAAGAGTACAGTGGGGCAGAGTGTATTGGTTTTGAGTAAAGTGGTGTAGAGTGCATTGGCGGAAAGTGCATTGGCACAAAGTGCATTGGCACAGAGTGCAATGGCACAGAGTGCAGTGACGCATAGTGGAATGGAGTGACATAGACTCCAGTGGCATAGAGTAGATTGTTTCAGATTAGAGTGAAATGTCATGGAGTACAGTGTCTTAAAGTGCAGTGGTGCAGAGTAGATCAGAGTGGATTAGCATATAGTGCAGTGGCATAGAGTGGAGCAATGCAGATTTCAGTGGTGTAGAATGGCATAAAGTAGAGTGGAAGAGAGTGCAGTGTTGCAGAATATACTCTTGTAGAGTGCAATGGTGTATATTGGAGTGGTGTAGAGTGCAGTGGCACGGAGTAGAGTGCAGTGACACACAGCAGAGTGGCGTAGAGTGCACTGGTTTTGAGTAATGTGGTGTAGAGTGCCTGTCTGTCTTGTCATGCTTCCCTAAAGGCAATCTTTCAACATCACACTTCTCCACCCCCTTTTGCTAACAACCCCTACTATGTCATAGCGAACTAACACCGCAATGTTTCCTAACCACCTCGCTCTTTCTCCCAGCACAGATCTCAAAGGTACCTGGCCATTCCCGTAGTCATGTCCCTAACATCAATGTCCATCATTAAAGACGTAGCTTGGACACCCAGAAGAAACATCTAAGTTCCCAATCTCTCTTAACAACTTCTACCCTACTCTTAGCTTCACTCCTTCCTTTCACCAATATGCCCCTCATACCACTCCAAGATCTGCTAAGATCTTGGACCCCAACCTCACCACTTAGTTACTCTTCTATCCACTTCCCTTTAAGCCCTGCAAACACATATGTCTCTCCCATCAAACCAGTAGAGCCACTCACTACTCTGCCTACTAGAGCAACTCAACCTCTCAATGGATCTTGCTCGCCACTGCAGCGCTGCCACACCAGCCTAAGATAAAACCCCGAAAAACCACCACTGGGTCAGGGCTCCCAACAGCACAACTTAGCCACAAGCAATTAATAACCAAAAATAAGTGCCAATACTGTTTATGAATTCAAAACCAATTGTCTCAAAACATCCGAACTAAACAAAATGTTTTGGTCTCACATCTATGTTTAGATTTAGTCTTTTATTCTTACCAAATGATTTTTTAGTTCATGAGTTTGGTTTATAATTTCACCAAATTTACATTTTACAAGATCTTATGTACACAATATTTACGTTATTCACAACATAAAATACCACAAATATTATATACATTTTCAATCAGAATTCACTCATAAATCAGTCATACTAACTCTCATACAACCACAGACAGCATATAATTATAAATTTACACTGGAATGACACTATTCTCAGAAAGCCATATATTCATTTTTTCTCTTTTTCTGAATTATAAGAATCAATTCTGTATAACTTCTGGCTATAATAGTCAATATAATAGTTTTATAAAAGATAAAACCCCAGCAATGTCCAGAGCACTGGACATTGCTTGAGTAGCTGAGCGCTCTACAAAACTCCGGATAACATAACATAACATAACATAACCACTCACCACATTATTAACCACACGCTGTCCGCGAAGGATCTGAAACCCAAAATGACTTTCCCACCACCACAACCTAAAATACTGTATCTAGACCTGCAGTGGTATCCAACAGAGAAATCTACAAAATGTGTACTTACAAGCATGCAAAGAAATACTGTGTTACACAACACTAATAGTGTGGAAGTAATAATACCTTCTACCCGCCACACCACCTGAAGTAACAGAAAGCTCTCCAGAGATCACTAATCGAGACCTAATATCAAGAATTTACTCAAACATTTGGCAATTTACACAAATGAGGAGCACAAATGCTGGAATATTTCGCACAGTTTCTTTATGGATTTTCTTCTTAAAATCATGGGCACAACACTCGGAACACAAGGTTTTGACAATTCAAGATCGTTCCTTTAGGGACACTAGTCTTTAACAAAATGAATGTATTCTGCTAGGCTCCCAAACAGTGATGAATAACAGTATTACTCATTCATAGTCTTTTTCCTGGACAATAATCTATTTGGGTCTTTCGGGCATAGTGTCGCTTCTTCCATATTAATACGTAGTATATGCAATCCCAACCTAGTAGAAGTGCAGGAAGCGCCACGGCGGTGTATTATTATCTAAGCCACCGTTGAACTATAACTTCCAGAAACTGCCCACCATCTCTGCAGCAAGACCAATCGTCAGCAGGAAACCAGACATACTAACCCATTTCAGATATGACAGCAGTCATCTGTCATCTATGCTGAACAAAGCCAGATCAGTAAGCAACCACTACTAGCAGGCCTCATACCAGAACTTCTCTTAATCATAGACACCTGGTGGGGTGATGATGCCGTACACATATTACCGGAGAGTCACCGAATGCTCTTCAGAAACCAATCAAACAAGGGGTGCCGTAAATAACAATAAAAACAAGCTCTTGGCATTGCTGTGGGGGGGCGAGGCGGGAGCGCATTGGCGGGGGAGCAGCAGCCTTTGATGTGCGAGCGAGTGGGAGGGAACACCATATAGGGTGTGATTGAGAAGTCAGGCCAAGCGCGCGCTGGGGAAGCGTCACGGTTGATTACCTCACATGCATTGGGGACAATCCTCGCTGGTTTCAAGAGTTTGTTTTGCCTACAACACTCTCGCATAACAACGCATGCGCGTTGGTTCAGCGAGACCTAAAAACAAGAACAGCAGATGACTAGTAGGATTCCTCGTAAAAATACTACCCCCGCACAATCATAAAGCGTTCACTGCTTGGGAATGTGAATTAATGCTTATTCGCTTCTCGGTCTGTGACTTTAACAGCATCCTTTTTACTCATCTATCATCCTCCCCGGTGTAACCTTGGTTTCACAGATGCTCGCCTGAACTCAATAGTGGGGACTGCTATGGACCATAAGAATATCTGCACCCATGGCATCTCAATATCTGTTTAGAAAAAGCAACACTATGCCTGACCTCATGTCTTCTCTCTAAAATAGAAGCATTTGACTTACATAACTGATCATTGGACCCACCTACTCAGCAAGCCCCGGTCCTAGATGCTATAATTGCCACTGAAAAGTCTAATGTCAGTCACAGAAAACAATTGCATTACATGAGCAGCAATCACATCTTCAGGCAAGTTTTAACATAAACAGATGAGACCACATTACCCCTGATCTCAAAGCATTACACTAGCAGTGCTTAATTTGAGCCGGTAGCTGTTTGTGGAGGCTACCAGCACTCATTTTTGAGGACCAACACTTATTTTTTCTCATTAGACATTTCCTGGGAGCAGTAGAGGGAAAAACATGCTTGGAGAGACGGAGGAAGAAAAAGATGGAAAACAGTCACCAACTGAGAAAGCAGGAACCCGCATGAGTGAGATAAATGGGCAGGGGGAGTCTCTCAGGGGCTTTAAGAGGCTCAAGATGGATTCTGGCCTACATACTGTTGGTATTCAGCACGCTGACATTTAATTGCACCGGCCGCAGGCTTCGCAGCAGGGCTTTGGACACAGCACTTATTATTTTACATATGGAGCACTGTACATTATTCACTAGTAGCAAGTACAACAAGGGAGTAGCCATAAAAGTGTATTATTTCACACTTTCAACCATGTCTGAAATACTACTGAGTGGGCAAGGAATGGAAGTGAGCCTGGCACTCATTAGGGAGGGATTACCATATGTCTTTTATTTCTTCTATGTCTCAATTCTTTTTGGGTTTTTTCATCTAGCCCTCCTTCCTTCCATTCATCCCATTCAACCATCATCCATTCTTCATTGCATTTCTACATCATTTCTCCATTCTTTCTTCTCTCCATCCAACCTACTCTCCACCCTTCTCTTTATCCATCTTTCTCTTCATCATCATCCACCCATCTTTCTCTCCATACTGTTCTTCATTTATCTCTGTCCTTCTTTCATCCATCCATCCTTCTCTCCATCTATCAACTCAGCTGTTCATCCATCCACTCGCTCATCTACCCTTCTCTCAGACATCCCTTCCCTCCATCCATTCATCCAACATCTTCCCCACCTACCCATCCTCCATCTTTCCATCCATCCAACTGTTATTCCAGCTTTCTATCTGTCTTTCATCCTTCACTCTATCCATGCTTGCCTCCTCCCATCATTCTCTCCATCCACCATTCATCCTTCGATGTATCCCCTCTCCCTTTCTGTTCTTTTGTTCCATATGTGCTTCACACCCAGCTCTCCTTGATACTATTTTCTTGAAATGCACTTTGACCTTCTGTTTGGAGACCTGCATCTGTCGTTAGAGTCAAAAGTATTGTGCACATCAATTTTAATACATTATATAGCGGAACCTCCCAGTGACACCTGCCCTCGCTCAAGCTGCTGAAGGGGGGGGGATCATGACCCCCCTGATGCAGAATATCCCTCAGTCAGGGTCCCTTGCACTGCACTCTGGGCGATCCATGGGGCGGGTCAAACATTATCAGATATAATCAACCACCACTGAGCATTCAGAGAAGCAGTAAAGAAACTGATAACTGATTCCCCCAAAATCGGGACCCGAGTGACCCTCAGAGAGCAACCCTGGCCGATTTCAATATGCATTTAGCAGACCTCCCCTCACGTTCTCTTCTATTGCAACACTGTACATTGGACGCGCGTACACGCCGCAGCGTCATGAATGGAGCACGCACTACAGCCTCAGGGAGGGCATCAACGCGCCACAGTAATAAACAAGAATGTAAACAACACCCTTCTCCTAGTATCTGTTCCCCAGACCATCTGGAATGTGCCGCGGGCATCGATACGCGCTAGGAATGTGCTACAGAAACGACACACTACAACATAATTGCACTAAGTTGTATTGCGTTACACTGTACTGTAGTGTGCTACATTGCACAGTAGGACACTTTTTTTGTACAAGGTTGATTCTTAAATGTGGCTGTGACTTGTGTTTTAATAACGAATAATCTACACGAAAGACCAATTCTGCTTTGTTCGCGTTTTAAGCACCAGGACAATGTATGTAAGGGGCGCTTATGGTTGACTGCTTTTCTTAAAGAAGTACTTTTTATAAGCAGGATTGAACTTTTGACTTATGGCCGCATGCCATGAAAAGTTATACTATGATTTTATTAATTAAAATGTGCAATGATTGTAATTAATATCGCTATAAAGTATTACTATTTCATACAGTGGGGCACTGTGTTATATTCCCTTGTGCTGTGCTGTGCTGCCCTCCACTGTGTTATATTCCCTTGTGCTGTGCTGTGCTGTGCTGTGCTGTGCTGCCCTCCACTGTGTTATATTCCCTTGTGCTGTGCTGTGCTGTGCTGTGCTGCACTCCACTGTGTTATACACTCCACTGTGCTGGATTGTATTTACTGTTCTGTTGTATTTCACTGTGTGGCACGGCACTCTTTTATATGCTGCATTGTACTGTGGAAGAGACGAGGGGGCGGAGGGGGAGACGAGAGAGGAGGGATGACACAGATCCACCTGCAGGGATTTGCACCATGTGCCTGTTTCCGTGGTCGCAGACAGGGTTGGATGCACTGAAAATCTGCCAATGTCTGCAGGGACAGCTGTCACTGTGTGTGCTCTTCTGCTCGTCGAACACAGGCAGGCATATGCGCACAGAGACCCAGTGAAACACAAACACACAGGCTCAGAGGAGCACACACAAACACACACAGTCACACACACACACACAAAACATGCAGACACACTTACATTAAAAAAAAACTACATCTGGAGAGAAAGCTGCCACGGCATGTGCTCCACTACCCTACTCAAAGACACACACACAATCACGCATACACACAACATGCAGACACACATACTTTAGGAAACTACCAACGTCTGGAGAGAAAGCTGTCACTGCATGTGCTCCACTACCCTACTCACAGACACACACACAATCACACATACACACAACATGCAGACACACATACTTTAGGAAACTACCAACGTCTGGAGAGAAAGCTGTCACTGCATGTGCTCCACTACCCTACTCACAGACACACACACAATCACGCATACACACAACATGCAGACACACATACTTTAGGAAACTAACAACGTCTGGAGAGAAAGCTGTCACTGCATGTGCTCCACTACCCTACTCACAGACACACACACAATCACGCATACACACAACATGCAGACACACATACTTTAGGAAACTACCAACGTCTGGAGAGAAAGCTGTCACTGCATGTGCTCCACTACCCTACTCACAAACACACACACAATCACACATACACACAACATGCAGACACACATACTTTAGGAAACTACCAACGTCTGGAGAGAAAGCTGTCACTGCATGTGCTCCACTACCCTACTCACAGACACACACACAATCACGCATAAACACAACATGCAGACACACATACTTTAGGAAACTACCAACGTCTGGAGAGAAAGCTGTCACTGCATGTGCTCCACTACCCTACTCACAGACACACACATAATCACGCATAAACACAACATGCAGACACACATACTTTAGGAAACTACCAACGTCTGGAGAGAAAGCTGTCACTGCATGTGCTCCACTACCCTACTCACAGACACACACACAATCACACATACACACAACATGCAGACACACATACTTTAGGAAACTACCAACGTCTGGAGAGAAAGCTGTCACTGCATGTGCTCCACTACCCTACTCACAGACACACACACAATCACGCATACACACAACATGCAGACACACATACTTTAGGAAACTACCAACGTCTGGAGAGAAAGCTGTCACTGCATGTGCTCCACTACCCTACTCACAGACACACACACAATCACGCATACACACAACATGCAGACACACATACTTTAGGAAACTACCAACGTCTGGAGAGAAAGCTGTCACTGCATGTGCTCCACTACCCTACTCACAGACACACACACAATCACGCATACACACAACATGCAGACACACATACTTTAGGAAACTACCAACGTCTGGAGAGAAAGCTGTCACTGCATGTGTTCCACTACCCTACTCACAGACACACACACAATCACGCATACACACAACATGCAGACACACATACTTTAGGAAACTACCAACGTCTGGAGAGAAAGCTGCCACGGCATGTGCTCCACTACCCTACTCACAGACACACACACAATCACGCATACACACAACATGCAGACACACATACTTTAGGAAACTACCAACGTCTGGGGAGAAAGCTGTCACTGCATGTGCTCCACTACCCTACTCACAGACACACACACAATCACGCATACACACAACATGCAGACACACATACTTTAGGAAACTACCAATGTCTGGAGAGAAAGCTGTCACTGCATGTGCTCCACTACCCTACTCACAGACACACACACAATCACACATACACACAACATGCAGACACACATACTTTAGGAAACTACCAACGTCTGGAGAGAAAGCTGTCACTGCATGTGCTCCACTACCCTACTCACAGACACACACACAATCACGCATACACACAACATGCAGACACACATACTTTAGGAAACTACCAACGTCTGGGGAGAAAGCTGTCACTGCATGTGCTCCACTACCCTACTCACAGACACACACACAATCACACATACACACAACATGCAGACACACATACTTTAGGAAACTACCAACGTCTGGAGAGAAAGCTGTCACTGCATGTGCTCCACTACCCTACTCACAGACACACACACAATCACACATACACACAACATGCAGACACACATACTTTAGGAAACTACCAACGTCTGGAGAGAAAGCTGTCACTGCATGTGCTCCACTACCCTACTCACAGACACACACACAATCACACATACACACAACATGCAGACACACATACTTTAGGAAACTACCAACGTCTGGAGAGAAAGCTGTCACTGCATGTGCTCCACTACCCTACTCACAGACACACACACAATCACACATACACACAACATGCAGACACACATACTTTAGGAAACTACCAACGTCTGGAGAGAAAGCTGTCACTGCATGTGCTCCACTACCCTACTCACAAACACACACACAATCACACATACACACAACATGCAGACACACATACTTTAGGAAACTACCAACGTCTGGAGAGAAAGCTGTCACTGCATGTGCTCCACTACCCTACTCACAGACACACACACAATCACGCATACACACAACATGCAGACACACATACTTTAGGAAACTACCAACGTCTGGAGAGAAAGCTGTCACTGCATGTGCTCCACTACCCTACTCACAGACACACACACAATCACGCATACACACAACATGCAGACACACATACTTTAGGAAACTACCAACGTCTGGAGAGAAAGCTGTCACTGCATGTGCTCCACTACCCTACTCACAGACACACACACAATCACGCATACACACAACATGCAGACACACATACTTTAGGAAACTACCAACGTCTGGAGAGAAAGCTGTCACTGCATGTGCTCCACTACCCTACTCACAGACACACACATAATCACGCATAAACACAACATGCAGACACACATACTTTAGGAAACTACCAACGTCTGGAGAGAAAGCTGTCACTGCATGTGCTCCACTACCCTACTCACAGACACACACACAATCACACATACACACAACATGCAGACACACATACTTTAGGAAACTACCAACGTCTGGAGAGAAAGCTGTCACTGCATGTGCTCCACTACCCTACTCACAGACACACACACAATCACGCATACACACAACATGCAGACACACATACTTTAGGAAACTACCAACGTCTGGAGAGAAAGCTGTCACTGCATGTGCTCCACTACCCTACTCACAGACACACACACAATCACGCATACACACAACATGCAGACACACATACTTTAGGAAACTACCAACGTCTGGAGAGAAAGCTGTCACTGCATGTGCTCCACTACCCTACTCACAGACACACACACAATCACGCATACACACAACATGCAGACACACATACTTTAGGAAACTATCAACGTCTGGAGAGAAAGCTGTCACTGCATGTGCTCCACTACCCTACTCACAGACACACACACAATCACACATACACACAACATGCAGACACACATACTTTAGGAAACTACCAACGTCTGGAGAGAAAGCTGTCACTGCATGTGCTCCACTACCCTACTCACAGACACACACACAATCACGCATACACACAACATGCAGACACACATACTTTAGGAAACTACCAACGTCTGGGGAGAAAGCTGTCACTGCATGTGCTCCACTACCCTACTCACAGACACACACACAATCACACATACACACAACATGCAGACACACATACTTTAGGAAACTACCAACGTCTGGAGAGAAAGCTGTCACTGCATGTGCTCCACTACCCTACTCACAGACACACACACAATCACACATACACACAACATGCAGACACACATACTTTAGGAAACTACCAACGTCTGGAGAGAAAGCTGTCACTGCATGTGCTCCACTACCCTACTCACAAACACACACACAATCACACATACACACAACATGCAGACACACATACTTTAGGAAACTACCAACGTCTGGAGAGAAAGCTGTCACTGCATGTGCTCCACTACCCTACTCACAGACACACACACAATCACGCATACACACAACATGCAGACACACATACTTTAGGAAACTACCAACGTCTGGAGAGAAAGCTGTCACTGCATGTGCTCCACTACCCTACTCACAGACACACACACAATCACGCATACACACAACATGCAGACACACATACTTTAGGAAACTACCAACGTCTGGAGAGAAAGCTGTCACTGCATGTGCTCCACTACCCTACTCACAGACACACACACAATCACGCATACACACAACATGCAGACACACATACTTTAGGAAACTACCAACGTCTGGGGAGAAAGCTGTCACTGCATGTGCTCCACTACCCTACTCACAGACACACACACAATCACGCATACACACAACATGCAGACACACATACTTTAGGAAACTACCAACGTCTGGAGAGAAAGCTGTCACTGCATGTGCTCCACTACCCTACTCACAGACACACACACAATCACACATACACACAACATGCAGACACACATACTTTAGGAAACTACCAACGTCTGGAGAGAAAGCTGTCACTGCATGTGCTCCACTACCCTACTCACTGACACACACACAATCACGCATACACACAACATGGAGACACACATACTTTAGGAAACTACCAACGTCTGGAGAGAAAGCTGTCACTGCATGTGCTCCACTACCCTACTCACAGACACACACATAATCACGCATAAACACAACATGCAGACACACATACTTTAGGAAACTACCAACGTCTGGAGAGAAAGCTGTCACTGCATGTGCTCCACTACCCTACTCACAGACACACACACAATCACGCATACACACAACATGCAGACACACATACTTTAGGAAACTACCAACGTCTGGAGAGAAAGCTGCCACGGCATGTGCTCCACTACCCTACTCACAGACACACACACAATCACGCATACACACAACATGCAGACACACATACTTTAGGAAACTACCAACGTCTGGAGAGAAAGCTGTCACTGCATGTGCTCCACTACCCTACTCACAGACACACACACAATCACGCATACACACAACATGCAGACACACATACTTTAGGAAACTACCAACGTCTGGAGAGAAAGCTGTCTTTGCATGTGCTCCACTACCCTGCTCACATAGACACAAACACAATCACGCATACACACAACATGCAGACACACATACTTTAGGAAACTACCAACGTCTGGAGAGAAAGCTGTCACTGCATGTGCTCCACTACCCTACTCACAGACACACACACAATCACACATACACGCAACATGCAGACACACATACTTTAGGAAACTACCAACGTCTGGGGAGAAAGCTGTCACTGCATGTGCTCCACTACCCTACTCACAGACACACACACAATCACACATACACACAACATGCAGACACACATACTTTAGGAAACTACCAACGTCTGGAGAGAAAGCTGTCACTGCATGTGCTC
The DNA here is from genome assembly GCF_964261635.1 of Lissotriton helveticus. Lineage (NCBI taxonomy): Eukaryota > Metazoa > Chordata > Amphibia > Caudata > Salamandridae > Lissotriton > Lissotriton helveticus. The sequence continues at coordinate 1,361,549,889 of NC_136057.1, forward strand.
CACTACCCTACTCACAGACACACACATAATCACGCATAAACACAACATGCAGACACACATACTTTAGGAAACTACCAACGTCTGGAGAGAAAGCTGTCACTGCATGTGCTCCACTACCCTACTCACAGACACACACACAATCACGCATACACACAACATGCAGACACACATACTTTAGGAAACTACCAACGTCTGGAGAGAAAGCTGCCACGGCATGTGCTCCACTACCCTACTCACAGACACACACACAATCACGCATACACACAACATGCAGACACACATACTTTAGGAAACTACCAACGTCTGGAGAGAAAGCTGTCACTGCATGTGCTCCACTACCCTACTCACAGACACACACACAATCACGCATACACACAACATGCAGACACACATACTTTAGGAAACTACCAACGTCTGGGGAGAAAGCTGTCACTGCATGTGCTCCACTACCCTACTCACAAACACACACACAATCACACATACACACAACATGCAGACACACATACTTTAGGAAACTACCAACGTCTGGAGAGAAAGCTGTCACTGCATGTGCTCCACTACCCTACTCACAGACACACACACAATCACACATACACACAACATGCAGACACACATACTTTAGGAAACTACCAACGTCTGGAGAGAAAGCTGTCACTGCATGTGCTCCACTATCCTACTCACAAACACACACACAATCACACATACACACAACATGCAGACACACATACTTTAGGAAACTACCAACGTCTGGAGAGAAAGCTGTCACTGCATGTGCTCCACTACCCTACTCACAGACACACACACAATCACGCATACACACAACATGCAGACACACATACTTTAGGAAACTACCAACGTCTGGAGAGAAAGCTGTCACTGCATGTGCTCCACTACCCTACTCACAGACACACACACAATCACGCATACACACAACATGCAGACACACATACTTTAGGAAACTACCAACGTCTGGAGAGAAAGCTGTCACTGCATGTGCTCCACTACCCTACTCACAGACACACACACAATCACGCATACACACAACATGCAGACACACATACTTTAGGAAACTACCAACGTCTGGGGAGAAAGCTGTCACTGCATGTGCTCCACTACCCTACTCACAGACACACACACAATCACGCATACACACAACATGCAGACACACATACTTTAGGAAACTACCAACGTCTGGAGAGAAAGCTGTCACTGCATGTGCTCCACTACCCTACTCACAGACACACACACAATCACACATACACACAACATGCAGACACACATACTTTAGGAAACTACCAACGTCTGGAGAGAAAGCTGTCACTGCATGTGCTCCACTACCCTACTCACAGACACACACACAATCACGCATACACACAACATGGAGACACACATACTTTAGGAAACTACCAACGTCTGGAGAGAAAGCTGTCACTGCATGTGCTCCACTACCCTACTCACAGACACACACATAATCACGCATAAACACAACATGCAGACACACATACTTTAGGAAACTACCAACGTCTGGAGAGAAAGCTGTCACTGCATGTGCTCCACTACCCTACTCACAGACACACACACAATCACGCATACACACAACATGCAGACACACATACTTTAGGAAACTACCAACGTCTGGAGAGAAAGCTGCCACGGCATGTGCTCCACTACCCTACTCACAGACACACACACAATCACGCATACACACAACATGCAGACACACATACTTTAGGAAACTACCAACGTCTGGAGAGAAAGCTGTCACTGCATGTGCTCCACTACCCTACTCACAGACACACACACAATCACGCATACACACAACATGCAGACACACATACTTTAGGAAACTACCAACGTCTGGAGAGAAAGCTGTCTTTGCATGTGCTCCACTACCCTGCTCACATAGACACAAACACAATCACGCATACACACAACATGCAGACACACATACTTTAGGAAACTACCAACGTCTGGAGAGAAAGCTGTCACTGCATGTGCTCCACTACCCTACTCACAGACACACACACAATCACACATACACGCAACATGCAGACACACATACTTTAGGAAACTACCAACGTCTGGGGAGAAAGCTGTCACTGCATGTGCTCCACTACCCTACTCACAGACACACACACAATCACACATACACACAACATGCAGACACACATACTTTAGGAAACTACCAACGTCTGGAGAGAAAGCTGTCACTGCATGTGCTCCACTACCCTACTCACAGACACACACATAATCACGCATAAACACAACATGCAGACACACATACTTTAGGAAACTACCAACGTCTGGAGAGAAAGCTGTCACTGCATGTGCTCCACTACCCTACTCACAGACACACACACAATCACGCATACACACAACATGCAGACACACATACTTTAGGAAACTACCAACGTCTGGAGAGAAAGCTGCCACGGCATGTGCTCCACTACCCTACTCACAGACACACACACAATCACACATACACACAACATGCAGACACACATACTTTAGGAAACTACCAACGTCTGGAGAGAAAGCTGTCACTGCATGTGCTCCACTACCCTACTCACAGACACACACACAATCACGCATACACACAACATGCAGACACACATACTTTAGGAAACTACCAACGTCTGGAGAGAAAGCTGTCTTTGCATGTGCTCCACTACCCTGCTCACATAGACACAAACACAATCACGCATACACACAACATGCAGACACACATACTTTAGGAAACTACCAACGTCTGGAGAGAAAGCTGTCACTGCATGTGCTCCACTACCCTACTCACAGACACACACACAATCACACATACACGCAACATGCAGACACACATACTTTAGGAAACTACCAACGTCTGGGGAGAAAGCTGTCACTGCATGTGCTCCACTACCCTACTCACAGACACACACACAATCACACATACACACAACATGCAGACACACATACTTTAGGAAACTACCAACGTCTGGAGAGAAAGCTGTTACTGCATGTGCTCCACTACCCTACTCACAGACACACACACAATCACGCATACACACAACATGCAGACACACATACTTTAGGAAACTAACAACGTCTGGAGAGAAAGCTGTCACTGCATGTGCTCCACTACCCTACTCAAAGACACACACACAATCACACATACACACAACATGCAGACACACATACTTTAGGAAACTACCAACTCCTGGAGAGAAAGCTGTCACTGCATGTGCTCCACTACCCTACTCACAGACACACACACAATCACACATACACACAACATGCAGACACACATACTTTAGGAAACTACCAATGTCTGGAGAGAAAGCTGTCACTGCATGTGCTCCACTACCCTACTCACAGACACACACACAATCACACATACACACAACATGCAGACACACATACTTTAAGAAACTACCAATGTCTGGAGAGAAAGCTGTCTTTGCATGTGCTCCACTACCCTGCTCACATAGACACAAACACACAGAAACCCATGTAACACACAAACAGACAACCATTACTTAATGTGGACCCCTGGTCGACACTACCGTTCATTTTTGGGTCCCATGATTTATGTTTGACCAATGGATTTTGAACAAAAACAGAGAAAGGAACTCCGAAAATGGAGGGAAACCGACAACAGGAGAAAACAAAGCCTCCCTAGTACTGAAAGGAATGGTGAAAACCTGCAAGAGTGGCACAAAGAGAGAAGTGGTGTAGGCTGATGAAAGAAAGAGGCAAGAAGTGGAATCAAGATGAGACTGCCTTGGTATTTGTCAACTCGAGGATTAACAAGTGGAGTGGTGTGGCTCACTGGTTAGAGGCGGCAGATCCGGGAGCAGAGGACGACCTGGGACCAGGGTTCAATTCCCGACGCGGCAGGGTCTTGGACCAGGGTCAACGGGCTCGATAATTCTCGCCTCGGTGCCTACTCTAACTAGGGATCACACTCGGCAACTCTGGGCATTAGCTTGCCTTATCTCCACACCGGCCCCCCACATACGCCGGGGATGCCTGGTTTCACCTTGGAGATACCCAGTAGGGACCATCTCACAGGGAAAGCCAGGACGGGTTCCCCAGCGGTCTACCGCGCAGAGATACTCCTTCGGGAGTCGATTCTAGCGCTTTTAGAAACCCACAATCAACAAGCGTCGGGCACCTAAGAAAAACTTTGGACCCTTGCACTTATCTTTTCACAAATTAAGCATTGTACATAGCGACAAATGCACACATACAATGACACACAAACACATGGAACACAGTGACACACATACAAATAAACTGTTCTGTCTGCATCTGTGGGTAAAGGCAGGGCTGGCTGCACCGAAGAGCGTTCCCAATGTCTGCAGGGACAGCTGTCACTTTGTGTTCTCTACCGCTCGTCACACACAGACATGTAAACAGAGGCGTACACAGACCCTGTGACTTAAGGACTCATGTATACTAAAGAGCTGCCAGTGTCTGTGCGGATAACTGTCACTGTGTGTGCTCCACTGCCCATCCGACACAGATACATGCATACAGTGGCATGCAGACACATATGTGGCCTACAGAGCCCGGTGGGGTAAAGCAAAATGCTGGAACCCCCCTGCAGAATGTGACGAGGGCCCCCTGAGTCTGTCCTATCTTACAGATATTCCTTGGCTTCTGTCTGAATGGGGGGCCCTGGACAGCAGGGGGCCAAGGAAAGGTGGCACCCTCACCCCCAGCGTAACAGGCGCTTCAGGGGCCTGTGTTACACCCCTGAGAGACACTTGGACACACTTTCTCTGAAGGCTACCAAAGACTGCAGGAGCAGCTGTCGCCCTGTGTGCACCACTGCTCATTTCATACTCATATTATAGAGAACAGTGGTCCCTATTCTAAAAGAATAAACAAGAGGAGATAATCATACACTAGATAGAAAGTATGACTTTTGTCCAGCCGGACAAGAATTTATTTTCATATTATTTTTCAATAAGTAGCGTTCAAGAAACAATCAATAAAAAGTAGGCACAGCCGTGACCCACAAAACACAAGACAGAACAACGAAAAGGATTGGCCAAAAGGCAAGCCAAAATGGGTCATACTCATAGGCTTATGCACACAGTGGTAAGTAGACAATCTAGTGTTACACAGGCTCAAAGAGATACACGCACAGTGACACACAGGGCCACAGTGGCACACAAACATGGAGGCTCAGAGAGAACAAAGTGGCACACAAGCATGCCGACAGATAAGGGCAGAAGAGCTGTCAATGTATACAGGGTCAGCTACCATTGTGCATGTATGCATGTGAGTGTTCTACGATGCTTACCTCACAGAGAAGGGTACAGATAAAGAGTAGCACACACACACACACACAATGACACACAAACTTACTGTGGGATAGGCACGCAAGCATGCAGGCACAGGGTGTCACACAGAACGACACACAGACAGCAATGGACTCTGAAACTAGCATGCTGTAGCACCTAGACTAAGAGTGCTACACACAGACGCACAGCGGGAAACAGACAAACAGCAACACACTGTGCAATACCCACATACTGCCACACACACAAACATACATTGTAGCACTCACACATGTGGCTATACCCACACCGGTGCACATTCACAGAAACAGGCTGCAGTGCCTACAACTGTTGCTATTTGCACAACCACGCACCTATGTGTGCACACACACAAACTATTTCACCCGCACACACTCGTACACAAATTGCAATGCTCATACTTTGCTACATGCGCACACACCTGGAAACAGACACACACGTGCACTTCCCCAGCAGGGGTTCCAGGCCGCGAACCCCCTTCTTTATTTTACGGAGTAATCTGGGACAAAAAGCAGCAGGGGCAGAAAGGGAAGCGAGGGGACAGGAGAAATAAACAGTGGAGGGAGGGAGCGAGTGAGAAGGATGGTAGGGTTGAGATGGTAGAAGCATTGAAAGGAGTGGTTGAAGAGAAAGCACGTTGGAGGGTTGAGTGACATGGTCAGGAGAGGCGAATGGGTGGGGAAGCTATGTGGTTTGTAAAAACATCTTCATCAAAATAGTTTTGGCAAGCCTCTAAATCCACTATCAAGCAGTTTCTCCCAATTATGCAAGGTCGTGAGATAGAATAGTACGCTAATTCAAGTCCTAAAAGACACGGGAAGTCGGTTTGGCTTGATATAAGGAATTAAATATAGATCAAATCTTTATAAGGAGATATTTTTGTAAGGTCAAGATTTTGGCCCTCTATAATTTGGCGTCTCTATTTTTGCTAAACATGATTTTGCAGTTTGTGTATTCACATGGAACCCCCCTCGACAGGGAGACTAGGCCACGGGTGTTCATGCCTGTATAAGGAAGGTGAGTGTGTGCTGTGTGCTGGCTGCTCTCAGCCCCTGAGGGGGCAGTGCTGTACCTGGAAGGGGGTATGATATTCATGATAGCATAACTGTATCTCCTTTCAGCCATTTTCAGCTCAAGCTAACATGCCTGAAGGAAATGCCCATCTCTTGTGTTTTAAGCCTCCTCCTGACATCTCGGCGCGTGTTGATTACTTGGCTCAGCTGAAACGCTTACATACTCTTTTCAAACTAAAGGTAGTGTTCTTCCTTTCTCATGATCTGAGTCTTCAGACACACTTTGCATTGCATGCCTTTATTTCAGACCTGTGTGTCCTTTTCATACACTGCCGGAGAGCTTGCCCCAACACACATTGCGAGCGGATTCTCCGGCTGAATGAATCTTTGGTTCACAGACTGTTCATTTTTATTGTGTTAATAACCCCTTTAAGATTTCAATTGCTGTGTGAGTGGATTTTCTTTACCAATGGCCTAATGGAGGTGGGATAACTGAGCTCAGGCTGGGAGAGCAAGCGGCCAGGCACATTGATGGGTGCAAAAATTCTATCAATGATGTGGAGAGACAAACGGTCAAGTTCCAGTGCTAAACCACCAACTTGTAAAAATATTTTTCGGTTGATGTTTTGAATGTATTTCGCCCAAAATTCTCAAAATAAATATATTTTAAAATGACAGCCTGTAGGTAATGGTATGCAGAGTTAGCTACCAGCCTTTTTATTTCAACAGAACACATCTATTTCAAAATAAAGTTGTGTGGAAGGTGTGCCTGTTGATTTTAAATATTTTTTGTCACACAAGGGAGTGAATGTTGATTGCTCCTTTGCACTTTACACATTTCTTTCGGTTTGGTTTTGGACACTTCTTTATTATTTGAATTGAATGACTACCTATGATGAGAAAGGGGGCATAAACTGGTGAATACTTGCTAGTTGCCCCGAGGGTAGTGCGCCCGTGAGGTGTCATTCTTTTCTTCACACATTTTTTTCATATGTTGCAAGTGTGAGAACGTTCTGTGTACATGATTGATGCAGACACTGTTCATTGCTCTGTTGTGACTGTCTCATTGAAGTTTACTAGGAATTTCCCTTATTTTTATATTGGGCGAAATACATTCAAAACATCAACCGAAAAATATTTTTATAAGTTGGTGGTTTAGCACTGGAACTTGACCGTTTGTCTCTCCACTGCATTGATAGAATTTTTGTTATTGAACGCCCTGGGGACAAGGTTTTTTTTTTGTGATATTGTGAGTTTATGAGTGGGGGGAAACCTTGATTGCTTCTTTTTCCCTCTTGGCTCCTTTTTGGAATAGACATTGATGGGTGCGTCTGAACACTGCCTGGGTAGTACTTCCTGGGTGAGCAGTGAGAGGTAAGGTGGCTGAGCAGAAGGGAAAGGACACCTCTAGCAATGGGAGTGAACTGCACCCATCAGGCTGCAGGCCTTGCGTGGAAGATCACCCCAGGCTAGGGAAGGACCTGAAGACTTCAAGAATTGGACGGGAAGACTCTAGGCCAGTAACAGGTGATCTCTTGAGGCGTTCTGCATTCCAGACATGGGCAGGCCAGACCACTCCAAGAACCCCAGGATGCACACTTTACATGGGTGTGACATGGAGCTCCCCATGTGAGCCTCCAAACCTGTGAGTGGACAAAGCACTGGGTCAACGGCGTGCCCTTCTCTGGGGTGGTTGCAATAAGCCCTGGTATCTTAGGAGTAGGCATAACAGGTAGCCCATTCCCCAGATTCACCATCTTAAGAAGGCACAGAAGTCAGAGCTTCCTTCATCATGATACACATGCTTGCAATGGCTGCCAATGTGAGGATTCCCTGATCTCCTCGCTGGGGGTGAAAATGTTTAAAGCGAGTGGGGCTACAGGGATAAATGGTTTAAGGAGAGGGGGATTTAAGGGTGGAAATAATAGGGGCCCAGGGGCTCGGGAGTAAGAAGCTGTGGATGGCTTCAAGGGTGAAAAAGTGTTGTTGGCAGAGCTGGGCGTAGTAACTTAGGGGCAGAGAGGTTATGTGGATTTGGGAAAAGAATAGAAGTGCTTGGGATGATTGAGGTGTTGAAGAATGGGGAAGAGTAGAGGATTTTTAGCATTGGCGGAAATGGGGTGCTTGGGAGAAGATAGAGAAGTAAGGAGGAGTGGATGAGTTGGGGGATGGGGAGGGTGTTTTGAAGTGCTGGAAGGAAGTGAGGGTGTGGAAAGATGGAGTAGGGTGGGATGAAGGAGTTGATTTGGATCCTAAAGGGATGTAGAGACAGAAGTAAGTCAGAGAAGACATGAGGAAGTTGAGGGGATAGGGATGATGGAGCACTGGTCCTTGTAAAGGGCGTTCAAGGAGTGGGGGTTAGGAGGATGAAGTGCCCTGAGAGATGATGGACACGCGTGTCACTGGGAGATGAGACCAGCATTTCTAACCTTCCCCCAAACCATATGCAACCCGCTGGCACACTGTGAAGGAGCCTTTTCCCTTAACAAATCGCCCTGAAAGAGAAGTCTGTAAATGTCGGCCTCTGCACATCGTGCATTTCTTTTTTCGCCGCTCCATCAAACATTCAGAAGTCTATAAATTTTTAAAGGCAGCAAGAGCTGAGAATGTGATTATTGTGAGACCTGTCCAATAACACACACAAAGAGATAAAACATTATTAAAAATACCAGTGGGTACTTGGTGCCTATCCTTTTGCAGCAAACCTTCAATCTAAAGAATGTAATGCTATGATTTAAAAAATTTAAATACAGAAACAGAGCAATGAAAGAAATAACGACATACAAAATAAAAACTAAACTAATAAAATAAATCTACATGAATATATATATATTTATATATATATATATATATATATATATAGATGTAATATAAAATACATACATGCATAAATGCATAAATAAAAAATAAAGAACCGAGTAAAAAATAAATGAAAACAAAAAATTTAAACTATAATATATAATACACAAAACTAAGAAAGAAACAACATAACTCTATAATATCTTGGAAAACTTAAAAAAACAAAGATATGCAATGCCCAAATAATTAATAAAAGGATATAATGCAGTGATACATAAATGGTGCAAAGACATATACCAAATACATACAGAAATCAAATGATTGATGAAAGAAAAGGCAAACATTTTAATTTTGAAAAAAGAAAGCTAAACCTGCAGAGATCATTTACATAAATAAATCTACAAAAAATGATAAAATACTCAAACACATAAAGAAAACAAGCATTTACAATGCAATGGTTTCGCCTTTTGAAAAGTTTGAGCTATTGGCATTGTAAATGACAAAATTTGTATTTATGTGTTGGTTTTGAAAACAGATAAATAAGTGGCATTGTCATTTACAATGCCAATAGTTTAATCTCTGGCAAATGCAACACAAAAACACACAGACCCACACACACACACACAGACCCCCACACACACACACACACAGACCCACACACACCAACAGAGCCCCCCCCCACACACACACACACAGAGCCACACACACACAGAGCGTTTCCTCTGCTTGTTAACGTTTTACACATTGCGTTGCGCCGAAAAGCTGCGCGGTGCTTTTTAATCACTATACAGGTAGGTGTTAGCAGCTCATGAGCATGTACTTACATCTGCTTATTTTATTTAATGCATTTTTATAAAGTGCATCTTTACCCAAAGGTGTCAGAGCGCTGTACAATAGAACCAGTTATGTTACTGGAGAGAAATGTTACAAAATAGAACACTACAAAAAATAGCAGGACACAATATCAAACACAGCAAGCGAGAAGAGGTAGGGAAAAGCATAGAAGGCAAGAACACACCTTCAAACACAGCAAGCAAGGAATGTATAAGAAAATATTACAAATTTACAATGACTAATGATAACGAACTTCCTAGAGTGGTCAAAATCAAACAGCTTGGGCTGTTTGGTAGACGAGATGTAAAAAGGGCCTACATGAGATGCCATCGCAACCTTGCACTTGCTGGAATGCAGCAGCCAAACAATATGCCTAATTATGTCCAAAACCTTTAAGCACTGCAGGGCACTGCTAAAACACCTACAACCAGTAGTCTGAAAGGCCATCGACCTTTTTAATACTGACAAGGGTTGAAATATAGTCCCACTCCCTGCTTATACTGATGACCAAGTGGGTAAAGTAAATACCAGTGAAAAGATACTAACATTTATCATAGTGTACTTCACAATAAAGGGAAAAATATAAACAACAAGAAGTCCCTATTTTGACACATCGTGACCTTTAACTGAAAGAATGGATGAGAACTAGTGGAAGAACGCGCATTGTGCACACATCTGAGAGGACAGAGCGTGTTACGGAGCACCAGTTTTTTATTGGTTTAAGCCGTGCCAATTTGTAAAACCGTTTCCTAAGTTTATAGAAATGGTTAGATTACTCGAGAGTGCAATAGCTTACACGCTCCTGATCTGTCTAGTATGGACATCCCATCATCTAACAAACCACGCGAAAGCAAAGTATGATGAAATAAAATACGAGTGAATGGGGTGATGTAAAAGGGAGCGTTGCTACGACTGTGTGGGTATAAACTTTAGCATGGACAGCAGGAAAGCATCACTACTGTGTCTAGGCGTCCAACTGACAGATGTCTCAATGTTTGTTTGTAAACCTTCCTCGGGCTCTGGGCTAGGCCGGCCACAGCCAGTTCTGTCAGAGTCACCTTATTCCCGCCCTCAGCGCTCTCGCGCCCTGTGACACCACATGACGTCACAGGCTGCAATGCAAGCCCAGCCAATCACAGCAAAGCACTATAAATGGACGGAGCTGGAGGCTGCCTGTTTGCCTAGCAACAGTGGGACGTAACCCGGGGAGGGTAGTGATATCGCGTGAGAAGAACGATTAACGCTCCAGTGCACAGAAAATCCTGGCGCACAGCGCTGCACCACAGTAACGCAGGCGAGTAGGTTACTCGCATCGCACCAACTCCTACATAAATACTAATAATAAAAACCGAGAAAATAAACATACTTTTGATGTGTATTAATGAAAGCGCATTTTTTCAACAATACCTTAATAAGGATAGCTGTGCAGAGAGGCTGGGACTTAACAAAATAAACGTGCATATTACACAACCCCAGTGTCAATCCGTGTTTAGTTTAAACGTGCACGATTAACTTAAAGACTTAGCATTAGCACAGAAACAACGTCAACATGCCGACGAAACCATTACATTCGAAAGGACATGAGACGGGGGCAACAGAGACAACACCACGGAGACACGCAAAGACTTAGCATTAGCACAGACACAACGTAAACATGCCGACGAAAGCATTACATTGGAAAGGACATGAGACGGGGGCAACAGAGACAACACCACGGAGACACAGACAGGGAGACAACGAAGCGAGATAGACGTACAAAGGGAAAGGATATTAGAAACAAATGCTGCTTACCTGATCGCAAATACACAGTACTTCCTGGCAACTTAAAACTCGCAGCCCACTCCAACAGAAGACACTCCGAAAAAGAGAAAAACATGACCGGAAAAAAAAAACACGCCCACCGCCGCATGACGATCGCAAGGGGGCGGGATGAGTAGGTATGTGACTAAACATGGGAAGGAAAGTAATGACCAACTTTTATCAGGAGGTTACAGAACTTCGAGGCAACTTGCAATATCCTTTTCACATATAGTAGCGTGGATTTTATTACTTTTAACACTTGGACACACAATTGCTAGCTACTCCGACTTCCCATTAAATACCTGTCTTTTGCATCTTCTAACAAAATAGTTTTTCTGGGTGAAGATAATGGTTTCGTTTGCTAGCAGAGCCATACTAATGGTAATATACCAGGCTCATAGTAAGCAAATACCTTTCCATTCACCATTGCCCTCACAATGAACAGCTGTCGTAGGGTGCCATCCCCAGGAAGCACCCAGTTATTATTGGATAATACAGGTGCTAATTGCTTAAGAGGGGCAGGCGAATCCATACTTTTCTGGTGGGAACATAAACGTGTTTGCCGCCCATAAACAGCACCACTGTTTCATAATTAATTGGGAACTTTGAACCTACCTTAAGCACCACAACTGTTTCTTTTAAATAATTTACGAGGAATTTTAAGCATAGGTACATCCATTATGTGTTTATATCTCTTTTTTATTCCCTGCATTTTCATAATACTTCTCTAATGCAGGGACTGGTGGTCGAGAAATTGAGATTGTTCCACCATTCAGTGTCAAAGTTTCATCTGTTGAGCAAGCGATGGGTTAAAATTTGTTTCCCTTATTAATATAGTTTTGATTCAGATTAAGGGATTTAATGTGATTAAAATACTACGATTGTACGAAATAAGCATTGTTATTGCTAATTATACATTATGGCCAAGCAAAATATTCTTTTTGCATTTGTCACTCCGCTAGAGGATTTTACCAAATGACGGAAGCGCCAAACTGTTCCAGTATCGATATCAATGCGCTTTAAAAGCATCAGAATTTAGTTTTTCTTTTTTTATTAAATTTTTGAGTTGTGCTTTCTATTGAATATGATAGTCGTCACTCGCGGACATTTTGGAAGGTCGGTCATTAATGGCTTCAAATGAATTGACTAGGTTGTGACGCGCTGCAGGAGTAAAACAATATTTACTTTAATAGCTCGCATTTTGTCAAGGGGAGAGGGCCAGGGACACTTTAACAGGCAAGCGTGGCAGCGCGCTGCAGTGCTAGGGATGAGGCGTGTGCTGGGAGGGTTGGAGGCAGGGCTGTCGCTCTTTAGCGGGCCACGCTACAGGAGTAAGCTGCGTCTCTCAGGGAGGCAAACCCCGCCGCTCTAGACCAGCAGCGGGAATGTGCTCCTCTGACCGCCGCCCGCTCTCTACACTGGAGCAGCCTGCCTGGGAGCTGCTGCGCCAAAGGCTGCGGGCTGTGCGGAGCTTCCTGTCCGTGGCTCTGCCCATCTCCAATGCGCACACGAGGGACATCTACACCCGCGGGGTGTGGGACGAGTTAGTGTGTTGCTCCCCCGAGGCCGTGCTAGCAGCCTTCACTCGGCACCACCCACCAGAGCAGCTGAGGCACCCCGAGCCCACAAGGACCTGCGGTAAGTGCTGCCGGGGAGAATAAACTGTTAGAAATGGGTAGGAGGGACTTAGAAAAAGTCCCACCTCTGCATACAGACGCACTGCCTACACCATGCTCTTCCGGGCACACTGTGCCTCGTCATATATCACTTCCTGTAACCGGGTCGTACATAACAACTGCGAGCGTTAATGGGAGGCAGTCCACGCATAGATGCTGTGTGGCCCCATGGCAGCTGTGATACATTTAGTTGATGCCAGGATTTTTTTTTGCTGGCGGTGTGATCGCTTCATTGCTTTCATTTCTTTGGGAATACCTGCAATGCATTAAGTGAAACTACGAGCTCCAGCAAGCAGATGCTATTTATTAACAAGTCAGGTCCCGGGCCGGCAGCCAATCACAGCGCGGCCCGGGAAATGACGTCACAGGGGTGTCCCGGGCCGGCAGCCAATCAGAGCGCAGCCCTGGACACACGGCAACAAGGGGCGGGGCTTAAAAAAGACCCAGAAACGCCCCCGAATCGCGTTTTCACGGGGAAAGCGTGATTGACAGCCAATCTCTTCCAATGGCTAGCCTCCATTTATGGAGCTAGCCAATGGAAGACAGAGGCGGAACCAAAGCCCCATATCTAGGACATAAGATTTCGCCCTGGGCGGAGCAACTGCTACGCAGTTGCTACGGCCAGGGCAAAACCTAAAAAGATAGCTAGATAGATAAAATAAAAGCGGAAGAAAAAATAAACACATTAAAAAACAAAGACATGAAAAAATACAAAAGAAATTTGAATTACAACTTTTGCACCTGTTCACTGCAAACTGCCTGCCCTAAAGTTCACCCCTGTCGAGATGATCTATTATTAACCTTACACAGCTCACACTGCATACAATAAAGTTCAGTGTAACATTTGTTCTTGTAACACAAAAGTGAAGAACAGTGTCGGTGTGCCTGGGCCTTTGAAATGTTATTTCAATCAATCAATTTTTTTAATTAATAAACATCCACTGATTAATCCGATAAAGTAGAGAAAATATATTAAGGCCATGCCCCTGGAAAGTATAATTGAGGAGCTAAAGCCACAACGTGATATGGAACTTAATTCTTGACCCTGCCTCAAATCTAATTTGAGAGACTCTTGTTTTTGAAAAGCTCTAGTCTTGAGAGCTATAAGTAAGGTGTAACTTCTTCATATGGTGAAAGCTCCCAGATTATCAAGGGCTCTTCCAAGGAGACCAGCCAGACTGAGCCTCCTATCTCCATGTCATTCCACACCAAACCTCTATGTGACTCCGAGTCCCCATTCCTTACACGGAAGCAGTATTTCAAACAACCATTAGCAAAGTCAATAGGTCTGGCGTTGGGTGACAGTCTTTTGCCTTTGACAAGTACTGTTTTGTCATTTTTTGTAAAACTTCACTGTTGGGGGAGTTGAAGGGTCCTTGTCAACATAAAAAAAAAGCTCTGTCAAAAAGAGAAAAAGATTTTTTGATCCCAAAAGTAGACATTTCCTTTGTAGTCCCTGGCCCTTAAGGTACTACTTTGTGTGTGGATGCATACCTTGGAAAGAGCTCCTTGTGAAAGACAAGAATGCCATCACTCACAGTAAAGTTAGCCAATTGGCTGACCCCTTGCCCCATGCTTTATGTTGTCTTGGTTAATGCCAGACCAAAAGAAAAACGTGCCTCTAAAGTCAATGCCTCGACTCCTCCCAATCCGGCTTCAGAAAAAACCACAGTACGGAAACCGCCCTCCTCGCCGCAACAGACGACATCCGCACCTTACTGGACAAAGGAGAAACAGTAGCCCTCATCCTCCTCGACCTATCAGCGGCGTTCGACACAGTCTCCCACCGCACCCTAATACGCAGACTCTACGATGCAGGAATCCAGGACAAGGCCCTCGACTGGATCTGCTCCTTCCTCTCCAGCAGGACGCAGCGGGTCAGACTCCCCCCTTTCCTCTCGGACCCCACACCTATCACCTGCGGAGTCCCCCAGGGCTCCTCCCTCAGCCCGACGCTCTTCAACGTTTACATGGCTCCACTTGCCCCCATCGTCAGAACCTACGGACTCAACATCGTGTCATATGCAGACGACACCCAGCTCATCCTCTCCCTATCCAACGAGCCCAACACCGCCAGACGCAACTTTCGAGAAGGCATGCAAGCCGTCGCCAAATGGATGAAAAACAGCTGCCTACAACTAAACACCAACAAAACAGAAGTACTCATCATGGGCCCAAACCCCGACGCCTGGAGTGACACCTGGTGGCCCACCGCCCTCGGAAACCCGCCAACCCCCACAGACCACGCACGCAACCTGGGAATCATCCTGGACTCCGAGCTCAAAATGGACCGCCAGATCAACTCTGTCTCATCTTCCTGCTTCCACACCCTCCGCCTCCTTCGTAAGACCTTCAAATGGATCCCCCTCGAACACCGAAAGACAGTCACTCACGCTCTGGTCACCAGCAGACTCGACTACGGCAACGCACTCTACGCCGGAATAAACAAAAACCTCATCCGCAAGCTACAGAACATCCAGAACGCCGCCGCTAGACTGGTCCTCAACCTGCCAAAACACTGCCACATCTCCCAGCACCTGCGCACACTCCACTGGCTCCCCGTCGAGGCGAGAATCACCTTTAAGATGCTCACCCACGCACACAAGGCCCTCCACGGCACCGGACCAGCATACCTGAACAGCCGACTCAAATTCCACGCACCCCAAAGGACCCTACGATCAGCCCAGCTTTCCTACGCTGTGGTCCCCCGCACCAGAAAGACCAGATCGGGAGGCCGCTCCTTCTCCTTCCTCGCGGCCAAAGCATGGAACGCCCTTCCGCTCCACCTCAGACAGACAACATCGCTCCCCATCTTCGCAAGAAACCTCAAAACCTGGCTCTTCGACAGACCCCCTCCTTGATGGAATGGAACCTGCACCCCCCCAACCCCCCCCCCCCACCCCTAGCGCCTTGAGACCCTTACGGGTGAGTAGTCGCGCTTTAACAAACTCCTGATTGATATGATTGATGCTTCCTTTTTTAGCTTAAATGATATTTTACTTAGTAATCAATGTATTCAAACATTTATTTTAGTGTTCTAGATAGCGCTAACATTTCTGCTGCGTCTCAGAGCGTTGGTGTAGGCTAGCTTATAGAGAAAAGTATACTTTATTTATATTTATATGGTCTGAGGGCTAAAAGATAAG
This sequence comes from Lissotriton helveticus, assembly GCF_964261635.1. Taxonomy (NCBI): domain Eukaryota; kingdom Metazoa; phylum Chordata; class Amphibia; order Caudata; family Salamandridae; genus Lissotriton; species Lissotriton helveticus. Next base: position 1,361,566,460 of record NC_136057.1, read on the forward strand.
GACAGGACTTTTACTCACATAACGTGAGATAAGGAGATTAGGACACAACCAGTAGGGGACACCAGACAACAAGGGGAGAGGATGTGGCTAACGGCCAGAGATGCCCATTTTGGAACTGTAGAACCAGGTTCCAATCTTGGCGTCAGTTCAACATCCTGTCATTCTGGGCAAATGACTTAATCTTCCCTTGCCTACCAAAATTGAATGTGTTCTTGTGTAATGTAACGGATGCTCATGTAAAGCGCTCCAAAACTTTCGGGTCGAGTTAGCGCTATATAAAACTCCAACTCAAAAAAAATAAACTTGGAAAGGCCTGATAAACAACCTTTTCTTTAGTGAATAGGGACCGCTGCAGAGGCAATATCCAACAGTTTTCACCGATCTTGGATAGAGGCATAAGGAGAAACTGAGGTGGATTGGTGAACGGGATAAATATAGTAGCCTTGAAATGATCAGTACTGGGTCCATACAAGGCTGGCAGTGGTGTCATGGTGATTAGTTTTATTCAGTGTTGTGTTTTCAGCACTTGCCATGCTGAGAAGTCTAGGCCCATATTTGTGGTAGAACTGGTGAAACTTCAAGCCCTACCGTGCCGAAAGGCCAGGACTGGCTGAAAGTCACCCTTGTGACATGGACATTGTTGACAGCTATATCAGATGGCAAATATATGACACAAGTCATTATTATCATAATTACAGGGGAGGATATCACAGGTCACAGCAGAATTATTTGTGAGGGAGGCAGGATCTTAAGCAAATTTGTACCAAAAGTCATCAAAACGCAGGTAATTCGAGTTAAATCCAAAGCACTTAGGAATTCAATTCTGGGAGCGTACATGTTACAAGCACGGAGTTGGCAGTGGGGTAATGTTGTACAGTGCTTAGCTCTTCTCCTGAGCTGGCACTCTAGATTCCTGTTAATGTTCTTTATTCTAGAGTTCTCCTTCACCCTGTTGGCAGTTGGAGCTCTGGCCGTATGAGGGATGGGCTTACCTGTTCTGTGCTGCAATAAAGCTGTTTCCTGCAACATACATTCGTGGAGTCATCATATTATATACAACATTTGGCGACTTGGACTGGCGATGTGTCTGGCCACAGCCTCCTCATAAAGTTTGCAGCTGGAAAAAGATATACAGAAAGGTGGCACCAATTCCTCATGAACCCCGCGTGGTGTGCGACGTTGGAAAGGATTTCATTGCGGTGGTGTTAGTCACTGCGGAATCGATCGTGGCATTTAGGAGATTTCCGGAAAAAATTTCCTGTTTGTGTCTTCGTCGGAGTTAGTGACGTCACCTCCTTCAACGTCTCTTCCTTGATGGCGTGCGTGATCCTGACGTAGCCTGGTGAGTCGCACATCTCCGACACTGCACGCGAACCGCATTACTGGAGCGCATTCACTCTCATGCGCATCTGACGTCAGAGACGTGACTGACGCTACGCAAGACGTAATCGTCCATTTTAAAATAAATCTTCACTGTCTGTCTGTGGTTGCTAAGCGACGCATTTCACCGGGATCTTCACTGCGGTCTGTAAGCGACGCACTTCACCAGGATCTTCACTGCGGGCTGTCAGAAGCAGCGTTGTGTAACGAACCTTCGATATTCTAGTTTGGAGTAAGCACTTATATCCAACAAAGGTAAAATATAAGCGGACTGTTTTCCTTGTTTCTTCAGTGTCAATCTGCACTTTAATTTGTCGTGTGACAACTGCTTCTTGCAACGAAATTGTCATTACACAGTGATAATATATCCAATCTGATCTCATGGCTCAAGCGATTAATGTTGCACTACCACCACAATTCTTGTGTGAGCCGGGGAATCCGCCTATAATGTGGGAAGACTGGATAATAATGTTTAATAATTATATCCAGGCTTTAGACGGAGAAGACTTCTCACCAAAACGCAAGAAAGCTCTCCTGATGACAACTTTAGGCAAAGAGGGACAGCGTCTATTCAAATACTTACCACAAGTATTACCTTCTGGGTCACAGGCGGATTTAGACGAGTTTAAAGAAGCAGTAGAAAGACTTGAAACCAGATTTAGTAAAGAGGAAAACCTTGTCCTACAGAGATATAAATTCTACAAAAACAAACAGTTAGCAGAAGAGAGCATTGATGAATTCGTTGCACGGCTACGTGAACTATCAGTGAAATGCAATTTTGGTCAAATGGCGGATGAACTAATTAGAGACCAACTGATCGTTCAAGCCAATAACAGGAAGGTGCAGGAACGATTATGGGCAGCGAAGAATCCAACGTTGAAAGTTGCAATAGAATTGGCTAAAGTAGTAGAAGAGAGTGAGAAATGTATGAGAGAGTTGCAGAAGAGTGGTTTGGAAACTAAAGTTGCAGAAGTTTCCAATAAGAGTGTGATTAGTGACAATAGTGATGATGAAGCTATGGCAATTGCTATTGTTAGGAAAAAAGGCTATATTCTTCAGAAAAAGAATATGCAACAAGTATCAAGTAATAAGAATAGCCAGAAAATGTGTTCGAGGTGTGGGAGTTATTCACATCCTTCAGATGCCAAGTTTTGCTATGCAAATAACAAGGAATGTTTACGTTGTGGGAAGATGGGACACTTTGCAAAGATGTGTAAAAACAAAAACAGTTCAAGGGTGACTGTAGTTAATGAATGTGGTGATGTGAAACGTGAAATGAACAAGATATTAGTCATATCTGACACTATATGTTCTTGCAAGGATCAAAGAGGAAATCCTTTTAAAGCTGAATTTAGAATTGATGAGAAAGTAGTAACTCTCATGGTTGACACAGGTTCAAAGTGGACCATTATTCCACTATCTCTGATGAAGAGTGTGTGGGGTGAAAGAGTTTTGAAAGAGTGTGACATCTTTCTGTCTGGATATCAAGGCGAGAAAATTGACCTATTGGGCTACTTTGAATCAAAAATTGAATTCAGAAATAGATCAGCACCTGGAAAAGTTTACATTTCAACTGAAGGGCCAGCTATACTAGGTCGTCACCATCAATATGATTTACACATTGTGGTGGATCCCAGGTCTGATGATCCTGTGTCAATAGTTGATAAATCTTCTATTGATGAGATACTAGATGAATTTAAAAATGTTTTCAGAGACCAATTGGGGGAACTTATAGGATATTCTCATCGCATAATTCTCAAAGAAGGTAGTTGTCCTGTTCAACATAAAATGAGGAGAGTCCCTTTTGCTTTACGTAAAGAAGTTAAATCCACTTTAGAAGAAATGCTTCAAGGTGGTATTATCGAACCGATTGAGGCGTCCCCGTGGGTTTCGCCTGTAGTAATTTCCCAGAAGCCAGACAATAAAATTAGGTTCTGTGTGGACCTGCGTTCTCTGAATAAATGTGTGGTTGCAGATGTATTCCCTCTACCAAACATTAATGAGTTGGTTTCGACACTTAAAGGAGCCAAATTCTTTAGTAAACTGGATCTAAAGCATGCTTACCATCAAATTTGCTTAGATGACAGTTCCAAACATCTTACTGCATTCATCACTAGCGAAGGGACATTCCAATTCACGAGATTGCCCTTCGGACTTGTCTCTGCCGCTAGTGTATTCCAGAGACTTGTATCTGAGGTTTTTAAAGGGCTAAATAAAGTACTCTACTTTCAGGACGATATCCTGATCTATGGAGATTCCCTGGAAGAACACAATGAGATTTTGAAGAATGTGTTACGAAGAGTGGATGATGCTGGTCTAACATTAAGAAGGGAGAAGTGTGCATTTCTTTTGAAAGAAATAGAGTACTTGGGTTTTTGCCTGTCCGAGGAAGGAATCAAACCTAAGAAGAATTTGTTAGAGGCCATTGAACTAGCCCCTTTCCCAGTTGATAAAGATCAACTTCGATCCTTCATGGGTCTGATCGAGTTTTACTCGAAATTTGTGAGAGATTTCTCTTCAAAGACTGCTCCTTTGAGGTACTTATTGAAGAAGGGTGTTAAGTTCAATTGGACTGTTGAGCACGAGTCGTGTTTCGATATGATCAAAAAGGAACTTAAATCTGCCAATGTCCTTACTCCTTTTGATACTGCTCGGTCCTCTATTTTGATGGTGGATGCTAGTATTGTAGGTCTTGGTGCAGTTCTCCTGCAGAAACACGGAGGAGTAGAGAAGACCATAGCGTTTGCGTCTAGGCCTTTGTCTGTTTCGGAATCGAATTACTCGGTCATAGAGCGTGAAGCTCTTGCTGCTGCTTGGGGCACGAGTTATTTTAGAACCTATTTGTGGGGTTACAAATTTATCCTTCGCACAGATCATAAACCCCTTTTAAATGTGTTAGCTCCAGGAGGTGCTGGAAAGGGGTCTCCGAGGTTGGCAAGATTAGCCTCTCGCCTACAGGATTACCAGTGTGAAATTGAGTTCATTCATGGCTGGAAAAACGTCCAGGCGGATTGCCTGTCACGGCTTCCTGTGCGATCCTCTGGTGGTGAGGATGTTTTAGATGATGTAGCGGTTGCTATAGCAGAAGATGTTACGTTTGTGGGAGGAGGTTCTTTTTCTCATGATGAGTGGTCAAAAAGTATGGAGGAGGATCAAATTTTGAGCAAGAAGAGAGAGCACAGTTGAACCTCAGGTCAGACCGTTTTTGAAGGTCTTGGATGAGCTTTCCTTAGAAGGGAAGGATGTTCTGATGAGGGGTGATCGTTATGTTCCTCCTGGTTCATTAAGGTGTAGGATTCTAGATTTGGCCCATGAGGGCCATTTGGGCCAAAGCCTCACACAACGTCGTGTTAAGGAAAACTTTTGGTGGCCCTCTGTTGATGGTGATGCAGTGGAGTGTGTTTTAAGATGTAGTTTCTGCAAGGAGGGAGAGAAACGTCTGAAGGTTTTAGGATCCCAGCCATCACAGAAAATTGGTTTTGAAAAAACACCTTGGCACAGCGTGTGTTTGGATTTCATAGGTCCTATGAGTGAGTTACCCTTAAATCAACGTTATGCCATTGTTATAATTGACTGTTATTCGAAGTGGCTTTGTGTACAGTTTGTGAAGGAGATAAACACCGATACCACCATTAACTTTCTTAAAGGTGTGTTCTTGAATGAAGGGTATCCTTCTGTACTTATCTCAGATAATGGCACTCAACTGACATCTTCGAAAATGGCTCAGTTTGTGCGTGAGTGTGGCATCAAGCATCAAAAGACGAGTCTATACAATCCGCAAGGAAATGGTCTTTGCGAGAGGGTAAACCGTCTTGTAAAGGGAGTGATTCAAATGTTTGTTGAAAGTGGTTGTTTTTCCCATGAGCGGGTACAAGAACTTGTCTGGGCCTACCGGTCAACACCCCATAGGAATGGTGAAAAATCCCCTTTTGAGTTAATGCGAGGGCGTGCTCCTGTGACAAAGTTGACTCCTGCATGGTTGAGGTATTCTGATAGTGAGGTGTCCTTATCCCAGAGTGGTGTTTCTTTACCCATATCTGTAGGCGATCTGGTCAAAGTAAAGCCAGGCAGGTGCTCTAAGGGTCTTAACAAGTTTAGAGGTCCCTACAGGGTCAAAAGGGTTTTTCCACATTTTGTTGTTTTGGCCAATGGGGAAAGTTGGAATTATAGGAGAGTAGCATTATACCAAAAGAAGAAGGACTTTTATTCTGATGATTTAATGGCTAGTAGTTCAGGAGGATGCAATGGGTACTTGTTAACTCCTGATGGTAGCTCATCTTCCACTTCTCAGCCAACTGTACGGGGGGAGGTGGGTAGTGGGGATGCTTCCACTTTTTGTGTACACAGGATAATCCCTTGGTTGAATCTGCCTCCATTACATCTGTTCCCACTATTTCTTCTTCTTCCTCGTTGGAAGCCAAGTTGAGGTATCCTCGCTCCCGTCGTCCACCCACATATCTGAATGATTATGTACATTGATTTTGCTATGTCCCTTATACAACTTTACTTTCTTTTCTTGTTAAGAGGGGAAGATATGTTGTACAGTGCTTAGCTCTTCTCCTGAGCTGGCACTCTAGATTCCTGTTAATGTTCTTTATTCTAGAGTTCTCCTTCGCCCTGTTGGCAGTTGGAGCTCTGGCCGGATGAGGGATGGGCTTACCTGTTCTGTGCTGCAATAAATCTGTTTCCTGCAACATACATTCGTGGAGTCATCATATTATTTACAACAGGTAACATAAGTCCCCCACAGCCCCTGCGATGTGGGGGGCCCCCAAGGTCCAGGGGAGCCCCTCAGCACAATTCCCTGGCCATGAGAGCTCCTGATTGAGTCCGGAGGGGCCCCTCCACGTACCTTGCAGGGAGCCCCCCCCCTTAAGTTTCGTAAGAGCACTTACGGCTTAATTACGAGTCAGGCAGCCGGAGGACCGTCAGACTCGCGGGGGCGCAGTAGTGTCGGTCCAGCCACCTCTGCACCAGCGGTCCGACCACCCTCTTACAACTTTGGCAGTCGGACCGCCATCGTACTCCAGCAACCGCCAGGGAAATGCCATTTCCTGGCCGTCAGTACCTCATCAATATTCTGGTGGTGCACTGAGGCACCACCATGCATATTAGGTGTTTCCGGACCACCAGCTGTGTCATGGAGGTCTTTACTCCATGAAAAGGCTGGGATTCTGAAACAAAGGGGGACCTACAGGGCCCCTGTTGCCCATGGGGATGCATGCAAGGGGGCACAACATGTCCCCCCGTGTGCATGCACCCCAGTTCCTGCACGGCATGGAGTTTACAGTCCATGCCGTGCAGGATCTGTTTTTGGTGTTCCCATTGCGGTGCCCATTTTTAGAGGCACCACCCTAGGACCTTTAAAAAAGCCCGCAAGACACAAGGAAACTCATAATCTGGCAGGCGGTGAGCACACAGGTTAGGCGGTGCGGGAGCAGGCCGCTGGTGGGGTGGTCCACACCCGCACGACTAAACTCGTAATCAGGCGCTTAGTCGGAGTCCAGCTATTGTTACTGTTCTTGTAATCATTACGGGAGAAGATGCGGACTAAGGGGAAACCAGGGTCAAGTCCCGCCTGTGCCTAGATATATATATGTAAAGCACTTGACCTTGTGTAATGTCACCTGGTGCTCGTGTAAAGCGCAAAAAAACGCAAGCATGCCATGAGTAGAGCAAGCTTGAGGATGCAGAGATGCTTTCTCAGAGCTGTCAGAGAGCCCTTGTTCTGGATCTGTCACTAGCCACCCCCACTCTACCTCCAGGAGAGGAAGGCCCTCTTTTCTCATATCTTGTTATCCTCAGCGTGTGTGACGTGGACAGTCTAAAGGGGCGGGGAGAGGGGGAGTGCAGCTACGGAAAGGGGGGGCTGACCCCAGATCCAACACCGCCTGCCGAGGGCAAGATGCTTTCCAAGAATATCCGGTGGCTGAGGAAAAGAAAAAAAAAACAAACATGTCCACGGCTTCTTGGGCGGCAGCCACGAGCTAGAGGCAGAGATGGAGGGGAGGGGGAGAGACTGAAGAGGGAGCACAGGAGAGAGATGGGGAAGTGAGGGTGTGAGGGATTGCAAAAAAGTGCAGTACGAAGAGCAGAGAGTGAAGTGGGAGGCAGACGGACAAATGGGATGTGAGGAAGAAGTGCGGGGTGATTGGGGCAAAAGAGGCAGTGTTTAATTTGTAAAACAATGAGTGCCGGTGCCCAAAGCTCTGCTCAGAAGCCCAGTACTGGAATGCCTACTCTTGACTCACCTACCACTACTGGGCAGTCCCTGAATCTCGCTCTTGCCGGTCACAGCGTCTCCCTTTGTGATGGTTTTTCAGTCTTTCTCCTTGTTTCCCCTGTGTTTATGTTTCCCTCTGTTGCTCTAAATCAATGTCCGATGAAGAAAAATAAGTAACTGTCCCAAAAATGAGTGCCAGTGGCCCCCGCTGGCAACCACCGGCTCAAATTAAGCACTGAAGAGAGGGAAGATGCGAGAGTGCCAGAGATAAGGAAGCAGGAAGGTCAGAAATAGAGAGGGCTAGGAGAGGGAGGAGAGAAGATCAAAGTGGACAGGAAGATAAAGAGAGAGTAAAGGGGCATGTGGAAAGAGAAGGGGGAAATAATGAGAAAGGCAAAGTAGGAGGAGGGAGAGATTTGTACAAAAAGGAGGGGGGAACAGGTCATGGGAGATTAGCGGGGGTAGAATGAGGTGAAGAGAGAAATGTGTAGAGAGAGAAAGGCGAACGGGCAGACTAACAAGAAAAAACAATTTGACTGATAACAGAATGATGGGAAGAAATGGAATGAATTGAGGCAATCTTAGAAAAAGAGGCAAAAGAAAGGAATGAGTGTGAGAGATTTATAGAACAAGGGCAAGTGTGGAGAGAAAGAAGGTGAGCTGGAAGAAAGAACCAGGAGGGGAATGAAGAACTGAGAAAGAGGCACAAGAAGGAAGTTGAGGACAGAGAAGACCTGTGGGTGTGGATGGGGGCAGGAGTGAGAAAACACAAGTATCAAAATGCCAGGGGTAGTAGAAGTAACATTGCACACTCCTTGACCTCAATAGCATATTATACGAAGTAACACCATATAATGGACCCTAAATCTTCCCAGAAAGTGATATCACATGACCTTAACCCTGAAGGTATCACAGTAATAATAACTAAATGGCCAAAAGCACAACACAGATAAACGTCGATTTGTAGAAAAACACTTGTATTTTAATTTAGGTGCTGTTATACAACACCAGAGAAACATTACTCATGTCTCTTAATAGTATGGAAAAATATATCTTTGCTTAAAGAGGTGGCTATAGTGCCACAGAACACAAAAAAGTGATGGGAGCCTACATAAATTTATACCACAAACTGAGATTTAATGATTCCCATAGTGTAACCTTAAGATTTTTTGGGGGATAAATCTTAGGTAAGATGAGGCAAAAAAGATTTTTTTAAAACAATTGAAGATATGTCCACCTGTATTAATTGACATGGACCAAATAATGAATATGAGCTATGTTAATGGCTTAATTTATTCCTTATTGTTAATACATTTTGATTTATGTTCATTTGTAAGGATTTATTATTCTTAGGAAGCACATAGGCTGTTTATCTTCAAACACATCATGTTTAATGTAATACTAATATTACATTTTTCAAACAGTGTTTCTGTTTTTATATAAAAATGCACATTGCACTTATTAGACCTGACATCCTTGGTGTGGTCTTCCTCCAAAACAAACTATTGCCTTCACCTTTCCTGTTTACTGAATTTTGTTTTGTTGGCATTAGGACGCTGTTGCACTTTACCACTGGTAACCAGTGCTAAAATGCTTGAGCTGTCTCCCTAAACAAGACACAATTGGTTTACACCTGATTGACATATTTAATTTACTTAGAAGTCCATAGTAAATGGTGCTATATTTACCCAGGTCCTGTACATTAAATACTGCTAGTGGTGCTGATGCTGCCGGGATATATTGTTTGTATGTACTATCTGACCAACTTGTGCCTTGCTTATAATTACAATAAAAAGTTTTTAAAAAAATACTGCTAGTGGGCCTGCAGCAATCATTGTGCCACCCACTTCCATAGCATTTTAAAACATGTCTTAGACCTGCCATTGCAGCCAGAAGTGCAGTTTAAAACTGCCATTTTGATCTGGCAAAATAAACCTATTGCAGGGCCGAAACCTGCCTTTCAAATACATAGAAGTCACCACTAGAGTGTGTCTTAAAGCCCAAAGGAGAGGGTGCATTTTATTTAAAAAGTAGGACATGTATTTTGAAGTTTTACATGTCTAGACAGTCAAAAATTCCTACATTCGTTTTTCACTAAGTGACGCCTATCCCTCCCATTGGATAACATTGGATTGTGTTATTGTATTTAATAACTGCTAACTTGTGATTGGGAGTAAGTAGAAATATAATCTTTGGGCTCAAATTATTTGTAATTTAAAATCCTCTTTAATGGTAAAGTCACATTTTAAGTCACAATGATGAAAATGCCTACTTACTTATTTTTTGCATTGGTTTTTGCAACTTTCTAAAAGTGGCATTTTCTTGCCCTAAGTATTTGTTGCCTGCTACATGTATCCTAGGTCACAAGGCTGTGAAAATCTTAGCTGTTGGGCTTTGTGTATTCTACCCAAACAGTAGGACAATGGAGAACTAGATTTTGGCAGGGGGGCCCGTACTGCCATGAGGGTTGGGGCAAAGAAGTTCCTATCCCCACTTATATTTTAAAGGGCTTGTCTCCAGCTCCCACAACATACCCTGACTATAGCTTTTATCACCCGAGATTTCTTGAAGCCTTGGCAGGGGAAGGGAAGAACTTTCCAGAACTAGATTTGAAGGTAACCAGAATGTCTCCCCACTTCAGAGGCTGGCACTAGGTATAATTATTGGACTCTCAGAACAACTCTTAATGCACTCTGAGACCTGTGGACACTAAAGAAGAAGGACTATCTTGTTCCCAAGAAGTCTAACCTACTGTTTAGAGCCTGCATTGATTCCCAGAGGACTGACCTGCTACTACCAGAGGTCTGCCTTGTTCTCTCCCAGAAGACTGCCCTGCTATTTGATGCCAGCCCTGCTCTCTGAGAAGGACACCTGGACCTGTTCCCTTCATGCCAGGCTAACCTGAGTGACTCTAAGGGTCAGTTGGCTGCCCTCTTGTTCCGAGCTATATGGACATGACAAGCTCCAGTGGCCTCCCTGCAAATGTCCCACTGACCTGTTGCATTTGGACCTGTCTGGACCTTCAACTGGACCTCTCTGAGCTCTGCTGGTGTCTCCTAGAGTGAGTCCCTGATCCCCAAGAGGTGCCTTCACAGGTCCTGGACCCTTGTCCGGAATCATAGTGCAGTCCTCTAAAAGAAAAGATGAAATAGTAGAGTGTTGGGCTATTGGCGACCCCTAATGGGCCTGTTCATGCGGAGACTCTGCTGCCCGCAAAGACGCCAACACAAAGTTATGGTGAACCCGCCTCATCGTGCTACAGCGACCGACAAGCGAGATCTGAACTTCACGCTACAATAACGACAGCCCATGGTGACCTCCCCCAAAAACATTTTGCAACGACTGTCTGCGATGCCTGATTAGATCTTCATGCTAGAGATGACCGTCCGCAACCCCAGGCCTGCTCTTCGTACTGCAGAAACAACTGTACGCAATGCTCTCCCATGTCCTTGCACCCTTTTCTACCGGAAGCCGAACTGTTGTGCTGAACTTTCAAAAGGTAACTATTTCAGCAGGAGTAACCTGGTCTCTGTATCTGGCCCATGCTTCATCTGGGCCGGCCTGTGCTAGTGACTTTTCCCCAGTTTACGACAACCAGATGACCACGAGTGGTACTTTGTGCTTTTGAGCACTATATCTACCTAAAACTATGAAATTGCATATCTCTGGTTCTACTAATTGGATTTTTGTCTGCTGGAATCGTTTTATTTATTAAAGTGTACTCTATTTTTCAAGATTGGTTTGGGATTTTACTTGTGTTATGTTTTCACTTTATTACTTTTTGCATGCTGCATAAATATTTTACACATTAACTCTAAATTAAGCCTGATTGCTTTTGTGCCAAGCTACCAGCGGGTTAAGCATAAGTTAATTAGTTGACTTTTGTGGTGAACCCTGACAAGGATTGTGGTTGTTGCTTGAGTAGGGCTTCGCCCCCCTCAACAAATAACCTAATTTCTTACAGCACTGCTGATTTTATTTATTTTACACCACCTAAAGGGTAATGCCTTGATCCCGGTGGAAGCTGTAGAAAGTAAACAGTTTACATCAATAGACTGTTTACGTTCTGTTCTTGGCACTGATTTTAACATCTGAGGCCAAAGGTCACAAGGGGCAAGTCAGAGGTCGCAGCTTTATCCCTGGCAACCTTAAAATTGCATCCATGGTGGTGTCTGGTCTGAGCTCTTGCATGCTACATGTCCCCCTAGAGCATCACAAACTATGCTTTGTCAACCTATCAAACACCTAGCAGGGGAGCAATTCATTTTCCGGGTCTATATTTTCTCATGACATATTTATATTTCTCATGTCTATATGTTCCATTCCCCATTTATAGTATCACATCCATATATTCCAATGCATTGTAAATACTAATACCCTACAGTTTAAAGCTTACTGATATAATGTAATGTTAATATATATTTCAACAGCCATATATTATTTTGACCATTTACATTTGAATGCTCGTATATTCTCTTCCCAAATTATTTTTTGCCCATGTGTTCTAATGCACTATGATAGTGCCAAGTATATTTTAATGCCCATATTTGTCCTGCTTCTAGACATATATATTGCAATAGCCACGCATCGATATATGTGGATAAATAAATGTCCATGGTTTTGCACGTTTAAGTACTCTTGATTATTAATTAGATATTTTACGATTCACATGGTTTGCTCATTCCACATGCCCATGATATGCCCCTATGGATCCAAAAAAAAACATATAGAAAGGCAATAATTATCTGAAAAATAAAATCTAAAAACAGCAACGACAGAGAATACTTTAAGACCTGAAGCTCATTATGTGGGTTAATTTATAACTCCTGGACTTTCATCAATGCAGTTTTTGTGTCTGTTATTCATGTCTAGTGTTGCCATTTGAGAACCACAATTGTACCACGAAAGCACGCCGCATCCTGGCCTTGTAAAATCACCATGTGCACAAGTCATTATCTGCCAAATTTGTAGTTCGCCCAAATTATGTGCTTATTCGTTTAGACTACATATAGATTACATTTCTAAAAGTCACCACATATCTTTAAGGCAGTTTTATCGTATTCAATACTAATGTATTTTCATTGATACAAATAGTTTGAAAAACGATATTACATAATCTTTTTTAAACATGATGTATTTACTGTTTATTTTGTGCTTTCATGGTCATACATTTGCACCGAATAAAAGCTTCATGAACTGAATTGAACTGATATTACATAATCAATAACCAAATCAAACTTATTTGATGATTGATCAAGAGGTCACTATGTAAAATTAACTCCAGCTTGTTTTTAATTATTGTCACTCAGTTTACCAAGGAGTCAAACCCATGTATTTTAGTTCAATGACCAATCTAATTCTTCTCTGTGCTGTTTCATAGCTTGAACAAGATCCTGCCCTTCCTTTTTCACTACACAGCTTCTACTGACTAAAAATATACAAATGTATTAAGAGTATATTTACCATTATGTCCTGTCTATTCTATTATACAAAAATTCAATTTGAGATGTCAAAATGTAATTGCACCAAAATACACTTATTCTATCACCTTATTATGCCTAGAAACAAGTATAGATGTTCTTCGTTTTGACCTAATCACAACATCCTCTACAAAGTTCCACAGCCTACTGTTCATACAAGTATCCTATAATAGTAACACAAGTCCAAGATGTAAAGAATAGTAACACAAGTCCAAGATGTAAAGATCCTAAGTCATAGTTATAAATATTGTGATGTACTTTAAAAATATTTACTTTCCAATGCTGTGAAAATAAACTAACAGTCCTATTAGAATAAACCCTATTCATTTAGTCTCATTCACACAAGCAAGAGGAGTTATTATTCACTGTAAGCTTAATAACATAGTTGAAATACTAAGATTGGTCAACAAGTTATCTCTTTAAATGCAAATTAGGAAAGAAGCTCTAGTTCCTCATCAGTTCATTTGGCAATTGAAAAACAAAGAGTGATCATTGAGTGACCCCATACAATGCAAATTGGAAAACAATTACTTGAATACTGAGCAAGTTACGGGTCAGTTCCATTAATTGCAAAAATAGAAATGTAGTCTCTCAGTATTTGAACAATGAGAGGTTATGTTTCTTTTGTTGTTATCTAAAGATTATGTTCCTATTCTTGCATCACTATACAAAACAGTTAGAAACTCAGTTATGGCCCCACAGAAATGTTCGAAATGATGAAATTCACTAATTATGGTATGCAATACACACAACGAACCCCATAAATCCTTTTGCCCACCAGGTTGAATTGTTGCTTGATTATATTTTCCCATTACCATTTATTGCTCTCAGTATATAGCATTTTGCCTCTGTGCCTGGTATAGTGGTTGCTTTGAGCATAGTAGGCTGCATGGGTAATGGCATGCATTCTGTAGATTACAAATCGAAATGGGTAAATTGGAGAGCATTTTAGTTTTGTATTTGCTGTGCAAAACGTGTGTGTGCGTGTACCCTGAGCCCATTTAGCTTTACCTCCTGTTTTTTATTCCCTTAACCTCTTAACTTTATCCTTAACCCTTTACCCTTAACCTCTTACACTTTACACCTGTAACCTCTTGCCCACTTGTCCTCTTAACCAGTTACCCACTTACACTTACTCTTAAGTCTTTACCATTAAATCTTACTTCAAATCCTTTTTCCTTCACCCCTTTCCCACAACCCCTTACTACCTTACCCTTAACTTTACTATTACCCTTAGACAAGTACCCTTACATTTAACCTCATTGCTAAACTCTTACTTCAAACCCATTATCCCCTACCCAAACATTTAAACCCTTATCTTTGACCCATTATCCAGTTACTCTAAACCCTACAACCCTTTTCCTTTACCGATATCCTTATCCATTACCCTTAACCAACATCAGTAACAATTTATGATCCTGCCCGTTACCCATTACCTGTACCACTTACCCCTAACCCAGCTCTGGTCTAAAAGTATTATCCATTTTATATCACTATCTCTTTTTTTAATTATATTACTTACGATGAAATAACACATGATGTCATTGCTTATAATGAAATCATTGACCGTGAGGAAAGAACATGACAATTATATGGATGCAAACAAATGGCATGTTCCCTTACATAGATTAAAGAATATTTATCTATCCTTACCCTGAAGCTATGGTGACAGTTGATATTTCATTACAAGCAGTCACACTTCTCCAACCTCCCAGGGAATCAAACAGTACCCAACGTTTTCCTCTAATCCGAACAGCAATATCTCACTTTCAACCAATATGTAGGTAAAAGTGGTGACAAACATGAATTCTGATGCAGTGATCAACTGCATCTGCCAAATTAATGCACAAGCAGAGAACCACCTGGCCATTCACATCACAGAACACTCAGGCCCTGCATGTTCTCCATGCTTCTTCAGACTAAGCTCCAGGAACAGTAATGTTCTCCTTCCTATCCTTCAATCCGGGTTGCAGAATATCAACCACAAGATTATTGTGCTGAGAAAATATTGTAGCCAGAATTTTCACTACAAAAAGATTGTGAAAGTGATATAGGTAAGTATGTATGGATTTATTGTTCTTCATTCCACCTTCAAGATACGGATATAAGGAGTATGTAGACGTGAAGTAAAGAATGGTAAAGCTCACTATATATCAGCTGTGTGTGTCCTGTACTATATATATATATATATATATATAGTTAGATAGATAGATAGATAGATAGATAGATAGATAGATAGATAGATAGATAGATAGACAGCGAGATAGATAGATACACATACCTTTACAATAATTTCGTAGCCAATATTCAGGATATGATATTTTAGACTCGTTATTCTGGAAGTATACAAGGGAGCCCATGATAACCTACTTATTACCTAACTGAAGTATACAGTTTCATACGGAATACGCAGTTTCAGAAGAGTTGCTTCTGACCTTTTAACTCATATTTTTAAACCCACTGCAACACTCCATGAATTCTGAATTTAGATCAATTATTTCCAATTAGAGATTTTCTAAATATGACTTCCTGTTAATGTTTACCCACCACTGCTGGTGAAGCACTTGTTCCAGAAACCAGACACCATTATTTCCCTAAATAAAGACTTAGTTGATAATCCCTCAGTGCACCCTCTCCCCCACCTTAAACCACCTTATGAACAGAGTTAGGCCCACCTAATGCACATCATGTATACCCCCTAAGATATAAATATTTGCCACTTCCCTCCTCTTTCCCAATGGATTAAAGTTTGCAGGTAGAAAAGTAAATCTTTATTGCATAATTTATATTAGAAATTACTGCAATCATATAAATCACCTTCAATCCTCTTTATAACTGGTACATTCAAAGTTTACACTGAGAAAATCATTAAAATTTAACAAATTACCTTAAAATGGTTTTCTTTCCCTTATTAAATTGCCACGTACAATATTATTATTTAATTAAAACAGTCTTAGAATTCATTCATGATCCAAGTTTCATAATCACTGAGAAATATCACTAATGCATCATTACAGTATACCCTCAACGTTCTCCATATACAAATGGCTTGGTGTATCTCAATTCATCAATAGACAATAAAATCATAAAAACAAATTCTGTTGAATCCATAAATTCCTCACGTATATCGCCATCAATTTAATAAACTTATTTTTACACCCAAATAGTTTATTTGTCCTTTCTGCAAAACAATCCTCAGTTGCCTCTGTAAGTGTTCTTATACAGACTTCTTTAAAAAGTGGTT
The DNA here is from genome assembly GCF_964261635.1 of Lissotriton helveticus. Taxonomy (NCBI): domain Eukaryota; kingdom Metazoa; phylum Chordata; class Amphibia; order Caudata; family Salamandridae; genus Lissotriton; species Lissotriton helveticus. Next base: position 1,361,582,787 of record NC_136057.1, read on the forward strand.
TCAGGTACCTTAAATCCTATAAGTAGGGACACAGACATAGAATGCTCACTTGTTTCAGAGTATGTGGTGCAAAAGCGCCATTGAGTCATTTGCTCATTAGTTTCATTCCAACGGCATTCGAACTGCAAAAAGGGGATATAAAGGAGCCTAAAATGTAAAAAGCCTTTTTTACCCATAAACTTAGGTTAAAACCTAGGTACAGTTGCCTTTTTATTGATAACGATCCATACATATACTGGGAGTTCTTATACGCTGCTGCCACCTCTTTTTCTGTTTCATATGCTAGAGCTCTCATATTACCTTTTTAATAGCATATTCCTGGACAGCTTTGGCATGACAGTTAGATATTCTTTGTAATTGGGAGTATCTTAATAACTCTTCCAACGTGGCTCTCATAACAACCACGCTTGGACTCGGATCGTTTTACAGATCTATTCTAAGCAAGCCTTTCATGCTAGTCAAAAGATGCATTCTCTAACTCATATAGATAATTAACCTAATTCATGTAAATTAAAGTGACTAGTTACTATAATCCAAATTCTAATCTTATCCTCGCCAACAGTGTACAAACATGTAACTTAAAAATGTGCTGTACAATTTTCATCAACATGGAATTTAATATCTCTCTCTTTGTTTTATTAAATCCATAGCTCCATACAAAAGAACCAGACAATTTTTCATATTTACAACCGTTAACATGGGGCCGAATGCAACCACCATATAAATTAGCAAAACAAGCAATAGCTCTTGCAATTGTTGTGTTCTTAATCTGTTCTAAATGTGGCAACCAGGACAATTTTCGATCAATGGTGACCCCTAATATAAGTATATTGTGTCATTTGTTCTATTACTTGCTGAATTACCACTTAACTTCACCTTTTAGGTTTCCGAATGACATGATTTTTGTTTTATTATAACTAATAAGAAGGCCATTCTTCAAACAAAAACCTCCTAGCCTTGTTAGCTGCCTCTGTAAACCATTCTGAGTTTTTGATATTAAAAAGAAATCAGCATATATTAATAAGTGTCAAAGTTTTCTTTTACCAAATGTTGGTGGATCACCATCATTTTTGTTAAGAATTGGGGTCAAATCTGCAAAAATGAATGGGCACCTGAATGACCCTAATGTTTTGGAAGATAAGCCTTGGAGATACCAAGTGAAGGACTGAATGGAATTAGGATGTAACAGGTAAAGCGCAAAACCATTAACTACAAAGTACACAAAGCAATGTGTTAACAAAAAGAAAGGTAAGACAAATAAAGCCAAGAAACACACCAAGAGGTTATTAATGCTATTATATTTGTGTGTGTCCACATGGGCTTTGTACCTCACTGAGCAGTACAAATCCAGACTGGAAGGGGCAGTGAATCAAGTATACACCTTTCTTTGAGCTGACAGGAGTTTTGACTTAGTGCTCCTGGGATTTATGTGACCACCAGGTGCTCTTCGTATATCTAGACAGGGGGGTCCATTGTTGGGTTGGAAGGGATAGATCCATGTCATATTTGCAGGATTACCACTGACCATGTATATAACATTTAGATTTATTGGAAGTAAAGTTATCACATCTGAATATTCTGAAATCCGAACATTGATTCTGTCCTTGAGCATCACGGTTGGACTCACCTGATTTGACCCCATTTTGATGTATTTCTGTATTTGGCCAATCCTTTGCCTCCTATATCAATAACACCCAATATTAAAAGTGCATTGATGGCTATCACGAGCAGATCATCTGTCTGGGCCCCTACCTTCAAGAGATTCAACTATATTTTAAACAAGCATTGGCAATGCCAATGGGTCTGATGCTGGCTGCTAGCCCTATTGCTTTCAATGCTTATTTTGCTTTGACATGATTTTTGTAAAACTTTAGTTTGAGGAGCTACTGGGCCCTCACCAATATAAAAATCAAACATTGGCTAAAAGCAAAAATATTTTTGGGCCTCACTAAGGTTTGCCATAGCAGATTCTGGTACTTGTGGTAAATACTATGGGGCCCATTAGGATGGCGGGCGGATCGCCCCCACCAGGCTGGCGGTAGCGCCATCCTTGCGATGAAAACCCCCCGCCATATTAGGATGGCAGGGGGGACCGCGGCAGACGGTAAGACCGTCCGCCGCTTTTCCGCCCCGGTCTCAAGGCGTCCGGGGCGGAAAAGGTATACTATGGTGGCGGTGTCTATGAGTCACCACCATCCATATTATGATGAGCCAATTTGAATGCCTTTCTGTGGCGGCAATGCCGCCACGGAAAGGAATGCGGATAATCCCTGCGGGGGCCTGTTGCTTTGAAATGCACGATGTGGCGGGCGCATCCTAATGCCACCATTGGGGCCCCCGCCCTTATGGTGGGCGGTCCCTTTTTCCGATGGGATGGCGGGCAGACAAAGTCCGCCCGTCATCCTAATTGGGGCCTTTGTGTGCATGTGCTCTTGGTGAAAAAGTAGAATACAGAAACTCACAGTGAAGTTAGCCAATAGCTGAAATGGATTGATCACTGCCCCATGATGTATAATGTAGTCGATGAATGACACAACAAGAAACCAATGGATTAAATGAAAAGCGCTAGTTGAAAGCCCCTCTAAATATTTAATATACATATCATTTTAGTAAAACCAAAAGTTCTTGGCTAATGCCAGAAATAAAAACAAAATGGAAGGAATCCAAACATTATCACATTATTGCTGGCATTCTTAAAACCCAACATTCCACCCACAGGAATCGATTAAGAATCTGGGCCCGATTTTGACACTGAGCTGGATGCCACAAAAAATTTTGGCCACCAGGATCCCTTCTCATGGACCCAAGAAATTCCTCCCACTAACACCTGTATTTACCAGATGAATATTGTAGTCAGCAGGAGTCAACCCTTCTATTTCAGACCTCCCAAGATATGGAAAGCTCTACTACAGAATGTTAACCATGCATGTGCTTGTCCAAGGAATTATACGCAGACGACTCTTACAATGTCCACTCACTTTCCGTGACTCCTAGATTGCAACACAAGAACATTAACTATCTACACAGGAGCCTGCCTGTGAGGACCACTCCCTCCTCTTCGCGAATAATAGCCAAACCTGCCCAGTGGACCTGCAAGGCCAACCATGTGTAACCTTCCATTAATTGGTGTAAATGATACCTCTCAGCTATCTGCAGTAGCTAGGATTACCTCTGACTCAATACACCATAGAGACTGGGGGTACAGACATGCAGTGAACCATGAATCATTTGAAAAGCTCTCAGCGGGACCCAAAGCAGGAGAGAAGATTGTATCAACATCGACCATGAGAAAAACTCTGAAGTACACCCAGCACCGAGCCATGGCTGGGCCGGCGAGAAGACCTAAGATACAGCCAAGAAGGTGAGAAGCTCAAAGCTAAGGCCAGGCAGGTGACCCACTCACATCTACACTGAGGGAGAATAGTTGTTTTGCTTTGATTGAGCTACACCCAGAAAAATTTAAAAGGGGTAAGTGTGATGCTTGAATTAATATCAGCCACAATAGCGAGACTGGGTAGCATTCCAGTCCGTTTTACTCACTGTGCAACACCAGACAAAAACCACCATTGTGCAAACCCAAATTGGCCCTGCTTCAGTTAGAAAACCTAGCCCAGACTGCCAAATAAGCCCAGGTGAAATGTCATTGGCACAATAGTAATCTAGTACTGAGTACCTGCACTTCTTTCATTTGAAAGCGGCAGTACCTGCACTTCTCATCACTGCTGCAATACAGTTAATGGGAGAGGACTGGCACGTCTCATGAGCGGAAAGCTACTTTAAAGAGTGTGGAGCAGCTGCACTTCTATATTTCCATTTAAAGCAATGCCTGTGCATATGCCTCATATTTAAGAGGAAGGGGAAAAAAGAAAGCACACCCAGAATCTGGGAGACACTGAGAAGGTGAGAGGCTCCAAGCCACACCCAGGGTGAAGAGACGTCCTGTGGTGCGCGACACACATTCGTACCTCAACAGGTTTGTTTAACTAAGTAGGCAATCTAATCTGAGTCAAACCGGGCACGTTTTTTTGTTTTGTTCACATTTCAGAAATCGTTGGCTGCCATAAACAAAATTCGCAGAACCAACAAGAACAAAATCAGAACTGAAGACAGTTGTTTACGCTCCTATCAGGCACAGAACAAGGGAACAAAGGGGCGGGAAGAGAGAGAGAGAGCGCGCAGGAGCGCGAGGCTCGGGGACAGAAAGAAAGAGCCCCGAGTCCCCGCGTGAGAGTGCCTCGCCTGGGCCCGGCAGGGACCCCGCTAATAGACTGCGCCATGAAAGCCGGGAGCTGAGGCCTGAAAGACAGCTCACCCTGTGAGCGCTGCCCCGCTGGGCGCGCTCTCTGCGGGTGGGGCTCGGGCTCGGGGGATAGGGGGCGAGGACAGGTGTGTGCGGGGGGAGGGCAAGAAAAAGGACGAACGAGCACGGAGGGTAAGAAAAAACGTGACAAGCGAAACGGAAGGGGCTTGTAGTCATGTGGGAGCGCCCACGAGGCCTACACGAACCTGTGTGTCGGGGCAATGACCCAGTCAGTTACTTCACAGGGTCTGGAGCCTGTGACCCGCAAGTTTCACACACATCTGTGCAGTAACCACTTTTGCTATTTTACTGGAATTCAAATCAATGACTTTCAAGCTATATAAAGATATCTACAGGGGGTGCCTCAACCCACGGAACACGAGCACCGTGATTAACAGAAACCTGTGTCATACAGGCTACACGCAAACCTTTTTTTTTCCAGTACCTTTATTTCCAGAGTTGATAACACTGATATTTTAAGCCCACCACATAACCTCTGTCATACAGAACTACAGTTTAGCATCACTTAAAGCAACATACAAGAGAATTAAGTTACATTAATTCTGTATTAGCAAGAAGTGTGAACCCAGCAGAGGGTACAGACCTTTGGATAATAGGCCATTTCGATTTTCAGGGATGGAGGTAGGTAGAAATCACACATCCAGATTAGATATAGATTTTGGTAGCTATGTTAACACGAATTGAACAGATTAATTGCCATACATTTTTAAGAATCCATCTCTCGTTTAGCTGAATAGATCGAGCTGACCGTTTGTTAGAAGACCTTCGCCTCCTGGTTACCCTTGTTAGACATATCTTAACCATGGTAACTGGTTTAATGAGATTGGATCCTGTAGAATCGTCAGAGATCTCTGGAGCAAGAACATCAACCCACTGCGCTAGTGTAATATAATTTGACTTGGCCTGCAGTGTCCATACTGATCTGCAGCAGTGACAGTATCCCTCATGGCAGTCTTACTCGCATTGCAACCGGGAAACATCATTAACAACGAACGCGTAACGTTTACAACGGGGCACTTACCACGTAAACGTCTTTTCAACGCATATGCCTTCAACAATCGTCTTTACCACGCATAAAAAAAACGTTGGATTAAAAAGGGGGGTTGGGGGGGGTCTCCCCCCCATTAAAAAAACGAACCCGCCGTGCCTAAGAAATCAGCGTCGTTAGAGAGGAAGCGGAATAAACTTCCGCTTCCTCTTTACGACATAAGAGCGACGTGGTAAAGGTGATGCGGGGAAAATGAATTCCGTGGTAACGCATGCGTGGAAAAGGCATGTGTTGCAACAGAATTCGTAATAACGACATATAACCATTGTACCGTGTTACTTTCAGTTTACTCACAGATCTTTCTTTGCACGAAGCAATTAATAATGAGGTAGTTTAATGTGGTAGTAATTTGTGATCTGTAGGGTACACATATTCCCCTGCAGAAGGCTCCTTAGCTGGTAATAATATGTAACATCTAGGTTACGCACAACTTTCTGCACCAGGCACTGGACATGCATTAAACTTATAGTCTTTATGGCATATGCAAAGGTGGAAGAACAGAAAAAAGAGGATCGAAAGAAAGATGAAGAAAAAGAAAGAGCATAGGGAGGAAGGAAAGTGATAAAGAAAGAAGGAGGAAAAGAAGAAAGAGGAGGCGAGAACAAAAGAGAAGTAAGGAATTACTGATGGAATTAAAAGACATAAAGAGATACGTCAAAATGGAGCATGTGATGAGCGAGATGCTTAAACGACGAGAGAAAAAAAAACCTTATTTATTCCTTCAGTCTCGTTTTCCTTTGTTCTACACATGCATAGCCTCCATACAGGTTTTCCATCTCTACAAGGCTGGTACCAGTTCACTCTTCTAAAAAAACCCAAACCCTTTTCTTCCCTCTGTTCTCTTGCACCTGGATGATTGCAATGCCCTAATCCATGGCCTCCCAGACTCCACACTGGCCCCCTTCACCCCTCCGCATGAGCTACAGAAATATCATATGCATGCATACAAGCCCTTCCTCCCTGCGGTGCCCAGTTTTTTACTAGTGCAGCTCTTTTGTACCTTTTTCCCTCGCCAGTCCCCTGGATTCCATGTGCAGGTTTCTTCTCAGTGCATCCATCAGATCCCTTTAACCCCTTGGCCGCGGCGGAATGCCGCGGTGCTAGGGGGGGCGCGCGGCGCCGCCACGCTCGTGACGGAACCACTCCGTCACGAGCCGCGGTGCGGCGGGGCTTGTGACGGAATGGTTCCGTCACGGCCACGCCCGCCTAATAGAACGCTCAGCGCAGGCGAAAAATCAGCGCCGCGCAGGCACGGTGGCCGGGACGTGACGGAACCATTCCGTCACCAGCACAGCACCACCGTGGCTCGTGACGGAATAGTTCCGTCACGAGCATGCAAGAGGTTAAACAAACTTCTCCCTGCACGGACCATTCCTCTCTGCGCATCCCTCAGAGCCCTGTACACACCTCTCCTGCCTGTACATCCCTCAGAACCCTGTACAGATGCCTTCTGCCTGTATATCCCTCAGAACCATGTACAGACCTCTCCTCGATGTACATCCCTCAGAACCCTGTACAGACCTCTCCTGCCAGTATATACCTCAGAATCCTGTACAGACCTCTCTTCCCTTTATAGACCTCTCCTCACTGCACATCCATCAGGACCCTGTACAGAGCTCTCCTCATTGCACATCCTTCAGAACCCTGTACAGACCCCTCCTGCCTGTACATCCATCACAACCCTGTACAGACCTCTCCGCACTGCACATCCCTCAGAACCCTGTACAGACCTCTCCTCACTGCACACCCCTCAGAACGCTATACAGACCCCTCCTGCCTGTACATCCCTCAGAACCCTGTACAGACCTCTCCCCACCGTACATCCTTCGGAACCTTGTAACAGTGCACAGACATAATATTGAGTTTTTTATTACGACCTACATAAACATTGAGATTTAAATATCGTAGGGACAAAATATCGACATCAAGAATATCGGTGACCAGGATGTCGACCTGAAGGTAAGAAATATTGTTTTTGTTAATATCAAAGTTAGTAATATCAATAGCAAAAAAATGATATTAATTATGTCAATGTTTATATTAGTGTTATGTTTTTTAGTATGCATTTTATATATATGTGTTCTACATGTTTTGCTATGTTTTGTATTTTTAAGAAAATATATGTATTAAATATTTAGAAGTTAGTAATTTTTTTTAAAGTAAATTTTGTATTTCAGTACCATAGCGGGTTGTGGGTTTATAGGAGAATAGGGTGGGAAGTAATTTAATTATAGTGAATTAAAGCATAATTTTTTTAATTATTAATTATTTTTAAGTAAATTTTGCATTTTAGTTCCGTAGCAGGTTGTGGGTTTATAGGGGAATAGGGTGGGAAATAATGTAATTGTAATTAAGTAATGATTAATTTTTATTTGTTGGGATTTATAATTACTTTATTGGTAATTAATTATTAATTTGTAATGAATTTTTATTTATTGATTAATTGATAATTATATTAGGTGTGTTAACTTTTTATTGGAGCATGTTGTGGGTTTATAGGAGAATAGGGTGGTAAGTAAATTAATTATAATAAATTAATTAATAATTTTTATTTTCAGTATTGCTAATTCATGTATTGCTTATTAATTTTAATTGGTAATTACTTATTGTTAAACATATTCATTGTGTTCATTTAGTTTAGGAGTGGGTTTTGTGTTTATAGGGGAATAGGGTGGGAAGTAACTTATTAAAAATAAGTCATTATTAATGAATATGTATTGATATTGATAATAATGTTATTGTTAATTAATTATCAATTGGTACTTAATTTTTATTAATTGGTTAATTAATAATTATAGTGATTGTGTTAATTTTTATGCGGAGCGGGTTGTGGGTTTGTTGGGGAATAGGGTAGGAAGTAATTTAATGTTATTAAAGTAATTATTCATTTTATTTTATTGGTATTGATAATTAATTTATTGTTCATTTATTATTAATTCATTATTTCATTAAAAAAATTATTTAATTTATGAGCATGTTATTTTTAACCCCTACGCTATCCAACACTTTCTCTACTGTTGCACTCTCTGGAGTTGGAATGGCAATTATAACCCCTATGCTATCCAACCCTTTCCCTACTGTTGCACTCACTGGAGTGGGAATAGTACGTTTTTTACCCCTACGCTATCCAACACTTTCCCTACTGTTGCACTCACTGGATTGGGAATAGTAATTTTAACCCTTTCGGTATCCAACACTTTCCCTACTGTTGCACTCTCTGGAGTGGGAATAGTCATTTTTACCCCTATGCTATCAAACACTTTCCCTACTGTTGCACTCTCTGGAGTTGGAATAGTAATTTTTACCCCTACGCTATTCAACACTTTCCCTACTGTTGCATTCACTGGAGTGGGAATAGTAATTTTTACCTCTACGCTATCCAACACTTTCCTTAATGTTGCACTCACTGGAGTGGGAATAGTAATGTTTACCCCTACGCTATCCAACACTTTCCTTACTGTTGCCCTCTCTGGAGTTGGAATAGTAATTTTATTCCCTTCGCTATCCAATATTTTTCTTTATTGTTTTAGTTAATGTTGTGTATAATTTATTTGAAAAATATTAAAAATATTGTCGTTTTTTAATTTGTTATATATATTTTTTATAATGTTATTGATATTATTTTTGTATGTGTATATATGTATTTATAATTTATAAAATGTTTAAACAAGGTAGAAGTTATTAAAATAATGATTTATGAATATTATTAAGTAAGTATATATATATATTTTACATGTATATGTTTAATTTATTTTAACATTATATGTATTAGTTATGATTTTTAAACATTTTAAGATATTTTTAACTATGTTTCTTTTAATTATATGTATTATTTACTTTATTTTACATTCTTTTTTTAACATTTAAAAAAACGATCCTGTTAACAACGATATTTTAGACATGATATCTTTTTTTCGATATTTTTGTACTTACCATGATGTAGATAGGATGTCGATATTCTTGACTTCGATATTTTTGTCACAATATTTTTGTACCTCGATATTTTGTCAGTGATTCCCTTGTATCGACGTGTCCACCCTGTACAACGCTCTCTTTGCTGAACATCGCTCAGGTTCCTTTACACTGATCTCTCCTCACTCTGCAGACTTCTTAACCCTCTTGACTCCTAAGATCTCTGTATAGACCTCTCCTGCCTGTGCAACCCCTTCCTTGGTCAACATTCATTAAATCCCTGTACAGACCTCTCCTCTCTGTACATCTCGCAGAACCCTGTACAGACCTCTTCTTTCTATACATCCCTCAGAGCGCTGTACAGACCTCGCCTCACTGCACATACCTCAGAACCCTGTACAGACCTGTCCTCGCAGTACATCCCTCAGAACCCTGTACAGAGCTCTTCTTTCTGCACAGCCCTCTTCTTGGTGCACAGTCCTCAGAACAATTTGCAAACCTCTCTTCCCTGTAAGAACTCTCCTCACTGTCCACCCCTGGGATCACTTTAAACAGACATCTGTTCCCTTTATAGACCTCTCCTCACAGTACATCCCTCAGAACCCTGTACAGACCTCTCTTCACTGTGCATCCCTCAGATCTCTGTACAGACCTCTCTTCACTGTGCAGCCCTCAGATCTCTGTACAGACCTCTCCTCACTGTGCATCCTTCTCCTTCCTTTAAAGACCTCACCTCTGCCCACTGTCCTCTGCTTCCCTCACAACGCTCTGCTCTCTGAAGAGGCCGCTGCCCATGACAACCATCTCGCTGTACCCTCATTCCCTTGATAATCTCCCGCTCTTCTCCGCAATCCATCTGGTTCCTTGGGTTACAATCAGGAGAATAATGAATGAAAGGGAAATGATTTCTAGAGCGCGAGCAGCTGCTTCCAAAGGAAGCTAATGGTGAGGCGGCATCTTTACACTTCTCTACCATAGGTGTCTACCGTTCGCTAAACAAAAAAGTTTTTAAATCGGCCTTAAAACGGGTTCTAATACTGTGGCCTGGAGACTGTGCGGCAAAGAATTCCACGAGTTAGCAGTCTGGAAGGAAAAAGATCGTCCATCCACTCTGGCTTTGTGTACCCTGGGAATACACAGAAGACTTTGGCTTGCTGAACAAAGTCCCTATGGGGAACATGTTTTTTACTTTCTCCTGTAAACAGGAGAGATCTTTTTTGTGTATAGAGCTATGGGTCATCGTTAGTGCTTTAAACTTTATTCTTTGCCGTATTGGTAGGCAGTGCAGTTGCCTCAGACCTTTTCGAATAGACTGCTATTTGGGAATTTTTAGAACAAGCCTCATCACAGCATTCTGCACTTATTGCAACCCATTTAGTGATTTCACGGGTGCTCCCAGGTACAATGCATTGGCATAATCCAATCTAGAGGTTATTAAGGCATGTACAATGTATTTCCGAGGGACTACAAGGAGAAATTTGGATGTATTTTGTAATGATTTAACCCCTTCCACACTCATGACGAGCTGGGCTCGTCATGAAGTAGCCTCCTCACACGCTCATGACGAGCCCAGCTCGTCATCTTGTGTGGGATTTCAGATTTCTCAGCACAGCAGGGGAATATGCTGAGCAGCCATGGGGTTAAGCAGTAAAAAGCAAAAGGATGCAGTGAACGACACGTGGTTGGAATGAGAGTACAGTGTCCAATTACACACACAGGTTTCCAGTTAGTGTGTTTGGAATTGGGGGTTCCTTCAACTCGTCTGGCCATAATCTCCTGATATCCAATGGCAAAAAATTCCCAAAGAACTAGATGTCTGACTTATCCAAGTTCAGCTGCTGCTCATCCAACTTTCTACAGCCGAAAAGCTCCCTGAAAATTGGCAATCATAATATCATCCAGCATTCGGTATGCATACCGCACCTTTATGGTTAAGGCGGTAGGACCAGTAATCCCTGCTCTCCCCTGTCTAGCTGTCTAATTTAACCTGCACTTTAGCCTCAAGTTTTATAAAAACAAAAAAAACAAAATTGTTTACAACTAGTCGCTTTTCATCATATCTGGGTTACTGACTAGCGACCTATCTATTTGGACTGAGTTTTTGCACAAGTAGTTCACTCTCCTAAATTTGTTTGGTTTTTATGAATTGAAAGCCGCCAAATGTCAATACACCAAATCCCTTTGCCTTAGTACTAAGTGTTATTGTTGGCTATCTTAAAATTGTTTCATTTTTAATGTACAACAGAAATTGAGCAACAGGCTTTCGGACGATTCTTATTGATCAACTGCTGTAAACTATGTTTCGGAATTTCTTTTTACAATGTGCCGACCTGCTGATCTACTGTGAAATGCTTTTAAGGATATTTTTCTTTTATCCAAATAAAGATTTTTATTATTATTATTAATATTATTAATATCATCCAGTTGTTGAAATGCAATCATCAACTGTGTCTCACCCGCATAGGATAGGATGCTGAATCCCTATGGCAGAACTTCTAAAGCCATTGGTGCCAGATAGACATTGTAGAGCTAAGAGACAAGCCCTGTGGAACACCACATCTCATTTTTCTGAAGAAGGAAGTGTGAAGGAAATGTAGGGTGGTAAAAATACTGCTTGCTGGCTCTTTGCAAGAAACAATCCAGATCCAAGCTTTGTATAGAAATACCTTTCTTGTCCAATCTCTGAAAGACGTCAATGTGGGACTCCATGTCATTTGGTGCTAATAAGTCAAAAAGGATGACCACAAACATTTTTCCTAAATCAAGGTTACTTCTAATAAATTCAGAGACCTCTATAACTGCGGATTCTATACTGAAACCCGCATGGAAACCTGATTGAAACATATGAAGAATGTCGTTCCTTTTAATATGACTTTGGAGCTGAGAGTTAACCAGAGTTTTCACCATGTTCCCCATCACAGGGAGAAAAGAGAGAGCTAGTTTTTTTCAGAAGCGGTCGGACCAGTGCCTTTGTCCATGCTAACATAACTGTTCCCTGCTCAAGTGACATAATGAATAAAGAGTTAATCAAAACATTAAAAGAAAAATTTCCCCAAATCAAAATATGGGGAACAATAATCCACAGGGGAACCTGATCTAAGTTTTTGGATTGTCAGTTCCCATTCTGCTAAAGGTATTTATTTAAAAGCTGCAAGCAGAAAAAAGCATCTGTTTGCCCCTACAGCCATGCCAAGCACCCTTTCCTCCAAAAATGCCCCACCAGCTCATGCGCCCATAGTCACGAAGTCAACATGGCTTGGCCCAGACGCAGTATTCATCGCACCTACTATCTAGTAAGTCCAAACTCAAGCCAGACCTTGAACTCAAAGAGATAATTCTTTCACAAGTTATTCACTGAGGAGGGCACACAAGCCAACGCCCCCCCCCCCCCACATAAACAAAACAAGTTCAACATCCACTCATTTAATGCAGAAATGAAAAGAGGCAACTGAGAGCCCTACAGGGGCACATAGGGGCTGCGTAAATCAAACAATCAATCCATAATACATCTGTGTGAATGAAAGAAAACAACATTTTGGGCTTCAGCAGAAGTCCAGCTCTAGAGTCTTATGGTTGTGGTGTATCACACAAATTATCCTGTGTGTTTCGATTAATTTGAGATGCCCCAATTCTTCAAACAAAGAAAACTTATGGCCATCAAGGGCATCCTGTTGAGCTTGGGACATGATCAATAAAAAAGAAAAAACACCTAACATTTCCCTTATATTTCCAGCACCAGCCCATGGTGGGAGATACTTTGATTACAGTGTAGTGCAATTAAGGATCTGGGTTTCACGTTTATGGCTCTAGGTGTTAGTGAAATATTGTGGGCTATTTCTTGCTTACCAGCTTGTTCCTAGTTTTGAAATGAGATTATAAAGTTATATGTATTGCACGTTGTGCAGCAACACAGTGGTTAAATGTTTGGTCAAATGGAAGGTTTGAGTATAGAAATGCCCTGTAACAACAATAACAAATAAAATGTGCAATGTGTGTAGCAGTGTGTGTATATTGTATATTTATGCATTACATATATCTATATATCTGGCCATGTACATATTATTACAAGTATGTACATTCAGGTACCTATGAGCGTGTGGCATGGTATTCCTGCTTCGCTCAGTCGTTTTCATTAGGCATTCGGGCAAAAGTAGGCAATATTTTACATTTAAAAAAAATATATATATATATTTTAAACATCTGGCTACTCCTTTGTACAGGTGCACGCACACACATACATATGTTTAGGGTTGTACAGTTTTGTATAGAGATATGACTATGTTTAACGTGTATATGTGTGTCTATATTATTATACGTGTGTGGGTGAGTGTACAAAGGAGTTCAATTCATCCTACCGTCTACCTTTAATTTTCACCTTTCCTTCCTTCTATCATTTCATCTGTCCCATCCAGCCATTCTTTCATCCCACCATCCATTCGCCTACCTTTTCAGCCATCCATTGACCAGTCAATGCTTCTATCTAGACCCACATTCATCTATCCACCTTTCACTCTTCCTTCTCTCCATTGTTTCAGTAATCCATCCATCCAATCAACGGTCTGTGCACACACTGATACATCCACCTGTCGATCCGTCCTTTCACTCTCTCCTCCCTTCACCCTTCCATCCAAAAATACATCCACCCATCCATTCATCCTTTCAGCAATTGAATCTTTGACCCTTCCATCCATCATTTCATCTTTATAAACATCCAACCTTCGTCCTTGATTTGTTCTTTATACCCTCCCTTTCAACTCTCCTTCTTTCTGTATTTCCTTCATTCCTTTCACTGTTCTTTCCTTTCATTCATGCTTTCTAGCTACCTCCTCCCCTTCCTCTTTTTCAGTTCCTACCTACCAATCACTCTTAATTTTCTCATCTTATTTTTCATTTCTTACATTTCTCTCTCCCGCTCGCTGTTTTTGATGCTCTGTGTCCCTTTTTCCTTGTTTCCATCATTTGTCTCTTTCCCTGAATTTGCTTTGCTTAGCATTTCCTGACCTCCAACCCTCTCCCTGCCCTTGTATTCCATTAGAGGATTTTAATGAGCTTTTTGCCTGCAGAAAGAAGATGCCTGTATAAACTTAACAAGATCCAGGGGCAACCCCCACTTTAGCTGCTAAAGCAGGAGGTTCACAACACTATTGTGTGGGTGTATATATGTATGTCGGTATACATGTACGTGTACGTAAAAAAAATCTATTTCTCCCTTTTCCTCCACTCTCCGACACTCAATCCTTTCAGACTACACTGGACTCACAAACATGTTTTCCAAACTCCTATCTTTCTATTCATCCAAATAACAGGCACATATGTTCATCACTTCCAATAACATCTCACATCTTCACTTTACCTCTCCCTTTCAAAGAATCTATCCCTATTCAAATCACTAAAGTAAATGCATGAGATCTCAAGAGCACAGACTTAACACTAATCCTGCAAGGATAAGGAAGCACAAATTACTAGTCTACCCCCCATTTACCTCTAACCTTGGGTCCAGAAGCAGCGTGCTACTCGCAGCAAAGCACTTTAACGACTTGTCCAAAGAGGTAAGCGTTAAATAAATACAATTTACAATCAAAATATATTCCCTACTGTTCCTATGGCTTGCCAGTTCAGGGTCCCATCTTATTTACTAATATGCCTCAGTAACCAGGAATGTTACCTTATTATATTTTTTTTAATATAAAACTTTCACTACCCCTTGTGTGGCCAGAACTGCTTTCCTATGAGTCAACTCTACAGCAACCACCGATTTAAATTGATCTACCCAGCGGCATTAGTCTATTTCTCAGATAAGAATGGGGGTAGCTAAGGAGCCAGTTCTCACAGGGTCTACGTGTTGTGTGCTCTTTAGTAACCGCTTGTCGTATTGCAGAGACATACATCCCTTGGCGCCCAACAGTATAGAGCTCATTTATAACACTGGTCTTGTTATGGGTCCTTTCACAGAGGGTCTAACATATTGCTGTCACAATAATCAAAAACAGTACTTGTTGTATGACAGCCCATGGCAGCATCTTCCGTTGACTCCATGTCAAAACATCGAGGAAAAATATAACGGGGCCTAAACATTGAGAACCAAAATATTGCGAATGTATGTGCACATAGGTAAATATAGATTGCTATTGTAAACTCCACGTCTACATGCCTTGAAGATATATATATATATATATATATGTGATCCAGGTGGGACCGAAACGCGTCGTGGCGACTTTGATGCAGGGTGTTTTGAAATAAACGGCACGAAGAACTTTGGGTCCGCGTGTTCATCCTTTTTCTACTTGCATGAGAAAGGTCTGGGTGAAGTATGATAATATATATATATATATATATATATATATATATATATATATATATATATATATTTATTTACATACATATATATATACACACACATATATATTTATTTTTAGGTAGATATGTGTGGAGTAAAATATAGTAAGCTATATACTACATATATACACTTACCATGGCCATATTTTGACCCCCACATTATTTTTGTCCTCAGTATTCTGTTGGAAAACCTATTTGATAGTTGCCTGGTTGGACTCAGTTATGGTATTGGCTTTCTGGGGGGGCAACAAACTGGATACTGCAGCGATCTCTGGCCCTGTTACAGGGATTCGTGAAGACTTTGCATTGGCATTCACGTACAATAACAGCTTTCGGCTGAAAGGCATTTCCCAAAGGATGCAATGCGGAAATTGCCATTTTGTGAGAAAAATAAGATGCCATTTACTCCATCACCGAAGGAAAACATATTGCACAATACTGCAGCGCCTGGTTACAGATAGATTAATTCACACTGAAGGCAGAGCAGAACCGCCAGGCGTATCTAGCCTGCTCGTTTCCCTACATCATGCTGTGGAATCATCGACTCTACTTCGGGTCTAGTGACGAGGTCTCTGTTATCTTCCCTGGTAACTCTGTCCCGCAGAGGTACAGATACTCAGGGGAGTTGACAGGGAATGGAAATCAAGGGAGCGAGTTACCAGGGACACCAAGAGGGACCATTTAGGGTCCCCTTAGAACTCAGGAATTACCTGGGGAAACAGTAATTTTGGTTCTGATGCTCCCAATAATTCCTAATTTCCCATGGTATTTCACCAGAGACATCTCCAGGTAAAGCACCACAGGTGTGCAGAGTTACTGCACATTATGTAACCCTGACTCGCCGCCATGTAGCTCTCGTTCCCGGTGGAATTTCCTTTTCTCTATAGCTCTGACTTGGATTTTAGACCATGAACTTTCCAGGGTATTACTGATGCCACCTCCTCCAGGGTGAGTCCCACAAGTTTACAAGCCTTTTCTGTGAATGCCACTCCCGAGCCTCCCTCAAAAAGGATTGGTGAAAGAATATCTGATGCAGTAGAAGAGCCACATCCTACTGAGCTTTACCTCGACACTCCCTGCTCGTGGTGCCCTAAGATGGCGGCTGAGTCATGCCATGTCCTAGAACCAGCCCGGTCCATACCCTCTGTCCTGGAACCATATTCCTGGAGAATCAGGCTACACTAGTCGATTGGAATGGCTGAGTCACATCTCACCCATCAATGGTCATCTCGACAGACAGACAGACAGACAGACAGACAGACAGACAGACAGACAGACAGACAGACAGACAGACAGACAGACAGACAGACAGACAGACAGACAGACAGACAGACAGACAGACAGACAGACAGACAGACAGACAGACAGACAGACCAACCAGCAGGCAGAGAGATGGCTCGTCATTTTATATGACAGAAATATACAAGTCAAAACATCAAAAACCCCAATGAAATTACTATCAGCGCTTCTATTGGTAATCACCAGCTTGAACCTTGAATTAACAGATAAACTACACACTCTGGTGCTGGGTGTGTGCTGCATCAAAGTGGGCGCATCAAGCGTTAAACATCGACTAAAAACCGCATCTTTGGTGAAAACATTTCTCCTATCAGCCACCTGTTCCACGAGTCACTTTATTGAACGTGCAACGTGCCATTCCTAAACAGTGTGGGGCCTAAAGCAAACGGATGTATGATAGAAATGTAATAATACAGACCAAACACAGGCTTCTAGAATTCTCGACAACGAAAGCCTTCCAGAAAGACATCATCTCACAACAGGCAGGCTACTGCAAGATGCAAAACCTTTCACTGAAAGCCAATAAAAACCGCCTGAGCCAGAACCGCCTCACTGTTGATGTGTAGCCATCTGCATTTAACAAATCATCTAATGGCATTCTAGAAATATTGCCGCAATTAATGTACAGATTAAAATGTTCCAACAGTAGAAATAAATATTGAGCAACTGCGCTGTGATCAAATTGGATGCCAATGAAAACACATTAAATTCTGTATTTAAGCTTGCCTTTGTTGCTTGTTGACACCCGTCTAAGAAATCATATATGTGACATCGACTGTGAACTTTTAAATAGTTAAATGACTAAGCGATTAACAGTGTAATGTAACGTTTGAACAGTATGATTTATACGTTGTGTGCAAAATTCAGTTACACACCGGATCAGATACTTTGTGCTCCCGACAGGTAAGGGAACCACCCAAAGTCACTGGAAGTCAAAAATGTAAACTCGGGATTAAGGAGTGGGTCACATATGTGAGAAAATTATTTACAGTCGGAAGAATAATCCACAAAACAAGAAATCAGAAAAAATAGTACAGGAACATGTGGATATGGGCAAAGAGATTGCTGTTCTGTGAGTAACAATGGGGAGGTGGCATGATGATTACACACTTTGTCCTAAAGCCACTTCATCTCCAGGCATTTCTTTCTCTTACCTGGTAAAGCCAAAATAACTTGGGAATGTGTTAGTTCTATTCGGTGCCAAAATATTTTAAAATAATCGACAAGACTAGAGAACGTAAAATAACAGCCAATATCCTCAGCTGCAAATTACTGATTTGTGAGTAGTATGGTTATTTGGAAATAAGATGGCAATTTGAACTGACATGTTGTGGTCAGGGAGCAGGCCCGGACTGGCCATAGCGTGCACCAGGCATTTTCCTGGTAGGTCGGAAGGGTGTTGTCTGGTTTTGGACCCTTGGGGGCCGGTTTTGCTGCAGTGCTGCAATATCAAACCCCGTAACAAAAGCAGGAGGGGTGCTTCTCACTAGCCCTCCCGTCCCCCCTATAGAGGACGGTCAAGCCGATTGCTAAGGCTGGTTGCTGTTTCCAGTCTGGTCATGTCAGGGAGGGGTGAGGAAGGGAAAGATGCAAAGTGGTGGTAGGTGGAGGTGGGTGCACTTTAGAAGGGGTGATATGGGGAATAAGGGGTGGTGGTAGGTGAGTGCACTTTAGAGAAATGTGTTATGGATAAGGAGAAGCATGGTGGTAGGTAGTTAAAGATTGTATGTTAGTGGGGAGGGCAGGGTGTGAAAGTGGTTGTCCGAAGCTGGTAGTAGGTGGAGGGGGAACAGTGTTAGAGGTAGGGCATGGCATGAAAGGAGTAGTTTGAAGTGGTAGATGGTAGGGTTTGACACACTTTAGGGAGGGGAGAATCTGCAGAAGCTGGGGTTTAACAGCAGCTACAGATGGGTTCAGTGTGGGAGGTAGGGCAGGTGGTGAATGCAGTAAATGAAGTGTGGTGGTATGTGAATGGGGTACAGTGTTTGGGGTAGCACGTGGTGTGATAGTGGTACATGAGGTGTGGTGGAGGTTAGGGGTGTGTACACTTCAGAGAGGGGAGGGTAAACAGAAGAGGAACCTTTGCAGCAGGTGCATATAGGTGTTATGTTAGAGGTAGGGCAGGGTGTGGAAGTGGTAGATGAGGGCCTGATGGTATGTGGAGGAGGTGTAGTGTTAGAGCGTGGGTCAGGTGTGGCAGCGGCAGATGAGGAACGGGAGAGGGTGCATTTATGGGAGTAAGGCAAAGTGTGCAAGGAGTAGATGAGGGATCGGAGGAGGGCGCCGAGTCAGCAGGAGGGCAGAGTGTGTGGAAGTGGAAGATAAGGGCCAGAGGTAGGTTTATGCTAGTGCAATGATAAAGTGAAGGTGTTCATGTTTGAAGTCAGAGATTGAAAACTGTAAGTTGCAGGAGAGGTGGATATTAAAGGTTGGCCTGAGTAGGAGGTATTAAAATAATGGCCATAGGTTGAGGGCTGGGCAATGTAAGAAGCAGTTTGAAAAGACTGCATCCGCAGTTTATTCTCCCGTGAAGGAATGTGGGGGGCTCTCATTCTTGAACACAGATTTGCTGACCTGTATACTCCAGGTGGTCTCGTAAACCACTGTGAAAGCCCAGAAATGTACAGCTAAACCTTTCTCAGTTTCAAAACACTGACTCCCACAGCCCTTCTCCTGACGCGCCTCCTCACACAGCCCAATGAACCTCAGAAACCAAAGAGTTCAGTGGGCTTGTGAGTTACTTTTTGCAATAGAGCTATGTCCACCTTTCTTAGTCAAATTTTCATCTGATAAGGGTTGGTGCTGCAAATCAACAGATCTTGCACTGAGAGATTAGAATAAGATATTGTGATTAGAATTTGGTGCCGTTAAAAAGTGTTCAACATGCAGCGGGCCAGTTCTACTCACTCTTAAATATTTCTGCTTGCATTCCAGTAAGATATGAAAATTGAATACGCAAGGTGGGAGCTGCAGTCCGAGCCTGCCCCGGGCCTGAGAATGAAATCCTATGGTTCTGAGTGACAGAACACATAGATATTTAGGAGGTCATTAGGATGGCGGGCGGACTTTGCCCGCCCGCCATCCTCATGGGGATTGGGACCGCCCACCATAAGGGCGGGGGTCCGGTGGTGGGGATTATGATGCGCCCGCCACGGGCGCATCCCTCATTTTTAACATTGTGGCGGGCAGTGCTCTCTGCACCGCCTTCCACAATGCTAAAAATGTATGTATGCATTTGCATACATGAAGCGGCAGGTACCGCGCGGTGCCTGCTGCTTCGTGTATGCAAATGCTGGGGGTACCACAGGTACTCCCATGTGCACCCCCTCACCTCTCCTTCACTCTGGGTGCCCGCAGGGGCCCCCAAGAGTGAACAACCGCATGCCTTTCCGTGGCGGCATCGCCGCCATGGAAAGGCATCTGAAACAGCCCATTGTAATATGGCTGGCGGTGTCTAATAGACACAGCCACCATATTAATCCTTTTCCGCCCTGGCCGCAAGGCGACCGGGGCAGAAAAGTGGCGGACCGTCTTTTCATCCGCCGCGGCCCCCCGCCATACTAATATGGCGGGGGGAATTTAGGTGCGGATGGCGGGGCGGATTGCCCCCGCCAGGCCGGCGGTGGCTACCGCCAGCCTGGCGGGGGCAATCCGCCCGCCATCCTAATGGCCCCCTAAGTTCGATGGAGAGCGGGATATTAAGGAGGACACTAGGGAAGGGAGTAGTGTAGAAAGAATGATTTTACAACAGGTAATAAAACAAAGAACCCGTCAGGTTCTAGGGCAAAATGAGCACCCTTGAATAAAAGACAGTGGTCCTAGAACCTGATTTATATGAGCAGCGAATCAATTAGCCAATCAAGCGCTTGGTGAATGAGGTTTTGGTTTGTTGCATTTTGTTCATTTGATGCATGAATATTTAACTCAGGTTCATGAGCTTTTATTTATTTATTTTATACACTTGTAAGGCGCGCAGCTACCCAAAAAGGGTTTCCCGGCACCGAGACACAGAACAAGATAGAATTAGTGGGAAAAAACGGTGTAATATTTTCTAAATATATTCTTTATAGCTCTGATGTGCATTAACAAATTATACCAATTAGGTTAATTGATTCACTGCTCATATAAAGCAGGTTCTAGGACCACTGTCTTTTGTACCACAAAGTGCCCAGGTCCAGGACTATTCTTGGGTATACCCCATTTTTTTAAATGGACACCCTAGAATAAAAGCAGCCCAATGTATTGTTGAGACTGGTGAAGGACGGTGCAGCAATGGCCAAATGTGTGTGTGCCTCCTCCGCTGCCAGGGGGAAGGCAGCACAGATGGCACTTCACGCCGGCTTTGAAGCTAACCACTCTTTTGATGAGTAATCTGACAAGTTGTCCTCTTCAGTGAGCGAGAAGACGATTCTCGGCTGGCGCGGTGTACAGGCGACAGAAAACATGCTGACCCTACGTCAAGCCATGCCACTAGTTGTCCTCAACATGCTGGTCTACTCGGAAAGGGAATTGCTGCAACAACTTGAAAGAGCTCGCATTAGAGATGGCCTGAGCCTATCACAAAAACACACATTTTCCCAAAAGGTCAACTGCACCTACTTAGAGGCATTGGATACACCCAAGACTAGAATGTCATGTTGTACCATTGAAAAGATTGTCTCCATTCTAAAATTTCAAAGCAAGATAGATATTCACCATCATTGCAGGAAGCAACTAGGCTCAATTAACTTCAACCTAGCTTGTGGGGTTGAACCACATTTTTTTTCATTTTTATATAGCGGGACTCAACACAAATGTTGGAGTGCTTTAACCCCTTCACTGCGGCGGCTATTCCGCCGCAGTGCTAAGGGGGCGGGGCGGCCGCGCGGCGGGCGCATGCTGGTGACGGAACCGCTCCGTCACCAGCCGCGGTTGCGCTGTGCTCATGATGGAGCGGTTCCGTCATGGCCCCGCCCGCTCAATGGAACGCTCAGCGCAGGCGCAGAATCCTCACCGCGCAGGCGCGCCGAGCGGGTCGTGACGGAACCGCTCTGTCATCAGCACAGCGCAACCGCAGCTGAGGACGGAGTGGTTCCGTCACCAGCAGGGGAGGGGTTAAATGAGCACCAGTTACATTATACACAGTCACATCTATTTTTAGTTTTTCACGCACAGGGACATTAAGTGATTTGCCCAGAATCATGGGATGTAGAGCCTACACCAAAACTCGAACCTGGCTCCCCAGTTTCAAAGTCGGCACCTGTGGCCGTAATGCCACGTCCTCTCCCACAGGACATGAATTTGCAAATCCTCCTGGTCAAAGTAGAATTATTTAAGCAGATTTTGAGCCTACTCACATTTATTATGCTAGTGAATCCCGCCAGTTATATCCCACCGTAGCCATCCCCAATGCAAGAGGTAGCCCACCCCAAATGTTCACCCAGGATGCCCGGAAGTTTCAACATATTGCATGAATGCTCTTTGCACAGTGACCCCTGACATTACCAGTAGCCGGAGTGCCAATGCACTGCACACAGATAGGATATGGGTTGCACACGACCTTGATGCACCAGTTACGTGGACTGCTGGTCTGCTTCAGGCAGAAGAAGACGACGGGTGCCAGGTCCGGGTAGGGCACATCGGGGTCCAACTGGGAGACCACCTCATCGGGCAGCTCCGGGTCTGGAGACAGGGGTCCTGGCGGTGGCTCGGGAGCGCCCAAGTCCGTATGATCCAGGTGGCGTATTCCTGAGACGGGGGATTGGGTGCCAGAACGGCAGGTGCAGGAGGGAGAGGGGGGGCCAGAGGTCCGCTCAGCCATGTTGGCAGAGGACGATGAATCCTACGAGAGAGAGAGAGAGAGAGAGAAAAGATTTGTACAGTTTTGGCGCCTCATAAAAAACTTAAAAACAAACTTGACCTACTCAAAAACTCTGATTGGGCACTGGGAGCCTCTGTTGCTGCGTATTTGCCCCCATCAGGACCTCGGCCAGTGTCACACATACTAAACACTAAGGGGCATATTAACAAGGGCTTTATCTCCGCTTTTTTGCCTTTAAAAGCCAAAGAAGCAGAGATAAAAATATCGCCCTATCAACAACAGGGTGCTAACATGCAAAATCGCATGTCAGCACCCTTCTTCACTACGCTTCCCTTTGCATCTCTGATGAGATGCAAAGTGGGAGTTCCAGAGCAAAAAAATAGGAGAAATGTCGCTAAACGACATTTCTCCTATTATCAAGGTTCACACTAACCCTGTTAGAGACAAAAAAAGCAGCGCTAACCACAGTAAATGCTGCTTTTTTACGTCTGCTAATTTTCAGATTTAGCCATGTAATCCAATGGGAGGTGGATTACACGGCTAAATCCACCATGGGCTATCAACAAGGATGTCCCTATCCTTGTAGTTTTATCGCTGCATTACCAGCGATAACCTCCCAAAATGCGCTATCGCTGGATTTTTTACCGCCTAGGCGGTTAGTGTTGTTAATAACGCGGTAACCAGGTGATATTATCCAGCGATAGCGGGAGTTAACAAAATTAACGCTAAGCGCCCTTAGCGTTAATTTTCCCTGCTCCTTGTTGATATGTCCCCAAGGGCCATATTTACTGCGAAGTAACGCAGCGTGGTGCCGCAAGCCATTTGGCTGCATTACTTTCGCAGCAAAGGGATGCATCATATTTACAACAATATCACATATCCCTGAGCTCTCCCCTGCGCTGGCACCCAATTGGATGGCATGCGCTAACGCAGGCACCCATGCACTATGGTGCAAGGGTGCCTGCATTGCAGAGATTATTGTTTTTGTGCAGGAAGGAACACCTTCCTGCACAAAAACAATCATGAGAGGTGTTTTCCTCTTTCTATGCGTGCTGCACAATGCAGCACGCATAGAAAGAGAAAACAACTAGGAGAAATAAAAGTATTTCTCATCGATACGTCTCCTTGCTTCCTGGATTCTGACGCATTCCCAGGTTTGCGAAATGTTGTAAATCTGAGAGTGCGGCAGCATTCATGGGTGTTGCATGGGAAAACCCACAGCAACACCCATGGAATGCCCCTTTCATGCAAAGTGCTAAGGGAAAAAGGGCCACATTTACAAGGACACAAAAAGCCAAGCAGGATGGCTTTAGGTGTCCTTGTAAATATGGAGCACCACACTGCGCCGCTGGTGCATTACAAAAAGTGATGCACCGGGGGTCAATGGGCTTGTAAATGTACCCCTCAGGGTTTTAAAAATATATATATTTTTATTTATAACGTTTTATATAGCGCGAACGTGACCCACGAGGGTATCAGAGCGCTTTACAATATACAATTATTAAACATTAGATGGTTGATGTGGTATACAAACATTTGGTATATATATATATATATATACTATATATATATATATATATATATATATATATATATATATATATATATATATATATTGTATTTTATTGATTTTAAATGATAACATCGTCATTGAAGCAATGTGCACAATAAGTACAATAATTGAACCTAGCTATCCACATCAACAGTGAGTCTGAATTATTCAGGAAAAAGCCCATAACATCTTTTAGCCAATGTAACTTCTGACTTCTGTTCCCCACCCTATTCATTTACCAATCGTTTTTCAACATTCCCACCCTCTAGCGTATACATATAATAAATGTGCATCTTATCTGTATGTAATGATATGCTCTCGCTATACCATTAGGTAACTGTCTAATACATGCATTATAATCTTCTTCAGTTACACCTTGTGGTTGTAGCTGACTTATTGGTACTCATTGCCTCCAGAGTTGTATTCCTCTAATATGCCTTCAAGGCAGATCATCTAGGGTTGGATCAGCTGCCTTCCGTGCCATCTCATAACTATGGTTTAAGCTCCAGAAGTTCTTAGGTCGACTTTGGGAGGGGAGTGGGGCAGTTCGCTGTATAACTCCATTTGTGTATTGCAGTACATCAGATCATTTTCCCAGTTAGCCATTTTGGGAATCGGGCCCCTTGACCAATTAATCGCCACTCGGCGCTTCGCTATAGTAGTAGCCCCCTATCCACCAGTCCTCGTACCCCCTTAGGTAATCACTTCGAGTACCCTAATAATGCCAGAATGGGATCCAAGGTCAACTCCATATTGATTATAGCGCCTATTTTCCAAAATATTTGTTCCCAGAATTCCGCAATTCCAGGGCATATCCAGGCTAATTGCATAAACCCCGCTAGCGACATACCGCACCTATCACAGCTCGCTGTGTCCCTAAGGCCATACCGGTGCAACCGTTCTGGTGTATAATATTCTCTATTGAGAAATTTGAACTGAATTAATCTGTGTCTCCCATTCAATGATATTCGCTTCATATTTTTACAACTGTATTTCCACATATCATCATCTATTTGCAAACCCAGGTCACCCTGCCACTCCAGTCTGGCTTTGGTGTAAAAGTTTTTTCAGTATCCTATTGTGATATCATATAGTTTTGAGAACATCTTAGCGGTGGAGTCTGAGCACAGTACATATGTTAGGGCAGCAACTTCCGGTGGGTCCAGTAATTCATCCCCTACCTGTTCTCTCTGCGCATGTCACACCCTATGATGGTGAAATCTCACCAGCGGTGAGCCTGCATGCCCTTGCGCCTTTTCTCTGACCATTCACATGCTCTTCTATCAACAAACAAGTCTCCTATTTCCTGAATGCCTACCGATCTGAGGGCATTTACCACTGCTGCTTCCCTACAGATCGACAACCAGCTTCACCATCCTATAGGGGTAATGGGTGAATACAATATTGCTCCAGCTTGTTGTTTAAGCATGAATTGCCACGCATGTACGTAGCATTCACAGAGTCCAGCACTCCAGTCCTGCGTGTGGAGGCCTGAAACATCAATGCTGGGAGCGGCAAAGGGGCTGCTACTATTTTCTCTATATACATATGGGATGTTCCCAACACGTCGTGTATCCGGGCATGTGCATGCGAGCATTGCGCCACTCTGTAGTATTGGTCCAGATCTGGTGCTCCCAGGCCACCCATCGAATAGGGCAACGTGAGAATGTCCCACTTAACTCTTGCTTGCTTCCCTGCCAAAGCTAGTTTAATCATCAGCATTCTAGCTTTCTTGAAAAAGTGTCTTGGGAGTACCATGGGGATGTTCACAAAAAGAAATAAGAACCTTGACAGTACTACCATTTTCATAATAGACATGCGCCCTATCAGTGAAAAAGGCAGTCTTATCCAATGCTCTATATCATCCTCCAGGTTGCTCACTCATTTCCCATAATTCTCTGTAAATACTATGTCGGAGTCCGTGTGTACCTAAACACCCAAGCACCGCACCGGATCCGAAGTCCATTGTAGTGGGTACTCGAGCTCAATAGGAGCAGCCATCGCGGTCAATGGAAATATTGTAGATTTGGACCAATTGACCTTCAGTCCGGACATTTCCCCATACCTTACCACTTCTCTTAGCTCCGGTGACATATTGGTTTCCGGGTCTCTTATATACAATAGCGTATCATCTGCATAAGCTGATACAATTAGATTATATTCAGGAAATCTAATACCTTAATGGTTATGGTATTCCCGAAGAGCGCACGCAAGCGGTTCTGCCACTAATCCATATAATAGCGGCGATAGAGGGCATCCCTGCCACTTTCCCCTAGATATTGCGATAGAGGCAATCACGACGTCTCCAATTCTCACTGTGTCTATTATATAGGACACCCACTAGTTGCAAAAAGATTACCCCGAGGCCCATTCTACGTAACACACGACTGATAAAGGCCCACTCTACCGAATCATATGACTTCTCTATATCTAAAAAGACGGCGGCCGCTTTGGTCTCTGGTCTAGTATGCTGTATGACTCCGAATACCGTCCTTAAATTATAAGTCCGATTTCATCCTGTCATGAAGCCTGCCTGTTTTGGTTTCACCAACAGCGGTACTAGAGGGGCCATGTGGTTAGCTAGTATCTTGGCATACAGTTTCGTATCTACGTTGAGTAGGGAGAGTGGCCTGTATGATGCACAGTTGTCAGGGGGTTTTCCTGGTTTTAAAATTGCATTAATCAATGCTTGTCTCATTGACTGGGGCATCTGACCCTCCTCCCTCATCTCTTCAAAGAGCATCTCCAAATGCGGAATAAGCTGCTCTACGAACATCTTGTAAAACGTAACTGTCAGTCCTTCCTGTCCTGGGGCACTACCTGCTTTTGTCCTGTAAGTGCCGCCAGTATCTCGTCTGTGTCTAAGGGTCTCATTAGATATTCCTTATATGCATCGTCTAGCCATGGAAGCTTTATATATTCTAAATATTGTAGTATTTCTTCTTCTCCAGTGTGAGTTCTAGAACTATATAGCTGTGAGTAGTACTGCGGAATCCGTTGGCTAAGTCAGTCGGTCCCTCAGTTTGTACCCCTACTCTGTGGTTAGTTCCATCATCCTCTCTGTTGGACAGGCCCCATGAAGGGCTCGCTCCCTCCCCGCAGGACAGGGCCCGGGTCCCGGCCTTCCAGGTACTACCCACAGAAAAAACCCGCAACCCGTCCCCCATGGGACGCCGGCTCCCGGATGTCCCTGTGTCACGGGCCCGGGCCACCGTCAGCACCATTGCCCAGCCCAGCCGCCATCTTGGACACGGCACCACGCGGCCGCCGCGCGGCCTCAGCCCGACCCCGACCCTGGGCCTGGCCAGGCCCCGACATCCCGGCACCACCATCCACCCAGGAGGTGAACGGACCACTTGGGAGGTCAATGGGAGTAAGAAGTGTCGATGGCTCTCCCCCGCCAGGTGCCGATCACCCCCAGCCTCCTCGGGCGCTGGCTCCACCCCCCTGCTGGGTGTCTGGACTCCCTCATCTGAGACCTCCCGACCTCCAAGAGCGAGGGTCCGGACATCAAAGGGCGCCAGACCTATAACTGAGGCAGCCCCAGGACAGGAAGGCAGTTGTATCCTGGAGTCGAGAGACACCGCGACAAACTCATCCTTGACGGACTGCTGGCGCTGCCGCAGCCCGGCCTTGTGAACTATTGTCCTGCCTGCTGGCGCTGCCGCGGCCCTCTGCAACCTTCATCCTCGTGGGACCTGCTGGCGCTGCCGCGGCCCTCTGCAACCTTCATCCTCGTGGGACCTGCTGGCGCTGCCGCGGCCCGTTGTGACCTTCATCCTCGTGGGACCTGCTGGCGCTGCCGCGGCCCGTTGTGACCCTCATCCTCGTGGGACCTGCTGGCGCTGCCGCGGCCCGTCGTGACCTTCATCCTCGTTGGGACCTGCTGGCGCTGCCGCGGCCCGTTGCCACCTACGACCTCTTCGGGACCTGCTGGCGCTGCCGCGGTCTGACCCGTCTGAACACCGAGCTCGAGGATTGTGAGCTACCACCATTACACCTCAGTACCTGTGGGTACCAAGACTGTCCCGCTACCCCCTTCCCCTACTAGAGACTAGAATTGAGAGGATCATCGTGTCCTGATCGCCTTGTATCGTACCACCCTACTCCAAGAATTGCCTATAAAAGGTGTTACCCTGATCTTCGTGTGGTGTCCATCTGTGGGGGGGAAGTTACCTGTCTGTGCGATCGCTAGAGACGGTCCTCACTGGAGGCCTCTCCCTTGTGCTCGGCCGACCCTCCAGGTCCCCGTCTAACATTGGTGGCCAGCGGCGCGATCCGAACCAACGCGTACCGTACAGACAGTAACTCACCCTACGACTAAAACCACAATGACGACCAAAGAGAGCGGATCGGCGGAGAAGTTCCAGATGGAAAGGCTGGAAGAATACAACCACCGAGAGCTCAAACAATTTTGCATGGACTTAGGCATTGCTACCACCGGGCTAAGCACAAAGGAAGACTTCAAAAACGCCCTAGAGGCCTGGACAGAGACGAATACCGCAACCCCCCGGGACCCCGTAGCCCCGGAAGTCAACACCACCCTGACGGAAGAACGGAGAACAGGCCCCTCCCGAGAAGAGATCCAGGAGCGGGAAAAAAATAGATTACACGAGTTAGACTTGGCACGACTCAAATTAGACGGAGAATTGAAGCTGGCGGAACAAAAAATAAACTTAGAACACTTACGGCTCAGAGAAGAGCGAGAGGAAAAACAGAGACAGAGGGATCTCGAAGAAAAAAGACTGGCATACGAGCACGAGTGCAAACTAGCGGAGATAGAAATACGCAAACTAAACAAAAACCTAGGGGTGCCCGAGCCACCGCACTCCCCGGGTACTACCGAGCAGAAGGTCCACATCCCCAAGGATGTGGTCCGAGAATATCACCGAAACGACGACATACAGCAGTGGTTCAAGGCCTATGAGATCGCCATGACTGCCCACCGGGTCGCTCGAAGTGACTGGGGAGCCGGTCTGTGGGGGAGATTCGTCAATGAGGGCCGTGATGCCCTGCTGCAGCTTCCGGACCATCAAATGACGTCCTATGACCACATGAAGGCCGCCCTCCTCAGTCGATATGGGCTTACGCCCGAAATGTACCACCAGAGGTTCCGCAACTGCACCCGGATCCCAGGTACAACGTGGCTGGAATACGTGAACTATTTCAGCCGGGCCTTCGAGGGATGGATCAAGGGTAACAACGTAACCACTTACGAACAACTCTTCAATCTCATTGTGTGGGAGCACCTCTCCAACAACTGCTTCGTCGAGCTCAGGCAGCACCTCCTCGACAGTAAATTGACTGACCCACGGCAGCTCGCCACCGAGGCTGACCGGTGGGAGAGCACCCGAGTGGCCCGGAGTGGGCCGAACGAGCAGAACAGAACCAACCAAGGTCATCATCGCCCCCGGGGAGGAGGTGGAGGACAGAGCCGGGGCAGATACGCGGTCCCAGCCGCTTCCGCTAACGCCACCCCGCCCCCAGCAGGCCGGGGAAACCCCCCGATGCGCCCGGGGTTCCGAGCCAACGTGACGTGTCATCGATGCCAGCGAGTCGGCCACTATGCCAGTGACCCGACCTGCCCGAAGAACCAGGTTCCCGGGCCCCGCCAGGTGGCGGCCGCCGCCCTAGGAGAAGAACAAGTCTCCGAAGACTCTGAGGCCTACGAGTCGGAGCAGTTCGAGTGGGAACCCGCCGCCATGACCCTGGCATGCCTAGGAGGAAGAGACATGGTCCCGCGGACTCCCCTGCCCGCCAACACTCGGAAGTACAGCCAATGGGTGAGCATAAATGGGCGCAAGGCCGAGGCCCTGCGTGACACCAGGGCCAGTGTGACGGCCGTCCGTTGTCACCTGGTGACCCCAGAACAAATCCTGCCAAACGTGCTTTGCCCCGTCCGATCGGCAGATAACTCGGAGAGCCTGTGTCGGATGGCCTGCGTCCCCTTCGAATGGGGAGGAGTGTCCGGCATGCTGAAAGTAACTGTCCGCGACGATGCCCCCGTGGACTGCCTCCTGGGGAACGATCTCGAGAGCTCCCCGTGGGCAGCTGTTGAAAGAAGAGAGCATCTGGGGATGTTGGGTCTCCCGGACTGGGCGTGCGTGACCACCCGGTCCATGGCCACCCGCACCATCCCTAGACCAGAAGAACCCGAATGGGCAGCACCTCCGCCCTCGATCGCTCCAGAAGAAGACTTCCTCCAGACCGACCATCCGGACCCCACCACAGAGGGGTCCACACAGCCCCCCGAGCTTCCCGACCTGGCTCAGTGGCGTCAAGAAGGGGGGCCCACCCAAGAACAATTCCGGCAGGAGCAAAAGACCTGCCCCTCCCTCGAGGGATTGCGACAGCAAGCGCTCGCCCAGGGCCAAGGAGACACCATCGGGGCCCACTGGGTTTATTGGGACAATGATCTCTTGTACAGCGAGCAGAGAATCGCAGAACTGGGGGCCGGGCGAGTGCTGGTGGTGCCCCTCCACTTCAGAGACTTCCTGTTGAACCTGGCCCATGATGTCCCCCTGGCTGGGCACCTGGGGCAAGACAAGACCTACCACCGCCTGGTGACTCACTTTTTTTGGCCCAGAATGAGAAATGACGTCTCCAACCACTGCCGGTCCTGCCCGACCTGCCAGGCCAGCGGGAAGAGCGGCCGCAAACTCAAGGCACCCCTGCAACCCTTCCCCGTGGTGACCACCCCGTTCGAAAGGGTGGGAATAGACATTGTGGGGCCCCTGGACCCCCGAACAGCACAGGGGCATCGCTTCATCCTGGTCATGGTGGACCACGCTACCCGCTACCCTGAGGCGGTCCCCCTTCGTACTATAACAGCCCCAGTAGTGGGTCGAGCCTTAATGGGGATCTTCTCTCGAGTGGGCTTCCCCCGGGAAGTCGTCAGCGACAGGGGTACGAACTTTATTTCAAAGTATATGAAATCCCTCTGGCAGCAGTGCGGGGTCACTTACCGATTCACAACACCCTATCACCCCCAGGGGAACGGACTGGTCGAGCGGTTCAACCGCACCCTCAAGGGGATGATCATGGGGCTGGAAGAACCCCTACGCCGCCAGTGGGACGTGCTACTACCGTGCCTCCTCTTCGCCTACCGGGAAGTCCCCCAGAAGTCCCTCGGCTTCAGCCCCTTCGAACTCCTGTACGGACACCCCGTTCGCGGGCCTCTCAGCCTAGTGAAGGAGGAATGGGAAATGGCCCCCCTAAAAACCCCTCCAGACGTCTACAAATACCTCCTGACCCTCCGCAATCAGACCCGGAAATTCAGGGAGATCGCTAAAGCCAATCTGGAGGCCAGTCAAGAGGACATGAAGAAGTGGTACGACCAACATGCCTCCTCCATCGAGTTTGAACCGGGTCAGCAGGTATGGGTGATGTCCCCCATCGAACCGTGTGCCTTGCAGGACAAATGGACGGGGCCCTTCAAGGTGATCGAGCGCAAGAGTCCCGTCACCTATCTCATCGACCTGGAGTCCCCCCGGAACCCCCTCCGGGTCCTCCACGCCAACAGACTCAAACCCCACTTCGTGCGCTCAGAGCTCAGCCTGCTGATGGCTACCGACAGTGGCGCAGAAGGAGACTCCGAGCCCCTCCCTGACCTACTGAGGACCCGGGAAAGAGATGGTTCGGTGGACGGGGTCCGACTCTCCGAGGCCCTGACCCCAGAGCAGCGTCAAGATTGCCGGGCCCTCCTGCTGCCGTTCGCAAACCTGTTCTCCCTCGCACCCGGAGTCACTTCCTGGTGCCTGCACGACGTGGACACGGGGGACAGTCCTCCTGTCCGACACCGGGCGTACCGAGTACCGGATCGGGTACGTACATGCATCCAAGAAGAAGTCTCCAAGATGCTCGCCCTCGGGGTCATCGAACCTTCGGACAGTCCCTGGGCCAGCCCGGTCGTCCTGGTCCCCAAGGCCGCGGCCCCGGGCACTACACCGGAGCTCCGATTCTGCATCGACTATCGGGGTCTGAACGCGGTCACCCGAACCGACGCTCACCCTATCCCCCGAGCAGATGAACTAGTCGACCGCATGGGGGCAGCCCGCTACCTAAGCATCTTCGACCTGACAGCGGGCTACTGGCAGATCGGCCTCACCCCCAGGGCCCAAGAACGTTCCGCTTTCTCCACCCCGGACGGGCACTACCATTTCAGAGTGATGCCCTTCGGCATGAAGAACGCTCCAGCCACTTTTCAAAGACTGGTGAACAAGGTATTGGCGGGCCTCGAAGAATTCAGCGCCGCCTACCTGGACGACATCGCGGTCTACAGCCGCCACTGGACAGACCACCTCCACCACCTCAGAGAGGTCCTGCAGGCCCTCCAACAGGCCGGCCTCACCATAAAGGCCAGCAAGTGCCAAATCGGCCAGGGGTCCGTGACCTACCTCGGACACCAAGTGGGGAGCGGTCTGGTGGCCCCCCTCCAGCTCAAGGTAGCTGCCATCCAGTCCTGGCAACCCCCTGAAACACAAACCGAGGTCCGAGCCTTCCTGGGGCTCACCGGATACTACCGGCGGTTTGTGAGGAACTATGGCAGCATTGTGGGGCCCCTCACGGAACTCACGTCTAAGAACCACCCAAAAAGAGTCAACTGGACTCCCGACTGTCAAGCGGCCTTCGAGACGCTGAAGGCCGCCATGTGCACCGCTCCTGTGCTCCAGGCCCCCGACTACAGCCGCGAGTTCATCGTGCAGACCGATGCCTCCGACCATGGTATTGGGGCCGTCCTCTCCCAACTGAACCCCGAGGGAGTGGACCAACCAGTGGCCTTCATCAGCAGACGCCTACTGCCCCGAGAACAGCGCTGGAGCACCATTGAGCGAGAGGCCTTCGCAGTGGTATGGGCCCTCAAGAAGCTCCGGCCGTACCTCTTCGGAACCCATTTCCGGGTACAGACAGATCATCGGCCCCTGCAATGGCTCATGCAGATGCGGGGGGAGAACCCCAAACTATTGCGATGGTCCATCTCCCTGCAGGGGATGGACTTCACTGTGGAGCATCGCCCTGGTCAAGACCACGCCAACGCGGACGGCCTGTCCTGCTTTTTCCGCCTCGACGAGGAAAGTCCCCAAGAAGATGGGTGACTCTCCCCGCCTTCAGCTGGGGGGGACGCATGTTGGACAGGCCCCATGAAGGGCTCGCTCCCTCCCCGCAGGACAGGGCCCGGGTCCCGGCCTTCCAGGTACTACCCACAGAACAAACCCGCAACCCGTCCCCCATGGGACGCCGGCTCCCGGATGTCCCTGTGTCACGGGCCCGGGCCACCGTCAGCACCATTGCCCAGCCCAGCCGCCATCTTGGACACGGCACCACGCGGCCGCGCGGCCTCAGCCCGACCCCGACCCTGGGCCTGGCCAGGCCCCGACATCCCGGCACCACCATCCACCCAGGAGGTGAACGGACCACTTGGCAGGTCAATGGGAGTAAGAAGTGTCGATGGCTCTCCCCCGCCAGGTGGCGATCACCCCCAGCCTCCTCGGGCGCTGGCTCCACCCCCCTGCTGGGTGTCTGGACTCCCTCATCCCAGACCTCCCGACCTCCAAGAGCGAGGGTCCGGACATCAAAGGGCGCCAGACCTATAACTGAGGCAGCCCCAGGACAGGAAGGCAGTTGTATCCTGGAGTCGAGAGACACCGCGACGAACTCATCCTTGACGGACTGCTGGCGCTGCCGCAGCCCGGCCTTGTGAACTATTGTCCTGCCTGCTGGCGCTGCCGCGGCCCTCTGCAACCTTCATCCTCGTGGGACCTGCTGGCGCTGCCGCGGCCCGTTGTGACCTTCATCCTCGTGGGACCTGCTGGCGCTGCCGCGGCCCGTTGTGACCCTCATCCTCGTGGGACCTGCTGGCGCTGCCGCGGCCCGTCGTGACCTTCATCCTCGTTGGGACCTGCTGGCGCTGCCGCGGCCCGTTGCCACCTACGTCCTCTTCGGGACCTGCTGGCGCTGCCGCGGTCTGACCCGTCCGAACACCGAGCTCGAGGATTGTGAGCTACCACCATTACACCTCAGTACCTGTGGGTACCAAGACTGTCCCGCTACCCCCTTCCCCTACTAGAGACTAGAATTGAGAGGATCATCGTGTCCTGATCGCCTTGTATCGTACCACCCTACTCCAAGAATTGCCTATAAAAGGTGTTACCCTGATCTTCGTGTGGTGTCCATCTGTGGGGGGGAAGTTACCTGTCTGTGCGATCGCTAGAGACGGTCCTCACTGGAGGCCTCTCCCTTGTGCTCGGCCGACCCTCCAGGTCCCCGTCTAACACTCTCAAGTCGCGACTACTCTTTAGTGGTGACGCTAGAACCGTGCCTGGCCTCTTGCTCTCACCATAAGTCTGCGCTGTGGCATATTTCCCATATGTTTCACTTCTTCATCTGCTGCTTCGTGATATTCATTCAGGGAAGTTCTCATTTCCTCACGTGTATCCTCGCCCTCTAATATATTTTGTTCTATTTCTTTCAGGTGGCCTTCTAGGGTACCCAGGCGACCTCAAATTCCTCTGAGCACAACCGAGTGCTTAGCCATTGTCACCCCACTTATATACACCTTATAGGTTTCCCACACTGTCTAGAACTTCTCCACTGAGCCAATATTTAATTCACAGAAATGGTCTACGGCCTCTGCCAATTCCGCCTTAAATGCAGTATCTAGTCATGAATACGGCGGAAATCTCCATGTGAATGGTGCAATTCTCTGCTACGGTCCTTCTATGGTCAGACTTATCAGGGAGTGATCCCAATAAAATCATGGATGCACTTCACAAGCACGGATCCAAGTATTTATTTCCCTAGAGGCAAACCAATGATCAATCCTGGTATGCAGGTCATGGGGGGCGGAGTAATGTGTGAAACCCCCTTGTTCAGGAAACCGAAGCCACCATATATCTACCAGGTCTAGTCGCAATAGCACTTCGTGTATGGTTCTAGCTGCCGCAGTAAGTCGACGGAACAGGACGCCCGAGCGATCCCGCCGCAATTGATATCTCCACCCCAGAGTATTGGCAGTGTGCTGTATTTACTCAGCTTCTCCCGCAAATTCTGATAAAACCGTGGGATGTCGTAGTTTGGTCCATAAATGTTAACTATTACAATATCCAGTCCTCGACCCCTGCATCTAGTGATCACGTACCGTCCTTCCTGGTCTGAGTCCAACTTTTGTAGCTGAACTCCTGATATCCGCCCAGCCCACGTCACCACCCCCTTAGCATGTGTGGTGAATCCTGCTGCATGATAAGAGCCTTGTATCTTCCTATTCGTAAGCATACTACTGTTAGTAGGCAAATGAGTTTCCTATAGCAACGCTGTATCTATATCGTGCCTACCTACGTATGGCATCACTGTCCTTAATTTTCTGAAGTCATTTAGACCTCGCACATTCCATGTCAGTAGCTTTAAATTATCCTAGCGACTCTGCTTCATTCCTACTTGTATTTGGTAGTTTACCATTAATTCTGTTACATTGTCTAATTGTTACTACATTGTCAGCGCATACTACACATTGCCTCTCGAGATTTGTCCTATCCAATATCGTGTTATAATTCAAACAATCCCCCTCCCTCACACCCCCTCCCACGCCATGCCCCTCATGACATAGTCTTGACATAGTCGAGTTGCTTACTCCAAAATATGCCCCTCAGGGTTACTGATGTAGTGGTGTCCACCCCTCACAGCACATTAGCCAATGCCACACTGTGACCTGGAGCTGCTCTCCGCGGTGCTGAAACATCAGGTATTGCTGTCCCTCAAGCCTCCGACCAGTTGTGTACTGTGACTAGACACTGAGTGTTGCTTCCTTAGGACCTGAGTCAATGGCATTCTTTTATTGGACAGTAGGCATCACTGTGCCCTCCAAGAGTCAGTCAGTGCCATCACAAGACTGAGGGGATACCAGCGGTGGTGTAAAACAGGCCCTTGTGGTGCGGAGCGAGCTGCATGTGGAAAAGTGTGGCTCAATGGTTAGAGCGGCAGACCCTGATGCAGAGGTCTGGCCCGGGACCAGGGTTCAATACCCGCCTCGGCGGGTCTGGGGCTCAATTTCCTCGAACCTGATCATTCTCGCCTCGGTGCCTATTCTAATCATGGGTCCCACTCTGCAACTCTGGGCAATAGCTTGCTTAATCTCCACAGCGGCCCCAACAGCGCTGGGATGCCTGGCTGCACCTTGGGGGTGCCCAGGAGTGGACATTTCACGGGGAAAAGCCAGGAAGGGTTCCATAGCGGTATACGGACAGCGCCGTGACACTTCCGTTGGAGGTAGCTGTGCGCTTTACAAATGCTGGCATTTACATTTTTTTTTTTACAGGGGACCCCCTCAGCACAGTACCCTGGCCCGAGAGCTCCTGTGTGAGTCCGGGGAGGGGGCCTCCATGTACCTTGCAGGGGGGCCTTCAGGTTTCATTACGCCACTGGCCACCAGGTGTTACTCCCACGCAGTTGTCTGCTTTCTGCAGGACATTAACCAATGGGAAAGTGAAAGAGTGTGGGGAGCAGGCATGACTCACGAGGGGCATAGCTGCGAGGGAGTCATGACACAACCCCAACAGAGGAAATAACTACTATATTACACTCTGCGCATCTGCATAC
Organism: Lissotriton helveticus; assembly: GCF_964261635.1. Taxonomy (NCBI): domain Eukaryota; kingdom Metazoa; phylum Chordata; class Amphibia; order Caudata; family Salamandridae; genus Lissotriton; species Lissotriton helveticus. Next base: position 1,361,619,646 of record NC_136057.1, read on the forward strand.
ATGGTTTATGCCATGGTATCTTTTTTACATGTGTTTGTTTTGAAAGAGGGTATATAACCAACACTGTGATGCAAAAGTTTCACTGTGTGCAGGGAGGTGAAATCACACTGAGGAGGCGCTAACTTTCTTAGAGAATATAGAAAGAGAGAAATCAGAGAGTGAGGCAGAGAGAGAGGAGGAGAGGGGATAATTCAGAGAGATCAAAAGGGTATGGTGTGTGAGAGATGGAAATAGTCAGAAACAGAGATGAGAGAGAGCAATGGAGAGCTCTACTGGTAGAAGGGAGAGACACCCATGACAGAAGAGGGAGACATGGAGAGAGATACAGAGAGTGGAGGGAGCAATGGAATGAACTTTAGACAGATAAGAAAGAGAGAGAGGATTGAGGGACAGGGAAAACTGTGGGTGAGAGGAAGAGACAGAAAGAGATCGTGAGAGAAAATGACAGAGGCACAGGAATAGGAAAGGGAGTGCTCTCAATACATTCTGATGAAATAGCGAAGAAAGGAATGCATAACAGAGAACAACCACGAGAGAGAGAGAGAGAGAGAGAAGGGGGAGAGAGAGAGAGAGAGAGAGAGAGGGGAGAGAGAGAGAGAGAGAGAGGGGAGAGAGAGAGAGAGAGAGAGAGAGAGAGAGAGAGAGAGAGAGAAGGGAAATGAAAGACTAGACCAAATAGCTGACAAAAGACAGCAAAGGTGGAGTGAGAGAACGAGACATCAAGTGTGAGAGAGTGTGAGGTGTGGAGAGAGGCTGGAGAGAGAGAGAGAATGAGGCATGGGGGAACATAGGAGGAAGCGAAAGAGAGAAGAAGGAGAAAGGACCAGATAGGAAAGGGAGATAGGGAAATTAGAGTGAGAAAAGAGGGGGAGGAGAAAGAGCGAGGGAACGATGGAGAAAAGATATCGCGAGAGAGGGAGAGCGCAAGGCAGAGAGGCAGAGGAGAGAAATGGAATACGAGGGAGCTGGCGCGAGGGGGAGGACGAGGGGCGTCAGTGATAGGGAATAAATAGCTGTAATACGTTTTTCTTGTAAGTGCCACATGTTGCAGCAGTAAGTGGGAGACTGCAACGAAGCCTGCTATTATTGTGTTGTCTGATGTCTGTGTCTCTATGGACTTGTGGGAGTCTAGTCAGGGGAACGCGGGGTACACCTCGTTTCAGACTGAATGACGTCATGGAGTAGAACACGACCCTGTGTGACAATGTCATAGATCAACTCATGGGCCAGCTGGCTGAGAGCAATGGTGGCTTGTTGCACACTCTGGTGTCATAGAGTGCTTCATTGCCCAGGTCGAGAAAGTCAAAGGGTAGTGCTTGGCCTAAAATGATAACGTCAAACATAATTTCATGATCCAATCACAGCCGGGTCTGGTGGCTTAGTAGACTAATACATCCACTGCAGAGGCCTGTGTCCACTCAGCCTCTCATCCTTTCTTAGGTCGATAAAATGAGTACCATTGAGTTGGGTAACAGAAAACATCTGTTATTCAGTGCCAAGAAGCCCCTTTGGGGGTGAACGTGCCCTGTACAAATACACGTTATGTTATAAAGTCACACAATAGCTCATGGTCACGTCTGATGATGTCACAGAATGTTTCAAGGCCCAGTCTGATGATGCAACAGAGTGGTTCATGGCTCAGTCTGATGTCAAAGAGTGGTCCAAGGCTCAGTCTGATGATGTCAGAGAGTTGTTAATGACCCTATCCTATAAGCCCATGGAGTATTTTTGGCTCTGACCTAATGTAGCAAAAAGGTTTGGGGCACAGTTTGCATCACAGAATAATTTCCTCATGATCCAATCTGATTAGGTCACAAAGCGGTTCTGAATGGCCTAGTCTGATGGCATTAATAGTGGTTTTTAATGGCCCAGATTGATGAGGTCACAGAGTGGTTCCCCTTGATCCGGTTTAATGAGGTTGTAAAGAGACTCTTGATAACCTAACCTGACAAGTCCACTAAATGGTTCATAGTCCTGATGGTGTTGCAGAGTTAGCCACCATTACCTAGTTTGATGAGGTCATAAATGAGTTGTGATTATGTGTCATGAAGGCGGTCACAGGCAGGTTCATGGCCCTGCCTGCTGACATTATTTTCTGGAATGCCAGAAACCGGTCCTCGGAAGCTTGTTTCTGGTCCAGGGAAGGCATGGCTTGGCAGTTCGGGCTAGACTGTTCCCATGAGGCACAGGGTCAGACTGATTTGCATATAGCCATGTCTGAACTGGGGTGGCAGAGTGGGCTAAAGACGGTGATGGATCAAACCCAGATCTTTTGACTGGGTGTGAGTGTTTGATTGGTTCTGATGCTCCGTCCATCACCACCCCCTTTTGGACTGCTGACATTATACAGCAGCTTCCAATGTTCTAACCAGAGGAGGACACAGCGTGGCTCTCCATGGTCCAGTATGATAAGGACGAAATCAAACATGAAGTAGACTAGTGATGCTGAAGAGTAGTTCACAAACACTCACATCAGTTCACAAAGGACCATTCCCTTCACACAGACCAATGAGATAACAGAGTGGTTCGTGGCCAGTCCAAATAGTTATTGAAGGGAGTCATCACTCAGTGGCTTATGGCCCAGCTTGATGATGACACTGGGATGTTCATGGTCCAGTCTAATGGCATCACAACGTGGCTCCTCATGACCCAGTCTGAAGAAGTCACCAAATTGTTACTCATCTTGTCTGATGTTGTAGTGTGCTTGTAGGCCCAGTTTGGGGTCCCAAACTGGTTCGTGTCCCAGATTGATGATGTCACAGGTGGCTTTATGCCTCAGTGTGATGAGATCATACAATGGTTCATAATCCAGCCAACTGAAGTCATTGTGCGGCCCCTCTCTTAATGAAGGTGCCTAAACGTAATTCTGCTAAATTGGCACTTAGTCGGCTGCACTGGCTTCCTGTCCAGGAAAGAATCGGGTTCAAGGCACTGTGCATCGTTCACAAGTCCATTGCTGGCAATGGCCCTCCTCTGATTCAGTACATGGTGCAATTATACCGCAGCAATAGGACTCTTAGATCTAATAATAAGTGACTACTTGTAGTCCCTAGGATTAAACGATCACGGACTGGAGGCCGACGGCTTCCTTACTGCCGGCCAAGCTCTGGAACCAGCTTCCAGACGTCATCCGTCTCGAATCTGATTATCTTAGGTTCAGGAAGCAGTTGAAGACTTTTCTTTTTCCATGAGCGGGGTGAATGATAAGGTGTCACAGGAAGCGCTGGGATGCCCTTGGGTAGCCATGCACTATACAAGTGCGTATTCATTCATTCATAGAGCACCTAATGACCCACTGCAATGAAGTCACTGATAGGGTACCAGGTCAATGAGGCCACAAAGCGTGTCATGGCCGACTGCAATGAGGTCACAGAGGGGTCCATGGCTCAGATTGTTTCCCAGAACGGACTGACCCAAGTTATCAAGTCACAGAGTTGTTCCCGATATAGGCAGCGAGTGGTTCATAAGCCTGGTATACCAGTTCAAATAGAGGGCTTCCACTGGACATAATAGGAAGCCAAAAAAGTGGTCTATGGTCCATTTCAATGACGTCACAGAAGGGACCATCACCCAACCTGATGAAACCAAAAATAGTTTATCACCCATATAACTAGGTCACAGAGTAGTTAACGACCCATAGTGATGATGTCACACAGTTTGTAATGACATAGTTGGACAAGGTCACAAAGCTGCTCAGGACTCAGTGTGATGAGGTCAGAGACCCATTTGTGGCCCAGAACGGTCCATGGTCCAGTTAAATGATATCACAAAGCAGTTTCCCATGACTCAGTGTGATGAGGTCACTCCGTGCTTCAAGGCCCAATCTGGTGATCTCACAGAATGGCGTATGGTCCACACGTGTTACGACCCGGTGAAGCTCATGGCTCAGGCTGCAGGCAAAGGAGAGGATGGTTCAGTACTGATGTGCACTGAAGGAGCTGTGGGGGGGGGGGGGTTATTACTGAAATAGCAGCGGTCCTGCTGGTCAGAATTGAGGTGAAGTGGCAAACCTGGCTGTGGGTCTCAGTAATATAATAGAAGAATGTTCTTAAGGTCAAGATTGAGGTGCACTGGGAGAGCTCGGTGAGGGGCGGCAGTGCAGAATAAGCCTTAGGTGCCTCTGGAGAGGACTGAGGTGCACTGGGAGAGCTCGGTGAGGGGCGTCAGTGCAGAAATAGCCTTAGGTGCCTCTGGAGAGGACTGAGGTGCACTGGGAGAGCTCGGTGAGGGGCGTCAGTGCAGAAATAGCCTTAGGTGCCTCTGGAGAGGATTGAGGTGCACTGGGAGAGCTCGGTGAGGGGCGTCAGTGCAGAAATAGCCTTAGGGGCCTCTGGGTAGGACTGAGGTGCACTGGGAGAGCTCGGTGAGGGGCGTCAGTGCAGAAACAGCCTGGGGTGCCTCTGGGGAGGACTGAGGTGCACTGGGAGAGCTCGGTGAGGGGCGTCAGTGCAGAAACAGCCTGGGGTGCCTCTGGGGAGGACTGAGGTGCACTGGGAGAGCTCGGTGAGGGGCGTCAGTGCAGAAATAGCCTGGGGGGCCTCAGAGCAGGACTGAGGTGCACTGGGAAAGCTCGGTGAGGGGCGTCAGTGCAGAAATAGCCTGGGGAGCCTCTGGGGAGGACTGAGGTGCACTGGGAAAGCTCGGTGAGGGGCGTCAGTGCAGAAATAGCCTGGGGGGCCTCAGAGCAGGACTGAGGTGCACTGGGAAAGCTCGGTGAGGGGCGTCAGTGCAGAAATAGCCTGGGGAGCCTCTGGGGAGGACTGAGGTGCACTGGGAGAGCTCGGTGAGGGGCGTCAGTGCAGAAATAGCCTGGCGGCCTCTGGGTAGAACTGAGGTGCACTGGGAGAGCTCGGTGAGGGGCGTCAGTGCAGAAATAGCCTTAGGTGCCTATGGGTAGGACTGAGGTGCACTGGGAGAGCTCGGTGAGGGGCGTCAGTGCAGAAACAGCCTGGGGTGCCTCTGGGGAGGACTGAGGTGCACTGGGAGAGCTCGGTGAGGGGCGTCAGTGCAGAAATAGCCTATGGGCCTCTGGGTAGGACTGATGTGCACTGGGAGAGCTCGGTGAGAGGCGTCAGTGCAGAAACAGCCTGGGGTGCCTCTGGGGAGGACTGAGGTGCACTGGGAGAGCTCGGTGAGGGGCGTCAGTGCAGAAATAGCCTTAGGTGCCTCTGGAGAGGACTGAGGTGCACTGGGAAAGCTCTGTGAGGGGCGTCAGTGCAGAAATAGCCTGGCGGCCTCTGGGTAGAACTGAGGTGCACTGGGAGAGCTCGGTGAGGGGCGTCAGTGCAGAAATAGCCTGGCGGCCTCTGGGTAGAACTGAGGTGCACTGGGAGAGCTCGGTGAGGGGCGTCAGTGCAGAAATAGCCTGGCGGCCTCTGGGTAGAACTGAGGTGCACTGGGAGAGCTCGGTGAGGGGCGTCAGTGCAGAAATAGCCTATGGGGCCTCTGGGTAGGACTGAGGTGCACTGGGAAAGCTCGGTGAGGGGCGTCAGTGCAGAAATAGCCTTAGGTGCCTCTGGAGAGGACTGAGGTGCACTGGGAGAGCTCGGTGAGGGGCGTCAGTGCAGAAATAGCCTGGCGGCCTCTGGGTAGAACTGAGGTGCACTGGGAGAGCTCGGTGAGGGGCGTCAGTGCAGAAATAGCCTTAGGTGCCTATGGGTAGGACTGATGTGCACTGGGAGAGCTCGGTGAGAGGCGTCAGTGCAGAAACAGCCTGGGGTGCCTCTGGGGAGGACTGAGGTGCACTGGGAGAGCTCGGTGAGGGGCGTCAGTGCAGAAATAGCCTATGGGGCCTCTGGGTAGGACTGAGGTGCACTGGGAAAGCTCGGTGAGGGGCGTCAGTGCAGAAATAGCCTTAGGTGCCTCTGGAGAGGACTGAGGTGCACTGGGAGAGCTCGGTGAGGGGCGTCAGTGCAGAAATAGCCTTAGGGGCCTCTGGGTAGGACTGAGGTGCACTGGGAAAGCTCGGTGAGGGGCGTCAGTGCAGAAATAGCCTGGGGGGCCTCAGAGCAGGACTGAGGTGCACTGGGAGAGCTCTGTGAGGGGCGTCAGTGCAGAAATAGCCTGGGGGGCCTCAGAGCAGGACTGAGGTGCACTGGGAAAGCTCGGTGAGGGGCGTCAGTGCAGAAATAGCCTGGGGAGCCTCTGGGGAGGACTGAGGTGCACTGGGAGAGCTCGGTGAGGGGCGTCAGTGCAGAAACAGCCTGGGGAGCCTCTGGGGAGGACTGGGGTGCACTGGGAGAGCTCGGTGAGGGGCGTCAGTGCAGAAATAGCCTGGGGGGCCTCAGAGCAGGACTGAGGTGCACTGGGAGAGCTCGGTGAGGGGCGTCAGTGCAGAAATAGCCTGGGGAGCCTCTGGAGAGGACTGAGGTGCACTGGGAGAGCTCGGTGAGGGGCGTCAGTGCAGAAATAGCCTTAGGTGCCTATGGGTAGGACTGATGTGCACTGGGAGAGCTCGGTGAGGGGCGTCAGTGCAGAAATAGCCTGGGGGGCCTCAGAGCAGGACTGAGGTGCACTGGGAGAGCTCGGTGGGGGAGGTCAGTGCAGAAATAGCCTGGGGGCCTCTGGGGAGGACTGAGGTGCACTGGGAGAGCTCGGTGAGGGGCGTCTGTGCAGAAATAGCCTGGGGGGCCTCTGGGCAGGACTGAGGTGCACTGGGAGAGCTCTGTGAGGGGCGTCGGTGCAGAAATAGCCTGGGGAGCCTCTGGGTAGGACTGAGGTGCACTGGCAGAGCTCGGTGAGGGGCGTCAGTGCAGAAATAGCCTGGGGGCCTCTGGGTAGAACTGAGGTGCACTGGCGGAGCTCGGTGAGGGGCGTCAGTGCAGAAATAGCCTGGGGGCCTCTGGGTAGAACTGAGGTGCACTGGCGGAGCTCGGTGAGGGGCGTCAGTGCAGAAATAGCCTGGGGGCCTCTGGGCAGGACTGAGGTGCACTGGGAGAGCTCGGTGAGAGGCGTCAGTGCAGAAACAGCCTGGGGTGCCTCTGGGGAGGACTGAGGTGCACTGGGAGAGCTCGGTGAGGGGCGTCAGTGCAGAAATAGCCTGGGGTGCCTCTGGGTAGGACTAAGGTGCACTGGGAGAGCTCGGTGAGGGGCGTCGGTGCAGAAATAGCCTGGGGAGCCTCTGGGGAGGACTGAGGTGCACTGGCAGAGCTGCGTGCGGTCCCTAGACTCAAACATCCGCAGGCCACACCTGCTCTCGCAGAAGCTCTTAATTTTAAATAAATGCCTCTAATATTTAATGCAGGGAAGTCAAGCTTTGAATTAGAGAATAGACCGGGGCTGATAATTAGCAGGCCCGCTGGGAGGGGCTGCTGCTTTTTATTCTCTGCACATAAAAGGCAGGGGAAAGAGGCCTTAAATTATAGATTCACACAGATGCAATCTCTTTCTCTGCTCTCCTAATGCAGACAGGCCGACTTAATGCCATGAAATAATAATGAAGGCACACAAAAACAACATTCCCCTCTGCCTTGCTCTCCCCGTGACCCTCCCTGCATTACCCAAACACTGCCAGGAAGGGCAGTCACAAGATACCCCAATAATATATCATTATTAATCAATAATAATAGCATACCATTTTCACTCCAAATAATTATTATAATTCCTCGTTACAAAGCGCTTCATGCGAAATCCATGCTCCTCCTAAGCGCTGTTTTACAAACACCAATAGAATACAGTGCAGCCGCGGCCCGTGGAGGGAGTTACGGTGGGCAGGGAGGCGGGGAGGGGCAGGGTGGGGGGTGCTAAAAACCGGCATATGGATAATTGCAGGTAAGTACACAATTTATTTAATAAAACGATTTTCGTAGCGCACACTGCATCGCAAAATGCTGGAATACAGTATACTAGCCGAATCAGACGGAAACTACAGAAATTGCATGATAACATCGAAAATACCTTTTTATGAGACGCCTTATCTGACCTTCCTCCGAGCATTGTTGCGGCAGATGAAGTTCTAATGTTTGCGTAGCGTCGTGTGTAAAATTTCCCTGCTTCTAAGCGCTAGAACCGTATCCTAGGACACAGTCGAAGCAGATCAAGGAGATGCTTTCGTCGATGTCCCCGGCAAGGTCGGGGCCTGCAGTTGAAAGCTTGTTCACGAGTCTGTGCTGCTTGGGGCCAAACCTACTGCATTATCCAGACAGGTTAATGCAAGGTGCTGAGGCGTATATACCACGTGCACTCACACCAGCAAGTCCTAGTTGGCGAGTAGCAAATTACTGGAGGGGTAAGCAGATCATAGCGTGTCAGCGAGGTAACCTGGGGAAATACCAGGAACCACTTATATTAACAGCTTGTTGAGGGCCCTGTTTTACCAGAGAGCCATCCGGCTTTGTGGCGAGAGAAGAGGTTCTGGTGCTGAAGTGAAACCTTTTGGGGCAGATTTACTTGCCCCTTGGGCCACTTTTGCATCATTTTTAACATGGGAAAGTGACGTACGGGTGGCGCAAGGAGCTTGTATATAAGCCACTTTTTCTTTTGGGGAGAGGTTATATTAAAGGGGGCACACAGGTAGGTTGTTGCGGTAGTTTAATGTGGTGAGTACTAAAGAATTCAGGAGTGCTTTAGCGGCGTGGAATAGGGGCGTGGGAGGTGTAGACATACTTTTTGAATGTTCTTTACCTGGTAACCTACTACAATGAAGGCAGTGACAAGGACGTCATCTGTGTGCATTAAAAAGTTGAAAAGTATGTCTAAATATCTGAGAAGGTGGGGGAAGGTCGGGCTCCCAGTAGGGAAGTGGATCGGTGAGGAAACATGAGCCGATAAGGCGGGAAAGTGATGGATCTCCATTTTGGAAGAGTTCGGTAGGAGGGCCAACAGGCTCTCCCATGTTGAATTAAAGTGAGTAAGGCAGAGATGTGTGAGTGGTAGAAGGGAGTGCAGGTGGGGAATGAGGAAAGGATGTAAACAAAAAGACGAAACGAGGGTCCAAAGTGTGATGGTGCAGAGCGAACAGGAGAGGGAGGGAAACTGATCCTTGAGTGACTTCAACAGGGAGGATGGTTGATGGGAATCTCTTTCTGTCCTACTCTCTTTAGAAGGAGTCATTAGATGGCTATGAGGAAAACGACTGGAGAGATGTGTTGAGGTCGAAGGGTTGCATGGAGGAGAGTAACCCAGGGCGATCTACATTGTCAAAGCTGAGGTCGGTAACAATGAGTAGGAAAGATTGATGACTGTGGTGAGCAGAGGAAATAAAGTTGGGGACATGTGAGAGTGCTGTTTCTGACAAATGAAAGGCACTCAAACCATAGTGTAGGTGCTATATGAAGCAGGCAACCTCCCTCCCCATAGCCAATCACAACGCAGTGTTGTGATTGGTGGGGACGAAGCCCAGCCAGGTGCCTATGGGAAGGCCATTTTATCCATGTAGGCTGCATGCAGCCTACATGGAGAAAATGGCAGAGTGCGCATAACTGGTTTGGTCGGCCCCAGAGGGCCGACCAAACAGTCAATGTCCGCATATTGGCCTAGCCACTCATCCCCTGCACTGTTGCAGGACCGCGCACCCGCCTGCCCCCAACCAAACCCTTCTGATTTCTCACAATGCGAGAAGCAGTAACACAAAATTATATTTATACCATTTTATGATACTGCTTCTCGCACTGCGAGAAAGCAGTGGGGCGACGCTCCTCCGCCCACATGGAGGAGCCACCTCTGGTGAGGAGGAGCCAGCTCTACCTCTTTACGATCAACTACAGCCTCTGAGGCATTTATCTTCTGAGAGCTTGACATTTTGTGCAAGTCACTTTTCAAAAGATCTGAATATGGGCGTTAAGAGAGCAGAGTGCAATGACCCTAGTGAGCACGTCCTGCTTGGAAGTGGCACCTGGAGAGGAGAGACTGCCTGCCAGAGAAAGAACACTCCATAAGGGACCTTATGAACTCTGATGCAGGAGAGCAGGGAAACCCACCACAGTGGACGTTGCATTAGAAAAAGTCACATGGACACTGACATCCCTTTACCTGCTAGACAATCTGCCATTTTCTTTTTGGAACATTTTTCCTTACCCACATTTTTCTGGTACACACCAACATTTTATTGTCCTTAATGTGTTTGGAGCAATCTTTAACACATCTCTGCTAAGGCTTTCTGGACAAAACTCTCTTTCTGAACTATATGAGGATTCTCCACTTTGCTGAAAAAATAGTTTCCTGTAGATGCACATATATTTCTCCTAGATAAGATCTGTGCATTTCCCTCTTCCACATACAAGAACAAATTCCATACCGGGAAAGAACTTCCCTTGAATTTTCTTCGCTGGTTGTTAATGGTATCTAGGTTCAGCTTTCATAAAAAGAGATACGTATATTCCCTCCCTTCTAAAAGTGCAGTTCAGTTTAATAAAGTGCATAAATGTAAACACAGTGTGATACAACTGAAGAAAAGCTGGATTCCACTTTTCTTCAGTTATGCCCTCGTTACAAATCAGAAATAAACTCAAATAAGTGAGGAAACTCTTTTACCGCATATATTAAAATAATGAGTTTTGTGATTAATATTGGCAGGTCAAGCTTGCTGATAATTATCTGGGAGAAAGGCCTGATAAACATGTGGATTTTGGTGCATAGCCAACAAAATGTGCATGACCTTCCTCAAATACTTGTGATCGGTTGTAATGATCATACCTGAACACCCCAGTCTCTGTTTTTCTCAGTTGTGGCAATCATTGCATCCAACAGTGGTCAATTTGCAATGAGGGTCTAGGTGTCTTACATCCCTTTAGCTGTCAATCAAATGATATCGCCAGGGGAGTTGAACAAATGTCAAGGAATTATGAACAGGTTTGGAAACAAAAAAGATTTAAAAAGACCTGCTCCATCATTAAATAAAGCTCCATGTTCTTCCTTTGGGCAGGCTAATCATTTTTCATATCGTGAGGATCACTGTATTGGAAGATTTTGGATTCAAATGCGTTAATGGTTTTTCACCTGCTTTTGAGAAAACAGATTTAGAATCGATGCGAAATTGATTAAAGGTGCCAATGGGTGAGGGAAAAGGAGGAAAAAATGTAATTTAAAGAAAGTCATAAAATTAACTGGGAGGGTCCAAATAAGAAATGTAATTCCTTTCAGTTGTGATTTTGAAAAAAGGAGCTGAAAAGGATCATATACCTGACTGCAGGGGAATAACTCAGTAAGGAGCGGATATTCGCAATAGGTGGGAAGGGATCAAGAGATGATTTGTAAGAATCTGTTGGGCTCCAAGAACCATGGTGGATCCTCTAGAGAAATGTAATCCCTTTTGGTTGTGACCAGCTTGAAAGGAATGCAAAAAGAACAGATGACGGTCAACAAATCAAACATTCACCCCCAGTCACAGATCTTGGCTAAACCCATTGTTTTGTTTCTCGCCATGCCATTACAGTTTGGACCCAGCCATATGCAAATCAGCCTTGACCCTGCTCCCATGGGAACAGTCCAGCCTGAGCTGCCAGGCAACGTCCTCCCTGGATAAGAAACAATCATCCTGGGGCCAGTTTCATGGTATCACCCCTCATCATTCAGGCTAGCTTTAATCGCGTGTAATAGTGAGCATGGGATCCATGTCTGGGCATACTCCTCCCACTCAAGTCGAAAAACGCAAAAAGAGAAGATAATGGACGGAATGCAGAACAAATCAAACATTCACCCCAGTCACATATTTGGGTTAAATGCATCATTTTATTGCTTGCCATGCCATTCTAGTTTGGACCCAGCCATTTGCCAATCAGTCTCGACCCTGCTCTTCATGGGCTCGAAAGAAAGGCGTGCATTTATGCAGAGTATTCAAAAGGATTATGATAGATTTGCACAGCTTTAATATCACAAGCGGGGTTTCATGGTACTGACAACACCGTGAAGGTTTTATGCGAGTTGCATGAACTATGGGACGGTCAGGAACAGTGAGGATCTAAGAAGTGCACAGTGGACGTTTAACAGTTGGGTCTTCAGAACTTTGCTGACTTTGAGGGGTTAGAGATTCTACAGGTGGGGACCAGATGCCCAGATTGCTATGACAACTGGTTCGGGTTGAGCAGAAGTTGTCACTCACTACCAGGTTCATAACTCTATAGTGTGAGATGGCTAGTAGCTAGGCAGGTTTGTTTAAGGGATGCTGGACTTTTTCAGTGACCGTGGCCAAAGACGCGAAGCTCTGAGACAGAATTAAAAGCGGAGAAAGAATTGATAAAATGAAATGGGATGCAAGAAACTGGATGAGCAGTGGAATCAGTTGCAACTTTGATTAAACAAAATAGACAAACGCACAAATACATAGATCTGAGGAACTCTGAGGTAGTGAGTGAGGACAAGGGTACCAGGGGCAGCCACACAGGAGCTGGACCTTGGAGATATCCTACTCAGTGACCTCAAAGTTTCCAGAAAGAGGTGCAAAGTGGTGCAGAAGACAATGTTGGGGGTCAGTGTGAAGAGGTAAGACTATGTTTAGGTGCAGAGTGCACACCCAGTGAAACTATGAAGTGAAACACTTTGACCTAGGGAATGCTGGAGTGCAGAGAGAAGTGCAACTAGTATTAAAATATATGTTTATTCTCCAGCTATATTATATATATATATATTTTTTTTTAGGACAGGGGGTTCAAATTTACTTAACCCTTATTTGTCCGATTTTTCACACTGTTTTTAACTGAGTACGAATCACCCCTCTATTAAAAGTGTTGGTCGGGGGAGTGGTCTACACTCATTTTAATCTGCACTCTTTTGTTTGTTGTATTACTACACATACTAACAACAGGAACCCGATGAAGACAAACGGCTACCTACCATGTGTAGGTGCCTGAGGGCTCCTTTTTCCTCACTGGGAATTCAGAACCTTTAAATTTGACACAGCAAAAATGTTTACGTAGGGCACTTATGGGTGGGGGTGGACGGATCGTCTCACCGTTTCTCCTTTTGTGCTTTATTTGTATTATAGTTTAAGATACTCTTTAGTTGTTCTTGAATATTCTCCAGCTATGAAAGCATATTCTAGAGTACTGGGTCAAATTTAGGGTTTTCTCCATAATTGTTATTTCCAGCTATGGATGCCTCACTAACAGCATCCTGTCTAGCTCTGATGCCCTCTTCTAGAGCACTGTGTACATTTCAAGAGGGCACATCTGGAGTGTTACGTCCAGCCATAAAGGTGTTGTATCAAAAGGGGATCTCTAGAGTAGTAAGACCACATATGGAGTATTGTGTCCATCCCTGGAGGCCACATCTGCAGTACTGTGACCAGCTCTTGAGTCCATATACTGACCATGGTGCCCATCTTTGAGGCAAAATCCAAAGTGATGTGTCCATCTCTGACAGCAACATTGTATGCATTGTTTCTAGAAGTTGTGGCCACATCTCCAAAGGGAAAGATGCTTTAGAAAGTCCACGGCACAACGAAAACGATGGTATACCTGAACCAGAATGCTAAGGAACAGAGACTTGAAAACATCATGTTGTGTAGTCTTCAGTGTTTGGGGAGATTTGCAAGATACATTTAAATACACGAGGGGTAACTGTAGCAGAAAGGTGAAAGGGGGGCTATAATAATAGAAATGTGTGGATGCCCCAGAAGTATAAATACAGCAGAGAGGACCATATAAGGGAGACATTTGAATACCTCAGGGGTTAAAACATTAGAGGCGTGAGAGGAGAGGTGTAAGGGAGACATTTAAGTATGTCAGAGATTACATATAGCAGAAGAGGGAGAAGCTACTCTGAGTAAGACTACTGAATAACTAAGGCGAATAAATTCAGCACTTGAAATTCAGAGATGAACTATGAGGAAGATATTTGAATCCCTCTGGAGTATAAATTCAGCAGAGTAGGGAAAAACGCTATAATGGAGGGATTTAAATACCTCCGGAGTATGTAAGCAGCACAGGATTGAGAGAAAGACTTTTTAATATCCTGTGGGTAACAAATACTGCAGAGGGGGGAGATGGGAGTTCTGAGAGAGACGTTTGAATACTTCAGAAGTATCACGTCAGTACTGGAGGTGACAAGGGGAGTTATAAGAGAGAGATTGTAATACCTCAGGGGTATAATTTCTGCAGAAGAGCCAGAGAGGAGTTGTGAGAGATGCATTTATTTACCTAAAGCGCATGAAAACACCAGAAGAGAGAGCGAGGAGCGTCCAGGGAGACATTTGAATACCTCAGCAGTATGAATGCTGCAAAGGAGCTACGAGAAAGACATGTAAATGATTCTGGGGTATAGAAATGGAGGATAGAGACATGTCAATACCCCATGGAGTAAATACTGCAGAGGAGGGTGGAAGGAGCTATGAGAGAGACATTTTAAGACATCCCAGAGGAATAAATACTGCAGAGGAGGGAGGAAGGAGCTATGAGCGAGACATTTTAAGACATCACAGAGGAATAAATACTGCAGAGGAGGGAGGAAGGAGCTATGAGCGAGACATTTTAAGACATCACGGAGGAATAAATACTGCAGAGGAGGGAGGAAGGAGCTATGAGCGAGACATTTTAAGAAACCCCAGAGGAATAAATACTGCAGAGGAGGGAGGAAGGAGCTATGAGCGAGACATTTTAAGACATCCCAGAGGAATAAATACTGCAGAGGAGGGAGGAAGGAGCTATGAGCGAGACATTTTAAGAAACCCCAGAGGAATAAATACTGCAGAGGAGGGAGGAAGGAGCTATGAGCGAGACATTTTAAGACATCCCAGAGGAATAAATACTGCAGAGGAGGGAGGAAGGAGCTATGAGCGAGACATTTTAAGACATCCCAGAGGAATAAATACTGCAGAGGAGGGAGGAAGGAGCTATGAGCGAGACATTTTAAGACATCACAGAGGAATAAATACTGCAGAGGAGGGAGGAAGGAGCTATGAGCGAGACATTTTAAGACATCACAGAGGAATAAATACTGCAGAGGAGGGAGGAAGGAGCTATGAGCGAGACATTTTAAGACATCACAGAGGAATAAATACTGCAGAGGAGGGAGGAAGGAGCTATGAGCGAGACATTTTAAGACATCCCAGAGGAATAAATACTGCAGAGGAGGAAGGAAGGAGCTATGAGCGAGACATTTTAAGACACCCCAGAGGAATAAATACTGCAGAGGAGGGTGGAAGGAGCTATGAGCGAGACATTTTAAGACATCCTAGAGGAATAAATACTGCAGAGGAGGGAGGAAGGAGCTATGAGCGAGACATTTTAAGACATCCCAGATGAATAAATACTGCAGAGGAGGGAGGAAGGAGCTATGAGCGAGACATATTAAGACATCCCAGAGGAATAAATACTGCAGAGGAGGGAGGAAGGAGCTATGAGAGAGACATTTTAAGACATCCCGGAGGAATAAATACTGCAGAGGAGGGAGGAAGGAGCTATGAGCGAGACATTTTAAGACACCCCAGAGGAATAAATACTGCAGAGGAGGGTGGAAGGAGCTATGAGCGAGACATTTTAAGACATCCTAGAGGAATAAATACTGCAGAGGAGGGAGGAAGGAGCTATGAGCGAGACATTTTAAGACATCCCAGATGAATAAATACTGCAGAGGAGGGAGGAAGGAGCTATGAGCGAGACATATTAAGACATCCCAGAGGAATAAATACTGCAGAGGAGGGTGGAAGGAGCTATGAGCGAGACATTTTAAGACATCACAGAGGAATAAATACTGCAGAGGAGGGTGGAAGGAGCTATGAGAGAGACATTTTAAGACACCCCAGAGGAATAAATACTGCAGAGGAGGGTGGAAGGAGCCATGAGAGAGACATTTTAAGACACCCCAGAGGAATAAATACTGCAGAGGAGGGTGGAAGGAGCTATGAGCGAGACATTTTAAGACATCACAGAGGAATAAATACTGCAGAGGAGGGAGGAAGGAGCTATGAGAGAGACATTTTAAGACACCCCAGAGGAATAAATACTGCAGAGGAGGGTGGAAGGAGCCATGAGAGAGACATTTTAAGACACCCCAGAGGAATAAATACTGCAGAGGAGGGTGGAAGGAGCCATGAGAGAGACATTTTAAGACATCACAGAGGAATAAATACTGCAGAGGAGGGAGGAAGGAGCTATGAGAGAGACATTTTAAGACACCCCAGAGGAATAAATACTGCAGAGGAGGGTGGAAGGAGCTATGAGAGAGACATTTTAAGACACCCCAGAGGTTAAATACTGCAGAGGAGGGAGGAAGGAGCTATGAGAGAGACATTTTAAGACATCCCAGAGGAATAAATACTGCAGAGGAGGGAGGAAGGAGCTATGAGAGAGACATTTTAAGACACCCCAGAGGAATAAATACTGCAGAGGAGGGTGGAAGGAGCCATGAGAGAGACATTTTAAGACACCCCAGAGGAATAAATACTGCAGAGGAGGGTGGAAGGAGCTATGAGAGAGACATTTTAAGACACCCCAGAGGAATAAATACTGCAGAGGAGGGTGGAAGGAGCTATGAGCGAGACATTTTAAGACATCACAGAGGAATAAATACTGCAGAGGAGGGTGGAAGGAGCCATGAGAGAGACATTTTAAGACATCACAGAAGAATAAATACTGCAGAGGAGGGAGGAAGGAGCTATGAGAGAGACATTTTAAGACACCCCAGAGGAATAAATACTGCAAAGGAGGGAGGAAGAAGCTATGAGAGAGACATTTTAAGACATCCCAGAGGAATAAATACTGCAGAGGAGGGAGGAAGGAGCTATGAGAGAGACATTTTAAGACATCCCGGAGGAATAAATACTGCAGAGGAGGGTGGAAGGAGCTATGAGCGAGACATTTTAAGACACCCCAGAGGAATAAATACTGCAGAGGAGGGTGGAAGGAGCTATGAGCGAGACATTTTAAGACATCACAGAGGAATAAATACTGCAGAGGAGGGTGGAAGGAGCCATGAGAGAGACATTTTAAGACATCACAGAAGAATAAATACTGCAGAGGAGGGAGGAAGGAGCTATGAGAGAGACATTTTAAGACACCCCAGAGGAATAAATACTGCAGAGGAGGGAGGAAGAAGCTATGAGAGAGACATTTTAAGACATCCCAGAGGAATAAATACTGCAGAGGAGGGTGGAAGGAGCTATGAGCGAGACATTTTAAGACATCCCAGAGGAATAAATACTGCAGAGGAGGGTGGAAGGAGCTATGAGCGAGACATTTTAAGACATCCTAGAGGAATAAATACTGCAGAGGAGGGAGGAAGGAGCTATGAGAGAGACATTTTAAGACACCCCAGAAGAATAAATACTGCAGAGCAGGGTGGAAGGAGCTATGAGAGAGACATTTTAAGACATCCCAGAGGAATAAATACTGCAAAGGAGGGAGGAAGAAGCTATGAGCGAGACATTTTGAGACATCCCAGAGGAGTAAATACTGCAGAGGAGGGAGGAAGGAGCTATGAGAGAGACATTTTAAGACACCGCAGAGGAATAAATACTGCAGAGGAGGGAGGAAGGAGCTATGAGAGAGACATTTTAAGACACCCCAGAGGAATAAATACTGCAGAGGAAGGAGCGGGCAGTACCAGGGAGACATCATTATACCGCAGCGGTGGAGCACGGCAGAGGAGCAGAGAGGAGTATGAGAGAGACGTGCGTGCCCCAGAGGTAGAATTCAACTGAGGAGGAAGAGATGGGCTTTGAGAGAGACATTTAAATACCCCAGTGGTATAAAAACAGCAGAGGAGGGAGAACGAGACTTGTGTCTGCTTCAGGGATATAAATATAGCAATGGCTGGGGGAGCTGTGCCAGAGGCATTTAATTACCTCAGGGTATAAATACAGCTGATTGTGGATTGAGGAGCGCTAAGGGAGTCTTCTGAATACTCCCAAGCAGTATAATTGCAGCACTAGACGGGGAGCTAATGCATGAGGGGGGTATTTTTAAATACATCCGGGTGTAAAATTATCAGAAAGGAGAGAGAGACGCCGTGAGAGGGACATCTGAATACCTGGGGATAAAAATGAAATGCAGTAGAGGAGGCGTGTAACAGAGGTAGTTGAATACTTCCAAGTGGTATTAATACAGTACTGAGGGGCAGAAGAGTTATATGAGAGCGACTTTTAAATAGCTCAGGGGTGTAACAACAGCAGCGTAAAGAGACATGAGCTAGGAGGAACGAGAACGACATTTGAATTCTACCAAGTGGTGTAAGTGCAGTGCGGGGGGTGGGGGGAGTGGAGAGAGACATTCGAGTACCTCAGGTGGTATAAATGCAGTAGAGGGGCAGGCGAGGAGTTGGGGGTGTTGAATGAATGCAGAGGAGACGGTGTGCCTAGTCCAGCCTGTGACACCTTGGGTTGGGGGGGGGGGGGGGTGGAGCGTTGGCATAAGGACATGATTCCCAAAGAGAGTTGTAAGTCTCTGGGTCTATTTTTACGTCAGATCACCATGGATGCAAAGCCAGGGACAAACATTAAGAAGGAAAGGGTCAGACAGACAGCAGGGTGAAAAAGTGGTGAAAAGTTAAGGAATAGCAAGAGTGGGAATAGCACAGGAGCCATGGGTCCTAATGCAAGCGAGACGAATAGGCTCCCACCCCCTGCTTTGGTAGTAAAAAACAACAGCTACATTTGGACTCCAGTCAGCCCCTCAAACGCCTGGGCACTGGCGCCACTTCACCTGCTGCACTACTGACAGCTTTGCGCTAGACCTAGAAACCGGGCCGGCTTAAGCAGTGGTGCTGCCTGGTGCGACAAACTTCAGCCCCCCGCCCCCCCCCCCCCCCCCTCCCTGTCGTCCTCCTCCGCGGATTCCCTCACCTTCACCGGGCGAAAGTCTCCCTCATTTCCCCATAGGCCCCCTCTCACATACGTCATTTGCTTTATAGCTCTGGCAAAGGCTGGCTTTACGAATGCACTCAGATATCCACCTAAACACCGATCTGTTCTTTGAAGCAGGCATAGTAACCCTCTGCACTACTTTACGGTGGGTCAAACCTGCTACTAAACAAACCTCCGATCGCTCTCTAGCAGGATCATTAATCACAAGAGGTATCTTGACATTTTTATTGCTGCCTGAAAAGCTGGATGCACAAGGGACTCTGCAGCAGGTGCTTTTAAATAGCAGGTTACTGCTAAACACAGCGCCCCCCTAAGGTCACTGCCTCCCTCCAGGTCAGCGCCCAGTGCAGTCGCACCTGTGGCACCGCCCTAGCGCCGGCTCTGGCTGGAGACCGCATAGGCGCTAGGCAGGGAAGAAGTCTGGGGGCGAGGCTCGAGAAAGTGGAGCAGAAAGAAGGAAACGGAGGGGGAGAGAGCAGGGAGAGATTAGGGAGGTAGAGGGGAGGGAGGAAAGCTGTTTGTTGGTGGAGAGACAGAGGGATGTGACGAGGAGAGACTGGGAACTGTTGGGGTGCGAGAGTATGGACGACAGAGAGGACAGAGGCGCCGAGGAGGGGTGGGGGTGCACTGGTGGAGGGCAGGAGCAGTGAGAGGCGAGGGAGAGTACTGAAGAGAGGGGGGAGCTGTACCGCTGCAGGTGAGGGGAGGGAACAGGTCGGCGTGGAGAGGGAGAGCAGGACTGCTTAGGTGAGAGGGCAGGAGGGGAGGGCGTCGTGTGTGGAGGAGAGGATGGAGCCGAGGGCTGCTGCTGGGAGATGCAGTGGGGACTGAACGGAGGACAGACAGGCACACCTGAGGAAATGCAAGGGTGGAGGGAGGGCGCTGCTTGCGCGAGAGATCAAAGCGGGGCGAAGCCGGAGACCAGGAGCAGCTGAGGGGGGCGAGGGTGGGGGAGGGTGGGGGCGAGTGGGGGCTGGCGGGTGCAGACAGCAGGAACAAGTGAGAGTGCAATGTGGGGGGGGGGAGACCAAATACTGCTAGGGGAGAGCAGAGACGGAAAGTAGAAGAGAAGGAACTGCTGGGAAGAGAGAGGTGGGAGGGAGCTGTTGAGGGGAGAGAGCGAGGCGGGGGGGGGGGGTAAGAGGGGGAGAGCTGGGGCTATTGAGGAGAGGGCAGAGAAGGGGCAACGAGAAGGTGCAGGGGCTGTTCAGGGGTAAGAAGAAAGGGAGAGTGAGTGACAAAATGAGGGGACAGGGAGAGGTAAATGAGGGAGCAAGGGACCTGTACTGAGAGGTAAAGGGGTCGGAGCGGTGCTAGGAAAGGGGCCAACGAGCGCGAGACGGCGGTGGGTGAAGAGGGGGCTTGGAGAGAAAACCATCATTCAGCGACAAGTGCCAGGGTGCCGGTCAAACGGGAGATATCGCGATACGAATGCAGATCGCAATATCCTGCTAAGGGGGACAGGGTATGTGAAAGATACACCTTACCCACCCCACTTCGCCCCCCCCCCCTCACACACACACACACACACTCTCACCCCACCTACCTGGGCATGGACGGGCAGTCAGCGTCGTCTCTCCAGAGGGCAATCCATCCCGGGCTGCCAGGCGAAGTGCGCCAAAAAGCAGAGCTAGGTGGTCAAAACAGTAGCTTTTCCCGACCAGCACCAAACTCGAGAAAACCCAGCTGCCTCGCGAAAAATCATTTCGAAAACACCGACTGGAGCGTCGGCCGATGCGGCAGCGCGAAATCGAGGGGCGCAGCGGTAACTCCGTCCCCTCTGGACCGCGGCTCCCTTCCCCCCTCCTGAAGCATCCTTGGTAGAGAGAGGGGAATAACCAAAGTCGGTCCTTGCAGATAGGGGGAGACAGAAAATCCACCTCGCGGGTGCGCTGACAGGCGCGGAGAATTCCTCGGCTGGGGGGGTCGGAAATTCCTCTTTGATTGTGTAAGAGCACAGCTTTGCCTCGGGGTGTGCCCGAAAAGTCGGAGAATCTTCCTTAGGGATGCAGAGGGCAGAGAACCTGCCTCGCAGGTGGAGAAGGCACCGATCCCAAACTGTGGGCGTCCCAGAAGGATCAAAGGGTCTTCCTTACAGGTGGTGGAGACAAGAAAACTCCATCTTGTATAAGTGAAGGCGGGGGTGGCATGCTGCCCTGCGTGAGTGTGGAACGAGTTCTTCCGCTGTGGGTGGACGAAATCAAGAATGTGTCCGGAGGGGGTAGGATCTCGCCTCGCGGGTGGATCTTCCCTGGAGTAGGGGGCGGTGGGGTTGGTAGAGGGGCGAATGAGTGTCCAGCCTCACAGGTTTGGCGGAAGAGACTCAATCTTCAGTGGATTTTTGGTGAAACACAAAAGCAGCAGCATAACAGGTGGGCTCAGAAGTTCGGGTTTCCAGGTGTGTAAGACGATTCGGTAGATCTGTTCCAAAAGTCTGTGTGAGGGAGGGGGTTAAAAGTATGCCCTGTCAGTGCTCCTGAAGGCTTGGAGGGTGCAGGCTTGAGGCGGGAAAAAGATGGACATTTCACTTATGTCGGCGTGTCAGAAGATCTGTCCCAAAGGCGGGGGGAATAGACATCTTGTTGGTGTCCCCGAAGAGTCTTGGTGTTCCTGTGCAGTGGAAGAGGAATGCAGGACAGGTACCATGTTTGATTTCCAGATGCTTTGGAAGAATATTAGCATCTGCAAAAAGGTGGGGGTAAAACTCATCCGCCTTGTTAGAGTTCCTGAGACTCGGTGGGTCTTTCCTGGAGATGGGAGTGGAATAGGAGCCCCACCGTACACACCTGTTAGAAGATCTGTTCCTCAGGTGGAGGGGGGTAGGTAGGATGTGCCCTCCGAGGTGGAACAGAGGAGTTTATCCCCAGGGCCCTCTTCCAGGATCGATTGGCCCGCAGCCCTCAAACTTCCACCTCTCCACCGCTCCCCCTAATGCGAGTTGAAATGGATCCACTTGCTCGGCCCGCCACAGGTGTCACCTGTTCCCCCAAAAATTCATCCCCGCGTTTCGTGGCCGGGCTCGGCAAGTGATGGGGAAGCGGCGGCCGTGTCGGCGTCTGCAGGCATGTTCCGGCGCAAAAGGGATTTTTTTTCCCTGCTCTCTGCTTGAATAGCAGCGAGTGAATTAAGCATGGAGGGAGGGGGGAGGGAGCGAGGCAGAGAAGATAAACGCATCCTTACAGTGACACCAAATGTCTTCCGGGGAACCCTGCACTCACTACACCAGAATAGAGCGCATCTACGGCGGGCGACCATCGGTTCCGGGAGGGGGGATGCGATGCCCCCTTTGTGTCTCAAACTATTAAAAATGGACTGCTCCTAGAAACTGGGTCCCCCGGCTTAATGCTCCGCGTAATTATATGATATATATAGATACATGGAAATCTGCTAATATGTGTGTGTGTGTGGAGGGGTAATTTCCTTTGTAATTTCCCTTCTGCGCCCTCCCCTTAATAACAATGCAAATTATACCTTTACATAGGGCACCGGACATGCCCCCAACGGGCAGTAAATAGTTTTAGCTTACATCCAATTCGGCAGAGCATATTATGTCAGACACACACACACACACACACACACACACACACACACACACGCTTGCACACATCTCTGTCGCAATTGCCTTAACCCACCGAGCAGGCACCGTGACCTAACCACATCGCGGGCCTAATATTCCGCTATCGACCTCGGAAGCATGTCTGCGCGGGATGCCGGCGGCTAGATCGCCGCCGCAAGGGCATCAACCTTCTCAGCTACTGATCCAGCGTTCGCGGGTCCATTGCAAGCGTCGCTTCTATTTGTCAGGCCAAATCGAGCCCCAGCTGCCCCCGAACCAGCCAATGTCGCGACTAATTTGGGGGTGGGTGTCGACTGTTGTGTAAAATATGTTTTAAATTCTACCTGTTGTTTTGACAGGGCCAAAGCGCTCTTTCAGTGCCCTCTAAAGACCTGTGACAGTTTCAACAACCATGAGGGTCTGCGTCCATTTTTTTCACTAATTGCTGGACAGTGAAAATAATTACGTTTAAACGAGTATAAAAAGAACAATGTAAATGCATATTATTTTGTTTTTATGATTGGGCCTCAATATGTATATTTGTTTTATTATTTTTACATTAGATATAATAATACCTTATACGCAATAATTATTTAAATACATTAAAGAATGAAACGATTTATAAAGCGCATAGCACCTCCAGGGAATGTCCAAGCGCTAGGGTCTGGAGAGCGGAGGAGGAAAGCAAAAGTAACACCTAGTTAAGACGAGAAAAAATGTGTTTTTACGTCTTTCCGAAAGACTATTTCCCTGCGCAGAAAGAAGGGAGCCGATTCAAAAGAGAGAAACAGAGAGTCCCGCCTCCTCATCTTGACCAGCGGAATCGAGGCACAAAAAAGCACAGCCAAAGTGGATCGCAAGGCTCTCTAGGCACTTCACATTGGAATCGCGGGATGAGACATTTTAGGCCTTGATGGTGAATAGCCCAATAGGTGATGATCACAAGGTCTTTTAGGGGAGTTCTCTTCTTCAATGGGAGCCAATGTCATTTTTGCAGATGAGCAGAAACATGATCTCTTCAAGAGATGCCCAAGATCAAACGGGCTGCTGCGTTTTGCACAACCGGGAGATTTTTAATTAGACTATCTGGTAGGCCGGGATAAAGTCCATTAGCAAAATCCAATCTGTCTGTAATTATCAAATGCACCACAGATTTGCGAAAAGACATCAGCAGAAAATCCAGGAATTTGTGTAACGATCTCGGAAAAAAGAAGCTGTACATTTTTACCTCTAAATTCCTTCTGGAGGAGACAGGCTTCAAAGGTGCCAGCAAGCCTGAGGGTTAGCAATCAAACAGCCAGTCATCTTTTATATGACCAAACTGGAGTGTTTCAGTTGTATCTGCATTACAAAGCAACAACCTTCTGCCAATGCAAAGTAGCAGTAAGGCCTGCTTTCAGCTTTCCCACAGGAAAAGGAGAAGATGTATGAACTGTGAGGAAAAGCTGCAGGTCATCGGCGGAGATGGTCTTTAGGCCAAATGATTCAATAAGCTTGACCAAGCAAGTCAACGCCGTCTCCTCCTCCTGCTTCAACACCCTCCGCATGCTCCGCAAGATCTACAGATGGATCCAGACAGATACAAGAAAGACAGTCACCCAGGCCCTCGTCAGCAGCAGACTCGACTACGGAAATGCCCTCTATGCAGGAGCACCGACCAATCTCATCAATCGACTACAACGCATCCAAAACGCCTCGGCGCGACTGATCCTCGATGTACCCCGACACAGCCACATCACCCCCCACCTGAGAAACCTGCACTGGCTCCCCGTCAACGAGAGGGTATCCTTCAAGCTCCTCATCCATGCACACAAGGCACTCCACAAGACCGGCCCAGCCTACCTCAACAGACGGCTCTCCTTCTACACCCCCAACCGCCAGCTATGCTACGCTGACCTCTCACTCGCCACCATCCCGCGCATCCGAAGAACAACCACCGGTGGGAGATCCTTCTCCCACCTCGCCACCAATACATGGAACACCCTCCCACTGAGCCTACAACAGACCCAAGACCTGCTGACCTTCAGGAGGATACTAAAGACCTGGCTGTTCGATCAGTAGTGGCCCCCACCTCCCCCCCAGCGCCTTGAGACCCTCGCGGGTATGTAGTGCGCTTAACAAATGACTGATTGATTGATTGAATAAGCTTTGCCACTGGGGCTAAGTAAATGTTACATAGTGTGGGTCTAAGTGAGGACCCCTGAGGAACAGCAAGCCTCAACTTGCTTGCCGAAGAATGGAAAGGGGCCATCCAAACTTGTTGCTCTCTCTCTTACAGAAACAATTTTAAGTTACCCCCAGGCCAGATCACGGATCCCAATCTCTGAGAGATGCTGCAGTAAGGTTTCACGAGAAACCGTTTCAAACGCCTCAGACAAATCCAGAAGGATAAGGATAGCACTGTCTCCTTTGTCCAGCGTGAGTTTGATGGAATCTATAATGTCGAGTACAGCGTTCTCTGTGAGATGGACTTGGCAACAACCTGATTGAGTATAATGTAACTTTATCACTAAGATAGAGAAAGAGGCTAATGTAGACCCCAAATCTGCCTCTAGTGATACATTACATCACACGTTGGCGTGGTAGTCGGTTGGATAGGCACATCTATGTTTATTAGTACCTGATCAGAGAGTTCTAATCTGCGTATGCTACCTTCCTATTCAAAATCTGGGCAACTCTAAGAAATGGATGAGGTGGGCTCACTTACGTAATGTGACATGTTCATCATAGCTTATCTACCAGACAGCTGTACTTGGGGGAAAAGTTGGAATACGGAAGGCAAATCTTGATTGAAGTGTGACAATAGGAGTTACCCACCCCATAACAGACCATGAGGGATGGGGTCTCTCTGGAGTTGGTAAATTACCTTTGATTTGACAAGGAGAGGCAGGGCATTTCCTTTACATTCACTATATAGACTATATAGACTAACCTAGGGATACTACTAAAAGTACTGAAGAATGCCGGAGGCCTATTGTGGCTAAATGAAGTCAGAAACCATGGGCGTAACAAAGGACCTTGCTGCCCCTGCAGTGCGGGGGCCCCCAGGCTCACTTATACTTGAGGGGGGCTCTCAGTTCCTACTAATGTATGGGAGGGACCCCTTCAGCATATCTTGCAAGGGGGCTCCCTCACGTTTTGATACGCCACTGTCAGAAACATGTTGGCACCACAGAGGTACATAAGTGCCATGGTACCCAATTACATCCTCTGACCATACTCTTCAAGTATTTTTAGTTATACCTAGGGTACCACCTAATAAAAGAAATCTTGTGTTTTATCCCAAGGTGTTTTTAGCTAATAGAACTGCTTCCCAGACAACTGTCCAGATCAATAGTTTCAAAGAACTTCCTCAAGATAGACTCACTTGAGGTTAAGTCCACCCTGGTAGTACCATCTTACAAGGGTAGGATGAGGTGGCCTATGATGAAGCACATCACATTACGTATGCGAGCCAATCTCATCCAATTCTTGGAATTGCCCAGATTTTGAGTAGGAAGGTAGCATAGGTAGACAAGAATTCTCTGATCAGGTCCTTATAGACCCAGATGTACAAATCCAACCGACTACTGTATCAAAGTGTGATGTGAGTATAATGTAAAACAGAATTAGCTCCCAAATAGTTAGTCAACAGAGTATTATCAAGTTTTTTTTTAAATTCTTTTTATTAACATTTTTTACATAATAAATGCATTCCCACCCACCCCTCCCCCGACACCCTGACCAAGACCATGTCATAAAGAAACGACTTATTACATTCATAAATCTGAAATTAATCCATTATGATTCGCATTTACTAAGCATAGAAAGGGAAAAAGAAATGAACAAACAGAATACAATCATGTATGTCTCTGAATCCACAGCAAGAGCGGTGCCCAGATCTGCATGCCCCTTAATCTTTTTTTAGCTCCTTTGTTCCTGTAGATTGCCATTTCCAGACTGCAGGTCGCTAATAGTCTAGCCCTCCATTGTTGGAATGCCGGTGGGTTAGGGTCTAGCCATGCAGAGGCGATACTAAGTCGGAATATTGCCATAGCCACAAATATCAATCCCTGTATGTTTAACTGCTGTTCACCATTCGCTACCCCCAGCATGATTTCCTCTGTTGAAACTTCTACTCTTGTTTGGCATACTTCAGAGAGAAATTCTGACATATCTTTAATCAAGCCAGAGAGCGTGTTACAGGTGGCAAACATATGAACAATATCAGCCCCATAGAGTGCACAGCGAGGACACGTAGTTCCCTTCCCTGTTCCCCATTTGGCAATTTTCTTAGGTGTGTAATAAAGGAAAAAAAGGTTTTATAAAATTGTGCTTGTAGCTTTATCGACATTAACAAATTTAGGGCTAAATCATAAGCCATGCGGGGTATTGTAATATGGACTCCCAGCAGAGCCTGCCAAACAGTGCATTGTTTATCCATATCATCAGGGGAGGCTAGATTCAATATTTAATAAATTTCCCCAACCCGGGGGGTATTTTTTTTACATAAATTATCAATCAATTGATTATTCTGAAAATTCTCCCGCCCGCCAGTTTTCTTTATTAAGAAATCTCTGACCTGCAGAAACTTAAAGAAGTCCCTATGGCTAATAATATATTCCTCGTGTAGGTCTTCAAACATCTTGAGACAGCCTTGTTTATAAAAACAGCCCAGCTGCACCACCCCTACCGAGGCCCATCTGTTCATACATCTATCGTGAAATATAGGGGGTAGATCGTTATTGCGATTCACTGGCGTATAAAATGAAAATCGCCCCAACCCCAAAATCTTACGGACATTACACCAGACAAGAAATCTCTGATCATGTCCTTATAGACCCAGATGTACTTATCCAACCGACTACTGCATCAACGTGTGATGTGAGTATAATGTAAAACAGAATTAGCTTCCAAATAGTTTGCCAACAGAGTATTAACAAGTTTTTAAAAACATTTGCACACTACAGGTAAAAAGAAAATCCAGCAAATTATCCCCAAGACATCCGGGTCAGCAGTAGGTTTTAATAAGCAGAGGAATCACTTGAGCTCTTTTCCAGCTTCTCGGTACACTAGACGAGGAAATCAATGTGTTGAAAAGTCACAGGAAAAAATGTGCAATTGCTTCCCCCGCCACCCAAAGGATAGTAGGAGGACAGGAATCATCTGGTGAGCCCGATTTACGCGAGAGATAGCCATGGATATTTGCTTCAGGGAGAAAGGACCGAATAGTCCCAGAAGGTCTGGCTACCAGTATTTTGCACATGTATTGATGTGAAGAACAAACACTGCAGAAAATAATGGTACATGACGGTAGGTATATTATATAATGAGAATATAATAACAGTTAGTAATAAGCAATAATCAGACATACAGAGTCAATGCTCAGCAAGAGTGTTCCTGGTGAGCAATAAGTTAAGCAAGATAGGAATAATGCTTGCTTAAATCAACTTCATAAAAATCTATGAGCGTTCCCCAGATGTTATCAAAATACCAATTTTCCTTTCTTAATGGAAATGTACTCTCCCAGGCCCCGTCAAGTCTACCATTTCTTGGACCCAGAATGATGCCCAGTCCTAGTTTTCATTTTTCCCCAGGTTCTAATTATTAGTACATCACCCACCATCAATCCTGAAGCAAGCAAGGCAATCTTCTTACACACCCATCCATGATGTTCCAGAATTTAGTTTGGAATAATATTAGGTTTGTCCACCCTCAACTATTATTACGGTACTCATTGGCTGATCGGCACCCCTGGCCTCCGATCTTTCGACCTGCAAGGTATTCACAGGCCTCTGCAGCAATCTCTCAACCCTCTAAACTATCTTACTAGGATTGAAAAAGGGTAACCTGTTAGTTAGACAAAGATCTCTGTGACTGGTACTTTAACATACTGGACTATTTTGCAGAGGGTCAACCCTAGGGCTTGTACTCAGTTAACTAATAAAACACATAACACACAAACACGTTTCTGCAGCGAACACATTGACTGACAGACCTACTTTTCAGAAATTCGCGCCAGTAGCTTGCAGGTTACACAGTGACTGCCGCAAAGGGTGCATTTTCCCATAAATGATCCTCTCTTAGGTTTGGAACTTGTTAATGACTGGGGACAGACACATCTCTCCAGCACATGCATTGATATTTGCAAATGTTTTGCTGGGATAGGAGTCTATGAACTCTTGGTGGCAATGAAAACTCAAAAATAAGCACATGAACCCACTGTTCTTTCTTCCCAAGACTCGAATATGTAATCTGGTTGTTCCAGACAAAGTTCATGCAGCAGGTTTCATTTACTGATATTGAAAATGTGCTTATTGTTGTTGCTTTTGACATTGGCTTTCCATCGGGGAGCAGTCATGCATTGAAAGAATTACCACAGTGCCTGGAGGGGCGCTACCAGCCGCTTCTCCTAAAACTGTGGCTGCTCATGAGAAATAGGACTTTGCGGATATTGGTACATCAAGACTTTTGAAATGAAGGTCCTTTTGCTAATGGGCATTTGGGTTGTCGGTTGGCTTGCAAAACCCCCAAGCTGAGCACCCTTCTTCGCGCCCCAGAGAGGTTCTTCGCACTGTAGAGCAATGTGAAGGAAGAACTGAGATGCTGCTGAGCAGGGAGCACACACATTTGCTCACAAGTACACAGTGCGTCATGTGCCAAACCAGTGTTAGCAAGCACAGGCAAAGCCAAACGGCCGGGGTTCAATGTAGCAGCACATGCAGCGTTTGCGAGTTGGAATGAGGCACACAAGAGGGAGACAGCAGGAGCAGACAGCAAGGGCAAAAGGTGCAAAGTAGTCCATAATAATGCAGGCCAGTGGAAGCACTCGAATGGCTATAGAAGGATACACCCAAATAACCAATTGCATTAGTGCTGAGCTAAGACATACATAACAGAGTCTCAATCAAAGGGGAGTATCTGATAGGGCGAAAAAAGCCAGTGGTTGAAAGGGACAGACTTAAAACCCCTCTTTATGTATTGACAGGAATAGGTATATTCGACAGATACCCTTTCAAAACCCAGAAGTGAAAACGGCAATCTTTCTTTGACACCCTGGCTTGTCCGCATTTGTGGGAGTCCATTGCTCCTGTAGTTCAGGGGCAAATATTTAATTTTCATTAAGAGTGTATTTCGTGCTTAAAAAGACACAACTCAGCTCTACAAGCTAGCTCAAACTTCCCCAAATTTCCTGCAATAACTGGCTAGTCAAGGTACCACCCACAAGCCAATGGTCACATGAAAGAGACAACAGAAAATGAGACCTGAATCAAGCATCCAGTGGGGTGGAGTTGGACAAGCACTATCCTGGCAATGTGTACTAAAGTGTGCCTAACATTCTGGGAAACAGTCTTCAGTTTCTCAGTGTATGCATTAATAAGCCGCAAATACCAACACAAGGTTAACTCACCACCATGTTTGTGTCCACCATTCAGTAGAGATTGCAGACGTCTCCAAAGTTTAAGGCCCAGCCGCATGGTTTTATTCTCCAATGTTGGCCTTCAACATAAATCATTTCCTGAAGGGACCATGCCTAGTCCTAGCTGCGCAACCTCTCTCTCTTGGGTATGACTAGTCACATATTATAACCCTATTCACCATAAAATTACTCTTCTCTAGAAGATACCCAGTGCTCTGCCTTACCTGTCCTCAGCGGGGATATGTGTAGGGTCTCTGGAGTTATGTGGGTATAGAGGACTAAATTATGAAGCAGCATTGACCAAATAATGCATAATTTGTGCAGTTTTTTTATAAGAGTAACAAGTTTTGCTACTGTTTAAAGACCACGGTCTAAATAAACATTGTCTTTGACTTGACTTGATTTGACCAAATAATGCAGAAAGAAGAAGAATATTAGACTCTATAATGTGCATATTCTGAGGCAGTATTATTCCACTGTTTATCACACAGTAACACTGAGCACAAGTCTCGCTTCTTTACTACCAGCTTAACCCCTTCGCTGCGGGGGGTATTTTCCCGCTGCGCTGGGGGTGAGGGGGGCGCGCACAGCGCCCACACTCATGACGAGCTGAGCTCGTCATGAGGCACGGCGCTCCTGTGCTCATGACGAGTTCAGCTCGTCACAGGTGCATTACCTGCCGTGGAACGCTCGCACAGCAGGGGAATTATCCCCGCATGCGAGCGTTCCACGGCTCCTGATGAGCTGAGCTCGTCATGAGCACCGGAGCGCCTTGGCTCATGACGAGCTCAGCTCGTCATGAGCGTGGAAGAGGTTAATACCTGAATACAGCATTCTGTAAATAAAAGGTGAGCAACATTTGTGAAGACTCTGCCACTATGCGGCTCCAAGGGAGGAACTTTTTGCTTAGTAATTATTGATATGTTTGTTGGAATCTGCAAATCACTGAGGGAGACCCACAGTGCTCAGCCTTTGTCCTCCCTCACATGGGGGAAAGGATATCCACTGGGACCAAAATTGCTGGCTCCACTGAGGGAGAGCCCACGGGTATAGCCTTAGCCAACCCACAATGGGAATATCTGTTGCCCCTCTCTCTACCAGTGCTTAATTTAAACCTGTGGTTTCCGGTGTTCGGCACCAGCGCTTAATTGTCAACACCAGCATTTATGACAGTCTGCCACATGATGGCGCTGTTTGTGAAATTAAAAGATGAGGAGAACAGCTTTTTATTAATTCAATATATATTAAAAACAAGTTATACAAAGCCATTCTTTTAGCTTTAGGGATCTCTAACAGGCTGAAATGTCACACTTGTAGCAGTGTGATGATTAATAGTTGTGTAGGTACTGTCACTGGCAGTGGCGATGGCTGGTGCAAGCTGAGGTGGCCTCCTGACGAAGTCCCTGGGTATAATATAAATATATTTTTAAACAAATGAAGCACTGGTCACTACGCCTCCTTTCCCTTCGCATCTCAGAAAACACCGTACATGCCTTGCCCGACTTACATAACTTTCTAACGTCCTCCCTGGAGCCCGAGCAGCAATGAGACATGGGCGCCCTCCAGTGCCCAGCCGAGCGCATCACACTCCTCTCTTGACCTAAAAAATGTAATTTTTTTGTATTCACACAACTGCACAACACCAAATGTAACTATCCGACTAAGAAGAAAAGAAGTGGATAATGCTTTCATGGCTTCGGTTCAAGGGGGTTCATAATCTCGATCCAGTGCGGACCATAAGCATAGCTGCTTTGAGGAAACGGGGTGACTTACATACAGGGTGGTAGGGCTGGGGCAAAGTTCGTTACACAGTCACATTTACTGGGGAAAATAGATTATCTTTCGGCGCTCCTTCCCTTCTCTCCAGTCTTATCTTTGTTCTCTCTTTCCCCACCCCTTTATTCTTCTTTACCTTTTCTTTGTCCCTTTTCTCAGCCCTTTATTTTTTCTCCCAGCTTCCTCATCTTCGTTCCAATCTTTTCTTTCATTATCCCTCTCCCTTTTCCCCATTTCCTCTTTTTTCCCCATCCTCTCTTTCCATCTCCCTCCACTTCTTCATTATCTCCCCTCTCTATTTTTTTTAGTTTTCCCACTAAATCTCCGATATAATTTCTCTTTTGCCACTTTCTCCCTTCCCCCTCCCCTCTCAATCCACTCCTCCCTCCGTGCTATCTCCCAGTTTTCTTTTGCTTTCAATCCTTCTTAATGCTCCTATTGTTTTCTCCACTCCATCCTTTATTTCCCTTCCCATGTCTTGTTCTCAAACCTCTTTTCCTTTTTTACCCTTCCTGTCCAATTCCCTCATTTCTACCCATATTCTCCCCCTCGTATCCCCTCCTCTATCTCCTCTTCTCTCCTTTTACCTCTAATCTTCCCTTCGCCTTCTCTCGCTCCTCGTTTCCTCATTTCCCCCTCTCCCGTCTATCCCGCGAGATCCATTTTAATAATATCCCTGGATGATAAATCACTGAATTATCCCATTTCACACGCCTCGCAGTTCAGGCAAAACCCCCTTTGGGGAACAATGGATGGAGAAAATATATACAATTCGATTTCTTTGGGGGATGAATCATATTACAGAGATGGGCGAAGGTGGACGGGGGCAAACAACAGAGGGAAAAGGCAGAATGGGCTTAGAGAGAAATAATGTAAGGAAGGGGCAGGAGACAGAGGCTGAAGGAAAAGCAAGTCAGTGGGTTAATGACGCTGCTGCAGAGATTGTCATGTAGTGTAAAGGGCACACGTTCAAGTTTAAGTAAACTAGCTCAGCGGATTAATGTGCCGACCGCAGCGATCTGTGTGCAAAAAGCAAGCTCATATGATCCAATAAAAGGCGATCTAGCTCAGGGGTTTATGTTCCTGCTGCAAAGAACTGTGTGAAAAGTGCAAGACAGTTTCCAATCCCAGAAGGATAGGCAAGGGAGTTTCTGCCCCCACCGCAGAAATCTGTCTGCAACCTACTTTTCACGACTTTGAATCCTAGTGATATAGTTCAGTGGGTTAATGCATCAACTAGTACGTTCATTTGGGAGTAAAATATGTGCAATGTGTATTCTGCACTAGGCATGGGCAGAATTTGAATTATGCTGGAGTGATCAGCGCAATTTTGGCAATTCTGCGTTACTCTTTGACCTAGAACTACCGATAATCGCACAATTACTACTTCCTGCATAACTATGAGCAATTTGGGGGGTTAAAATCCTACTGCAAGAGTACATTTAGTGAGCACAGAAGCCGCTTTCTGTTCGTGTTCTGCTGCATTAGCAATATTTCCTTTTGCAAAATGCATTCTTGCTCCCCTTGAATGCCGAGGGGCAGTTTGCACTAAGAAAATAACGCTAAATTCAGAGAGAAAATTGGGGGAAATCCTACCTAGAAAAGCACATTTAGTGAGGCTGCTCGCATTTGCTATCCGTGTTTTGTTGCATTTAGTGCAAAATGCATTCTTGCGCCCATTTGGACGGGAAGAGGCATTTTTGCTCTAAGACATAGCGTTAAACACAGAATTACTCTTTTTGCATATTTATGCGTAATCTCGCGGAAGACTCAAGTAATTACACGTGATTACGCTATACTGAATTATGTGAGCTACACCCACTTCTGTTCAGCACACTGACAGCCCTGGTATTTCCATAGCTCGCCTTGAGCTACATCTCACAACTCCACCAGGGGCGTTATTCGCAGTTCATATCAAATTAGGTTTAGCGAGAGATGGCATCTTATAATGCCATTATAAATATGAACCCGTGCGTTCTTTCCTAAAAACGGCTCATACCAAATATGCCCATTCCTCAAACCCGTCTTTTCTAAGTTTTCCAAAACAGATGGAGTGAAGAGAGACTCGTTTCACAAGAATACCATCGCTGTTTGAATACATGTTGAATTTCACATTTGTAGACAATTTCCAAGGGACAGGCTGGACATAAATTGTGAGGAAGGCTGGTAAACAAATGAATTAGCCTAGACATTTCAGGATATTTACAAACTTGAGTGTTTTGTTCGCCAGCACACTCTAACCCATCTGTAAAATCTATTGCAATCTGAGCAGTGGAGATGCAAAGGCATTTCAAAAATTGAAATTATTTTTCGGAAATACACCTTCTGTCCTAAAACATAGCAAAAATCGAGGGGTCTACTGGGGTAACAGGACCCTGAAAAGCCAAAGGCTGCTGATATAAATGAACTACAAAAAATGCACAAATTGTCCAAAAAGGATTGCACAATTACAGAATAACTCTCAATTGCCGTTATTGGAGTTGAAAATAAGGACATGAGTCCTTCCCGGCGGGTTGGGAGAAAATCTAGTAGTCCCATAGAACAGATTTTCAGGGTGGGTCTGCACACTCTGAGCACCTGGTAGTGTGCAGAATATACCTTTGCAGAACCTGGTGCTGTAGGTTAAACTTATTTCTCTATTTCGTCAAGGTGTTCACGTTGTAGGCCATTACACAAAAGCTCAGGGTCGGACAGTGCTTAATTTGAGCCAGTGGTTTCCATCGCTTGACACCACCACTTAATTGTCAAAACCGGCGCTTTCGACAGTTTGCCGCAAAGTGGTGCTATCTGGCTAATTTAGAGATGACCATAACAAGAAGCAAGTGTTAAGTCAATATACATTAAATATGACTACTATTCGCTGCCCAAGCCATTCTTTTAGCTTTGGGAGCCTGAGACAGTCTGAATTGTCATACTTGTAGGAGTGCGTTGGTTAGCAGTTGTGTTGTTGCTATCATTGGCAGCATGGCAGAGGCAATGTGTCGTGCAAGCTGCAGAGCCTGACATCTGGGTGTGGGCTGTTTTTTTCTTAGTAGTCTGTGAGCCTGTATTATGGCCAAATGGACCAGTTATTACTACTGTTGATTTCCCTGATATTACCACAGACATTTGCCTGCAGCAAGCGCAAATGCACGTAGTCTTCCATACTTTGCAAAATACCCACACATTGTGTCTTTCCAAGTTCAAAACTGGTCTGACTTGCAAATGTGGCCACTTTTTTTTAGCTGTATGGTTCGCTAATAGGGGTCACTTTTAGATTGGTGCCCAGGTTTATTTTCTGTCCCAGTTTGGCCCTGCACAAGCTGGATGTTGTTCAATTGCAACCAGGGACCAATAGACTGATTTCTGGGGCAGCGTGGGGTGAACTTATACAACAGGGTAGCCTTTGCCATAAATCAAGTCACTTTTAGCATCAACTTCTTTCCCCTTCTATTATTGCTACCACCGGAATCTGGATTCTGTTTACAAGATATTCCGACATTTGTTTCTAGGATCATACACACAGGACTAAAGTGCTGGGAGTACCAAGGCCACTCTGCCATTTCCACAACATCAACCATAGCATACACTAGCCCCGGTGATACAACCTGGCTCGTCCACACGTGGACTAATGAACACTAGAAGTAACCACAGCCCTCAGCAGACACAACGCATAGTGTGTAGGCCTGGGCAAAGCACTATGCTAGGCTCGCGTAGTTTGTGAAGTTTGCGCTACTTCGCACTAAGTGAACTGCGCGTAGCACAGTGCAAGCACGTGTAGCGTAGTGCAGCGGTCATTTTTTGCTTGCTCGCGGTCCTCAACATCAAGTTGTCGACCGGGAGCAAGAAAAATGACATCCCGGCAAGACTTTTTCCTCGTTCGGGATCAGCAACATCAAGTTGCTGATCGCAAGCGTGGAAATTAAACCTCCCGGCGAGATTCTCAATGTGGGGGGGGTCAGGTTTCTCATTGCGAGTAGTCACATATGCTCGCGACCGCTCGCGATGAGAAACTACCAGTCCGCGTTGAGAAAGCTGCCTCTCGAATAAAAATCTACTCGAGCAGCAGAAAACTACAGCTCGCACTGTGCAAGATGCCGTTTTCAATGATTGCACAGTGCCAGATGCTTTTCCACACTGTGCAATTATTGAAAACGGCATCTTGCACAGTGCGAACGGGGTACTCCACAGTTCGCGTAGTGCTACGTGTAGCTCGCGTAGTGCACTTTGCGTAGCTTTGCAAAGTGCTACTTCTCAAACTACGCCCAGCCCTATTAGTTTGGTGCTGAAGGGTCAGAGCTACCCAGTTTTTCAATATAACGAATGCTCGGTGCTGTGGCCTTGTTGTGCTTCTATGAAACTAATTTCACTAACAGAGCTGGAGCCTGTCATTTGCAGGCGAAAGGTTCAGGACTGGACACACTATCCGTAATGACGTTGCTTGAGGTGGTCACCATATCCCCTACCTAGTTGAGTTAGTAATCAACGACAACAGCCACATTAACGTTAATGTGATCTGAAGGGCCAAAGTTCCTGTGCATAGTCTGCTGTAACATCCCTCCTCTGGCTCTTTCTGGCTTTCTCTGTGTTTCTGCCTCGTGGCTTCCCATTTTGAGGCCACTGGGAGATACTGCACGTGTTTTGTTACCCATCCCCCAAAAATACTTGAATTTGTCTGTCTGAATAGGAGTGGGGGGGAACTGAATGTGTTTCACTCTGCGGAATTCTATGGAGTTACATAAAAACTCAGCAAGATTCCTCAGAGTCGTACCAACGGGCAGTAAATATGCATGCAGCGCTGCTTGTGCTGCAATTGAGCAGCACAGAAAATCTACTTGAGCAGCAGCAAATCTACTTGAGAAGCTGCCCTCTGACCACAACCGGTCGTGACTGTCTGCTTAAGAAAATGGCATTAGGGAACGCCGGATCTTGCTCGCATTCCTGAAGCCTTGAGGGATAAAAAATTGCCACATGGCGATTGGCAGAACTTGGCTGCATTAAAAGACGTCAAATTCTACTAATTCCGGGGCTGATTGAAACCTTCTGACACCCCCCCTTCCATGCAAGGCCTGACCCATAACATTCTCCTGTCACCACGGATACCCCATGGCAGTTTCAACCTTGCTTAGCTTCTGGGCTGGATTTACATTCAGTCCATCCGCCTGCCTCAAACAAAGCACCGACAAATTACACCAGTCTCCCAAAAAGTGACAGAGTCCAACGTGTTTGTTCCCAGAGTAAGGATAATGCTACAAATATTATTAGAAACTGTGGGGTATCCAGGCTGTTTTAGTGGCACAGAAAATATCAGGTACCAAGTCATTTTAATACTCCTTAATAGTCCTTGTGATCTCAGCATTGATAATTTAGACGCAGTATTTTGCACTATTTAAGTGAGAACCAAGCACAGACTTTTATAAAAATGCATACAAATCACACTTTACTCATTCTAAGATCAACGTCAGAATGTTTAGCACTTTATATTATATTTTTAGACAGCCACAACTGACAAAGGGATCTACAAAGCTAAAATAAAAAGTTTGATCAGCTGAGTTTTATATGTTTTATGATATCAATGTACATGGCAATATTGTGATGGTTTTTATTAACTTATAACAATAGACATTAATTGACTGGTTCGGAAGTGACAATAAGCAGAATGACAATAAGCAGAAAGAGTTCTCACAAACTTCTGCATCACATACAGGATCATTTTCTGGATATAAGTTAAATGCAAATAAAACCCAAGTCTTGCATAATATTGAGTTAACAACACCCATAATCGGGAGCTGCGCTGTGGTAACATATTTGGGGGTTCGGATCTCTTCTGTCATGGAACAAATATGGCGATTGAATTATGAAACATGACTTCAATCGGTAGAAAAAAAACTAAAGACTTGGAATAACCTCCCAGTCACTATTATGGATAAAAGTAACATAATTAAAATGATAATCTTGCTAAAATTCTTACACTTATTTCGAGCTATTCCTGTACGTGTCCCAAACTACCCTTTTTTTTTAAACTTGAAGGTGTGATTAGCAGCTTTATTTGGGGCTACAAAAAGGCGCGCCGGGTGATACGCTTTCTTAAACTTCCTTATAAATTTGGAGGCTTGCAACTTCCGGACTTTAAGCTTTACTTTTGGCCAGCATTTACGGGGCGCTTACAAAGTCTTTTAATGGATAAATAGTCTTATTTCGGCCTCATTCTTGCACTGGGCACTGACAGCAATAAATTATTGTATAGGATTAATGTCCCCAACTACTACAAGAGAGTGCGGTTTAAGACCATCAGGGATATGGTTTGTATATGGCGTGAAATCCTTGATTACTTTTGTCTTACTCATGAAAATCTGATTAAACACGAGCAATTTAAATTATGTAACAATCCATCTCTTCTGATTATATTTCATGATTCAGTTACTAGTAGATGGGGAGGATTTCGAATTGAGAGATTAGGCCAGCTGTATGACGATACAGGTTTCTCTTCTTTTGCAGCTTTACAATCTTCTTTTGGTCTTCCGCATCAGGCTTTTAAAAAATATCTTCAAATTAGAGACTACTTTTTGAAACAGCAACTGTCGCAACTACCACATTCTCATGAATTTATAACGTACCTGCTAAACCCCGCATATAAAGCCAGAAAAAGCATTACGTATTCACATCTTTGTCATTTAAGAGTCAGGTACTTGGTAAAGCTACGGATGCATCTGAGATTGTGCTGACTTTTGCGCTGGAGGCGGGGAGCCGGCAGGGACCGTGGGGCCATTGGGGCTCCCCTCACGGTCCCCAACAAAGAGGCCAGACCCCGGGGAATGGGATCCTGGAGCCAGAAGTGGCCACACGGCCCCCCTCCCCAATAAAATACAATTCGAATTTTTTTTTAAACGAGGCAGAACCCCAGGAGATGGGGTCCCCGAGGCTAACAGAGGCCTCAGGAGGGGCGCCACGCAGCCCCAGGGCCGAAATTGACCTCAGGGAGGGGGGCCTCGTGGCCCCTTCCCGTTTTTTTTTTTTTTTTTTTAAACAATAGGGGTCAGGCCCTGCGGGATGGGGTCCACAGGGCCCAAAAAATAGGAAAGGAAGGATGGCCACACAACCCCCCTTCTAAAAAAAAGTAAAAAAAAAAAAGCTGGCATAGCACCGGAGGCCCCGTCCCCTCCCAGCAACACTATGCAAACGCGCCCTGTGGCTCATTTTAAGTTGGGAAATTAATTCCCCTTCAATCCGGAGGGTTCCTGGGGGCCAACTAGCCCACCAGGTACCTCCAGTTAGCTTCACAAGGCTGTGTTGCAGAGAGGTGGTAAGAGGTCACGCCCCTTTTTACACCGCTCTGCAACGTAGCTCTGTGGCACTTACTGGAGGTACCTCGTGGGCTAGTTGGACCCCAGGGATCCTCAGGTTTGAAGGGGACTTAATCACCCAACTTAAAATGTGCCATAGGGCACGTTTGCACAGTGGTGAAGGGAGGGGGCCGGGCCTGATGTGACATGTGTGCAAACAGTCCCTGTGGCGCGTTTTAAGTTGGGGATTTAAGGTTTCTAATATGTTGCTTTATCTTTTTTAGTTCTGTATTTCCCAAAGGTGCTAGTTTGCTTTTGTCTTGTTTTGCTCTTCTTAGTGGTGTTAGGATATGAAAAGCTTCCTGTAGCCACTCATACGTTTTTTTAATGGAATTTATTGTGCCTAGATCTGTGTTGGAAGTTAGTTGTGTTTCTAAGTATTCAAAATTGAGTTTGTTTCATGGTCGATAGGTGATGCATGTAAGATAGCCTTAGGTTTGTTGATTTGTGATGTTTTATGTTGGAAAGCTACCAAATAGTTGCCTGACTATGTGACTGGACTAATCCTTTGAAAGGAAACTCATTCTGGATTTGCAAAAATGACATTTAGGATGTGTTCAGGGATGTGTGTGGGTTTGTGTACAGTCTGATGTAAGTTCATTGTGACTAGGTCAGTGCTGATAATTTTCTGGATGGGGCATATTGGGTTTCTCAAACCAGATTTTTAGGTAAAAAAGAATGAAAAGGATGCATAGGTTTGAATGTAGTGTAATAAGGATTGAAACTGGGTCTAGAAATGTGTCTGAGAAAGTTGCGTTGCTAAGTGGTGGTCTGTAGATGAGGAAGAAGTTACAAGAAGAAGTTGGTGTAGGGTTGCAGCTGATGATGAGGGCCTCAACACCTTGTATGTGTTATCAGCTTTAGTGAGATTTATTGTTTGTGTGAAGAAAATAGCTACTCCACCTTTTCTTTTGCCTATACGATTTTGTGTGATAGATAGATATCCTGGAGGAGCAGCTTCATGCAACACTGGAGCCATGTGATCTTCCAACCATGATTTGGTTATGAAGAGTTAGTTAGGTCGTGTGTCAGCGAATAGGTCGTAGATATGGTGACAATATCAAACAGCTAAAGCCATTGGGCAATATAGAGACAAATAGACAATAGCAGACAAGGACCAACCAATGCACAACTACTATGACCCTCATTCTGGGTTGTACGACACCAGGGGCACGGTAAATGCACATGTGATTTTACTCTTACCAGTCGGTAAATCCAACCCAGTACCATGCAATTAAAGGTTAACTATACAGAATGGGGAATTGCCCTATGGGACTGATTTTTATGGTCTTAAAACACACTGTGGGAACATCGGGCGGAGGTGAGAGAGAGGTTCCCGGATTCGCGCTGGTTGGTTCCTGGAGCTCAGGAGGACCTGGGAGGAACGGACTCAACGGACTCAACGAGTATTGATGGCTTGGGTGTTGGCCCCCTCCCTGTCTGGGACTGCTGACCGCCCCCCCCCCCACCCGATTGGCGTCAGGGCCTGTATCCACGGTCGTGATGGGCAGGGACCGTGCCCGAAGACATCTGCTCCACAGACCCAAACCAAAATGGACCAGTACACCACCAATGACCGGGAGCCCAGGGGGGGGGGGGGGCCAATACTCCTGCCCCTTGCTGGGGGGACCTCTCCACTGTCCTCCAAGCAATCAGTGCCTCTCAGGCTTCGGTGGAGAACAAGATTGGCAAGGTGAGGGTGAACATGGCCCTGGGCTGAGGACGCCAAAAACATGTCAAGGAATAACCTGAGCCTCATAGGCTTTCCCAAGGGGGCCTAACAAGGCCAAGCGGACACATTTGTGGAGACCTGGGTGAGAGCCTGGATACCTTATGGAGGCCCTCTCTCCATAGTTTGTGGTTGCCCGTGCCCATCGCTCCCTGGCTCCTCGGCCTCCGCCTGGGGCTCCACCCCAGCCCATCATCATGAGGTTCCTCAATTTCCGTGACAGAGACGCTATCCTTAGGGCGGCAAGGACGTAAGGCCCAGTGACTTACCAAAACAGCACAATTATGCTCTTCCTGGACTATGACAGAGAGGTGCAGGCCCAACGACGAACATACGACGATGTCAAACAGAAGCTCCGTAATCTGGGTCTTCGTTACGGTCTCCTCTTTCCAGCCCGGCTCAGAGTCGCTTTCCAGGACAAGACACTCTTTTTCGACACCCCTCAAGCGGCCTGGACTTGGCTCCAAGAGGAGCGCCCCCTCTGGACTTGTCCCACCTCCCCCCTGATCAACGGGAGCCTACACAACCCCAACAAACTCTTCCCAAGCCGCAGCAGCGCCGTACTCGGTCCTGCAAGAAGGGTGACCGGCGCAACGGGCCATCACGATCGCCGGATGCAGTGTCCTAATTGCTCATTACCTCTGAACTGCCTCAGGTCTCTGGGACTCACAGCCTGACCGGTTCTCTGATCGATCTGAGCCGGGTCCCTGACCCCTCCGAGACACTGCGCCCTGCCATATCTGACTGACTTGTCTAGGAATCCCGCACTTCGGGGATCTAGGGAGAATGATGGAGTCTGACCCTGAAGCCCGTGGATCTGGGACCACAAATTGTTTCTTAAGTTCTACTGCAGCTGTTAACAATAGCTTATCCGTCTACATGGAGGGGTCTATCATTGCCACGAAAATGCCCTACTAATCATTTTAGCTTAGCACTCAGATTGTTTGTCATTATTGTTGTCATTGTTTTTTGTCAATGTTTCCTTTTCAGGGCGACAGATGCTTCATTTTCAGAAGTGTAGGGTGGGGGGTGTTGGTGGGCATGGGGAGGTGGGAGGACCGTTGTCTTCTGATTGTTTATTGTTTTTGGAATCGTTCTGGACACTGCTTTTTATTTTTGATGGCAGCTCATTGCACACATACGCCACTACCGACGACAAGAGGCCTACCGCACTACACGAGCCCTATCCTTGCACCCAGACTCTGAGATGTCACCTTCCCTGGGACACGGGACCCTTTGCAATAGTCCACCCATACACCACCCAGTCACACAATGTCACCTCTTAATAGACCCCTCCACATTCTGTCATAGAATATCAATGGCTTAATAAACCATATAAAACAAACCACAGTCCTTCGCAATGCCCAACGCCAAGCGCACGATATTCTCTTCCTACAAGAAATGCACCTACTGGGAACTCACTGCACCTTCCTCGCCCGATATGGGTTTGATAGGGTCTGGCATTCTGGTTTTGCACAGGGCTCACGGGGAGTGGCCATATTGATCCGTAGAGGTCTCCCCCTCAATCTGGTACAGGTAGAGACTGACACACAGGGGCAATTTGTGGCCTTAACTGGTAGGCTCGAGTGTCATCTTCACAATCTCCTTTGTGCATACATCCCTCCCGCCACAATGCCCTCTGCCCTCCGACGCCTCACTCTGTTAATTTCGACTTTCCCCCGGGGTCTGACAGTCATTGGGGCGACTTCAACGTTGTTATGCAGCCTTCTCGCGACACAACAGGCATTCCCTCCACCTCCCGTTTTGCCTTGTAGTGTAGTTCCTATTATCCCAATAGGCTCTGCGCATTGGAATAATATCTTCAATAGTATAGACGTAGGACTGCGGTTAACTAGGTCTTCTACTGACGATATTAGACTTAAAGTTATGTGTGCCAGCTAGCTCAGAGTTCACTAGAAACTTTCTCGAATAGGCAAGGAGGAGTTTAACCTCCCTGGATAGACAAGAAGGGATTTAGTTTCTGACAACCATAGAACATTACAACTTTGCTTTCCCCTAATCAAGAGTATATCTCTAGAGTCGTGTGAAAACAAAAGACAACTATTTTACTCAGTCAGTACGTGCATTCTTAGTTTCACCAGTTTGTAGAGAAATAAGTGATGGGCGTGCTTCAATAAAAAAAAAATGTTATTTATTGATCGGTCTCTTTTCTCAGACAAGAGAAATGAATCGCTATTATTGCAATACTTATAGGTAAGTAAAGTGCATACAGTAAAAACAGAATTATAAAATAATACTGTAAAAGCATTTATATGGTTTCTTAGCCATATGATACTTAAAATGGATAAAAGATATACATACATATATACATTGACTAATCGTACTCAACTGGTGCTTCTAACTACGCCTACCCCGGTGTACCTGACCTAAGCCTAATACTTGGGAGGGAGTAAGTAAGTAGCAGTTTAAGTTAAGTTTGTTTTGCCAAGAATCTGACTCAAGAATTCTCTGTAAGGGGTTAGTCAGTTCAGTACCTGGGATTTAGAAGGCTGGAGGGTTGGTATCTCTGTCTCAGGACTCGATATCCCAGTTATCCACGAGGGCGGCTGGAAACGCCGGAGGCTGAATTTCTCGGCAGGAGAAAAGGCAACGTCTCTCTCAGCGCGTCAAAAGGGAGGGGCAGCGTCCGTGGGCTTTTCTGCATCAGCTGGGCTCTCCGGCAAGTAGCGCTGCTCCAAGCTCGTCACCACCGTGTCTTAGCTTAGGGCAGCGTCGGTATATTTATACCTGAAAGGTGCCGTGTTTGACGTAAGGATGGACATAAGACGTCAGCAAGAATGTCATAAGGACTGGTCGTTCTTACAGCCGCGGTCGGTAGGGGAGTACCTGCCGGGGCGGTGACTGGGGAGGGGGGTGGGGAGGGGGAGGGGCAGGCTGGGGGTTAGTAATGTATGGATAATGGAGGTTTGCAGGTAAGTAAACATTTAAATAAATCAAACGAATTTCGTTGCGCGCACTGCATCCCCAAATGCAATGCAGTGCGCGCAACAAAATTCGTTTGATTTATTTAAATGT
This sequence comes from Lissotriton helveticus, assembly GCF_964261635.1. Taxonomy (NCBI): domain Eukaryota; kingdom Metazoa; phylum Chordata; class Amphibia; order Caudata; family Salamandridae; genus Lissotriton; species Lissotriton helveticus. The sequence goes on from NC_136057.1 coordinate 1,361,663,197, forward strand.
TTACTTACCTGCAAACCTCCATTACCCATACATTACTAATCCCCACCCTGCCCCTCCCCCTCCCCACGTCACCGCCCCGGCAGGTACTCCCCTACCGACCGCGGCTGCGTTCTTACATTCTTTGCAGGAGTTCTCGAGCAAAATCAAAACAATAGCTGCGGGGGATTTCCCAGGTCTGTTGGAGGTTTGATTTGTTTTGAGAACTCGGTGTGCTTTCTAGGGGGCTGAAGGGATAGTGCTTGCTTAATGTGACAGCATGCGCTATGACCTAATCTGAAAACGGGTTTCTGTGCCGGTGTATGGACATTAGTGAATTAATAACCGGACAAGGGTCAGAAATAGGAGTATCAATATAGGTACCTAGATAAACACACTACACCCACCCACTCCACGATTTTATGTACATATTTACTAACCTAAGCAATAGTAAACATAACTAACAGTGCATGTGTATACCGAACCATTTAAAATGGCGTATGCAAAATGCACGAAATGAGTATAGGTACTGTATGCATTCAAGCAGTATAATCATTCAAAAGGGAAATGCATATATTTTATATCAGCATGAATGATTTGCGAAATTACCCATGAAATGGCTCTTGATACAGAAAAAAAATTGCGAGACCATCTCATCACATATAAACACAATTAATTGCATATAAACTAGAGGTTTGAGGTAACGTAATGTCTCTAGTATTCTTAAGAATAGAAGTTCTGTTCTTTAAGAATAGTTTTACTTTAAGCAGAAGATAAGTGCCAAAAAGGTAAATATTTTGGAATTGGAAAAAAGTTTTCGCTATTCAGGGGAGAAGAGAAAAAATATTTCACAGTCACTTTGTTTTCAAAAGACTGAAGGCCAAATTCAGAGTTCAGGGAACGCCGTGTGCAAGTTTGTTTAAAATCATTCTCTCTGTTCCGGTGAAAACATCATTTCAGACAGACTCTCGAAAAAACAGTCTACAGCTTCTGGTGAAAGTTCGACTAGGTTGGAAAATGTCGCTACCATGCAGTCATGCGCATGATTGCTTTCAATGATGGGTCGATCAGAACTGCTTACAGAAGGTCGTACCTGGTTGATGCTGCTTTCATCTTGTACTTCACTACCCTTCAATCGTAGTGGTGAAGTCTCCACAAATGCCGTCATCAGGATAGGTAGCCGCTGGGGACAGCACAATGCATGACCCGTTACTGGACCCAACAAAGTATCTGCATCCAATGGTACTTCTGATTGTAGTGTAAGACAGGTGTCCGACACGCATTCTTCGCCGCATAGCATGCATCTTAATACAGGCATAACACAATTCTGCCAGATGGGTCTGAATGAAAGAAACCAGGTCATATTCAGATCTCGTAGCCGGGCTAAGCCAAGGACTTTAGTTATGCGGTCCCGGTAGCGGATAGCTAGGATCGTTTCTTCCATTGTTGCTGGAGTCTTGTCTGTGACATGGTTTGCCATAACGAAGCAATAGTAGCAAAAAAAAAATGCCTGCTACGAGTCCCAACAGGAGTGGAAGTCCGCCAAAGATGGAATGGACGAAATTTGGAAAAATACCCAGAATCGCTTTGAATGGGGTTAAAGCGCCTGAAAAAACTGTCTTAAATACACTTGCGATACCACTTGTATCAGAAATATTTAAGATTTCGTTCAGCATTTCTGCGAAGTGTAGGGGGCAATTTGTTGATAACATTGAATGAATCTCTGCCGTTGTCCTTGCAACTTGGAGATCATACGTTTCTTTTGATGACGTCAACTGGGTTGGCGTCTGTAGGAGCACAGTCTTCATTCTGCTTAAAGTATCAATTCGAATAGAAGAGATTTTTAAACTGGGCCATAACCTTCCCTCCCTGTCTGGAGCATCATTCGGGAACAATACTCTTTCACAGCACATGACCCTGGAAGTCACGCTTACAAGATAAGGTTTTCCTGGCAGCAAGCCACAACATCTGTGATCTACAATTAGAATGTAACTCCCGTTCGAAAGTCTTCTAAAGAATGGTTCTATTTGTGTTGCAGGTGTGCCTAACTGGTGACATGAAAGTTTATTTGAAGTCCCTTCACAGGCCCCATGCAAACTAATACCCTGACACAGAAGTATGCCACTTAGTGATTTTTCACAATTATTACCACTAAGAAATACACTCCGTCCGTTATTACTGACACATGTGTGTGTATAGGGCAAGTTCCATGTGGACTTAATGTATCCTTTACCCAACCTTTCATACTGGCCTGCCTGTATATATTTTCGGCAGTATTGAAACTGGAAAGTTGTTATCGGAATATTTATTATCCCATGTATTATCCATTCAATGACAGGTCGTTCTGACATTGTCAATGGTAATCTCTCAAGTTTTTCAATGCTCAGAATTGTATAGTCAGCACCCTTTTGTGCCAAACTGATTTGTTTATCAGTAAGGTTAAAGATATTAAATAGTGACGTTGTGTTGATTAGACGACAAGGCACATAGCCTGAACGCAGATTTTGTAACGTCCAGCCAAGCTGTACAATAGAACGTAATTGAGACTGACCGTGTTGCAACATCAGTAAGTCTTGTTCTATTATATCGATTGCAGAAGATACAATACTGTCCAGTGAATATATTCTGGAAGACAGAGTCATTAACCCATTGTCCACAACAGAAAGTGATTTTTCCAAATTAACACGGTCAATTTCCCGTATTTTTTCTGCTGTCTCAATTTGAGTTACTTTCCAAGCTTCGTTGTAAGCTGCATATATAGAGGCCGCTATGAAACGTTTTAGACGCTGTTTGCGTGGTCCCATGATGAAATCACGCAAGTCAGCACCTTCTTTAAGTAAAGTTAAGTGTTGCTTAAATTCTGACAGTGTGGATGTATGTAGCCATTGAAGGCAGAGTTTCCCCACACTGTAAGTGGTTACAATCCCTGGATGTTGTCTCTGGGAGTATCTTGGGTCTGGCCGGGTCAATGTGAACCCCTGTATTTTGTTCAGGAATCTGTCTTGACAGTTATTTGTGTCTGTGGGCCAGATCAACCATTGTTTCCAATCAGCATGTGTTCTGTTTTGGTTTAAAATATGAGATACGTCTATCTCAACATCCGTTGTGCTATTACTATTAGGTGTTGGTTTTGGAATAGACGGTTTATTCAAGTCTTTAATTTTGGCTAGGCCAAGACAGGATGTCTGTTGAATTGTATCATTCAGAAATATAATTTGTTCTGGGATCATGCAGGCTCTAAATAATGATTCTATACCTTGCACTTGCCAATCTTTTGTGCCCCAGATCGTTTTCGTTTCAATGTTATTGTTCCAGAAATCAAAACCGAATGTATTCATTTTTTCAAAAAATGTGTCTGAATATATCAATTTTGTGTTTGTAAGCATGGTTTTCACTCCTGTCTTATTTAACAATTTGAAATAAAATGATTCTGCATTACTTGTGTTGAACCCTGAAAAGTATGAAAAATTTTCAAAAAATGTCTTTGAACTGCCTTTTGGTGGAGTTGCACAATGTTCCCATTGGTTAAAATTTAAAACATTTCTAGGTTGAGTAGATTTATGCAGATAATGGTTACCATAATGGTTGTAACAAAACATTTGATCGTAATTAGATGAACCTTGCAAATAATCATGTTCTGTAAATTTAACTGACATTACTAGATCAGACATCATATCATTAATACTTTCAAAGTCCCAATCATCAGCAAATGTGCTTGGTTTTACAAAGTCACTCAATGAAATCTTGAATTGATGAGGATACTTCAGGAGCTCAACCGGACCACAGATTTCGTAATCAGTTTTGTCCCATGCTACCCCACCGGGTATAGGATTGGCTGTGAAGTTTACTGAAGAAAGATCTCTTTTCTCGATGTGAGAAGACTTGTGTGGTTTCAGGACCAAGTTGATGTTCGGACTTGCTGTGTCCATTGTAACATATTTTCCCTCAATGAAATGTCCCAAGCATAGTACCATGATGAGCCAAAGTATGAGGATGAATACTCCTAGTGCCACCCAAAGTTCAATCCATGGAGAAATCAGATAGGTTTCTTTAAGTTGATGAAAGAGTTCCTCTGCTTTATCTTTAAAAGTCTTTGTTGTCCGCTGTTCCTCTGGTTCACTCAGATCTTCGGAAAAATCATCGAAGTTGATGAAGTAGCCTGATGCTGTTCTGTCAATTGTTTCAATTGCTTCTGGATTCCTTTTCGTTTTTGGAATTTTCTTTGTTTCATTAGCATAGTCTGTGGTTACATCATTATAGACTGGTGTTTCTTGATTTAATATTTTAATTTGGGTTTCAAGAGGTTTAAGTTCCATGGCTTTGTTGCATAGTCCTTGTTGTTTTACTGTAGGTTTATCAATTGTGATTAGTCTTTTAGTTTGAACCTCTGTGTTTGTAGCAAACTTTGGTGTTCTGCTACTTCTTGGGAGTCCACTTGGCCTACTACTTGTTATCGGCCACATGATTGTGGTTTAACCAGGTCGATGGATACAACTCGGTTCTCCTTTTTACCAGCAAGGGGCGGTAGTACTACTGATCTTGTCCCTTTGACAGACAAGACAGGAACTGCTTTTCTGTAAGAAGGCCTAAATTCCTTCTTCACCGCGATCTTTTCTCTGACCAGATCCCCGATTTTTGGAATCCAGACAGGCCTTGCTGGGACAGGTGGTTTCTCTTCAGTGGTTATTGGCTGCTGTTTCAACTTTATGTTGCTCAGGTCTTTTCTTGTTTCGTTTAAGTCCTGTAAAATAGCCAAACGATCTTTGATATCAAAGCATTTTTCTTTAACCACTGAAGTTTGACTATCAAGGTCCTGGATTAACATTCTAGTCCCAAACAATAGTTTGTACGGACTGAGACCTCTCAGAGAATTTCTTGGCAGATTATTAAGACTACGTTGGACACTTATTAAATGTTTGACCCACCCAGCTCCCGAACCTAATACCTTTGCTGTTATAGATTGCTCTATGCCCTGGTTTTTTCTTTACACCATCCCATTTCCCTCAGGAAGGAGGTGACAAGAGTACCGCAATGCTATGCCCATGCCGGCCATGTCCGTCTTATAAGCTCGAGAGCTAAAAGCAGGACCCTGGTCAGAATGTAGCATGCCAATTGCGTATATGCCATTATAGACTCGCAAATCTTTGTATAACAGTTCAGACGTCAGCCGAGAGCTTGGGTCTACATTTTAAGTGAAAATAGTCTCTATATGTTAATATGACGCATTTATTCATACTGGGTATTTTATGTCGATAGCCTAATCCTTTATTGAGTGAAACGCCATGGCAATACACCGTCTCGGTCACCACTGCGATCTCTGTTGCAGTTTGGGCAGTTTTTTGCAAATATGTGATGTTGCAGGCTCATTCCTGGCCACCAGTATGTTGATTGTAATTCTTCTAGAGAATCCTTAAGTGTAAGGTGTCTAAGACCCTCACCCATATGTGCGTCTGCTATTAACAAGCCTCTCCTGTCCATGTTTGGAATCACTCTATCCCCCACTCCAGGGATTCGAGCAAAAGGAACGGAGTTTGCATCGATTATGTATGTATAATTGAGTGGATACATGAGGGGTAGCGCTGAGCAGTCGCCTTTTGATGACGTTTTTACCGCCAGCATTGTTTCCCCGTCAATGTATTTTACTGAATGCTTTTTTGTAGCTACGGGAGCCGATTTAGTTGTTTCCGCTGTGGCTGTCTCAGCCAATGATTTCCTTCAACGTGAATGCCATCACGCTGATGACTCAGTGTATGTATCACGTGAGTCTTTGGTAGTTCTTTCTGCAAAAGAACTACTTGTTCCCAAAGCAATTGTTGCTTTATTGTGGCACCTGTGTCATCTTTGTACCCGTTTTCAACCCATTTCTGCAAGTCGTTATTGTATGATTTGACGCAGTAATATGAATCGCACACTATAAGTGTCGGGAATTCGCGATCCGCATTATCTAGCGCCATTTTTAATGCTATTATTTCAGTTTGTTGTTCTGAATTATTTTCCACTGAGTGTGTTTTTGAAAACAGAGGTTTTAATTTACCTCCGTGCCACACGTCTTTTGTAATCTCCCATGTGGCGTTATAAGCTTGTTCTCCCCAAACTGAGGGCTGAGCATGTCCGTCTGTATGTATCACACAGGCGTACTGTCGTATGGGCATAATGTCAATTGGCAGAGGATATTCTCTTTCATATTCTAGATTTTTTAATTTTGTCAACTCTGGATGAAAATAGTATTTCACTCTGTCTGTAGCAAGAGAATCTTCCCATTGTATCCATCTTGGATTTAGTGCCATAGTAGGTAAATTACATGGGGTTGTTAATGCCTCAAAGGCTGATTCTGCTGTTCTGACTGTAATCTGTCTGCCGTCAGCTTGGTATCTTTCTCTTGCTACAGCTTTTTGAACCGCGTGAACAATGTTTCCCTTAATGCTGAATGATTTTTCAGCTTCTGTGTACAAATGTGATTTGTATGCTATTGGTACCTTTTCTCCCTCATTAGAGGTTAGGTATGTGAATCCGCATCTTCCTGGGATGACTCGAATCACAAGGTTGTGTGTGTTATCGCGTGTTTGCAGTTTTGTTTTAACTAACATGTCTGTTTGTAAAGATCTCAAAATTCCTGTGTGTTTTTGAGTCCAGTTGATTCTTTTAAAATCTGGTTTTATTAGATCATAGAGGGGTTTAACCCTCTCTGCATAGTTTATAATGTATGTTCTTCCGAAATTCAGGAAACCTAGAATTGATTGTAAGTTTTTTAGTGTCCTAGGTGCTTGGATTACAGCACATTTCTCTAGGAAATCTTTAGCCAGGCTTTTGCCTTCACTTGATAATTCATATCCTAAGAATAGGACAGTCAGATGGGCAATTCTTGACTTCTTGAAGTTGAATTTGTAACCCTCTGCTGCGAACCCAAGTATTATGGTGTTCACTCTTTTCAAGTGAGTATCCAAGTCATCGTCTGTTAGATAGATGTCGTCGACATAAGATAATGCCTCATCATCATATATTTGTAGTAACTCTGTTACTCTTGCTGAGAATAATCCTGGGCTGTTCTTGAACCCTTGGGGCAAACAACAGAAATTTTTCTGCGAGCCATTTATTGAGAAAGCGGTCAAATATCTGCTTTCAGGTGCTATATTTTGACAAAAGAATCCATTAGAGATGTCTAATGTTGTTTTGTATTTTTTGCGCACTATGCTATTCATTAGTGCTGCACTGTGTGAGTTTTGTACTGCAAATGTTTTGCAGCATGAGTTAAGGCGTCTGTAGTCCAAAACTAGACGATATGAATCATCTGGTTTGGAGACAGGAAACAAAGGATTGTTCATTTGTGAGGTGCATGTTTCAATCACCCCCTGGTATTCAAGTTGATCTAAGATCTCCCTGACCTGTTTTTTAGCTTCTTGCTTAATTGGATACTGCCTCTGTGCAGTCGGTTGAGATTTTAACTGGATTTTGTGAGGAGGAGAGTCCTCATCCCATCCCACATGATTTTTATATAATGCAGGAGCCTGGGCTACTGCCCACTTTCTTGCAAGTGTATATTTTTTATGAATTGGAATATGATTTGAGAAGGCAGGCATAATCATTTCTTCGCCATGAGGGCACTCCCTGACAAACTCTGGTGGCCAGTCTTTTTCAGCTAGAAGTATGTCATAGCCCTTGGAGAGATTATCCCAAAATAGACCCCTTATTTTCCTAGTCTTATCTCCCTCTATACGTAAGGTTATTTCATATATTTTATGAGGTTTGCTAACTCTGGTATCTGCAGTTTCCACCTGAATGTACTCATTCGTGTCCACTGTCTCCAGATGATTCATCAGGATCTTGCGAGCTATGCTCACTTCTGCTGCGCTGTCTAACATTGTCTGAGCCCACTCTCCGTTTTTCAGCTGAGTCCTCAGGATCCTCTGCATGTTTGATTATTTTAATGCTGGCTACCTTCTTCTTTGGAAATTGTAACTTTTTACTTTGATGAGCAGGTTCTTTGTCTTTGGACTTGACGTGCTCTTCCCTGTGTTCTGACCGTCCTCTTCTTTCCGATTTCTGCGAGGAAGTCTGAAAAGATCGAGAGGGGCGTGTATCAATATCTTGATATCTATCAGGTTTCTTCAAATTATCCCTATTTCTAAGGTTGTATTTTTTCTCAGAGGGCTCCCTCTGGGGAGACTTGTGTCCTTGGTCCGGAGATCTTTCTCTCCGCCGAGGAGACCTTCCACTGGACTGGAATCTTTTTTCTTTGGGAGTGGATTGTTTATTTCCATCCCAGTTCTTTTTTGAAGTATTTAGATTATTTTTAATAAATACTTTTTCAGGATTTTCAATTAGTTGGGGTTTCACTGGTTTCCCACCCAAACTATCTCTTCCTAGTTCTTCATAGGATTTTTCTATAATTCTGGCAAGTTCAAATGGTTGGTCTGCTATATCTGTTTCCTTTAATCTTTGGCGGATCGCCACATTTGCTGCTTCCCATTTTATGTTTGCTAGTAATATCGCCGAGACCTGCTTGAAGTCTTTCAGTAATTTCATACCCAGAGTTAAAGCAGGTTCTGGACCGTATTCATTTTGAATCTGTTTTAGCACTTCTGGTATTACCGCCATGGACGGAACACCATGTGTTTTTGTGTAAATGGAAGCAAAGACTGTACCCCAAGTGTCACAGTCCTCCACATGTGGTGTGATCCCCATTGGGAGACAGATAGTCAGAATTCTGTGTTTCTCAACAGGGGTGGTATCTGGAAATACCGCCACTATTTGAGTGATTTTTTGTGCTAACCAGAATGGAATTTGTTCCCGTTTAATGGGTACTTTACCTAGACAGGACTGTATGTTCTGTGGTGTGATTTTATTTGTGTTCCCCTGATGAGGGGTCAGCTGTGGAATTTTAATAGCTGGTTGGACTGTTGAAGTCCGCATTACATATTGGACTAGTTGTCTGTGTATTTTAATCAGTTGTTTTAACTGTGTTAAAAGTTCTGGTATTGCCATTTTTTCAATGTCTGGATGTGGTGTGTAGCTGGCTAGAACCGGCCACGTTGCTCCTGGTCTACCTAGTGGACCGAGCCTGGTGATGTGATCATTATGTTTTAGGGCGCCTTTAAACCAGAGCAGGTGCTTTTGGTGTTTGAGTGGTATTTCCACCTCCTCGAAAGGGGTGTACTCATCCGGAGGTTCCTCTATCTTGTAATAATGGAACTCCTTTGTTACAGCGTTTGCTGCTGGAAAATTTATCCATGAATAGAATACCTCTGTCTGCCGATATTCGTGTGCCTCAATTCCGAATATGACTGTACCACCTCTCGGTGTTAATCCATTTTCTATAAGTTTTAAAGTTATAGTTTTTCTTATGCTGACCGGGATGAGTATTGCACCCGGGTCAGTTTGCAGGAGACTTGTGTCATCCGCTAGGAGTTGAGCTGCTATTCTAGCTGCCTCCCTTTCTTCTTCATTGTCTGACATTTTACTGTCAAGAAGGGTTTTTGTTGCAGATCAGGTTTCCACGGAAACAAAGATTAGATGCACAATATTTTGGAACACTGTATCCTTCAACGTTGAATAAACCAAAAACCATACATAGGACTCTCCTCCTACTAAGTTTGGCGGATTTTAACCTTTCACCCACTCCAGACGTCTTTGGAGTTTTATGGAAAAAAGGGTCTGTGTGAAAAAGCACGACTGAGTTACTCTAATGTCTTGCGTTAGATTTATCGCCTATCCAAACCGTTGGGCGCCATGTAGTGTAGTTCCTATTATCCCAATAGGCTCTGCGCATTGGAATAATATCTTCAATAGTATAGACGTAGGACTGCGGTTAACTAGGTCTTCTACTGACGATATTAGACTTAAAATTATGTGTGCCAACTAGCTCAGAGTTCACTAGAAACTTTCTCGAATAGGCAAGGAGGAGTTTAACCTCCCTGGATAGACAAGAAGGGATTTAGTTTCTGACAACCATAGAACATTACAACTTTGCTCTCCCCTAATCAAGAGTATATCTCTAGAGTCGTGTGAAAACAAAAGACAACTATTTTACTCAGTCAGTACGTGCATTCTTAGTTTCACCAGTTTGTAGAGAAATAAGAGATGGGCGTGCTTCAATAAAAAGATGTTATTTATTGATCGGTCTCTTTTCTCAGACAAGAGAAATGAATCGCTATTATTGCAATACTTATAGTTAAGTAAAGTGCATACAGTAAAAACAGAATTATAAAATAATACTGTAAAAGCATTTCTATGGTTTCTTAGCCATATGATACTTAAAATGGATAAAAGATATACATACATATATACATTGACTAATCGTACTCAACTGGTGCTTCTAACTACGCCTACCCCAGTGTACCTGACCTAAGCCTAATACTTGGGAGGGAGTAAGTAAGTAGCAGTTTAAGTTAAGTTTGTTTTGCCAAGAATCTGACTCAAGAATTCTCTGTAAGGGGTAAGTCAGTTCAGTACCTGGGATTTAGAAGGCTGGAGGGTTGGTATCTCTGTCTCAGGACTCGATATCTCAGTTACCCGCGAGGGCGGCTGGAAACGCCGGAGGCTGGATTTCTCGGCAGGAGAAAAGGCAGCGTCTCTCTCAGCGCGTCAAAAGGGAGGGGCAGCGTCCGTGGGCTTTTCTGCATCAGCTGGGCTCTCCGGCAAGTAGCGCTGCTCCAAGCTCGTCACCACCGTGTCTTAGCTTAGGGCAGCGTCGGTATATTTATACCTGAAAGGTGCCGTGTTTGACGTAAGGATGGACATAAGACATCAGCAAGAATGTCATAAGGACTGGTCGTTCTTACATTCTTTGCAGGAGTTCTCGAGCGAAATCAAAACAATAGCTGCGGGGGATTTCCCAGGTCTGTTGGAGGTTTGATTTGTTTTGAGAACTCGGTGTGCTTTCTAGGGGGCTGAAGGGATAGTGCTTGCTTAATGTGACAGCATGCGCTATGACCTAATCTGAAAACGGGTTTCTGTGCCGGTGTATGGACATTAGTGAATTAATAACCGGACAAGGGTCAGAAATAGGAGTATCAATATAGGTACCTAGATAAACACACTACAGCCTCTGCTAAGTGCTTTTCTCATTGGTCCTCTGCCCTGGGTCTCTGCAATGCTAGAAGGGTCCGGAACACCCGCCGAGAGTAATACACTCACACCTCTGACTTGATCCTGTTGCCGGCCACCGATTGTCAGTTGGTGTCTGTGGTTACTATCCTTCCCCGAGGCATCTCCGATCACTCCCCTGTCTCTCTCCATCTGGGGCGAGCCCCCGATGGAGTGCACATGATTTGGCGGATGAACGCATGGTTCTTACAAGATGCGGAGTTCGTTGAGTACCTCGGGCAGGAGCTGAAGCACTACTAATTCATCAACAAGGGATCGGTTCCCTCCCCGGGCAGACTGTGGGAGGCAGGCAAGGCTACTATGCGGGACGTAGCTAGAGGCTTGGTCTACGCAAAATTAACCACCCAGACCACCCGCCTGATACAGCTTGAGGCTCAAGCCGCACAATTGGAGTCATCCCAAGCCTCTGCAGAAAGTGCTCGCTCCGCACGACAACTTCTGTTGCTATGTGTGAAGATCTGTCAGAACTCCCTAGAATCAGCTAAAATGTTATGGCGTTTCTCTGTGGTGCGTGTATACGGCTGGGGAGACAAAAGCGGGAAACTACTCTATAATCTGGTTTCATATCCCAAAGCCAACCGCATAATCGCTGAGGTCTGCGATGCAGCCGGCACTCATAATTTTACCTCCCATGCCATCGCCCAAGCCTTCGACAGCTGTTATGCCCAACTTTACGCGTTTCGGCATCCCGAGGCCTCCCTGGCCAACCAGATGACAGACGCTGCGATTCAGTTACCCATATTACCCAGGCTGTCTCAGAGAACCTGGACCTCCCCCTTACGCTGGAGGAGATACACGGGGCCATTTCACACTTGCATTCTGGCAAGACGCCATGGCCGGACGGATATCCCCAGGAATACTATGCGGCCTACCCTGAATTGCTAGTTCATCACTTACTCGATCTTTTCTAACATGTGGTGGAAACGGGTTACTTCCACCGATGTGGCCACTATCGTGGTTATTCCTAAAACACAGCCGCCCTCCCTCTCCTGCGCGGACTACCACCCCATTTCCCTCATAAATACCGAGGTGAAAATCTTTGCCACTGCCTTGGCCCAACGCCTCCGCCCCTCCTGCACGATTTGGTCCATCCAGACCAATGTGGTGTTATGCCTGCCCAAGGTACCCGGCACTGCATACGCCGCCTTCACCTCGCCCTCGCACACCTCATCCAGCTCACCCCGTACTTGGCCCTGCTTTTTATCAATTTTGAAAAGGCCTTTGACATGGTTGACTGGAGCTACCTGGAGGATGCGCTAGACGCAATGGGATTTGGCCTCCCATTTAGGCGTTTTATCCGTGTTCTGTATTCTGACCCTAAAGAACGGGTCCTGACCAATGGCGCGCTCTCTGAAGTGTTTTTCATCCAGAGGGGCACCCCCCAGGGCTGTCCCCTCTCGCCACTCCTATTTGCGCTGGCAATGGAGCCCCTGGCCTCCCTCGTACGCAATGATCCCTGAATCCGCGGATGGGCCTGGGACCCCATCATGTAGACAAAGTCACCCTTTATGCGGATGACGTCCTCCAGTTCTTAGCGGACCCCGAGGACCACGGTGCTTAGAAGTCCTTTATGCCTTTGAGGGAGTCTCCGGTCTGCGGCGCAACCCGGCGAAATCCACTCTGGTTCCCATCCACCAGTCACGAGCCTGTTTCGACTGGCAGACAACTATTCCCTTGCGTAGACAGTCATTCAAATACTTAGGAGTTTGAGTAACCTTGCTCCCGGAGCTTGAATGGGCCCTCAACCTTACAACCCTGGTTACCAAGGCCAAGGCAGACTTCAAACGCTGGCAGTCCCTTCCTCTCACTCCCCTTGGCAGAAGTGCGCTCTTTAAAATGATGATTCTCCCCCGCTTCCTGTATATTTTTCAAAACATAACTCACCCATTTTTGTGGAAGGGTGGGAGGCTGTGTATGGCCCTGGCGCATTGTTGGATATCTCCTTATGATGGTGGCATGGATGTGACCAACCTTCACCTTTATTATTTGGCCACAAGACTTATTGTTGTTCATGACTGGTTTGTTGGCGGCTGGTCCGACCCGGCGTGCCAGGTTGAGCTCCGGACTATGGATTTTCCACAGCTCCAGGCCTACTTTTATTGGGGCCCCCATACCACAAGTCCTCCCCCCTATCACTAGGGCAGTCCTATTGGCTTGGCGCACTGCCCTGCGCCATACGAGATGGGATGGGAAGCTTACCCAACACACACCCCTGTGGCATGGTGCCTGGCTGCGTGAGACTTCGACCCTCTAGGACTCTCATCAATAGGATCGCATTGGGATCTCGCTTCTTGGGGAAGTCTGGGTTTGGGACCATATCAGGGCCTTCACGGATTTGCAGCAGCGCTACTCCCTCCACGCCTCCCAGTTTTACAAATATCTGCAGCTTCGCCACGCCCTCAATGCGCACATTTCATCACCCACCTCCCTCCCCGAATTCAGTCCGCTCGAGGCCCAAATTATGATGGGGAACCTAGGTAGAGGAGGGGTGTCACGGATCTACCGTTCCTTTGTGAACAATGGCCCTGCGACCTTAGACCCACTGCGCGCACGCTGGGAGGGTTGGCTGAGCCCCTTGGAGGATGCAGACTGGCGGGACGCTCTGAAGGCTCCCAAGACATTGACGACCTCCTCCAAACTGCACCTAATTCAACTCTACTATATGCCTATGGCATATCTAACTCCTGCGTGTTTGTACAGAGCTTGACTGCGGCCCTCCCCGACTTGTGCACGATGCGACCACGCCCCAGCTGACTTTTACCATGTGGTCTGGCTATGTTAAACAGATCATTAAAGCCAATTGGCATATTCTTAACTGCAACCCTACTTCTAAAAACAATCTTGTCAAACCCTTGTTCGCACATAAAAGAAATAAAAATATTAAGGATCTTATTGTGCATTCTAGATTTGAAAAGAAAACGGCACTGTTAGGAAGCAGTCAGAGATCTCTTTTGAGCAACCTCCCAGTCCGAGGAACAGTTAAATGCTCATCATGTAAATCTTGTGTGAACATTTTAGAAGGTGAACACTTTTCACGTGAGAACGGGGAAGCTCACAGCCCTGTTAGTGAAACATTTTGTGAAAATCAACCATAAACCGGACGATTTCCAAAGGCGTGTTCTAGAAAAGATCAGGACACCTGACAACAAGGGCGGTTGCGCCATTCGCAAAAAAAAAGAGAAGTTTATTGGATTTTCGTTTTTAACACTTTTAAACAAGGATTGAACAGCAAAATTCCTTGGGAGAATGCAATATTCTAATTGCTTCTGTAATTTAGGCCCCGTGTTTGCTGTACCTTTGAAATTTATATAGGTCGTTGAACTTATTGGTCCTCATAAGTTTGACGTTTTAATTATATGAATTGTTTTGTTCGAAATATTGATTTTGTGATAATTGTCATGTCAATAATATCATTTATTAATCTACTTTATTTCTATCCTTATGATCCAACGATGTTTTTTTTTATATAAACCTACATTACAATGTATTGTCTTTGTATCTAGTATGTCTTTAGTATATAGACATTCTTATTCGATTATTATTTTTTATTTTTATTTTTCTTAAATTTGTCTATTCCTTTATGATATTGGTAGCCTAGATACCTTTCACACGTTCCTATTATTTACACTAACTGTCTGTTAAGCTTTAAAGGCTAGCAGAAAAAGCTCCAGCAACAATCTCGTTTACGGGCTGATACACCTTTAAGAATTCTCAGGTGCTTATTCACGTGACTTGAATGCACCGGCTATTTAAACATCTTACCGGACGTCTGCCCGTTTGTTACATCCGTATTTGAGCCGTCTGGCGCCAACAACTATCCTTGGTTTGGACGCAGTTTTCCACCGCATTTTGCCGCAATTAAGGTGAGCTTTTTTCTGCTGGACCGACTTGGTTTAGTTATCGTTGCAGTTTCCAAATGGTTAACAACATGAATTGAGTGGTTTACGAATCACTCTCAACTCCCTAAAAATATATTTTTTCTTACTTTCAGTTTTATTCAGATGGGTCATCATGTAAACAGTTAGCTGTCAACAGGAATTCTGTGTTTAAACGCCTTTATACGACATAAGCGGCTACCCGCCTGGTGAGTGTTTCTAACATTTAGAATGCACCTCTATATGTAGCCGATAGAAGGGCGCATTGGCATTTAGATCTTTGTCGTATTTGATTCGCATGTTTTAAATGTTGCGTATTGCCCAATATTAAGATGCACATTTGAATATAGTTTATCGAACGGTACCGTTCTGGCTGCAAACATTATACGTTTATTTCTGTCGCTCCAGACATGTATATTATTTTATGATAGATAATTCTTTACATTTATAAATTACCATGATATGGATTTTACCTAGATTATTTTTGCAAGCCATAGGGTAGGAATTTGGTAAACGTTGATTACCTATAGAAGCGTTTTTTTAGTTAGATGCTTTGCAATAGAAGCATAAACAATGACTTTTTCATATAGATACTTTATTCTTTTCTCCTTATATTTTTCTTGAGTAAACTTATATGTTATTATTTTAAGTTGATAGATATAATATCCTATATCTTGCAACAACACGATAAAAACTGCGACTACATTAAATTTTAAATCGTGCAACGTTCTATCCAATTTCAAATAAGCGGGAACATTCGACTCCCCCTTTTTGAGTGATTTAGCCATCACACCTGTTTAGGTAAGTAAGGTTCACCCTAAATATGATTCAGTATTACGGACATGAGAGATTTTCATGGAACATTTAGAGTTAAATATGTGCTCCGTTTGTATTTTCTAGACATAAAACGTACTACCTTTGGAAATACGGCTCACTGGGACATATCTGTGTTAATATCTGATAAATTGCTGTTTTAAACAACCAATTTCTGTATAAGGTGAGCGTGAACAAGCCTAATAATTTCCTAGTATCGTTAGATTTCTAATTGGCCTGAAATTGTATATACATATATATATATGTAAAAAATCGAGTACTTTTTAGGGCCACTTTGAACCGGATTCTGTCTAATGTTTATCATTCTTGAGTAGTGTGTAGCTTAAAGGACCTTGATAGTAATGTTTTCCAAATATTCAGAGGGGTGCATTAGTTCTCTGCTCGAACCGGTGGAATATATAATGGAAACATAGAATGTTATTCTCTTCAAGTAAATCCCCGACCACCCATAACTGGATTAATATTTCTCCTTTCACTATGCTTATTTGATAATGTGGCTGCTCCAATATAGTATTATATCTTGTGTTGGATTATATGTATAAAACATGTATATTAGAAAAACTGTAAGGAAAGGATGCCTACTAAGGAGGTCTTTTTTCTTAGTCAATGGACATGCAATTTTGTGAAATGTAATTTGTTTTTAACTGATTAATTATAATTTGCTAGAATGAAGCTTGATGTTTTTTTTTTATTTTTCCATATATTTCAGAATCATTTGGGGCTCCTGAAGAAGGCGTTTTTCTAACGCCGAAACGCGCGTCGAGTTATTAACTGCCACTTTTTGAAAGATTGATTATATGTTTTTAAGTTGTTTAATTATTGTTTCAGATTATGTTTTTACCTTTTTCATGTAATTATTAGTATGTATTCTGTTTTATGAACTATGATTATAATTTAAATGTACATTAAAATACAAGTTTTTTAATAGTGTGTTTTTGTATGTCCACCTTCATTGCAACCTTTTTCCTATTTTATTGTTATTATTGCCTCGGAATGTTACATGCAATCAGCGCCCTGCCATTGCAAGATTCTGGGCGGGTGTGGAGCTAGAGCTTACACAGACCTTGGTGTAGGTAGTCCCTCATGACCCACTACGTTTGCTTCTAGGTGTGTTTGATAGACTGGATGGCTCTTGTGACATTTCAGCAACCTGGTCTCAGGCCAAACCCCCTACTGTACGGAAATGGCGGCGGGGGTGGATTGATGCGCGGCCTAGGAAGAACTCCTCTTTGAGACCCGGGGCTGCCATGAACTGTTCGAAAAGATCTGGGGTAAATGGTTCAATTTATTGTCTTGATTAGTGTATGTGTTACTACGTATCCTGATAAAGTTGCACAGGGGCCTATTCTAGAGCCTGATAAACCGGTCTATGTCATCACCTCTACTGTTAATGATCATCCTGGTAATGTACTTGATTTTTCTGTCAATGCAAATGTTTTTTTTCTTCTAAATATCAATAAATTTGATTATCAAAAAAAAAAACACTGTGGGGTTTAACATATACATTTACCACTGACTGAGCAGGTGGTAATTCACACTGGTGCCTTTTGGTGGAGTGGGAAGTGGGGAAAGGGATGCGGCGGAGACAAGGAAAAGAAAGATATTCTGTGGTGGGAACGCACCACAAGTCAGAAAACAATATGGGAAAGAATGCTTAACTGCTGATGCGCTTTTACCATGCAGAATTACTCCACAGTAATACTGGGTCTTGTTCTCTCACATCAGGAAAAAACAGGTATTGAAAAACCGATCGAGCCACTTTGAATCAGACAAGGAATTTTAGGATGCATTATCGCTCCACCTGAATCACAATGAGGGTCAGCATAGCTTCAGACCAACGGATCCTACTATACTACAAAACCACCGTACCTAAACCACCACATAGTCTCCGACACCAGCAATATTACTAATGAAAAAGAGACGAACATGCACTACCAGGTAATCAATAACCATATGAAGCCCGGCAGTAGCATAGCAAGGATGCCATGGGCCCTGGTGAAAGCAAGGAATATGGCCCCTTCGACTACTGCTGGGGTAGTAAAAGACAGCAACTATCAGGGTTCAAAGAGCCTTGGTGCCACTGCGCCCGCTACACCAATGATGGCTACGTCCCACCCAGCACGAACAGATACCCACCATGTTTAGGACTGTCCAAACGTCTATATAGTGTTTGAGTCGGGCTTGAATTCACCATGTACACACGCATAATATGTTCCAACACTTGGTGCCAGAAAGGCATTACTGAGATGAAATTAACTGTTTTCAATTGGGACTCTGAAGAAAAGCACACATGGGAGAGAAAGGCAGCAATAACTCAGGTTTGATGCAGTCAGGATAGTGCTGCAGGAGGATGTCACCAGGCACCCGGGCCAAGACGCTCTGGCCCGCAGAGCAATCTCTAGGTCGGAGAAAAGTACCTCTTCTGGAAAGAAAGTGGTGCGGTGATGTCTGCGGCGCACCACTCAACTAAACCGTCCATTGTGGGGAAAACAGTACTTCCCTGGCTTTTAATGTGACTTGCGTCCTGTAGTTAGTGTTCTCCAATGAAAGGGTGGAGCCAGGGGGCCCGCTCCTTCGGCAGACAATTTGTTATAGCGTCATGTGGGTTAACTGTGGGCGGGGAGGGGGTGCAACACTCGGAATTATGGGCCCTTGATGTACCTCTGCGTAATTGTTAGCACCTCACCATTCCCCTGCTTCCTCCCATCTTCTTCACACCTCTTACTGTTGCACCGCAATGACCAGTGCTTAATCTGTAAAATATTAAGTGTCAGGGCTCTGACCAGGAGGCCACTGCAGCTTGCACCACCCATCACTCCTGTTATCGCTGCCAAAACAACTACTAACCATCTCTCTCGCATGTAAATGCGACAGTTCAGATTATTCCAGATCCCCAAAGCTAAAGGAATGGTTGGGGAGGCAGGTATTAGTCATTTTTTTTTATGTATATTGTTTTCCTAAACAACTGGTATACTGCTCATCTCTAAATGACATGAGCAGCGCCACCTTGCGGCAGACGGCCCTAAGTGTGGTGTTGACAATTAGGTGCCGGTGCCGAGAACCGGAAACCAATTAAGTGCCGGTGCTCAGCACCGGAAAGCTCCGGCTCAAATTAAGCATTGATTCTAGGACCAGTTTTGTAGTTTCATCCCTCTTCAGCCAGGATAGCTTGATTCCAGTGGCACAGTGAGCCCAGTACCCACGTCTGGGGATACCTGGCGCACTTAGGGCGAGAAGGCAAAAGACACACAATTGATGAACGGAATGCAGAACAAATCAAATCATTCACCCAGAGTCAAGAGAACTGAGTTCAATCCATCATTCTTTTACTCACAATGCCACCCCAGTTTAGACCTGGCCATATGCAAATCAGTCTTGACACTGTGCCTCCTGGGAACAGTCCAGCCCGAACTGCCAAGCCAGGTCCTCCCTGGACCGGAAACAAGCATTCTAGGACCGGTTTCGGGGTTTCACCCCTCTTCAGCCAGGATAGCTTGAATACAGTGGCACAGTGAGCCCAGTACCCACGTCTGGGGATATCTGGCGCACTTAGGGCGAGAAGACAAAAGACACACAATTGATGAACGGAATGCAGAACAAATCAAAACATTCACCCAGAGTCAAGAGAACTGAGTTAAATCCATCCTTCTTTTGCTCACCATGCCACCCCAGTTTAGACCTGGCCATATGCAAATCAGTCTTGACCCTGTGTCTCATAGGAACAGTCCAGTCCGAACTGCCAAGCCAGGTCCTCCCTGGACCGGAAACAAGCATTCTAGGACCGGTTTCTGGGTTTCACCCCTCTTCAGCCAGGATAGCTCGATTCCAGTGGCACAGTGAGCTCAGGACGCATGTCTGAGCAAGCCTGGCACACTTAGGGCAAGAAAGCAAAAGACACACAATTGATGGCCGGAATGCAGAACAAGTCAAAACATTCACCCCCAGTCAAGAGATCAGGGTTAAATCCAACATTGTTTTGCTCACCATGCCACCCCAGTTTAGACCTTGCCATATGCAAATCAGTCTTGACCTTGTGCCTCATGGAAACAGCCCAGCCCAAACTGCCCAGCCAGGTCCTCCCTGGACCGGAAACAAGCATCCTAGGACCGTTTTCTGGGTTTCACACCTCTTCATCCAGGATAGCTTGATTCCAGTGGCACAGTGAGCTCAGGACCCATGTCTGGGCATACCTGGCACACTTGGGGCAAGAAAGCAAAAGACACACAATTGATGGCCGGAATGCAGAACAAATTAAAACATTCACCCCCAGTCAAGAGTTCGGGGTTAAATCCATCATTCTTTTGCTCACCATGTCACCCCAGTTTAGACCTGGCCATATGCAAATCAGTCTTGACCCTGTGTCTCATGGGAACAGTCCAGCCCGAACTGCCAAGCCAGGTCCTCCCTGGACCGGAAACAAGCATCCTAAGACCAGTTTCGGGGTTTCATCCCTCTTCAGCCAGGATAGCTTGAATACAGTGGCACAGTGAGCCCAGGACCCACATCTGGGCATAGATGGCACACTTAGGGCGAGAAAGCAAAAGATACACAATTGATGGACGGAATGCAGAACAAATCAAAACATTCACCCCAAGTCAAGAGATCTGGGTTAAATCCATCATTCTTTTGCTCACCATGCCACCCCAATTTAGACCTGGCCATATGCAAATAAGTCTTGACCCTGTGCCTCATGGAAACAGTCCAGCCCGAACTGCCAAGCCAGGTCCTCCCTAGACCGGAAACAAGCATTCTAGGCAGTGCTTAATTTGTAAAATATTAAGTGCCAGGGCTCTGACCAGGAGGCCACTGCAGCTTGCACCACCCATCGCCCATGTTATCGCTGCCAAAACAACTACTAACCATCTCTCTCGCATGTAAATGCGACAGTTCAGATTATTCCAGGTCCCCAAAGCTAAAGGAATGGCTGGGGAGGCAGGTATTAGTAATTTTTTTATGTATATTGTTTACCTAAACAACTGGTATACTGCTCATCTCTAAATGACATGCGCAGTGCCACCTTGTGGCAGACTGCCCTAAGTGTGGTGTTGACAATTAGGTGCCGGTGCCGAGAACCGGAAACCAATTAAGTGCCGGTGCTCAGCACCGGAAAGCTCCGGCTCAAATTAAGCACTGGCAACGACCCCCCACAACAAACACCACATTTTCTTTCCGCCCAGGGTGCTGTCCCAGTCAATCCGATTTAGGGCCAGCCCTGCATGCTACACATGTAGGAAAGCACTTGATCACCCCACATAGTGGTAATAACAGGGCACGAGTCGGGGGTAACCGCGGGTGGACGGTGTCCACCCACTTTTTTCACAGGATGGACGCCGTCCACCCTGCCAAGAATTTGGGACCCACTGAAAAAGATGCTGAATTTGTCCTGGTGTAATTTGCAAACACCGGTACACTTTCAGCAGCGCCTGCAAGTTGTTGTCTGCTTTCGATCCGCAGCAACATGCAGGTGGGGGCGGGATTGGGCTCTTTATTTCTAACTCCTGCTGGGCCCATAACAAAGGCCGAATCTGACGGGTCATCCGACCTCCTTTTGTTTGAGTCTCCTGGCTGGCAGCAGTCAGGAGCCTCACACCTAGAAGTAAATGCAGCAGAGGGGAAACAAAGGCTCACACCTTGTTAGAACTTCTCACATACTTAAGAGAGGCAGCTTTTCACTTTGTTCAGGCTCTGTTTAGGAGATATGCATGCACTGTAAGAACGTCAGATGTGTTGATCTTTCCTAGTATTTGTACAAAATGTAAAAACATATATATAGCGCTTACTACCCCTGAGGAGGCTTTGTAATAATTTAAATATCACTATTTCTTTTAAAGCACTATGGCTAGAGGAAGCTTTACGCTGACAAAAGGCAACATTGTTTTATGTGTAGCGTACAAAAGTGTAAATCTTCTAAATCAGGAGGGTTTGCAAGTATACTCGAAATGTGCTCAAATGTACTCCTGATACATCAGCTAAACATATCTGAGAGCTTAAGATCTGATGTCACTTCTTGTGATGCACACTTTCTGTGATGTCACACGCTGTGATGTCACGCGCCTAACACACCACGATGTCACGCACCGTGATGCAGGGCCGGACTGACTACCGGACGTTTTGGAATGCTGCCGAGCTGGGGGCTGATTTCACTGCGGTGGGGGCTGATTTTGTTGATTGAGACCTGCGTGTGTTTTGTAATAAACAAAGCAAAATGAATTTTGTTCAGCACACGCAGGTCCCCATCAACGAAATCAGCCCCCAGCTCAGCAGCATTCCAAAACGCCCGGTAGCCAGTCCGGCCCTGCCGCGATGTCACGCACCGTGATGTCACGCACTGTGATGCCACTTGCATACTGATTAACTAGGTTAGTCCCCCCACTTCTTTTTTTAGGACTTGTGCCCTGGGTAATAGGCACTGGGTAAATGCTGCAATACAATACAGGCGTGTATTCACACCAAAACCAACAAATAAGTAGTAAAGATGAGAGTGGCAGGTGATTGTGTGAGGGAAGGAAGAAAAGGGGGAGTAAGAAACACGCAGATCAGAGTCCGGTGTGTGTGAGGAGCGGATCAGTCTGAGGTCAGGAAAAAACATGGTGGAGAAGAGATTTGAGTGAGAAAGAACAGTGAAAGTGAAAATAAAACACTGGTTAGTGAAAAGTGAAATTGAGCAAGACAAGAGAAAGAAGAACAGGGCAAAGCCAATGTCAGAAGGGACACAGAGGAAGAGCCAAGAAATTGAATAAAATGCCATACTAAAAGATTTTTTTTATATGGAACTCAGTACCACAGGTTTTGTTGTTTCAATGAGCTATATAAACCACTATGACCCAAATGTAATGGTCCTAAAAAGAAACGGCATGAGAAGCATGACATACTGGTGTGACCCCACTGAGACCCATAGCATTGTAGATCGAGTGGATCAAGAAATTGCATCTCTCTCCAAATTGCCCTGAAGCTCGGAATTTTACTTAAAACATTATATGTGGTTTCTGAGGTTCAGTCATACAAATTAACACCCTGAAGTTACCGTTTGGCAGCCATATAATGCCTTATTACTTACATTCTCCATGCAGAATGTCAAATTACCTTCATTTTTCTACAAGAAACAGGTTCTCTAAAGATTAATAAAAGCAGCGGTGCGGAACTTTTAATAACTCTTTCATCGCAAATGAAGGTAAAAAAATTCAACCAGAGAAAAATAAATCTGTGTTATATAACTCTGTAGGTTCTGAAGGACAGAACATCTTTCACCATCTTCCTGAGGTCAATCGGAAGCAGCGGAATTTGGAAAGTAGGGTGAGTATATTGAATCGGTGAGTAGCCCAGAAGCACATTTTCAGGATGGTGCTTGTATTATAGTGAAGCATCAGACGTGCTATATACTTGGAAACAACAAATTGATGTATCAATGGATGGTTATGTTAAAGAGTTTAGGATTATTGTAGCAAGGTCTGAATTTGAAACTGTATTTCACAGAACAAAATGTTGCAAATAGCTTTTCATAGAGATGACAGGAGCATCTTCTCTGCTTAAGAGCCCCACACAGGAGGATACAGTAACGTTTGCGGCAAAAAGCCTCATTCTGATGAACGCCTGTGTGCTTTTTCAATTAAGAATGACACTAGCAAAGTGGGGCTGTCTCAAAAATTACAATCATTACCCAGCTTCACTTCCTGTCCTACTTATGCGAGGCAGTGTATTAAATACAAAAAGAAAGGCCATTCTGCCAAAACGTCCTGGCTGGCAGGGAAGATAATACCTTTTCATATTTTCCTTTCCTGCATGAAGAAGTGATTAATAGAGGTGTGAGGAGGTGCTTGCTGCAAAGTCTAGCAACAGTGGTGGGGACAGAGGAGATTCAATGTGTTCTATAGAAATTGTAAGGTACAAGTCGCAGTATCAGAACCTTCAAGGAGCTCCAGTTTCAGTTACTGATGAACTGTTCGTCGAAAAGAGGTCTAATGTGGCAGTGTAACCCACTGATCTTAATATTATGGCTTATAGCAACAATCAAATGAATTTCATTATTTGTTTATTGATTATTTATTTTCTTGACATCGCGTGTCAAGATCCTGGAAACACAGTGGCTGAGCTTTTTACAGAGAATTGCAAAGAAAAAAAGTGGAAAACGCAATAAAATATCTCATAGTAGCATACAAGTAAGTCTTCAGAAAGATATTGCCATCTTTATAGCATAGGTTAAGGGTGACCAAATATAATACAAGAGTATAAATTACAAAAGGTCTTTTGGGAAGTGCTGTTTCATAACCCTTTTAAAAGCAAAGATCAATGTAGCCGGTGGACATGTGTTGTATATCATCAATGTAGCCGGTGAACATGTGCGATATATCATCAATGTAGCCGGTGTACATGTGCAATATATCATCTATGTAGCCGGTGGACATGTGCAGTTTATCATTTCTGATCATAAGCTGATTCATATAGTATGGTACCAGAATACTGTGACCTAAATATAATTTAACAAAATGATTGTCTTAAATTTTATTCGCAACAATATTGCCCCTCTGGAGTTAATAATAGAAAATCTACAATGTGAACAATGTTTTTGTGACCAATATTTAGTTCACAATATTTATGTCAGATAATAATTTTGTTTTTGGCATTCTGTCCTACAACCACTAATTCAGGGTGAAAACCTTTCTCATTCTGGGAGCGCCCAGCGTAAGCAGAACTTGACCTTTTTAAATGGTGTTTCTGCTAGGAATTTGAAGTTTTGAAGATTATAAAATACAAATAATTTATATGTAGAGGTATGTTAAAGGTTCAATAACATTGTTAGGAAGGTGCATCAATACGAAACCTGAAGAGTCTTTCAATTGTTACAACAACCTTTTTAGAAGAGACCAATCAAGTCAGGGATGGGCTTATGGCCTATGATGGAAACACCAATATATGTTGGTTGAAGACGGTAATAAAGAATTAGAAGAAATCATTTGTGGGTTTAATGATTAATTTAAAGATAGGCTAGCTGTCTGTCTGGGTTCAAAGCCAAATGATCTAAAAAAAGATGCAAAGCCTGCTTGCCATAAAGCTGAAAATGTTGCACTGATGTGAGGAAACAGCGTAAGGACCACATAGAACAACTGACTAAGGCCAGGGTTCTTGAATCAGTTGATTCTTCTGAGAGGGTGGTCCCCATTGTTATAACTAAAGGTACGTTTGGTGATTTATGTCCATATGACAATCTATAGTCTTTAAAGAAGAATATTCTCATTGACTTCTATTTTCTGGTCAAAATACGAGAAATGCTGGCACTGTTAGGGAGTGGAAAGTACTTTTTTAATCGATTTAAGAACAGCTCACCATCAGGCTCCTTTAGCGGAAGAATGAAGGCCTCCAACCACATTCATCATGCTATATGGTGACCCTCATTACCTGCAAATGTCATTCATCCTAGCATCAGCATGTTTCAAACGCTGATGTACAATTTATTTGATGACATGCCCAAGATATTCATGATATCTCATTATTCACAAAAAGTGTTCAATAGGACAATGCCATTTCGAAAAAGATGTTCTAAACATCAAAGGGTCATGACAAGACAGTAAAAAAAGAAAAGAGTATGATTTCCACTTGTAATATTGAGTACCTAACACTTCATTTCACTTCTGATGGAATTAGTCCCAACAGTGATTTGCTTAATGCCATTATTTAGTTTCCTCACCTTAAGAATAAAGACCAGGTCCAGCTGTTCTTTGGTCTACCTGAGAATTACTCACTTTTTGTACCTAGTTTTGCAATTAAAAAGTTACTATATAAGGGTGGCAAATGTGAGTGCGGTGAAGGTGAAAGAGAAGTGTTAAATTAAATAATGCAGCTCATACTCATTGGCCCTGCTCTCAAACCATTTGGTCCAGGAATTCAATCCACTGATACATTGCACTCCAGTGCTATTGACACCAGTGCTTTGTTAAGGCACATTGTAAGGGGCTGCAGGAATACTGTGGTATGATGTCTTATGAGTTCTGAATGCCTCTATAACACTATTGAAGAAGAAGTCTTTACATCCTTTTGATCTGCGGCCCATTTTAAAACATTGCTTTGGAGAATGGAAGGCGGAAGGCAAGTATCTATTTGGGTTGCCTTTCTTAGGTTGCAGGAGTACCATGTGGAGAGTAAGCACATAATTGGTGGTAGCAGCAATATGGAGGACTTCCTGTCATGTCTGCCCTTGGGCCAGGCAGGTGATCACGCTAGAAAGGATGGTGTAAATGTGCTTTTGATACAGTGGATTCCATAAGCGGAATTAAACATGGCAATTCGGTAGAGAAGTGTAAGGAAGCATGGGATTATAATCGTTTTTAAAAGATGTTAAGAAATACATTGAAAAATGTTTGCCAAAAAAGAGGTATCTTGGTGAAGATCTACATAGATTTGAAGAAATTCAGGAGGAGATTAACATTGAATATGAGGTTATTTTGACAGCAAACAAAACTTGGCTTCCAAGTGGTTGTAAACACAAACTCAGTATCTTAGATCATGAAGGGAACATGGGCATTACTGGGCATTACTGCCAGTAATGATAACATAGATCAACTCTTGTCATGTAGATACCTTAGTCATAGTACACATTAGCTCCTGTGCGATTTGTCAAGCTTCTGGCAAACAGTTGGTCAATCCCTCATGCTGATTAAAGTATCAGAAAAGTCACAGCAGAAACTCACAATTTGTTTGGTTATATATTTTTCTGTGTTGCCTAGTTGGAACAAATATTTGGTGGTTTTCGTATGTATATCATTCAGAGTAGTCATATTGCACTTACTTTGCAGCAATGAACACCTTCAGGCGTTGCTGACTTCTTACAAAGCATTGTTGTCATTGAGATTCTAGACGTCATAATTCTGCATACCGGGGTTGAGTTGTTTTTGTTACAGGTCAGTATTTGCCTCCCAATATTGTGAGATGCAACTGCTGTCTGGGGTTTTGATGTGCAGAAGGTGTTGTGAGGGAGGATTTTGAAGTATCATACCACTTCACAATCCACCATTGTAGTAGCTCCCTTCAGATTGATCAGGATAAGAAACCCTTTTATTAAGCTGGTGTCAGCTGGTTGAGCAGCCATTTAAATTTAGGCTTGAGTCTGGATTTACAGGAGGTGAGAAATTGTGTGAAGGATGTTCAGGCTAAGACTAAACATGTTTTAAAATAAAGAGCATCATGCACAGTAAAAGCAATTTCTGTAGGGGAATTTGTAATTGTCAAAAAGCCTGCTGGTGTCAGGAATGGTATTTCTAAATGTTTTCTTTGTCAAGTTGATCATTGTTTTTAAGGGCTGGGGACAGGAATGACACATGCTCCAAAGTATTTAGAATACCATGTCTGATTCTTCCGTTTTAGTAAGTATTGATGATTATATCTCCCGTTCTGGTTCTTTTCTTGCTTATGTGTTTAAAAGGGGTGTTGTGTTGTTATATCTGCTCAAGTTCATTTGGGTGCTTGTGTCGCTCTGTTGTAATTGTCCTCGGGCCAGGGACTCAACGTTTATCAATCTAGACTGAATCAGCAGTTGCCAATTGTGGCTTGAAGGAGTCTTCTGCACAGTGTTCAACCTAATATGGAGATTGTTGCCCCATATATACCAGGAGGTTTAGGAAGAGTCTTGTCTGCCAGATTGAGTCAAAGCCTTTTGGACATCTACAAAGATTGCTGATATTTACCATTTCTGTATTCTAAGGACACATTTTAGGGTGTGCTAAGGATGTATGAGGTCGGTTGCCTCGGGACTAGCTAGGTAACCTAATTGGTTTCAGTATATAATCTGTCTTTGATGCATGAAGGTAATATTCTATTCAGAGTAGCATAGCACAATTTTACACAATTTCTGCTGATGCAGATTCCTCTGCAGTATTTGGGTGTGCAGTCATAATATCGAGTCATTTATTTCGACTGGACAGAATATCGAGTAAAAAATATAGAATGGACAAAATATCGACTAGACATAATATAGACAACAAAAATATCGACTAGAAAAAATGTATATCGAATAGAATGGACATAATATCGAATCAAAAATATAGAATGGACATAATATCGACTAGACATAATATAGACAACAAAAATATCGAATTTAAGGTAAGTTAATAATATTTTTAATTTTTTGTGTAATATTATTCTGTAGCGGGTTGTGGGTTTATAGGGGAATAGGGTGGGAAGTAATTTAATTATAATTAATTAAATATGTTAATTTATGTATTGATATTTATTTAGAATTAATTGTTAAATAATTATTAATTGGTAATTAATTAAAATATAATTGGTAATTAATTAAAATTGATCAATTGATAAATATTTTAATGTTGGTAATTTATTTTCTGTAGCGGGTTGTGGGTTTATAGGGGAATAGGGTGGGAAGTAATTTAATTATAATTAATTAAATATGTTAATTTATGTATTGATATTTATTTAGAATTAATTGTTAAATAATTATTAATTGGTAATTAATTAAAATATAATTGGTAATTAATTAAAATTGATTAATTGATAAATATTTTAATTTTGGTAATTTATTTTCTGTAGCGGGTGGTGGGTTTATAGGGGAATAGGGTGGGAAGTAATTTAATTATAATTAATTAAATATGTTAATTAATTCATTGTTAATTATTTAGAATTAATTGTTACTTAAATAATAATTGGTAATTAATTAAAATATAATTGGTAAATAATTTTAATTGATTACTTGATAAATATATTAATTTCATTAATTTATTTTCTGTAGCGGGTTGTTGGTTTATAGGGAAATAGGGTGGGAAGTAATTTAATTCTGATTAATTAAATATGTCATTTAATTTATTGGTATTTATTTTGAATTAATTGTTAATTAATTATTAATAGGAAATAAATTAAAATATAATTTTTAATTAAAATTAATTGATTAATTTTTAAATTGTAAATTAATTTATTGTTAATAGGTAATTAATTAGTATGAGTAGGCAATTTTTATAATTAAATAATTTTATTTTGTATTTATAAATAAATATTTAATATATTTTATACACTTGTAAAATATTTTAATTATTTGTAATTGGTATTACTATTTATGTTATTTATATCTATTTGTGAAGTATTTACTTTCCCTACTATTGCACTCTCTGAAGTTGGAATAGTAATTTTAACCCCTACGCTATCCAACACTTTCCCTACTGTTGCACCCACTGGAGTGGGTATGCAACGTTTACAACGCAACTTTTACTATGCACTACCACTACAACGAAACTTTTACAACGCAAAAACTTTTACAACGCATACATTTACAAAGCATGTTTTTACAACACAGATACCTTTACAACGCATACCATTACAACGTAAGTATTGGTAAGTATATAATTATTTTTAAAATGTTATATGTTTGGGTTTTTGGGTAAAGGGGTATTTTTAGGGTTCAGGGTCAGTTTTCAGTTTCTGGGGTAAAGGGGTATTTTTAGGGTTCAGGGTCAGTTTTCAGTTTTTGGGTAAAGGGGTATTTTTAGGGTTCAGGGTCAGTTTTCAGTTTTTGGGTAAAGGGGTATTTTTAGGGTTCAGGGTCAGTTTTCAGTTTTTGGGGTAAAGGGGTATTTTTAGGGTTCAGGGTCAGTTTTCAGTTTTTGGGGTAAAGGGGTATTTTTAGGGTTCAGGGTCAGTTTTCAGTTTTTGGGTAAAGGGGTATTTTTAGGGTTCAGGGTCAGTTTTCAGTTTTTGGGTAAAGGGGTATTTTTAGGGTTCAGGGTCGTTTTCAGTTTTTTGGGGTAAAGGGGTATTTTTAGGGTTCAGGGTTAGTTTTCAGTTTTTGGGTAAAGGGGTATTTTTAGGGTTCAGGGTCAGTTTTCAGTTTTTGGGTAAAGGGGTATTTTTAGGGTTCAGGGTCAGTTTTGGGTTTTTGGGGTACAGGGGTACTTTGTAAAAATAAAGTAAAATTAAATTTAAATTAAATTTATTAAATAAAATTAAATAAAATTAAATTATATTATAATATTTTTAATTAATTTATATTCAAAAAATTATTATATACTTACCAATACTTACGTTGTAATGGTATGCGTTGTAAAGGTATATGCGTTGTAAAATCTTGCGTTGTAAATGTATGCGTTGTAAAAGTTTTGTTGTAATGGTAGGCGTTGTAAAAGTATGCGTTGTAACGTCATACATCCCTGGAGTGGGAATAGTAATTTTAACCCCTACGCTATCCAGCGCTTTCCCTACTGTTGCACCCACTGGAGTGGGAATAGTAAATTTTACCTCTACGCTATCCAACACTTTTGCTAATGTTGAACTCACTATAGTTGTAACAATAAATTTTAACCATTTTCTATGCTACGCTAAAAATGTTATATATGTTTATTTAATAATATGTTTTTATATATATATATACATATGTATTATTTTTGGTGATATAATTTTTTTAATTATATAAATTATTTATTAAAATTGCATTTTTTTAATAATTATTTCTAAGTTTATATTAAATATATTTATTACTATATTAGTTTTAACTTAATTTTAAGACATTTAAAAAAAATCGATATTTTGACGGTCTATATTTTTGTAAGTCTATATTTTGGAGTCGATATTTTGGTACTTACCTGTTTGAAGATAGGGAGTCGATATTTTGTCAATCGATATTTTTGACTCGATATTTTTGTATCTCGATATTTGTGAGGTCGATATTATGTCAGTGATCCAGTATTTGGGTTCATGTGGGCTCCATTTTAAGATCTTGCCTACAGCAATTCTTAGCAGTCTGTAGGTGGAAGCCTGTTGTGGACCATACCGAAAACACACAGAAGGCTCAGCACTTGCCCATTGCCTACTATTGGTTGGCTGTGTTGTCACTCTTATTTGCTGGCTTCTTATTTAATGGCTCATCTTCCGCTTCTTGTGCTTGTCCCGCTTGTGGAGCACCGCCATCTTTAACATTCTTTTGATTGGTTGGCATATCTTTCCACTGATCAGATTTAGGAAGCCAATCAATCTATAGGAGCATTAGGGGGAAATAGAGAGAGGCCGCCCCCCACTCAACCAATAATCAACAATAAGAGCCTCACCCACCTCACACCTATGTTCATAATCCCACTGAAAGGGTTAGATAACAAATTATACTAACTCCCCTAGATGTGTTTATTAACAATATTCTCTTGTGTCATGGTGTGTTATTCCTTTTAGTAAAATGTCCCAACCAGGTCTGATCTCACTCTAAAAGGTGTCTAATAAAGTGAACAAAGAGAGAGTACCTCACGGTAGCAGCACCCGAGGGGGTTCCTGGCAGACAATTGCCAGTGTACCCACTTCTCATCATCGGCCAACCTCTCTTTGTTGTGTGTAAAGAAAAAGAAGGAAAAAACAAAGTGACAGTTTCCCAAACTAATAATGGTGTAGTGAAAGGATAGTGAACTAAACCTATATGTCCACTAATCGCAAACTGTGTGAATATGTACACCTAGAACCCCTGTGACAACCAAAACACTTGGTTCTCACTGCTAAAATGTGGTAAGGCTTGCTGGCTTTTCAACTTTATTCCAGTGCTACAAGACTTCACAATTAAAAATGGTTACCAATATACCATAATTCCTTTTCTGGATGCCAACATGTTTCGTTGCTACATACTCCAGCAACTTCATCAGCGCAATATGGGGATCTGTATTTCCAATCTTTACTTTTTGTGGGTTCACAGGACCTGTTGTGACATTTAAAAACAAACACAGTGGTGAACGGATATGAGCCTTCTGCGAGGGACTACATAGGTACACTGATATACAAAACGGCAACATAGAAATATAGCAAACACACAGACTCGACAATGACTATTTCCACTATTACCTGATGGCTGCCAGTTACTGCATACCTGCAACCATCGGAAACGCTCGACCCCGTGTCAATAGATCACGTGTCTTCTGGTGGCTCATTCAATGTCTGGCCCCCTGCAGAACACATCAAACATACAGCATGGGGTCGACCCCACCATTAGGACTGTACACTTAAGTTATAAAATACTCCATCGCAAGTGTAACTGCAGCATCATACATTGATGCCAACTTCAGACAACCAAACTTCTTTCAGAATGTCTCGCCTTAGCTAAAAACCAACAAAACCGCTCTTCAAGCAAGCCCGGTTCCCTAATAAATGTCGTAAGCCGGGCCCGCATACTCGGCTCGAGAGCATCAAACGGCTCTCCAAGCAAGCTGAGTTCCATTACAACTGACCTGAGCCTGGCGCGCAACCTCCCAGTCCACTCCTCCCCCTCCTTACCAACGAGGAGTCCCTCCGGCACAAATGCAGCTCCCACTCCGTCCTGCTGCCGCCGCGCTATTAAACAACGGCTAAAGCCACACCCTCAGGATGACGCGTAGCGTATCGCCTAACCTGGCAGGTGGTGGCCATTTTGGATCGGCTAATCCTGGCGCAACACGATCTCAATAAAGTTTGTTAAATCACCATCCTATAGTGTGTCGTATGGTCTGCCACCGATACCCAGAGGGGTATATTATTATTATCCACAATTGCTAAGGGGCCCATAGTGGAGGCGAGAAAAATATTGTGAGGTGCATGCATATAGTATGTAAAGCACTATCGTCTCTCACCGGCCCGTTTTTAAGAGGACCCGGTCTCAAACCAGTGCCATAACCAATGTCACAATACGAAAATGCTGAATATAGATATCCAAAGTCTGGCCATCCTTGCGCCACCAGAACTGCCCAGCTTTAGAATGTGTAACATGTGGTCTTTTCCCGTGTATCACACTGTCTTTACATATAAAAACCGGCACACAAGTGGCCGTATATAATAGACTAGTGCCGCTGGTAAAATATCAGAAGCACTAACCACTGAAATCAGGAGGAACAGGACAATTGACCAACCAAAACTTTTCATAAGTGTGAAACTCCATCCAGTAATAATTGCCCACAACAAAGAATTCACACCTCAGTTGTGAAATAATGGTGTGAGAACATCCATTCAGACAATTAAGTCAAGGAGGGAAAATTATTGAGCGTCGTGCAGTCTTACCAGGGGGTATATTCGGAATCAGAAATCCCTGGATCCCTACTCCTATTAGCATCTGCTCACTTTGTTCCATTCAATGCACTCATTAAGTCCCCCCGATCCGCTTTCTCAGAAAAGATCAATTTTGCTTCTTTTTGTGCTAAGATTGCCTCTAAATTGTGTGTCTCGCCCACTACTTTCTCTAGGACTGGTCACTTCAGATCTCTTTGGTCATGTCCCTTGGTTGCACAAGGCAGGTGGTGAGTTTTTTAGCCTTAATTGTACTGAGGTGCTCTTGTATGCGAATTTTCACCTTTCGGGAGGTAAGTCCAATGTAGTACAACCCACAACTGCACATCAACCTGTAGATTACGTGTGACGTGTTGCAATTACTAAAACGGTTAAGAAACCACGTTCTCCCATCATGTAATGCAACACTTTTGGTGGCACTTGTCATATCACACACTGAACAGCTTCCACACGGATAATGTCCAGTGGGAAGCGTGCATGGTTGTGTCCTAGCCGAGGTGCAGGTGTGAACCAATTTGTCTCTTAAGATTTAGGAAGCAACTTTTTTTTCCATGCAGCATGCAATAAGAGTAAATGTGTATTTTTGTTCTTTCCCTCATGCGATACTTCGCCCTTCTGTGTTGTTCATGAGCCCTCCCAGCCTGTCTGTAAAGAGCATGGCAAAAGGTACATTTTTGCAAGACAGGACGAAATAGAAAGCTTAAAAGGTTTGTTTTATCATATGCATTACACATATTGCCCAAAAGCTCAGGCCTTGGTACACAACGACTTTTATGGTGCAGGGAGGCAGGTTGGCATTTGAATGAGAAGGTGTGATTAGTACACCTGGAAATGAGATGCCTCTTTTTGTAGAGGCCCATAAATTTGTTCCCTGGGCTACTGCAGAAAATCAAATGGCTGGAGCTTGTTTTATTTCTGAGTCATGTGGAAAGTAAATTAGACCTTGGCTAGCATTTTCTTTCCAACTTCCTTTATCTTTTAAAATTATGGTCAGAGCTCCTAGTCTGAAAAGAGCTTGAAAAATAAACCATGCCATTTATGAAAACTGAACATGTTGCAATACCATAAGATATGCCTGTTTTTCCTTCAACGCTTTGAAATGTTTTTTTCCCACTTTTTTAACAATGTTTTGCATACAAGCATTGGCAATGCCAATAACTTGCCACTTCATTATAAATGCAAGACCAATGCTTTACCAATATTGTTGTATACCAGGGGCAGAGTAAGCCCTTCTCACCAGGCTTGGGGCCAGATGTAGGAATTGTCCTGAGCTGAGTGTCATGTTGCAGAGTTTTATCATTATCTTCTCTCTCCTCTACTCCGCACAGGGTCTGATTTCTTACATCTCTGTGTTTTTTGCTGAGCAGTTTTCACAGGTTAATGTGAGTAAGACTAGGTGGCCTCTAGTTTCTGCTATCCC
Source organism: Lissotriton helveticus (assembly GCF_964261635.1). Classification (NCBI taxonomy): domain Eukaryota; kingdom Metazoa; phylum Chordata; class Amphibia; order Caudata; family Salamandridae; genus Lissotriton; species Lissotriton helveticus. The sequence continues at coordinate 1,361,697,403 of NC_136057.1, forward strand.
TCCCCCTCTCTATCTCGCAGGTTCGCCCCATCTCTGGTATCTCCCTCTATATATCTCTCTTCTTGCTCTCTGGCTTTTTCCTCTGAGCTTGCACCCTTTCTCTCAACTTGTCTCTCTCTTTTTCCCTAGCTCACTCTCTCATTCTCGACCTCAATATCTTTCTCTCCCTCTTTCTTTCTCTTTCTCGCTCCACTTCCTTTGTCTCTTCACCTTTTACTCTCGCTCTCTTGTGTGCCGATCTCCTTCTATCCGCTTCTCAACCTTCATTCTCTCTCTCTCCCCAGCTCACTCTCATTCAGTCTTTCCCTTTCTCCGATTTCTCACCATAAGTGTCCCTCACTCTCCCTTTCTCTCGCGTGCTCGCTTTATTCTTTCTCGTGCTTTGATCTATCTCTCGACTCCTTTTCTCTCTCTCATCCCTTTCTTTTTCTCTTTCCCCTCTCACTCTGCTTCTTTGTCTATTACTATCTCTCTCGTGTGCTCCTCTACTTCGATTTTCTGACCTCTCATCTCTTTCACTCTCTCCCGACCCCACTCATTGTCCCTATCTTTCTCTTTCTCCCTTTCTAGCTATACGATTGCTCCTGTCTCTCCCATTCTTTTTTTCTCACACTGCGTCTCTTGTTTGGTTCTCTCTCTTCTCGCCTTCGATCGCTCTCTAACCCCTTCTTCTCTCTCTCATTCCTTTCTTTCCCTCATCCCATGTTTTCGATCTATCTCTCCACTTCCTCCGCGTCTCTCCCTCTCCCCTGATCCCCGCGTGTCTCCTCCCTCTCTCCTCAGACTTTGAAGCCAGGAGGATGGATGGGAGGGAGGGGCAGTGCTTTTTCGGTCTGCGGAGCAGATAATGCTGCTGTGGACGGATCTGCCAGAAGCCTCGTGTCTGCTGCGTTTCGGTTTAAGGGGAAAATTCATCATTTTCGCAATAATCATTTCTGCTGTGAAATCTGCGGACAGCTGACATGAGTTACAGAATAATGTCTCTTCATAATCCACACCCTTATCACAAGGGGAGGGAGGCGGTGTCTTCAAATATTCAGCCATTAAGGGGCACACTACAGCGTTGCCACTGTGAACTGCATTGTATTGTGCAAAATCTACATACTTACTGTAGAAAAACTGTACTGCAGCATGCGAAAAACACAGAATTGCCATTGGAAACTGTACTACAGTGTGGCAAACCTATACCATCGCCACAGAAAACTGCACTACCAAACCCGCAGCATTACCACCTAAACTGCACTGCAGGGTGCCAACCCCATAGAACATGCATCTCCAACCCACAGTATTTGGTACATGGAAACGGCTCTGCAGTATGTGTAAAGTTTACAGAATTACCATCCGAACACTGGAATGTTGAGCTCTCCATTGAAAACAATGGAGTGCTCCGGGCTTCCAATGGCCGGTAGAAGCCAGGAACATCAACATTCCAATGCTTAACAAAGGCCTAAGGGAGCCCGAGGGGATTTTAACCCCCTTGGGCTCTGTGAGGCCTTTGTTTTACAAATTAGAACATTCTGCCCTCTAGGGTCGGAATGTTCTAATAGCTTTAGAGCCCCTCCATAGCGGGCTCTACCAGCCGTTAAAGTACCGCTCCCTGTTGGGCCCTCACCTACGGCTCAGGTATTTAAAGCTCGAGCAGGCCTTTAATGGCTGGTAGAGCCCTCTACGGCGGGCTCTAAGGTTATATAAGAAACTGCACTACTAGTGTCGTCCAAAAACCATAGCATTACCATAGTCCACAGCAACATAGTGTGCAACATGCGTAGCGTTACCATAGGAAACTTCAGTGCAGTGTGCCAAACTCATAGTATTCTCATTGTACTTATGTAGCTCTTACCACCCCTGGCGAGGTGTTGAAGCGCTTTATGACAAGAAGCATGCTACCATGGAACCCAAGGTTAGTGGTTAATCCAGTGGTTATTGTTTGTTACTGCGACTGGTCATGAGCTATCAAGAAAAACATGCATGCAGTTATTCTATTTACTTTGCAATAAAGGTGTTTTCATTGGTGGGGGCACCGCAGTTTCAGGGGAATGATTGGTGAGATAGATGGCTAACGAACTAGGTAATGTTAGGTGACAGGAATAGGGTTATAAAGAGGTGAGGTTGTGATCTGTGAAATGAGGTGTCAGCCAATTGCAGAATTGCAATAAGAGATAAATGCAGACAGGCATGAAACTGAGAGGAGGCTATACTCAGAAACAGAAGGCATGCAGAGAATGTACTGTAAGAAGTGAGTCACTGTGAAGACAGAGAGGAGAGAAATCAAGCGGAAGTAAGTCAAGGTCAATTTTTTCATGAAGGGTTTAAGGAGCACAGTCGGAGAAGGCTTTCTGGGACAGCAACAAATGTGAGGATGTAAATTGTACAAAGAAACAACATTATATATAGATATATAGTGCTCCCTATCTAGGGCAGACAGCTAAAATATGCAAGCCTGTGTGTACACAATATTTAAACATTAACGCCTTCGCTGCGGCGGCTATTCCACCGCAGCGCTAAGGGGGCGGGGGGACGCGCGGTGCGCCCATGCTGGTGACGGAACCGCTCCGTCACCAGCCACTGTTGAGCTGTGCTCATGACGGAGCGGTTCCGTCATGGCCCCGCCCGCCCAATAGAACGCGCCGCGCAGGCGCGAAATCAGTGCTGCGCAGGCGCGTCGGGCGGGCCATGACGGAAGCGCTCCGTCATCAGCACTGTGCCACCGCGGCTGATGACGGAGCGGTTCCGTCATCAGCACGGAAGTGGCTAAGAGCCCTAGCTTGTTGTGTGCCAAGTCTGGGCAGCCCTTTTAAATATAGTTTTGAGAATCTCAACCTTGGTACAGGGTCTATATGCTTCAGATGGGAAGTTGGCGATGAAAAAAGAAAAAGTCTCATTTAAATAACTTTTCTCACTTTTCCGTATTAAAGGTTTTTTTCACATACTCAATAAAATTAGTTATTTAGTACTGGCTTGGAGCTTCTCACCAATGTGCAGTCAGAGTTATACCTTGTTTTGTCACCTAATTGCATTCTAGTTTCCTTCTATGGCGCAGCAAAACAACCGTTGATCTGAAAGGTATCTATAGCTAACATCCCAAGTGGACCTCCCCCACCCAGCCGCGGCCCATGGAGGGAGTTTCGGTGGGGCAGAGAGGCGGGGCGGGGGAGGGGCAGGTGGGGGGTGCTAAAAACCGGAGTATGGATAATTGAAGGTAAGTAAACAATTTAATTAATAAAACGAATGTCGTAGCGTGCCCTGCATCGCAAACCTGCACTACAAATTGTCAACTCTACAGCTTTACTATAGAGAAACTGCTCTCTAGTGTGTCAGACCCACAACATTAACATACTAAAAAGGCATTGCAGTGTGCCAAATCATAGAGTACGGTATTGTTAAATACATTACAGTGTGTTTACTCCTCTATATTACCATAGGACACTCCATTGTAGTGGATGAACACAAAAAAACAGCACCACAGTGTACCAAACACAACAAATTGCAGTAGGGAAACTGCACAACTTGTGCCAACTCAACAGCATTTCTGTGGGGAAACAGCACAAAAGTGTAACTAACTTGCTGCATTACCAACTGAAAATGGGCCATTACCACAGAAAACTGCCCTATAGTGTGCCATATGCAAAGTTTTGCTAAGGAAATTGCAGTTTGGTGTGACGAACACTGCACTATTGTGTGCTAAACCCACTGCATCGGCAACGGAAACTCCACTTTTATGTGACAAACCCACAGCTTGCCATTGTAAACCTGCTGTTTAGGGTGAATTTCATAGCATTACCAAAAGAAACTCTGCAGCTGACTTGCATCGTAACATAGGAAACATCCCTGCATCATACCAGCCCCACAGGACTATTGTAGGGAATTGACCTATAGCGTGACAATCTTAGCTTTTCAATAAGAAAACTGCACTACAGTCTGCCTTTTCCACAGCATTACTAAAGTAAACTGCGATTCAAAGTTTTGGCAAAGTAAAGTAGGACTCTTGTAGGCCAAACTCAAAAGCATTACCATAGGAAAATGTAATACAGTCCGACATCCAAAGCATTGCAATAAAAACTGCATTAGTGTGCCAGTTAATGCAGGGTGGGGCTTGCCCATCAGGTAGTGCCTGACGGACTTGCCTGATAGATCAGAGTGTGACCATTTTTTTTAGCTTTTTGAAGGCCTATGTTGTAGTCTGCTGGGTTGGCTATCACTGTTGATTTCCCTGATATAAATACAAACATTGCCTTCAGCAAGATGAAATCCATGCAGTCTTCCATACCTAGCAAAGCACTTATACGGCATGCTTTTACAGGTTCAAAACGACAAACATTGGACACTTTTCTTAGCTATCTTATTCACTAATGGGGACCACTTTTCATTTGGTGCCCAGGCCCATTTTCTGTCACAGTCCAATCCTGAGTTCAGGACCATTACCATAGAAAACTGTATGACGCTGTGATATAGGGAGCACTCAAACAAATAAAAGGTAATGGTATGGATGTTTGCAAAACATCTAACCACTTGGGATAGCATTCCAAATCATCATTCTTTTGCCCGCTATGACATCTCAGTTTGGGTCCAGCCATACGTAAATCAGTCTTGATCCTGCTCCAATCAGAACAGTCCAGTCCGAACTGCCAGGACAGGTCCTCGCTGAACCGGAACACCAGCAGGCCAAGACCGGTTCCACCCTGATTTGGGCTCTTCAGTCAGGTGTAGTTCGTTCTAGTGACAAAGTGAGCATGAGACCCACATTTAAGCATACCCTTGCCACTTAAGATAGTACATGAAACACACAAAATGCAATAGGAGGAATGCTTGCAATATGTCTACACACTGGCAATCGCTCGCGGTAGCATTTCAACCCATCGTTGTTTTGCCCACAATGTTACCTCATTTTAGAACCAGCCGTATGCAAATCAGCCTTGACCCAGCTCCAGTATGAACATTAACACAAACTGCTATTCCAGGTCTGCTCTAGTATGAACAGTACAGCGCGAACTACCAAGCCAAATCCCCCTGAATCAGAACACACGCAACCCAAGACAAGTTTCTCCCTGATTGGTGCTCTTCAGTCAGGCGTAGCTTGGTTCCAATGGCACAGTGAGCAAGGGACTCACATGTGGGCATACCCTTGCCAATTACGGCAGTACATGAAAAACACAACAGGTGATGAGAGAATGCCTGCAATAAGTCTAGCCACTGGCAATCGCTATGGCAACATTACAACCCATTGTTCTTTTGCCCACTGTGCCACCTCAGTGTTTGAAGACGACTGCATTGTTGTAGCATTGAAAATGTCACCAGAACCTGGAGACAATGTTATTGTACCATAGTATATGTGCTGTGGGTGTATTTTTGTACACTTACATCTATTTTAGGGTTTCAGGTATTTAAGAAACTGCCATTCTAGTAACACCGACCCTTCTCTGTCTCATGCTGCATCACACCCCAGAAAAGTGCCCCAAAAACAGTTTCCGAGAAGCATCCTATGCAATGTGTAATATTTATAATAAAACAAAACAGACATCAGCAAATAAAGTATGTATTTGCTTTAAAAGGCTGAGCTATTGCCTTTGTTCTTTTGATTGGTAGTTGCATTATGATGCACCTGTGTAGCTATCGATCTTTGATTGACATTCAAGTGCGTCATGATGCATGTGTGTGCATGTGCTGTGATATACGGCGGGCATTTTCAATTTACCATTCTAACGCACAAGTTACTACTTGTGTAACGATATATCTGTAAGAGACATTAGTTAGTGAGAGATTCCTTACCTTAGAATATTCCCCAGGCGTCAGGCTGGATTCGGAAAGTTTTGCTTAACAGTACCCCTGCGTGTCGGTAGGTGGTGTCGTGCAGCTCCACGTCCGTCACTGGCGTCATGAGCGCCAAGATGACGTCACGGAGACTACTTAGGCACCACCCATGCGGGCTGACGTCAGTTCTGTACACAACTTTCCGGGCCGAAACGCAGAGCCATGCAAGATACTGACCATCGTGCATAAAACTAGGGCCCTAAAAGGGGACGACCTTAACCCTAGCAATCGGTTCACAGAACAGGGAGGATGGGTGGAGCGGTAAGGAATCTATCAATAACTAATGTCTCTTACAGATATATCGCTACACAAGTAGTAACTTGTGCATCTGAAAGAGACACGTTAGTGATAGATCCTGTGCCTTAGAATAGATACCCCAGCAATACCAACTCCGGTGGAGGGTCTGCAAACAAGATTACACCAGAAAGTCACAGAGCACCGAACGGCCAAAGAAGCCGTCTCTCTGGAACTGACTGTCAAGGCAGTAGTGTTTTGTAAATGTGTGCAGAGAGGCCCACGTAGCTGCCTGACAAATGTCTTTTAAGGGAACACCACGTCCCAAGACAGTAGTGGCTGCAGTTGCCCTGGTCGAATGGGCACGCAGCCCCACAGGAGGCTCCTTTTTGGCCAAGGAGTAACATGCTTTGATGCACAGAACGACCCACTGGGAGATGGTCCGTTTGTGCACAGCCCAACCTTTTTTGGCGTCCACGTAGCTAACAAAAAGCTGACCATCCACCTGGAACTGCTGTGTACGCGACAGATAGAATGCAAGCGCACAATTTGGGTCCAGAGGGTGGAGCCGCTCCTCTTCCCTCGAATGAAGCAGAGGCGGAAAGAAGGTGGGCAAAGTGATGGTCTGCCTGATGTGGAAGGGAGTGACAACCTTTGGCAGAAACGAAGGACGGGTCCTTAAAACCACCTTGTCCGGATGATCAGAAAGGACAGGAGGTTTGGAAGGAAGGGCCTGGAGCTCACTCACTCTTCTGGCAGAGGTGATAGCAACCAGGAAAGCTGACTTAAGAGTGAGAAGAAGCAAAGGACAGTTATGAAGAGGCTCGAAGGGAGCGCACATCAGAAAAGTCAAGACAAGATTTAAGTCCCACTGAGGCATTATGAAGGGTACGGGTGGAAACGTATGCGTAATGCCTTTAAAAAACCGGTGAACAACCGGGGACTTAAAAAGAGAAGGCTGATCTGGAAGCCGCAGAAAGGCAGACATGGCCGAAAGATAACCTTTGAAAGTGCCCAGAGCCGAGCCCTGCTGGGCCAAAGAGAGAAGGAACAGAAGAACCTTAGAAAGAGGGGCAGAAAAGGGATCCACAGCCTTCGCTGTGCATCATGCCACAAATCTGTTCCACTTGCAGGCGTATAACATTTTGGTGGAGGGATGCCTGGCTGCCAAGATGGCATCACAGACTTCGAGAGGAAGATCTAAAGGTGTCAACTGTTGCTGCTCAATCTCCAAGCATGGAGGTGGAGGCTGGACAGGTTCGGGTGAAGGACCGTCCCCTACTGCTGCGACAGAAGATCTTCCCGAAGAGGCAGACGAATCATGGGATCAATGCTCATACCGAGTAGCTCGGGATACCATACTCTTCTAGCCCAGTCCAGAGCCACAAGAATGACTTGGGCCCAGTCACGCCTGACCTTCTTCAGCACTCTGGGCAGAAGTGGTATAGGCAGAAAGGCGTATAACAGACCGCAACTCCACTCGCGACGAAAAGCGTTTCCGAGCGAGTGCCGCCTTGGAAACTCCAACGCGCAGAACTGATGACATTGTGCGTTCTCTTCGGTGGCAAATAGATTTAACCAAGGTTCTCCCCACTGCAGAAAGAGACTTTGCGCCACATCCGAGTGCAGACGCCATTCGTGATCCACCATGCAACGGCGGCTGAGTTAATCCGTCAACCTGCCAGGTATTGAACCACCAAGGTAATGCCTTGATGTTCCAGCCAAGTCCAGAGGCAAGACAAGATTTAAGTCCCACTGAGGCATTATGAAGGGTACGGGTGGAAACGTATGCGTAATGCCTTTAAGAAAACGGGGAACAACCGGGGACTTAAAAAAAGAAGGCTGATCTGGAAGCCGCAGAAAGACAGAGACGGACGAAAGATAACCTTTGAAAGTGCCCAGAGCCGAGCCCTGCTGGGCCAAAGAGAGAAGAAACAGAAGAACCTCAGAAAGAGGGATAGAAAAAGGATCCACAGCCTTCGCTGCGCACCATGCCACAAATCTGTTCCACCTGCAGGCGTATACCGTTTTGGTGGAGGGATGCCTGGCTGCCAAGATCGCATCACAGACTTCGGGAGGAAGATCGAAAGGTGTCAACTGTTGCCGCTCAATCTCCAAGCATGGAGGTGGAGACTGGACAGGTTCGGGTGAAGGACCGTCTCCTGCTGCTGCGACAGAAGATCCTCCCGCAGAGGCAGACGGATCATGGGAACAATGCTCATACTGAGTAATTCGGGATACCATACTCTTCTAGCCCAGTCCGGAGCCACAAGAATGACTTGGGCCCGGTCGCGTCTGACCTTCTTCAGCACTCTGGGCAGAAGTGGTATAGGCAGAAAGGCGTATAACAGACCGCAACTCCACTCGCGACGAAAAGCGTTCCCGAGCAAGTGCCGCTTTGGAAACTCCGACGCGCAGAACTGATGAAATTGCGCGTTCTCTTCGGTGGCGAATAGATTTAACCAAGGCTCTCCCCACTGCAGAAAGAGACTTTGCGCCACATCCGAGTGCAGACGCCATTCTGGATCCACCATGCACCGGCGGCTGAGTTCATCCACCAACCTGCCAGGTATTGAACCACCAAGGTAATGCCTTGATGTTCCAGCCAAGTCCAGAGGCGGAGAGCCTCCTGACATAGGGTCCACGACCCCACCCCACGCTGTTTGTTGCTATACCACATGGCGGTGGTGTGCGAGAACACCAGCACTACACTTACCCGGACAGAGGGAATGAATGCCTTCAGTGCAAGTCGGATCGCCCGCAGCTCCAGAAGGTTGATATGGAGCCGGGCCTCTGCTGAAGACCAAAGGCCTCTGATCTCCACCTCTCCCATGTGGTCTCCCCATCCCAGGAGGGACGCATCCGTCACCACTGTGTGCTCCGGTTGGGGAAGGGTGAGGGACCTGCCACTGACCCAATTGCGATTCATGAGCCACCACTTGAGGTTCTGTGAATTCTGAACCCGTGGGTTCCATTTTGTATATGGCAGCCATTTTGTGGTTGCCCTCACATAGGCCATGATTGTGGCTGAAACAAGTCTTTTAAGGACATGTCGACCTTAGCTTGAGTTTGTGCTGACTCCTGTTTGACCTGAGTGAACTGACCCTGTTGCCTGAAGCTGACCTTGTTAAACCAGTTCCTGCCCTTTAGCTGATCAAGATTGAGGATCAAAGCACAGGACATTGTAGAGTTTGGTATGCACACACACACCCCTTATCTGTTTTCTGTTCCTTCTTTTATGGTCTGTTTATGATATGGGTTGTGGTCCTTTTATTGTGGGTTTGTCCGGCTTGTGTAAGAAGGAATGTTAGGTATTTTGCATGCTTGTAAAAGCTTGGACTGCCCCTTACTTGTATGCTGAAGTTTGTAACCCTGAGAGCATATAAAAGGCCTCTGTTCTCTGTATTCCTCAGACTACCTCATTCAGTTGCTACGGCTTCTGTGTGGCGTGGCCTCACTTATTAAATTTAATAAAGATGTCTTTTCATATTTTCAGCTTCTGTGCCAAGTTCTTTTTATTAGTAAGTATTCCCTGAGAATGAAGATTTCAGTTCTTCAAATGGCGCGGCCAACGTGGGCTTCATCAGAGAAGTGACTTTCTGTGGGAGTGATATGGTCAGAGGACTGAAATCTACTGAGGAGGACAGAACAGGATTCTACTAAGGAGGTACTCTGTGCACAGGGATTCTGGAGATTCTTTGATTCTGCAGCCCAGTATATTTCTGATCTTCCTGATTTTGATCCTCGACATGATGTCACTCCTGACTAAGAACCTTTTTGGTGTGAGTATTCTAAAAAAGACAGTTAGGTCATGTAGAACTTGACAGTTAGAATTTGGATAACCTTTTGATTAGTAAGAATAAGAAGTACAAGTGGGTCGCTCCCACGACTTTGTTTGGTTTCTTGGTTCTGATTTGGTTATTGCAATTACCAAAGCCAAGGGGTTTGGTTTCTTGGTTTTTGATTTGGTTATTGCAAATTACCAAAGCCGAGGGGATCGTATATTTGCGAGTGTATTGGTAGAGATAACCCCTTGAAGTTTGAAGCTAGATTAGTGAGCTATAAGATGCCTAATCTTAGCAAATTTGGGACTGTAAATGTAAATGTACATGTATTTATATAGCGCAAATCACCGACACGGTATCTAAGCGCTTGCTTAGGGAACCCGTCCTGGTATTCCCCTGTGAGAAACCCCTGGCAGGGTGTCCACAAGGTGAAAGCCAGGCATCCCGCGCGAGGGGCCGTAGTGGAGATTGAGCAAGCTATTGCCCAGAGTCGCAGAGTGTGACCCCGTGAGTCGAGTAGGCACCGGAGCGAGAATTGTCGAGTCCGTGGAATTTTGAGCCCGAGACCCGCCGAGGCGGGGAATCGAACCCTGGTCCACGGTCAATCTCAGCTTCCGGGTCTGCCGCCTCTAACCACTGAGCCGCGCTTCTCCACTGTAGCTTTGGAACTTTGAAATTTGTGTTGGCCAACTTTGGATTTGTATAGGTTTGGATATGCGAATTGCAATTTGTGTAGGCAGGTAATGAGGAGATATTTCTCCATTTGGTTTAGTTGAACGGTGCACGTACGAAAAGTACCTTAAGCACCACTTTGATTATAATACTTGCGTATTCCGCAGTATTTTTTGGCATGCCTGTTCTCAAGCTCACATTGAAAAATGTGTTGCTTTTTTGGAAGGTACCATAGTGTGATGTGAAGTAAATTAGCCGGCCCCCCTAAAGGGAATATCTAAATAGGTTTAGATTTACAAACATATTTCTTCCTTGGTGATTTTGTATCCCTAGGGAATTAAAATATGACATAATACATATAAGGATCCTTTGTTCTGCGCAATGTTATGAAGGAAGATATGCAGAGCGATTTTGTTTGGTGTTCTGCTAGCAAAAGCTAGTGAATTGAGTGTATTTTCGCTTCTTGGACATACATCAGTCTGTTGGGCTGTTTTTGCAGTCTTTTTGAAACACAATTGAGAAGCGTTTCTTGTAAATATGACTTACAACTAGTATTTACAAATGGTTTGGTTTAAGTACAGTCTGTGGGCTGTCCTTGGTTTTTGTCCTGAGTATTGATTTGTGGGTTAAATGTGTGTTTAAATGTCTATGTGGGTTTCCCATTAGTGCAACTTCTGTAAGTACATAGCGATGGAGCTATTCACGAGATGCATGCCTAAAGCGTGCTGTATTGTGTGTCCTGAGTGTTTTGACCCCTTTCTGTTTATGTCTGAAATGAGCTCAATGTCTGTTTGTGGTTTTTCTTGATGTTTTCAGTCTATTAAGCAACATTTTGTAAGCATATTCTTGGGTCTGTTCCTAAATAAAATTGTCCTTTTTTAGAAAGAAACAAATGGCGCAAACATCTTGGCATGTTTCAAGTTAGGCGTCTGTGCTTGGGCTTATAAATGAATGCGTCTAAAAATGATAGGCAAGGGATGCAGCTTGCTCTTATATGTGGAATTATCAAAAATGATTGGGTTTATTAAAAAAATTATTAATTATGAAAAATAATTATTAAAAATAAGTGCTACAAAATTCGTTTTTTACAATGACATCCTAGCATTAAAATGTAATTTAAGTTGTGCTAAACCACATAATGAGAACATTAGCATATGGAATTTCACTTAGCGCAGGCGTACAAAACTCATTTTTCTAAAGATTTACATGGGATATGTCTGATTAAAAATCTCTGTAATTTGGAGGGTGTGGCCAGCAGCATGGTGGAGTAAGACGTGCCTCTGCTTGGCTCCTGGCTTACTGCACAAATCAGTCTTTAAAACAGCCCTACGAACTTCCAAAACTTCACGAAACTGAAGCCAGTGAGACTCCACCGACCTAGTGGCCCGATCTGAAGGATCCTGCTGGAATACGAGGCCATATTCGGCGCCGAACGGGGGAAAGCGAGAGACGGCGGCGGCTCCGCGCAAAGATGGCGGCCAGACCCGCGTCTTCATCCTGAGTGGTGAGCTGCCCGGCTCTGGGGTCGCGCTGCCTGCGGCCCCTCTCTGTCGGCGAATCCGGTGCTACGGCTTGGCTGGAGGTGAGCCGGGCGGCCCGTCCGTCTGTATCCGGGGGCAGCAGAGTGGTGTTCCGGACCGGAGGGTCCCTACCGGGTGGGCGGGAGAGCTGGTCGGAGACTCGCCGAGAGCCCAGGACCTGGGGAGCCGCGGTGAACGGCAGCGAAGGGGAACGCCGAGACGGAGGGTCTACGGACGACGGAGGTCCGGGTAAGGAGGGGGGCCGCCTCGCGCCAGAGGCCGTGACTCCTAGTGCTCCCCCCCCGCTTCCACCCTAAGATTGGGCCTTAGACTGTGGAGAGTCCGCCGTAGCTGACTGATCGGACTTGCAGTTGCCTCCCGCCCGGCCTGCTGACGCAGCTGAGGGTCGGGGAGGCCTCGAACTTTGCCGATGAGGGCCTGAAACCTGTGTTGCCGCCGTGAGGGGGGGAGCTGGGACACACTGGGGAGCGCCGTGACCGGGCCCTGATCAGGCCGGCGCCGTCCCTTCCGAAACAACGAACAGCGCTGGGGACCCTTCCCTCCCCCCCCTGTGAAGCAAGACTGTAAGTACTGTGGACACCCACCGTAGCTGGCGCTCATTTTGGGAATACGTCGGGGGAGCTGCCTCTTTTCGACACTCGGCGCCCAATAGTGGGGGGCCCCGATACAACCGGAGGCATACAGTGGAGGAGAGCGATACCCGCCCCATTTGGTAACTGTGAGTGGGACCCGGGGAGACTCCCTTCCCACGTCCGCCCATCCACAACTCCCACTTGGCCTAACCGTTGTAGACAGGTTCTATTGAACCAGGGTGACCGGACTGGGGTGTGCTTTCCCCCCCCTTCCTCGCCACCTACACCGACCCTCAAGCCACTGGCAGTGGATACTGCTCAGGCCCGAGGCCAGTCATGGGGAAAAGGGACCCTGCCCAGAGGACGGCCAGACAGGAAACCATCGACAGCTACGCTACGGCACGGTCTCAGAGGAAGATGGCCCCGGCACAAGTACAGACACGACCATCATTATGGAGGCAATAAAGGCCTCAAGGGCAGATATCCAGAACTCTAGAATGGCACTGGAGACGAAAATAGGCGGGGTGGGTTCAGAGGTCCTCCTGTTACGCCAGGACTTCAGAAATCTAACAGTGAGAGTGACCGCCACTGAGACCAGAATCAGCGAGACGGAGGACTCCCTTACTGCGCTAATGAAAGACATGGCGGAGCTACAGGCTTCCCACAAACAGCTGCTGTGGAGAGTCGATGATGCCGAAAATAGGGCAAGACGCAATAACCTTCGCTTCGTGGGTTTTAGAGAAGGTATTGAGAAGACCGACGTTGCAGCATTCCTCCGAGACTGGCTAATGGCGACATTCCCACAGGCCAACTTCTCGAACTGCTTTATCATAGAAAGGGCGCACAGGGCCCTGCTGATGAAACCCCCGGAGGGAGCGAGGCCACGGCCGATCATTGCCCGTTTCCTCAACTTTGCTGATAGGGACCTCATCCTGAGAGAGGCAAGGAAAAAAGGGGAGCTTAGACAGGAAAGCGCACACATCATGATATTCCCGGATTATAGCCAGGAAGTGCAGAAACAGCGCCGTTCCTATGACTCAGTTAAAGCAAAACTGCGGGACATGCACATCTCCTACATGTTGCTCTTTCCGGCGAAGCTAAAGGTCTTATATAAGGGCCGGTCGCTTTTCTTCAGTCGCCCGGAAGAGGCTTGGGAGTGGTTGGAGGAGAGACCCATGCTCCGGGGAGCGGAGGAGGAGGGCCGTAGGGTCAGATTCGAAATGGCGGCAGCCAACTTCCGGAGAAGCCCGCCTACGACACAACGATCCCACATCCCTAGGATCAAACGCCATACACTCTCCCCGTTGAACTCGGAACACACTGCATGGGCCAGAGGAGAAAGAGACCGAAATGTAACCACGGAGATGAACCCGACGCCGGGTAACAGATTCAACAGCCTGGACAACCGCCCTGTCGACGACATGATCGATGTGGCAAGCACACGCTCGTCAGACTTTGAGGACTCGACAGATAACTCCCTACACCCCTTGGTCGAGCCGATCCGGGAAATGGAACAAGGGGCTACTGGGGGTGCAGAGGACCGCGGCTTGGACTCGCAGGATTCCCACTCGTGAGGAAGTCTGGAAGTGGCATCCGTAAATGCAGTGAGCCTCTGCCGGAGACACGCAAGTTACAGACACCACTTTTTGAATTTTGTTTGACACTATTGTTCACAGCCTGACTAGGCGCCGCCTCTAGCGGCCTACGGGACGGCAGAACTCGTCCAGTCACTAGTTGGACAATTAAATTGGTGACGGCCTAGCCTGGGGCCCTAGTGTCCTTCAAGTTGGGGTGGTTGGAGGGAGGGCGATAGACCTTTACCGCCCAAAAGTCTCATGCTTTCTTGGTTACAAGTATGGGATGGCTGGGGGGAGAAGGTGGGGAAGTGGTGGTGGGGGCTGGGGAAGTTCGGGCAATTTGTTGGGGGGACTCTGGGGGGAGGTGGGGGGGAAATGGTTGATTGTTGACAGTCATGTTTATTATTGCAACATTCTTCGCTCATACACCAAGCAACACCCACGCTACCACGTTGACACAGCAGAATGGCAGGTGCATTAGATACACAACTGGCTGCCCTTTCCAAACTTAGCGCCCTGTCCTGGAATGTGAATGGCCTTGGTAACAAAGTTAAGAGGGGGCTAGTGAACGCATACATTAAAAGACTGGGACCAGATGTAATTTTCCTACAAGAAACGCACCTCAAGGGGTCCAATTGCTCCTTCATAGCTAGGGGACGATACAAAGTGTTGGCTCACGCAGGTTACACTACGGATTCCAGGGGGGTGGCCATCATCCTGAAGACCGCTTCCCCGTTCTACATCACACGCACATGGGTGGACCCACAGGGAAAGTGCGTTGGAGTACAAGGGAAGTGGCGTAGACGCAGGTACACACTAGTGTCCGTTTATGCTCCCCCTAAACTACAGGCGAATGCACTCAAGACGTTAGCAAACATACTTCTAGAATCGGCTGACACCATTCAATTAGTGGGCGGGGACTTCAACGATGTCATGGATAGGACGCTGGATCGCTCAGGGTTTCCGCCCGCTAAGACTACTCAGACACCCCTGGCCCGGATGATCTCCACAATTGGTCTTACTGACGTTTGGCGGTGGCTACACCCGGGGCAACCTACATACTCCTTTTACTTGGCCCCCCATAAGGTTTTTTCGCGTCTAGACTATATCTTTATGTCCAGACAAGACCTGACCACGGACTCGACCGCAGATTACAGGGCGAGAGGTATCTCAGACCACTCGCCTCTACTAGTTACATTAGGTCACAGACGAAACAATACAAGGGCTGCCTGGCGCTTGCATGCCTGGGAACTCAAAAACCCAATCATCCTGAAGAGGGTGGGGGCGGATACACGGGTTTACCTGGCTGAAAACGAAGGAACGGTTGACTCAGGAGTAACCCTTTGTGAAGCCCTGAAACCGGTCATGAGAGACAGGATAATGAGTAGAATTAGTGAAGAGAGGAAACGACTTCAGGAAGTGGTGGCAGGGGCTGAGCGGACGATTATGGTCCTGGAGAGAGAATACCTGAGCGACAAATCCCCTAATACCCTGAGAAAACTAGTAGATGCACAACGCCACTACAGGGACCTAGTGACGGATGAGGCTAGGACACAGAATCTGGCCACACTTCATTGTCTGTATGACGTGGGGGACAAATCGGGCAGGCTCCTAGCATGGCTTAGTAGGAAGGAGCGGGCAGCGAGGTGGGTAGAACAAGTTAAGGGTGTAAGCGGTAGCCTTGCCTGCACAGATACACGCATCGCTGAGGCCTTTGCTGACCACTATGAGAGTTTCTATACTGCTAGGAACCTAGGCTCGAGTGATGATGCCCTCCGATATATGAGCCAGATTGACTTACCATCCCTAGACCCGGACGCAGTTACGGCTCTTGAAGCCGACATCTCGACAGAGGATGTTTCTCTAGCGATTGGCAGACTGAGGCCGGGGAAAGCCCTGGGACCTAATGGTTTCCGGGCGGAATTCTTTAAATGTACAACGGACATCCTGGCTCCACACTTGAGGAACCTCTTCTTAGGTGCCAACCAGGAGGAGAGGCTCCCCGCTGACCTCTCCGCGGCAATAATTGTTCTAATCTACAAGGAGGGTAAACCGCAAGAGGAATGCTCATCCTACAGGCCAATATCCCTCCTGAATACCGAGGTGAAAATCCTGGCGAAGGTCCTGGTGACCCGGCTATAATCGGTGATACCAGATCTGATACACCTAGACCAAACTGGCTTCCTCCCGGACAGAGCCACAAAATTCAATCTCAGACGTACGCACAATTGGCTTCAAGAGGTGCGTGACAGACAGGCACCGCACTGGTTCCTCTCTCTCGATGCAGAAAAGGCCTTTGATGCAGTGCACTGGCCATTTCTGGAAGGAGTGCTAGAAAAATTTGGCTTTGACCCCAAATTCCAGGCTTGGGTTTGCCTCCTCTACACAGCACCAAGAGCCAGGGTAAGAGTGAACGGGAGTCTATCCCGGGAGTCTATCCCGGGAATTTCAGATTCAGAGAGGGACCCGGCAGGGATGCCCTCTTTCGCCCCTTCTCTTTGCACTCACCATTGAACTCATGGCGGCCAGGGTCCGACAGAACCCGACGATTAGTGGATTCAGAATAACAGACGTGGATGCGGCCCAGGAGAAGCTGTCCCTGTATGCGGACGATGTCCTCCTATACATCACTGAACCGGAGTCGACTATCCCGGAGCTCTTCCGGGAGCTGGGAAATTATGGGGCCCTTTCCGGTTATACGATTAACTGGCATAAATCAATCCTGTATGACCCGGGGGGGGTGCTCATTGAATGACGCTGCCCCAACACTTAATAACTACTACAGAGGGCTTTCAATACCTAGGGATTTACCTTACCCTGGACAAGGCACTCTCTCCTCAGAAAAATGTAGATAGGGTCTCACTCAACGCAACCGCGGACATGGAAAGATGGCGACGCCTGCCACTCACACTCTTAGGGCGAGCAGCTTTATATAAAACGATTATCCTCCCCAAATACCTATACGCCTTACAAAATGAATATTATTCCCTCCCAGACACATTGATACACAGCATTCACGCGGATCTCCGGGCATTTCTTTGGCTAGGCAAACAACCTAGGATAGCGTTATCCACGCTTCAGAGGCACCAGTATAGCGGAGGAATCTCACTCCCAAATCTAGAAGCCTATTATTGGGCGGAACACCTGACCCCGATAAATGAATGGCTACACCTGCCGGCAGACCACCCAACCTATGCCCTAGAAAGACATACCCTATCCACACACAACCTGCTGCACTACCTATATGGAGGGGCCACGCGACACACACTGCTCCCGGCTACCCTTACGACATTACGCGCCTGGAATAAAGCCATGAAACGCACGGGATGGGACAAGACCCCCACTCGCCAGACACCACTTTGGCACTGTACATGGCTGCGTGAGCTACACAAACTAAAAGGTTTCAAACGATGGGACGATATTGGTATCTCCATCATAGGGGATGTTACAGCTAAGGGAGAATTGAAGTCCTTCCAGAGCATGAGAGCTGATTATGGACTGCAAAACTCTCCGTTTTTTAAGTACACCCAGTTCCGCCACGCATGGAAAGCACAACAAATACAACTGTTAGGGCTGTCGGAATATGCTCCACTGGAAGGGCGGCTCCTGCAAGAGCAGATTCAGAGGAAAGCAGTCTCACTTACGTACAAAACACTAACCAACAACATGCTGGGGGACCTGGCGAAGCTCAGGGCTACATGGGAGGGTGAAGGAGGACCACTGGAAGATCTAGACTGGGAGTTGGTGTTAATGCACCCCCGTGAGGTAGCGATAAAATCGAGACTGCGCCTTATTCAATATAATATACTGCATAGGACATACTATGACAGGGTGCGGCTACATAAAATGGGGAAAATCGAGAGCGACAGATGTCTCAGATGCCAAAGGGGTGAGGGTGGTTTCTATCATACACTATGGTCCTGCACAGTGATCCAAATATACTGGTCCAGTGTTTTCTCAGAATTGCGGGAGGTCCTGGGAGCTCCGCTGACACAAGAACCGAAGCTGGCCTTACTGGGAATGTCCAATGATGTGGATTTGCCACGCCCACTTATAATTTTCCTGGTCCTCACGCTGGTGGTAGCCAAAAGAGACATTGCGAGACGGTGGGGATCCCCGACTCCGCCCGACCTAGAGGAATGGAGGCGAGGGCTAGACCTCTACATGGCGGCTGAGAGGGTCACCTACAAATCCAGGGGGTGCCCTAGGAAGTTTCGAAAAATTTGGTCTAAGTGAAGACACTATCATGGTCTGGATGGAGGACTGGGGAATGATTGAGCACGCCGGAGCGCTCCGGATTCCTATGGGAGAGGGCGGGTGGGGATGGTGGGGGGAATGGAGGGTTGGAATCATGAGGTACAGTCCGCTTTTACGAATTTGCGATGTACTGCATATCACCAATGTGTTTTTCAGGGGGGGTGGGCGTGGAACTAGAGGGAAGAGTGTTGCTGGATACGTGACTGTATTGTTCAGTTTTATACAAAATGCTAATAAAAATGTTTTTAAAAAAAAATAAAAATCTCTGTAATTTGTGAAGAACATTCTGAGGATGATTAATATGTATCACAAGTATAGGATATTTATTTTTAAGTGCCCCAAACATCAAAGTCGAATTTGGGTAAAATAGACCATTTAAAACAGCATTCTTGCCATTTATGATAGCTTTAAAGTGCTTTAGGCTTCAGTAAATGCATACATTTAGGTGTAATACAAATTTGCACTGTCCCCATTTGGGGTTTGCTTTTAAATGGCACAGTGAGATTCATTCAATGTTGCTGAGAGGAGTACCATTGCATAGGGTAATAGCAAACATCTGTTCTAAAGATGGTATGTTTTGTTATTATGTTTTGCGAATTAGTCACAGTAACTGTTTTAATAATCTAAGTATAGAAATAAATTGTAGCCCCTAACAGGAGTAATATATATATCATGTGTTTTAAATAGGGTTGGTTATTGCAGGTTAGAAAGAGTTGGGAAGGTTTTTTGTCTTTTTTCAGCCTTAAGAGTGAGGAAGAGATAGAGGGCTGAGGAGCCTGCAAGGCAGATTTTGACTTTAAGGTCAGTAAGGTGGGAGTTAGGAGTAAGTGTAAACAGATGGAGAAATGATTGCTTGGAAAAGCAGGGCCTCAAAGGGTGTTGGCGCACTGGACCGCAGAGTGTCAGTGAAAGAATTTTACTTTTGGAAAGTTAAAAGGGCTTCATGTTGCAAGCTGACTGACAAGATGGTAACAGTTAAGTAATGGAAAAAAAATTGTGTCTGTTCATGTGTATCATGTTTTGTCTTCTGATTAAAAGTTATAATTGATGTCTGTTTGTCATGAGAAATGTCTCTCTTTTGTGTGTTGTGTATTTTTTCTTTTTGCTTCTGCTCACAGATCATTCATGGATTGTTCTGGGTGATTTTAAGGCTGACAAGACACGTGAGTTTGGTTGGTTGAAAAGAGATGTGTTTTTGCGTAATTTCTTTGAAAAGAAATGTTTGTGCATTTGACATATTCTTGCATTTTATCCTTTTATGAATTGATCCTGCTGGTCCTGTGTGTCAGAAGTGACACACAGTAAGTTGCATTTGACAGCCAAATCTCCACTACCTGGTGATTTGCTGTCAAAAAGGAGGGTGAGGATTTTAAACCTGACAAATTAAGCAGGCCCGAATATTGTTAGTACATGACCTGGTGTTGTGCGTCACCGCTCATTTATATATGCTATTGTTTTGTCTATGCTTTTTGTGCTTGATATACAGTGAGTATATCTGATGGCTTGACATGTCCGTTTTGTGCGTTTTTTTTGCATGTTTTTTGATTTATGTTGCCGCTTATGAGACTATTACAAGTTTACCTGTGTTGTGAAGGGATATACATGACGATGTGTATCCTGCAAACAGATGGGTAGATTTGCTTTGACACTAAATTTCACAGAAAAAGACAACACTTCATCAGTGTATGTCAAATTTGGCTTTAATGGTATTTGAAGGAAAATAAAAAAAGAGATATACAGAACCAAAGTGTGTCACATGCTGTTAGTCACATACTGCCCCTCCCCTTAAGGAACAGGCAGCCCTAAAATTATATATCCTGAATTAGATGTAAGGATAAATTATAGATCTGTGACTTTTGTGCATGGTGACCTAATTTTTATATTACATTAGTCAGTTTTGTTCTGCTTCCTAAGTAGTGTATGGCCTTGTACCATAAAGGAAACCAGGTTTAATTTTTCCCTGAAGAAAGGAACTGGAACATTAGCAGAGATTACCGTATATGGTTTAGCGGCCAGCGGTAGAGCTAACATTCACTCAAGTAATTTCTTGTTATTCCTATAGATTTTTCTTTCATCACTTCTCCCCTGATTGATGTTGCATCGTCCCTAGTAATTGGGGATGTTAGCTGTGTCCTAGTCCCATTTTCCCTTTTCCATATTCCTTTCACCAGTTAGCCTTCTTTTATTATTATTATTGTATTAGGTTCACACTTCCAGATTGCAGTAACGTACTAGGAACCCCTATATTATGTATAATTCCCTTTTGTATGACTAGACTGTTTTTTAAGAATTTTCTTTAGGCCTAACTCAATGTTTTCCAGTCTAACCGTCATGGTAGTGATGGACTGGGTAACTGACTCAATGCTATTATAAGACAAGTTTCCACATTTTGATTATTAGCCTGTGTATTGCGTAGTGCACTTGGTGCACAGTTATTAAAAGGGAGGTATCTACATGTCCCTGATAATCTATATTATGCAATTTTTCTTTTGAGATGTTCTAGATAAGGAATTTAGGAATACCTAGACTTAATCATGTCGCTATCTACCCTTAGATGGTGGAGGATATGCTCTCACACGGAAACCCAATTAAAGAGCCTAGAGGCACTGTTTTGCCTACTGCCTTTGTTTTTGTATTACCTTTGAGAATGACAGAGTATTTCAATGCAGAATTGTCCCATGGCGTATGGCCACTCCTTTGAAGATTGCAGGCCACCTGTTTTCAGTCCCCTTGTTATACAATGAACTGTTTAAAGCATCGCACTTGCTCCATCAGACGGCATTGGATATCACAGAACCAGAATTTCAGTGCAAAAAAGCACCTGTCATGTACTGGTAACCTCTGACAGTGTGCAGTCCCTTGAGTCCCTTGGCCTGAGTTTTGGCCACACCCCCCCCCCTTTTCCTTTGCTCCAACGGAAGAGCGGTGCACCAGAGGATCCAAGATTGGAAAAAGGCACTACATTCTGGTGCCCATGACAGAGCAGCCTGAGCGTTCTCTGACACTGAGTAATGAGTGTTGGAGCCTGAGAATGTAGACCCGGATCTGCATAAGATGATCTGTGCCCTTGATCAATGAAGAGCACACTATCTGTAGTGTCTGCCGCAGAGGAGAGATACTGGTGCACTGCCTTGAGACATTGAGACTTTCGAATGAGCTATGAGTGTTTGCCAGGAGGGCACTCCAACGGATACTGAGAAGCACCATTTACATGAAAGGCCCGAATGAAGAGGCCCATGCGGAAGAAAACAACAAAAGAAGATTTTGATGGACAATAGAAGCCTGCCAGAGAGGCTTTTGAACGGACTCTGAGCATAGTTGGTTTCACAAGTGGTTTCCGTGTGATTGCATAAAATGGGTTTCAGGAGACTGATCATTATTGTTTTACTGGCATTGTTTTAAAGTAGTATTCTGTTTAGTAAAAGCAGAATAAAGTCCATTCCCTGTGGAAGAGTATCCCTTTTCACCTCAGAGCATTGATGAGGATCACCACTGTTTCACCTGAACATATAATAAGTTACTGAAATGCATAGGAGCCATAGAGCCATAAACATGTTACTAGATCATTTTAGGATTTGCTTTCTGCTTAGGGTTGTGAAAAACGATAAATTTTGTTTATAATAGTGGTCATTACTTTCTCCTGTTGTCTATATGTTCTTAAAAAGGTATTTTCTAGTGTTTTTAAGCATGATGTTGTCTCTGATGGGTGGGATTGTTTTCACTACCAAATTGACTTCTGCACCCACCTCCCAACCTATGTCTTTTCCTACTACTTCTTCTTTGCATTCTTTTCATATCTTACCTGAACACGAGCAGATTAGAAGGTCGGAATTTGTGAATAATTCCTTTGTACAGCTTCTGCATCAACACCAGTTAGTAATGAACACCACAAATTGTTGGGTGTGTGGTTTTATGCCACATACTACAGATAGAGGTATTCCCTATTTGGTTCTGTCATTTATTTACAATGGGTCTGTATGGGCATATCAGTCGATGTTTATTTATGCCAACAAAGTCTATCCCTTGCGTTCCATGAAAGATAATTCGAGTAATAATGCCTTAGTGAAGGGAATAACGGATAATATTGACATCGATTCAGATACAGAGTGATTGCCTATGTAAGGGAAAAGGAGGGTCTGAGGTTCTGTGAATTCTGAACCCGTGGGTTCCATTTTGTGTATGGCAGCCATTTTGTGGTTGCCCTCACATAGGCCATGATTGTGGCTGAAACAAGTCTTTTAAGGACATGTCGACCTTAGCTTGAGTTTGTGCTGACTCCTGTTTGACCTGAGTGAACTGACCCTGTTGCCTGAAGCTGACCTTGTTAAACCAGTTCCTGCCCTTTAGCTGATCAAGATTGAGGATCAAAGCACAGGACATTGTAGAGTTTGGTATGCACACACACACCCCTTATCTGTTTTCTGTTCCTTCTTTTATGGTCTGTTTATGATATGGGTTGTGGTCCTTTTATTATGGGTTTGCCCAGCTTGTGTAGGAAGGAATGTTAGGTATTTTGCATGCTTGCAAAAGCTAGGACTGCCCCTTACTTGTATGCTGAAGTTTGTAACCCTGAGAGCATATAAAAGGCCTCTGTTCTCTGTATTCCTCAGACTACCTCATTCAGTTGCTACGGCTTCTGTGTGACGTGGCCTCACTTATTAAATTTAATAAAGATGTCTTTTCATATTTTCAGCTTCTGTGCCAAGTTCTTTTTATTAGTAAGTATTCCCTGAGAATGAAGATTTCTGTTCTTCAAATGGCGCGGCCAACGTGGGCTACATCAGAGAAGTGACTTTCTGTGGGAGTGATCTGGTCAGAGGACTGAAATCTACTGAGGAGGACAGAACAGGATTCTACTAAGGAGGTACTCTGTGCACAGGGATTCTGGAGATTCTTTGATTCTGCAGCCCAGTATTTTTCTGATCTTCCTGATTTTGATCCTCCACATGATGTCACTCCTGACTGAGAACCTTTTTGGCATGAGTATTCTAAAAAAGACCGTTAGGTCATGTAGAACTTGACAGTTAGAATTTGGATAACCTTTTGATTAGTAAGAATAAGAAGTACAAGTGGGTCGCTCCCACGACTTTGTTTGGTTTCTTGGTTTTGATTTGGTTATTGCAATTACCAAAGCCGAGGGGTTTGGTTTCTTGGTTTTTGATTTGGTTATTGCAAATTACCAAAGCCGAGGGGCTCGTATATTTGCGAGTGTATTGGTAGAGATAACCCCTTGAAGTTTGAAGCTAGATTAGTGAGCTATAAGACGCCTAATCTTAGCAAATTTGGGACTGTAGCTTTGGAACTTTGGAATTTGTGTTGGCCAACTTTGGATTTGTATAGGTTTGGATATGCGAATTGCAATTTGTGTAGGCAGGTAATGAGGAGATATTTCTCCATTTGGTTTAGTTGAACGGTGCACGTACGAAAAGTACCTTAAGCACCACTTTGATTATAATACTTGCGTATTCCGCAGTATTTTTTGGCAAGCCTGTTCTCAAGCTCACATGGAAAAATATGTTGCTATTTTGGAAGGTACCATAGTGTGATGTGAAGTAAATTAGACGGCCCCCCTAAAGGGAATATCTAAATAGGTTTAGATTTACAAACATATTTCTTCCTTGGTGATTTTGTATCCCCAGGGAATTAAAATATGACATAATACATATAAGGATCCTTTGTTCTGCGCAATGTTATGAAGGAAGATATGCAGAGCGATTTTGTTTGGTGTTCTGCTAGCAAAAGCTAGTGAATTGAGTGTATTTTCGCTTCTTGGACATACATCAGTCTGTTGGGCTGTTTTTGCAGTCTATTTGAAACACAATTGAGAAGCGTTTCTTGTAAATATGACTTACAACTAGTATTTACAAATGGTTTGGTTTAAGTACAGTCTGTGGGCTGTCCTTGGTTTCTGTCCTGAGTATTGATTTGTGGGTTAACCCCTTCGACGCTCATGACGAGCCCAGCTCGTCATGTAGGGCCCATTGATTTCAATGGAAAGTCAATGGACCTACATGCATACCCCTTAGCAGCCAAGTGGTTAAATGTGTGTTTAAATGTCTATGTGGGTTTCCCATTAGTGCAACTTCTGTAAGTACATAGCGATGGAGCTATTCACGAGATGCATGGCTAAAGTGCGCTGTATTGTGTGTTCAGAGTGTTTTGACCCCTTTCTGTTTATGTCTGAAATGAGCTCAATGTCTGTTCGTGGTTTTTCTTGATGTTTTCAGTCTATTAAGCAACATTTTGTAAGCATATTCTTGGGTCTGTTCCTAAATAAAATTGTCCTTTTTAGAAAGAAACAAATGGTGCAAACATTTTGTCAGGTTTCAAGTTAGGCGTCTGTGCTTGGGCTTATAAATGAATGCGTCTAAAAATGATAGGCAAGGGATGCAGCTTGCTCTTATATGTGGAATTATCAAAAATAATTGGGTTTATTAAAAAAATTATTAATTATGAAAAATAATTATTAAAAATAAGTGCTACAAAATTCGTTTTTTACTATTCATGAAGCTTAATGCTCATACTATGACATCCTAGCATTAAAATTTAACTTAAGTTGTGCTATACCACATAATGAGAACATTAGCATATGGAATTTCACTTAGCGCAGGCGTACAAAACTCATTTTTCTAAAGATTTACATGGGATATGTCTGATTAAAAATCTCTGTAATTTGTAAAGAACATTCTGAGGATAATTAATATGTATCACAAGTATAGGATATTTATTTTTAAGTGCCCCAAACATCAAAGTCGAATTTGGGTAAAATAGACCATTTAAAACAGCATTCTTGCCATTTATGATAGCTTTAAAGTGCTTTAGGCTTCAGTAAATGCATACATTTAGGTGTAATACAAATTTGCAGACTGTCCCCATTTGGGGTTTGCTTTTAAATGGCCCAGTGAGATTCATTCAATGTTGCTGAAATGAGTACCATTGCATAGGGTAATAGCAAACATCTGTTCTAAAGATGGTATGTTTTGTTATTATGTTTTGCGAATTAGTCACAGTAACTGTTTTAATGATCTAAGTATAGAAATAAATTGTAGCCCCTAACAGGAGTAATATATATATCATGTGTTTTAAATAGGGTTGGTTATTGCAGGTTAGAAAGAGTTGGGAAGGTGTTTTGTCTTTTTTCAGCCTTAAGAGTGAGGAAGAGATAGAGGGCTGAGGAGCCCGCAAGGCAGATTTTGACCTTAAGGTCAGAAAGGTGGGGGTTAGGAGTAAGTGTAAACAGATGGAGAAATGATTGCTTGGAAAAGCAGGGCCTCAAAGGGTGTTGGCGCACGGGACACGCAGAGTGTCAGTGAAAGAATTTTACTTTTGGAAAGTTAAAAGGGCTTCATGTTGCAAGCTGACTGACAAGATGGTAACAGTTAAGTAATGGAAAAATGTTGTTGTGTCTGTTAATGTGTATCATGTTTTGTCTTCTGATTAAAAGTTATAATTGATGTTTGTTTGTCATGAGAAATGTCTCTCTTTTGTGTGTTGTGTATTTTTCTTTTTGCTTCTGCTCACAGATCATTCATGGATTGTTCTAGGTGATTTTAAGGCTGACAAGAAACGTGAGTTTGGTTGGTTGAAAAGAGATGTGTTTTTGCGTAATTTCTTTGAAAAGAAATGTTTGTGCATTTTACATATTCTTGCATTTTATCCTTTTATGAATTGTTCCTGCTGGTCCTGTGTGTCAGAAGTGACACACAGTAAGTTGCATTTGACAGCCAAATCTCCACTACCTGGTGATTTGCTGTCAAAAGGAGGGTGAGGATTTTAAACCTGACAAATTAAGCAGGCCCGAATATTGTTAGTACATGACCTGGTGTTGTGCGTCACCGCTCATTTATATATGCTATTGTTTTGTCTATGCTTTTTGTGCTTGATATACACTGAGTATATCTGATGGCTTGACATGTCCGTTTTGTGCGGGTTTTTTTTGCATGTTTTTTGTTTTATGTTGCTGCTTATGATACTATTACAAGTTTACTTGTGTTGTGAAGGGATATTCATGACGATGTGTATCCTGCAAACAGTTGGGTAGATTTGCTTTGACACTAAATTTCACAGAAAAACAGACAACACTTCATCAGTGTAAGTCAAATTTGGCTTTAATGGTATTTGAAGGAAAATAAAAAAAGAGATATACAGAACCAAAGTGTGTCACATGATGTTAGTCACGTACTGCCCCTCCCCTTAAGGAACAGGCAGCCCTAAAATTATGTATCCTGAATTAGACGTAAGGATAAATTATAGATCTGTGACTTTTGTGCATGGTGACCTAATTTTTATATTACATTATTCAGTTTTGTTCTGCTTCCTAAGTAGTGTATGGCCTTGTACCATAAAGGAAACCAGGTTTAATTTTTCCCTGAAGAAAGGAACTGGAACATTAGCTGAGATTACCGTATATGGTTTAGCGGCCAGCGGTAGAGCTAACATTCACTCAAGTAATTTCTTGTTCTTCCTATAGATTTTTCTTTCATCACTTCTCCCCTGATTGATGTTGCATCGTCCCTAGTAATTGGGGATGTTAGCTGTGTCCTAGTCCCATTTTCCATTTTCCATATTCCTTTCACCAGTTAGCCTTTTTTATTATTATTATTGTATTAGGTTTACACTTCCAGATTGCAGTAATGTACTAGGAACCCCTATATTATGTATAATTCCCTTTTGTATGACTAGCCTGTTTTTTAAGAATTTTCTTTAGGCCTAACTCAATGTTTTCCAGTCTAACCGTCATGGTAGTGATGGACTGGTTAACTGACTCAATGCTATTATAAGACAAGTTTCCACATTTTGATTATTAGCCTGTGTATTGCGTAGTGCACTTGGTGCACAGTTATTAAAAGGGAGGTATCTACATGTCCCTGATAATCTATATTATGCAATTTTTCTTTTGAGATGTTCTAGATAAGGAATTTAGGAATACCTAGACTTAATCATGTCGCTATCTACCCTTAGATGGTGGAGGATATGCTCTCACACGGAAACCCAATTGAAGAGCCTAGAGGCACTGTTTTGCCTACTACCTTTGTTTTTGTATTACCTTTGAGAATGACAGTGTATTTCAACGCAGAATTGTCCCATGGCGTATGGCCACTCCTTTGAAGATTGCAGGCCACCTGTTTTCAGTCCCCCTGTTATACAATGAACTGTTTAAAGCATCGCACTTGCTCCATCAGACGGCATTGGACATCACAGAACCAGAATTTCAGTGCAAAAGAGCGCCTGTCATGTACTGGTAACCTCTGACAGTGTGCAGTCCCTTGAGTCCCTTGGCCTGAGTTTTGGCCACACCCCCCCCCCCTTTTCCTTTGCTCCAACGGAAGTGCAGTGCACCGGAGGATCCAAGATTGGAAAAAGGCACTACATTCTGGTGCCCATGAAAGAGCAGCCTGAGCATTCTTTGACACTGAGTAATGAGTGTTGGAGCCTGAGAATGTAGACCCGGATCTGCATAAGATGAACAATAGTTACTTACCTGTAATCTGTGGTTCTCCAGTATTGGTGTCTTTCATAGATTCACATGCCTGAATCATTCCCCGTCGTCGGAGTAGGAGTCCCACGGTATATAAAAAAGCAGTAATAAGCCATTTGTACATAGCAAATAACAGTTACAATAAACCAGGAAGTGAAGTAGCCTCAGCTACCAATGAAAAAACTTCCACATTAGTGACCATCCAAGTCATTATGTTGGACCAAACTGCAGCCAATCAGGCCACAGCTCCCACCTAGGTATTCTCCCCAGAGACCCAGGCTGTCAGATTTTTGTAGCACTGGAGTGTACCAGAGTATATACAGCTATATCATAACAGTCTGGGTGAGACTCTGAGGGGAGGTGGGTGGGTGCATGTGAATCTATGAAAGACACCAATACTGGAGAACCACAGATTACAGGTAAGTAACTATTGTTCTTCTCCAGTATTTGGGGTGTCTTTCATAGATTCACATGCCTGAATCCGAGTAGTTAGCAGTAATACAATATCTCGCTCTTATACGCCAAAACATAGTTATCATGCATAAACAGAAAGCAATGCAACATCATAAGAAAGCGAAAAGAGTGGAAAGGAGGTGGGAGAGAACACCAGAGGCTCACCTTACTGAAATAGATTTCGCAGGACTGCTCTCCCCACCGAGGCATCGGTGTCGCTTGAAGAATCCAGACAGTAATGCCTCGTGAATGTGTGCCTGCTGGACCATGTTGCTGCTCTGCAAATATGCGGGAGAGGCACACCAGCAAATAACGCAGTTGAAGAGGAGACTGCTCTTGTAGAATGGGCTCTAGGTAAGGTCTGTAAGGGTTTACCTGCTTGTTGATGGCATAACCCTATCGTGGATGAGACCCACCTGGCGATAGTCTGTTTTGAAACAGCACACCCTTGTCTTGGTCTGCCATATGCCACAAATAGCTGATCCGTCTTCCTGATGGCAGCTGTTCTTGAAAGATAAAATTTAAGGCATCTCTTAATGTCTAATGTGTGTAAAGTCCGCTCAGCTGGTGACTGCGGATTGGGAAAAAATGTCTTAAGTATCACAGGCTCATTGAGATGAAAATCCGATGGTACTTTGGGCATGTACTTCGGGTTGGTGCGTAGTATCACAGAGTCAGGTGTGAATTGCAAGAATGGTGGTTTAATGGTGAATGCTTGCATGTCACTCACTCGTCTGGCTGATGTTAGTGCCAGCAGCAATGCAACCTTCCAAGTGATGAACTTGAGATCGACCTTATGAATAGGCTCAAAGGGATGGCGAAGAAGCTGTGCTAGGACTATATTTAAATGCCAAGATGGAGGTGGCCGGCGTACAGGTGGAAACATACGAAATAAGCCTTTAAAGAATTGTTGTATTATCCTTGAGGAGTATAGAGAAGTCTTACCGTCCTGACGGTATCGTGATATGGCGGCCAAGAACACTTTAAGTGTTGAGTGCGCCAAACCTGATTTAGCGAGCTGCAAAAAGAAGGGTAATATCGCTTCTGGCTTCGCAGTCATTGGATGCAAATTCATAGTTTGGCACCAAACACAGAAACGTTTCCACTTTAGTTTGTAAGTTTTGTTTGTGGAAGGCGCCCTAGCATTGGCCAGGACTTCCTGACAGTCTTGTGGAATGTTCAAGTGCGCAAACTCGTGGTGTTGAGGAGCCAAGCCGATAATTTCAGAGATTGAGGGTCTGGATGAAACACCTTGCCTTCTTGGATTGTTAGAAGGTGTGGAATTCTGGGCAGTTGGATTGGCTCGCATTCTGATAGAAGGAGAAGCTGCGTGAACCAATATTGTCGTGGCCACCGTGGAGCAATCAGGATAATTCGACACGGTTGCTTTCTCATTTTCTTGATGACTTTGGGTATGAGTGGAATTGGCGGGAAGGCGTAGGCAAAGATCCGGTCCCAATTGAGTGAGAGAGCGTCCCCGCAAGAGTCCCTGTGGGGAATCCAGCTCGCAAAGTGAGTACATTTCTTGTTCTGAGAAGTTGCAAACAGGTCCAGATCGGGGAGACCCCATCTCTGGAAGATCCGATCCAGCGCCGGCTGATGCAGTTCCCATTCGTGAGTGCTGTTCTTGGATCTGCTCAGCGAATCTGCCAATACATTGGCTACTCCCGGAACATGCACCGCTGACAAGTTGATGTCGTGATCCAGAGCCCAAGTCCAGATCTCTTGAGCCTGTTGAGACAACCGGGCTGATCTTGTGCCCCCCTGCTTGTTCAGGTAATGCATGCTCGTTGTGTTGTCTGTTCGAATCAACACTGTGGAGCCTTGTAGGATTGCCAGAAAGGATTTTAGGGCGAGGAAAATGGCTCGTAACTCCAGCAGATTGATGTGCCATTTCTTCTGTTGAGCGTCCCATTTGCCGCTGATCGTCATCCCTTGAAGGTGAGCGCCCCAACCTTCTAGGGAGGCATCCGTGGTCAAGATGAATCTTGGGACCTCTGCGAGGAAGGCACAGCCGATTTGTAGGTTGCGTGCCTGACTCCACCACAGGATTGTGTCCTTCATTCGAGGCGTCAGTGTAATGAGATCCTCGAAGGACCCCGATACCTGCACCCATTGGTGACTGAGTTCCTCTTGTAATGGTCTCATCCTCAGACGACAGTTTGGAGTGAGAGGGATGCACGAAGAGATCATCCCTAGGAAAGATTTGAATCTCCGGACAGAAACGTACTCTTTTCTGAGGAGTGTGGTTGCCATCGTTCTGATCTTTTGCTGCCTTTCGTTTGAAATGAAGACCTGGGCGAGCTTGGAATCCAGTGTTGCTCCTAAGAAGGACTTTCTTTGAGATGGAATTAGATCTGACTTCTCGAAGTTCACTGAAAACCCCAGGCTTTGAAAGAGGCAAAGGCATTTTTGGACATGGTCGTTTGCTGTGGCGTAGGAATTGGCCTTGATAAGGCAATCGTCCAGATAAGGGTATATTTGAATTCCCTGCAATCGTAGGTGCGCCGCTACGGGTGCTAGCATTTTCGTGAATACTCTCGGGGCTGAACGTAGCCCAAAGGGAAGCACCTTGAATTGGAAATCCCTGCCAGCCACTCTGAACCTTAGGAACTTCCTGTGTCTGGGGAAGATAGGGACGTGGAAGTAGGCATCCTGAAGGTCGAGTGTTGCCAAGTGGTCCCCTTCTGCCAAAAACTGTAGGATCTCCTGGAGTGTTAACATTCTGAACGTTAATTTTTTGATGAATTTGTTCAGGGCACGCAAATCGAGGATTGGGCGCCATTCCCCTGATTTTTTGCGTATCAAGAAAAAACGAGAGTAGAAACCTGTCCCTCTCTGGTGTCGAGGTACTCTTTCGATTGCCCCTTTTCGAATCATGGAATTGATTTGGATGAAGAGTTCCTTGAGATGTGCTGGGGGCGGCCCTTTTGGAGGAGAATTTGGAGGGGTTTTTACAAATTCTAAAATGTGTCCCTTGGATACCACATCCAGCACCCATTTGTCTGTAGTAATCTTGGACCATTTTGAGTAATGTTGGGATATTCTTCCTCCAATTTGTTTTTGGCGGGGACACTTTGGCGGCAGGAAGTGAACTTCACTTCTTGTTGGTGTTATCTCTTCCACGATATGTTGGTTTTCCTCGGGGCTGTGTGTAAGAGTTACGTCTTTGGCCATAAGGCTGTTGCTTGTATGGCTGGTACCTCTGTGTGTTTTGAGAAGTGGTGTAGTTACGCTGTTGGTAATATCCTCCCCTATTGGAGAAATTTCCCCTTCCTCTTGCGCCATGAAAGGAAGATTTACGAAACTGCAGAGTGCCCAAAGATCGTGCAGTTTCAGTATCCTTTTTGATGGCCTGCAAAGCTTCATCCACGTGCGATCCGAATAGGAACTCGCCATCATAAGGCATATTTAAGACCTTG
Organism: Lissotriton helveticus; assembly: GCF_964261635.1. Lineage (NCBI taxonomy): Eukaryota > Metazoa > Chordata > Amphibia > Caudata > Salamandridae > Lissotriton > Lissotriton helveticus. The sequence continues at coordinate 1,361,729,202 of NC_136057.1, forward strand.
GACTGTACTTCATGTCTAAAAGATGTAGATTTCAACCATCCCTCTCTCCGAAGGACTGCGGCTCCTGCCAATTGTCTGAAGCCTGTAGCTGCTACATCCACTGCGGCGTCAATGATCTCTGACGATGCACACTCCCCCTCTTGTAGAATTTTGATCGCCTCAGACCGGTCCGGTTCAGGCAGTTTCTTAATATAAGGCGAAATGTCAGACCACATTTGCCTATCGTATCGGCCAAGAATCGCCATAGAATTAGCAACCCTGACTGTGGTTGCTGCAATCGTGGAGACTTTTTTGCCAATGGTATCGAGTCGTCTTCCGTCTCTATCTGTAGGCGTGGAGATTTGAGATGATGGGTTTTTCGCCCTTTTTTGAGCTGCTTGTGCAATGACTGAGTCTGTCTTGGCCTGTCCAATCAGGCAAGCCGGTGAAGAAGCAGGCGCTCTGTATTTTTTATCCACTCGTGGCAAAACTGGAGGTAAAGAGTTTGGAGTGGCCATGATCTTCAGACCTTCTTTCCAAATAAACTCTATGATCGGTATCGACCAGCTCTGTCTTTGGGAGAGATTCTTGAAATCATACAGGAAACAATCATCCTGTTTTGTCTCCATGGTAATGAGAAATCGTTTGGTAGCGTTATCCATAATTCTATGGAAATTTGCAATATCCACCGGTGGTGATTCAGCCTTCGGCTGTTCATCTGGAGCAGGGGAGTCAGCCTGATAATCTTCATACTCCGACGAATCAGAGTCATCCAATTCTCCTTCTTCATGAGCCTCCTCTTCAGAGTTGTCGTCCACCGGTTGAGTAGATGGTACCGGCATGGATGGGGCATGTACCGATTCTTCCCTGTTAGGAGGGACTGAATGCGGAGTACCTCTAGGCGGGGGGGAAGTGATGTGTGATTCGCCCGATTCCGAGGGCGGAAATCGTTGATAATAATCATCCAACATGGACATCAAATTTCTAAATAATTCCATGGGCATTTGTGTCCCTGACGGGGGTGCAGGATCCAACCCTGTGTGTTGCGTCACCTGCTCCTCTTCCTCTTGTTCCTTAACGTGTATGAGCAAGTCAGATGGACTTGTAGCCGCCGGAAACAAGTCTCCACCAGAGTCCTCGTCGGAATCCAAAAGCCTGTCTGGCATCGTGAGTGGTGACATACATGCAGACTGTGATGGGCGTTGTAAAATCGCCGCAGTGGTGGCTGGAGAAGGCAACGATATGGTGCTGCTCTTTGCAGACCATACTTGAAGATCTGTGCAAGTTGACAGTTTTGGCGTCATTGGATTCTCTTGGGCCACCGAGAAGTCCTGTGGCATTGACTTTGCTGTAAGGGACGAACTCGCCGTCGTCGACGACTGTGGCTGGAGAGGTCTCGTCGACGATCCATTTTTCGATGTCGACGACGTCGTCGTCGACGGAACAACTTTCGTCGTCGACGGGACAATTTTCTTCGTCGACGGGGCCGTCGACGGGGCCGTCGACGGCGTTATCTTCTTCGTCGACGAGGCCGTCGTCGACGACGACTTCGTCGACGGGGCCGTCGACGGTGTCTTCTTCGTCGACGGTTGGATCGTCGACGGAGTCTTCCTCGTCGACGATGAGTCCGTCGACGGGTGCTTCGGCGACGGTGAAGCCGTCGACGGCAAGGCTTTCTTCGTCGACGGTAGTGTCGTCGTCGACGGGATGGGATTTTTCGACGCTGAGGAGGGCTTTGTCGACGGAGGCTCGTCGACGGTAGGTGAAATTTTCTTCGTCGACGAGATGGGACGAACTTGAACATGCACATAAGTAGGTGAGGACACCGAGGACACCACCAAAGAGGGTTTTGGTGAGGAGTAGGTCACAGTAGAAGTCACTGTAGTGGCAGTCTGACAGGAAACCGGCAGAGAAGGTGCTGCCTTGGTTGTAGGCCTCTGAGGTGACAATAAAGGCACAGTCTTTTTAATGACAGGCTGTTTGACAGATTTTTGACAGGCTTTCTTCACTTTAGAAGTGGAAGGTTCCTCAGCAGCGTGCTGGGCCTGTTTCGCCACCTTAGCCTTAGGGGTAGTAACTGTACCCTCAGCTATTCTCTTCCTAGATCCCATAGAAGACATAGAGGCCAAACTTCCTACCTCAGAGAGTGGCAAGTCCTTGTCCTTATTCCGTTGTATCCATAGTAGGAGGCGACCCTCTCTGTCCCTGAGGGTTTTAGTTGGAAAAGTGCGACAAATCTTGCATTCCTTAGCCTGATGGTCTGGATACAAGCAGTAAATGCAGAGAGAATGAGGGTCTTCCTTGAAGAGCCTTGCCTTGCCACAAGAGTCACAAGCCCTGAACAGGGACTTAGATGTGGACATGTTGGAAAGAAGAAACTTTCAAAATTTCAAAGTAGTAGAAGAAAACTGAGCAGAGCTCAGAGAGACTCCCTATCACACGACGTGCGGTAAAAAATCTGACAGCCTGGGTCTCTGGGGAGAATACCTAGGTGGGAGCTGTGGCCTGATTGGCTGCAGTTTGGTCCAACATAATGACTTGGATGGTCACTAATGTGGAAGTTTTTTCATTGGTAGCTGAGGCTACTTCACTTCCTGGTTTATTGTAACTGTTATTTGCTATGTACAAATGGCTTATTACTGCTTTTTTATATACCGTGGGACTCCTACTCCGACGACGGGGAATGACTCAGGCATGTGAATCTATGAAAGACACCCCAAATACTGGAGAAGATCTGTGCCCTTGATCAATGAAGAGCACACTATCTGTAGTGTTTGCCGCAGAGGAGAGATACTGGTGCACTGCCTTGAGACATTGAGACTTTCGAATGAGCTATGAGTGTTGGCCAGGAGGGCACTCCAACGGATACTGAGAAGCACCATTTACATGAAAGGCCCGAATGAAGAGGCCCATGCGGAAGAAAACAACAAAAGAAGATTTTGATGGACAATAGAAGCCTGCCAGAGAGGCTTTTGAACGGACTCTGAGCATAGTTGGTTTCACAAGTGGTTTCTGTGTGATTGCCTAAAATGGGTTTGAGGAGACTGATCATTATTGTTTTACTGGCATTGTTTTAAAGTAGTATTCTGTTTAGTAAAAGCAGAATAAAGTCCATTCCCTGTGGAAGAGTATCGCTTTTCACCTCAGGGCATTGATGAGGATCACCACTGTTTCACCTGAACATATCATAAGTTACTGAAATGCATAGGAGCCATAGAGCCATAAAAATGTTACTAGATCATTTTAGGATTTGCTTTCTGCTTAGGGTTGTGAAAAACGAAACATTTTGTTTGTAATAGTGGTCATTACTTTCTCCTGTTGTCTATATGTTCTTAAAAACGTGTTTTCTAGTGTTTTTAAGCATGATGTTGTCTCTGATGGGTGGGATTGTTTTCACTACCCAATTGACTTCTGCACCCACCTCCCAACCTATGTCTTTTCCTACTACTACTTCTTTGCATTCTTTTCATATCTTACCTGAACACGAGCAGATTAGAAGGTCGGAATTTGTGAATAATTCCTTTGTACAGCTTCTGCATCAACACCAGTTAGTAATGAACACCACAAATTGTTGGGTGTGTGGTTTTATGCCACATACTACAGATAGAGGTATTCCCTATTTGGTTCTGTCATTTAGTTACAATGGGTCTGTATGGGCATATCAGACGATGTTTATTTATGCCAACGAAGTCTATCCCTTGCCTTCCATGAAAGATAATTCGAGTAATAATGCCTTAGTGAAGGGAATAACGGATAATATTGACATCGATTCAGATACAGACTGAGTGATTGCCTATGTAAGGGCAAAAGGAGGGTCTGAGGTTCTGTGAATTCTGAACCCGTGGGTTCCATTTTGTGTATGGCAGCCATTTTGTGGTTGCCCTTACATAGGCCATGATTGTGGCTGAAACAAGTCTTTTAAGGACATGTCGACCTTAGCTTGAGTTTGTGCTGACTCCTGTTTGTCCTGAGTGAACTGACCCTGTTGCCTGAAGCTGACCTTGTTAAACCAGTTCCTGCCCTTTAGCTGATCAAGATTGAGGATCAAAGTACAGGACATTGTAGAGTTTGGTATGCACACACACACCCCTTATCTGTTTTCTGTTCCTTCTTTTATGGTCTGTTTATAATATGGGTTGTGGTCCTTTTATTATGGGTTTGTCCGGCTTGTGTAAGAAGGAATGTTAGGTATGTTGCATGCTTGCAAAAGCTAGGACTGCCCCTTACTTGTATGCTGAAGTTTGTAACCCTGAGAGCATATAAAAGGCCTCTGTTCTCTGTATTCCTCAGACTACCTCATGCAGTTGCTACGGCTTCTGTGTGACGTGGCCTCACTTATTAAATTTAATAAAGATGTCTTTTCATATTTTCAGCTTCTGTGCCAAGTTCTTTTTATTAGTAAGTATTCCCTGAGAATGAAGATTTCAGTTCTTCACACTGCAACTGCAACTGTAGTGCAGCGCCCTCCGAGATCCAGAAGCGATCGGACAGGTTGCCCTGATGCTGTGCCCACTGGAACTTCAGGTCCCACTGCAGAGCCCGCATATGCCATCTGGTATGTGTCACCAGCAGGATACAGGAGGCCATCAGGCCCAGAAGCCAGAGGGTCAGCCTGACAGAAACCCAGGATAGAGGCTGAAAGAGAGGAATCATAGACTGAATATCCCGGACTCGCTGCTCGGGAGGATAGACCTGAAACAGCGTCGAAGCCAGAACCGCTCCGATAAAGGGGAGCTTCTGAGAGGGACTTAGGTGCGACTTTGGCACATTGATGGAGAACCCAAGCAAATGCAAAAGATCGGCCGTAATCTGGAGGTGGGTGATGACTGCCTGGGGCGAGCCCGTCTTCAGCAGCCAGTCGTCGAAGTAGGGGAAGACTGACACCCCTGACCTGCGCAGATGAGCAGCGACCACCGCCATCACTTTCGTGAACACCCGAGGGGCACTGGTAAGGCCAAAGGGGAGCACGGCAAACTGAAAATGCTCCTAGCCTACCCTGAACCGCAGGTAGCGCCGGTGGGCCGGCAGGACAGGGATGTGAAAATATGCGTCCTGCAAGTCCAACGCCACCATCCAGTCTCCAGGGTCCAGGGCAGCCAGGACCTGAGCCAGAGTCGGCATTTGAGCGTCTCCTTCCGGAGGAAGCAACTGACGTCCCAGAAGTCCAAGCAGGCCCCCCTTGTCCTTCTTGGGGACCAGAAAGTAATGAGAATAACAACCACTCCCTACTTCCTGAACCGGAACGTGCTCAATGGCCCCCTTGGCCAAGAAGCCGAGACTTCCTGACGAAGAAGAGTTAAAAGATCCCCTGACATGTGGTGGCACCGTGGTGGCATGGCCGGAGGGGGGGACAGAAAGGGGAGTGCGTAACCTTGGCTTATTATTTGCAGCACCCACTTGTCTGATGTAATGGCACGCCAGTGGTGGAGGTGGTGGCGGATCCTGCCACCCATCGGCGTGGAGTGTTCCCTGAAGCTCAGATTAGGAAGGCTTAGAGGCGGAAGCAGCGGGGGTGGAAGTGGACTGACCCGCGGGGTCACCGGGCGCCGGTCGATGGTGCCTGGTGACGTTCTTATCCATCGTTGCCCCCGGGGCCGGCCGCAACCAAGTGCCCAAGAGGACTTCGGTGAGAACCTCATTGAAAGGGAGCAGCTGCTCTGACGAGCACCTTTGTAAGGAGGTTGGTATTAAGGGCCACCGTGGGGAGGTCGAGATGGAGTGCCTCCGCAGCACCATGGTATAGGAAGCGCCCTCCTCCATAGTAGGCAGAGGAGAGGTAAACCCCGGGTCAGAAGACACATCAAGCTCGCCCGCATCTTGGTGGTCGTCCACCCAATCCTGCTCGGAGTCACATTGCCGGGCAAGGGGGTCCTCGGAGCCGTCCCAATCCTCGTCCGGCTCCGAACACACTCAAGCCTCAAGCATCGGACGAGACAGGGATGGCTGACCCGCTAAAAGTGCCGACGGAAGAAGAAAGGCACAGTGGTGTAAAAGAACAAAAGGCCTGCACTGGCATGCACAGCCAGCAGCAGACAACACCACGGAACGGTGCACCCAGGACAAGCCAGACACCAGCCGAACGTAGAGGCCAGGAAAGGCCAAGAAGGCCCAGGACACGCCCCAAGGGAAGGGCCAGCACACATGGGCCTACGAATGAAGTGGAACCAGGCAGAGCTACAAAGCAAGGCCGCAGACAGCAGGCCAGACCAGGCCAGTGACACAGCGATCCAGGAGAAGGACGGACCGGGGTGTAACGCAAGCCACTCCAAAACCAACAGCAAGAGGACCGCACCTGCGACATACTATGAACGAGAGCATACGCCAGAGGGACGACTACACCTCCCCAACACATGATAGAGCTATATATTAGCTACCAACACCACATAGGGCATGTCACGTCCCAAGAGCATGGGAACCCTCTTAGGGAAAGTTTCTGCAGCAGAGGTCAAACAGAAAAAACCTGCAGAGGAACCGCAGACGGCTTGCCAATCAACCAACAAGAATACACAGAAGGCCTACTCTCAGGGCCAACACGGCTTATCAACCGCCAAAACCGCAAATCAAAAAAGGGCTGGACCAGCAGCCAACAGCACCAAAGTCCCAACAAAAGGACCAGAAGGCACACCAACCACACAGAACACACAACTGGGGCTACCCGCTACAAGGCCCCATAAAACAACGGGAGAACAACTCCCAAAACCCAGACCGACTTACAGGTCACTGAGGGGGAGAGGAGGAGGAGTAGGACGACGAACCCCCGCAAGAAACCTCTGAATGGTAGAATCCGTAGGGGCGTGGAGCAAAAGAGTGCCATCAAAGAGAAGGTCTACCAGCCATTCCCTAACGTTCTCCAGGAACACACTATCCGTAGCAAGGCATGTCGACGAAGGGCCTCTGAAGAAGCCATGGTACGACCAAGCACCTCCTAAATGTCCAGTGCGGAGCAAAGAGTAAATGCCGCTAGCTCCCGGCCGTCCAATACATGGTGCCGCAGATCAACACAGGCACCCTCCTGAGAAGCGGCAGACAAAAGGGACTCCGCCGATTCCCACAAGCAAGAAGTGGCCCTAGCCAATACACAAAGAGTGTTAAGGGCCCGCAAAGCCGTACTGGTGGAGGCAAAGATATTGCGCACCCAGGAATCCAACCATCGGGCCTACCGTGACGGGGGAGACAACACCGATGGCAGGGAGGGAAAGGTCGTCTATAAAAGAGGGCCCCTGGCAGAGGGGTGGAGGGAAAGACAGACAGGATCATGCAGCACAGTACAGTGGCGCTGCAGAAGTTGTTGGGGCACCAGGTCCCCCGTGGCGGGCCCTCCCCAAGCCCCCAAAAGAGAAGTGTGGAGCGAGGCCTCGAAGAGAAGAAGCAGCTCCAGACCACCAGAACCCTGATGGAGGACCTCCAGAAAATAATCCGCGGGGAAACGGGCAGCTGGATTGTCCATGCGCAAGATTCCCACAGCCATGGAAACAGCCCGAGGGAAGGCAGCACCCGCCTCTGTAGGGCCGCACGGTGTGGAAAGCAGTTCCTCTGTGGGCGACGGCTGCAGCTAAGGCAGCCGTCTCCCAGTCCAACTGGAGGAAGGAAGAGTCAAGTCCCGAAAGGGGGAAGGGAAACCAAGGAATGGGGAACCTGAGGTCCCTATGGCGAAGACAGCGGCCGCGGCAACAGCGAAGAGCCGTCCTTAGACGACACCGGGGAAAAAGCCACGACGCGGCGACCCGTCTCCGGAGAAGATGAAACCAACAACTGCCGAACCTCTGGAGAAGAGGAGGCGTCCGAAGACGAATCAACGACCCGACGCCGGCCCAAAGCCGTAGAGTCCGCGACCGGCGACTGGGCAACGTCCGCCGGCGCCGAAGGAGACGCCGGAACGACCTCCGCCACAACGCGCGGCGCAGGAGACCGAGGCTGGGTCAGAACCGGGGTGGCTAAAGAACGGCGCCGAAAAGGCGTCAACCCGACCACCGACAAGGCAGCCACCTGCGTTGAGGGACGAGGGGGGCACGGGGACACGCCCCGACCCCTAGCTGGCCCCTGCGGCGCCGCCAGTGCCAGCAGGTGACGGCACCTGAGCGGCTTCACCTCGGCCTCGGACAAGGCCGCCGCCTCCCCAGAGGACCGAGGGGGACTAGAGAACATGCCCCAAGCCCAGCAACCTCCTGCGACACCACTGGGGTTTGCAGCGAGGCAGAGGCACCGTGGACCGAAGGTGGAAACCCCAAAGGGCCAAACCCCAATGACACCACATCCTCTGAACCTGGAGCCGAACCTGTCAACGCTGGAGTCGCCGGCGATGCCACAGAAGTCACCGCAAGCGGCAAGGGATCCACAGACATCCCAAGAAGCGGAGGAGAAGAAGGAAGCCAACGAGGACTGCAAGGCCGCAGCATAGGCCTCCATCTGGGCTCTAGTCGCCCCGTGCCGGGAAACAGTGGATAGGGTGGTGACGCGCAGTACCGCACCACCCGCGGAGGAGCCACACCCCCAACAGGCCAGGGTCCGGCCCTCGGGGACAAACTGTGACACTTACCAACAGGGGAGCGATGCACTTGTGACCTGGGGAAGGACGATGTCGGAGACGGAAGCGGCGGTTCTTGATGCCGTCCGCGGGGGATGGACGCAGTGACAACGCCAACCTGGACATCCATGCTGAAAGGAGTTTTATTCGGCGCTCCCGCCAGGGCTTCGGTTTAATTTGCTGACACGCTTCACAGTCTGTGGAGTCGTGGTGCTCTACCAAACACCACATGCAGATGGGGTGTGGATCCGTCACCGACAACTGGCGCGCGCAAGACGAGCACGTCTTGAAGCCCGGAGGCATCCGCACACTGTTCCCAAGAAAAACGTTCAAAAGCGGAGAAAAAGGAGGCCTAAATAGGCCAGGAACGCGATCCGGGTCCGAGTTGCACGCGGAAAAGAAGAAAACTGATGTCAGCGTACTGGTGTTGGGCTTATGTGACCTCGCTGACGTCACACCCACGGAGGACGTCGGGGCAGAGTCGTGTGGTACCGCCCCACCCCCGGCACGCAGAGATGCTGGGCAAGAAAGTTTTCTGGGTCTAGTCTAATGCCTGCGGATAATTCTACGTTAAGGAATCTGCGGCTAGTAGTCTCTATCAGATTTACACATTTGCAGAAAAATACAGCTTTTGTCAGAGTGGGAGGCCAGCACCACAACCAGGGCTCAAGTCAGAGGTACATGCATGTGGACGGCATCCACCCACTCTTTTCACAAGGTGGATGCCGTCCACCCTGCCAGGAAGTTGAGATCCACTCTAAAATATGCTGTACTCGGTGTATGTTTGAGACACCGGGATTCATTCACCAGCGCCTGCTCGTTATCTGCTTTCCTTCCCAGCAGCAACTTGCAGACAGGGAGGGGGTTTGTTATTTGAGACTCCAGCTGGGCCATAACAAAGGCTGAACTTAAGGGGCGATTTGGCCTTCTTTGTCCGAGTATCCAGAATGGGGGCTGCCTGTAGCCTCACACCTAGATGTAAATGCAGAGGAAGGGAAACAAAAGCAGCAGCTTGTTAACACTTCAAAGGCGCATAAGAGAGGCACGATTGTGACTTTGTTAGAACCCCCTTATCTAATAGATATCCATGCACTTTAAGAATGTCAGATGTGTTACTCTGTCCCAGTGCAAAATAACAATTTAAATACTAGTATTGTTTATTTGTTTTACAGCGCTATTCATCCCAATGTAGGGTGCCAGATAACTTTACAGCAAACAAACATTTTATATTGTCAATAAATCACACAAGTTTGTAAATCATTGTACAGGATGTGTTACATATGACAGTGAGGGTTACTGGGTGTAGGAGGCACATATCATCCTTCATATCTCACTGTGCTATACTAAAAGGATTACAATACAACTGCATTTAACAAAAGGATCTCTGTGCTAAAAGTAGTAACCTACTTACCAACTTACATAAAATAAAATCTGCCATCTACATGTTACATGATGTGCTTTGCAGGAGGCATATTAACCCTGTATGCTACTTTAAGTCAAAACTAGGACTAGACAAAAACAGATCTTTCCATCAAATGTGTTAACCACCAGGCAGCTAAAGCAAGCACATCTACATGGAAAAGTGCTGCACATGGAATATTACGCCAGATGGGGTAGGCTGGCAGCAGATTTAGTTTGTCAATCCTTGGGTAAAGGAACCTGTCATGCGCCGTGATGTCACTTCCTGTGATGTCACTCCCTGCACTGCCACCCACCGTGATGTTACTTCCTGTGATACTACCTAACTTGGAGAGTCCCCCACTATTTTTTAGGACTTGTGCCCTGACCACAATTTATGCCTACTACAGTAATCTGTGAGATTACATATAACAACATTCATGTCTATAGCCTGTTATTGAACGTGATAACAAGCAACTGTTAAAGGCTTACTGCCTTTAACAAATGTTTTACACAATAAGCTAGGCCAACTGCCTTTGACCTTTGCCGTACCAGTTCATAATAAGCAGGCCAGACTTATGGCAGCAGACATAATTTCTCCCAGTACACCAAACAGGTTTATAGCTTGTCACCATGACCAACTCAGGCCTACAGTTTTAAGCCTAAACCTTTCCACAAGGTAATCATCAGACACACAGTCATAAAATTAGCAAGGAACACAAAATTACAGTTGGCCAAGCAAAATACTGTCTTTCCTAAAACAGCCTAACAAGGATTCTCATACAGCAAGCCTTCTATATCTATGGTTTGTCACTTGTGGTAACCAATTGAAAAACTATTGATTACTATGGTAATGAAATTCCATATAACATAATAACCTTAGGAAGTTTTTAATACAGAGTAATTAAAATCAATACTTAAATGCCTGTTCACCTTAATTGGAGCAGGTGAAGACTGATTTGTATATGGCTGGGTCAAACCTGAGGTGGCATGGTCTAGAAAATAAGGATGGACTGGGAATTTGCCCTGAGTAATTACCAGTGGTTGAGATTAATCCAAGCATTCCATCCATCACTTTTCTGTAGACAGAGCATAGAGTAAAATAAAGATGAAAACGAAGATAAAAGCTCGTGCAGTTACAAAAGATAAAAATGCCAGATTTCCAAATAGAGATCTAAATTAGATTTGCGTGATGGTGCCAAACGAACACTAATGTCGGGGTGTGGGCTTCTGTACATTTTGTATTGGATTTTTTTTCTCTGACATATCAAAATGTACTGTTAACAACATTCCCCTGGACAACGAAACAGTGTTTTGAATCAGGCGCAATGATGGAAAGTTCTAGCTGATTCTCTGGGACTGCCTTATGCCGGTCACTGACTTCTCCCTGGGCTTCCATGAGACACATGATGTGAAACTTGTATCAGTTGCGTGTGTTTTTCTTTTTTACAAAAATGAAAACAAAGTTTTAAAAAAATGACACACCGTACTCTCTTATCACAAATTTCATATATCCTGGGAAACCTTGAAAACACTGCATTAGAGACAGGGCTGTCACTACAATGTACATTCTCTGCAAGAAGGCACTGTCTTCACACAAAAATGCTTTAAATGAGATTGCATGGCACCTGGTTGACTTAGCGCACCTCGCCTCTCTCAGAGTACTGGTTGCTATACTATGCACTGACAAGGGTTTCACAGAGCCTTCCAGTTTAAGGAAGACATTGTGTCTGACGTGCAGCAAAGGTGCGAAGTGGCTGTCTCGGCTAGCGTGACACGTGCCAGGCCCCCGCACTGAACTAATACCACAGCTCTGTTGCTGCTCTGAGGGAGAGTGAAGAGGTCTGCTGAGGGAATACAGTGTTTCACTGTTCTTCAGCATGACTAGGAGGGCACAAATAATAGATGGTACTCTTCATGAGAGCAACACTGATGTACTTTTATTTAACAATAATGTTAAACACAACAAAATACATGTTTATTGAGAAAACAACACTTGTAATGGTGCTGTTCCATGTGATGGTTTGGGTACCTCCATAAAAACATTAGTAAAGACAGCTCTCTGCCCTCCTAGGGAAAAGTGAGAACAACGCCTTTACCAACCCATTTGGCAAGATACTCCAACACAAGCTCCACTATTGCTGCACACTCTCCTTCTGTCAGAGCAGGAAGGTTTCTTAAAGGCAGCGGTTTAATCCCAAGGTATGTTTAAGGGTAAAACTCGTATGTGTTATATTTTAGAGGAACCCTTGCTTTACGGTATCTCACAAAGCAATGGGAATGTAGCTTCACAAGCACACAGTTTTACTGATCTGTTGAAAGCCTACTTGTCAGTGACAATGGCACACATAATTGTTCTGCAGATGTGATCTACTCAATCACGGACTATTAAACTACGGATTGAGACATCCATACTGGGTAAATATGGTTGTCTTGACATCCCCATACAATTTCTCCCAATAAAGCTCGTGACTGCTCTCCTCCCATTAGTACTGCTGTCAGAAAAAAACACCATAAATTATCTAGTTACCTACCACACTTTTACAGCATTACAACGTCATGACAGGGTGCCCCTGAAGGATCAAACTCAAACAGTGTCATATCGTTATGCCTGACCTCTGTTCAGTGACAGGGCAGGCAAGTAGGAAGGGGCGGGGGAAACAGGAAACAGGAACAGGAACTGGGTAAGCCAAGTTAGTTGAAAGCTGGTAGCAGGGCAATAAAGAAGTACTACCCTGAAGCTCCGACTCCAGTGTCTTTGTACAAAGGGGCAGGCGACAGGCAGCTGGATCAATAAACAAAAGGATCACAGCTGTGTGGAGGGCAAGCACTTTTTTGTGGAAGCACACAACTTCTGCCCAATCAAAACACGTTGACCTGGCTCTGAGTATGTGGGCTAAGCCCCTCTATAGTGATGCTGACATAATTGTCTGGTGGCACCTGCGCTGTCAAGCTAGACCATGAAAAAGAGTGCTCCAAGGCATTAGAGGAAGAATACCACTTATCCAATCAGAACAGCACAAGACCAAATTGCTCCTGGGTGGGACAAATACAAGAATAGGGTGGAAATCAATCAAACCAAGAGCAGACACCAGAGACAGACTACAAAGCCAGCCAATAAAGAGTGCAGTACAACATGTGCAGGAAACAATAAGTCTGCCAACTGTAGCCAAGACCTAATAACAAATACAAGCATTGGCAAATCCAATAGATCTCACCCATACAAGATGTATTGGATTTGGCAATGTGGTTTTGCCATGTTGAGCACCAGTGTGGCTGCTTTTCAACATGGCTAAAAGTTAGTGATGTGGAGTGTCCTCGAGAGGAGTGGGAGGAATAGAATGTCATAGACTGGCTTTGTTGAAGTCGAGTGTCCTAGAGTGGGGTAGAGGGAGTAAAATGTCATATAGTTGAGTAGAAGAGAGTAGAGTTCAGTGGTTCAATGGCAGCAAGTGTCGTAGAGTGCAGTGTCATAGCATGGTATCACATAGAGTGGAGTGGGGTGGAATAGGATGGACTGGGATGGAGTGGATTGAAGCAGTGGGGTGGATTGGATTGGAGTAGATTGCGGTAGATTGGATTGGGGTAGTGGGTTGGATCGAGTAGAGCGGATTGAAGTGGGTGGACTGGATTGGGTGGTTTGGATTAGAGTGGGTGGATTGAAATGGGATGAGGTGGACTGGATTGGGGTGGGGTAGGTTGGATTAGAGTAGGGTGATTTGGAGTGGGGTGAACTAGAGTCGAGTGGAGTGGGTTGGATTGGATTGGAGTGAGGTGTGCTAGATGGATTGGATTGATTTTATTTATTTATTTATTTAAGGATTTCTAAAGCGCGTAGTCACCCAAAGGGTATCCCAGCGCTGAACCTTTTACTCACCAGGGGGAGGTAGTCGGGAGTGGAGAAAATGGCTCAGGGAAAGAGTGGAGAAAATGGCTCAGGGAAAGAGTAGGGTTTTGAGGGACTTCCTGAACCGTAGAAGGTTTGGTTCTGTTCTGAGGCTCAGGGGGAGTGTGTTCCATTTTTTACCCGTATTGACCGAAAAACGACGGCCACCGATCCGGGCCTTCTTCACCTTGGGGATCGTGATGAAGTTCCCATGTTCGGAACGGAGCACTCTCGTGGGTCTGTAAGGTGTGATCCAATTACCAAGGATAGGGGGGCCAGCATTGTGCAGTACCTTGTGGGCCAGACAGAGGGCCTTGAAAGTTACTCTTTCCCTAATAGGGAGCCAATGCAGCGTCCTCAGTGCGGGCTTGGCAGATGTTCTGGCCGGGGTGTTCGTTAGGAGTCGGGCTGCGGCATTTTGGGCTTTTTGAAGAGTTTGGAACGTGGATTCTGGGGATCCTATGTAAATGGCGTTACAGTAATCCAGCCTGGATAAAATTAGGCCTTGGATCAGCAGGAGACGCGATTGGAAAGGCAGTAGGGGAAGTACCTTCCTGCAGGATCTCAGTAGTCCGTAGCAAATGCCGGCAGTCTTTCTTGCCTGTGTCCTAAAGGTGAGGTCAGTCTCTAGCCATACTCCGAGACTCTTGACCTCAGTCTTGGGGGTGGGGGGTTCACCCATGCAGGCGGGCCAGATATTAGGGGGGAGGTTCGTGGTGTTATGCCCTAGGAGCAGGATCTCTGTTTTGGAGCCGTTTAGTTTCAAGGCAGAGTCACTCATCCACTGATGAACATTGGCTAGGCAGTCGTGGAGATTGGAGGGCTCTAGCTTGGGGTGGGAGAGCGTTACCACCAGCTGTGTGTCGTCGGCGTAGCTAATTATAGAGATTCCAAAGGGTGACACCAGTTCCTCCAGTGGGGCCATATACACGTTGAACAGCGTGGGGCTCAGGGATGAGCCCTGAGGCACGCCACACTGGAGGGGAATGGAGGGGGAGCGGCTTTCACCTTCCCATACTTGGAAGGAGCGTCGGGAGAGAAAGGACGAGAGCCATTTTAGCGCCCTGTCTTTCACCCCGATATTATCGAGACGATGGATTAGGACCTGGTGACTGACCGTGTCAAAGGCCGCACTCAGGTCCAGGAGGACCACTGCCACTGATCCTCCTGTGTCGATAATTTCCCTGGTCTTTTCTACTGCTGCTAGGAGGGCGGTGTCTGTACCCTGACCTGGTCTAAAGCCCGTCTGGGAGTCATTGAGGAGATGGTTCGACTCCAGGAAATGTGACAGTTTTTTATTTGCTAATTTTTCCGCCACCTTGCCTATCCAGGGGAGGAGTGAGATGGGTCTATAGTTGGATAGGTCTGCAGGGTCTAGGGAAGGTTTTTTGAGAAGCCCTTTGACGACGGCCTCTTTCCAGTTTGAAGGGACTTCTCCTAGTGCCAGCGATATGTTAATGAGGGCCGTCAATTGAGGGACTATGGTCTGAGGGATGGTTTTGACGAACCGTACGGGAACTGGGTCACTGGGGGCTCCGCTCTTAGTTGAAATGAGTGTGGCCATCACTTCCTCTTCTGTGACTGGGCCGAGCGCCGCTAGATGTGGTTTATTGAGTGGCGACGATGACTCCTTGGATCCCATTATGATGTCAGGATTAGCGGCAGGAAGGGAGGTGATGATTTTTGTAATTTTTTCGTCAAAAAAGGTGGCCAGATTGACGCATTTTTCCTCCGCTGCTTTGGGGTCCATGGGTTTCTGTGGGGGATCAGGGACATGGAGGAGCTCTTTAAGGATGGAGAAGGTCTCCTTGGCTGAACAAGAGGAACTTTTTATTTTTTCCTCGTAAAAGGCACTTTTTGCAACGTGAAGGGCTCGTTTGTATGCTTTCATGATTGAGTGGGGTAGACTGAGCTGGGGTGGGGTGGATTGGATTTGGGGTAGAGTGGGAGTCGTCTGGAATAGAGTGGGGTTGAATGGACTGCAGTGGAGTGGGCTGGATTGGAGTTACAACACAAAAAGATAATGGACGGAATGTTGAACATTGTCAAACATTCACCCCAGTCACGGATCTAGGTTTAACCCATCGTTATTTTGCTCACCACGCCACCCCAGTTCAGACATAGCCAAATGCAAATCACTCTTGACCCTGTGCCTCATGGGAACAGTCCGGACCGAACTGCCAGGCCATGTCTTCCCTGGACTGGAATCAAGCATCCTAGGACCGGTTTTGGGCTTTCAGCCCTCATCAGCCAGGATAGGATGACTCCAGTGGCGTAAGGAGGATGGGACCCATGTCTGGGCATACCCTCCCCACTTAGAGTGAAAATGCAACACAAAAAGATGATGGACGGAATGTTGAACATTGTCAAAAATTCACCCCCCGGTCACAGATCTTGGTTTAATCCTTCGTTATTTTGCTCACCACGCCACCCCAGTTCAGACATAGCCATATGCAAATCACTCTTGACCCTGTGCCTCATGGGAACAGTCCAGACCGAACTGCCAGGCCATGTCTTCCCTGGACTGGAATCAAGCATCCTAGGACCTGTTTCGGGCTTTCAGCCCTCATCAGCCAGGATAGCTTGACTCCAGTGGCGTAGTGAGCACTGGACCCACGTCTGGGCATACCCTTCCCACTTAGGGTAAAAATGCAACACAAAAAGATGATGGACGGAATGTTTAACATTGTCAAACATTCACCCCAGTCACAGATCTGGGTTTAATCCATCCTTATTTTGCTCACCACGCCACACCAGGTCAGACATTGCCACACGCAAATCAGTCTTGATCCTGTGCCTCATGGGAACAGTCCAGACTGAACTGCCAGGCCATGTCTTCCCTGGAATCAAGCATCCTAGGACCGGTTTCGGACTTTCAGCCCTTCATCAGCCAGGATAGCTTGACTCAAGTGGCGTAGTGAGCACGGGACCCACATCTGGGCATACCCTTACCACTTAGAGTGAAAATGCAACACAAAAAGATGATGGACGGAATGTTGAACATTGTCAACATTCACCCCCAGTCACAGATCTTGGTTTAATCCATCATTATTTTGCTCACCACGCCACCCCAGTTCAGACATAGCCACATGCAAATCAGTCTTGACCCTGAGCCTCATGGGAACACTCCAGACTGAACTGCCAGGCCATGTCTTCCCTGCAATCAAGCATCCTAGGACCGGTTTCGGGCTTTCAGCCCTTCATCAGCCAGGATAGCTTGATTTGAGTGGTGTAGTGAGCACGGGACCCACGTCTGGGCATACCCTTCCCACTTAGGGTGAAAATGCAACACAAAAAGATGATGGATGGAATGTTGAACATTATCAAACATTCACCCCCAGTCACAGATCTGGGTTTAATCCATCGTTATTTTGCTCACCAAGTTAGGTAGACTGGATGGGGTGGATTGAACTGGAGTGGGGGGAACTAAAGTCAGATGGGGTGGGCTGGAAAGTGGTGGGGTGGGGTGAGTTGGATTGGGGTGGATTGGAATGTGGTGGATTGGACTGGAGTGGGATGGGGTGAAATGGAGTGGGTTGGATTGGAGTAGGGTGGAATGGAGTGGGAGGGTGAATTGGATTAGTGAGGGGTGGGGAGGGGAGGGTGGATTGGAGAGGAGGACATTGGATTGCAGTGGGATGGATTTGATCGGAGTGAGGTGGATTGGATGGAGGTGTATTGTATTAGGGTGGTGGGTCTGGATTGGGCTGGGGAGGGTTGGGGTGGATTGGATTAGGGTGGGGTGGATTGGGATGGGGTGGGGTGCAAATGGGTAGATTAGATTTGGCTAGATTGTGGTAGACCGGATTGGAGTGGGTGGATTGGAGTGGGGGGAGGTGAGGTGAAGAGGATTGGATTGGATTGTTTTGGATTGCAGAGGGGCAGATTGTTTTGGATTGGAGTGTGGCAGATTGGAATGGGGCACATTGTTTTTTGATTGGAATGGGCTAATTGGAGTGTGACGGATTGTTTTGGATGGGAGTGAGGCAGATTGTTTTGGATTGAGGTGGGGCAGATTGTTTTCGGTTGCAGTGGGGCAGAATTGTGTGGGGCTGATTGGAGTTGGGCAGGTTATTTTTGGACTAGAGTGGGGTGTATTGGATTGGGGTAGGGTGGATTGGGGAGGGAATAGGGTGGATTGGGGTGAGGTGGATTGGAGAGGGGTAGATTGGATTGGACTGGACAGGGGTGGGTTGTATTGGTGTAGGGTGGATTGGATTGGGCTGGGTGAATTGTGGTGGATTGGAGTGGGGTGAATTGGGATGGAGTGGGTGAATTGGGATGAGGAGGGTTACAATGGAGTAGAGCGAACTGGAGTGGGGGGACTGGAGAGGGGCAGATTGGAGTGGCTCATACTGTTTTGGATGAGAGTAGGGCAGACTGGATTGGGGTTGATTGTTTTGACAGTAAAATTGGTCTCCCACCCTCGCAGCTCCACCATTAAGTAAGGCCTCCTCCAAGCCCCTGCACTTTTGAGTGTTGGTGTTCGAGGCCCTCCTCCACCCGCAGGTTTACCTGCGCCTCATGCCTGGTGGCCAGGGGACCTCTGTCTCCTTTCTCTCGCTCCGCTTTCCTCTCTGTATTCACTAGTTTTTACCCTAACTTTAATCTCTTTTCTACACTCTTCTGCTTTTCTGCGCTAATCTGCTTTTCTTCTTGATTCCACTTCTATTTCCCTTTATTCCTCCTTTCCCTTTCCCGCCTGTTTTCCCCGCCGCTGCTGCCCCCGTGGCCCCTCCCCCCTAGCACGACCAGCGCAACCGGCCCAATCCAGCTCCCCTCCAGTCTCCCAGCTGTCCAGCCCTTCCCGACCCCTACTTAATGGCGGCCTCACCCAGCTCGCCGCTGGGGTGCCAAACACGCCACAGAAATCTGGGACCTCCTCGACAGTACCACCCCGGATGTAGCATTCCTCACCGAAACCTGGACCAACACCACCTCGGGACCGGACATCGCCATCGCCATTCCCCAAAGATACATGATTTTCAGGAAAGACAGCCCCACCCGCACGGGAGGAGGAATCGCCATTGTCCACAAATCCACCCTCCGCCTGAGCACACTCCCCGACGAGCCCACAGACCTGATGGAACACCTGCACTTCAAGATACAGGCCAGCCCTACCACCACCCTTCGGGGAACCATCATCTACTGACCCCGTGGACCCCGCGGACCTTTCACCGATTCTATCACGGACATCATCTCTCCGCATGCCATCGCATCCACCAACTACACCCTGCTGGGAGACCTCAACTTTCACCTCGACAACCAACTAGGCCCCAACACTGCATCCCTCCTAGACAACCTCCACGACATTGGACTTCACCAGATCATGACTGAACCCACACACTCAGTGGGACACACCCTCGACCCCCTCTTCACAACAGGAAACTCCATCACTTTCAGCCACACCACCGAACTACCGTGGACAGACCATCGATGCATCTACTTCCCCTTCACCCACCATCCACAGACACCAGCACCGGCTCCCACAAAGAAACTGGACCAAAATCACGGATGACCAGCTCATCTCCTCACTCAGCAACTCCACCCAACCACTGCGGAAGACGACGCCCCCAACACCGCTGCCTGAACTCTACACAAATGGATCACTGACAGCGTCAACACCATAGCCCCCCACAAGAAGAAGAACAACACACACGCCAAGAAGGCCAGATGGTTTATGGTCGAACTCCGAGAGTCCAGGCGCACCTGCTGCAGCCTCGAGAAGACCTGGAGGAACTACAAATCCATAGAAGCCCGCAACAACTTCAAAGCTGCCACCACCACCCACTTCCAGCTCATCAGAAACACGAGGAAAGCTGCAATTGAAGACAGAAGTTTCACACACGCACACAACAGAAAATAACTCTTCGACATCATCAAGGAGTTCGCCCAACCTGCAAGCAGAGTCGATTAACATTCCCCCTTACAAGACCTCTGCAACAAACTCAGCACCTTCTACCACCGCAAAATCAAGAACATCTATGACAATTTCGACAAAGACAACCAACACACGGAACCTCCAGCAACCACACCCGATGCCTCGAAGCCAACGATGACAGCTGGACAACCCTCACCACCGAAGAAAGACTGAAGACGATGAAGTCAATCCACTCTGGGGCCCCCACGGACCACTGCCCAACCACATCTTCAACAGAGGAGCCAAGACCATCACACCCATGCTTCGCCACACCAAAAACGGCTCCCTGGTGAACGCCTCCTTCCCCGACGACTGGAAACACGCAGAGATCAACCCCCTCCTAAAGAAGCCCTCGGCGGACCCCACCGACCTCAAAAACTACAGACCCATCTCCCTGCTCCTGTTCCTAGCGAAAGTCATCGAGAAAGCCATCAACAGCCAACTCGCTGGTTTCATCGAAGAACACAACATCCTCGACCCGTCACAATCCGGCTTCAGAAACAACCACAGCACTGAAACGGCCCTCCTTGCCGCAACAGACAACATCCACTCCCTACTGGACAAAGGAGAAACAGTAGCCCTTATCCTCCTCGACGTCTCAGCAGCCTTCGACACAGTATCCCAACGCACCCTAACATGCAGACTCCATGAAGCAGATATCCGGGACAAGGCCCTCGACTGGATCTACTCCTTACTCTCTAGCAGAACGCAGTGGGTCAGACTCCCCCAGTTCCTCTCGGACCCTACACCAACCACCTGCGGAGTCCCCCAGGGGTCCTCCCTCAGTCCAACGCGCTTCAACGTCAACATGGCTCCCCTCTCCCCCATTGTCAGAACCTACGGACTCAACATTGTTTCAACGCAACCAAACACAACTTCCAAGAAGGCATGGAAGCTGTCGCCAAATGGATGAAAAGCAGCTGCTCACAACCCAACACCAACAAAACAAAAGTACTCATGATGGGCCCACACCCTGACGCCTGGAATGACACCTGGTAGCCCACCGCCCTCGGAAGCCCACCTGCCCCCACGGACCACGTACGCAACCTTGAAATCATCCTAGACTCTGAGCTCAAAATGGACCACCAAATCAACTCCGTCACATCCTCCTGCTTCCACATCCTCCGCCTCCTATGTAAGACCTTCATATGGATCCCCCTCGAGCACAGAAAAATGGTCACCCACGCCCTCATCACCAGCCGACTCGACTACGGCAACGCACTCTACGCCGTAATACACAAAAACCTCACCCGCAAGCTACAAAACATCCAGAATGCCGCCACAAGGCTGGTCCTCAACTTACCACGACACTGCCACATCTCCCAACACGTGCGCACACTCCACTGGCTCCCCATTGAGGCAAGAATCACCTTCAAGATCCTCACCCACGCACACAAAGCCCTCCACAACACCGGGCCAGTATACCTCAACAGCCGAATCAACTTCCATGCACCCCAAAGAACCCTACGATCAGCCCAGCTCGCCTATGCCGTAGTTCCTCGCTCCAGAAAGACCAGATCAGGAGGCCGCTCCTTCTCCTTCCTCGTGGCCAGTGCATGGAAGACCCCACCGCTCCACCTCAGGCAGCCAACATCACTCCCCATCTTCACGAGAAACCTCAAAACCTGGCTCTTCAACAGACCAACTCCTGGATGGACTGGAACCTGCACCCCCGCCCCCCTAGTTTCTTGAAACCCTTACGGTTAAGTAGTCGTGCTAAACAAACCCATGATTGTTGATTATTGGAGTTGGATGGATTGGAGTGGGGCCGATTGGTTTGGCAGATTGGAGTTGACAGATTGTTTTGGATTGGACTCGGGCGGACTGTTTTGGGTTGGAGTAGAGCAGATTGGAGTGGGGCAGATTGGAGTGGGACGGACTGGAGTGGGCAGATTATTTTGGATTGGAGTGGGGCAGATTGGAGTGAGGGGATTAGAATGGGGCAGATTGGAGTGGGGCAGATTGTTTTGGATTGGATTGGGGCAGTTTGGAGAGGCCTAATTAGAGTGGGGCAGATTGTTTTGGACTGAGTGGGGCAGGTTGTTTTGAATTGGAGTGGGGCAGATTGCAGAGAAGCAGGCTGTTTTCGATTGGAGTGGGGCAGAATTAGATTGGAGTGAGCAGATTGTTTGTGATTGGAGTGGGGTAGATTGTTTTGGAGTGGGGTGTGGAAGATTGTTTTTGGAGTGGGACAAATTGGAGTGCAGAAGATTGGAGTGAGGCAGTATGTTTTCGCCGAGTGCAGCAGATTGTTTTGGAGTGGGGTGAATTGGAATGGGGCAGATAGGAGTGAGGTGGTTTGGAGGATAGGAGTGTGGTGGATTGGAGTGGGGCGGACTGGAGTGCAGTGGATGGGGTTGTAGTGCACCATTATGTATTGAAGCATAATTTGAGAAATTACACATCTGAAAGGCACAATGTCGCTTTGCAATAAAAAAATCTTCATCTTTTAAGAACATCCCACACAAGCAAAAAACAAAAGATAACATTAGTGCAAAGTAAGAAAAAAAAGGCTTGGCAAAATAAAAGAAAGTTAACTATAGAAAAAAAATCATTTCAATCTTGTTTGTCCTGCTGAGCACGTTCTTACCAGTCATATGCCTTCTGTTTGCAGGGCACGAAAAGTTACACAGAAAAAAATAGTACCTCAATCAAATTATGTTAGGCCTGCCTTGATGAATCACAAGATTTTTAAGAAGAGTGAAGCTCTCGCCAACAAATGGCAAGCAACGGGCGGGCTCTAAGCCCTTTGTTGTTCACAACAGTCTCTCACAAGTGTGACACATGCACTAGTGCATGCTCAACCCTAAAAATGAGGTGCCAAGTGGGGCAGCATGATAGGCCTATGGCACAGGCCCAGCTCTGAACTCTTTTATGTGAACTCTTTTTCCCTACCTCGGTCAGTTCAATCACACAAAATAAGCCTGCTGCATCACAAGTAGGGTGTGAGCATTTTACATAGTTCGGCCAGTCCATTGTCATTCACAGAATGACAAATGGCCAGCACTATGCTGCGATGGGGATTCTTTGGGTCATGGAGTAATGGAACAGAAAATAACAAACACAAAACAGAAAAGCAAACAGGAGAAATACTAATAAAAATTAAAGAAAAGAAAGCCAAAGGGCTTAAAAGAGACAGCAGATAACATTTAAAAAAAAGGTGTGCCTAGAGGGAGGCAAAGAACGAGAAAAAGTATGAAAATATGAGGAAAACGAGGGAAACATAAACAGGTGCTGTATGGTGCTGTATAAAATGGAAGATAAATACCACATCCGTTCATTAAAACTATTGCAAGGTTCTGTGCTTGATCTGCAGGACACTGCTTTGAATCCTAGTGAAGCGGTTCAATCAGTCAAGATTAAGGACATGATTATGATGGCGGTTGGACGAGCATCCGACCACCATCATTGCAGGAAAGGGACCGGCCGACAGGTAGTCGGCGGTCCCGCCCACCAAATTATGATCCAACTCCCATGGAGGAGTCCGAAACATGCCTCTTAGCATTGAGACTTGTGCTGCGGCACTGAAAAGGCCTGCAGCACAAGCCCCAATGCTAAAAGTCTTGTTTGTAAACATCCCTGCATCCTGTGACAGGCATCATGCGGTGCCTGCCTCACGATACAAGGATGCTTAGGGGGGCACCACAGATGCCCCCCAGATCCCACAGCAAAGGGCCAGGAGGGACAAGGGCCCAACTAGGGGCCCCGAAAAAGCTTTTTCTCATCACTTCGGAAGAACCAACATGAAATGGTTGGTGGTAAGGTGGATTGTAATCCTGACAGCGGTGCCTAAGAAGGCACCGCCTTCATTGTGGGGAATGCGATCTGACCAACTTTCTGATGGGCTCTGTGAGCCCGTCAGACACTGTTGGTTGGTCCCTGGGGCAACGCGGTCCGACTAACTACATCGTAATTCGGCATCTGACCGCGGTTGTAGATGTCGGTGAGACCGACACCAATAGCACGTCGGTCCCACCGACATCGTAATCAGCCCGTAAGTGTAGCATGTATGTCACAGATTTTAGTTTTAATTTCTGAACACTAAAGGTAAATGCACTTACTAAAGAGATGTGTGTGTGTATACTGCGACTCTCAGATTCTCATCCCATTGAGACACTTTGGCCCTGATTACTATGTCGAGCGGACGTGACACTGTTACGGAATGGGAAACGACAACCTCATTTCGGCAGTTCTGAGCGCATCATTTGGATGCGACCGCACACAGTGCGGTCGGAAACATCTATTTTCTGTGGGAGCTTGTACAGTGGGTAGAAAACACCTGCAGCGTAAGCTCCCATAGAAAAACTGATGTTTACAAACTTCCCTGGACCATTTGGCAGGCACCACTCGGTACAGGGATGTTTAGGAAGGGCACCATAGGTTCCCCAAGCCCAGATGCCGAGGGCCAGGGGGAAGAGGGCCATGTTAGGGGCCCCCAATGTCGCTTTCCGATGCCCTTTCCTTGGCAGAAAGGCCAATATGAAAAGGCTGTCAGAAACAGACATCATAAAACCGACGGCAGAAATGATGACCTTAAGGGATTATGAGGAGTTTCCGACCGGAAAGCGTTGTTCGCACCCTCTAACTGCTGTCTCTGACCACATGCATCGCAATGCGTCAGTCGGACCGCAGCAGTAGATGCGGTTTGGACGGCAATGGACAAGCAGTTGGTTGCAGTCTGAACTGCATCGTTATCAGGCCCCAATGGGTTATTGCACCTACTACAGAGATTTGTGTGCAATGTACATACGGATCACCGACACAATATTGGGGTAAACAATACTGTTGAGGAAAATCTTGTGTCAAAAATATCATTTACCACAATATCGTGCTCCTTTACTCATAATGGTAAGAACCAAAACATTGAAAAAAATATTGTTGGCACAAATAGCATGCAAATTACAGCTTTTTTAATATAGAGTTTAAAGTAGTACATGTTAAATATTCTACTATATACATTTCATATTATGTAAACTAAATAAATACCACTAATATTTAATACTATATTTAAATACTAGCTGTAACCGGCCACGCATTGCTGTGGCTCAGTCTGGTTAAATGAAGAGAAAGAAAAGAGTAAGCGCACGTTTCTAATATGTTTAATTTCACAACGCTTGTGGGTTTACAATATGTTTTTGTGACTTTGTCTCAATGCGTACCTTGTAGTTGTTGCGCATCAAGCAAATCGATAGGGTCTGTTCGGCCTTTCGATTAAAAACACGTGCGTATTGTACACGCGCGTAATCGAATCCAACGTTGCGTATTTATAAACACACACTAATGTTGCAAAGTGAACCAACTCCTCCCTCCACCCACTTCCTGGTCTGCCATCCTGACACCAACTGTCCATCCTAATATATGTAGACTATTATCTCTATGCGTCCTTTCTTAATGTTGCAAAGTGAGCCAATTCCTCCCCCCTCCCTCCACCCACTTCCTGGTCTGCCATCCTGACACCAACTGTCCATCCTAATATATTTAGACTATTGTCTCTATGCGTCCCTTGTAGTTGTTTTGCAGCAACCAAATCGATAGGGTCTGTTCTTCCTTTCCATTAAAAACACGCGCGTATTGGACACGCGCGTATTCAAATTCAACGTTGGGTGTCTATAAACACACACTAATGTTGCAAAGTGAACCAACTCCTCCCTCCACCCACGTCTGGAATCCTGACACCAACTGCCATCCTAATACATGTAGACTATTGTCTCTATACGTCCTTTCTTAGTACAAAGTGAACCAACTCCTCCCCCCTCCCTCCACCCACTTCCCGGTCTGCCATCCTGAGACCTACTGTCCATCCTAATATATGTAGACTATTGTCTCTATGCGTCCCTTGTAGTTGTTGCGCAGCAACCAAATTGATAGGGTCTGTTTGCACTATCCATTAAAAGCAGGCGCGTATTGGAGACACACGTATTCTAATCCAACGTTGTGTATATATAAACACGCGCTTAATCGAATCCAACGTTGTGTCAAAATTTCAAAGCAATCTGTGAAGAAGTTTCGGAGATTTAATATTTTGAACAAACAAACATTGACATTTTTATGTTTCTTTTTGGGCTTTCGATTAAAAACACGCGCGTATTCGACACGCGCGTATTGGAATCCAACATTCTGTATATTAAAACACGTGCCTATTCGAATCCAACGTTGTGTGAAAATTTCAAAGCAATCGGTGAAGTACTTTCGGAGATTTGTGATTTTGAACAAATGAACATTTACATTTTTATTTATATAGATGTACTTATATAAACACACAAACACATACATATGTGTTTACATATATATATATGTATATATAGGTATATATACACATATATACATACACATATATCTATATATATCTATATATATATATATATATATATATATATATAGTGTAAGATAATTATTAAAATATTTTTCCACACAATATTCCTTTTTTAAATATTTTAAATGTATTACTTTGAAAACATAGGTATATACATGATATATATATATATATATATATATATATATATATATATATATGTATATATAACATATAGATAATAAAACCATAGAAAGTCAACAATTCAATGGCAAAAATATATTAATTAATTTAAGCAATAAATAAAATATTAAAAAGCCCAACATATATGTTTACTAAAAATACTATAAACATTAAAATACATTTTAAAAATAGAATAAAATAGTCTAAAATACAATGAAAACAAACAATTAATTAAGTAAAACCTATTTAACACATATTATGAAAACTATTGGAGTCTAAGATTATTATACTATTCCCACTCAAATGTATGCAACACTAGGGAAAGTGTTGGATTTGGGAGGGGGTTAGTTTTACTATTCCTACTCCCAATACCACATTAGTAGCGAAAGACTTGGACTTCAGAGGGGTTAGATTTACTATTCCTACTCCAGTCAGTGCAACAGTAGGAAAAGCACTGGACTTTGAAGGGGTTACATTTACTATTTTCACTCCAGTCTAAGCAACAGTGGGGAATGCGGTGGATTTCAGAGGAGAGTAATTTACTATTTGCACTCCAAACAGCTCAACAGTATGGAAAGTGTTGGTTTTCGGAGTGGTAAAATTTACTATTTCCACTCCAAGCAGCGCAATAGTCTGGGAAAAAGCAGGAAAAGTGTTTGGATTTCAGAGGGGTTATATTTACTATTCTCACTGCAAACAGTGCAACAGTAGGGAAAGTGTTGGACTTCGGAGGGGTAAAATTTGCTATTACCACTCCATCCTGTGCGATAGAATGGAAAGAGTTGGCTTTCGGAGGTGCTAATTTTACTATTCCCACTTCATACAGTGAAACAGTAGAGAAAGTGTTGGACTTCTGAGGGGTTAAATTTACTGTCGACACTCCTCACCATGCAATAGTAGGAAAGTGTTAAACTTTGGAGGGGTAAAATTTACTATTCCAACTCCAAACAACACAACGGTAGGGAAAGTGTTCGACTTTCGAGCTGTTACATTTTCTATTCTCATTCGAAGCAGGGCAACTGTAGGGAAAGAGTTGGATTTCAGAGTAGTAAAATGTACTATTCCCACTACCGTGTGTGCAACAGTAGGGAAAGCTGTGGATTTTGGAGGGGTGAAATCTACCAGTCTCACTCCAAACAGCGCAACAGTACGGAAGTGTTCAACTGTGAAGAGACTGCAGTCTACGCAAGAGAAGGAAAAGTGCTTCACTTCAA
The DNA here is from genome assembly GCF_964261635.1 of Lissotriton helveticus. Taxonomy (NCBI): domain Eukaryota; kingdom Metazoa; phylum Chordata; class Amphibia; order Caudata; family Salamandridae; genus Lissotriton; species Lissotriton helveticus. The sequence continues at coordinate 1,361,756,598 of NC_136057.1, forward strand.
ACACATTACGTATGTGTAACCCCATGAATGCTGAAAAAATATTAAACTTTTAATATACAAATTATCAATCAACATGGAATATGTAAAACTAAAAATAATTGCTCAATTCACATAATCACTATTCAAAAAAATGATTATCAAGTAATAAATGTTATTCAATTATTAGTAAAATAACTTTCCACCCTATACCCCTACAAGCCTAGCACCCACACCTAAAATATAACACAAAAATAAGTATTCCATAATTTACATATATAAAATCAATTACATAATTAACAACTAATAATTAATTCATAAATAATTAATACCTAATTAACTTTCCAACCTATACCCCAACAAACTTAGAAGCCCACAACTAAAATATAAGTAAAATTATTAAGTATTCTATAATTGACATCGAAATCAATTACATTAATTTAAAATTCATAATTAATTATTTTATTATTACTTAATTCACTTCCCACCATAGACCCCTACAAACACACAAACTAAAATATAAGTAAAATAATCCGTTTTCCATATTTCCATAATTACCTATTTAAAAATCAATTAAATAACTAATTAACAATTAATAATAGTAAAGCATTGTTAATTCATTACTACTTACTTAAAATTCCACTTTAAACACCTACAAAACCTAGCAATCGGCAACTAAAATATAAGTGAAATAAATAAGTATTCAAGAAATATATATATTTTTTAATCTATCAAATAATGAAAAAATAATAATTAATAATTAATTGTTAATGAATTATTACTTAATTTCCTTCCCTATACTCCTACAAACCCAACAATTTGCTACACTATAAATTGCTATTAAAATGTAAACAAAAAATTCGAAATCATTTAAAATTTCAAGCTATATCTCAAAAAATGAATACCATTATATAACCAATAGTAACATATAAAAGTAATATCTATACTAAAACACATAAAAATAACTAAAAAACAATCTTTTAACAACTATCTTACTGAAAATGATATTCAAATCATCAATATTCTTTAAAACTGTATTACCTCAAAAAATATTTGTGGGGGTGCGGCCAAAATGCCGGACTGGTAGGACGTGTCTGCCGGTGTCTCCTCGTCCCCAGCGGCCTAAGCTCGGCCAAACGAACGATTTTGACCCCATAAAGGCCCATATAAGCACAGACAAACGGTCCTCATAACTGTGGCAACGCTGGAGACGTGCAGAAGGGAGCTGGGTGCCCCGGTCGACGGCAGCAGCGAGACAAGCCCAGAAGTGGGACCGGAGGGAAAATGGCGCCCGGACGAGAGCGCTGACGCCAGTAACGGCCGGAGGAGAGGCTGCGGCCCTAGCTGGAGCAGGGAGGGCTCCCCGCCGGAAGCAGAGGTCAGGGCGGTGCCAGTGACATACACGGGACGACAGGTGAGATGGCATGCCTGGAGGCGGCCAGCCATCGAGCCAGCAGGTAGAAATCCCAAGACACACGGTTTGCGGAGAGACCGGCTCGGCCGTACCGCATGACAGCGGGCTCGAGGGGGGTCAGAGCAGCGCGGACTCACCGCACTGTGTGGCTCTGTAGCAGAGGCTCGGCGGGAGGTACCAACTGGCAGGGGAGGCGGGGCAACTGCACCAGTAAGACAAAGGGGCCTAGTGCAAGCCCGACGAAGGAGGACACAGACGGCGTAGGATTCTGTACCAATCCCTGAGAAGACCAACGAGGGGCGGGGAGCAGCAGCGCTAAGTCGTGCCCCTGGGGGGAAAACGGCAGCTCCCGCTATATCCTCATCCTTGGACTTAAACCGCGGCCACTGCAGCAACACAAGGGGGGGTGGCCTGCACCCCATCGTGGACCGGGGCTCTGTGGCTCTCATCCTGGCAGAGAAGTGGCTGGTATGCGGGGGCCCGCGGACGGCAGATTTCAGGACATAGACAATGACGAGGATGGCGAGTGGCTGCTGTCCCATGGGATGGGGCGAAATACGAGCTCAGGGCGGGCCCCTCGATCTGAAAACGGGGTGGGCGCCCTCCGGGCCTGGACACTTCACTGAACAAGACAGAGGAGGACATCCCTGAGGGGGAGGGCCTTGAGAGGAACTGCCCTCCGGTCGCGGGGACGAGGCCCCCCAGCCCAGCGTTGAACAGGGGCGGAGGTGCGAACGGTGAGTCCGGAGTGACCATATTTGGAGTGCGCCACAGTGAGGGGATGCCAGAGGGGGACCCAACACAGCTGCCCTGACCCTCGGAGCATTGGCCAGAGCACCCGACTGGAGGGAAACGCAGGGGGGCGGCTGCATGGCGGCAAAGAGCGGGTGTGGAGCAGCAGGGCCCAGAACATTGCTGCGAGGGGGATTAGCGGCAGGAAACCCAGCCCCCTGGGAAAGGCCTGTGAAGAAGCGGCTCGAGACTGCGGGTGCGGTGTACCGAGCATGGTGTGCTCCTTGACAAGAGCGGGCCTAGAGAGGCCTATCAACATCAGAAGGCAGAGCGGCATTGGGGAGCCAAGGAGAACTCCGCAGTGAAAGGGACCCCACCTCAAGGCATATCGGCCAGGGTTACTGACTGGCAGGCCAGGGCTTGGAGCGAGGGGATCCACAGTCGGCACAGATCCCACCCACATGAAGGTCAGCGGTTGAATCGGGACACCGCATTCTGGGTGCAGGCCTACAGAGACTCAGAGCCCAGGTGATGATCTAGAAGGACCTGGTGGAGGACACGGGAGGCCCTAGACCACAGCACGGGTTGAGCGGGCCCGAGGGGCAACGGAAGAAGCAGTGGGAGCCACGGTCTTCCAGCCAGACATATCGGATGGCGAGTGACGTACAGGATAGCGATCTAGGGAGCCCGGGGAGTGGGGTGCCTGAAGTGGTTCGGGGAGCCCAGGTGAACAGTTCACTCCTGGAACCCAGCCACCCTTCGCAGACATGTCCTCGCTGGGAGGAAAAAAGGAACGGACATGGAAGGCCATGTTGTCCAAAGGCCCCCATTCCTGGGACAGAGAGAGCTGGTTGTCCCCAACAGTGAAAGCGCATTCGACACTAGAGGGTAAGGACATCCCGATCACTCGCTCCATCCTAGAGGCGCTCTTTAACACTGAGGGAGGACTTTCAGGCACTCAAAAGTGAGGTAACGGGGAGGTGAAAGGGATTCGTCGGGATGTGGACGTGATTGGCGAAAGAATGGCCAGCATTGAGGAACAGCAGCTCCAGCAAGAGGTGAACTGCCTGAAGGAACAGCAGATCGACCTGCAGGCACACCACAAGGAAGACCTCGAAAACCGTTCGAGGTGGAATAACATCCGAGTGAAGAGAGTTCTTTCGGACAAAGAGGGGTCCGATATGGTCCAGTATCTACAAGGGAAGTTCCGCAACATTCTGGGAGTCCTGCCAGACTTTGAGATCCGCATCAACTGTGCACATAGAGTGAGCTTGAGAAGACGGGCGCCTGCGCCCCGATGGATATTTTAGCCTTCCTTCCAGACTTTCCCCTCAAAGTACATATCTTAAGAGAAGCAAGGGCGAAGCAGCCGGTCACGTACATGGGGCATCCCACAGCTCTTTACCAAGACCTGACCTCCATCACTCTGCAGAAGAGGAGGGAGTTTAAGGGAGTGACCATGCATTTGAGAGAAAAAGGGGTGGCCTACTCCTGAGCCACCCATTTCACTTGATTTTCAAATGGAACAGTAAACTCTACCAGATCAGGTCTCTACAGGACACCTGAAAGATCCTAGACTAGAATACCATAGCCCGGAAGAAGCAGCTAGTCCGGAACAGAGGCCACCTAGGGAAAGGTGCTACGCAAACAAAATGATGGACGGAATGCTGAATAAATCATACATTCACCCCCAGTCAAGAGATTTGGGTTAAATCCATCATTCTTTTGCTCACCATGCCACCCCAGTTTAGACCCAGTCATATGGAAATCAGTTTTGACCCTGTGCCTCATGGGAACAGTCCAGACTGAACTTCCAAGCCAGGTCCTCCCTAGACCGGAAACAAGCATCCTGGGACCGGTTTCTGGGTATTACCCTTCATCAGCCAGGCTAGCTTGATTACAGTGGTAAAGTGAGCAAGGGGTGGCATGGTGAGCAAAAGAAAGTTGGATTTAACCAAGCTCTCTTGACTAGGATGAATGTATGATTTATTCAGCATTTAGTCCATCATTTGTTTGCGTAGCACTTTTCACCCTAAGTGGGATGGGTATGCCCAGACATGGGTCCCTTGCTCACTCTGCCACTGGATTCAAGCTAGTCTGGCTGATGAAGGGTAATACCCAGAAACCGGTCCCAGGATGCTTGTTTCCGGTCCAGGGAGGACCTGGCTTGGCAGTTCAGTCTGGACTGCTCCCATGAGGCACAGGGTCAAGACTGATTTACAAATGGCTGGGTCTAAACTGGGGTGGCATGGTGAGCAGAAGAAAGATGGATTTAAACCAGATCTCTTGACTGGGGGTGAATGTATGATTTATTCAGCATCCCGTTAATCATTTGTTTGCATAGCACTTTTCACCATAAGTGGGATGGGTATGCCCAGACGTGGGTCCCTTGCTTACTGTGCCACTGGATTCAAGCTAGACTGGCTGATGAAGGTTAATACTCAGATAACCGGTCCCAGGATGCTTGTTTACGGCCCAGGGAGGACCTGGCTTGGCAGTTCAGTCGGACTGCTCACATGAAGCACAGAGTCAAGACTGATTTGCATATGGCTGCGTCTAAACCGGGGTGGCATGGCGAGCAAAAGAAAGATGGATTTAACCCAGATCTCTTGACTGGGGGTGAATGTATGATTTTTTCAGCATTCCGTCCATCATTTGTTTGCGTAGCACTTTTCACCATGAGGGGGATGGGTATGCCCAGACGTGGGTCCCTTGCTCACTGTGCCACTGGATTCAAGCTAGCCTGGCCGATAAAGGGTAATACTCAGAAACCGGTCCCAGGATAATTGTTTCCGGTCCAGGGAGAACCTGGCTTGGCAGTTTGGTCTGGACTGTTCCCATGAGGCACAGGGTCAAGACTGATTTGCATATGGCTGGATCTAAACTAGGGTGGCATGGTGAGCAAAAGAAAGATGGATTTAATCCAGAGCTCCTGACAGGGGGTGAATGTATGATTTATTCTGCATTCCGTCCATCATTTGTTTGCGTAGCACCTAGGGAGAGGTGTCAGAGAGTTGGGTGGAGATGCTCATCAGAGCACGGACTAGGGCCGGATCCCACAACCATGGCACAGGAGCGACAGGTGGCACTGGAGACGGTCCTCAGGACACGGCATCCCAGTACAGCTCATTACTATAGAGGGGGCTGACGTACGCAAAACAGATATGAAGGTCCGGGGGGGCTGCTGGGGGCGGGGGGATCTTGGTCCACGATATGCTCCTTACACCTTCTTTTTCCAGGTGCCTACGATCTCGGTCGGCGAGCAATAGACAATTTATGGGGGTTGGGGATTCTGGGTTGGGGTTAGGTAGGGAGAGGGAGGAACTGGTGTGCTACAGGAAAGCTCTCTGAGGACAGGATCTGCTGTAGGGACATGGAGTGCAGAGGCAGTGGAAGTCACACGCACATACGAGGGATTTGGGATCCCACGGCCGACTCAGAGAGGTTTTACCACGACCTCATGTCACACTCCACACTTCAAGTAGTTACCCTTAATGTGAAGGAAGTTAACAACCCCATCAAACGGAAATCCATACTGTCCTACCTGGATAATCCTGGGGCCGACGTGTGTCTCATACAGGAGACTCATCTCATCCCCAAATATTGGCATCGGCTGAAGCCCAGGGCCTTTCCCAAACAATTATTTTCCTCCACAACAGATAAGAAGGCGAGGGTAGCCATATTAATAGCTAGGCGCTTTACTGGGAGGGTAGGGGATAAAGTGGCTGAAGTTAAAGGTCGCCTCTTAGCCTATAGGCTATGGATTGGGGGATCACCCCTCGTGGTGGGATCCATCCATGTGCCTAATTAGGGACAGGAGCAGTTTCTGACAGCGGCTCTTTCCGAGGTTCTGAGCACGCAAGAGAGATGGTTACTGGTAGGAGGGGACTTGAACTTAGTCATGGACACCACACTTGACAGGTCCAGTCACCGATACGCCCAAACGGGGCATTGTCAACCACAGGGGAAAGTTGGCTACAATCTAGAGGATTGGTGGACATTTGGCAGGTGGCTCACCCTAACTCCTCACACTTTTCTTTTTATTCACATGCGCACTGTACATATGCCCGACTTGACTACCTGTTATGCACGACTGAACTGAATGACTTAGTGGGTGAGGTGGACATCATTCCAGCAGCACTCTTGGACCACAATGCGGTGCTAGTGACTCTTTGGGTACCCTCGACACATCGGCAGAAGGGGGGGTGGCGCCTTCAGGAAAACTTGTTACCCAGAGAGGGGGTGAGGAAACAGATTCATAAATGCATTACAAATTACCTCGAACTGAGCCGGACATATCTTTGCCCACATTATGGGGGGCCCTCAAAGTGGTGGTGCGTGGGGATCTGATCGCCATCTCTGCCGCTGAAAACAGGGAGCGTAAGGATAAACTGGAACAGCTCAAGTGCTAGAGCTGGAAAGGGTGCACAGTAGGACCGTCGCACCGAGAGTGTGGCGCCAACTGAAGGTGGTAAGGGCCCAACTGGTAGGGCTCGATTTGGATGGGGCCGAATAGGCTACCCTTCGACTCAGACACTCCTACTATATCGGAGGGGACAAGACAGGCGTATGTTGGCGAGTAAGCTCAGAGCTTGTACTCAGCAAACAAAGGTTCCAGTCTCTCCAGAATGCTGAGGGGGAGGTGGTGGAAGGGGATGCCGAGATAGCAAGGACTTTTCAAGAATTCTACCCGGCCCTGTATCAGAGTGACACACGCTCAGGCCCCAGCATAGATACATATCTACAGGGAGTGAAGACGACAGTGCTAACTAAGGAAGAGGTGGAAGCTTTGGAGGCACCGATTTGGATAGAGGAAGTTATTGGGGCAATTTCCAACCTCAAGGTTCTGAAATCGCCGGGGCCAGATGGGTTCTCGGATGGTTTTTATAAACCATTTTGCCAACTCCTAGCCCAGGTCCTGACGCGGCTTTTTAATTCATTCACGGGCCCCGGGACAATTCCTTCGGTTATATGCTTGTGGCTTCTAAAGTGGTGCTTCCGAAGCCCGGGAAGGATAAAACCCTTTGTGGCTCCTATCGCCCAGTGTCCCTCCTCAATGTTGATTTGAAGCTGTTTAGGGGGGTTTTGGCTGCCAGGTTGGGCCCGCTGATGCCGGGCCTTATTGAACTGGATCAGTCCGGATTCATCCATAACCGACAAAGTAGTGATAATGCAAAATGCATCCTTCATCTCGTCGACAAAGCCAACCGCACAAACATGGATGCCCTGCTGCTGTTGGCGGATGCCGAAAAGGCAATTGACCGGGTGGATTGGGATTTCTTAGACAAGACTCTAGCTCACTTTGGCCTCTGAGACCACTACGGAGTCTGGGTGATGAGTTGTAATAGCGCACCCACGGCGACAATCAGGGTGAATGGGATATCATCCAATTCCTCTGAGATTCAGCGAGGAACGAGGCAACGTTGCCTGTTATTGCCCCTTCTTTTTGCGCTCTATATTGAGCCATTGGCACAGAAGATACAGGACAACCCTGATATTCTGGGCATCCCGTTTGGCGGGGAAGGACATACCGTGAGCCTCTGCGCGGATGATATCATTGCATCCCTGGCGACGCAGGAGTGATCGGTGCTGGCATTCTTACATGAGCTGGAGTCCTATGGGCAGGTCTCTCGTTTCCGGGTGAATGTCGGAAAGTCAATGATTCTTCGATTGGACCAACGCGCGTGTGGGACATCGGGGCGGAAGGGACTCCTACGCAGGGATACAGGTAATGGAAACAATCCCATATCTGGGGCTTGACTTGTCCCCGTCTGTACTCCAGACGGTCAAACTAAATTACCCCAAGCTAATCGCCCAGGTCATTCGGAAATTCCGGAAATGGAAACATCACCAGCTGTCGCTGTTGGGAAGGGTTGCAGCGACCAAAATGTCCATGCTTCCCAAAGCGCTGTACTGATTCCAGACGCTGCTGGTCTGGCCCCCAACGGGCACTATCCACAAACTAAGCAGGCGATACAGCAGTTTGTATGGGCGGGCCGCACCCCCGTCTTCGAAGGGACCTAAGCTCTATTTAGCCAGACGAGTGAGGCCTGGGGATTCCGAATATGTTGGAATACTTTAGAGCAGCGCAATTACGGTACTTGGTAGAGTGGAGTTGACCAGAATCCGAAAAAAGGAGGCTGTTGCAGGACAGGGCGCTAGGGAAACTCTCTCTGTGGAAAGTCGGAAAGTCCCCTTCTTGAAGAGGACAGATAGGCCACTGAATCTCCGGGATTCCCTATCACAAATACCTTATTGTGTGCTTGGGAGGGGTGGTCACTAGACGAGGTTTGACACCCTTCCCTTCGCCCTTGACTCCTTTATTTGATAATCAGGAGTTTACACCAGGGATGGATGAAAGGGCATTCGAGGTATGGAGAGAAACAGACTGTAAAGCGGCAGGGCACTTATTTGACCTGGGGGGGATACTTCCATTCCTCGAGGTGCGACAAGTCCATAACCTTTCGGAATCGGAGCAGTACCAATACCTCCAAATTCGATATCGACTTCTTCAGCTGGAGTTACAGCCAAAAGTGAGTAGGACATTCACAAAATACGAAAAGTGGTTGGTGACGAAACATAAAGACAAGAAAATGATCTCTGAATTGTATGATATGTTGCATCCACCAGCCCCTTCACAGCCCACTGCCGGCCAGAAAAGATGGGCGAGGGAGTTGGGATGGGAGCTCAGGGAGAAAAAGTGGAGAGACATGTATTATAGGGCCAACCACACGGCACGCAACACCGCTAGCAGGGAATCCGCTGTCAAGATGGCTATGTACTGGTACTTGATGCTGGTACGTTTATTGAAAGGGAACCCGACCGTAGCTCGACTTGCTGGCGGGGCTGCGGGGAAGAAGGGACGCTGGTGCAATTGTTATGGGACTGCCCGGAGCTGACAGGTTATTGGACCAAGAAACTAGATAAAGTGGACTTACAATTTGAGACAGAAATACTAAGGTTCCCAGCCTATGCGGTGTTGGGATTGCCTAACCCATGGACTTATATATTGAAATCAAAAAGGGGGAAACTGCTGGGGGCGGCAACTCAAAACATCTTAACACACTGGGGACACAGACACGACCGACATATACATGACCGACATACACAGGATGGTTACGTAGACTTAGGTACATCTTGGGGATGGAGCAGATCCAAGCGTCCCTCACTAACACTGCGGGGGAATTCAGAGAAACTTGCCAGTCGCTACTGTCCTTATTGGCTACCGAAATGAACGAAATTACTTGGCCAAAGTATCTTTGGCTTCTCAGACTGACAGACACAGACGATCCACACAGGGACCCCTGAGTGGATTTCAGGACTGTGACTTCCTTGCTGGCCAAAACTGAGAAAGGCCCTAAGCACACCAGTTTATGGGTGGGAAGGGGGGGGGTGTGTTTTTGTTTTTCCCTTTTTTCGGACTTTGTTGTGTAAATGAAATTTCACGATACGCCGCAGCAGGTAACAATTCCAAAGACGTATCCTATGTACGGGGGACAATTTACATATGACCAACCCTTGCTGAAATGTATGCCCCGGGCGGGGGGGTAACAGGGTCGTGGAGTACTGGTTTATTTGATGTAAATGTGATTTCCTTACTGCAGAATGTCAATGAAAACAAAGTTAAACATTAATTATATTTGAGTGTCATGATATTTAATTTCAAATATTTATGTCTCCCGATATTTTAAACCCGTTATTTTATCTAAACAACAAAAATTCAGTTTCCATTGCAAGTGAGATGACTACTTTTCAGCAGTGCACTCCCAGGGAGAAATATAAATCAACGGGTCAGACTGTTCAAAACATGAAACTTGAAAAAATGAAAACCTTCACTTCTAAACCACTTCAATGTTGCACCGAACAGCCCCTCAAACTCTGACCACCCGAAACTATGGCCCTTCTCTATGGACGTCAATTCACGAAAAAATGCCAGGTCTAGCGAAAGCGGCGTCATACTTTAATGACATCAATGAAGTGACATCATTTGACCTTTGACCCTGAATATACCCAGGAAGTTGTATAACATGACCTGAAGACAGAACAGTAATTGTCATCGCTAAAGTACCATAACTGCATGATTATAACTATAACACATTATAGACAAATGTCCATTTTAGAAACCACCTACATTAGGGGGTTGACATGACCTTTGTAAGTGATGGGAAGTAATACTTGCCTTCAAGTGTTACAAGCTAGACCTCTTCTAGTAGGTCTTGGAGATTTTCCCCCTCGAGAAAATGTGGAGTTAAATGGGATCAAATAGTGCATTTAAAAGCAAAATATTCACATAATTTTGCTAAGAAAGCAATAGACTCTTAAATGACACTCATTCCTATTCAAGTCCTTTCATAGTGTGCCGAGGCAAAGAAACCTGATGCTAATAAGAAGACCCCATTGTTCTCAGCATGGGCTATGGGTGCCCCCGCATATCAAAGATTACCTCCATTGTGCCAGGACCAGCAGTTTATCATACAGGCATCTCATATGCCGTGGATGCCCCCTAATGCCGAAAATTACCGACAGTATGTCAGTGTCAAAATGTTGCTATTAATTCCATTTATATTATGTCAAAGTTACCTCTAGGATGTCAGGGTCAGTATTGTATCCTTCTCCCTCCCCTTCCATATGCCACAGTTTTCCTCTCTAATGTCAAGAAGTATCTCCTATGAGATAGCTCCAAAGGTACCCCAATGCTAAAATCTTCCTCAAGTATGCCAGTGCCAGCATTTTTCTATGAGTGCCCCGTATTCCAAGAATTAATTTTAGTATGCCACTACCAGTATTTTAATTAAGGGTCACCATCATGCCAATAATTACTTCCAGCATGCAGTCGCAACTAAGCATGGGCGGATTTTGAGAATTGGCAATCCGCGAAATTGCGTATTTACGGATTCGCAATCCGCAAAATCCGCGAACTCTCGCGAACTGTGCGGATTCTTTTTTTTTGTGTTCGCACGTGTTTCTGCCATTTCGCAAGGGTTTTTTACCAGTTCGCAAACGCGAACTTACTTGTCGGGTAGCAACGGTCGTGACCATGTTGTTTCTACGTCTGGTTCATCACAGCACCCTCTGTTTCACCACTGCCACCCTCTGTTTCACCACTGCCACCCTCTGGCTCACCCATGCCACCCTCTGGTTTATCACTGTAGATTATGGGTGGAAAAGCACACCTGCCCTGCCTCAACTGACATGAATTAATTTGGGGCTGATTAATGTGTCACTGAATTTGAACTTCCAGTCTGGCACCTGCCTCCTTATCTGTAACTGCTTTCTGTTGCAGTGTAATTTTTTTTAACATGACCTTTGTGGCATACTTGTAGCTATTCTCTGAGCCTGCTGTGAGGGTCAGAGCAGGGTCATAGAATAGTTGCAAGTAGGCAACTGAACTCTGGAGGGGCCCCTCAGGAAGCACTACAGGGAATGGTTACTAATGATAAGATTGAACGTTTTTCTGCACAATATATTTTATTTAATGTTCTGAAAAAGTTCCAAAATTGTAGTTGCAGCAACTGTAATGCCCAAAACAAACTTACTTGTGAAATTTCTAATCCAAAAGTGATCCAAAGAAAGTCAAAAAGGCCTCAAATCCAAATATCCAGCAGCATCCACAAAAAGTAATCCTTCCAGGTCAAGATCCAAATCAAAGTGACCAGGACATGAACAAAGCACTGGGAGGAGCCTGCTGGACAGGAACAGGAAGTTGGAGACTGTGGGGCACTTCCTTCCTCCCACCCCTCAAAATGGACTCCTTGCAAAAAAAAGTGCAGGCAAATGTCAACCTGAGGAGTTATTCTGATAAAAAATCATTTTCAGAAGGTTTATGCTGACTGCTGGTGGATTTCTTGTGCGAAATTGCAAATTTTGCAATTTCGCAATTGCGAGATTGTCGCTGCCCGCCGCATCTACGTGTTCGCAAGTGTTTACTCCCGCGATGCTTGATCACAGGCCTTTATGACGTACTCGCGTTGCCAAACTCTCGCTGTGCAAGGTGGCAAGCAGCGCTGACGTAATAGCGGTCGACAAACTCCCGCGGGATCCCGCAGCAAGATCCACAATGGCGCAGCACACGCAAACATGGAGAAAAACAATTTTGCGCGCCGCAAAATTGTATAGTATTCTATTTGGCAAGTGCGACCAAGCAAAAAATCCGCTTCGCGCGTATTTGCGTATTTTCGGCAAATTCGCGAGAGTTCGCGGATTGCGAATTTGCCGAAAATCCGCAAAATCCGCGAGCGGAATGGATTTTACGCCCATGCTTAGTCGCAACTGGCAGCGAAAATTACCGGGGCGGTGGGGCAGCAGAGTAGAAAATCAATAAAATGGGCAGGGCGAGGAGGGGAGAAAAAAAATAATTGACTTACCTGGCTGCCGGCCGCCGCTGTACCTCGCCTCCATTCTCTTCTATTCAGGCAGGAAGCACACACGGGTTCCCCTAAGCCAATCACGACACTGCTGTCATCATGACTAGGCGCTCCGACGAGGACTATGAGCCTGTGCATGTTCCTCACCAGTGTGTACATTACAGCCTGGTGGAGAGCATGCAAAGTGCGGATGACTATTTGGCCGGCCAAACTGTCATTCACACATAAGTACCCCAACCACTACTCACCTGCTGGCAGTGACGACAGCCCAGCCCAGCCCCACTCCACAAACCTCCCAGTGGAAAAATAAAATGATAATAACGTTGCATTATTATCATTGGGGCGGCATTCCTCCACCTTATCAGAGGAGCCACCACTGCCAGCATGCCAGTTCCAGCATTTTGTCATAGATGCCTGTAATGCTAACAATTGCCTCCAGTTTGCTAGAAGCAGCATTTTTCCTGCCTGCCTGTATAAGCCAAGAATTACCGTCAGTATGCTAGTGCCAATGGTAGACACCACATTCTTATCCATGCTCACTTACACTCCCTCACACTCCCTCATTCATTCTCACTTACTTGCACTCATTCACTCTTATTCAGTATCTTGCACTTGCTCTTACTCACTGACTCACTCATACTCACTGACTTTCAATCATTCTCGCTCACTGCCTGCCACTGACTGTTAATCATTGTCACTGATGCTCTTCCACTCACTCACTTACACGTGCTTACACATATAGACACATGCTCACAAACACTCTCTCTTGCACACAAACACACTCTCGCCCACAAGCATGCACACAACATACATTTTAAAACGTCTTTTCACTTAAATCGTGCGCAATTGGCGCTCTCGCTCGAACTCTTGGTGCTCCATTTTATATGAAACTAATAGCGAATAATAAATTATTATTAGCTATTAGCATATTAGAGCATGGGTAGAAAACAAGGATAGAGGCTGACGTTTATAAGAGGAAGCTGCCTCAGCCTTTCTGGCACTGACTTTTTTACCTGTGAGGCTAGGGGTCGCAAAAGCAGTGCCAGGGGTAACATAGGGCAAGCCAGGGGTCACAGCTGTGACCCCTGGCGACTGCTAAATGATGTCAATGCCCTTCTCCGCAACTGACCCACACCTTCGGTCGATCTTATATATGGGCACTTTGCCTTAAGCAATTCCCCTGTCAAGTCACATAAGGCTAGCTTATCAGTCTAACAGAAGATTTCATTTAAGAAGAAAGGAGAGAGACTGAGCGTAGGGAAGATGGAAGTAAGGAGGGGGAGGCTAATGTAGAGGGTGTGTTTCCCAAGTGAAGAGACAAGGAGTCAGAGGCTCAGGTAGGGAGTCCAGGGCAGGAGCAAAAGTGTCAGGAGGAGCGGACTCCAATGCTGGATTAGGTACATATGAGTGAGATGGGGGAAAATAAGATGGATACTGGAGAATGGTAAGTGGATGGGGTGGATTGAAGAGGGCAGAAAGAAGGAGAGTCTGTGGAGTTAGTGAAAGTGGAAAAGCTGGTTAGAAGTAGTGTGTTAATTATGTTACAAAGAGAAGTTGCAGAAAGGTGACAAGGGAAAGGGGAAAGCAATTCTGGGGAGTTGGGAGAAGTTACAAAGTCAGGGACAAGGAGTACTTCCAGAAGGGGAGACAATACAGTAAAGAATGGAAGAGGCAAGAGTTAGGGAGTGTTGAGAAAAGCGGGAGCTTGTTAGACGGGAGAGTGACCATGAGAAGTGGCTAAGGAAGAGTAAGCAAAAAAAGGCAAGAGGTTGAGTAGTCGAGCTAGAAAGCCAGGGGCAAAGTAGGAAACTGGAGACTCAGGCTACGCAACGTAGGCTAGGGTGAGAGGAGAATGCTTGAGGGAAGTGTAGAGCAGTAGCGACTGGTTTCAGAGGAGAGGGGCGGAGAAGGCAGGAGGGAGACACCGAACAAAAAAAAAAAGAACTTGCCTGCAGCCCACTGCATCACCGTCTTCTGTTCCTCTTGTGGCTCCACTCCATTCAGAGGCTCCCATACTCCCTTGCGGGATACTTGAGAGCAGCTCCAGGATTGGCATGAGAGGTGATGATTTGCACTCCCAGGGAGACTGGCAACCTTTTTTTGCTGTCTCCAACCCAGCAACGCAGCTGGGTTGGAGGGTGTTTCAGTGCGCATGACGGTTTGGCCGGCCTGAGATGGCTATATTTAAAGCCACAAGGGAACCCAAAATGGTAAACAGGTACCTTGGGTATCAGTAAGTTACAAAAACAGTAGTCCCTGACAGGGTAATGCATACAAAAAAGAATTAATATAGACTCAAATTAGTACTATATTAATGCTGTCAAGCCGGACAGTAACATTTTAATGATTTTAAGTTCTATAAGAAGAAAAATAAAGCGGGACACAATCCTGCGTCCAACGCAATACATGCAACACAAAAACAAAAACAAACGCTCAGGCAGGGCAGAAGGCTTGTATGTTGTACAGAAAATAAGACAAGCAGAGTTAAACAACAACACCGTTACACTTGGATAACAAATTTAATTGTGTGTGCGATGTCAAATGAGTTGACAACGTTTCAATCCCATTGAGAAAATACTGAGACCATCATCAGGACATAATTAGTACATGCCTGAGTAGAAAAATTGTTACTTACCTGTAAACGGTGGTTCTCCAGTATTGGTGTCTTTCATAGATTCACATGCTTGAATATTCCCCGTCGTCGAAGTGGGAGCCCCACGGTAAATAAAATAGCAATAAAACCTATAATATATGTATAAAAAAACATAATTACATACATTCCAAAACCATAAATACTTATAAGTACCAAGGTTAGCATTAACAAATAGGAATACATTAGAAGAAAGAGAACACTTTTATAGCATATCCAAGTCATTATGTTAGTCCAAACTACAGCCAATCAGGCGCCAGCTCCCCTCTAGAACCTTCTCCTCAGAGGCTCAGGCCCTCAGATTTTCATAGCAAAAGAGTGACAAAACAGTCTAGAAGGAGAAGCGAGCCTCTGAGGGGAGGTGGGTGGGTCGCATGTGAATCTATGAAAGACACCAATAGTGGAGAACCACCGTTTACAGGTAAGTAACATTTGTTCTTCTCCAGTATTGGGGTGTCTTTCATAGATTCACATGCTTGAATAGAATAGTAAGCAGTAATAGCTGGCCGCAAGACAAAATAGCAGTGCATTAGCATGAACATGCAATGAAATGACATAAAGCTGCCAGACAGATAATAGTAGAAACCATACAGGCGGAGCGAAGGAAAGAGGCTCACCTTATTCAAAAAGATTGCGAAGCACCCCTTGGCCCACTGCTGTATCAGTTCGTTGATCATCTTAAGGCAGTAGTGCTTTGTGAAAGTGTGCCTGCTGGACCACGTGGCTGCTCGACATATCTGGTGAATCGGCACACCAGCAAACAGGGCAGTAGAGGATGACATCGCCCTAGTGGAATGAGCTCTCACTGTAGATTGAAGAGGCTTGCCGGCCTTCTGATGACGGAAGGAAATTGTTGAGGAAATCCAATGTGCAATAGTTGGCTTGGTAACAGACCGCCCCTTGCGCATGTGTCCGTAAGCAACGAACAGTTGATCAGACCTACAAAGGGGCGCTGTCTTGTCGATGTAGAATTTAAGGCATCTTTTAACGTCCAATGAATGCAAACGTTGCTCCGCTGGAGATTGGGGATTAGCGAAGAAAGTCTTTAAGAACACTGGTTCATTGAGGTGAAAATCAGTTGGCACCTTAGGCATGAATGCCGGGTTGGTGCGAAGTACAACACAGTCCGATTTGAATTGAAGGAAAGGAGGCTGAATGGTAAAGGCGTGTATATCAATCACGCGACGTGAGGAGGTCAAAGCAAGAAGAAGGGCCACCTTCCAGGTCAAAAATTTCAAATCTGCTTTGTGGATGGGCTCAAAAGGCGCATTCATCAATTGCACCAAAACAACATTGAGATGCCAGGCAGGAGAAGGACACCGAATGGGCGGGAACATCCTGAACAGCCCTTTGAAAAACTGCCGAATGACTCTGGAAGAGTAGAGAGAGGAAGACCCATACTGCCGAAACCAGTACCGGCAGCGATGTTTGACGGTTGAGCCCACCATTGGAGAGCGGACCTCATCCGAGCGGTCAACAGGACCAGATCGTTGAAAGAGCCGGTGACCTGACGCCACTGTTTGTCCAGTTCCTCCTGAATTGGGCGACTCTTGAGCCTGCAATTTGGGATCAGGGAGATGCAGGAGGACGCCATCCCAAGAAAGGACTTCAATAAACGAACTGAAACAGACCCTTTTGAACGGATGAGAGCCACTAGGCGTAGAATCCACAGCTGACGCTCGTGAGACACGAATGTCTTCACCAGCGAAGTATTCAGAGTGGCGCCTAGAAAGGTCCTGCAGGGAGCTGGATCGACCTGAGACTTCTCGGTGTTGATGGAGAGACCGAGGGAGTGGAATAGAGTCTGACAGAATCGAGTGTCCAGAGACTCCTGATGGCGAGATTGCGACTTGATGAGACAGTCGTCCAGGTAGGGAAAGATTTGAACGCCCTTCAAACGTAGATATGCCACTACCGGGGCCAGGACTTTCGTGAAGACGCGAGGGGCGGAGCGAAGGCCGAAAGGCAGAACCTTGAATTGAAAGTCTCTGCCCCCTACCCGGAAGCGCAAGTACTTCCGGTGTTTTGGAAGTAGCAGCACGTGGAAATAAGCATCTTGGAGATCGATGGTGGTCATGAAGTCGTCCTTCGAGAGAAGGCGGAGAATTTTCGCGAGCGTGAGCATGCAGAAGGATTGGCACTTCAGGTACTTGTTCAGGGCTCTTAAGTCGAGGATAGGACGCCATTCGCCGGACTTCTTGAGGACGAGGAAAAACCGGGAATAGAATCCCATCCCCTTCTGAGACTTGAGAACCACTTCGATGGCACCTTTCTGAATCATGAGTCGAATTTGTTGAAAGAGCTCCTTGAGGTGAGCCGGAGGTGGACCAGTAGGAGGAGTGTTTGGAGGGAACTTGACAAACTCTAAAGCATGGCCTTTTGAAACAATGCCCAGCACCCAACGGTCCGAGGTAATTGAAGACCAATTGGAAAAGAATAGGGAGATTCGACCTTCAACTTTGAGCGGGGAAGGCAAGCCATTGCTTCTTAGAAGCGGAGCCTCTGTAGGAAGACTTTCCTCTGTAAGACTTGGTAGACTGTTGCCGATAGGACTGCTGTGACTGGGAGGAATATCTCTGATTTCCTTGGCCGTAGGAGCGGTACTGGTTGGATCCGCGCGCACCATGAAAAGGCTGCTTGCAGAACTGCAATGAGCCTAGGGAACGAGACGTCTCGGTGTGCTTTTTGATGGTTTGAAGTGCGTCGTCCACATGCTGGCCAAAGAGCGATTCGCCGTCATAGGGCATGTCGAGGATTTTCACCTGAACCTCCTGGCGAAAAGAGGTGAAACGAAGCCAGCCCTGACGACGTAAAACGGCTGCCCCCGCAAGCTGACAAAAACCAGTGCACGCAATGTCCACAGAGCAGTCGATAATCTCTGATGACGCTCACTCTCCCTCCTGAAGAATCTTGAGAGCCTCTGCGCTGGAGGGCTCAGGAATGAGGTCGATAAAAGAAGACATATCCGACCACATCTGGTAGTCGTAGCGCCCCAGAATGGCCAGAGAATTTGCAGCCCTCACGGTGGTAGAAGCCATAGTGGAACATTTTCGTCCAATGGCATCAAGACGATATCCCTCACGGTCAAGAGGAGCGGTAATAGGAGAAGACGGATTCCTGGAACGGCGCCGTGCGGCCTGGGTGATCACGGAATCGGGTTTAGGCTGTGCTACCAGGCAAGCTGGAGAACCCTGGGGCGCCCTAGATTTTTTCTCCAAACGAGGAAGAAGCGCCGGAATAGAATTTGGCGTCTGCATCAGTTTGACACCCTCGTTCCAAATTAAGTCAATTATAGGCACCGCCGGACCTGTTTAAAAGGTTGACTCTTGAAATCATAAAAAAACAGTCCTCATCCTTCAGAATCATAGGATGCTTAAAGCGCAGCGCTGCTCGTTCTATAAGTTGGTGAAAAACAGCTATATCCACAGGAGGCGAATCCCCTGGACCCGAAGGTGGCGGAGACGGTGTCTGGATCTGATAATCGTCCCAATCCGCCATGTTCCCATCATCATCATCAACTTCGCCGTCTTCCCGATCTGGGCGAACGTCATCATCCTCATAAACCGTGGCATGGACCTGAATAGAGATTGTAGATGGTGCAGAAGGTGCAGTTGGCTCAGGCAGTGTAGTAGAGGGAGGAGCTGCTGTAGTTGCAGGCCCCCTAGGTTGAGGAGACCCCTGGTGAGACTGTGGAAATCGTCTATTATAATCCTCTAACATGTATTGGAGATTAGAAATGAAGGTGAGCGGTATTTGCGCTGTGGGATCCTGAGCAGAAGGTTCCTGCTCATGGAAGTAAGGATCTTCCTGATCATCCTCATAGTCCTGACATTTAATGACCAGCTCCGAAGGGCTTCGAGCTGCCCGGAATCTATCATCTTCCTCCTCATCAGAACCAGAGTCCTGCTCCGAACCCGTGGCAAAAAAAGGTGATGGAGGCTGAGAGTGACGTGGAATCGGAAGCTGATGCAAAGGCACATGTCAACATTGGTGCAGAGGGTCAACAGCAGGAGCCCCAGAACCATATGAAGAAATTGGCACCAGAGGCAATGATGTGAAGGCAGACGTCGACGGCAGTAACACCGTCGACGGGACCACCACCGTTGACGAAACCGTCGACGGCAAGACCACAGCCGTCGACGAAGCCGCCGTCGGCGGAGCTACCGTCAACGGAGCCACCGCCGACGAAACAGCAAGCGTCGACGAAGATTTTGATGTCGACGAGACTCCCTTTTTAGACGTCGGTGAGGAGATTTGAATCGTCGACGAGACAGATTTGAAGCTCACACACACCATCGTCGACACTGACGACGTCGACGTAGCCGCCGGACGACCCGCTGCCACATATCGTCATCACTGTCATCGTCAGAGGGCTGGAGACGGCAGATTTCGTCGTCGGAACGTCCGTCGACGCTCCTGTCGACAATTTAGCAAGTTTTTTAGTGGAAACATGCGTAGAAGGAGCCGTGCATGCCTGAGAGTCAGATCTCGGGGGCGTAGGCGTTGCAGGTGGAGGTGGAGTCACAGCAGGAGCCTTTTTGAGTTGCAGTTTCCTCTTCTTTAGGAAAGGAGATGGCAAATCCTGCACACTGCTACGTTTAGTGGCTCTAGACACACCTGACGCAAGGCTTTCTGCATCAGAAAGAGGTGAATCCTTATCCTTCAACCTCTGCAACCACAGGAGGAGACGCCCTTCCATGTCCTTAAGGGTCTTGGTTGAGAAAGTCCTGCAAATTTGACATTTTCCTACCTCCTGCTCTGGATAGAGGCAGTAAATACACTTCTTGTGAGGGTCCTCTGAGAAGAGCCGCAATTTCCCACAAGAAGCACATGGTCAAAACAAAGACTTCTTACTTGAAGACATCCCAGAAAAACTGTAGATATCCAGAAGAAGTTGAAAACTGAGCAGAGCTCAGGGAGACTCCCTTCACACGACGTGCGGTAGAAAATCTGAGGGCCTGAGCCTCTGAGGAGAAGGTTCTAGAGGGGTGCTTGCGCCTGATTGGCTGTAGTTTGAACTAACATAATGACTTGGATATGCTATAAAAGTGTTATATTTCATCTAATGTGTTAATGCTAGCCTTGGTACTTATAAGTATTTATGGTTTTGGAATGTTTGTAATTATGTTTTTTTATTCATATAGTAATGGTTTTATTGCTATTTTATTTACCGTGGGGCTCCCACTTCTACGACGGGGAACATTCAAGCATGTGAATCTATGAAAGACACCCCAATACTAGAGAAAAGATTTTGCCATGCACTGTTCACTAAGCATTGATGTGAGGCACTCCAAAGGCGATGCTGAGAAGCAAGCAGGTTCAATTTGTAACAACCAGCCAGTTTGGGATGGGTAGTGAGTAGTCAGTTGCAGCGTATGCGCTAAGGACGAAGCGGTCAGTTTGGAGGTAACAGCAGGGTATGCAGCTACAATGAGCCGGAAGTACGATGGGCTGAATTGAGACCTCGATGTAGTCTGATGTAAAGCTGGCAGTGTAAGCGGTTCGTGGAAATTTATGCCAGGATAATAAGGTGATCGAAGGCAAGGTGACCTACAGTGGAGGATGTCAGAATGGGACCCAGACAAACATAGGAAGTCTGGCGCGTGGTGGCGGTTCAGCCAAGCAAGGTGACCTTGGGGATGGCAATATGCTTGTAGGCTGGGTAGATGGGTGCTAACCCGTCATGTGCACTGATAACAGTGCATACCACTCCCCGCGGGTGCCTGATATCCCCCTGGCATTGACACAAGACTCCGGGAAACAAAATAAAATGATAATAAACCCAGGTTTATTATCATTTTATGTTATCCTGCTGGCGAGGGGGAGTGGTGACGCTCCTCCCCCGGTGTAGAGAGTCTGAGGAATCTGGAAACGTGAGAACAGCTTCTAGGAAGGAGCCGGATAAACATGGGGATGTTGTGGAGTCAGAGGAAGGGAAGTAAGAGTCTTTGAGTGGAAAGCTAGTGGAAGGGAGCTGCTGGTTAGAGGTGGCAGGAGCTGATAGTTTAAAGCGGATGCTAGATCACTGAGAAATCAGCTGGTTGATGCAGGAGCATCAGAAGGAGAGGGAGTGTTTGTGGTTCATGGTTGAAGAGAATGGAAAAGTTGGAAAGCTTTGATGGCAGGAAAGGAGGTGATCGAAAGCCATGTAGTGTGTCAGGTAGGTGAGGAAGAGAAAAAACAGGGCAAAATGGGAAAAACATGACGGTGGGGTGGCTGGGATGAAGGAGAGAACCAGAAAATCAGGAGCAATGTTCGGACTGAAAAGTCATTGAGAGGGATGAGAAGACTTTAGGTAGAAAAGTAGGGAGGTAACAAATTAGCAAGGCATGATAATTAGAAGGACAACATGAGAATTGGAACAGCTATGAACAGAGGGGACCTGAAATACCTAATGTAGATGAGAGTGGAACCCTAGAAAGTGATGGTTCATAGATAGGGTGAATATGGGGCGGGGTAGATGCTGAGACAGAAAAATAAGTATACATACGAGGGTCTAGGGGATTGTATTTAATGACCAACTAACTCCACACCCCTAACTACATACATGAACAACTACTGGGAGATAGTCAGTCTAGAGATAGGACAATTAAACCTCTGGATGCTCAAAAGAAAATTG
Source organism: Lissotriton helveticus (assembly GCF_964261635.1). Lineage (NCBI taxonomy): Eukaryota > Metazoa > Chordata > Amphibia > Caudata > Salamandridae > Lissotriton > Lissotriton helveticus. The sequence continues at coordinate 1,361,778,353 of NC_136057.1, forward strand.
TTCACCAGGTACAAATAGTTTGCCCCGCCTCTAGCATGAGTGTGATCTCCATCAGCCCACCCATTTGGCTGAGCCTCGTCATCTGGAAATCAGCAGGAGTAAGGAAAAAGTAGCCAATGTTGCTCAGCGGCTAACAAGATGAAAAACTTGATCTCGTACTCCGATGATCTCAGCTAGAAAGCTTGTCAAAGTATAGTACAGCAGATGGAGTGCAGTGCTCGTGAAAGTGCGAATGATAAAAATGACTAAAAGGTCAAAAATATGTTTATTGAATATTGTCCAAATGCCATGAATAAAAACCGCCTGATAGTGTGGAACAAATGTACTATCTCCTGGCTAAATGCGGGGTAGATGCTGATACAGAAGAAAAGAGGTTGGGAGAGTGAATGGGGTGAAGGGAAGAGGAGAGATGAAAGAAAAAAGATGTTGTTTGGGACCCTCGTGGCAAATTGCATGAATATAGAGAATGTGGCGAGGTGGGCACAGAAAAGGAGGCTGAGGGCAATTGGAAGAGAGAGTCATTGGCATTAAAGGAGTAGCAGCACAGAGTGAATGGGCGATCATCGCCAAAAGGGTAAGGGACCAAAAAATAGGAAAAAGTGGGAAAAGAATAAGGATTAAAATAGAGAGACATGAATAGAGTGGTACATATAATTTGGAAACATACACACAAGTGAGCATAGAGAAAGAACGTGGATGCATTGAGACAGAGGAACAAAGAAAAAAGAAAGCTTTCCTAACAGACTAGAAAATGCTAAAGTGGAATACTAGTGTCAGGCAACAGTAACAGAAGAGCAGAGAAGGAAAACAACCTCGATAATGTTACACAGAGAGGAATATGGAGAATAGAAGAGAAGTGGCATACAGAGAGAAGCTGATGAGTGAGTGGAAGGGGCTGGAGTTTAGTCATAGCGTCAGTGGAAGCTTTGCGGCCAGCCAGTCACAGGAAGTTAAAGAGCAAGGCTAGTGTCAAAGGTATGGGATGGGGGAGGCTGTGGAGTCAGGCAAATGATGAGCAACTAAAAAGAAGGAGTCGTAATAGAGAAGGGTGCAAAGACTAGAAACGGGGAAAACAGACTGAAGATTCACGAGAGGTTATCGGATTGGAGGAGGGTTAGTCAGACGAGGAGGTTCAGGAAGACAGCAAGTGGTGCTGGTCAGACTCAGTCTGTGTGGACCAGTAGACAAGCAAGAGTTCAAACCGTTAAGCGGAAGCACGGTTAGGCCGGCTTTCATGCAAAGCCACGAGTTTCACCAATACAGGTCAATTCTAGTGGGCCCCAATGGCCAAATGATTGGCGGTGATTGTCAAGCTTAGTGGCCCAGTGGAAGGTACACACAGAAGAAGACAAGGCATAAAAACCAGGAGCACAAAGAACAGTCAGTGTTCTAGGAAGGTTCAAGCATGACCAAGCCTGTCGTGTGGCCACTGAAAACTTCTGTGTTGTGTCTCAACCCTAGATCCACTGCCTTTAGCCAGATATCAGTCATGCCCATTTCTGCTAATGCCTTAGCAACTTACTGAGGTGTGCATGCACCCCTTGCTTCACTCCGCCGGGTCTGTAAGTACAGACCTGTCGGAAAAAGGCACTAACCCCCTGAAGCATAAAGCCAAAGTCGGAGGATGGCTACTCAAGCCCCGGAGATGCCTCTGTTACTTTTCTGACTTGGGTTTGTCAGCGCTGAAGTGAAATCGTGGTGTTTCTCGTCTCCACCAATGAAGGTGTCCCTACAAACTTTAAAACACTTAATTTACTACTAATTTCATTCAAAATTAACCCTCCCAATACTAACCAAGCAATATTTCGCCCATTACTTACGATCCGCAACTGTGGACTACTTTATTTGGGCTGCTGGGCTTTATTTTCAGCCCTTATCGACCCAGTTCCAAGCTAACAGGTTGCAGGCTCGTGCAGCTGGAAAGCCCTTGATTAAGAACTCGTGAATTTGCCTTTTCATTGTTTCACCCAGGTTTTCTGTTGTTTCCTTGTGATGTTTTCTGTTAGAAATGTACAGGCAACGTCGACTGCGTTGGGCTTTTCTTTTGACGCAACCTTTCCTAATGTCCCAGCAGACGCCTGGAAAAAGTAAACACAGGTTTTATCCATCCATGGTGAGCAAAGACTAGTCTATTTGGTGATATTCGCCTCAGTGCAAAGAAAAGGAGCAACTTAGGATAAGACATGTGAAGGAAAACTTCAGCGTTAAACATTGAGGACAGAGCCTTTGTTCCTCCCTCCTTTCCACTTCTCACTACCTTCCCTGCCTCTTACTATGTCTCCCGTTATCACTTTCTCCCTTTTCTTCTCTCTCTTTCTCTTCTTTCGTTGCCTTTGCTTCTCCTCGCCTCTCTCTCTCTCGGTCTCTCACTCTCCCTCTATACATCACTCTCCCTTCCCTTCTCTCTAATGTCCTTTCTCTATACCTTTTCTCTCTTCTTCTCTACTCACCCCTTTTTTCCTCTCCTCTCCTCTTGCTTTTTCTCTGTACCTTTACACCCCCTCTCACTCTCCTTCTGTTTGGATCTTTCTCAGCCAACCTTTCTCTAAATGTATCTCCTTCACAAACTCCCTCTCCCTACTTCCTTCAGCACTTTATAGTCATGCCTTCAAAGACCCTCCTGAGCTGTTCTCTTAAAACTTGCTACTGATTTCCTTAATGGTAGAGCTGTTTCGCTTTCACAGTTTAAGCAAGGATATGAGCATTTCACAAACCTATTAGTTAAAACAGTTATAAGGGCTACTTAGCTCACATTAATCTTAATCGGTCTGATTCAAATAACGATTTCTTAAAACATTAAATCGAATGTTGTACAGACTAATTTGAAATCATACATCTAGGATTTGCGACACCAGATATTTTAGATCATTAACCAAATGTATGATATCCTCTAAGGAATACCGAATATTTTTAAATATGGTAATAGAATCGCTGTAGTATAACATTGATTCCCTTTACATTGTCCTATATTAAATATAGCTTTATCTATGAATATTTTATCTTCACCTAAACAATTATTCATGTGGACAGTTATCAGTCCTATTTTTTTTAGTCTTCATAATCTTAGTAACTTGTCAGAGTTAAGCACCCATTCAATTAAAAAAGAAACTTGTTATTGAGTTCACATTGAAGGAATTCACTAAAACAAACATGTTGTTAGATCGCTTAGTTTCTCCTCTAAAACTGTCAACAGTACACATCCCAATCCATAAATAAATTGGGGAAACCATTTTCAAAAATACATTTGAAAGCACTCTTTTTGGAGATTTCTTACAACTTAGACTATTAAAAAAAAAAAATTGCGCCACAACAATCCTCGTCCCAAATTTCGCACACACCGCAGTGCTGGGCTACGTTTTTCATTTTGTTTTGTTTTTCATCTTAACTGGGTGAGAGGCCGTTCACATTTTCTTTACAAAATTTGATGAGACAGGGAAATTTGGAGGAGTTAGAGTTCACTGTTCTGTCATGAGAGTTCTACGCTGAGATACATAAGCTTCTCCTGAGCTCAAAAGCACAGATTACAAGGTAAATGTCACAACAGACACCTTTTAACAATTTAAGTATTATTTTATTTGACCATGAGCTCTTGTCAAACTTTTTGCAATTAGTCTTAATGGGTCGGAGATGGAAGCGCAAATGTGAGGGTAAAAAGCCAATTTTCAGTCACAAAGGGCTGGGTTTAGAGTTTGGCAGGCAGGGTGCCCACCTTATTACAAATGCCTTGAGGTATAATGCACTTATAATAAAGCGAACAGGATAATTGTCACATTTGTGATGGAGTAAGCCGTTGGCGTAACTCAAAATCAGGCCCAGATGCTTTCAGATCCAAATAGTTGCCTGCACCTCTGTAGGAGCAGCTGACTTTGTGGTGCCACACAGACCAGTGGCACCCCACTAAGAGCAGCTGGTGAAGGTCTTTCTTTGGATATTTTATGACAAATAACAACAAAAGATACCACTTTTTAAAGCTCAGCTCTCTCTGCATCCCCAATACACCTGAAGCCTAAAAGACCCTCTTGTCCCCAGGGGCCCCTCCTCGGCAGAGCCGGAGATAGATGCCTCGTTAACAGCCCCCAGGGGACTTCTGTTTGGCAAGGAGAAGACCCCCCTCTGGGGCATCTCAAAAGGAACATGTCAGGGGGGGTCAGCTTGAAAGGAGAGCAGGGTGCAGGTATGTGGATAATGAGGTATTTGTTTGGAAATAACAGACTGGATGTGGGTGGGGGATGGAAGCACAGGGGAGTACATACACCTGTCTCTCACAGATCCCCAGTTCTACCTAATGAGGCAGTTTCAGTTTAGTATAAACGGGCCACAGACAACTCCATTAATGTACCTCAACGCTGACCTGCTGTACCATCTGCTATTCTAGCAATAGAGGCCACGCACAGCTCGGTCTGCGCACACCAGGCCTGACTTGTGGCACCCCTATCTATTATATGACTGTGACCCATGCATAACTCTATCAATGTGCCTGAAATCTGACCTGCATCCCTCTCTGCTATGTCATCCATAAGGGCCACGAATAGCTCCGTCTTTGCACCTCAGTGTTAGCCTATTTTTATTTTATCCATTAAGCGCACGCTTCCACCAGTGGGTATCTTAGTGCTAATTTGCCAAAGGTTTCCGACAATACCATTAGCCGAGGGTATCGGGAAGTGGATAAGGCCACGTCTTTAATGGGTTTCTAAACATTCCTCGGGCAGCTTCCTCTCTGAGTTTTGAGGGGCACACTGTTCCACAACTCCACTCCTCTCACCAAGAAGTATTTTCTTCCCAAAGTGGAGCGGCAACAACAGGGGACCTTCAAAAGCTTTGTCTATATAACGAATATGTGTTTTTAAGGGGTTACAATAGTGGTGATAGATCTTTTGTGTAAGAAGCAAAACTTTATCCTTTGACTAACAGGGAGTCAATAAAGTTTTGCCAGTATTGGGAATACTGGTGCATATTTTCTTGTGTTGAAAAGCAGTCAGGCTGCTGTGTTCTGAACATACGGCAACTTCCTTATTATTTCTCTGTTTCCTAGGGACCTCCAACCTTTTCTGAAACAAGAGCTACTTATGTTCTATAAAAATCCTCCTGAGTTAGTAATATTATCAGCAGTAGAGGCCAGTGTATGCTACGAGTTGTGAGGCTGGCGGGGAGAAGGGGAGGAGCATAGTGGTCGCGTAAGAAGGAGGAGAAATAAAAAATAATAATAGTTTTAAAAGTACCTTCAACCAGCCGTTTCCCGAGTTGCGCTCCTCTGCTTCTTCCTCTTCTTCAGGCACAAGCTCCCAGCCTGCCCTGCGGCCAATCCTGAAGCTGCTCTCACATGAGATTAGCCTAAGCGCTCTCGATTGGCACTCCAGGACAGACTGGGAGTCTGTGAATGCTCTCTCCAACTCTAGCAATGTAGCTGGGGTTGGAGAGAGCTTCACTGCGCATGATGGTTTGACCATCCTGAGACAGCCGGCCAAACCGTCATGTGCAGTGAAGGGAGTGCACACACCACTCCCCTCAGTGTTGTCACCCCCAGGCCCTGCCCCCAAGACAACAGGAAAGGATAAATAAAACGAGTGTTGTTTTATTTTTCCTTTCCTGACATTCATGGGGGGTGACAATCCTCCGCCATAGCGGAGGAGCTGCCGCTGAATATTATAGATGTAATAGTTCCCACATCAGACAAGATTACATTAGTGGCCACCAAATGTGAAGATTACCAGCAGTGACCACTTCAGCGCATCAGGCAATGTTGCTAGCAGTAGGTTAAACATGGTTTGTCACTGTGGAGTGCCTCTACATGGTAATACATAGTAGCCATAGGTTCAGTGACCCCTGGCACAAAGTTCATAATATTAGTTAAAACCCTTCACAACACCGTTTGATTTTTCTCACTCAAATGACAACTTTAAATATATTTTGGGAAACTCAAACATTTTTCTCCACACATCAGCTTATGAGTTCTGAAAATACACACATTTTCTAACAGGGTTTTCAGTTTTGATATACATATATTAATTCAACCAAGCACAAGCTTCTAATTTAGTTGGGCTGCACCCAGGAGAGCCACTTGAGTGTATCTGGAGAGCTCCAGTGGCTCACAACCTACTTGTTGGATAATCCTACTCTGTTTGGAACTAAAATAGTGGATTATCCCTTTCTGTGTCCTTAATTGATAAAAAAAGAAACAAGGTTTCACTACTGCATTTACATGGTTCTCCATTGTTAGCTCAGAGTCCAATTGAATACCTACATCTCTCACATAAAGGACTGGACTTGTTTTTTGGCTAAAGAAGATGGCCAGAACGTTTAATTCCATACTTCTGACTGTTTGAACAAGGAAACAATTTCTGTTTTCCCACCATTTAATTGCAAGTGATTTTGTATCATCCAGTTGTGCACACTTGCCATAGTTACATTTGTTGCTCTTACTTTCAAGCCACCATCCATCACAAACAAAATCTGTGTGTCATCTGCATACATCCATGTTGTTGGGCCAAAGACAAGTATCAGTTGAACATTAGGGGGATAAAACTGGACCTGAAGGCCCGCATGTTTTGTTTGTGATACATATGATCCTATTGCAACGGTGGTGGTCCGGTTTGTTGGAAAAACTCGAAATCCATGCAAGAACAGTTCCTTTGACGCGGAGGTGCTCCAGGTGCTACAGAAGCCTCTTGTGGTCAATGCATTCAAAGGCAGCTGATAAATCCAATAAGATGAAGGCTGTCAGCACTTCTCTACCTGCATAAAAACAGAGCTCGTTCAGCAACCCAGTGACCACTGTTTCTATGCTCATTCTTGCTCGGAATCCAACCTGCAGGAAGTGGCACAAATATTTTCCTTCAAGAAATGCATTTAGCAGTTCAAACACCGTTCAGTCAAGTAACTGTGCAATAAAGGCAACTTCAAACCTCGTCTATAGTTTTCTATACCTTCTGGGTCTAATGGAGCCTTTTTATGCAGTGGCCTGATCATTGCCTTGTTCAGTTCCTCTGGTACACTGTGTTTATTTGTGTAGTAACGATTACTTGTAAAAAGGACTGTGAAACTAACATTCATTCTTTATCAATTTCGCTGACAAACTGTCCAAATCTGATCCAGATAGACTAAGAAGCCTTATTAGCATGCACAATCTTTGTCATTTAGATTTGCACATTGAATAAATATGTCTTGATTGTTCCTGAAAACCAACTCTGCCGCCTGAGGTTGTTAGGTAGGCACAGTATTTCTGCAGTTCTGCTTTAATCTTTGAGATCCTCAGCTCAAACAGCGTTAGCATTTGGCGTTTGATAACTCTAGTGTTTGTTATCTCCCTCCTTTCTTAAATTTGTTAATAACTGAAAAAACAGTTTTTGCAATATTAGGTGCTGCAAGTATTTTATCGGCTTGATATGCAGAGTTATTCTGTCTTATTGCATTTTTATATTACTTGCGATGCAAAATCCATTCATTTGTATTCGCGGATGTGTAATTTTCCCATCAGATTTGTTCTAAATGGTGTAATTTGCCTCTCATCTTTGCTAGTTCAGAATTTAGCCAGCAGTTTTGTTTTCGGTTTAATCTAGTTTGGAGTGTCTTCTGTGGAATTATTTCATTAATCGCTTCCCTTAGTTGTTCATTATAGTTTTCTGTTAAAGAAATCGCTTTTTTCAGAATGATTATTATGAATTGCCCCAATCCACACTCCCAGACTTCTTGTCAATAGTCAAATGTCGCACTTTGCACATTTGTTTAACCCCTTCCCAGTGGCGAGAATTCTGCCGCGGTGCGGGGATTTAATTAGGGGGCGTAACCCCTTGCGTGCTCAGGACAGCCCCTGCCATTCTACATCACGGTAGGCGTGTGCCGAGGACGGCCAGGGGCCGTGTCCGAACTCCGCCCACTAATTAATTCTTCCGCACAAGCGTGGAATTTGCACCACGCAGGGGAATCGGCGGCGTTCGGACAGCCGCCGGACGTCCTGAGTATGCGCCCACCGTAAAGTAGGACGGCCGGGGGCTGTCCTGAGCACACAACGGGTTAATGGTGGCATACATCGCTTTCTAAAACCATTATATTTTCCAAATTCCCAGTAACCTCACTTTTCAAACTCCACATGAATAGGATAATATAGAGATCTACCCACAGGAGTTAATAAGTCTATGCTGCGTTGCATGCGCTTGGTCACTGCACATAATCAGGGCCACTGGAATTATGCAAGAGGGGAGGATCAAAATATGCAGCAAGGTTGACTAAATTATGCAGCAAGAAAAGGCAAATTAAGCAGCATAATAAGGTACCTTTTGTCATAGTAGCACTTCATTATTGTGCCACTTTTATCCAGCTAAACGCTGTCTGAGCAAAGGTTTCACCTCATTAATACCAGTTTAACACCCGAATACATCAATAAGCAATGGAAAGTGGTCTTGTCAACCTTTACAAAGAGCCTTTCACTGTGCGGCAACACTCGCAGAGGTCGCCCCCGAAGGTGGCCCCACGCGCTGGCACCATAACAGCCACTGGTGACCCAAAAAATCAAGTTTGGGCCGCTACATGGTACCCAGAGACAAAGGGGGGGCTCGCTCCCACACCTACCACCCAAGAGATAGTGCGCTAAAAGAGGCGTCAAACACCTAGCCAATGGAGGGGGGCAGGTAATGTTTTGAAGACCCCAATGGGGGAAGCTGCCGCCGACCAAAAGAGCTGCGGGGGCGGTTATAACCAGGCACCGCTCCCCCAGCACGGCTCACTTCTTTCACCTCGGGGAGCGGAGTGCACAACGATTATTCCAAGAAGTATTTCACAGCGTGTATTGCAAGAAGTCTGTGCTCATGGCGATTATTACAAGAAGAAGAGACCTACCCACGGGAGAGGCTCGCAACACAAAGCTGTCCTCGGTGGCTCCAGAGGCACTGTGGCTGTCCTGGAGTCCATTGGTTGCAGGTTCCGCCATGAGCACTGCGGCCAACCCAGAGGCGATTAGCTTCCCGAGCATGTGGGGTTGTTGTGGGCAGCTCACCGGGCCCACAAGGTGCCTGGCGCAGGGGCTGCTTGGGGTCGGCAGAGGAGACACCTGCTGCCAGCAGGGCTGTACAAGGAGGGAGAAGCAGCTGTGGAAAAGATTCAGTGCCAGCCAGTCCCACTGTGAACCAAACTATCAAGGCCTTCTCCAGTGGGGGCGGAGCATCTTCTCTTCCCAAAAATATTTTCCAGAGCACCGACGCCAAGCAAGCTGCACTTCCGGGAAGAGTCGACAGGGCCGGGGGCAGAGCTAGCCAGCAACCAAGATGGCTGCTTAAGCGGAGAGCTCCCGCGTCGAAAGCCAGTCCTTCATTTATCCTGGTTGTTGTGCTGCCGTCTATGACCTCCAAACGGAGGATTGCTGAGGCGGAGAGGCAGATGACACGATTCTGCGACGTCCCGAGCTGCGAGACGGCAAGTGTAGCGAAGAACGTCTGCTGAGGCCTGCGGAGCATGCACACCGACAAGCCGCGTCTTCAATTTCGGATGGTGCCGCGGTAGGGCTCCATCAGGCCGGTCTCCGGAGGGCGGCGAGCTACGGGGCGGAGCCAGTGGCTGTGGAGTGCCCGCCCGCCACTCTTGCTGCGACGGTGCCGAATCTGGAGGTCAGGGATTGCGGACCTTCTCCCCCGCGCGGTCGCGCTTCCCGAGTGCTGGAAATTGGGAGTTAAGACTGTGAGTCCCGTACTGGTTTGCTGGTGGACGGAGTGATACGCCCTGGGTGGACTGCGGAGATTGAGCTGCGGCCATGGTTTTCACAAGGGAAGCTGAAGCGACTATTGCACCCTGAAGGCAGGCTCCCATACTGATTCCACGTGAAAGCCCCTCTAACACTCTCTATTGCCACCGGAGTGGGAGCACGCTGGCTTGCGGCCACTACTGTGATTTATTACGGCGGTCCTGGAGTGACGCCAGGCTCTACCAGCGGCCGCCATTTTGTGTGGGACACTCTGGCTGCCCTAGCTGATCCCCACTTGCGTGAGGCTGCTACCGCTGGGGCGACAGTTTGACGGTGCCTCAATATATTGTTCCCTGCCCTGGTGCGGGCTGTGTAGGCCTGGAGGGAGCTGTGTTTTCCTGCCACCCCACATCACCCATCTGGAGGGCGACCGTCTTGCGACCAGAGGGCCACCTGAGACGACGCTGTCCATCCCCCGGAGTAGCGCGCTTTGGGGTGAGGAGCTGCTGTAGAGTGCAGAACCACCGGCATCAGAACTTTGTATTGTCCCAGTCAGTGCGAGATCCCACAGGGAACCTCGAGGCCGATTGCGGCTGGCTTTACCGGTGTGGGCCCCCTACTCCTGGACGGTCTCTGCCCCGCTGTCGGCTCCTAAGTTGTCTGATTGTATTGGTCCTGACAGTCGCTGCGTCCACTCCTCGATTGACTATGGGGCGCACAGACAGATCACAACCCAAGCTGTCCTTCGAACAGAAAGGCCCCAAGACCAACAACACTGTGGCGGGGGGGGGGGCGCGAGACATTGGAGGACAACTCGCGACAGGATATTCGTGGAATGCTCCTAGCCATGGAAAAGAGCCTGCAGGGAGGTATTGCCTCGCTGGGCACGAAGATAGACGCCCTATCGTACTGTATGGATCGCATGGCGGAACGTATGGATAAACAGGCACAGAGGATGGACATGGCGGGGCGTCGCCTCACCGAAGTAGAAGAAGCGCATACCACCTTGGATTCGGACGCCAAATAGATATCCAGAGCCATGCAGTCCCTCATGGACAAGACAGAGGACTTGGAGGCCCGCTCTCGGCGGAGTAACCTGCGAATCACGGGCCTGCCAGAATCAACACAGACGGGTAATATGGAGGTCTTCGTGGAGAAGCTCCTTTAGACACTTTTTGGGGACTCTGCATTTTCCAATATGTTTGTCGTTGAGAGAGCCCACCGCTCTTTGGGCCCCAGGCCCAAACGGGGAGCCCCGCCAAGGCTTATTATAGCTAAATTGCTTAATTACAGAGACCGCGATACGGCGCTCCGGTTGGCGCGCGCGCCAAACAGCCACTGCAATTTGAGGGCTCTACCTTATCTGTGTTCCCGGATTTTACCGCTAAGGTGCAGGAAGCGCGGCGCCAATTCGCACCAATGAAGAGACAGTTGCGCGACATGGGAACAGACTATGCGATGTTGTACCCAGCGAAGCTAAGGGTCAACCATCAGGGGAAATCCTTCATCTTCACAGATCCTAAGGTGTTGCAAAAGGCAATGAAAGACTGGCGCAAGGAGAACAGATCTTCCCAGGTCGATACTTTGGCGGAGGCAGACAGCGCACTGGAGGAACAGGATTGAAGAGCCGTCGTACAGATAAGTTTGGAACATTGAGACTCTGGGACATGTAGCTGTGCGCAGAGGGGAGGGGAAGGGATGATGCGATAGGGAGGGATATTCTACATGCTGCCACCCTGGGTAAGACAGTATACCGTCCTGTAGCAATAGCTTCATGCATGCCCTGATGGGACTGACTTGTACTTTTGTGCAGCACTCTGACTTGGTGGGCTTCCATCAAGGCCTGCTGTTTGAAACACTGTCCCGGGGCAGATATTCTTGCTGGCAGCGCCAGAAGTGAAATGCACCACAGTGTCCCTCGCTAGCCATGAGCAGCTGTGTTTGAGTGATGTGAGGTTAGGATCCTGCACACAACTGTTGAACATGACGACGAGGGAGGGGAAAGGCAGCATTGAAACACAGCGTGTATAATACCTGACTACTGTTGGCTACCTTTGCCCACAAGTGGAGAACACACCCTTAGTCCTACGGGACTCGTTTTTTGAGGTTGTGGGGTATTGTTATGTTGGGGAGGGTGACCGGGAGGGGATGGGGGGGGGACAGAGTCTGGATCGCGGCCTAGTTGGGGACGGGCAGGCGTTGGTGGGTGTGGGGGGAGGGGGGGTCAGAGTGCGGATGTCTGGTGGGGTTGGGTGGAAGAAAGTTTGGTTTTTATGGTTGTTGTTTTTATGAGAACACACATGGCAGGATCAGGGCACTTTGAGGTGCTGATGATGCAGATTACATTACTGAAACATGTTAACACGCTATGACGGCTGAACAGATTAGAACGGAGGACACCAGCCACACATTAACGTTAATGACTTGGAATATACAGGGTCTCATAGGAAGGTCCGGAAGGTCCTCCAATACTTTGCCAGATACGGGGTGGATATAGCCCTATTGCAAGAGACCCACCATCCCACGGACAGTCACATCCTCCGCTATAGAGGGCTCTTGGGTAAAGTTCACGCCGCAGGATTCACCACACATGCACGGGGTGTCCTCACATGGGTTAATCCGAAAGCACGACTGACTATGACACTGTTAGTGACTGACGGAGACGGACGCTACACTATCACGAGATGTAAGGGCAGGGGGTTAGAATTCTGTATAATAAAAATGTATGTACCCAACTACGACCACCCGGACTTTTATTCGGAGCTGACGGCTAAGATTGCGACGTACGCGGGAGAGGAACTACTCTGGGGGGGAGACTTTAATATGACCAGACACCCACACATAGATAGATCTGACGGTCCTGACCGATGCCCCTCTGCTGCTGCCAGGGTCTTGGAAACACAGATGTCCTACATGGACTTACGTGACGTCTGGAGATATCGGTACCCAGAGCTAGGAGGATATACACACTACTCGGCACAATACAATATTCACACAAGGATAGATTATTGGCTGGCCACCCCTTACTTGACCTCTGCTATACACAAATGTGAGATACTCCCTCGCACGTACTCAGATCACTCTCCGATCGGGATTTCCATGACCACCCCTGTGCGACGGATGCCTCCATTTGCCTGGCGGTTCCCTCCCTACTCACCGCTCGATACCTCCTTCAAGGAAGAACTGGCGACAGACATCGAGGTGTTCTTCGATGCCAATGAGGGTTCTGTAGAATCGGTGCAAAGTGTATGGGAAGCATTCAAACTATACGTTAGGGGGGTTACCATATCTAAACATTCGGGGGTCCTTAGGTCAATTAGAGGCAGGCTGCAGACTCTAGAGTCCAAGCTGGGTGCTTTGGAGAGTAGGCGTTTACATAACCCTGAGAGAGAACTTGACAGAGAACTAGCGGTAACGTTACGAGAATACAATGATGTGGCTGACGCAGAGATTAAACATCTGGGGAAATACGCCTCGGCTAGGGCGTATGGCAAAAGCGAACAACCGAGTGCGGTGCTGGCGCAGATGGCACCACGGGCCAGGACAGAGGGGGGAGTCCCCGAAATGAGATGTCCTGAGACGAAGGAACTGCTCTCGGATGCGCAGCTAGCGGACCGCTTCAGGGAGTTCTATTCCACCCTGTATGCTTCGAGAGGTCCAGCTGCAGACGAACGTATCCTAGATTACCTCACGCATATCGAATTGCCTTGGTTATCTGACACGCATTGGGGATTCCAAGTTCGCCCGATAAAACGGGAAGAGATAGTTTGGGCACTCTCCGCTATGAAATCGGGAGGAGCGCCTGGGAGTGATGGCCTTACGGTGGCTTTTTATAAGGCCTTTTCGGACCTTCTACTCCCTAGACTGCTTGCACTATTCGAAGATATGGCGGATTCGGGCACTATGCCACCCTCGATGCAGGAAGCGATACTAGTAGCGATACTCAAACCAGGCACAGATCCGGGAGATTGCTCATCGTACCGACCACTTTCATTGCTGAACGTGGACGCGAAGATTTTCGCAAAGTTGCTCACCAATCGCCTCAGCCCAATGATTCCCATGCTTGTGGCCCCAGAACAGGCGGGATTCGTTCACTCACGAAATCTCACATATAATCTCCGAACGGTCTTCGCTGCCTTTCAGCACATGCGCCTGGAGTTCCCGGCGATAGCCGTCTTCCTGGACATGGAAAAGGCCTTCGACTCTGTCGAATGGCCTTTTCTGAGACACCTGCTGGGGCGCATGGGAGTAGGTCCATTGTTCTTGCAACTTCTGAGCATTTTATATACCTCCTCCACGGCCAGGGTCCGCATTGGGACGCTGATCACGGACACACTACGCATCGGGAGGGGCACACGGCAGGGGAGCCCCCTCTCTCCTATCTTATATGCACTGCTCGCAGAGCCTTTGGCCTGTGCTGTGTGCGAATATCATAGCCACCGAGGCATACGGTTTCCTACATATAACTTGATAGTCTCCACTTACGCCGACGACACTCTGCTCTACGTCAGAGACCCGGAGTCTCACCTGTCGCCGGTGCTCCGAGAAGTCGCTCTGTTTAGCTCGCTGTCGGGCATTCATGTTAACTGGAGCAAGTCGCTCATGTTTTCCCTCACTCCGGCTACGCAACGATTCGAACTGGAGTATCCCATACAGTGGACCACGGAGGCGGTGCGCTATCTGGGTATTCCCCTACATACAGACTCTGAGGTGATACTGCGAGAAAACTATGGCACCGCGATCTCTAAATTAGAGGACGACATTAACAATTGGAGCGCATTGCCATTGTCATTATTGGGACGCATTGCGCTCATGAAAATGGTGGTGTTGCCTCGCCTTCTGTTTTAATTCTGCAACATCCCCATGGTATTGTCCTCTAGTTTCTTCAACCAATTGCAAGCCTTAATGATCCGGCTAGCATGGGCCGGGAAGCAACCAAAAGTGGCGTGGAATATACTTACACGACCATATGCTTCGGGAGGACTGAACGCCCCGGATTTGGAATTATATTACCGGGCGGCACAAGCTGCTCCTGCATACCATTGGATCCATGGTCCGCCGAATATTCCCCACATACGTATTGAACGGTCGTTGCAGATCCTACGCACTTACCAGCGCTGTTGGCAAAACCTAGAGACCGACGAACTGGTCTACTGGATTCTCTGAACTCGGTGACGCATGCTTGGCACCATTTAATGGACGGGCAGGCGTGTAGTCTGATGTACGCTCCAGAGCCATGATTTAGTGGTGCTCGTGGCTGGCGCCATGTCGGGAAGGGGCAGTGCTGACAGCGCTGAAGGCACTAAATATACAGAAGATGGGCGATTTGTTTGTTGCAGGCGCTGTCCGCAGATGGGATGACTTAGACACAGAAGACCGAGTGGTCAACTCATTGCGACGCTTCCAGTACCATAGAGTGAGACATGCGTTGCGAACGCTTCTGGGCACGGATATGGAGGAACCACAGACTGTCACAACGTTTGCCTACGTGGTCTCTGCTAAGTCCCCCGCTAGACTTATTACTAAATTGTATGCTTTTGCCCTGGAGGAACGGAACGCTGAATATGCCAAACCAAGACTAGCCTGGCAGGCAGACCTCCAAATAGATCTAAACGACGAAGTCTGGTGCTATTGCTGCTCAAGCACCAAGCGCATCTGTCTAAACGGGAGACATAGGTTAATCCACTTTAAATACTTGAATAGGACCTATTACACCCCGGAAAGGCTACATAGATACCGACTTCGAGAGAACGCTCATTGTGAGAGGTGCGGGACAGCGACTGCAGATTTTCTTCACGTAGCATGGACCTGCCCCCGAAATACAGGCGTTCTGGCAGAGGGTGTACAGAGAGGTTAATGACACTACACAGCTGACACTGACACCTGACCCTTTGCTTGCAATATTAGGTTACTCCAAACCCATAAGACCGATGGCGTTTTTACTGGCTAAAAGGTGTGTGGCACTCCGTTGGATGTGGGGGCCCGCCCCCACCCTAGCGCAGTGGTCAAGGGAGATGACATATTGCTGTACCCAAACGGAACTCTATTGTGACCTACTACCTCCCCCCCCCCCCCCCCGCAACCGGCCTAAGAAAATCTGGGCTTGCTTCCTCGAAAGAAGGCGGACACAAGATGCCACGGGTGAGGCGGACGTTGACACTAGCCTGGAGATAGACACGACTGCCACCCCCCCCCGGACTTAGGATGCTGCAACACACAAGACTATCCATGGTAGGCTCCTTGCACTGAGAAGTAATGTGTTTGTTCCTCACACCTAAGAAGCTTTTTAACGCATCCCGGAGTGTGCTGCTGCCCGAGATAACGTGTGGCATGTTCCTCTTACAGAAAAGCTACCTGTGAGAACCTGTAAATAACCATCTGTGCCTTGTTATGGTCATTTATTTCCGCCAATGCCTGTGTGGATTTTTTCTTATGTCCTTCTTGTATTTTTGAAAATGCTAATAAAAATATTTTTTTTTTCAAAGAGTCGACAGTGCTACGCCCTGTATCTGCTAATCCAAGTCGCTAAAGACCATCGAGGTGAGCAGCAGCGGAGGCAGGGGAAGTAAGACTGTGGCACGACTTTCTGGGAGGCTGCAGAGCTTGGGGGGAGCAGAGAGCCTGACGGCTTCATCCCCAGCCTTATTGAGCAATCGAGGCTGTGGAGGAGCATCTGTGCAAGCGGCAGGGCAGGTGGAGCGAGGCTGAGGGCCCGACTCAGGCGAGGTCAGTGCGAGGTGACCACCCCACGGAGTACAGAGCGTCAGGCAGTGGAATTGCGGGCTGGTGCACAGCCTGCCAGGAACAAGCTCATTTTAAGGCCCCACCTTCTCCGCCTACCCAGGCCGCGGAGAGAGGAGTAGTTAAAGGGACAGTTCTTCATGCAGCATATAGGAGGTCTAGGCCAAAGGATATGAGTTGGTGCATAAGGAGAGTGGCAACACCCCGCTGAACCCTACAACAAAGGCAAGAGTACCTCAGGGAGCTACACAAGGGACTGGGGACTGCCCGATCAGAGGGTGACCCAGCGTCTGCACAGCAAGTTGCATTCAGGCCGCCAAGCCACTATCAAAGAGCATTGTGAGACAGAGTGCAGGCGAACAGGCAGGAGAGCAGGGACAACTCCTGTGACAGATCAGGACGGCATCTGAGGTGCACGGGATGAGCTGGCTACACTCACACCTGGAAAAGGACGCTGGTGAAAGGCCACGCAATCAGCAAAAGGAGGGACCGATGGTTTCCAGTGGCTGGCCAGCAACTAGGAAGCAATAGAGACACTTCGGGAAAGCACCAAAGAAGGCGGAGGCAAAGAAAAGGCACAAGAGGTCTGACCCCCTGCATGCAACCATCCCAGCAACAGCAGATGCTACAGCGAAGCCAGCAACACGGCAACAAGTGGTGAGCATGTTGGCGCAATAGGGCAGGAATGTTTAAAATCTATTGCCCTATTGTTATTCAATGGCTTAAGCGCACAGGGTCAGGGCATAACGGACACAGGGGGGATATCGAGGCTCCCATGGCACCTGGTGTTACCAGGCTGCTTGCGACTGGAGCACTTGAAAAGGCAGCAGGACGGGTGCACAGTGAAGTTGCTACAGCGGGACTCCAAAAATCATTTCTAATCATTACTCACCAATTCCCTGAAACCTTAAACACATTAATCATGCATCAGTGAGGCCCATGACACTGCGCATTTACTCAGTTCACTTACACTTGGCTTCAAGGCTTTTGGTGAATCGAAATGGAGAAATGCTGTTACATTTGGTGGAGTGTCTAAAACCTATCTAATCATTTATTATTTACACCTACAGTTTATTACATTCTACCATGGTTTTATTCAAACATTTAATTATTCAGACGCACCACCATAGTGGCAATGGATCTGCTAGAAAGAAAATTAGGCGTAGGAAAATCACAAGACCAGCTTTTAAAATTCCATTTTTCCCAATTTTATTAAAAGCAAAAACTTTATAATGTGTGACATTTATGCATTAAGTAATTCTTTATTCAGTAAAAATCTTACAGCTAGATTCATGAAAGACCCCTTTTGCGAGTCTATAATAGCGATTCATAAGGAATCGCTATTACAAACTCGCAAAACGGGATTCATGTAGGAATCGCAATATTAATTGCGATTCCCACTGATTCCTTATTTGCGATTAGCTAATTGCTAATCGCAAATAAGGAATAACTCCCCATTCATTCCTATGGGCCAAAGGCCCATAGGAATGCATGGGGAGTTATTCCTTATTTGCGATTAGCAATTAGCTAATCGCAAATAAGATTGCGATTTCAAGGGTGCCAGGGTGTCCAAAGGACACCCTGTAGCACCCCTGAAATGTAAATTTACACAGGTGTTGCGCACACACATGTCCAAAGGACATGTGTGTGTGTAACATGCAATTGAGAAAAATGCACTAAAGTGCTTTTTTCTATTTTTTCGCTATTTACCACGAAGTCAGACTTCGTGGTAAATAGCGACCAAAAATAGCGAATTCGCAATGTAGAAATGGGTAATGAATTGCATTTAAGGAATCTCAAATAGAGATTCCTTCAATGCATTTCCTCGCAAATGTGCGAATTCTTTATTATCGTATTTTGCATTTGGGATGATGAATCCCAAATTCAAACATTGCACTCGCAAAGGGCCAGATTCTCAGAATCTGGCCCTTTGCGAGCGCAATTGAGCTTGATGAATCTAGCTGTTAATCTTTATTTCAAAATGATCATTTTATTTAGAGCTCAGGAAAAATCGCTTATTTAGAAATCAGTAAAGTTTAGCAAAGAACAGATAGTTCCGAATTCATTCTCTCCTAACATCCCTAACTAACGCCCTCATCTTATCCTTCAGTCCTGTAAAGCAAACAAATAAAGTTCAAAGAATCTTACATCCAAGAGTCAGTCCTCAGTCAGACAGCACTTCGAGAGGAAAACGAAAAAGCGACCCCTTTTAGACGAAACCAGGGGTTTTTATACACTAATTTCCTAACTTAATCTATCTAAAAAGTATCTACTACTACTCGAACTCTGATTGGACAAATTCGGGGTGGATGAGCATCTTCTCACCATTACAACATCATTTTCTCGACGATTCAGCAGAAAAATAAAGGCTTTGTTTTAGGACAGTCTTTGGCCTAGCCATTTCCTCCAGTTGCTACATCAGGACCTTTTCCCATGATCACAACAGTCAAGCGTCCATGTTTGGCACCCATCTTAGGTTCCGGGCCAAGGTAGCCTTGAACCTCCTCGAGCACAGGCACTTCACTCTGACTTGCAGGCTTTTGGCGCACCTGCGCTGTCCAGCTCTTGCTCACAATTTACCCGAGCATCCATCTTTTATACAGGCCTCAGAGGCCACTTTTGGATCTATCATAGAAACAAACACAAATTCATGTTAATTATGGAAAAATAAACCCTTCTGTTTACCTCCCACCATACTAATGTTTCCCCATTAGTTGTTACCTAGCAAATAAGCCACACATATGCATTTTATACTTACATATTCGACCACTTCTTAGCACAAAACGTGTACAATAAGCCCATTTAACTGTATTTGTTTATATCTAAGTTGCGCAATAATTCGCAACACGATAACAATACATATTAGTTAATTATATTGCAACATGCAAGCAAAATTAGTACTCCCGTGTGTAGAAAAATGTATGCATCTTATACTATGGTTGATTAATTTACAAAAACATACTATTAGTAATGTTAACGTTATAGGACATTAACTTTGAGAGGGGTACACAAAATTTTGCGTTTGCTACCTCGCTCCATCAAAGTCAGCCGGCCAGGGCAATTAAATGGCCAGGGTACGCAGGGGATAGGTGGAGGACTAGTGTCCCCTATAGCGGCATGGGGCAGCACAAGCAGGGCGTGCAACCCGAGGCGAGCAGGACAAGCCCCAGAGGCATATGCAATGCCATCACCTGGGCAGCCATCAATGATCACTAGGACTACCGGGTTGGCAAGTATCTTCCCTTAAACAGTAAAAGAAAGGATATGGAGGAAGAATTTCATTGCCAATGTTTTCATTATTAGAGATACAGTTGGAGGGGTTGGATATGACCATATGTGATTTAAAAAAAGAGGAAGATATGAGAGAAAGGAGAAGGGAGAGAAAGAGGAATTTCGACAACGGGTTGGAGCATTCAGAATTATGGCATGCCTTATTGTAGAAACATTTCCACACTGTGTAGCAGACCTCTGGCTGTATGAATCCAACAAACATGGGGCACATAGGAAATTCCCAGGAGACGCATGGTTAGAATATGATAAAGGGTTCAGATTACAAATGCAGATACACCCTGTAATGAAATGGAACAAGGTCGATGTATCAGGGTTCATCCTCAAAATGTTGGTAGCAAAGAAGGTCAGGAGATGGACTGGGACAAAAAGAAAGGAGCGGTTTCCAGTTAGCCAGATCCCCCATCAACACACACAAGCTCAGGAGGCTAGCCAACAGATTCCACAACAAACAGGACGCAGCCATGTTAGTGAAGGGTTTTGAGGAGGGGTTTGTAATTCCATAAGAGGGTCCCCTACCCAAATGCAGTATAAAGAATTTGAGATAAGCCCTGGGACACCCACAGGTGGTTCACCAAAAAATAGAAAATGAGAGGAAACTCGGAAGCATTGAGGCCCCCCTGCCACCCCACCCCTTAGAGCTATTTCTCATTGTGGTGGCACTGGCTGTCTGGAAAAGGAATCTGAGGGACATGAAGCTAACACATTGGTCAGACAACAAAGCGGTAGTGCAGGCGATCAACAAAGGCACGGTCAGGTGCCCTGACATACTGAAATTAATAAGTCACTTGGTTAAATTGCAGCTGGATGGGAACATAGAGCTGAAGTCACGCCACGTACCAGGGATGGAGAGCGCAGTGGCAGACGCTCTTTCACGAGCACAGATGAGCAGACTCAGGGAATTGGCCCTAGGGGCAGAATGGAAGATGACTCCCTTCCAGGAGGATTCATCAGCCCTGGAAGGACAGACTTGTCGGTACTAGTTAACCAGGCCCTCACCCTGGCAGCAGCCAAGTGCTACAAGAAATATGCAGGAACCAGGGTAGTGGGGCTCAAGACACTGGGAGATGCAGGAGAAACAACAAAGGCAGGGAAGTGTTTTATACAGTGGGCATTCACAGTAAAAAGGTCAAAATCATGGGCGCAGGCACACCTGTCAGCGACAGCACATTTTTCAAAGATAATCACAGGGTGCGATCCCACTGCCACCCATTACATCAGGGCAGCAATGAAGGGAAAGGAAGTGCACGGAGGGAGAGAAACCTGATACTCGGCGGCCCATAGACTTTTAGAAATCGACCCTGCTCATGGACACACTGGGGGAGTTGATAAGAGACACATTTGAAGTAACACTATTCAGGGCTGCCTTCACATCGGCATTCTTTGGGGCTTTTAGGGCCAGCAAACTCGTGGCCCTAGCAAAAAGTGGCCAGACGGTAAGATGCCTGCAGGCAGCCAACGTCAAATCAGGAGTGGCAAAGGTAGAGATGCTGTTGAGAATGTCAAAAACAGAGCAGGCAGGCTGAGGGTGTGGCTGGATAGCATTGACGACCCCAGGTACTGTGCAGTCTACTGCCTCTTGGCCTCCATGGCAATACGCCCCACAGGAGAGGGCCCACTATTTAAACACAGAGACAGAAATCTCCTAGGTAAGTTTCAGTTCACAGCATTAATGGGCAGGGCAGGGCTCCTGACGGTCGCCTTTGGATCAAAATCCTTTAGGATTGGGGCAGTGACTTCTGCAGCTCAGCTGGGGATGTCCGAGGCTGGGATCAAGGACATGAGCAGGTGGCGGTCCAATGTCTACAGGACATACGTGAGGCCTCAGTTGTTGTAGAAGTAAATAACAATATGAAAATAGCGGGGGAGTAGTTCTATCCACAGAGTGATGTGGCACCTGGCAATGTGATTGTTGCCTCAGCAGGGAGGAGCCCACAGCTGGTATGGGTGGTGGGCCACCATATGTATCCCACATGCACACCTGGTGGCTGCGTGGTGGTCATGAGCAAAGAGGCAGGCCATTCAAAACGTGCGTCCGGTGGTGGGGCCACTCAGGGATTAAATGAAACCAGCTTTCAGCAACTCCTGAGGAATTGCAGTCTGCTGCCGCATGGCAACCCGACGCCATGGTAATTCATCTGGGGGTGAACGACCTCGCACAGCTGGGGAGGAAAGACCTCCTCCACACCATCTAATCGTACCTAACTGAGACGGCCAGGTGTTTCGGTAGCACCACCATCCTATGGTCTGAATTGATCACCAGGCTGGCTTGGCGAGGTGCTGGGTCATATAAGACAGTGGAAAAGTCAAGGAGGAAAGTGAACATGGCTGTTAGCAGATTTTGCAGAATTAATGGCCTGGAGAGCATCAGGCGCAGCCTCATCAACCCAGGGCATCTGGAGCTTTACGCACAGGACGGGGTCCACCTGTCAGAGGAAGGGATGCAAATGTTTTGGGCCATAGACATATGCAGGTACTTTGTTCCTGCTCCTGCACAGTCTTGTGGGGGACACTTTATTTT
The DNA here is from genome assembly GCF_964261635.1 of Lissotriton helveticus. Taxonomy (NCBI): domain Eukaryota; kingdom Metazoa; phylum Chordata; class Amphibia; order Caudata; family Salamandridae; genus Lissotriton; species Lissotriton helveticus. Next base: position 1,361,800,573 of record NC_136057.1, read on the forward strand.
AAAATATTTTGATCTGCTTTCTGTGTTTTTAAATTTCATTCTTTCCGTACTTTCCACAAACTTTGTTACCTGATTAACAGGAGCTTTCAGTTTCCGCTGCGCACCCCGGTCCACCGCGGTCTCTACCGTTTGTGAGGAGGGTGTAGGCGGCTCTATTGCTCCTCCCCCGGCTGGTGAGGGGCGGAGACAGGGGGGTTAGCGCTCTAGTGTGCCAAGTCTTCCTTCCTACATAAGCAGCATGCCCTGTTCCCCGAGCAGCGGACGCGCCACCGGCGCCCCAAAGGCAAGCCCGTCTGCGCCCGTCCACACCAAGTTCGCGCCAGGGGCCAGGGAAGCTGCCTCTCCGCCGCAAGGCCCCAATTCCGAGTTAAGGTATTCAAGGGGGGATCTTTTAGAATTGGGCATTACATATCCGCTGCTCTGTTACCATATTTCAAACCCTGAAATTCTTTTTAGAAAAGGGCCCTCCTCCTGCATGTCGTGTGGCCTATGTTTCATGGGCGGTGAAGTGAAGAGTTCTTCCACTATGGAAACTAGAGCTATCCCCATGGGAAGGGGGAAGACTCTTCGGGGATTTCTTATTAACTCTAGGTCCCTGATTAAAAATAACGTTGCTTTTAAAGATTTTGTTCTTCAACATTCACCTGATTGGGTATTTTTAACTGAAAATTGGGCTAATGATTTCTCCGGTCCTGAGCTTGTAGAGTCTATTCCATCTGGCTATTGCCTCACCAGGCTGGACAGGGAGGGTCGTCGCGGGGGGTGTCTTGGTATCCTGGTCAGGGACATTTTCACCTGTTGGTCAGAACCGCTCACCTCGACGCCCGATTTATACCAGGCCCTATATTTTTCCATAAATTCAGCCCCCACAGAAAGTTTCTCTGGGGTCCTTTGTTACAGGCAACCAGGCCCTAGGGCCACTTTTAGCCAGGACCTGTGCAATCGGTTAGAGCCCTATTTAGAAAGAATGAATTTTACTCTTCTTGGGGATTTTAATTTTAATTTAGAAAATAAAACAAGTCATGATACACAAACTCTTTTGGAATGCATGAATGGTTTTGGCTTTCCACAATTAGTTAAATCTCCCACACATGTGGCGAGCCACACCCTAGATGGCATTTTTTCTAATGATCATCAGATCATGGTGGAGGAGCCCCTCCCGCTAGCTTGGTCAGACCACTATGCTATTCCTTTTGAAATAAGGGTTACAACATCAAGCAATTCTCAATCTGTAAACCTGAAAGTGGCTGACAAACGAAATCTCAATCTGATCAGTAATGAAGCGGTCAACAATGCTTTTGCGCAAGATGTCCGCGTTAGCTCCCGGCTCCGCCGACCTCCGACTCCTGCCAGACGATCCTGTCATTTATCCTGATTTTGCGCCCTACCTCCGTGTGTATGAACCGAACTACAGCTTAATGGTGCGATCCCGAGATTTCTACCGGTTTGGTGGACGAAGTTACGTCGTGTGGCAGTTTGCGGCCTAGACCAGCTTGGAAGCCGGGGTCTCAAGTACTGTCCCAGCCGGGTTTCAGTTGAACAACATCGGCTGTAGTCGCGAGACAGGGTCCGGTCTACCGAAGTGGAAGTATTTTTTGACTGAAGTTGACGGCGATTGGCTGAATTGGTAACATCGAAGGAGGGGTGACGACGCAAAACTGAAGCGGTGGGCGGGGGTCCTGGTCCGGTGGCGCGGTCTGGCCCCGCCGGTGTTCGCTGGGTTGGGATCTCCGCCTGCGGTAGCGGAGTCCGGATTGATATTGAACCGAACGATAAGTCCTCCTCTGCCGTTGTCCGCTCCACATCTATCTGTTCCCCCCGGGGAGAACGGGCTCTCTGGGGACGTGGACATGACTGAGACCGACCGAGGAGTGGGTGAATGAACTGAGAGAGACCTCTCACTACGAACTGCGCTGGCAGCCATTGGGTCACTTCATGATCGTGTTGAAGCCCGCATTCACAAAATGATGGGAGCGTTTGTCTGTAATCGGGCGGAGTGGACCGGACCCAGCTCCACTACAAGAAACGAAACGACTCAAGGCCCCCAAGATGGCCACGTCATTGGAAGAAGCAGACCCCGTACCGTGGGAGGTGTCGGAGCCACTGACCAATGTTTTGATTGATGGAAGCGTGCTCGATGCTGTAAACGGATTGTCTGGCCTACGATCGTTGCCGATTAAGGAAGGACTGCTAGGTGCTCCCTTTCCGGAGTCTTCTGATGGGCACTGTTGTTGGCTTGAAACCGCGTCTCTCCCCCGTATATCGGCACCACTAAGATGGCGGATGAAACAAAGCTGGGAGTCCATAATGGCAAGGAGAGTTTTTGGACTTGATGGTGTTCTCAGCATTTTAATCTCTCTGCTACATCTCGATTTGAACTTTGATACATCTTTTTCGTGTTTTGACTATCCTGCGGAGGCAACAGTTTGTCCGGAAGGGGCTCACACGTCTGATCGGACGGGTTAAGGATGAGACTGAGTGACTGGGTTTAGCATCGAGTCTTGCTGGGCATGGCGTTTGCAATCATGATGTGTTTGGGAGGTTGGGCGGTGTTTATAGTTTCCCCTGTTGCGCTACGTATATGCGGCTTAATAGACTTCTTGACCTTAGTCTGGGGATTCTTGGTTCTGGCGGGGAGGAGGGGGGACCGGGGGCATGTATGAATATGCCCTCCTCCACTTTCTCTTTCTAGTTTTAGAAGTTAGTTAGTTGGGCCGACAGGCACACTGCTATTTGGGGTTAGGCAATAGCCATATGCAGGGGTGCAGGGTGGGGGGATGTTTTTTTTATTTTGTCTCGGTTTTTGTTCTATGGTCTCTTTCTTTTTCTTCACTCTCTCTTCACTTTTCTTTATAAGTATAGTTGGTGGAATATCCTGACTTCGACTGTCTTCTAATATCTGGTGATCATGCTTCTGTTATTATTCTGATTCTTTCTGGTAGACAGGCTCTGAGGACTGGCGCTTACCCTGGATCGTATATTGCACTATTGCACATCCTGCTTCTCAAATGTAGGCGTCTCGACTATTTTTGCATTGCTTGTATATATCCTGTTTTTTATGCCTGTTCACCTCATTATTGTATCGGAATGTATGGCACCTGATATGTCTATTTCTTTCTTTGTTTTGAAAATAATAAAAAATAAAAATAAAAAAATAAAAATAATGCTTTCGCAGATTTTCAGCGCTTGAAACATCTAAGTGCTGACTCGGCTGCAGATAAGCTTTCTAAAAAGTTATTAGCAGTGATAGACACTCTTGCCCCCAAAAAAACCTCACTATTCGGCTAGAAAAAAGTCCTCTGCACCCTGGTTCTCTGACCGATTGCGTAAATTGAGACAGGAGTGCAGAAGGAAGGAAAGACTCTAGCGCAGGGATCGTGCTCCTCGGGGCAGAGAGCTGCACAAACAATCCCTGAAGGCATATAGAGCAGCTATTATTGAGGAAAAGGGAAGGTATTACTCAAAGATTTCAGAGGAACTTACTTCACCTAAGGAGCTTTTTAACATCTTTAACTCCCTTGTCGCGCCTATGGCCTCTGAATCTGTGTAGCCGTCTCAGGAGCTTTGCGACAGTCTTTCTTCCTTTTTCTGCTCTAAGATATCTGATATATATGCTCAGTTGGAGATTTTAATCGTACATCTGATGCCCTGCCTGAAATCTACCCTAGGGATAGCCCCAGCAATATGGCATCTGCTAGTCTATGTGTTTTTCCAAAGCTTACTCCTGAAACAGTTGAACACCTACTTGATGGAGTTAAGTCGGGGTCGACCATGGATCCCTGTCCATTAAAGGTTCTGAAAATGGCTAAAGCGGCTCTTATTCCGCATGTCACCACGGTCTTAAATTTAGCCATCTCACTGGGCCAGTATCCTCTGATCTGGAAGGCGGCAGTGGTTAGGCCACTCTTAAAAAAAACCTCATTAGATCCGTCAAATTTAGAAAAATTCCGTCCCATCTCCCTTCTGCCAGTCCCAGCGAAGATCTTAGAATCCCACTTGAACTTTCACCTGAGTGCCTACTTGAGGGAGCATCATATCTTGGATGGCTCTCAACATGGATTCAGAAGGTCTCACAGCACGGAGACTGCCCTCACTGCGGTCTTTGATAACATACGAGTTCAGGTGGATGCTGGGCATACCACCGTTTTGATTTTACTTGATCTCATCACAGCATTTGATACCCTGTCTCCCCTGAGATTGGTGGAGCATCTCAGGGAGATAGGTGTTTGGGGCTCAGCCTTGGACCTGCTTGCCTCTTTTCTGGGTGAGAGGTCTCAAACAGTTAAACAGGGAATTTTTTTTTTTTTTTTTAGTTTTTTTAAAAGAAATTAAAGAGACCCAACGGTGAAAGCGGAGGCTTACGCCAACCTGCGACATCTTGTTTAAATCTAGACAAGGGAGGGAGGAGGTTATGCTCATACCTTGTCGTGGGGTCCAATGCAATGTAGATACCGAGGTATTTAAACCCCGTGTGTGCTATCTGGATGGGACAATTATCTGGGAGAAGAGGGACATCACCTGAAAGGACGTGAAGATAGGATTTGGTCCAGTTAATGATTAGACCTGAGTTTCTGCCAAATGAATTCAAAACATCGCACAATACTAACAGGGATTTCCGGGGCGAAGTCAGATACAATAAGATATCATCTGCATAAAGCGAGATGTGATCTTCAAACTCCGGGGCCCACCGAATACCCTTCATCGAGGGCTCCCATCGTATCCACGCAGCGAGGGGTTCAAGAGCTAGAGCAAACAAGAGCGGTGACAGAGGACAACCCTGACGAGTTCCCCTCCCAAGACCAAACGGAGCCGAGACTCTGCCATTCACAACAATTTGCGCAAGGGGGGGCCTCATAGAGCAGCCGCACCCAGCCAATAAAACCGGGTCCAAACCCAAACCCAAACTTAGCTAACGCGGCCCATAAATACGGCCATTCCACAGTATCGAAAGCCATCGTGGCATCCAACGACGCCAAGATGGCCGGCTCACGCAGCGTCGCAGCTCTCGCGAGAACATCGTGCAGTCGCCTAAGATTCAGGGCAGTATTTCTATGCGGGATAAAACTGGGAAATTTTTATTCGGATTCTACCCCCCTTGTTAGCGGAGTGCCTCAGGGCTCCTCCCTGACCCCCACTTTGTTTAATATCTATGTAGCCCCGCTTGCAAGGGTGAAAAAATCGTTTGAGCTGGAGGCGTTGTCCTATGCGGACAACACCCAAATAATGGTGTCAATCACGCAAAATGTCAGTGACTCCGCGCAGAATTTTAAAAACTGCATGCAAGCAGTCTCGTCATGGATGGTACAAAACTATCTAAAATTGAATGGCGAGAAGACGGAGGTGCTGATTTTTGGGGACAGGACAGACATCTGGTCTAGGGAGTGGTGGCCTGACTCCTTGGGCACCTGTCCAACTCCTGATTCCCACGGTAAAAACTTGGGAGTTGTGGTGGATGATTCCTTATCCATGAATCTGCATGTCTCTAGGACAGTGGCCACCTGTTTTGGGCTCATCCGGATCATAAGGAAAATTTCTCAGTTCCTTTCATTTGATGCACATAAAAAAGTGGTGGTTGCATTAATATTGTCCAGATCGGATTACTGCAAAGCCCTTTATTTAGGCATAAACAAAGGACAGCTGCGTCATCTGCAGCTAGTGCAAAATGCCACTGCAAAGCTGGTGATGGATCTATCCAAACATCACACAGTCTAGTCTTCTCTTCTTTCGCTGCACTGGCTCTCGGTGGATCGCAGAATTATGTTTAAGACTCTCTGCCTCACTCACAACGCCTACTACGGCCTGGGCATCAAGACCTTATTGCAACAGTATGTGCCCTCGAGGAACCTTAGGTCAGCAAAAAAGAATCTCCTTATGGTTCCGAGGTTCAAAAGGATGAGATGGGGCGGGAGAGCTTTTTCATTTGCTTCTGGGAACGTTTGGAATTCTCTCCCGGATGATCTTTCAGGGCAGCGATCACACTCAATCTTTCGAAAGACTTTAAAGCCATTGCTATTCCCTGAGAGGCGGGTTTGAGTAGGGTGTCTGTCTGCATGCATATTTGTCTGTATTCAGTGCCTTGATGCACTTGGGCTAAGTCTGCAATTTAAAAATTCTCCATTCATTCATTCAACCTATGGAGAGCGATGGCATTGGCAGGATGCACATAAAAAAAACAGATGAGTTGGGGGGGAGCCACCAAGAGACGGAAGTGTCCCTTACGGCGTGGCAGATAGTAGGGGGTACAGCTATTGGTTATGGAGGTACACCGGAAGGGCAGTGTGTAGGAGGAGTGCCACTTACTTTGGGATGCCTTGCGGCAAGGTGATTAGGCTGGAAAAGGGGGTAGCAAACAGAGACGGCACTCGCAGCCCAGAACCGCCGGATGGCAGGGTACAAAAGGGACAAACAAGGTAGCGAGTTGGGGCCTAACTCTGGGGAGAGGCTACCCCACACTCAATCGGCGTGAAAACCGACTGAACACTTTATGACCCCAAAATTGGCAAGAAATTATTTAGGACTACAAAAGGAGTGAAATAACAAACTGTCTTAGGATGATTCAGGAACCTGTAAGATGAGCAGAATGATTTATGTTCGTAATGTATGACAGTCTGTGACGATGATTTATGGCCAGGGTCATAAAGATATGACCAGGCCATATTATAAGAGTTACTTCGTACATGTCATGCAAATAAAACTGCGGCCAACATCGACCACAATACAGCAATGCATATTGGCTCCTTCATTGCATGTACATAAGTAAGGGTTGCACGCCATTTTGAATAGGCACAATGGAGGGGTTATTGTGGCATTTTTTGTAACTTTTCATCCGTTTGAGCTAGAAACAATTCTTTTGTTACAAACTCCAGACTATGCAGCTAATGCTGGATTATGGGGCATATGCGGCAAATACATAACTATGCAAAAAAGAATGCAGTAGTCTCAAAATCACATAATTCCACTGGCCCTGCAGATAATTCAACTGGCTTATGAGTAGACACAACTTCTCTAATATTGCAAATAAACATAGACAAAACGTGTCTATGTTCCCTTTTTATTTGGTCTTTATTATTGTCAAAATGAATGTTTAAAATGATTAGTATGTTATTTCTTAGGTCTGGTGGTTATTTAGTTGATCTAAGGCAGAGTTAGTGCAGTCATACAGGGGTCTGACTTACAGTTACAGTACTGGGAACTAAAGCCAGCTCTGGAAATATCTCAAATGTGACTTGCTGCACCCTTTGCTATTCCAGTATTGGGGACCCACAGACAGCTCCAACACAGCACCTCAATTCTAACCGATGTACCACATACAATCGAGCACTGAAACCTAGACCCAGCGGCGGCAGGCACAGGTAAACGTGGTGAGGAGGTGGGCCGGGATAGGGTGCTGCAGGGGGGAAAGTTGACAGACAACGGAATAGGTATAATTAAATAATCCCGTTAGCCCCACATGACCGCCTCCCCACCTCAAAGCGCTGCACTGGCTCCCTGTCAACAAAGGCCGCCATTTCAAACTCTTCACCCACACCTACAAATGCCTTCACAACACAGGCCCAGCCTACCTCAACCTGAGAGTAAACTTCCACCAGCCCACCAGTGTCTATGCATCTCCTCCCACCCGCACCCCTCACATCCTCAGAAGCGGCGGCCCTGCTTTCTCCCACTTGGCCCCCAAACATTGGAACGACCTCCCCCTGCCTCTACGATCAGTACCAGACCTCCAGGAGTTCAGAAAGAAACTTAAAACCTGGCTCTTCAACAAATAGCCTGGAGAAGCAGCCCCAATTCCCACTCTCCTCTCTCCAGCGGATGGAGGCCCTCACAGGTAATAAGCAGCACTATATAAACCCTGTTTGATTATGTCCTATTATTATTCTAGTAAATGGGTCCACACGCACCTTTGTCAGGACAACTCAATGCTAACCAGCAGCACACCGTGCTAGTCCAGTTCTGAGGCCAACATTCTGACCTGTGACCACCACACAACTCTGCCACTGACGCTCCGTGTGACACCAGGCAATTCTTCTTCCTCTCAGAGACGTTTTAAGGCATGAGCAGAGTGGGCTCCGACCCAGGGCCCCAGGCTTTCAGGGGGCCCCAATAGGGCCAGCTCTGTTCTGCATAGAGTCTTGCCCTGGTGCCCTTTACTAATTCTTATAAAGATTGTTTTAAATAAAGTTTTGCTCTAATTTATTTTTAATGTGATTGATGTGTGAGTCTAATACAGACATTTTGCAAAGAAATGTTGTGTTTGTTTCACACAACATCAATAAATAAAAGTTTCATTTAGATCAAAACAGGATGTCACATATGAGAAATGAGAGGGTGTCACTGAGATAATTGGCAGTAATATTAGTAAGCCGCTGCTGTGATAGAATATTGAAAACACACATCACTATCCATGAATATTAGATGCAAACATGGAATTTGGACCAGTGTACCTGTGCACTGTCAGTGACCTAGCCAAAGAGTGCATGAAAGGGTTGAAACTAGATCATAAATTCAAAGCTTTAAAGAAAAGGGGCACCCAAATGCCTTTGGCCCAGGGCCCCCAAATCTTTAAGATGCCCCTGCTTCCTCTCTCCTTAAGGTCTAACCCCCAGATTCATCAAAGTCATGTTTTGCGAGTCCTTAATAGCAAATTTTAAGGATTCGCTATTAAAGACTCGCAAAACGGGATGCATGTAGAAATCGCAATATTTTTTGCGATTTCTATTGCTTCCTTATTTGCGATTCGCTAATTGCTAATCGCAATTAGCGAATCGCAAATAAGGAAGCCATTTCAAGGGCGCCAGGGTGTCCAAAGGACACCATGTTGCACCCCTGAAATGGTAGTGTACATTGGTGTCGCGCACACACATGTCCCAAGGACATGTGTGTGTGTAACATATAACTTAGAAAAATGCACTTAAGTGCATTTTTCTAAGTTTTTGCTATTTACCACATAGTTAGACTTCGCGGTAAATAGCGGCCCCAGATTGCGAATTCGCAATTATTAAATGGTTCATGCATTGCATTTAAGGAATCTCAAATTGAGAATCCTTAAATGCAAATAATCGCAATGTCGCGATTTCCTAAAATTTCGATTTTTGCATTTGGGATGATGCATCCCAAATGCAAAAATACCGCTCGCAAAGGGCCAGATTCTGAGAATCTGGCCCTTTGCGAGCGGATTTTTGTTTGATGAATCTGTCCCTATGACTATTTCCGCCTCACATCGAAATTCTCATAAGTGGCCCACTACATCCCCAGACAGTAAACCCATCTTCCCGACACCCAGCCCTCCACTAGTCTTTACGCAGCCTGTCAAGCCTCTTGAAACATTTTAATTGTGAGCCGGGTCGGAGAAGGCCTCGGCAATCCTCTTAACACACTTGCAATCATCGGCCTTTTGTTTTAATTGAATGAAATATTCCAAGTTGGCAGAGGGGAAAAGCGATAATAAGGCCGCTTTAATGAGGCGCCGGCGGCTGAACGGGGGCGCCTCGTTAATTCAGCGTTGAAATTAAGAGGCACTTGTGGCTTGAAGGAGGCTCGCTGACTGGCCCCCTTCCTCGCCCACCGCCAGTGCTGAAGCGCGAGACCGTCAAGGGTAGAAGGCAAATCTCACCGACGAACTTCATTTATCAAATCGGGCACGGGATTTACCGCTCAAGTGGGCGCCACGGACTGAACGTTATTCTCAATTTATTTACATGGCGCTCGAGTAGCCGATCTGGGATCCAAGAGAACAGAGGCAGCAGAGGAAGCACTGGTGATTTGCCCAGGATCACACCATATGTGCAGATGGGGAGTATCTCAGCTCCACTGACTGCCAAGTCCACTGCTTAACCGCTGAGAAATGGTCCAGGCAGGCATGCTCAAACGTCCTCCCACTAAAGCTGTGATTGTGAGTCAAACTTACTGCATAGTTTAATGCGTTAATTTCTCTGCGTCCAGTTACAAGTTTCCAGTATGTGATTTTTTTTACATGTAATTTTTCAGTGCTGTAAAATCGCATGTGGAAAAGGAAAGCTCCTGTTACAAGTTTTGTAGAAGCCTTCCCCACGAGGAATTAGCACCTATATTTATCACCTGTTCAGAGCCAGTTTTTTTAGTTGTTTAATTTATTTTAAATGTTACTATATAGAGTTAAAACTTACCAAAAATGTATATAATTATTTTTGTAAGTTGTTTTTAAAATTTTACTGATCAATATGAGTCATTGCCAACATGAAGCCAAAAGATTCTTAATGAGCAAATTCTCGCCATAAGGGGATGGGGAACCTATAAGGCGTCTATCTGTTTGTTCCTCGCTCCATGGCACAACTAACAGTCATGGATGTATCCTCTGCATAATATTATACCTTATATTTGTACCATTGTTACCATTTGTACCATTGTCTTTTGTTTTTTCCTGTGTTTCTCCTTTTCTCAATTACTATGTTTATTTCATGTTGTCCTCTCTAACAATTTATTTTAAAGCGCTCTGATATCCTTCGGGATCTTGTTCGCGCTATATAAAACTTTATCAATAAATAAATAAATACTAAATGGTATTGGCACTTCAGAACATCATACCCTACTTTTTGTACGTTTGAGACACAGGTGGTGTATGAATTGCTAATATTTGTGTCATGACTTTCCACTCTCTCAACGATCATCCCCAAAAATAAATACTACCCTGACTACATAACATTTCTAATTGAAGACATGTGACTATCCCCCACATGCATCAACCTATTTAGGAAGTGCAAACGGTGCGAATCGGTAAATTCGTCCGTTTGCGCTTCCTAAATACATTTTTGGGATGCATCACAAATTTTTTCAATATTCGCATTTTTTTGCATTTCTTAAAAATGCAAATGCATTTAAGGAATCGCATTTGTGCGATTCCTTAAATGCAATGCATCAATTTTAAAAAAAATGCGAATTTTGAAATTGGAAGTGCAAATTAACACGAGGTTGACCCTTGTGTTAATTTGCGAAAATCTTTCAAAATGCAAAAAAATGCATTTTTTACACTGTCATGTTACTGACACACATGTCCTTAGGACATGTGTGTTTGAAACATGCACTTTCAAATACATTTAAGGGGTGCAGGGGGGGTCCTATGGACCCCCCCTGCACCCTTGGAATGCATCAACAAATTGCGAATTTGTAAATGCCTTCCCATTGACTCCTATGGGCCTTTCGGCCCATAGGAATCAATGGGATTTGCGAAAAAGCACTTAGGAATTCGCTATTTATTTGCGATTCGGTAAAAATTACGATTTTTACCGAATCACAAATAAATAGCGAAAAAAATGATGCATAGCATTTTGCAATTCTTCATTTGCGATTCGGTAATTTTCGCAAATTAAGAAATGCAAAATGTATGAATGATGCATGTGCCCGTATGCCTCAGCAACTTGAGGCAGTCGTGATCTACCAGTAAAACATGATCATGAATGTAGGGGACATGCAGTCAAGCAAGGCTGAGGAGTTATCCGTCACCTTCAGGCCCGGTACATGTAATGTGCCCTAATCTGCTGAGTTCAAGGGACCGCAAAAGACACAAAATTGATGGACGGAATGCAGAAGAAATCAAAACATTCAACCCCAGTCAAGATATCTGGGTTAAATCCATCATTCTTTTGCTCACCATTCAAAAACGATGGATTTAGGCCCAGATCTTTGTACTGGGGTGAATGTATGACATTGTTCTGCATTCTGTCCACCAACTGTTGTTTTTGCTTGAGTTCAAGGGACTAGCAACTTCTAACTGAAGTTTATAATAATAATAATAATTAAATCTTTATTCGGATAAAAGAAATCCATAAAAGCACAATTCAATCACAGTCGAACAGAAATTTCCACAGTAAACACTGTATAAAAAAACACAATAAAAACGAACAATGTCATAGGGTAACATTTTAAAAGCAGTTGGACGGGCAATCCAAGACATCATTATATAATAAAGTGTGAAAGTGTAAACAATGTTGACCACATAGTAGATATAGGGTTAAGTATGAATATAAATATCAGCAGCAGCATCAGATACAATAAAGTGCAATGTAATTGTAAACAGTAACCGCAACATAGTGCGTAATAGTTATTTTACTGACCTCCAGACCTAAGCGGGGCGGCCTTAGTAATGCTCAGATGAGGAAATAATAATTACTAAATGCTCCCGACCATCATTAAGTGTGTATTGCACGTTAAGGGTCGCCCATGGAGGCACATGAACGTACTGCCGCAGCTAAAAACAAGCTTACTCGAAAAATCAAATCCACACTGCCCAATCGTAAAATTTCAAGATAAGCTGATTTGTGATCTGTAACGCTTACTTCCTTAAAATACGGGATCAGATATTGTTTTGTGTATTTACCATAATAATTACAAAACAGTAAAAAGTGTACCTCTGTTTGGTTGCTTCCAGTGCCACACGGACAAGGCATGTGCCCAAGATTTTTGTTAAAACCAAGAGGGAAGCAAAGTGAGTATTTTATTGAACCATCTCTAAGGCGGAAGAGTAAACCCCTCTTCCAGCGCCCAATGCAGCTCAGAAGATATTTTGGTAGCATTGGGTTTTGAGGACAGTTGCCTCCCTGAGGGCCAGGTACCTAACTACTGAGGGTTTGGAGGACTCAATGGCGTGTCTTTCCTACTATATAGTTTATATAGTGCGCCCATGAGGGATCTTTTAGTCATGCCCTCATTTTCTAATGGATGTGAAAAAACATGTTCCAAGTTCACGCTGATTAAACTTTTTCTAACCGCAGTGAGCAATGGTATAGAACCACCCTTGTCACACCTGAGACAATCAGTAATGATTTCTCTAGTCAAGGATGCAGCGGGTCCTGCCAAATTTTTAACCCAAATATGGCTAGGCGCGACCGAATAAAATCTTCAATGTAAAACAAGTTAAGTTCCCTGTGGCATACATAGGAAGGTGAGGAGATTTGAGCCCTCAACATTTTTCTGCAGAATCTATTTTCTTCACTTGGGACTCCGCTGCAATTTGTGAATCCCCAAACTTCTGCGCCATAAGTGGCTGTCGGAATACACTGCGATTTGTATATTTTCGTTAAAGATAAAACCACCTCTGCATGTTTCGGCTGCCGAAGGCACAAGATGGAGTTAACCGCTTTTGAAAATTTGCTTCTACTGTGCGCAGCGTGAGCTTGCCAAGACCCCGTTTCTGAAAACACTAGGCCCAGATAAGGAAAAGTGTGTGTGTGTGATAAGGATTCAATGCCGGATGTGATAGATTTGATGCAGTGTTTCTTCTTATCACAACTCATTATATACGATTTTTTAAAATTGGTACGGAGCTCTAGATCTGCCATGAAGGCCACAAATCCCTTAACTAAAGTGCGGAGTGCATTAGGGGTACGACCCATAATAACGGCATCGTCCGCATATAAAAGCGCGGGGAGTATGTTACCATTAATGTTTGGGACATCATTTGTCAGTTTTGACAGTGTATTGTGTAGGTCATTTATGTAAAGCATAAAAAGTAGAGGGGCAAGTATGCATCCCTGTCTGACCCCTCTACCAATTGGGATCTCCTCAGAGACCTCCCCATCATTGCCAATCCTGACTCGCGCCTTCAAATCCCTATGTAAACATGCCAGGAAATAAACCAAGGCCTCGTCCAACCCATAATTTAAAAGGACCGTCCATAAGCCTGACCTATTGACAGAATCAAATGCTGATGTGAGGTCCATAAAACCCAAATAAATTGATGTGTTTTGCGCAATTGTATATTTACAGAGGATTAAATTCAAATTCAAACACTGTTCGACTGTGCCTAATTTACTGCTAAAACCCAACTGACATCGATTTAAAATTTGATCCTTCTCCGCCCAAGACCTAATTTTATTAAACACGACCCTTCCTAAGATTTTCAAGGTGTTATCTATCAAGGACATAGGACGATAACAACTAGGGTCGGATCGGTCGCCTTTTTTAAAAATACAAGATAGAGGACCAGCAAGGGATTTTATTCTGTTATTATTTACCAGCGTAACAGGACTCTGTTGTAAGAAATCAGAATACCTAAGACTGTTATTAATCAGTAGCTGTAATGCATTAATAAATTCAGAAAATTAGTCACATAGGATCTAGTAAATACAATGTTACCACACTAACACAGTAAATAATACGAAGAAACCAGGGTTTTATGTTGTCTGAGGATTATTATTTTTTCAAGACAAACACATTTTTATATACAAAATCAAACTTTTACTAAATAGGGTACATACAGTAATTGTAATTAGATATACAAGGTACAAGTTATTTTCACCTTTGATATATCTAAAGAAAAGTCCAGACTGCTAAACACAAAATAACACTACGATTTCAACTCAAAACAGAAGAAAATCAAAAGATGATACGATGGATTACATGCAGACTTGGACTGAATAGTCGACGTTTCGGTCTTGTAAGGAATTGATCATAAGACCATCATCAGGACAAAGAATTTCTACATACAGTAGATGACCCTCTGTTGAAAAAACAAAATTATATTAACATATATTTATACCTGGTTAAAACGATTTTTATAAAATTTCATTCCCAAAACTGAACATTAGGTTTTCAGAAGGAAAATTATATTGCACTTTTATGTAGTCGGTGTGGCGGCTACACAAAGCATATTCTTTAAATTTTAATCAAAACATGTGTCATTCAATGTCGACAACCGTAGATAACTCACTTTTACATGAATAGAGATAAATCCTTTCTCTATGAACACAGCTAACCGCAATTCCAATTGTTTTGGCGTTGTGGGACACAGAAATTGATTCTTTTGTATCCAAATTACTGCAAAAATAGAGAGGGTGCTGCTAGTTACATTTTTATATAAACGGCGTAACCATTATTCACCTCCAAGGAAGTGCCCAATTATATTTACCTCGTGTTATACACTGTAGGTATTTCTGTTATTCAACCAGTTGCCTTATAGTTGTTAGTTGATGAGGGAATACCCGTTCAGTTCTATTTAAAAGAATTAAAAGAAAGCCATCATATCCAATCCTTGTATTAGGTTTTAGTTAAACATGCAGATTTTATGAAAGTCATTGTGTTATCAACTCCATTTCTAATGGGTTGGAACGCATATTTGTAGGTATTTAAACATGGCTTACAAAATGCATACCCAGAGAGTGATCTAATCTCTTAACTATATAATTTGGAGGAAGCATGTCTACCCATTGTAAGGAAGATATTTAACAAACCTCAGGCACTTTTTGTTTTGACATGTATAGGCTATTTCAAGGATTTAGATGTATCCAAATTTTAAAAATACTTCATGTAATTAAAAGATTGTAATCACCCTGGTCATGTGGCAAGTTTACTCTACGTACTGAGTTTACTTAGCATCACTTGCAAGCATATATTTGAGACTTAGTGGAAAAGTGGGTTCTTGTTACATTATTCTATGTTCCACAATTAATAAAGCAAAACAGGGAAGAGGTTTCTTTTTAAGAAGCGTCCCTATCAAAATCCATCTAGCCTACTACTTACTTTCCAAAAGGTGAGAGGAACGGCAGCAATCTCGTTCTAGCGCTCGTCGGACCACAACGTAGCAAAGGTTCCGGCTTGCAACAATGTTACTGCGCTCGAGTTGGGTTTAAATAGGGTAATTAACCGCCACGTTATCACGTGATATAGCGCGATTACGTGTTTGTTGTTTAGAGATGTCACGGTATGTTTATGAGTCGCGTTGTCGGCTTATAACATACCACGGGCACGCCGCAAAGACGGCGGCCATCTTTGACCATGTAGCTTATGAATTAACAGTGATCCCGTTTTCAAAGGGCGATTAAACTACCAGACTTGCCCGAGCTTGTTCGCAAGTTAATACGATTTCTAAACATGAACAAATAATTGCACAATTCAACGAATCTATTTTCTACTAAAAATCAGATTATGTCATAATTCGGCATTTTGATGTTAATTCTCATGGTTAAATATGTATTTCAAGACGTGATACATTTAAGGAACCTGTATTGATTTTAAAAGTTAAAGTATTGGCAGCGATCTATACATAGTCTCCACTGTAAACCCTTAACACAGTACCTGTCACCAAAGCTAAGGCGCTCACAGTCTAAGTCGTACGTATACAAAAATATGCAAAACATGATGTATTTAATACATAGAAACCAAAAAACACATAAAACACACTTAACCATCATGGCAGTGTACAAGTTCATTGGCTAATATAAACCACTTGGAGGAATATGCATATTGATATTTAGCATTTCGAATATAAATATGCATATTCCTATTTAAACCCAACTCGAGCGCAGTAACATTGTTGCAAGCCGGAACCTTTGCTACGTTGTGGTCCGACGAGCGCTAGAACGAGATTGCTGCCGTTCCTCTCACCTTTTGGAAAGTAAGTAGTAGGCTAGATGGATTTTGATAGGGAAGCTTCTTAAAAAGAAACCTCTTCCCTGTTTTGCTTTATTAATTGTGGAACATAGAATAATGTAACAAGAACCCACTTTTCCACTAAGTCTCAAATATATGCTTGCAAGTGATGCTAAGTAAACTCAGTACGTAGAGTAAACTTGCCACATGACCAGGGTGATTACAATCTTTTAATTACATGAAGTATTTTTAAAATTTGGATACATCTAAATCCTTGAAATAGCCTATACATGTCAAAACAAAAAGTGCCTGAGGTTTGTTAAATATCTTCCTTACAATGGGTAGACATGCTTCCTCCAAATTATATAGTTAAGAGATTAGATCACTCTCTGGGTATGCATTTTGTAAGCCATGTTTAAATACCTACAAATATGCATTCCAACCCATTAGAAATGGAGTTGATAACACAATGACTTTCATAAAATCTGCATGTTTAACTAAAACCTAATACAAGGATTGGATATGATGGCTTTCTTTTAGTTCTTTTAAATAGAACTGAACGGGTATTCCCTCATCAACTAACAACTATAAGGCAACTGGTTGAATAACAGAAATACCTACAGTGTATAACACGAGGTAAATATAATTGGGCTCTTCCTTGGAGGTGAATAATGGTTACGCCGTTTATATAAAAATGTAACTAGCAGCACCCTCTCTATTTTTGCAGTAATTTGGATACAAAAGAATCAATTTCTGTGTCCCACAACGCCAAAACAATTGGAATTGCGGTTAGCTGTGTTCATAGAGAAAGGATTTATCTCTATTCATGTAAAAGTGAGTTATCTACGGTTGTCGACATTGAATGACACATGTTTTGATTAAAATTTAAAGAATATGCTTTGTGTAGCCGCCACACCGACTACATAAAAGTGCAATATAATTTTCCTTCTGAAAACCTAATGTTCAGTTTTGGGAATGAAATGTTATAAAAATCGTTTTAACCAGGTATAAATATATGTTAATATAATTTTGTTTTTTCAACAGAGGGTCATCTACTGTATGTAGAAATTCTTTGTCCTGATGATGGTCTTATGATCAATTCCTTACAAGACCGAAACGTCGACTATTCAGTCCAAGTCTGCATGTAATCCATCGTATCATCTTTTGATTTTCTTCTGTTTTGAGTTGAAATCATAGTGTTATTTTGTGTTTAGCAGTCTGGACTTTTCTTTAGATATATCAAAGGTGAAAATAACTTGTACCTTGTATATCTAATTACAATTACTGTATGTACCCTATTTAGTAAAAGTTTGATTTTGTATATAAAAATTTGTTTGTCTTGAAAAAATAATAATCCTCAGACAACATAAAACCCTGGTTTCTTCGTATTATTTACTGTGTTAGTGTGGTAACATTGTATTTACTAGATCCTATGTGACTAATTTTCTGAATTTATTAATGCATTACAGCTACTGATTAATAACAGTCTTAGGTATTCTGATTTCTTACAACAGAGTCCTGTTACGCTGGTAAATAATAACAGAATAAAATCCCTTGCTGGTCCTCTATCTTGTATAACAAGTATTGCCCGAGCCCGCAAGGGTATATTGGGTTGCTCACCATAATACTTTGTCTTTTTTAAAAATAGGCACTATAATGCTAGTGGTCCAAGTCCCGGGGATAGTTGTTTCGGACAAGTTATTAAAAACGTTACATAAAAGAGGTGCCCAGAATTCCGGTTCTTGTTTAATAAGGTCAATAGAAAGCCCGTCTGGACCTGGGGCTTTATTCCCTACACTTTGTTGTATGGCATCCCCTACTTCTATAACTGATATAGGTACCTTGGCGACTGAGGGGCTAATACTAATGTCTAGGGTCGTTGATGGTGCTGTATAGATCCTAGCGAAATGAGTCTCCCATGATTCACTCGCTATATTACAGCTTATGGGAGTGATGTTTAAGCCCATCGATCTCATAGCTTTAGCAGCTAACCAAAATCCGTTCCCATCGTTTAATGTAGCAGCGCGGGCAAGGTTATACCAGCGTTCTTTTAAGATTTCATCAGTTCGCAGCCTGGTCGCTTTCTTGTAACGAGATCGTAACAATCTGACAAGGGTTGCGTCCCTTGGTGAAGCAGCTAATGCTGCACGAAGTTCCCTATTTGCCCGCAAACAAGTGCCATCGAACCATTTAGGGTTCGTACTAGTTTTTAAGGCTGGTTTTGAAATCATGTGTTTAATGCCTGTGCATAAGCTACTAAACCCCTCAATAATCTCTGCGTTAGAAACACAGCATGACAGGCAGGTGCTAATGAACAGAGGATAAGATTTTATCATTTTCACAAATAGGGTTTTATAATCTGTTCCCCTCCATATGACTCTTAGCTTATCGGTAGAGGCCACTAAATTAGTTGCCCCAGGTTCTATCACGGGGCTCGGTTTGGGGGAGAATCTAAAGGATATTAAGATTGGGTTGTGGTCACCTGAAGTGGTACATAAAACCTCTGCTTTTACTAACAGATCCTCCAAAGAGGCTGATAGAAAAACATAATCAATTACAGAGGAGCAACCGCAGCCCCTGTAGGTCGGTATAATACAGTTCTTATTTTGGTTTACGTCAGCTCTTTCCATTGCATTAATTAAGTTGCAAGATGATAAATAGTCGACTAATTCCGCTCCTCTTTTACTCATAGGTTCCATAGTCAAGAAAAGAGCAGATAGGCCAGGGTTGCTTGAAAGTCTAACATTAAAATCACCGGCTAGATAAATTCCCACCAATTTATCGTTCGAATTATAATTTTGTGTGTTGGAAATAAACTCAAACAGAATATTAAAATGCCTATTCGGTAAAGTTATGAAATCATTATTATAAAAATTAATAAAACAAATTGAGGCCCCACGTGTGTAAATTGTTGCTTGAAAATTTTCGTTATTTGTAGCCAGGGTTTTTATGCTCCCCCCTGCTGAGATGTTTATCCTGGTCGAAAGGCCACCAGATGGACAGCCCGCCTTAGGACCGGGTACAATGCTGTTATAACACACACAGCCTTCTAAGAACAATTCCTTTGTACACCAGGTTTCCTGAAACATTAAAATTTCCTATTTTTTTAATAGGTCAACCCACTCAAATTTAACTTAGAGGCTAAGCCTGCAACATTCCAACTAAGCACATCTAAGGTTGGATTGGGCGATTCGGGACCTGCGGTGGTAATAGCAACTAATGAGGACTCATTAACCTCAGGTATGACAGTTGGTGGACAAAGTGATGGTCAATCTAGACTCTCTAGAGCAGAGAGTGCAGAGAACCGGTTGTGTGTGGTGTATATTGGGGTAGCAAAGTTATGTGAAACCGGGGGTGGTTTGTAAAAGGACCCCAGGGGCGTGGCCAAATAAGAGTTGGGGAATTGTTATTAGGTACTTGTGCTGAAGTAACCATTTTACCAACGGTGAGCGTCTAAAATTTACGACAATACAGTCCCTTTTGATGTTCTTGTGGGAGGTACCGACCCAGCCCACCCTGCGCAACATTAATATCTCGCTGATGCTTGCCATCCTTAGACCCTTATGTTTAATCATCCAGTCCGCGCTCTTGTTCCTAAGTTGCTCCCAAGACTCAGTTTGATCTTTCTTTAGCGGAGGGACACCCGCTAAAACTAAAACATAGGGGCACGCTTCCGGTGGTCGATTGAGAACATCTGTAGATGGCATGGTGTCCTGATTATCTAGGTTGTAACTCCCACTATAGGTGCTTTTAGTGTTGTAGGGGGTTCAAATTCGTAGGGTTAGTTGACGCAGCATTGAGAGGCAAACTGTTGCTTGTATTGTTGATACTATTGTGACTAGGCACTATGCTTGTTAAAGGGGTCTCACTGGAAATTAATTTAGAAAGGGCACTGTTGTTTGGGTTGCCACATGTTAGGCAGGCGGTGTTGCCGGGCTGGTACATAGGGTCACTGATCATTTGGGGTGAATTTAAGTTTACCGGACTTGGTAACAGTGTGGGCATACCCCCCCCCCCCCATTTTTACCGATAGCACTAGATGGACCTTTTTGTGTGTCAGGTTTCTTAATCACATTCTCCAGCCGATCTAAACATTTCGAGAGAGCATTAAAATGGTTATCAATCAGGTTTTTCAAACGCTCATACACCGGGTCCACTATAGTGTCGATTAAAATGTCACCAGGTCTGATCCGAGTGGTTGGGGCTATTGTATGCTCTGTCTGAGTCTGATTAGAGTAAACAAGGTGAACAGGGTGATCAGTAACTTCTGGTGCAGTTAAATCAACAGTAATGTCAGTAATATCAGTTATTGTGACAGTAGGTCCCGGGAGTGCGGCCGTTGTGCCTTGTATCCAAGAACTGAAGGCTGTGGGTTGGGGGTTAAGGCAAGTTGGCTGTTTTCTCTTGGTGGTAGATTGTTTTGCCACAATTCTTTTCCTTTTGGTCCCTGATATTTTAGGATCTATATCAGCACTTTGAGTGGTATCCTTAACAAGGTTTGGAGATTGCCGATCTAGTGGGGCTGCAGCAGTCTCATTGCCCTCCGGGTCAGTCGGCTCAAGAACATCTGGCTGGATTTGTGGGTGGCTCACGGTACTAACTATAACGTTAGGTGACAACGGTATCTGGGGAGGGTGGCTAAAGTTCCCCAGCTCATCTCCTTCCAGCGCGATAGGGTGGGGTGTGGGCAGACCCATAGACAGTCTCCTCTCCGTTAGTTCTATCTCTGTGGAGACAATGCTAACTGCTCTCTCGAGCATGCTATCAATGGTGGTGGCAGGCCGCGTCCCCGAGTTGGCCGTATGTCTTCCCATAACAACGTCGCTAGTTACCACTCCCCTGTCTCTTATGGCGCTTCCTGGTGCTGCTGGTCCGGACCGGTGGTGGGCGTGGCGGAGGGACAATGGGAGATGTAGTCCCCTCCGCAAAATGGCAGCAAAACCAGCAGACGCGGTGATTGATGCAGCCCCCCTGGGGGCTGTTGGAGCAAGGCAGGCGGACGTTGCAGCCCCCCCCCGTGACTGCTAGCAAAGAGAAGGTGGGTCCTGTTTAGGCAAGGGCAGGATATTGCTCAGCTCCACCTCAGCTCCACCTCCTTAACTGTACCGAAGCACTTGTCCTCAAGCGCCCAATGCAAACAATTCCTTTCAAGGCTTAAAATGAAACAACAACAGGCTCCCAGAACAGGGTTGTTAACCAGTTAAGAGAAAGGGGCAACTGAAGGAGGAGTGAGGACCGCGGCGTGCGGGCTCCCCCCAGGAGAAGCAAGCCGCACCAGTCTAACGCTGGCCGCTCCCGCAGGGAGACAGCCGCGGCCCAAGGGCTTCGCCTTCACCCACACCTCTAGGCTCCTAAGTAAGCTCGCCTCGGCTATGCTCCTTCCGGCCCCGAGGTCAGTTCGTTGTCGCGCCCCGGTTGGAATTCGGACTAGGGTGCCGAGGACCAGGGACCTGGAGCAGGGAGTCGCAAGACGCCAGGAGACGCCGGGGAGACGAGGTTCGTGTGGAGAGTCTCGCTGGCGTTTCGGCATGTGACGTCAATGTAATGTCGATATTGCCAGCATGGTAGATCAGCGCCAGCGGGTTTAGCAAGTGTAAACGCAGGTCTGACGTCCCCCGACATGGTTTCAAGGTTCCTGCTTGTGTACAGGAGCACTACAGCCCGTAGCTCCGCTGTGCATCCAAGCGGGGGATGTCACCAAAGCTCCCAGGTCAACTCCTTATCCAGTGGGCTGATACTAATTGAAGTGTGCGCAACCAATCAAGGAACTGTCCCATGATGTCTTTAGGCCTGAAGGTCGTGGGCATTAATTCCCAGAATGTAGAAACTTGGTTTTGACAAAAAGTGACATCCTGTATCCAAGCCTTCGCCAATGGGGCCTCCTTCTTACCCCAGTGCATGGCTACCCAACGTTTCGCCAGTAGCAATAACATAGCGGGAAGTTTGCGGGTTTCCGCCTGGGTGTCCTTCACACAGCCCAGTAGTCCCATTAGTGGTGTGGGTGTTGCTGGTGTGCCCAGTATGTCATGTATCTTGCTAAATATGGCTACCCAGTAATTTGCTATGGGGGGCAGCTCCATGCCAGATGCAGTGTGGAGCTGCATCTCCAGAAACGGTGCAGAAACTTAAAGTGGATCAACCATTACTTTAGTTTGAAGACAGCATTTTTAATTAGCCGCAACAGAATGCCAACTACTCATCTGTGACTTGTGGGCTACGTTCTGCATTCCAACCCCGGAGAGCTTTGGGCTTAACCAACGGGGAAGTATTCTGCATGACATTATATAGCCGTGTGATGAGCCGGCGCGACAAGGTTTCCGTTATGATGTGTTCAATGGCATGCAGTTAGGTGGGGGGCTTGGGAAGGTGTTGTGTAGTTGATGACATGTCGAGTGGATGCGATAATAAAGAAACACTATGGAGAAACTTGGTGTGTTCTCCTCAGTCGAAGCAATTGTAGGTGTTGGTAAGGTTTTGGGACCACCAGTGTCCGACGGTTTTATAGATGATGGCCATTAGAGCATATTGCTGGTGGTGGTCGTGATAGTGGGGCATAGCTGGTTGAAGACTGATCCCCCTACTCTACTGCAGTCTCACCTACAATGAGAAGTGGGAGAGTATATTATAGTAATATTTTTATTTATTTCAATTTAGAAATACATTTATTTAAAACAAATTAGTATTTGTACTTGTTAGGGATTTGCAGAATGCACCGTACACCCGAAACAGGGTTTCCTGGTGCTAAAAAGACCAAATTATACTTTGCACAATTAAAGAAAAAAGAATGGTTCCAGAGACAAATTACCAATCTAAGTCATGTGATTTAGGGAAAAGCGATGGTTTCAAAATCTTTCGAAATTTGCGAAAATTTGGTATGCAACGTTTTATAAGAGGTAAAGGGTTCCAGTGTCTAGCAGCCACTGAAAAGTCTTTGCTGCTGATAGTTCTGCAACGAAACTACAGAACTATTAACAATTTGTGGTTGGCAGACCTTAGCATGCGCCTAGAAGTATACCAATTTAATCTGAAATGAAATGGTGAAACAGGTGAAATATTGAGCGCATTTTGAACCAGAAACATTGATTTAAACAAAATTCTTCCCTTCATAGGAAGCCAATAAGCTGTCAACAGTGCAGCAGTATAAAAAATATACAGGGGGAGAAGGGTCAAAGGGAAAGGATTAAAGACCTACTACTGGTTCATTTCCCCAGCAACATCATATGAATCACAAACAAGAACCCAGGAGGTCTATGAGCCAAACATTGTACTGGCCAGACTGACAAATCTTTCACTGTGTCAGTTGGTGCACCAACAAACAGTGCAGCAGTAACAGACCTCAAGATATAAGCCCAAATAGCATAATGACAGCATAATACTGGATTAATTGTAATCTCTGAATTTGATGTAAAATGAGTCCAAGAGGGATAGCACTGCAATATTCCAATATTACACATTCATTCAGGATTTGCAACTTCTGCGATGTGTTGAACAGAAATAAAGTGTCCTTTAGGCAGTTAGCTGAAAAAGACAAGATGTAAATACAGTGGCGACTTGGTCTGACAGGGATAATGCACTGTCAAAGTTAACACTGATGTTTCTAACACAAGATACCAGATTGGGCTTAGTCGAAGTACATCTGACCAGAAGGGCAGATCCCAACAGGGAAAGGACGAGGAGGGTTCAGGATTTCTCCATTCAGCTTTAGGTGATTGGAGCTCATCCATCGAAACATCTTGGTGAGACACTTATGAAGTTGGGCAGCAGGATTTTAGTCATTGCTAGATATGCGTGAAACAATTTGAGATTTGTTTGCATTTAGGTAGACACTGAAACTGGAGACGTCAATAAGGTAAGTTAATGGTACCATATACACTTTGAACAAGAGTCGACAGAATAGAAACCTGTGGGGGACAGCAAAACCATGGTCGGGATGTGAATGTGAAAGATGGAAGACAGATTTTATAAACGCATTGGGACAAAAAGCCAGAGAAGGCCTTCAACTCCAAAATCCGTCATAATTTGATAATAGGCGGTGTCAAAGGCTGCCAAAAAACTCCAACTGAATAAAGGCTACAGGAGCACTGATGCCTAAACAAAAACGTAGCTTATCTAAAACTGAAAGCACCATAATTTCTGTACAGCGACCTGTGCAGAAACCCATCTGACAAGGGTGCGAAAGATGGTTGTAGTCAATAAAGGTCGATAGTTGGTCAAACACTGCTTTTTTAAAAGTGGTTTTGCCAAAAACGTAACTGGGAGATGGTATGATAATTAGAGAATTCCTCCAGGTCCAGAGATGTTTTCTTCACAATGGAAAGTGGTTGGTTGGTGGTGGCGTCTTACACGTAAGACCCCGCTGTGGCGAAATCGCCTACTTCCGCAGGTCACTGACCTCCAGGGGTTCGGAGGCTGGGATCGCATCAGAGTTTCAACCTTAGGAGATGTCTTGAACGGCCACACCCTGAAATCTTTTCAGGGCCTTTAAAAAAGAGTTCTCCATGCCACAACTACGACATTCTCTACATTCTTACATTAAGGACTTAACCGCCCTGCCCGAGTTTATCCTTCTAAAAGGCAAACTACTCATGGGGGACTTAGGGGATCACAAAATTTCCAAATTTTATCAAACCTTAGTGACGAACAACTCCACAACCCTGGCCACCCTAAAAGCCACCTGGGACACAGATAAAGGACCTTAGATGACGATGACTGGTCAGAGGCCCTCCAATCACCAGATGAAGCTACAATAGCCACTCGCCTCCATTACATTCAATTTAAATAGGGTATATTATATTCAATATAGACTATGGAGGGCAGGGCTTATTACCTCCCCTTAGTGCCTTTGGTGTCATTCAGAGGTAGGCACCTTCCTAAACACAACCTGGTCCTGTACGAATCTTGATCGCTTTTGGCGTGGGGTGCTTCAAAGCCTGCCTGCAGTGCTAGCATGGGACATTCCCAGAACTCCCAAACTTACACTTTTACATTGCACGGACGAAATCGGGGGCAACCATTATAAAAGACATTTGTTATTCTTGGCCTTAACCTTGCATAGCGGGATATAGCCAAACATTGGAAGGCAGACACCCCACCTCGTGTATCGACATGGAAGAAGGGCATGGATTACGCTATGGAGTTAGAACGAACAGTATTTATAGCCCGTGGATGCCCACAGAAGCACACCAAAATATGGAAGAGGTGGGCCACATACAGGAACATTCCCCTGGAGGCAAATAATACAGAGGATGGTCAATTAATGAAGGAAGTTATAGCATTTTAGTAGGGACGGAGAGTTAATATCAACACTTCAACACTACACCCACATAGTAGTTCAGTTCAAAAAGCTTTATTCGATTGATAAATAACAATCATAAAAGCAAGCAGTAAAAATACATAAACAATTTACAATTTAAAATTCAATATAAGCATTGCATAAAATCCTATTAAATCAAACAATATTACACTTTAAAAAAACTAATTTAGTCCGAAGAAGCAATCAAATAGGCATACATTTCCTGAGGTTCAGGACTTTTTTCAGAAAAACTGTGATCCTTAGAACACTGTTTTCATTATCTAAGAATTGTAATGCCAGAAAGGCAGGACGACATTGACGAAGACCATACTGTTTTAATATAGGTGTCAGGAGCAAACTC
The DNA here is from genome assembly GCF_964261635.1 of Lissotriton helveticus. Taxonomy (NCBI): domain Eukaryota; kingdom Metazoa; phylum Chordata; class Amphibia; order Caudata; family Salamandridae; genus Lissotriton; species Lissotriton helveticus. Next base: position 1,361,826,564 of record NC_136057.1, read on the forward strand.
CTTACAGAGGAGTACCATTTACAAAAAAGGATAACATGGATTGTAGATTGAGGGGAAATATTATCACAGGGGCATAGCTGGAGGTCTCGCAACCAGTAATTCATAACAGGAAAAGTGACTAGTCTATGAAAGGCCCCCAGCCTAAAACGAGTTAATAGGAACCTATTCATAAGCACCGGGAACAAAGGTTAAGTAGGGCTGAATGTTAAAAGTAGTTCAAACCAATTGATTGTGCAGGACTGTGGGCTTTAAAATCTCAGATGACATTCTAAGAGTATCCAGCAGCAGAAGACCCTCTTTCCTTAATTTCTTTCTAGTTACAGCCGTGATGATCATAGGCTTTGAAAAATACTCTAAATGGCCAAGATCCTTGAAGAAGTTATAAACGTATCTTAGCCATGGTATCCTCATAACACCTTCCAATATCAAGATGTCTAAAAGAAAATCTCTATTCAATTTAGTTTCCTCTTTCATCCACAGCCTGTGCCATAATAGCACAGGCTCTAGTCTGATTAAATCAGGAATAAACAGAAGGCCTAACTCTGCGTGACAAATGCATCCTGAGGTACCACTCGGGACCTCTAAAATGTATTTTAAGAAGGAATTTTCTACTGTCTGAAATGGGGAGAGGTCAGCAAACCCCCAAACCCCACTCTCCTGAACTGCAGCAGAGAAACACTTTGCCTTATATATTTTAATAAGTTCCTCGGGTGGTCTTTAACCCATATTCCTGGCAAAGGTAGTAAGGGCAGATGTGGTACGTAATAGTGCCAATTTTTTGCTGCTACAGCTTGTGCCCAAGTGTCATTGTGCGCAAAAAGAATGCCAAAATAAGAGAATTTATTTGTAGCCCCAATCTTTTGTCCTGCAACAAACATATCTCTATTTTTCTTAAAGCCCCTGCCACAGCGCATGATAAAAGTTTTGGAAGAGTTTACCCTTAATCCTAGGTCTTTCATAAAAAGGGAATAACCATCCAAAACGAGCTGAAGGCCCACTTGTGTACGGGACATCAGCACGGCGTCGTCAGCGTACAAAGGAGCTGGGATTGGGCGGCCAGCTACTTGATGAAAATCTTGGTTGTCCTTAAGCAGGGCTTGCTCAAGCCCATTTATGGGGCCAAGACACAGTCCTGCCTGACTCCACTCCTAATTGGAAAAGCAGCTGAGCGCTCGCCCTTCAGACCATAACACACGTGCCTTAGCATCGCTATAAAAATGCTTAAGACAATAAATAATGCTTACATCAAGGCCCAGAGCTCCCAGTAATTTCCATAATTTAGTGTGGACCACACAGTCAAAAGCGGCTGTGAGATCCACAAATGCTAAAAATAGGTTCCCTCTCTTAGCCCTCGTATATTTCCCCACCAGCAGAGAAAGATTCAAACCCTGCTCTACTGTCCCCAGACTGGCCTGAATCCATATTGCAGGTCCGATAGAATGGAATTCTCGCTGGCCCAGTCATGAAGACGTTCCAATATAACCCTGCCTGCTACCTTCGTTATGGCATCCAACAAGGAAATTGGTCTATAACACCCTGGGTCTTGCCTGTCTCCCTTTTTAAAAATGGGCACAATGGTAGACTCCACCCAAGTGGGTAGGAAATCAGTACTACAACTGGCGTTAAGCACCTGCACCAATAGAGGCCCCCACAGAGAAATAATTGACTTAAACATATCTATGGGGACCCCATCCGGGTCAGGAGCCTTCCCGTCCTGACTTGCGTGTAAGGCCCTCTCTACTTCCTCTAAAGTAAACGCTAATTCCCTATAGTGTAGGGGATGGTTTAAGTCACAGGCCTCCTGGACACAGTTGTCCCTCATGACAAAAGGTTCATCACCATCATATACCGGAGTAAAGTGCTTAATCCATTGTTCCTCGGTTATAGCTATCTCGATTGTAGGGCCATGCTCCTTAGATAAAAAAAGGTGTCCTGATTACCTTCCAGAAGGCCGCACTATCATTAGCTACTGAGGCTAAATGCAATGCCTCCCAAGCCTCCTTCCTCATTTTATTTTTCCTGTCCCTTACCGCCTGTTTATATGCCCCTTTAGCTCTCCTAATATCTAGGATACTTCTTGGACTTTTGTACAGTTCTTTTTTTAGCTGGGAATAAGCTTGAGTACACCTCGAGTCAAACCACCCATTCTGGGATCTATTACTCTTTTTTTGCCTAATGAGAGACTCTCTTATTACATTTGTTATTACCAAGAACAATGCAAGTAGAGTGGCAGCAGCAACATTTTCACTCAGGCATGTCTCTATATCTAATTTACATTTGCCTATAACTGATTTAATCAGCGCTGTTTGATCTGTCATAGCCCATCGGAGGGAGTATCCGTTGGTGCGCCCAATGGCTAAATTCTCTAGCAGTCGGTCACAATTATTGGTTCCAAATATTTTCCTAGAGGGCAATGTAATAGTCAAACAGAGAGGAAAATGATCACTTAGTGAATTCTCAGAGACATAGAAGGAATGGTGGCTTTGTGCTTAATTACTTGATGCTAGGGCATAATCAATAGTAGAACAACATCCCCTAACATTGTATGTCCAAGGCAGGGGAGCTGGTGATGGGCACAATTCATTTACAAAGCCTAGGTCAAAACTAATAATAAATTCATTTAGCTGTTTCCCCAAAACAGTATGACTTAAGTGGGAAGAACATGCACCTTTTTCACGCAGTGCTCTACATAGGTTGTCCTCAGCATTTTCGCATAACATACAATTAAAACCCCCCACCAGAAGTAACATAATATCTTGCCTCTTGCTTTAACCCAATAGTTTCAGCGATTGGAACATATTTTTAATAACAGTACCCACTAAACCTGGGGGGATATTGTTATAGAAGTTGACCAAAGCTATGGAAAACGTTGTATCTAAATCCAGCACAACTAGTTGGTGATAATCATTGTTGGCAAAGTTCGTGCTATTGGATAAGTACACACAGAAGCCACCCTTGGCTCTACCACTCCGATCATCAACTGCGGGAACATGATAAGACCTATACCCATTTAGGTGGATTGCTTCCTTAGTCCATGTCTCCTGGAAGCAAAGAACCTCAAATTGTGCAATAAAATCCCACCATAAATGGGTGTTTAGCTTTGATCGAATTCCAGTGATATTCCACGAGACAATAAGGTGAAGAGGGGGTTTAACAGCAGTCGGATAATTATAGGGGAAAGTTACAGCCCCTGATAAAACCTCATTTAGGTGTGTAGGTTGAGGCAAGCCATTTAACATACCCTGGGATCCAGCCAAAATCTCATTTCTTAAGCCCTTGAACCCCTTCACTACGAGTTCCACTAAGACCTCGTTTGGACATCTGGATGGAAGGAGAACAGTTGCAATGCCCTGGGGATCAGCCTGGGTGTCCATCCTCGTGACCCTAGAACCACAAGGCACAACTCCAGTACTTCCCACGGTAGATATTTCAGCAGTCTCAACTTTATCCTTTAGAGACAAACTCCGTTTAACCCCAATGTCATATCTACCCATTGCGCAATTAAAATGTGCAGATGTCTCAAAATGGAGTCAATCATTACCATCCAGGGAGCTTAAAGCTTCAAAAGGGTTGTGTGTTGGTATAGGATATCTTAACTGCCCAGTTCCCAGATAATTACCTCCTAGAAACTGGGGGCCTAAATTCATTACAGAGTCTGAGGGGCGATAAAAGTATCCTAAGGGTAATATATTTATATTGTTGGAATTAACAGGCCCATTGTAACCCTTCTCAATGATTGAACGTACCAAAAGTGGTGACCTAAACGTTATTACAACACAGTCTCCACTTAGCGAGTTAGGGGATGTACCAACCCACCCGATCTTTCGTACCACTTTAAAATCTGAAAAGAGAGGAATTTTCAGGTCTGTCCTCGAAGTGAGAATGAAGTGACTTATTCCTTAGCGTTGACCAGTGTTCAAAAAAGTTGTGTAATAGGGGGGGTAAATTTGCCAGAACAACCGTATACGGTGTGGCTTCTGGGGGTAAATTTAAATTTAATGATGGATTATGAGAATTATCTTGATGGCCCTGATAGTTAGTACTATTTGCAGCTACATGATTACTTCCACCTCTTATCCCCCCAGGTTGTGCTCTACTTTCTATACGAGCAGGATTGGTAGTAATCAATGTGGTGGTGACGTCCTAACATTGCGCTTGCCCAGCAGCAGCAAAGTTAGAGGACGGACCGGCAACATGGCCTACCGCCCCACTGGACAGAGAGCATACTATTGGGTTGATGCCAACTGTCTGTACAGGTGGACATTCACTACGAACCAGCTCCTCCATTTTTACTAACCTGACCTCTATGCTAGTTATTTTTAAAAGGATGGGTTCCAAAAGGGTTGACATCATTGTCTGCCCGAAAAGTTCCCATCCTCCACAGTGGCAACGGGCTTGTCTATTTCATTCTGCTTGGCGGAGCTTGCTGATGCCTCAGAGATTTCACATACGCCAGCTGCAGGTTTCCCTTTCTTCCCTATAATTCTCAGAGCAGGTTTGCTCTGCTTTAGGGTGTTTTTACCTTTACCTTTTTTTGGGGGAGGTTCCGCAGTATGTTCTGGCCTACGTTTACGTTTGGCCTTTTGTCCTCTTGTTATAACTTTGGACCTGGCAAGGCTGGTTTCAGAAGATGTTAAGGAAATTTTATTCATAGCTAGATCTATCGCAGCTAGTGCTGGGGTACTAGTCAGTGAAGGAGATATCTCGTTGCTGGCTACCACACTAGATGCCGTAAGTGCGGGGGTCAAAGAAAGTCTACTCTGAGGAGGTGGGGGCTCTAGAGACAGCCTTCGTTCTGTAAGCTGAATTTTATGTATAAGGGCAGATTCTGCCCTCTGCAAGAAGGCGTCTAGGGTCCCTACCGCAGTCCTACCTTTGCTATGTTTGCCCTTGCTTATGGTTAGCCGAGAACAGGTACAGGAAGTATAAGTAAAATACAAATAAACAAAGCAATATACCGTCCAGGATCCAAAGTTTTACGGAGGTGGCCCAGCCCTGCCTCTAACTGGCTCTGACGGGCGCAGACGGGCCCGCCCTTGGTCCAGGCTTTGTCCGGGCGGCGGCCACGCTGGTGTCCCGCGTTGCGGGAGTCGAGTGCTGGTTTTAAAGCGCCTCCAGGCCCTGTAAGATTGCGTGGCTGTTAAGCGTCACGGCCGGGAGGCAGCCTGGTTATTGCAGTCCTCTGGCGGCTCAGCACGACAGGAATTTCCTCTTCGGTGGACCCGCGCTGCGGGAGGCAGGAAAATAGGAAGGCTTTTCAAATAACTGAACCCGCGCTGCGGGAGTCGAGTGCTGGTTTTAAAGCACCTCCAGGTGCTGGTAGATTGTGTGGCTGTTAAGCGCCACGGCCGTGAGGCAGCTTGGTTATCGCAGTCCTCTGGCGGCTCAGCACGGCAGGAATCTCCTCTTCGGTGGACCCGCGCAGCGGGAGTTAGGAAAACAGGAAGGCTTTTCAAATAACTGAACCCGCATGGTAGAGACGCGAGTAACCAAGACTATAATGCATGAGATCAGGCGCAGAGTTAGGTTTTGTTTGACGCATGTGTTTCTGCCTTATGTTTGTAATCCTACGGTACATGAAATGATGTGGACTGTAATTCTCCTCTTATATATCTATTTTGTGATATGTATGTCCTTCATCACTTGGAAATATTGTTTTGATCTTGACAAAATCAATAAAAATTGTTCTAAAAAAAAAAGTGTGACACTTTTAATGCTATGTAACAATTGGGGAATACTAGCCTATTCCATAAGCTAAAAAATGACATAAATGTAATAAGTGTAGTGTATACCAAACCGTCACTTACCTGCCTCCTTTGCTCCTCCGTGTTCAGCTCCACTTTCAATGCCCTCAGCAGTGGCAAGGTTCATTACATTTAGCAGTAATTTCTTTCCAGAATTTCAGTCTTGCATTTGCACTGGTTTTGTGCAACAAACGTCCCATCGATCAGGCCTCTTCTTTTCCCACTTCCTCTGCCAAACCATGCTATCCAGACACTGAATTACAATGTTCTTAGTCATTCAAGAGCCATTGTATAAGAGTGATGCAACAAGTGCCTTCTCCAAAATTCTGGGCAAGCAATGTGTTGCTACTGAATGCTCTTACAGTTACAAATTACATAGAGGGGGGGCGGGGCTGAGTTCCGCACAATTGCCGGTACAGAATACAGTCTAGGACATCTGAAATGTAGAAATAAATGCAAATACAGGTAGTGTAATACTGTGGGCCCTCGGAGGTGTGCTTGGAAACCTCCATACTTCATTTAAGGCAGTTCTTTCATGGTTTCCAGGGTCTTGCCGCCGAGTGTACCAAGATGGTGGTGTTGGATCGCTGCTCTGGTCCAGTGAGCTGCGTCCTAGGTATGGAAAGCTGATATGAGGCCTGGACGGACTTCACTCTAAGGCCGTGGTTCCCAAACTGTGCGCCGCGGCACCCTGGTGCGCCGTAATGAGGAGCCAGGGGCGCCGCGACCACAATGTGGAAAATGTAGCAGCCATCAAGAAGCCAGTGAGAAGGCCTTGGCTTGGCTTATATTTCATGTGTTATTTCTAACGTGGTCCGTTTTTACAGTAAACGTAATGCTGGTGATAAATGTGTAAAACAAAGGTTGGGCAGAAGATCGGCATTCTGCCCAACCTTCGTTTTACACCCGTATTACCAGCATTATTGCTACTGTAAAAACGGAGCACGTTAGAAATCGGACATAAAATATAAGCCAAGCCAAGGCTTCTCTCAGAGAGAAGACGACATTGGTTTGGCTTATATTTTATGTCTGATTTCTAACGTGCTCCATTGTTACAGTAAAAATAATGCTGGTGAAATGCTAATCACAGTTTGGGAACCACGGCCTTAAAGGTGACAAAAGGGGCAAAAAGGTGAAAGTGGGGAGAGGAAAAGGTGAAAAGCCAAAAGCACAGAAAGGCAAAACTGAAAAGAGGTGAAAGAAAGGCAAATAGCAAGAGACAGAAATGAAAAAGAAGGCTAAAATAGTGAAGCAGATGTGGGTCTTGATTTAGTGCAGTGGCAGCCCGGCTCAAAAGGGCGAGGCCAGGCCAGACAGCCAAGGCACAGCTGAGGCAGGCAGGGCCAGCAGGGCCAGGCAGCACCTTTTCAATCAATGTTGGGAGAAAAATCCATATGTTCTAATCTATACCTTGAAGTCTGCCAGCAGTTCTTTGATGACAGATATTAGCTCACTGTAAACTGCAACTAACAAAAGGAAGTCTCTGACAAACTCAGTAACCCTTGGACCTGTTTAGGTTACATTCACTTTGTGATCTGCACAGTACATGTTCTGTGCAGCAGGCATATCGACCCTCTGCACTACCTAACCAAGAATAACACTTCCTTGAGTCAAAACTTCTATTAGACAAAACTCTGATCTCGCCTGCTAGAGGCCAGGAACGGGGCAGCAGGTGCTTTTACGCCCCATAAAAAAATGTTTGCCACCGGTAAAAAAATGGCGGGGAGCCACGGCAAACTGCCAATTAGGTCAAGGGAGCCACGGGTCAAAAAAGTTTGGGAACCACTGCTCTAAGGAAAAACGTCATCATCATTTAACAGTAAGATAAATACAGTCCTTAGCGCTCTACTACTTTTGCGTGTTATCAGCTCTCTTTGTCGTGAGGCGCGGCTCCTCAGCCTACCAAAATGGCAGCTCTGTAACTTTCAGTCAGACCCGTCTTCCACTATCACCACATTGATCATTACGGTCCCTCCCGCTGCACACGCTCTAATGCTCTAATACAGGACATATAGATCTGCAGGTCCTTTAAAGCTAGTGATGCAGTTTACATTTATCCCCAGCGGATGAAGTCCTGTGTTTATTTGCTGCAACAGATGCCTGTCACGCTACTGGCCCGGCCCTCCTACTAAACCTCTTTTCTGAATCCGGTAGATGTGGGCTAGTGACACACAGTATAAGCACACTAGAGAGTTTTATAAGAATAATATAGATTAAAGTGGCAGACAAACCAGTATAAGCCAAGTATGAGCAGAGTTGTGCTTAGCCTCAGTTACTGAATAAGGAACAGGCAGCCAGTGTAACCTACTGAAACCAGTGGCATACAGCGAAAACCAGTGGAGTCAGTGCAAATCAGTGAGTGCAGTGAGGGCCAGTGTGAGCCAGTGGAAGCAAGTCTAACCGTAATCCAACGAAAGTTCCTTGTAATATCTTGATACCAATGAATAACACTGATAGGCTCTGAGGCAAATATCTGATTAGCAAGCCTTCACTCACATGTTCTCAAGACCTCATGAGCACAAGTGATACAACTGCAGGAATCTAATCTGCCCCTAACAAGTGGCATTACTTGTTTTTTCTCTGGATTTACTGTGAGTAATCTGGGCCCTAAATCCAGAGGTCAAACAGCCTGCTCCTGGTCTACAGTCAATAAATCAGCTGCTCACCTTGCTTGTTACTCTTCCAAAACAAACGCTATCAGTCTCTGCGGGACGCATGGCAGAGGGTACAAATGTAAACATGAAAGATAGAAACACTAAGTGACCATGAAACGGTGAAAGCAATCCCCACAGCTTCCGGAGTCCACGATCATAGGTAGCCCAGACTCTGCATCTACCTTGGAGTCCATTCTGTTCAAACTCAATACAGTACATGACATTGTCCAAAGTACCAAAACAAATATGGATCTTCTTCACTTGAAACTGGCAGCCACTCGCAAGGACTTTAAAGATATGTCAATAAGAATGTCCAATGCTGAGATCAGATTAAGTACAGTGGAAGACTTCACAAACTCTCAAAGCCAAGCAAATCCAAGGTCTTGAATGGTCCATTTCAGCTCTTAGGAGAGATCTCACTGATCAGCAGGACCATAATCAGAGAAGAAATCTACGTATCTTTAGGTTACCGGAGGGTATTGAATCTTCTGCTCCATCGGATGTTGATTTTTGGATTTCTTGGAATCCGAAGCCCTTCAGTTGTCTTTTAAAAAGGACTTTGAGATTGAAATAGCTCATAGGATTCCAACGTAGAAACCAAAAATATGACATAACCCAGACCTTTGATCTTTAAGCCCCTGCATCATCAACACACAGAGCAAATTGTAGCTCACATGAGGAAGATACGGTCGATACAGTGGCATGATCACAAAATCTCAATTTCGCAGGACTGTGCCAGTGACACGTAATTTGTCTCAAAGTTCTTCTGAATCTGCGGAAAAGACTGTTGGACTTGGATATGCCTTTTTCAGGTCCCTTGAAATTTCGGATAACCTTCAGAGGCCAGTCAAAAACCTTTGTAGAACCTATGGACTTGGCAACGTTCATGGATAATCAAACTGAATCGCAAATGGAGTGTGACGCTCTGCCTGGTGCTTCTTACCCTCATACCTTTTGCTTGAGCTGCTGCATGTCCTATTATTCTGGATCTTGAGCCACAGTTTATACCCTTTAAAAAAGGCTTGGTGCTATTCCTTTTGTTTTCTTTCTGGTGATATTGAGCCCATGTACATTCCTTCTTAGCTGTGTATAACTGTGCCCATTCCTGCCACAGATGCCCTATTCTTTTCGTCCACACTCTCACAATCATCCTCACATATGTCTACCATGCTACTTAATCTCTGATGTCAGAGCTCATTGTCACTTATTTGTCATTTATTGTCATTATATATTGACACTATACATTGATACTGTCATTGTTACTATTATTGTTATCTATTCAGACAACATTTATTGACACTATATACTGGCATTAGACATCTCCAAGATTTAGTTATTGATACTGAAATCCCGTTTTGTAAAAATGTGTGCATTCACGTTTTTAAAGTGGTCTGATGGACTTCCATTGGTGTTGATGAGTCTAAGAAGCTTTCCGGATCGGATGACAAAACTGTCCCCCATATGAAATTCTCATGGGAAGAGCCATGAGCCTCCCTGTTGTGCCTGCACATGCAATTATAGATGCAATGGTTCTTGACAACTGCAAAGGCCTGGCTGATGTGGTGTGTTCTGTCTCTCACCAGGCTGAATTGGCAACTCCCCAGTCAAGGCAAGAGCAGTGCCATGACCTCAGTCCGGGCAAATGCTTCCTGGTGAAGAAGCACATGCGAAAGTCATGCCTGGATCCTCAATGGCGTGACCTTTATAACGTTTCTCTGGTCACAAACACTGCTGTTAAATGTGGAGGCTTATGAAGCTGCATTCATGAGTAACACACTCGGAGAGACAGACAAGCTTGAGAGGAGCTGATGACAGGCAATACTAATTTGCAAAAGCCAACTTCAGTGCACCTTGAGGGATTAAAAGGAGAAGAAACATGTGTACATGTGTCTCAAACCCAACCTGAGACAACTGCAGAGCCTGTGGTGAATGAGCCATGGGTAGCTATGGTGTACCAAGCTGAAGAAGCAGTAAGTGCTATGCTTGAAGATGGGACAAGCATTTCGTTCAGCAGGGGTCCAGAAACGAGAAGTGGCTAAAGAAGGGTGAGAGATTGAAAACTACTGTTTCCTTTGAACACATTCTGGAAAGCATCAACAAAAGAACTGAGACATGTGAGCAGAGTGACAGTGAACAGCCAGTAGTCAGGAGATCAAAGAAAACATGGGTGCCTAGTCCAGCATACTCTGCTCCTGAATGAAAATACTTTGCTGAGAGTGACGCTGACTTGAGGACACATGAAACTGAATCTCAACTGAACGGTTAAACAAAACTCCTTGATTTGAGCTGCTACAGTGAAGACTGACTGATTTTAGTTTTCACTGTACTGAATTCAACTATTTCTGATGGTTGAAATGTAATACTAAACTTGTGGAACTTTTTAAAGCCGAGGCAATGGAAGAATTGAAGACATGAATAGAACAGACTGCAAAGGATTCCGCGAATAGTAAGGCTAGTAGTTGGGAAAAGGAAGCAATAAAAAGACGAAGGAATACATCCTAAATTGGGTTTGGATATGGAAAAGCAAGGGAAGTTATGTTTTAGAAGATCCAAATTATGGGTTAAGAATCCCTTAGTGGTAAGCTAGAGTAAGTATGTACAAGAAGCAGAGGTTAAAAATGCATATATTCAGGCTGGCAGACACCCCACGATCCCTGGAGTGTATTTGTATGTGGGGCCAATGGTTATTTTCAGTTGCCTTCTAATTGGGTGGGTAGTTGGTATATGGGCTTAAGGTTTCCAAAAACATATCATGTAGGTGAATTAGAAGACAAGAGTAAACACACTCATGGGAGACCTATTTATAGTACATCACAATAAGCGGGCGATATTTTTGGTGCTTAGTTTAGTTCCTTCTGGTGGGAGTGCAGGGCGGATATATAGATGTGGAGGCTGTATGTATTGTCGAACAGATCGTACTTTATTATCAGTAGTCACAGTTTTCTGTTTAGCAATAGTGTCACAAGTCTCTTCCTCTGGTTTGGTCTTCTTGCTCTCAAGGTGGAGGGTCGTAGAGGCCACTGCCGTTCCTTCCTCTTTAGGTTGGAGATAGTTGGGACTGGGTTCTGATTCGTCCGTGGTGCCAACTTCACCCGGAGGCTCGCCAAGAGGAAAGAAAAGGGAGCCTGTCAGTTTACTGTGACACAGGGTTTTCCCGTCACCTACACCCAGTAGTCCTTCAATATATAACCGACTGTGATGGGGTAAGATATGGTTAAACAAGGAAGGATGTTCCAGGGACTGGAATAACTAAAGAAACTGTTAGGGTGTCAGGGATTAACGTGAGGTCTGTGATAATGGGTACACGGTAGGGAAGTCTGTGCGGACTATCGTTTGAAAGTAATACATCACTTTGTGCTCCCCTCTGACCCATTCACCCGTGTCCCCCTCTCCTCCCTCCTCCCGCAGCAATACCAACCCACTTTCCCCAGAACCAGAGTCACTCACATGGCTCTGCCATAACTCTCCTGAATTACGGCCGCTCTTCAGCTTCCTCCGGTGGACATCACCACTCTTCCATCCAGTGGTCGTAGTTCTCCTCCGCCTCCTCGTCGCGCAGGTCGTTGTCTCTCCTCCAGTCGCTCGGCTCCTCGTCCTTGTCTTCACTCACGGCGTCCGGCTCCACGCTTAGCGTCTTCAGCCCCTCCTTCCATCCGCAGGTCAAAGACGTCTCTTCCTGTTCTGGACCCTATTTTACGGGTGTAACTGGAGCGTTTCCGGGGTCAGCTCCTCCCTCTTTCGCTACAGGGTCGCTCTGCGAGGAGAGAGGAAAGGTGGGTGTTTTTCTTTCTACTCGCGGGTATTTGTTCCTGCCCACATAATTCTGTCCTCTCCGCGCGGAGAAGTCTGGTTGCGGTAGTCCCGTGCCTTGCAGTCTCCCGAAGCTCGCCTTCTCACATCCCCTTTCCCTTGCTGTCTTGCTACTAGGGTTGTTCCCTTGTGGATATCTTGATAGGAAGTCCACGTTCCCTTGGTCTGCTCCCTTTTGATGTTGTGTTCGTAATCTGTAGGGTTGTAGGGCCAGAAACCATCCTAATACCCTGTCATTATTCACTTTGTTACGTGCCAACCATTCGGAAGCTTGTTTCCTTCCCAGTGTAAGAATTGGCTTTTGTAGTCTGGTCTGCCCTGTTCCCATGATGCACTGGGCCAGGGACAGACTAATTTGCATACAGCCAGGTTCTGAAACTGGGATGGTGCAATGAGCTAAAAAACGGTGTTGGATCTAGCCCTGATCTCTTGACTGGGTGAGAGTACTCTGCTTAATTCAGAGACTCTGTCCATCACCACCCCTTGTTGTAAATAACCATTCTAGAGGAGCATGTAGTAGTAGTAGTAGTAGTAGTAGTGCTTATATAGCGCACGTATCACAAACGAAGGGGTCTAAAGGCGCTGTACACATACCGCTGTGGAACCCTTCCTACCTTTCCCTGTGAAGTGCCCACTCCTGGGCGCCCCCAAGGTGAAGCTAGGCATCCTAGCGCTGTTGGGGCCGTTGTGGAGATTAAGCAAGCTATTGCCCAGAGTTGCAGGGCGGGACCCATGATTAGAATAGGCACCGAGGCGAGAATTATCAGGTCCGGGGAAATTGAGTCCAAGACCCGCCGAGGCGGGAATTGAACCCTGGTCCGGGCCAGACCTCTGCATCAGGGTCTGCCACTCTAATCATTGAGCCACACTTCTCCACATGAGCGTGATCAGTGTATAGGGTGAATTCCCTTCCTTCTAGGTAGTACATGAGGGTTTCTATAGCCCATTTGATGGTCAAAGCCTCTTTCTATATCACAGCGTAATTCTGTTCCCTCGGGAATAGTTTTCGGCTAATATACAAGATAGGTCTTTCCTCACCCCTGTCTCGTTATTTGGGACAATACCGCTCCTATTCCTTGGTCGGATGCGTCTGTCTGTAGGACAAAGGGGAGGGAATAATCAGGACTGGCTAATACCGTGTCCGACGTGAGGGATCTCTTAAGTGATTCAAAGGCTTGCAGGATTTCTTGGGTGGGATGTTTTAATTGAGCCTCTGTATTCGTTAATTTCTGCAATAAATTAGTGAGGGGGCTGCTGTTTGAGAAAAGTTAGGAATGAATATTCGGTAATAACTGAGTAACCCTAAGAAGGCTCAGAGATCTTTTTTTTGTTTTTGGCAATGGGATTTGAGAGATGGCTGTTAACTTGGAATTCTGTGGTCGTATTACACCTTCTCCTAATAAATATCCCAAGTACTTGACAGTTTGGGCTGCAAGATGGCTTTTAGCCGGGTTGATCTTAAGTCCATGCTGCCCTAATGTCTTGACTACCTGTGACAGATGGTCCATGTGTTGGTCCCAGTTGTCACTATAAATGACTATGTCATCTATGTATGCGGCAGCATACTGCTCATGGGGTCGTAGAATACAATTCATGGCCCTCTGGAAAGTAGCCGGAGCTCCATGTAATCCAAAGGGTAACACTTTGAATTGGTACAAACCGTCTGGAGTGGAGAACACAGTCTTTTCTTTATCTTGTGGACGCAGAGGGATTTGCCAATACCCTTTACACAGGTCCAGGGTGCTGATATATTTGTCTCTCCCAATTTTCTCTAACATTTCGTCCACCCTGGGCAGGGGATAGGTGTCAAACTCTGAGATTTTGTTTACTTCTCTGAAGTCAATGCAAAACCGCACCGAGCCATCCGGCTTTGGTATGAGGACTATTGGTGAATTCCACTCACTGATGGATGGTTCTATGATATCCATCTGTAACATCTTTTGTACCTCCTCACGTATAGTAAGGCGGCGTGCCTCCGGTATTCGGTAAGGCCTAAGGCGTACTTGTTTACCTATAGGGGTTTTGATGGCATGTTCCACCAGGGAGGTTCTCCCTGGGGTCAAGGAAAAACATTACTAAGAGGCAGAAGAACGTTCATCAGTATGTTTCTAAGAGGGGTTGACAGAGCTGGGTCTAGGCACTGTTCAAACAGGAGCTCTTCTGTTCCTACCTTTGCTACAATGGTCGGTATGGGTCACTCCCATTTTTTTAACAAATTGATATGATATATCTGTGAAGTGCCTCGAACGGGATCCAGTTCGATACGATATGTAACAGTTGTTACTTTCTCTGTAACTATGTAGGGTCCCTGCCACTGACCAAGTAGTTTATGATCAGACGAGGCCATCATAAGTAAAACAGGATCACCTACATCAAAGGCCCTCTCCTTAGCTTTTTATCGTATTGGGCTCTTTGGGCTGATTGGGCTTCCTCTAAGTTAGTGCGGACAATCGTCCTAATCTGACTCAAATGGGTCTTAAGGTTGGATACATAATCTACCAAGGGTTTGGTGTTCTCAGGTTCGGTTTCCCATTTTTCTTGAGCCATGTCCAGCAATGTTCTAGGCTGATGGCCATACAACAACTCAAAAGGCGAATACCCTGTACTTTTCTGCACCTTGCACCGTATTGCGAATAGGGCCAGGGGTAACATATCCTCCCACTTTCTGGTCTCCAGGTCAAGAAGCTTTTTCAGGGTGGTCTTAAGGGTGGCATTATATCTTTCCACTAACCTGTCGGTTTGTGGGTGATAGGCTGCTGTTCTAATCTGTCGTATCCCCAATTGTGTGCATACTTGTCTCATGACCTTTGAGATAAACGGGGTTCCTTGGTCAGTTAAAATTTCATTTGGGAAACCTACTCTGGAAAATACAGTTACCATAGCCTTAGCAATGTTAGTGGCATCTGGGTGACGCAGGGATATCGCTTCCACAATGACCAAAACATATCTACACCCGCTTCGGGAGGGCAATAAAGGACCTATAATGTCCATGCCTACTCTGGTGAAAGGGTCTTCCATGATCGGTAGTGGGTATAGGGGGGCGCAAGGTGGTTTATACCGGCTGTGTCGCTGACATATGGGGCATTCTCTGCAATATTTTGTTTACTTGTTGGAAAATGCCAGGCCAATAGAAACGCTCGGTGATCTGTTTCTCAGTTTTATCCACTCCAAAGTGTCCCCCTAATAAATGGCTATGGGCCAGGAATAACACCTTCTCTCTAAAGGGCATAGGAATCAACAGTTGGGGTTTTTGGGTGGGCCCTCCTTTCCTATATAACAAGCCATTCTTAACGAAAAAATAAGGACCTACATGCAGGGGGTCTTCTTGGTCTAGGGCGTTTTTCCAGGCTTCCTGTAATACTGGATCTTCTCTTTGGGTAGCACGAAAGTTTCTGTCAGTTTCCCATGGATTTTCTTCTGTTACAATGGGTAACATGGTAGGGGTCTTTCCTTTCTCTGCTCTTCTCTGTTTTCGGCTCTTCCGTGGTGTGGAAATTGGCCATTCCGGTTTCTCTTCTCCTGAGAAAGGGGCTATGGCCCACCAGTCCTCTTCCTGGTTCGGGTTTTGCTTTATCATTTGGGGAGGTGTGGATAATCATTCCCAAGAATGACTCTTTCAGGTAGGTTAGGAATGAGCCCCACCTTCAAGGATGGACCGGGATCGTTTTCGTGTTGAATTTGGACTCGGGTAGTCGGATATTGCTTGACATCACCGTGTACACACCGTATGGCAACAAGTTCCATCGATGGGTTCAATCCATGGTTCCAAATCTTGAGGGCGTACAACACTTTGACGACACCCAGTATCTGCTAGAGTCATGGTTTGTTGTCCATTCACCTTCACCGAACAATGATAAGGCGGAAGGAGTCTTTCAGACGAGGAACAGTAATAATTTTGGGCCATTCCGATTTCCATCGGTTCATCTTTTTGAGGGCAGAAACGAGCAATGTGCCCCATCCCGCCGCAATGAAAGCACTGTGGTCCAGGATTCGGGGATCTGAGTATAGGGGTTGGGGTAACCACTCCAGGGATAAAGGTTATGGGTTCTGGCTTCTTGGGAAGTGGGGGACGGGGTTGTCGGTGTGTTCCCGGACTACCGTCTTCCATGAAGGATCATCTTTTCCCTTTTGGATTTCCTGGGCGCGGTTATATGCGCTGGCTATTTCCACAGCGGTCTCAAGGGTAAGATGGGCCTGTTGTCGGACCCATCTCTGTATAGGCGGGTGGAGGGAAGTCAAATACTGTTCTAAATAGATTTTGGACTTTATACCATCTTTATCGGTGGTGGCTGGTTTCAACCACCGGTCAGTCATGTCCTTCACCCAAAAGCATAAAGCACGAGGCGTTTCTTGAGGGCCTTCCTTAATTTGTCGTAATTTTATCCGGTAGGATTCATCGTCCACTCCCAGCCTCTCCATGATACACTGTTTAATGTCAGCATAGGGAACCGTTCCTTGTACCGTTGCCTCTTGGTAGGCTGCTTGTAGATCACCCGATAGGAGAGGTCCCAGATATTGTCCCCATTTATCTGCAGGCCAGGACGCTGCCGTGGCTATTTGTTCAAAATCGGTAAAGAAATCCGGATCCTCCCCGCTAACGTATTTCTGTAGTACCATGGAAGTGGGATGTGGGTCCTCTCTGGTGTCCCAGGACCTCAGCAATCTTGTCCACGGCCGCTCCATGGGTCTGGCTTTGTCCGGTTATCGCCTTTTGTACCTTGTCTCGGTCTTCTTCTACCGCAAGTAGAAACCTCTCCATCACCTTGCCCTGGTGTTCCTGATTCTCCGCCATCTTTGCGATAGCAGCCTCCATGTCTCAGCTGGATCGCACTTCTGACACCACTTGTGGGAGTGAAGGGCGGATATATACACGTGGAGGCTGAATGTATTGTCGAACCAAAATGTTTTATTAATGTGATGATTGGTTGGAATAAATATGATCAAATCATTTTTACAGTGATTTGTGTCTCATCCACATAGTGTAACACGTAAGACTGAAATCAGATCCGATAAAGCATTCAGGTACAGATTGAAAAAAAGAGGTGAAATGATTGCCCCCTGTGTAGTTTGGGCTTTGCAGGGGGTCTGTATATGAACATGCATGGTTATCAGAACTAGTCTGCTTTTCAGGCAGGAGGCAATCCATTTCAGGGAATTTTTGCAAGTCAAAAGACTTACAGCCTGTGGGCAGCAGTGTTTGCTGGTGGACCACGGTGACCGCTGCTGATAGACCCACCGTAAGTTTCATATACTCTCAGAAAGATATGTGGGTTGATTCTGTGCCTCTGCTTGGTCAGAATCCAGACTCTTGTTCTGAGAGCAGACTTATTTTCCTCAGTGATGTTCAAAAGAATGGATGACGACCACTCTCTCAATCAACTTAACCAGGACTGGACCAAAGGAAATGTATCTGTAGTGTGCAGGATCGGAAGGATCAAGTTTTTTTTTAGATGTGGTCTGTAAGAGGAGGTCTTCAGCTCGCCCACCACCCCACTCCTACATTCTGCCTTGATCTCTCTCCCTGGAGCTCACCAATCTCAAGCTTTTGGTGTTGTGTTGAGAAGACCTGCAAGTGTCCCTGCGTCCAAAACGTGCGAAATGTTTTGATTGTGCCTTCATTGTTTATGGGAATGACTGCTGAGTGCCAGATGTTGTAATGATCTGCAGTGGGGCATTATGGATGCTGAATATTGTGGTTGCTGTTGTGCATATGGTGTTTTCTATCACCGGCATCCATGGCCTACATCCCCTGGGTCATGGGGCCAATTCCCTTTAACCTACACCACTTTGCCTTTCTCACCACTCCTCCTCTCTGCCACCCCTGTTTTCAACATATTTAACTCCTCCTGTTAGGATGTCCAGACCAGGTACCTAGGTAAAAGGCACAGAGATTAAGGGTGACTTTCTTTTGCAACTTTTCAAGGGCAGAGAGGTTTAAGACGACTTCCTGTAATGGCTTTCCAAGGGTAAAGTAGTTAAGGGTGACTTCTTTTGACGACCTCCCAGAATAGGGGTATTAAGGACTGGCATACAAAACTTTACCATCCACGTGCTACGAGTTCCAGCCCCAGCAGCTGCATTAACCATCAACGCTCTTTGCTGCAGGGAGCACACCAATCAGCTACTAGTGGTCTGCGCCACACTCCTGACCCGACATTACTGCGAGACACTCTGCCGTAGCAGCATGCAGTTCCCGCTGCCTGCCCATTAGCCGTGGCCGCAATGATTCGTGCACTTCCGCGGCAATGCATGGCCGCATTCTGGCTCAGCTGTACATGCCTTCCATGGATAGTGTTGCTCTAAAGAGGTATTTATTTTCTTTTAGTAAAAATGTGTCTATTTCCTGACTGTGCCTTTCACCTTTTTGAACCTGAGATTTTGACACACTGCACCACATCGGAGTTGTACTCCATACATGGGCGACGCTATCAGTAGTGCAGCAAGTGCAGTTGCGCCGGGTGCCAGTGATCTTAGATGTCCAGTGCACCCAAATTATGGCTGCACTGTACAGTCCAGCCAGTTGACTTTCCATCCCATTTATCTTGCTGGGGCAGAAACCATTGGCTTTTATAAACTGTTCCACAGTTCTTACCTTATATCAGCCTTGTCCTAGGTGCCTCTGAGTTTGGATGAGCACGATGCTCTTCCAGGTTGCAGCACTGCCACTGGCGTTCATCATTTATTATTCTCTCGATGCCGATGGCCTTCCTGCTCTGGCTTTGTAATATCTTCTGTAGGCTTTGCCACCTTTTACTGTGTGATCCTGAGTGCCAGGCCCTAAGATATCGGTTTTATTCGTACTGTCACTGAAATTGAAAACATCCTGCCTGCGCCGACTGGAGCCTTTCAGTTCCTGTCTGTCCACACTATGCACCTGCTGAACTTTTTCCTTTAGCTGCAATGACGGACTGCCTCGCAATATTAAACTTAATTTTGTTTGCAGGCCACATGGCTGCATGCACGTGTGCAGCACTACTACTGACCTTTTGGTGCCGGGGAGGTAGCCAAGTCAACCTGCGCTACACAACACAAACAAAAGACAGTCCAATAACCAGCCCGGTCCCAGCAAAGCATAACAGCATTCACATTGACTGCTGTGCGGCACCTTACAACCTCACAAAATATTCAACTCTACAAAGCATTAAAACAGGTAATACACTCAGCTTTTTAGTAAGCTGATTTGCATGACAATCTTTTTACATACGGTAATGGGACTTAAAATGTGTTTGTGTAATGCCAGATGTGTGACACTTGGCAGTGCTGAAAAGCGTGGATGCAAGAGCATTTTTGGGCTTTTGTTTAAGTATTCACGTTAATCACAGAACCTTCACGAGCTGTGATTAACATGAATACTTAAACAAAAGCTCACATGCCTTTGTAAATCTTTACTACTCACCTTTTTAATTTTGCCATATTCTTTGATCATGGGTAGTTTGGGGAAAAATGTAAAAGCTTTTTTCAGCATAAACATGATAGGGCGGGGGGCGTGGCTTGGAAGTCCAACATGGCGGACGTGCTTTGAGACGGCTCCGTCCAGCCCATGAAATATCCTTAATTTATCCTGGCAATCTGGCGATTTAAGAGCCACTGACCTGTGGAGCTAAGTGCGGTGGCTGCTCCCCTCTCTAGCGGTGCCCCTCCTGTTGGCCGGGATTGGTGTGTGGCTGCGATCCGGCGGAGGCCTGGGGAGGCGCGGCGGCTGGAACTAATATGGTGCCGAAGCCGCGGCTGGCCTGATCTGTGGTGGCTGCCGGGTCGTGCTGAGGAGTCTGCGGGAGGTGCGCGGCTCGGAAAGGTCCCCCGGTGATCTGGTGTTCCCGGGAGGGATCGGGGACGACTGGCCACCTGGCAGATGCGAGCCCAGAGGACTGGTTGGCTGTGAGGCGTGGAGGCAGCGCCTGGAGATCGGTGGGGGCGGCTGAGGTGAGCGGGTCTGGGCGGCTGGCGAGAGGGGCAGTGCGGCCTGACACCTTGCGTGCCCCCCTCAGGCGAACGGGGTTCGGCGGCGCGGTTGAGCTGCGGGGGGCCCGACACTCGGGCGGCGCTCTTGGCCCGGTGCTTCCCCCCCCTTTTGTTGGCCGGGATTGGTGTGAGGCCGACCCGGCGGAGGCATGGGAGGTGCGGCGGCTGCAGCGAGCATGGCGGCGTGGCCGCGGCTGGCCTGATCTTTGGTGGCTGCCGGGCTGCGCTGAGGAGCCTACAGGAGGTGCTTTGGTCGGAGGACCCCTCCGGCGATCTGAACGGAAGAGTGCCCGGCATCGGGGACGACTGGCCGCGTGGCAGACTGGCTGGCTGTGAGGCGTGGAGGCGGCACCTGGAGACCGGTGGGGGCAGCTGAGGTGAGCGGGTCAGGGTGGCTGGCGAGAGGGGCAGCGGGCCTGACTCCTTGCGTGCCCCCCCTTGGGCCCCTGAGACTCCGGCGGCGAACTGGGCCCGGTGTCCTTTCCCCCTCCTTCCCCCCCCACTGCGGGAGTGGGAGCACAGGCTGGGGGCGATTATTGCGGAGCGGTGAGGCAGCACGGAAGACACTGGATCGTGGGAGGCAGCCCAGTGGGCAGACGGGCGTTGTAAGAGGACAGCCGTGCGGAGCACAGGGTCGGCCCGCATTTCTGGCGGGGGTTGGGCCTACAGTCGGGACACTGGTGAAGACCGCGGTTGGGAGGACAGTGGAGATTGGACCCGGGTCCCCTCTTCGGCCCGACCTGCGGTGTGCCTATAAGACCCTGACAGTACACTGGCCCCCGGTGTCTCTCTTTACCCCCCCCCCAGCGGGAGCAACACGGAAGAACGCCCCCCCCCCCCTAGCGCGAGGACTGTGCCTGAGTCGAGGGTGACACTGCCAGTGGTTGGTGCAGCGGAGACGGCGGTTGGCGCAGGGTGGTACTCCAGCGGGGTGCACCCGCGGTCCGGGGATTGGACTACTGGTCGCCATACATTGAGGGACCCTGGGGACGCGCTCGCGCCCTCTTAGACACTGGACATTACAGAGGGGCTAGTGGCTGGCTGGGCCTGTGGTTCGGGGGGAGCGTTGAGTGGACCCTTTGGAGCAAGCGGCAGACTGTGCAGCTGGGCCTGATGATATGACAAGGGAGAAGGGTGGCCGCGGCACGACCAAACAAGGGTCCATGGATAAATTTGCGGGTCCGACTGGGGGGGTCTGGAGCGACTGGGGAAAAACAGGGTGCGATGCCGGATAATGCGGCCCTTCTGGCCGCCATCACTCAGGCCAGAGACAAGTTGGATGCCAAGATTGGCGCGGTCGGGGCGGACGTCATGTTATTGCGCCAAGACTTACGCAATGCAGTATCCCGCATCTCGGAGGCTGAGACACGGATCTCGGGTGTTGAAGATGACATGACGGAACTCAAGAGGAAGGTGGCAGCGATGGAAGTGGTCCAGAAGGACTTGGTACTTCGGGCTGAGGATGCGGAAGGCCGGGATCACCGCAACAACCTCCGTTTTGTTGGCTTTCCAGAAGGTTGCGAAGAGGGCAATATGGAGCGTTTTCTCACGTCGTAGCTGGAGGGATGGCTGCCGTCGGAGTCGCTGTCAAGGTGCTTTGTAGTAGAAAGCGCCCACCGTGCACTCATGCAAAAACCTCCCGTGGGGGCCCGGCCGCGGCCAGTCATCGCCAAACTCCTCAATTATATGGACAGGGATACGATCCTGAAACAGGCCCGGGCAAAATAACCAATACTGTATAAGAATGCCCGTATTCTGATCTTTCCTGATTATACACGGGGGGTCCAACAGCAACGCCAGTCGTTTATGGCCGTGAAGGCACGGCTACGGGAGCTCAAACTTCCGTATGCCCTCCTGTTTCCTGCACGGCTCCGGGTGGTCTTCCAATCGCGCACCCACTTCTTCGACAGTCCCGAGGAGGTTTCGGATGGACAGATGAGACAGTCCGGCTTCGACACCACACTCCACCGGGCAGAGATCCTGACTCCCCGGCGAGAGAGATGCCCCCGGGGGACGCCAGTCGTCATCGGCTGAGCGTGGTGCGGCGGTCGCGGTCCAGGAGGAGGCGCTCGAGGTCCGGGGAGGTGATCTCCCGAGACGCGCCGGTCCTGGAAGACCAGATCCAAGAGAACTGATGGGGGCAGCGGCAGCTGCACGGCGGAACATATGAGACCTTTTGCTGGATTGGCATGAACTGGGCTTGTGCTTCCACTGGTTGTGGTCTGGCTGGAGGTCTATCACATGTTGTTGGGCTGTGAATTGGGGGATCCATTGGTTGGGGCGGCCTGGTCCTCCTGTTGGGTTCCTGGATCTAGCTCCTCCGCGATAGATACTTCAGTGTTGGGGTTGAGGTATGGGGTGGGGGGTTGGTTGGGTCGGGGTTGTTTTAGGGCACCAGGTCAATTGTTTCCTACAGGCACGATGGGGCTCACATGCACGCCACCGCGGCTTAATCCTCGTACTGCACAACAAAAGTCTCTTCAATGGCTAACTTGAATGATGGGGGCAGGGTCAGCAACAGGGCCTACGTATTGTGAGTTGGAATGTTCGGGGACTGTTGGTTAAGGTTAAGCGGGGAGCGGTACTCCCGGCATGCAAAGCGCCAGCGAGCGGACATTCTTTTATTGCAGGAAACGCATCTCATGGGCACGAAGGTCCTATGCTTGCAGCGCTTTGGCTTTCAGCAGGTCTTCCATTCAGGTTTTACTAGGGGGTCAAGGGGAGTAGCTATCCTGATTCACCGGAGGGTTCAGTACACACACGAGGAGCAATGGTATGACCAGCGGGGTCGTTATGTAATTATTCGGGGCAGGATTGGCGATCTCCCCATTATATTGGGCAGTGTGTATGAGCAGCCTCCGCTGCAATGGACTCTAATAGAGAAGTTAAGGCTGCTTTGGGCGTAGATGTCGCATGATGTGTCCGTAATGGGGGGGGGATTGGAACGATGTTATGCAATTGGCACTAGATAGGTCAGGATCTGATGCGGGGTCCCGGGGTGGCGAGCCCACAAAGCTTTGTGCACTGGTGACAGGAATGGATTGGGTGGATGTGTGGGGTCGGCTGCACGGTGTGGCCAGGGAATATACGTTTCTTTCAGCAGTGCATAAGACCTTTTCCCAGCTAGAGTACCTGTTCATGTCCAGGGCTGGGGTGGGCAGAGTGCTGGCGGCGGAGATATTGCCGCGAGCTCTCTCAGACCACTCCCCCATTTTTATGGAGCTAGACACTGGGAGGATCAGGCAGCCCTTCCGCTGGCGGTTGGCTGTATGGAACTTACAGAAACCGGCATATACGACCCATATGGGGGAATCCATTGCCCACTACCTGGAAGAGAATGTGGGCACCGTGTCCAGTGCGGCCACGCTCTGGGAGGCGCTGAAGCCTACGCTACGGGGGGTGGACATATCATGGTGCGCTGCGGCCCGCAGGCAGCGGCGGGAGGAGTTGGTCCGAGCCGAAGCCCGCATAGAGCAGCTTGAGTCACAGGCTCGTGAGTCAGGCAGCGAGCTGGGGGTGAAGCAGCTACTTCTGGCTAGACAGGAATGTGCAGCCCTGCTGATGGAAGAGGCGCGGCAGGCCTGGCTTGCTACGCATAGTAGTGTGTACCAATGGGGGATAAGTCGGGGAAAATGTTACATCGGTTGTGCCAGGGCACCATGCATGCGCAGACTTTGCCTGCAATCCTGGACACGGCGGGGGGGCAGCTTGGCGGACCCACTGGCTATTGCAGAGAGCTTTGCCGAATACTTTGCCGACCTGTATGCCCCGCGGGAATGTCTGGAGCTAGCCATGATAGATAAATTCATAGTGGATCTGCCGCCCAGGGCGTTGTCAGACGATCAGTGGGACCAACTGGAGGCTCCCCTCTCTGAGGTGGAATTGGGGGTGGCTCTAAGAGAGTTGAGACCCGGGAAGGCCCCCGGCCCAAATGGGTTCCCCAGCAAATTCTTTCGCCGGTATAATTTGCAGCTGGCCACGCACTATAGAGCTGTGGTGGAGGAGGCCCGCGAGGAAGGGGCACTCCCTCCGGATTGGAGGCATGCAGAAGTGGTGGTCTTCCAGAAACCTGGACGCCCCCCTGAGAGTCATGCATCCTACTGCCCCATCTCTCTCCTAAATGTGGAAGCCAAGGTTTTGGCGAAGGCGCTGGCTAATCGGCTGTTGCCGCATATACCGTCCCTCATACACCTGGACCAGGCAGGCTTTATGCCCCAGAGGGCTACACGGCACAATATCAGAAGGGCGCAGGTGGCGGTCACAGCGCTCCGGCAGGCCGGGGAGCCAGCGGCG
This sequence comes from Lissotriton helveticus, assembly GCF_964261635.1. Lineage (NCBI taxonomy): Eukaryota > Metazoa > Chordata > Amphibia > Caudata > Salamandridae > Lissotriton > Lissotriton helveticus. Next base: position 1,361,851,027 of record NC_136057.1, read on the forward strand.
TTGCTCCTGGCGGACATGGATAGGGCGTTCGATTCTCTGAGCTGGACCTATCTGTTTGCCCTACTGCCTAGGCTCAATTTGGGTCCACGCTTCCTGTCATACATAAAGTTGCTCTATACTGGTCTCACGGCAGCGGTCAGGGTCACGGGGCGGTCTCCTCTGCTTTTGAGATTCGAAGGGGAACGCGGCAGGGGTGCCCCCTGTCGCCATACTTGTTTGCTCTAGCCATGGAGCCTTTGGCGGCGTGGGTACGCATAGATGCACAGGTCCATGGGTTTGAGTGGGACACAGGTGTTTCCGACAGAATAGCCCTTTACGCGGATGATGTCCTTTTTTTCCTAACGGCCCTAGATAGGACAGGTCCGAGACTGCTGGAAATCATGCAGATTTTTGGGGAGACGTCGGGCCTATACATGAACCCCCGCAAATCCACATTGTGGGTTCTGGATGGGCAGACGACAGTGGGGTCGTGGGCGTCCACGGTACAGTTGGCTGCAGGAGGACTGAAGTACTTGGGGGTGGTTTTGTCAGAGATTCCAACTGTTGTTCGCACGTACTCGAGCATGCAACACTCACTGCGATTCCGAATTTCCAGTGATGCATATGATTAACTGACCGATCTCCCCAGTCATAGAGTGACACCTCTCTTTATTTCTGTTTTATCCCCCCCTTTTCTCCTCTCCTACCAGGCTGACTTTAATTGTTAAACCAGGCAAAACAACTATTTTAGTCCTGAAGATGATCCCTTGATAAATTCGAGCACGGGATCGAAACGTCGACTCCTTTGAGTGGGCATACAGTGATTTATTGTATATTTGTATGTGTATGTGCCACTTCAGGCGATACTGGTAACTTGTGACTTAAAACAGTACCCTGCCTGCTCCTTTCCTTTGCCTGAAACACCCTTTCTCTCCTCTATCCTTTCTTCCACCGTACAGCACAGGAGTGTGCTTTACGACAATGATTTATTGTTGTTCTAATGCAATTGAAACATGATTCTATTTATTTGAGTAATAAAAATTCCCTGTCCGGCTGGACAAGGACTAGAAATATATAGAGCCTATTGTGGTCTATATAACATTGATTGACTATACGTTATTCGCTCTGGACCTTCGTTTGTTTGAACTTAAGAGATTCCAGCTGTGGCATGGGAGCGTAATATGGTACCGGTGTGGGATAGGACGCGGGCGGATATTAGGTCCTGGTCTCGTATGCCTTTAACGCTGTTCGGTAGGTCGGCAATATTTAAAATGGTGGCGCTTCCCCGTCTTCTTTGTTATGTTATGTTATGTTATTAAAAATTTATAAAGCGCACGTACGCCCGAGGGCTTCTTGGCGCTGGAAAAATAAAAAACATAACAAAGGGTGAGTCTGCCGGAAGCGTTATTATTCTTTACCAGTTGCAGAATCACCCATTCCCGATTCCAGCCCGGTGGTTTCGCGCGGTGAACTCGGTGTTGGGGCAGTTTCTGTGGGAGGGGGGAGGGTGCGGGTGGCGGTGCGCACATGCTTCCTCTCTACGTACAGCGGGGGTTGGCCTCACCTGACCTTCTATCGTACTATCAGGCCTCGCACTTATTGGTCCTTAATGACTGGTGGTATGGAGACAGGGGGGACCCAGCTTATGCATTGGAGCGCTGGTTGATGGGTTAGCAAACATTACACACTATACTGTACTCTGCCAGGCTACGTGGGGCACTACCGCCGGCCACAAAGGTGGTGTTTGCAATCTGGAAACAGGCACTGTGGCGCATGGGTTGGTGGGGGTCCTGACCCGGGAAACCCCACTGTGGAACAATGGGCGGCTGCCCCAGCCAATGGGCGGCTGCCCCAGTTGGCTGCTCTGTCGGGCCTCAGGGGGTGGGACGCCATTGGCATTTCCACGTTGGGTGATGTAGTGACCGACAATGTTATTAAGTCCTTTCAGACCCTACAAGAAGAGTACTACTTGCAGCCAACACAGTTTTATCAATACCTACAGCTTAGGCACGCGCTACTCCCGAGTTTGCGGGGGCTGCAGGACATCCCCGAGTTCAGCCCTATAGAGGCCAAATTATCCATGGGAGATCTGGGAGCTAGGAAAATCTCGCGTATATACCAAACATTAGTGAGGCACTGCTCCCCCACACTTCAGAAGCTATGGGGGGATTGGGAGGCTGACGTGGGAGTGCTGGAGGAGGAGGACTGGGTAGAGGCGCTGGCGTCCCCGCATGGGGCGGCCATTGCAATGCGACTTCATCTGGTCCAATTTAAGTACCTTCATAGGGTGTACTTCACCAGGGTGCGCCTTTGGCGAGCCGGGATGATTTCCTCACCTACATGTTTGCGCTGTGATCAGGCGGATGGCACATTTATACACACGATCTGGCTATGTACTGCTCTGGAGCGCTTCTGGGGGGGGTCTTTGCATGTCTTTCGGAGGTCTTGGGGTGGCAGGTTGCCCGCACACCGCAGTTGGCCCTTTTGCATGTGATGGAGGGGGTGGGAGGGAATAGGTATAAGCGACACCTCTTACTATTAGGTCTCACCTTGGCGAAGCGAGATATTGCACAGACATGGAAAGCAACTTGGGCCCCATCAGTAGCGGCTTGGAAAAATGGCCTTGATTTTTGCATGGGCCTGGAGCAGCCTATTTTTGTGGCAAGGGGATGTCCACGCAAGCACTATAAAATTTGGAACAGGTGGGCAGACTATCAGGGTCTGTGGCTGGACCCTCCTGTGGCTGTGGCTGGACCCTCCTGTGGTGGACGAGCAGGTACAGCAGATTAGGGGGGATTGCATACGAAGACGAAGAACTGTGTTGCGAGGGTGGTGGGGTGGACTGTGGGTGCCTTATGGTATGTGGTTGTTCTGCACAATTGCGATCACGAAGCTGTGGACCTGTGTGACCTGGGGGGGGGGGGGAGTTGAGAGTACGGGAGGGGGGGGTGTTCTATGCACTTTGAACCAAACAGTCAAGAACAAATATGAACCTGTTGTAATGATTATGCAGTTGCCTCTGGGTTACAGGGGGCTGTTTGATATGTGCTACTTGACTAATAAAATCTGTTTAAAAAAAAAAACATGATAGGGCCACGTTCTTTGATATCTATGCTTATGGAAAATGTGCCACGTTGGTGCAAATCTGCCTTAAGCCCCTTTACGTGGGCTGTATGTGTTATTTTAAGCAAAAGTTTGGAGCGCTATTTGGCGCTGCACACACACGCAGTCTGGTTCCTGGCGCACATAGCCATGGCTGCAGCGCACAGAGACCCTACACTGCCGCACACAGAGGAAAAAAATTAGAGGGAACATTGCTTAAGGCCTACATTGATTATTGGAGTTTGTGTGATTTATTTGTTCTTGATGATAAAGGGATTCAAGTTGATTAAAGGGGAAGGGAATCAGTGGCGGCTGCAAGGGGACGGGGTGGCGGGCAGGGGGGAGCAAAAAAAACCCCTCAACTTTTGCTGACTGCCATCTCTCCTCAGCTTTGGTCACTTCTGATGTTACAGTCTCTCCTCAGCTTCGGTTGCGGAAACAGGCAGCAACCAGGCTCCCTCCTCTAAGCCAATCACAATACTGCAATGCACCATTGTGATTGGTCTGAGAGCCGTGGTTCGGGCGCTCACACAGGGACAGGGAACCTGTGCATGTTCCTTCCTAGGCTGTGATTACAGCCTGGTGGGGCACATGCAAAGTGCGCAAGACTGTTTGGCCGGCCCAAGACAGGCAGCCAAGCAGTCATGGGCACTTGGCGTGTGCAAACCACTCCTCCCCCTCTGCCACATGCCCCACGCCGCCCTAACGCAGCGCCATAGTGAAAAATAAAATGATAATAACAAAGTTATTATCATTTTATTTTTCCTTTCTCCTGCTCTCTGAGAGCAGTGGAGATGAGATTCAGGAGCTGCCCCTGAAAGGAATACAGAATAGAAAGGCGGGGAGAAATCAGCCGATGGCAAGGTAATGAAAAGAAAGACAAACAAATAGAATTGGAAGAGACACAGTGTTGGGTCTATGATGAGATGAAAGATCTAAAGGAATCTAGACGTAAGCACCAGCTGTCAGCAAATGGTTTCTGAATTGTCATAAAGGTGGATATTTTATGTGATGGCTCTGCGAGCCATCAGAGGGGGGAAATTGGTGATGCAAAGTCATCATCACTCATTTGTGCTTAGTGAAATGTTAACTTGTTACATACTTAACCATTACTTATGTGTATGTGTGTTTGTGGGAGTGCACATTTTTTTACATTTAGTTTTAGTAAAACAAGTGATTTATATGTTTTTGATTTGACTTTAGTGAGGTCCTTCATTGATACACTGGTACCCTGGTTCTGGAAGGTAGGAGAAGCTTCTAAACAGTGGCTCTCAACTACATGGAATTCCCCACCTTCCCTGCCCTGGCTCCACGCTGGCTGAAGTGTCAATAAAGGGTAGTTAGGCCCTTTGTGTGGAGACGACAGGACACAGCCTATTCAGGTGTGAGTGAGACTGAGCTCAGTTTCTCCCTCCCATCCTGCCAGTGATGGCCCATCTAGTCACACCTAAGCTCCCATTGGGTCTAAAAGGAATACACAAAGCCCAACTGTCAACTACACCCAGTGGTGACCAGAGACCGGTTGTAGGTATCAAATGGCTAAGGCAAGAAAATCTCAACTTTCTAAAAGTGGTGTTTTCAGAATTGCAATTTAACATCCCACTTCACCATAAGTTAGGATTTTAAATTGTCATCCCAGAGACACAAAACTTGAAGGGGTAATCTCTTCCCAATTAGAGATTATGATTATAAAATGTAATAAGGTAACTCCACTGTTATCCTATGGGAGAGATAGTTCTTCCAGTAGTGAAAAACAGATTGAAGAGTTTTCCACTACCAGGACATGTAAAACATAAAAGTACATGTCCAACTTTTTATATACATTGCACCCTGCCCTTGAGGCTGTCCAGGGCCTAACTTAGGGATGTCATATATGTATTAAAAGGAAGGCTTGAGCCTGTCAAAGCATTTATTTTGCCAGGTCAACACAGCAGTTTAAAACTACACACAGTGATGCCGGCCCACTAGTAGCACTTAATTTACAGGCCCTGTGCACGTGTATCACCACTTTACTAGGGAATTATAAGTATATTATGCCAATTGGGTACAAGCCAATTCTACCATGTTTTAAGGCGAGAGCATGAGCACTTTATCACCGGTTAGCAGCGATAAAGTGCATAGAGACCTAAGGAAAACAAAAACTAATTCAGCAAAAATAGGAGGAGGAAGTCAAAAGGTCCGGGGATGACCATGCGGAGAGGGCCAGGTCCAACAACTCTCTTCCCTGTAGGAGTTGTTTGGAGATTCTGGCATAGAGAGTGTTGCTGTAGTCCAGCCTGCTCGTGATGAGTGCTTGCACGACAGTCCGTCTGCTGTTCTGAGGCAACCATTTCTAGATTTTTCACAGCATGCAGAGAATATGCAAGCAGGAGGTGCACTCTGCATTAAGATTTGCTAAGCAATGGACAAGAAGCAGCCTACGGAAGGTCTGAGAGCCCATTCCATGAGGGCCAAGGATCCTCCTTTGGCTTTGGCATGCAGAGTGCTGTTCCTTGACATCTGGCAGGCTGTGATGTGGGACTCAGTGCGCACATTCACTTAGCACTATTGACTTGACAGCCAGATCCAGCAAGAAGGGCATTTCACGCACTCAGTCCTGCAGGACTTTTGGTCTTAGTCCACTCCACAAACCTTCAAACTGGGGCATGTATTCTAAGATGATGAATATGCAATTAGAAATATCCATGAGAAGAACAATTTACTTACCCTCTGTAACGCTCTTTCAGGTGGATACTCCGTCTAATGGCTGATTCCTTCTTGCCTTCCTACCACCTATTCTGTGCAGTGGGATCTTTTGAATATCAAAAAAGGCGGCAAGTTAGTATTCAGCACATTGGTACAAACAACTGTTCCTGCTCCACTCATGAGTGTACAGAAGGGGAAAAGACAAAAGACTGAGGTTAGCATCCAGAAGTGGCACTTATAAGAGGCTCTGCTCTGCCACTTTCGAGGAGGTGTGGAGTCAGCTTGGAGTTGCACAGAGAAAAGTTCTTTTGGAGAACAGTTTTCCAGATCAAGTCTGGTACCTGGCAAGTATTCTAAGCTGAGGACTCTGTAGCCTGATAGAGTATTCCTCACAACCTATATTTCTTTTTCCTTGTAGACAAAATCTAGTATGGGTTAAACGTTTGTATGAACAATGTCAAAACAGATCAACAATTAAACAATGTATTATATTTTTCATAGTTGATTGTTCAAAACAATTATATCAAAATCCGTTTTGTCGTCCGCGTTATAACCCTGGAGCCTGTGATGCACTGCGACATGGGACATCCCCTGTGTCATTCAAGAAGTCCGTAATTACCCATAGCATGGGATATCTTGGAGTTTACGAGACTGACTTATTTCCTTGGAATATATCAAATCGAACCGACACTACACATGCCTAGCACAGAAAACTCATGGTGACAGCTAAATTCATATGTCTGGAGCACTAACAATGGCCACATATAATAACTACAAACGAGAGCACATTTGCCTGCTCAGGTGCCACAGGGTAATGCTGGATTCAGTCATAGCCGCCTTACACACTGTATCCATTGGATAACTAGTTGTATTTCAAAATTTCCTATCACCCTTGGTTGTTGTGTGAAACCATACTATTTGGGAAGGTCCTGAAGAAGGTGGTTTACCATCTGTTATACCCCACCGAAACGCACGTCAACCTTACTGTCAGACCCTGTTGAACAATTCCATCCAACAAGGTCGCAGAGACTCAGTAGTTCTATGTCTCCCCTTGACCCAGATGTGTATGATGGTTTGGGTTATGTATGAGTGTGTTAGGTTTTGACTGAGTGAGTCTGAGAATTGGTAATTGTTTGCAATATTTATTTCATTTAGGGGTCCAGAGCACAGTGTTGCATTTTAATTGTATTAGCCTTTAATATGTTGGCTGGTGTACAATTATGTATAAAAAGAAAAATGCATCAGAAATTAAAATGAACATGTAGTCTGTTTTATATAAAAAAAATGGATTTTGATATAATTGTTTTGAACAATAAACTATGAAAAATATAATACAGTGTTGAATTGTTGATCTGTTTTGACATTATTCATACAAATGTTTAACCCATACTAGATTTTGTCTACAAGGAAAAAGAAATATAGGCGTCGTGAGGGAGCTCTTATTGTACATTATATTTTTTGTTGTTTCCCCTCTTTTCCCTGACCTTAATCTCTCCTAGAGGGGGTCCCCTTTTTAGCATTAGTCTGATAGAGTATTCACCAGAAAGAGTATTACAGAAAGTAACTAACATGTACTTTACAACTATAGCCCTCTTTGTCCACTTTTACTGGCTCACTTCTATGTGTCACTTATTAATGTGTTAATGCTGCAAACGTTAGCACATCAAACCAAGCACATTAAATGCTTCTTATGAATGTGGATGATTAAGGCCATGACCAAGATGGTGGACAGGACGGTTGCGTGGTTTTGAGCCCCAACACCCACCCTGGACGCCGCATTCTGGAGTGCATCCTCGACCATTCCCGAAAACTGGATGGCACCTAGATTTTCCTCCGCCATGACTGGCTACCAGAGCTTGGCCAGGTGCTGACCATGGGCACAAAATTCTTCTTTGGCACAGGCATGGCCTAGCGAGGCCTGAAGACTTCGCCCTTTGGTGCCAGTGCTACCTGCTGCTCTCCCACTGCCCAAACGGGCCAGCGATGCTTGCACTCACTGTACTTCCTACGCCCAAGATGGAGATTAGCAGCAGGGGACGTTGGATTGCCCTCAACCTCTGCCTGATGCTGAGGCCATCTGAGGACCCTCCCTGGCTCATCATCGGTGGCCTGAAAACGTTGATGCTCCGGCCATGGGCCCATAATTCTTCTGTGTCTGACCTATGGATGTGCCCACGTCATGGCAGGACCTGGAGGCCACACCCTCAAGATTTGAAGCTGCCCCCTATGTGCCCATCACCCAGGTGGCCCGGCGTTACCTACACCCACGATGGCCTCTCACTCCGTGACAGAGCCTGAGGGTGAGGCCTGCTGCATCAGCAATGGCCGCCGCCTGTTGCTGCGGCCCTCCGTGCTCCTGGGTGCCCTAGGCCCAACATCGGTGCATGCAGCCTCCCCTTAGCATAGAGGGGACTGTTGAAGACTCTGCTACTTCCGCTACTTCCCCTACCTCCCCCATCTGGAACATATCAGCAGCAAACTGTTATTCTGGGCATTCTCCCACCATTACAGACTATTGCAACCGGACTGCTGGAGAAGTTGCCCACATTGTGGGCCCCGGACAAGCGAGCCTTGATAACAACTTCTGTCGCCTTCTCTCCCATGTGAAAAGAGACCACATAGTCTCAATAAGCTCAACAGGGAAACATAAGGATGGAAGGCCCCCATCAGATGATATAGGAGTCATAATGATGACTTTCGAAGCCTCAGGGTCCTATGCTTCTACACCTTTAGAGAGGATGCTACAAGGAACATACTGAAAGGTTCATCAAGATCTTTGCAGCCATACCTTATATCAAATCTACACTGGAACCCAAATTGGACCTTATTACAATACACATAGGTCTTTTGGGTGCTGACCATAAGAAACTGAAAGAGTGGGTTAATGAAAGCGAATTCACCTTGGTTGCTCTTGGCCCATCTGCGAAAGATGCATACTCACATACAGTTTGTAAAGAAAAAAGTATCAGGGCTCTGCTCAGGAGGCTAGTGCAACTTCCATCACATATTGCCCTGCTATGCTGCCAATGACAGTACAACACAATTACTAGCCATCACACTTCTACAAGTGTCACAATTTGGTCTATTTCAGGCCCCTAAACCTATAAGAATGTCTTGGGCGATAGGTAATAGTAATTTTTAATTAATATAGCATTAATAATTAACTATTGTTGTGGTCATCTCTAAATAATGCAAGACAGCGCCACTTTATGGCTGGCTGTCATAAGCGATGGTGCTGGCAATTAAAGTGCTGGTGAGGAGCACTGGATACCAACGGCTCCAATTAAGCACTGCTCACATTTCAAGGCCCTTCAAAAAGAGGTTCACCACTTGCAAATGAGGGTCAATAATGTGGAACAATTTTTGTATTGTTGGACTGCCTGAAAATGCTGAGGCCCCTGGCATGGAACTCTTCCTAGAGGACTGGTTGGTTCACACTGTACTGGAGGGAAAACACACTACTTTCTTATCGGTGGAATGGCCTCACAGGGTCCCTGCCAGACCTCCTCCTCCTGGAGCTCCTCCCAGACTGGCTGTAGCATGTTTGCTCAACTGCCAGAATAGAGGAGACTGAATACTTCATGGGCCCAAGCTAAAGAACCCTGGCAAGTGGAAAACACCAAGGGCACTATTTTTCCATATTGCACTTTGGACATCCAAAAATGGAGGGAATCTTTCCATACGGTGAAGCAGTGCCTCAGGAAGTTGAAAATTCACTATGCTCTGCTGTTCTCTGCCAAACTTAAGATCATGCACCAAAATAGCTCAATGTTCTGTTTTCTGGCAGAGGCCTGAGCCGGCCTATAAAGCTGTGGGCACATAGGAGAGAAGAAGGGACACTGATGGATGGGGCACTGTTAAAGGTGGGTGATGAACTCTGAAAAATGCCAAACTCTGGACCGTTCAGGGAGCAGGCTGCCATAGTGCGGAGCTGGCGGTGGCCATATGGGAGCAGAGAACAGGTTCGCCTCCAGGGTCCCTGGGCATGGAGAACTTGCCGACACACACGCCAGAACTACATACATTTTGTTCCGGCTTTGGCAGACTCAGTCATCCCGGGAGGCTTGATCTGACATCAATGAATGCAGAGTGTTCTCTGTTGAATGATAATCCTTTTGCATCCCTCACGGGGGCCAGAGGAGAGTGATTTTCGTTTATGTCATACGGGTACCTTGAGTTGTACCCATCCTCACAGGTAACCTGGTGCCGGGGAAGACGATTCACTAGAATGCGGGGGCAGATTCAACCTAGCCATCACCCCACCGTTTACCATAAGGTTAGAGGAGACACGGAACAGAACAATACAGTGCCAATGTTATGAGCACCCTTTGGTGCGTCGACTTGGGAATAGGAGTTGGGGTATGGATCAATAGTTTGATATCAGTTATTTCTGTGTTCATTTTCTGCTTGTGTCTGTTCCTGGACAGAGGAATAAAGGGGTGCTCTACTGGGGTGGGGCCCACCAGGGGTGTCCTATATGACACGAAACATAGGAGATACCCAATGGCTCTACTAGACTCCACTACACCATTCTAACGTGGAATGTTAGGGGCATGATCAATTACATCAAATGTTATAAGGTCCACTCATTCTTAAAGCACCGCAATATCCACATTGCTTTTCTGCAAGAACACCACCTCACCCGGGTTGAGATATCGAAGCTCAGCAAATAGTGGAGAGGCATATTGGTGGGCACCATGCAGTCGAGTTATGCTGGGGTGCACTGACAGGGGTCACCCTGGAGTGTCATTACGGCCCAGAGGGTATATATGTAGTATGTGAGGGTCCACTGGATGGAATACCACTGTTGCTGGTTGCTCTCTATGCACCCACCACAAACCAGTCGCCATTTGTGGACACACTTAAACCCTCCTTCCTTACGAACACACTCTCCTCTTGCATCTTGGAAGGGTAGTTTATTACTGTCCAAGGCACTGACTTAGACAGATCCACCCCCCATTTCAGGAGCACAATCAATAGTGACAAAGAAGCACTTTCCGCACTGAGCTACACTCACACAGGTAGACAATTTGGTGCCTTCTATACCCGGAGGCGTGGGAATATTCCTACCACTCTGGGGTACACGACCTGCAAACTCAAACTGACCTTTTTTACAGTAGCCTGGAAACAGCCAACGTGCTGGGGCCTGCTGAATACTTAGGCCATATGCTGTCTGATCATAACCCCCTTAAGTTGACCCTTAACTGGGGGCGTCCTTCTGGTCACACCCTTGTGGCGCCACCCCACGGAGGTGCTCCACGACAAAGCATTGCAAGACTATCTGGCTGAAGCAGTGGATCAATACTTTGAGGTCTTCAAAGTGGTCCTGAGAGGGGTGTGTATCAAAGCAATTTATGGTAATCAACGTGTGCTCTGCAGTATTAGAAGCTGAAGCCGAAATATGTGTGCTAGAGGTCAACTCTGTGTGGGGCACCACCACCCTCACCCAATTAGCACAGGCAGGGCAGGACCATAAAGCCACTTTATAATGGATATGCACTCTTGACTACAGGGAATACACACCTGCAGACATTCGGAGGGTGACAAGGCGACGCATCTGCATGCATGCCTTCTGTGCTCGGAGATTCCACAGTATCCCGATAGTGGCGATGTAGACCTATCAGTGATAGTTTACCTTAACTCTGAGATTAATAGGCCTTCTGCATGGATTATACCAGGCTTTATGCCACCCTGGCTGAAGTGGAGGTCCCTTTCATCGAGAGATACTTAGATACCCTGCTAAGGGTGTCTCCTCTGTAGCGGGTGAAGCTTGATGCTCCACTAGCAGTGGAGGAGATACAATTCACTATGTAATAAATGGCGAGAGGCAAGATCCCCAGTATGAACGGGTTTATGACACAGCACAAACAGAGGGGACAGCTACCAACTCTATAAAGGAGGCAATATTCACGAGCCTTCCAGACCAAACCTTATAGGGACCAGCTGTTGGTTGGGTCATATCGTCTGTTGTACCTCATAAATTTTGACAACAAGATATAAGGTAAAATCTTGTCTAAAAGACTAGTCCCTATAGCGCATACATTGGTGGATTTGGACCAAACCGACATCATCCCAGGCAGAAATACTTTTTCAAATCTCAGTCGCCTATTCAGGGTCATGAATAGGGTACACTCTTTTTGGACCTCCCCCTAGGTGGCATCCCTTGATATTGAGAAATACTTCAATACCCTGGGGTGGACAGGTCTTCTTGCAGTGCTCCGCAAGCAGGGACTGGGAACAGGGTTCTGGTTCTGGGTTAGGCTACACTACTCTGCCCCAACGGCCAGAGTAACAATGGAAAAAGTAGTGTCAGAACCCATACCGACAGAGAGAGGCACTCAGCATGGCTGTCTACTCCCTCCTGCCATATTTGCTCTCGCCATGGAGCCCCTAGCATGTGCCTACCGATCCAAAGGACCTGATTGGGGAATATGGATGAATGGGTTGCTGCACATGGAATCCCTTTACGTGGACGACACCCTGGTTTATTTCTGCAAGAACAGCGAAATATAACATGCATGATATCCCTCTTGACTACTAAAGCAGGATTTCAGGCCTCAGGATCAAGTGGAACAAGTTGTGTCTTTTCCCTCTTACTCCACTGGCCGAGGCACAATGTACAATGCAAGCGAACACTCCGCTCCTTTGACAATTCGACTTCATTAAAAATTTGGGGGTCTGCTCTTATCACTTTGAAAGTGACTTGATAGCTAGTATTATGGGTCAGGCACTGGCTGCTATGAGTCCTTCAATAACCTTCTGGTGCGGACTGGACCTGTCTTCCATGGGGCGTATCACAATCTCAAAGATGTTAGTACTCCCCTGCTTGCTGTATTTCTTCTTGGCGATCCCTGTGATACTGGTTAGAGATTTCTTCAGGGAACCAATCCCAACTAATCGCTCTGATATGAGGCACAGAAAAGTGCAGAGTTGCTATCTCCATATTATATACACCATTGACTGAGTGAGGACTGGGGGCCCTACATTAAGAACACTAGTACATTGCAGTCTAACTACCAGTTGCAGCTCCTCCGCTAAAACTGAGGAGTGTTGCCCCACTACAAAAAAGGAAAAATAAAATGATAATAAATATTGTTATTATCATTTTATTTTTCCTATATAAGTCAGTGGCTCTCGGGCGGGGCTGGTGGAGTAGGGAGAATAGTGGTTTTCGCTCCTATCGGGCCACCCTAGCAGTCCTGCGCACTTTGCATGTCCCCCACCAGGCTGCATTACACAGCCTGGTGAGGAACATGAAAACCCTCTCAGTCCCCATCTGAGCGCCGATCCATGGCGCTCAGACCAATCACATCTCTGCATTGCAGTGTTGTGATTGGCTATGGGGAGACTGGGACGGCAGGTGCTTCTTGCTGCTGGTCGGGAGTGCAGGAAGATTTTGGAGGGACCGAGGATAACGAAGAGGTGGCAGCCATTTCAGGTAAGTGGCATTTTTTGTTTAGGTTTTCTTTTGTTTATCCCCCTTCCCAAGCCCCATGACCCAGGTCCGGTAACAGCATCTACTGCTAACTACAATGGCCAACACGGATCACTGAAAGAATATCGACTACCAAAATATCGACTACCCAAAATATCGAGGAAAAAATATCTACAGCAAAAATATCGAGTTTGTATGTACAAACAGGTAAGTACAAAAATATCGAGTACAAAATATCGTTTACAAAAATATAGTTGTAAAAAATATCGTATTTACTAAAAACAGTGTTAAATTAAATTAATATTAATAATTAATTACTAAAATATACTTAAAATTACTTAAATTAACTTATAATAATTAAATAATTAATGAAAGTTAAATAAATATTTTTTTATTTCATATTTATTAAACATATATATATATAGTAATAAAATATAATAAAATAATACCCAAAAACTGAAAACTGACCCTGAACCCTAAAAATACCCCTTTACCCAAAAACTGAAAACTGACCCTGAACCCTAAAAATACCCCTTTACCCAAAAACTGAAAACTGACCCTGAACCCTAAAAATACCCCTTTACCCAAAAACTGAAAACTGACCCTGAACCCTAAAACTACCCCTTTACCCAAAAACTGAAAACTGACCCTGAACCCTAAAAATACCCCTTTACCCAAAAACTGAAAACTGACCCTGAACCCTAAAAATACCCCTTTACCCAAAAACCCAAAACTGACCCTGAACCCTAAAAATACCCCTTTACCCAAAAACCCAAAACTGACCCTGAACCCTAAAAATACCCCTTTACCCAAAAACCCAAAACTGACCCTGAACCTTAAAAATAAAAACGATATTACTTCACTTACCTTAAAAACGATATTACTTCACTTACCTTAAAAACGATATTTTGGCTGTCGATATTCTGTCCAGTCGATATTTTCTCCAAACGATATTTTGGAGTCGATATTATGTCCAAACGATATTTTGGAGTCGATATTATGTCTGTGTACCGGCCAACACATTGGTTAGTCGACGACTGCCGTCAGAAACTAGGAAACTGGTTCCCTGAGCCTTTCATGGGAGATGTATTGGAGTGGCCCCTGGGATTGGCTCAGGTAATGACCCCCCCCGCCCCCCACACAGACAGGAAAGCACTTCTGCGGGTCACGGTGGCAAGACAGTGTTGGGAGATGAGCTTGACCAGATGGGGGGGACGAACCCCATAAGCCCCCAAACTTCCTTTATGGGCTGCACATGAATGCAGGGAACTACAGTCCCTGCATTATGTCCACCCCTGGATGGAGGCGGGCGGCTCACTGAAAGAATATCGACTACCAAAATATCGACTACCCAAAATATCGAGGAAAAAATATCTACAGCAAAAATATCGAGTTTGTATGTACAAACAGGTAAGTACAAAAATATCGAGTACAAAATATCGTTTACAAAAATATAGTTGTAAAAAATATCGTATTTACTAAAAACAGTGTTAAATTAAATTAATATTAATAATTAATTACTAAAATATACTTAAAATTACTTAAATTAACTTATAATAATTAAATAATTAATGAAAGTTAAATAAATATTTTTTTATTTCATATTTATTAAACATATATATATATAGTAATAAAATATAATAAAATAATACCCAAAAACTGAAAACTGACCCTGAACCCTAAAAATACCCCTTTACCCAAAAACTGAAAACTGACCCTGAACCCTAAAAATACCCCTTTACCCAAAAACTGAAAACTGACCCTGAACCCTAAAAATACCCCTTTACCCAAAAACTGAAAACTGACCCTGAACCCTAAAACTACCCCTTTACCCAAAAACTGAAAACTGACCCTGAACCCTAAAAATACCCCTTTACCCAAAAACTGAAAACTGACCCTGAACCCTAAAAATACCCCTTTACCCAAAAACCCAAAACTGACCCTGAACCCTAAAAATACCCCTTTACCCAAAAACCCAAAACTGACCCTGAACCCTAAAAATACCCCTTTACCCAAAAACCCAAAACTGACCCTGAACCTTAAAAATAAAAACGATATTACTTCACTTACCTTAAAAACGATATTACTTCACTTACCTTAAAAACGATATTTTGGCTGTCGATATTCTGTCCAGTCGATATTTTCTCCAAACGATATTTTGGAGTCGATATTATGTCCAAACGATATTTTGGAGTCGATATTATGTCTGTGTACCGGCCAACACATTGGTTAGTCGACGACTGCCGTCAGAAACTAGGAAACTGGTTCCCTGAGCCTTTCATGGGAGATGTATTGGAGTGGCCCCTGGGATTGGCTCAGGTAATGACCCCCCCCGCCCCCCACACAGACAGGAAAGCACTTCTGCGGGTCACGGTGGCAAGACAGTGTTGGGAGATGAGCTTGACCAGATGGGGGGGACGAACCCCATAAGCCCCCAAACTTCCTTTATGGGCTGCACATGAATGCAGGGAACTACAGTCCCTGCATTATGTCCACCCCTGGATGGAGGCGGGCGGCTCACATGGGAAGACCTGTTCACAGACGGGATGCTTCGGTCGTTTGATTGTTCAATGGATGTCGCAAAGCTTCCCGCAGGCAGTTTTCTCCTGTACTCTGACAGGCCAACTCTCCCTACTCTGGAACAAAACACATGATGCTCCTGTGACATCACAAATATTACAAAACGTGTTGGTACACAGGAGGGCCAGAAGATTGGTGACATATCTGTACAATGTTCTACAACATGTGGGAGGGCTTGCCTCCATACCTTGAAGGGCCAAGGGGAGGTAGATATATAGGGCAAGAGCTGACCGATATCCAGTGGGAATGCTGTCTATCCACGGTTAAGGGTACCTCCCACGATATATGCCTTAAACATATCCAGTTCAACTACCAGCAACGCACATATTTAACCCTCACTCTGCTCACCCATATGTACCCAGGCGTCACCCACGTGTGCCCGAGGTGTGCAGAGAGGGAAGCTGACTTCTATCACATTCTTGTATAGAACACAGGAGTACAAACCCATCAACCACGTTGGGATTGGGGTAGGCAATATAGAGAAACATATAGTATCCCAACTGGTATTACTGGTAGACAATTAGAGCAGATATGTCATAGACATTATCAAGGAAGAAGTAAGGAGACTCTTTAGTTGTTTCAAATGTGCTAATAGCATCAAGTTTATCCAACAACAGGGATTGACAAGTTACAGTTGTAGCAGCACTGTAAATCAACAAATAATAAAACCCATACTTGTACTTGGTGCTCAAGATGTGCAAATAGTGTGCAAGGTGGCGACGCAAGTGACAATGTGGTCAGCAAAAATCGTCGCAAGGTGATTAGTGCATAGTTATGTACAGTGAGTCAATGGAGCAATATGGTTACAGCAGGATTTAGGAAGCTTGGTTTTTTTCAGATTGGTTGCAGTTTGGAGAAACCATATTGAATGTTGCGCCTATAGTTGCACTGACAGCGCAACTATAGGCGCAACATTCAATATGGTTTCTCCAAACTGCTACCAATCTGAAAAAAAACAAGCTTCCTAAATCCTGCTGTAACCATATTGCTCCATTGACTCACTGTACATAACTATGCACTAATCACCTTGCGCCGATTTTTGCTGACCACATTGTCACTTGCGTCGCCACCTTGCACACTATTTGCACATCTTGAGCACCAAGTACAATTATGGGTTTTATTATTTGTTGATTTACAATGCTGCTAAAACTGTAACTTGTCAGTCCCTGTTGTTGGATACACTTGATGCTATTAGCACATTTGAAACAACTAAAGAGTCTCCTTACTTCTTCCTTGATAATGTCTATGACATATCTGCTCTCATTGTCTACCAGTAATACCAGTTGGGATACTATATGTTTCTCTAGACTTCTATCACATGGCACAGCTCTTCCCAAAGATTGTAGTGTACTGGGCTGCTGTGACGGCACACTTATCCCACATACTGGGCAAGGAGATATCCTCAGATGCCACACATTGCCTGTTAGGACTGGCGAAACTCACTAAAGCTGCCAAAAACATCCACAGATCATTGGACCTTGCTGTAATACTCGAGTCTCTAAACAATGTATTGCGATGGCCTCAAAGTCTCCCTTGGCTCCCCAACAAATGAGCTTGCTGAGGGACCTGAAGAGGCGAATGTATGCTGAACTAGATGCTATTGCCAGAAGCTTTTTTACTAGTGTGAGACTCATAAGACCATGCAGTGGGAGGGGTTGTTGAGGGAGGTTGAGGTCAAATCAGCTAAAAGGCCACCCTCATTTCCCGCATGACCTAGTACTGTGCGGCTGGTGTTGGACTTGACAATGTGCAGTCAATACAATTTAATAACAAATCGGACCTCATTACACTTCTTACACCCTCCCCCTCCCACAACCACACACAGGGGTACCCTCAGTGGCGAGTAGCATTGGTCACCTCCTCCATTTTACTACATGACCCTGTGTTGGACAGGAGAAAATCTTTCTAGGTTTGTGTTGTTACTCTTGTAAATCTCTATTGTTCTCTTACTTTGACATAAATCAAGACACTCTACACCAGAGGTCTTCAATCTGTGGGGCGCGACCCCGAGGGGTGCTGTGGAGTTCTGGGAAGGAGGTCTCTCATTCCCCAACTTCACTTGTGCTTTTGTTTTGGAAAAAGACAGATGTCCTGGGACAGCTAATTTTGATCGTTATCAGCTGAAGTTTAATCAATTAAGTCTCCTGTGCTGTGAAATGTTGTGCCATGGTACCTGCTCACCTGAATGAAATGCAAATGTGCACTATTGGTATATCTAAAAGTGTAAAGGGGGCTTGGTAGCAAGTTCTGGCTTTAATTGATTGAATCATTCCAAGCTTTGTGATGACAAAGATTTGGTATTTTTAGTGGTAGTGCAAAGAGTTAACAACTGGGCTGGAAAGTGCTAGCTTTTAATTTTACCTGCATTTACACAGCCCTCAGTACCTCTAAGGACGTGTTGAAGGGACAGTTATGTTAAAACAAATTGCATTACATATGCTCTGGTAATATTAAAATCTACATTTTGGAAGCACAACTTTGTAAAACTATTTTCACATTTTGTATCAGTCTATCTTCTACTGTGTGTAATGCAAGTATACAATAATGACTTACATATTCACAGTGCTTTCTGTCACTGTGACCTTGTAGCACTAAAAATACAAAAGTCACTATTCTCCACTGCACAAATCAAGATTTAATTTTGTGGCTCTCTGGTTACACCCAGACCTCTGCAGTGCAGCAACTAATAGAGGTTTCATAAGGCCATAAGTGCAAGCAGCTGGAACGTGCATGGTGTTGCTCTTATGAGCCGTCTGCCAAAGCTGTATATCGTAAGGCAGTAAAGGATTATCACAAGCTTATCCGCAAAACACGGGCAGAGTTTGTCGCTGACAAAATCTTGACAAGCTCCAATCCCACAAAAAACATCTTTAAACTGCTTAAAAATATGAAGAGTGCAGGTCTGGCCAGTATTTCCCCTGTAGCGTCTAATCATCACTGTGAAGCTTTAGCACTCCACTTTGTGGAAAAAGTGGAGCTGATTTACCAGGGCCTCTCTACAGGGAATACCAACATTGAAAACGCCGTGCTAGTAGGGCCAGACAATGGGATGAATAAAGGCTTGCTATCCCTGCCATTGCTGTCGCCTGAGGAGTTTGAGATCTTGAGTGTTAAGATCAAGTCGGGTTCGCCGGCTGACCTGCTGGCGGCGAGTCATTTTCGCCAGCTTCTATCTCTTATCTCCCCGGTGGCTTTAGAACTGGCTAACCTCTCATTAAAGTCAGCCTCCGTCCCAAGGGCGTGGAAGCATGCTAAGATTATTCTATTGTTAAAAAAGACATCACTTGACCCGGACGACCCAGGCAATTATCGCCCCATATCTCAGCTCCCTTTCATGGAGAAAGTGGTGAAGGCACATGTAAATTCCATCTTATCTAATTACATTGATGAGCATAATATCTTTGACCCATCCCAACAAGGGTTTCGTCCCCGCCACAGCACAGAATCCGCTCTTCTGGCGGTCACGGAATCCATCCGTAGTAGGTTGGATGTAGATGATTCTGCGGCCTTGGTCCTATTGGATCTAAGTGCAGCATTTGATACAGTGTCCCATGAGATTCTTCTCCAACGTCTCTGGATGGTCGGCATTAGGGATGTTGCCCTGGAATGGATCCGGTCCTTTCTGGCTGGGCGGTCGTTCCAAGTGTCCGTGCCGCCTCTCCATTCTCAGTAACATGCCCTGGGCAGGGGGGTTCCTCAAGGTTCCATCTTGAGCCCACTTTTATTCAACCTGTATGTGGGACCCTTGGCGGAGGTGGCCAGAGGCCGGGGGTTGTCCTTGGTGTCGTATGCTGACGACACCCAGCTGGTGATTGCTTTCTCCAAAAAATGCCGTACCAACCTGGAGAGCTTTAAGGAGGATTTATCGAGTATCTCGGACTGGATGAAGGCTAATTGCCTTCAATTAAATGCCAGCAAGTCTGAGATTCTATTATATGGGAAGGACCGGGGACTCTGGTGAGAGCAATGGTGGCCTGATCATCTGAAACCCGCGCCGTTGCCGAAGGAGACGGTGAAGAACTTGGGTGTTTGGTTCGACACCGGACTAACATTCGATAAGCAGAAAAGAGCAGTAGCCGCAGTCTGGTGTGCAGTCATAATATCGAGTCTTTTATTTCGACTGGACAGAATATCGAGTAAAAAATATAGAATGGACATAATATCGACTAGACATAATATAGACAACAAAAATATCGACTAGAGAAAATTAATATCGAATAGAATGGACATAATATCGAATCAAAAATATAGAATGGACATAATATTGACTAGACATAATATAGACAACAAAAATATCGAATTTAAGGTAAGTTAATAATAATTTTTATTTTTTGTGTAATATAAGTCTGTAGCGGGTTGTGGGTTTATAGGGGAATAGGGTGGGAAGTAATTTAATTCTAATTAATTAAATATGTTAATTTATTTATTGATATTTATTTAGAATTAATTGTTAATTAATTATTAATTGGTAATTCATTAAAATATAATTGGTAATTAATTATAATTGATTAATTGATAAATATTTTAATTTTAGTAATTTATTTTCTGTAGCGGGTTGTGGGTTTATAGGGGAATAGGGTGGGAAGTAATTTAATTATAATTAATTAAATATGTTAATTTATTTATTGATATTTATTTAGAATTAATTGTTAATTAATTATTAATTGGTAATTAATTAAAATATAATTGGTAATTAATTATAATTGATTAATTGATAAATATTTTAATTTTAGTAATTTATTTTCTGTAGCGGGTTGTGGGTTTATAGGGGAATAGGGTGGGAAGTAATTTAATTATAATTAATTAAATATGTTAATTTATTTATTCTTATTTATTCGGAATACATTGTTAATTAAATAATAATTGGTAATTAATAAAAATATGATTGGTAAATAATTTTAATTGATTAATTGATAAATATGTTAATTTCGTTCATTTATTTTCTGTAGCGGGTTGTGGGTTTATAGGGGAATAGGGTGGGAAATAATTTAATTATCATTAATTAAATATGTCATTTAAATGATTGGTATGTATTTTGAATTAATTAATTTTTAATAGGTAATTAATTAAAATATAATTGGTAATTAAAATTAATTTATTAATTTTTAAATTGTAAATTAATTTATTGTTAATAGGTAATTCATTAGTATGAGTAGGCAATTTTTATAATTAAATAATTTTATTTTGTATTTATAAATAAATATTTAATATTTTTTATACACTTTTTAAATATTTTAATTATTTGTAATTGGTATTACTATTTATATCTATTTGTGAAGTATTTACTTTCCCTACTATTGCACTCTCTGAAGTTGGAATAGTAATTTTAACCCCTACGCTATCCAACACTTTCCCTACTGTTGCACCCACTGGAGTGGGTATGCAACGTTTACAACGCAACTTTTACTATGCACTACCATTACAACAAAACTTTTAAAACGCAAAAACTTTTACAACGCATACATTTACAAAGCATGTTTTTACAACGCAGATACCTTTACAACGCATACCATTACAATGTAAGTATCGGTAAGTATATAATTATTTTTAAAATGTTATATGTTTGGGATTTTGGGTAAAGGGGTATTTTTAGGGTTCAGGGTCAGTTTTCAGTTTTTGGGTAAAGGGGTATTTTTAGGGTTCAGGGTCAGTTTTCAGTTTTTTGGGGTAAAGGGGTATTTTTAGGGTTCAGGGTCAGTTTTCAGTTTTTGGGTAAAGGGGTATTTTTAGGGTTCAGGGTCAGTTTTCAGTTTTTGGGTAAAGGGGTATTTTTAGGGTTCAGGGTCAGTTTTCAGTTTTTGGGTAAAGGGGTACTTTTAGGGTTCAGGGTCAGTTTTCAGTTTTTGGGGTAAAGGGGTATTTTTAGGGATCAGGGTCAGTTTTCATTTTTTGGGGTAAGGGGGTATTTTTAGGGTTCAGGGTCAAGTTCAGTTTTTGGGGTAAAGGGGTATTTTTAGGGTTCAGGGTCAGTTTTCAGTTTTTGGGTAAAGGGGTATTTTTAGGGTTCAGGGTCAGTTTTCAGTTTTTGGGGTAAAGGGGTATTTTTAGGGTTCAGGGTCAGTTTTCAGTTTTTGGGTAAAGGGGTATTTTTAGGGTTCAGGGTCAGTTTTAAGTTTTTGGGTAAAGGGGTATTTTTAGGGTTCAGGGTCAGTTTGGGGTTTTTGGGGTACAGGGGTACTTTGTAAAAATAAAGTAAAATTACATTTAAATTAAATTTATTTACTAAAATTAAATAAAATTAAATTATATTATAATATTTTTTATTAATTTATAATTTATTAATTTATATTCAAAAAATTATTATATACTTACCAATACTTACGTTGTAATGGTATGCGTTGTAAAGGTATATGCGTTGTAAAATCTTGCGTTGTAAATGTATGCGTTGTAAAAGTTTTTGTGTTGTAAAAGTTTTGTTGTAATGGTAGGCGTTGTAAAAGTATGTGTTGTAACGTCATACATCCCTGGAGTGGGAATAGTAATTTTAACTCCTACGCTACCCAGCGCTTTCCCTACTGTTGCACCCACTGGAGTGGGAATAGTACATTTTACCTCTACGCTATCCAACACTTTTGCTAATGTTGAACTCACTATAGTTGTAACAATAAATTTTAACCATTTTCTATGCTACGCTAAAAATGTTATATATGTTTATTTAATAATATGTTTTTATATATATATATATATATATATATATATATATATATATATATATATATATATATATTTCCAAAACCACCTTCGCAGGCAAATAAAAACGCACTCGAGAAATTCTTCCTTCCACAGATGTTTATTGCACCCTCACACTTGCAGATACCAACGCGTTTCACCGCCTACAGACGGCTTGATCACGGTCAATACCACTTCTCTTTCAATCACCTATAAGGTGTCTTAGTGCAAAGTCATGTGATAATCACCATTTCCTGTCAACACTGGGGCATTCTGGATGATGTAGTTTCATGATATCTATGTATGTTACACAGAGTAATTTGACTCACGCATTGTCTAGTATTTCTCTTGGTCTTATCGATATAGGCATAATTTAACCTACTCCCGCCCTCTAGTGGGCTGATGTTTATTTTAAATTCATTTCTTGAGTCAAATTACTCTGTGTAACATACATAGATATCATGAAACTACATCATCCAGAATGCCCGCGTTGGTATCTGCAAGTGTGAGGGTGCAATAAACATCTGTGGAAGGAAGAATTTCTCGAGTGCGTTTTTATTTGCCTGCGAAGGTGGTTTTGGAAATTAATTCGGCAGGGCTCTGCCGAGGAAAACGCACCGGTGACAGAGCGCCAGGGGTCACCTAAGCTGAGCCAAGTTGTGGAGATATATATATATATATATATATATATATGTATTATTTTTGGTGATAATTTTTTTAATTATATAAATTTATTAAAATTACATTTTTGTATTAATTATTTCTAAGTTTATATTAAATATATTTATTACTATATTAGTTTTAACTTAATTTTAAGACATTTAAAAAAATCGATATTTTGACAGTCTATATTTATATAGTACGCCAGACCATCCTGCAGGCCTCCATCCTTGCGAGGCTCGATTATGGCAACGCCTTATACCTAGGTGCCAACAAAGCTAGCATTAAGCGCCTGCAGAGGGTCCAGAACGCAGCAGCACATATGTTAGTGGCACTCCCAAGATCTCACTCTTTGGCCCAGGTGCTTTTGAAGCTGCACTGGCTGCCAATCGAAGCCTGCATTCAGTTTAAGGTGCTATGTATTGCGCATAAAATTCTGTGACTCCAAGCCCCTTTGGGGTTATTAGGTCTACTGAAGCCATATTTGCCTAGACGTGCTCTGCGTTCGGCTAACCAAGGTCTGGTCTGTGTCCCTCGAGTTAAGAAAGCGAGGGCAGGGGGTCGTTCGTTTGGCCTCTTGGCGGCCAAACTGTGGAACTCCCTTCCAGCAAGCATCCGAGCCACCCCTAACCTTCTGACGTTTCGGAAATCCTTGAAGACCTGGCTGTTCCCCACTATCTAATATCTGTCGCTCGCTGTGTCTCCCTGTTTCCTGTCTGGTTTCTGGCTGCGCTGGGACGCCTCGTCGCTGAGGCAGCCATGCGCATTACAAATCCTGTAATAAATGAATAAATAAATAAATAATGTACAGTGCATTTCCCACTGAGTAACAACTTTTTAAACATATTTTTAATTTACACTACCCATTATTTTACATGTAGATACATGATGGAGAAAGACTTAAAAAACATACAGAATATTTTGGGGCTCATTTATGAGAGGCTTGCACCGCCAGAGCATCACTTTTTTGGACGCTCTGGTGGCACAAGCATCTAAACCAGCATGGCTTTACATCGCCTCATAGATATGGAGGAAGACAAAGAAGCTCAAGTCACTCTGGTGCCTTATTCTGCGCCAAGGAGGTGTTCCATGGGCGTTGTGTGGGGTTCAGGTGCACCAATGCAGGTAAGTGCGATGGAGTAAGCGGACGGGGGGGGTGAGAGGAGTCGACAGACAACAATGGGGTAAAATAACAATAAAAAAGAAAAACACTTACCTTGCGCTCACCGCATCACTGAGTCAGCGATGCGGCAAGCACAAGGTAAGTGGAATCCTTCTTTTTAATGTTTTCCTTTGTCGTTGTCTGTCAATTCACCTCCACCCCACCCCAGCACGCTTACCTGCACTGGCCGCTCTGGTGGGGTTCCCACGCAACACCCATTGATTTTGATGCTGCCCCATATTTACAAAATCAGGTAAAGCTGGAGCAGCGCCAAAAACGTACGCCTCCCCAAGGGAGGCGAATTGTTTTCATTTCTACTAATTTTTTCCTCTTTAAATGTGTACTACATTCTGCAGCTCACATCGAAAGATGAAAACGCCTCTCAGGATTATTTTTGTGAAGGAAGGTGTCCCTTCCTGCCCAAAAACGATGCTGCCTATGTTGGTGCTAGGCAGCAATTTGTCACCAACGCAAGGGGAAAGAACAGTAATGCTCTGTATTTCATAAATACGGTGCATTCCTGCCCTTTCACATTAGCGTAGGATAGCGCAGTAAGAAGACTTGCAGCACTGCCCTGCGCCAATTTCCTCATAAATGAGGCCCTTTGTTTTTAGCTACACCCCCACACACACTGACCTTTGGTTTGCTAAACACTGTTTAATTTTATTTCCCCGCCGTAAAAATGATTTGCTGTGTGAATTGGTTGCATTTATGGTTGTCCATAGTTGTTGATGTTGATGATGAGTACCAGGTTCAAGAAATTTGTCAATAAGGGGTCCTTACGCCTACATTTTTTAAAAAGGGGGTCTGCCATCAAAAAGTTTGAAGACCTCTGCTCTACACTGTACTGCATGTTGAGATAATGAGCTCTAACTTCTGTATGAAACATATATGATGTATGGTGACACTTATCTGAAGTTGTTTAAACTCAATTCAATTCAATAATCTTTATTTCGTTGCAATTGCATCATAAAAGATATACAAAATACATGATATTTATACACAATACATAATATACGTGGCCACAATATCATCAACAAGTGTACAAGAATGTACAATTCAAAAAGTGCTAGTGCATGACCGAATACTATCCCTGAGCCTTCACAGCTAAATCACGGGAGTGGGCTTAAAACATACATCAATAAATATAGTTAAAAAGAGGTTTAAAATATTTACACAATTAAAAAAGCATTAAACTAGTTTATAACAGCCAGACACTTAAAATGGCAGTGACAGTTTTTGTCTAATGAATTTTACTGCCAGGAGGAATCTACTGATACCAAACACTATTACTTGACTAGTGTCCGTAATTAATATTCTTCCCGCTTCCTTGTGCGAAGTTATTCCAATATTACGGCACAATGGCACTATCCATTTTCTTCTAGTTTCTACATAGCTTGGGCAGAAAAACAAAATATGAAAAATGTCTTCTCTTACATTATTTGTGCATAAGGTACATTTATCATTACTGATGTTCCCCCATTTTGACTCGGTTTCCCGAGTTCTTAGTATACCGTACCTATACTTTAAGTACAAGGTTTTTGCTAATGGTGGCTGAATCTCATCAAGAAACATTTCAAACTGGGCTACATTTTTCATCAATAAAAATGTTTCGGTTAAGGGGCCATGTGCTCCAACATATACAGCATCATGACTCACAAAAGCCCAAAAAGAGAGTTTAACTATTTTCTTTGAGGACACAGTCAATGATTCCGGCTGGCTCCAAAAATGGGATAAACCCAATTTTATTAACCAGCTTTTAACGTGTTTAAACCAAAGAATCTTATTACTCGTGTCTAATTTCAAAACTTCAACCAATCCATTTTTATATTCAGTTAGCTCTGGGGTAATCCACAACCTGACCCATAACAATAGTGGTCTTAGTATTGCATGTAGGTCGGTGCGTCGTATATTCATATCAAGGAGTAGGGGTAATAGTGGAGTGTTACTAGGAACCTTTAATAATCCCCTTAAAAACTTATTCTCCAAGGTTTCAAATGTCTTTCTACATACGGGTCCCCAAAGTTCTGCCCCATACAGAACCGCTGACTGGACCTTGCATTTAAAGAGTTCTAACGCTGGGGTGACTGATTTGTTTGCACAGTTGTTATGCCTTTTCAATATTGGTAGACAATTTTGTTTAAACACAATTTTAGATTTTTCTAATTGGGGTCTCCAATTTAAGGATGAATCCAATAACACCCCCAAATAAGTGAAACTTAGTTCATAATCAAGTTTTTCTCCATTCAATGTTAAGTTTTTCCTGAAACTTTTATGAGGGTTAAGTGCCATATATTTAGTCTTTTTTACATTAATTTCTAACCCTTTTGTGATACAATACTGCTGGAACCTATCTAGTAGGATCTGTAGGCCCCGAGGGGTTTGAGAAATGAGAATCGTGTCATCCGCGAAGAGGAGGGACGGAACTCGTTCCCCCCCCAGGCGTGGAGAGTCATTGTCACAATTCTCCATATAGACTGCAATATCGTTGACATAAAGGGAGAAAAGTGTAGGTGCCAGCACGCACCCTTGGCGTACTCCCCTCTTAATAGGGATTTCATCTGTAAGTTCACCATTAGGGCCCCATCTTACCCTGGCATAATTGTTCTGGTGTAACCTAGTCACTAATTTCAATAATTCATCTGGGAACCCCTGGTTTTTCAGTGTATTCCATAATAAGTCGCGGGGGATAAGGTCAAATGCTGCTCGTAGATCTACAAAGGTAACATATAGATTACCTCTGCGGATGATGACATATTTCCAGTACAAGCAGCATAGCCTTAATACCTGGTCGATGGTCCCAGTCCTTTCCCTAAACCCTGCCTGATACTTGGATAAAATCAGGTTTTCCTCCAACCACGCATTTATGCGGTTTAGGATATGTCTGGCATAAATTTTCTGCGTTATATCTAAAAGACTAATGGGGCGATAGTTCGCTGGATCCCCTCTATCCCCCTTTTTAAAAATGGTGATAATTTCAGCCCCATCCCATGTATCAGGGATTTGGTCACCCGCTGCGATGACATTAAACAAATGGTTTAAATAAGGTGCCCAGATCTCCATATTGTGTTTATAAAGATCACCAGGGATCTTATCCAGACCCGGGGCCTTCCCTTGCTTCACAGAAGCAATTGCTGTTTCAGTCTCTTGTATATCAAAGATTACCAATGAGTTTTCAACATCCTCTATCAGGGTTACTATTTCATTTGGGTTTACCATAAGCTTTTCCTCTGTAATTTGGGTTGCATATAATGATGTAAAATGATCAACCCATATAGCTTCATTTAGGAAAACCTCCCTTGAGCCTTTATCTGGCTTATTCCCTTTGGCTACTAACTCCCAGAACTGCCTGTTATCTTTAGCTTTTGCAGCTGATAACATACTAGACCACAGATCCTCGTCCCAGGATGATTTTGCGGTGGCTATTGTTTTATTGTAAATTTTCCTTTTTGCTTTAAGATCTACAGAGCTTTTAGTTTTTACCGCATTGATCAGGTCGGTCTTGGCTACTCGGCATTCCTTGTTGAACCAGGGTTTGCCTACTGGTTTTATATTCGCAGACCTGTTCCCTTTCCTAGGTTTTTTAGTAATAAAATCAATCAATTTTTTACAAAAGGATTTGTGTAGTCCAATAAATTCACCAGGTTTACATTCATCCATATTATAGGACTCAAATGAGTTCACAAATGTGGAATAAATGTTAGCCAACAAATCTTTTCTTTCAAGAATATACGCCCATTTAACGGCCCTTCGATTATTACTTAATACAACATTGTCACAGATTAATGGTACTTCTAGGCTATGCATACCCTCAGTGACACCAGATTCTTTCAGGATACTAGACAGAAAACTCATTTCCAACGGGAAGTGATCGCTCTCAAAACGTTCTCTAACCTTTAAGTCATTTGTATATGGCCACAGATTAAAAGAAACAGAAACATAATCTATCTTGCTACTACAATTCCCCCTACTAAAGGTAAATGCTCTCGGGGAGTCTGATGGCATGCGCCCATTACAAGCTCTTAGACCATAGCCTGTGAACAGCCCCGAAATCTGGAGGGCTAATATGGTCCCATGAACAGTTCCATTATTCAGGGCTGGTATCCCATTGGCAACGTCCTCATCCTCATACAGTTTAACCATCCCCACAATTGGCTCAAAATTGCAATTTAGGTCACCACATAGAATGATACTTTCAGCATGGTCTAAGGTGTCCATAAACATTTCCAATTTCTCTATACATGGAGATTCCCTATTAGCGGGACATGGTCTATTGTACACATTTATGAGATTGATTACCCTCTTGTCACTTGTAGTTAATTTCAATCCAAGTATGTCTAAGGAATCGGTATTTAACATTTTTACCCCCACATCAATAGTTATACTGATCCATATTACCAACCCTCCCGAGGCTCGCCCTCTTACTGAAGGGACGGCCGCCACTTGGTAGGTTCTATATCCTATTCTATGGACCTGATCCGTGGCCCATGTTTCCTGTAGCACACAGATATCAAATGAATTAATATAACTATTCCAGTCAGGATCACACATTTTAGTTCCAACACCAGCGATGTTCCAAGAGACTAGGTTTAACAATGAGGGTCTCTCTTTTGAGCAAAGTGTACTAGATTTAACAGTGGGAAGTAAATTGTTATCAATAGTGGTCCGGATGTTTGAATACCTATCCACAAATGACCCACTGTTATCGCTATCTCCTTCGTTTGGATCACGCGATCTTGTGCGTATTTCATGGTCACACCCTGCTATATTATTGCTATTACAAAATTTTTCACAGCCAATCTCCTGGTGGTTAAGTGGTGTATTCACCTCCCCACTCTCCTTAGGAGGTATAACATTAGGTATGTGGGTTACATTATTTAAAAAAGAAGATTCCTCTAATCTAGTGGTCAGTGTTAATGCCTGTAGTCAATCAACTGACTCAAGGCAGTCAAATTGATTGTAGGAGAGGAAGTTATAGGGGTGTTGGATTTGTCCTAACCAGCCTCCTCCTTGGTGTCTCATTCCACGGTGTCTTACCGTGGCCCACCCATCAGTTCTAGAATGAAAGTGACCGGGTGGGTAAAAATGTGTTAATTTAAATGGATGTATGGTGGTGGCTGGGTCTGGATTAGGATACTTCCAATTACAAATATAATTGACTATTCTTGGGTTGTCAAAATTGATAACTATGCTATCCCCTTGTATGTCTTTCGTCATGTGGCCCACCCATGATACTCGCCTAATACTCAATATGTTACCCCTCAAGCCAGGGGGCAACGGCCTATTGGTATTTAGCCATTGGGTCACCCTTTTCCAGAGGTATGATGTACTTTCCAACTCCTGTTCACCTAGCTCAGGAACTCCAGTCACGATAGCCACAAATGGGCAAACCTCCGGGGGAAGATTAAGTACATCCTTGACCTGGTCTTTACTAGGCCTATTTGCTCTTATTACCCCCTTACTACCTGTTATGTTCGGTGTACTTTGCTTTTGCGATTGGTTGTTGGGTACATCACTAGATGTCGTAGGGTCGCCCACATTTGGTTTAGGTACTACTTTTTCCTTTTGCGCAAGTATAGCATCTGAGGTTTTTACAGGAATAGCTGTTATCAATGTTGGTTGCGGGTTAATACTGGACTTGCTCAATTGGATATCTATTCTCTCCTTTATGTCCCTCTCTATGCGTTTTAAAGATACCTCTATTTTACTCAGTTTAAACTCAATAAAGAACTACAGTGAAAAAAATGTATGTAGATGATTTTTGGAACTGTGATAAACAATAGCTGAAAGGGCGCTCCTGTAAAATGCACACTGGTAATATTTACATTCAAAAGTGCATCATGTATATATGTATATGTTGGCTTGGACTGTGGACTGGTGTTTTGCCTGAAGAGAATATTGCCCAAATCCCTCCACTATTAGATTGAATGAAATACAAATGCCAAGGCAGTTGTATGCATGCCCTGGGTCCAGAGCAGTACTTAATTTGAGCAGGTGGGTCGGACCAGTACTCATTTTTGTGGACCAGCACTTATTTTGCCAGACACTTATGCAGGTCTAGCACTGTGAAGCACTGACAGCAAGTATCAAAGGAAAAGAAAATGCTGTGTTTACTTATGACTGGTGTATCATGCATATAATGAAGAGTCACCTCTAAGCGAGTTCAAGTTGTAGGTGGGTATTCATGTTGGGCCATGAAAGTACTGGAATATTTCAGAAGTACCAGGGTATCCTTTGATAGTTTATGGCTTTTTACCAAATCTAAGTAAAATTTGGCTTTACAATGCACTATCTTATCCTTTTCTTTGCAAAACTTTGTCTGGAGGTGTATCCCCGAGCTAGCTTTTGAAAAAAAGCCAATTTTGTTCGCTTTGTTCACTCGACTTTTACTTTGGACAATGTAGGTCAGGGCAGCAGGTGGGGCTAATGTTAGAAGTGGGGAGAGCCTGGGGGAAGTGGGCCGTGCGAGTGGGTAAGAAAGCAGCAGCCTCCTGAGAACAATTCTAGGCAGTAGGCACTGGGACTTACGTTTTATACAAATTAAACACTGGTCCAGAGAAAACCCTTTAAGAGAATTTCCTTCCACGCAGACATCTGACTCTACGGCACCCACTTCCACCTTCACAGAGTGCACTGCTGCCGAAAAAACGGAGAAGCAGTTTGCGTTCAAAAGCTTAATTATCAGTGGTGCATACAAATGTATGAGGTGCCGTTCCCCTGCCTTTATTTTGAGGTGTTCTGAACTATGAACCACTCAGACCTACATTTACAGCAACGGGTGTGTGCATTTTCCCAAAATGGGCAAGTTGGAGCCACCTTTTTTTTTTTACAGAGCAGAGGGTCCTTCCTGCTCTTGCTCCAGAACCAAAGCCTGGCAGTCGACCTTCCTCGACATCTTCAAAACAGTAAGAAGTCTGTTGACCCACAGGTCTCTCTAATCCCTAAGTATATTTCCTGCTGCCTGTACCAGCTGTATGACCTATGTCAAAGGGTTGTATTGGCTCTAGGAGAACTACCATCCCTTGTGGGATAGCTCACCAAGTGACGAGCTCCATGCCTTCACGCTGTACCTGCCAGCATTTGGATAGTGCTTAGAAGGTGGAGTGTCTAAGCTGTGGTCGGCCTGTTTTACCGTAGTCCTGTTTGATACCACGTGCCTAATGGCACCATGGGGTTTCATCCACGTGATGGTCTTGATGCTCTGCAGAAGGCTTTAATTTTGGTAAGGACGCTCTGCCCCCCCCCTCAGAAATGGGAGATTCATGACTCAGTCGAACAGTAATACTTAAAGCCCTTTTGTACAGCCGGGTTCTAATACACCTTTTGTCCCTGTTCTGCACCGTAGCTTACTCCATCTCACCTGCTCCGGTGAAGCACTCGGCCTTTCTTTTCAACCTCGTTACCACATTCTGGTTTCTTGTTATTGGAGGCGTAATACAGTGGCAAAGTAGGTGCTTAGATGATGAAGAGGGCACCACCTGTTTTGTGTGCGCATGTGTACCACAGAATACTGGCCTGGATGAACTAGTTGAAGATGGGCTTCATGCGCTATGAGCCGGCTTCAATGATGAAGAGTGCATTTCAACTGTTGGTGGAGATCGGGTTTGATGTTTTTGACGTATGTATGAGTCCGAGTAGGCACAGATTATCATGAGGGCATTAACAGCGTTGAGCTGCCATGTTCTGACATGGGGGTGTCATGCTGGGACGTGGTTGTGTTAGTTGATGTGAAGTATATTCAGCTTTTACGTTTGGCCATGTGAGTGTGGTGGACATTGCAGGTGGGAAATGGGCTATCCAGTACTACACATTGGCTTATACTGGTTGAGAAATTGAGTGGTCTGGGCGCTAGGTCCTTCCAGCAAGGCCATACCAGCTGTCTCCCATGACTGGTATTGCCCTTTGTTGGGATGCCTGAATGTGTCCCCAAGCTGCTTCCTGAAGAGGAGACATCATAGGGTTACTTGAGGCTGTTCAACCAATCAGAGGAGACTACTGGGTGGGAAGGCAGGATAGAGTGCAATGGGCAAAGAGGCTGCAGGGCAGCTTAAGAGCAAGGATTGTTAAACCTGTGGAAAAATTATATTTTGCATTTGGTTAGTCCCTTTAATCTAGTAACAAGGCATTTTAATCCATTTGTTTCAATCTGGTGTACTCTTGTGTCATATTGTGCAGGAGGTGCTGACTTAAAGGTAGTGGCAGGATCTGCTCAAAGATGGGACACAGAGACCCTAGGTGAAGTAAGAGAGAAGAGGGGGCCCAGGGGGGCAGTGATGCCTAATGAATAATGGCTGAATGAATACGGAGCTCTTAGAAGTCTCCTCTCGCACTTTCTTTGTAGCCAGCAGACACTCCCTGCTCGCTTCAAAACCAGTGGCTTCCTGACACCCTTGAATATCACAGAAATGACGATTGTAGGCACACCCGGGTCCCAGAGCCCATCCATCAGACCTTTCCATTGCCCGCCTGAGACATGCTGCCCCCGGTGACAAGATGTCCACCTTTGTGAAGGTCACAAGGGCTGGGCAGGAGATATGAGGCTCCCCACGCCGCAGTAGATCATCGCTGACAGCCAGGCGCGGCATCGGCTATCAGAGGGACTCATCGCTGGCTTATTGATGAGAGCCATTAATTGGCCATCAGAGGCGGTAACAGATGTCCCCAATGTCAAGTCAGAGGCGAGGCAAGGACGGTCTGGAAGTGAGTGAGCGATGTGTTCAGTCAGGCACTTCGACCTCGGGGCCACGTGCAACAGAGTGTGGAGACCGAGGCCTGTTAACTGCAAAATAAACACACTCGATATTATTGGACGAAATAATGCATTCATGTAAAAATACATCTGAACCTTTGATACCAGAGCTGAAGCAGCCAGCCCTCTCTACCTTTAGCTGACTTGGAGCCTTGCGCTCCCCCCTCCTCCCCCACTGAATGTATGACTAGACCTGCATGTCTTCATGACATAGTGCTCTGTGTCCCTTCTACTTTTAATACTGGGCCTACCAGCCTGCCCTAGAGACTTGGGAGTTTTGTGTCCCCCCGCCCCAGATCTGGTCTTTACTTGCCCTGTGCAAAACAACATTTGACGCCGCCACCCACTTGGCATCTTTAATTGCCAGTCATTGGGAAAATGGGAGGGTAGGTGGAAGATGATGGGAGACAAGAGAAAGAAGAAAAATAGACTTTACTACACTTATCTTTAGAGCTAGGCTGGAGAGAGACTGCTGAAGGCTGCTTCTGCTCCCCTCTGAAGTTCGGCTGAGGGCGTGTGCCCAGCCCAACCCATGCTAAAGGCCGGCACAGCCCTCCCCGGCCTTGCTTAGTATCAGAGTCCGACTAGTCGGTATCTGGACATCTGTGCTTGCCCAATCTGGTTTGAAATGCAGTGTTTTTTCGTTGTCAAACATTTTTAAAGCCATATTTACATTTTTTGTATTTTTTTAAATCAGGTTACAGTTAAAGATATTCATCCATGTTGTAAGGTACACTAACCGCAATGCTTACAGCCTTACTTAACCAATCCTGTGATTGCCTACCCCAACCTTCCACTCTTTCTGAACATTCACCCATACCCCAAATGTCTATTTAAATCTCTTTGCTTTCAAAAGTATGAACCCTTTATTACCCCTCTACCTTTCTAAGAAAGGCTGCCCTAGCACTGGTTTTCTCATAACTGACTTTGTCAAAGCCCAAGACCACCCTCAACCCACTCAAAGCGGATAATACACTGATATCGATCAGAACAACCATATCTCCTCAATTCCGCCGACTTTACAATGGTTATGAATTGAATCATAATTCAAAATCAAAATTGCCTAGTCTATTAAGACTCCACTGGAATTAGCCTTCAAAACTCTACTCAACATATCGGACAGATGAAGAAGATTAAGGCCCCGGTTATGTTGTTTTCGGATTTTTGTTTGGGATACCAGGAGGCTAGGATCTCAGATTCCATCAGTCATCCCACCCCAAAAACTGTCAATTAAAAGTTTTGTCTCCCCGGAATGTGGAATAAATAAATGGGAAGATCAGGAAACATCAGGTCATTTTCCAACCTTTTTTCTCCAGTTCCTGGAACTAATCATATGGCACTTTCCACCTCCGCACGGCAGGCAGAAGATGCCCATTTGGGGAGCATCAGGTTAACATAGGGTTGGGGTAGTCAGATGGAGTGTGGCCTGCTCCCCATATGGTGCTGCAACAGTCGGACAGGGGGTTGGACTTTGCTCCTGTCCATTCATGCCCCATACCCTCCATCGGTTTCATTGGCTGCAGATCCACATCAGGTGAAAACGAGCTCAGTGAAACCAGGCCCATTGCCATCGGATCCAGAATGATCAGGGTTGAAGACACAAGGCTACCTGTAAAGGCATAGAACGGTATCCCAGACGGAATGAATGTTGCTCATGGGAAACTGCCTCTTGTAATCAGGGTCTAAGAACCAAAAGCTTTTTGTACTTAGACATATCTAGATTCAGGACAGGCCCAGCACAGTACCAATAAGTTTACCTTCTCTTATGGTTATAGTTTCAGCTGATTTTGGGGGGGTCACGAAAGTCAGAGCAATAAATAAAGATGCTTCTAAATTCTCTTTTCAACTTGTCACTCTTGTGGTGATTTAAAGACAGAGGTCAAATGCCAGGCTGCTTTATTGTTTTAACATGAGGATTTGTGCTTACTTTTATGTCTCTGGATCCAAAGTGAGAGGAGTTTTTTTAAAGTGAATTATGTGACAATGTAGGATGTTGTTTTTTATGATACATAACAAAATGCAAATACCTGTAAATTACCTGTATGCATTCGTCAGTTAGGGAAAGCAAAATTAAGCATTTTTGTAATTCTGAAGTGTGCTGGAAACAGAGATTTTAACAGGATCAATACAAATTCAAACACTTACTTGGTGATGCGTAAATATTAAAGATTCACAGAAACCAGATTTCCGCACATCATTTGTGTGCTATATAGTTTTATCAGTCAAACTGTAAGTCAATGCAAATTTAGTGGCCATTTCAATGGAAAATGTGCTGTATGTAAATGACAATGTGCTACCGCACAATGCTTTAGATACATTAAAAAATCGCTCCGCTTCACCACCATTAAAGGTAGGTGGGTCACAAATGTTTGTTGTTCTTAAAAGTGGGTTGTGGTTCTAAAAAGTTGGGGAATCACTGGTTTAGACTACACTTAAAATTCACCTACTTCGGCTATATATGAAATACGATTGTCTTTCAGTTAACCTGCTTTGCCATCTGTTATTGAATTCTTTAGTCTGTTGTTCAGAAGTAAAGAGCACTAATACGTTCATTATTGTAAATGCCCTAAATAAAACAGTTAAATAAATATGATTAACCATAACCTAACTATTACTCTAACCCACAAAGTCTTACCTTTTCCCTAAACAAAACTAAACATACTAAAATCTTAATGTCTTTAGACATTTTCATTTTTTGTTGGACTCCCATTTCCTTTGAAACTTCCCATTCCTGTAAACCCACAGAGCCTTTTCTTTTCCTTAAGTAAAACTAAACGTACTAAAATCGTAATGTCTTTAGACATTTTCATTTTTTGTTGGACTCCCATTTCCTTTGAAACTTTCCATTCCTGTAACCCACAGAGCCTTTTCTTTTCCTTAAGTAAAACTAAACATACTAAAATCGTAATGTCTTTAAACATTTTGATTTTTTTGTGGACTTTATTTAGTTTGAAACTTTCTCCTTTCAACTAATCATGTTTCAAGCTTTACATTTCAAACTTTTGGTCTTTCTTATATATAACTGAAACGTTCTACCTAATATCATCCTCCTTTATCTTTAAAACAAGGATAGGTCAATCTGGCTTAGTGACCCTGGGGCTCTGTGCACACCTACATCTAATACCAGAACAGAACCAAACTGTCCTAATGGCCTGATGCTGTGCACTCTCTGATCCCCTGTGTTTAGAAGCAGAAACCAGCCTCTCCTAGAGACCTGGAGTCCTGCGCTCTTGAAGGATGGGCGGCAAACTCTGCTCAGCTGGTGGAGTTAGCAGAGTTTTGCTACTCCCTGCTCTGCTTGGAGCTGGAGTTCAACAAAAACTCTGCAAATACATGCAGAGCAGAATTAACCAACGCGCTCAGCCCGAGTTTAGTTGGACAGGTAGGACAGTGGGCATGTGTCTATCCCCCCTGTGTACCTCTAATCTCGTGATGTGTCCTCCCTCATTTTATCCAAAATTGATTATTGCAATGGTTTATATATCAACCTCCGGAAACAATACATTAATAAACAACAGGTCCTCCAAAACTGCACCGCCAGAGTACTGCTTGATCTCCCTAAACATCTTTCAGGATCTTCTGCCATCAAGGAACTACACAGGCTCACCACCAGGAATCAAATCAAATTTAAAACCCTCTATCTCACTTTTAAGGCCCTACGTGGCTTTGGCCCCGAATTTCTACAAAAAGCGATCTCTTGGTATACCTTCAGCAGGAACCTCTGATCTTTAGGAACTTACAAAGCGACCTCTTTTAGATTCAAGAAAAACAAATGGGGCGGCAGGCTGCTTCCTCACCGGGGCCACTGGACTCTGGAATACGCTGCCTCTCCACATTAGATCCACACCTTCTTTACAAGCATTCAGAAAACTTCTTAAGACCTGGCTTTTCAACAGATAACTGTTCTTCCACGTTCTCCTTTCCACTCTGCTTCAGCTATCAGCTCCAAGACACCTTCGGGT
Source organism: Lissotriton helveticus (assembly GCF_964261635.1). NCBI lineage: Eukaryota > Metazoa > Chordata > Amphibia > Caudata > Salamandridae > Lissotriton > Lissotriton helveticus. Next base: position 1,361,888,010 of record NC_136057.1, read on the forward strand.
ATACGCTGCGCTTTACAAAACTTGTTAACATAACTTAACATCTATATGTGGTGGCAGTCCCGTCAACTCCTGTTCTTCTGGAATAATCTGGAGTGAAAGAAAGAACTGGAGAAGGGCAAAGGTTGACAGAGTGCTGTATTGGACTGTGACTACAATATTCAGTCATGTAACGAGTAAGGCAGGAGAGAACAACAGAAGGATTTAATTCCCCTGAGATGGCTAACATGAATATCACTGAGTTCCTGGTGATGGAACAATATGGGTTGTCTTCTTTGCCAGATAAATGTACCATCACACCACACTCTCTGTAGTTACTGCATCTGTGTTACTACATTTTCCAGATGTCCCTTCTCAAAGCGTGGCCAGTAGGATGGGCGATAAACCGAGTGACAGTGTTGTACCGCAATCAAGAGTCACCTCCTTACAGAATGGGCCAATTGCTGTGGGGTAAGGTGGGACTTCCGTCATGAAGCCATGCAGCAATGGATGGGCAGCTTCAATATATGGGGCTCCTGTTTTTACAGGTGGGATGTACGTCATTATGACGCACACTTTTACAACGCGTTCCATTACAACGCGGTTGTAACAACGCAAGTCGTTACAACGACTTGCGATGGGGGGGGCAAATTAAAAAATTGTAATTTACTATTCCAACACCAGTCCCCATGGATAGTAGGGAAGGTGTTGGGATAGTAAATTAAATGATTTACTATCCTTGAGCGCCCCCCAGCGCAATTCGTTGTAACAACTTTCGTTGTTATGACCGCGTCGTTCGTTGTTATGACCGCGTCGTAATGGAACGGCGTTGTAACGGTTGCGTTGTAAACATCGCATACCAGGCAGGCGCATCTGTACCAAAGAGGCTTAAGTCTTCCTGTACCCGCAGCAGTGCACGTACCTTCAAGTTAGACCCTGTGCTTGTCAAGCGACTTCCACACACTGCCTTAGAGGACTGAGTGTAGGCATAATCTGTACTCCCATTTCACAAGTGCACAGTACTTGAGGGTAGCAACCCCCTCCTTTTCCCTACTGCAGCCAAACCCCAGTCTGGCTTTAGATATTGTTAGATGTATGACCTTTCATACAAGTACAGCTTTTGTCAGTATCCTAGCACATGGTTCCCTGCCAGACTCCGCCAATGACTGTATGTAGCAGCGTCCCTATGTCTGTATACTACACATCTCCTACCTTTTTGCGTAGTAGGGTTCTTGGCCTGGGCCTATACCAGGATCCATACCCTCTATGTACCAGGGTCACATGGCCCGTCTACCAAATTCCCTGATCTCTGTACCTGCACCTGTCTTTGCATATCGTAGGCTTCCCGAATATGTACGGGTACTGCATCGGAACTGTGTGTGCCTGCCGCATCTTATCGCCTCCCCCTTCTCTCTTTTAGCGTGCACACAATGCTGCAGGCCCCACGTGCTCTGCACTGCACAGCCTGGAGGCAGTAATAACTGGTCCAGCTGGAACATCATCTATTTTTTGGGGTGGCTGAGCAATAATCTACCTACAGAATTCTGTGGAATTTGGTGGAGTTTTTCGGTATCACGGCAAAATTCCATGCAGTGAAACTCTGTGAGCTCCGCCCAGGCCTAGCTGTTTTCCTACATCCAAAACCAGCACTGGACTAGCCTGTCCTACTGACGCTTACTGAGACTGACTGTTACACTGAACTTGATCTCTGTGCTCCCCACTCTTAATATGTAGCCTCATTTCAATCTACTCGACTCCATTCCCCCCCTTTGCTCTTTTCCTTCTCCTCATACCGCCTTTCCAATCCTACTTTACCACTCCACCCTCAATAGGGCCACCTGCCCACCCCTCCGCCATTCCTCTAACTTCTATTCGTTCATTAAAGTCACCTCGGTTGTACTTTATTGCCGTAGCAGTTATAATAAGTATTGTTGAACTAAATACCCCAATCAAATGAAGTGATAATTATAGTATTCATAGCACTCAGAGCTCCTGGTTATGCCTCCCTCCTTTAGTGTAGTTCTGGTTCTCTCAATATTTCATTCAAATTACAGTCACTCAAAACAAACTCTCTCACCATGTCCTGATTTCTTTTGCTCGCCCCCTTTCCCCGTAAATTCCCCCTTTATTCCTTGTGCTCCTTGACTTCCACCTCTCCACTCCATTCCTTTCTTTATATCTCATATCACTCCACTCCCATGCTTCCATTATTTCCATCGAACCCTACCGCCACTTTTGCCCTTTCTTCTCTCCTTCGGAATCTCAGCTCTCCCCTTTACCCATCTCTGCCCTCACCTTTCACTCTTTTCTTACCTTCTTTTCTTCTTATTACTCCTTCTCTCATCAATCCTCTCCCGACAGTTCTCCTCTTCTTCTTTTCCTTTAGCATCTCTCTCCTGTTCTTCCTTCATCTCTCTAACTTTCTCCTCCTCACCCCTCCTTTCCTCTTTCTCTCCCTCTCTCCCCTTTCTTCTGCTTTCTGCCCTCCCCTCCTTCTCTGCCTCTCTCCTCTCCTTCCCTGTCTCGCTACTCTCCTCTCCCTAGCTTTCTCTTTTCCTACCGTCTCCTCATCTTTCCCCTCCCTTTCTTCCTCACTACCAATCTTCTTTTCCGCTTTTCTCACCCCCCTTTCTCTCTACCTACTTTTCAGTTTCCTTTGGTCTTTTTCTCTTATCTCTATTGCCTCTTTCTTGTTTTGTCTTCCTCTCTTCTCTTATACCTTTTGTTTCTCGCATCTCTCCTCTTCCTCTCTCTGGCTCCCCTTTCATCCCTTATTCTCATTTCTCCCACTCAGTTTTTTTTCACTCCGTCTCTCCCCGCCGCCTTCTCCATCTCTCTCCTCACACATATGCTGCTTACCACTCTCCCCCGTCTCTCAATTTCTTGCTCTTTCTCGCTCCTCTCCCCCTCCTTTCGTCCTCTTTCTCTCTCTCCTGTCTCCCCGCCTACCCTCCCTTCCATCTTTACTCTCCTTCTCCCCGCCTTGCCCCTCTCCCTGCTACCCGCCACAGCAGCAGGCCTGCAGCACCTGAGGCCCTCTCCGTCAGAGTCCGACTCCTCGTGCGCCATGACAGGCCGTCACAAGTCATTTACCGCCGCGCCTGACGCGGAGCCGCGGCCTCCGTCAGGACCCCAGGTGGGCCGAAGCCTGGTTGTGTCAGAAGCTCGACGTGCCAGGAAACTACCACCGCCCCTTCAACACCGCCACAGCCTCTCACCTCCAAGACCCGCGGCCACGCCACTGCTGCGCTTCACCCGCACAACCCCAGGGCACAGCCGAGCATTGAGCGCTGCACGCGCACCACAGCCGCGCGCGGCCTCACGGGCGCCGAGATGCGTCACTAAACTGAGTGCTTCAGTCCTCGCTTGGTGGTGGGAAAGAAACACACGACGAAACCCACCTCCCACCCCTCGAGCTTTGCTCAGAGGTGACATTATCTTCTCACAACTTAATAAGTAAGGTTTGTCACATGGTGGCATCAGCACAGCTATCGGTGTCGTTAATGCTGTTCAATTATAACATTTTGTAAAATACATATTAAAAGGGTTGCAGCTGTCTACACATATACTAACTAGTGTGTCTTTCAGAGAAATGCGAGTTAAAAAAAAAAAGTTACACGCAACGAGGTTACACTAAGCTGGTGGGCTGCCGAGCGGAAGGTGGTCCACAGCTCACCCTGTCCCATCCAATCTTTAACTTAGTAAAGGTTTCATAATTAAAACATTTTCAATACAATTAATTACAACAAAATCATTCTTTTTACTCATTTATCTTAAACTGCTAACAACCATTGACTAAGCCAGTAGTCCTGGCTGGTTTTAGAGATTTGTCAGTTGTCAAGCTCAGAGGGGAACCAAATACTTATCGTAGGGCACACTGTGAAAATAACAGAAATTATGTGTTTAAGCCATACCCTTAATTACACATGGCATGCATGCTCCTGGCCCCCACTTCTTTCATCAAAGCCATGTTGTCAACATTTTCAATTTCTGGTGCTTTTCAGCAGTTTTAAGTTTTCTTAAGAGTTTCTTGTTGCTCAAATGGGTGTCATTTCTGATATTTATATGTTTATCTCGTCTTCCCTGCTTGATTTTGCACGCGAAAAAGTGTCACTCATAGTCGTTCAATGTCACTCATAATTACACTGAAATTATGAAAATGTCACACATAAGCAATTTGAAACCTTGGCAGCTATGAAACAGCATTACTCCCAGGTCCCTCCAGCACTCATCCCATTTATTACAAGTGGATGATAACCATCTCCCAGACAGAAAAAAGGAACAGGGATCCCTACCCCACCCCATCACACTGGTAGTACTTAATCAGTACTTACCCAGCATTCCCCCTGTTCTGGCTTTAATCTGCTGACAGAATGACACAAGGATTGTGCTGGATGCTGCGCCTGCTGTGCGGGAGTGGTGGTTTCCTGGATCCCGGTTTGACAGTCTCTGACTGGTTTCTTCGTGTGCCTCCTGGCTTGCTGGGTGGCGCAGAGGTTGCCGGCCCTTTCCAGCTGGTGCGCTGGTTCCGCAGAGCGGTTTCAGTTTGCGGGAGCACGCCCTCCTGTTGGCCGGGCCGGGACGGGAGGACGCGCTGCAAGATGGATGGTGGCTTGGGGCAGATGTGGTGGTGCCACTGGAGTGCTTGGCAGTCCGCGGTGTCGACCGGGCACTGTGGAGCTGAGGCGGGTCTTGTACCATTTGGGTCATGATCCCTCACATGCCATGGTTCAGGTCTCACCACCAGTGTCTAGGTTTGGCTTTTGCCCGGTGCTGGAGTGTTGCGCAGCGCCTGGGCTAACTGGTGGGGGCAGACGGGGGAATGTGGCGTCTTTCTGCCCCTGGGGTGAGTATCGCATAGCAGTGTTTTACATCTCCTCATTTTTACCTTCTTGGTTTCCGGCAAAAGTAACAAAATAATATTAAAACACAATTGCTCATCTACAATTTGAGTTTCACTGATGGTGTTGATGATTTTTTGTGTCAATGTATCGGTGGCTCGGTCTGGCTGTTTGATGTCATCAGCATCCTTGCTTCAGGGGTTCCATTTTCGTGTGGTGGCCTGGCACACCTGTTGCCTTGCGCTGGGATTATGGTGGGCACCTAGGCTGGCTAGTGGGGGTAGTTAGTGTTGTGTCGAATCTGGCTGCCCCGGGGGTGAGTACTACGTGGTGTTTTTCTCCCCTATTTTTCCTTGGCCTTTCTGGGGTTGTGGCTCTTTTTGCCAGCTGGCTTTGGCCATTGGTGTTCCTGGCCTCCCTGCTTCTTGTGTGGCCTTCCCACCTGTGGGGGCTTGAGGTTTTTTCTTTCCCTCTGGCTTGGTGTGGTCCGGCAACTGTTGGCTCCCTGATTCACCCAGTGCCTATCGACCCTCTCTCTGGTCAAGGCAGGTCTTGGGTGGATGATGGCTTGGGGGCTGTACTGGTGATGCCCTCGGGTGTGCCTGGTGGCCTGTATGGTAGTTTTCCTGTTGCCCTGCGCTGGGATTTTGGGGCATGCCTTGGCTGGTTGGTGGGGACAGGCAGTGTGGGACTGCGTCTGCCTCCCCTTGGGTGTTGCAGTGTAGCGGTTTTTGTCTCACCTCTTTCGTTCCTTTCTGGGTGCCTCAGCAGTCTGTTTTGGGGTCCCGGCCTCCCTGCAGCAGGTTCGTCGGCCTTTGTCTCTTCGGCTCCTTTGTTCCCCTTTTGTTTGTGGCTGGCTGTTGGGGGCGTTGGGGTAGCGGCCAGCGTGGTCTGGCGTCTGCCAGCCCTAAGGGGGTGGGCCACATTGTCGGTTTCCCCTGTTTTTTTGTTGCTTTCCGGGTTTCGCTCACACTTGGAGGCCCTGTTGTTTCCCTTCACCAGACTTTGCCTCTTCTCTGTCCTTGCTTTGCTGCAGCCCTTGTGTGGTGGGGTGTCCAGGGTCTGTGCTCGGGGAGCCTCTGGTACGCCTGGTTCTCATTGGGCCTGTTTTTGGGGTTGGCCTGGTGCTCTGGCTTGGGGCTCTCGTAGACTGGCTGTTGGTGCCGGTCTTTTGGCGGCATTGCTGTCTGGACAACCACTGGGAGCCATCCCCCGGGTATGAAATTTAAATAAAAGGGCTTCCCAACCCGAGTTCTTTAACCTTTGGTTTTGTTTAGTGCATACTCTACACTACAGCTGCGTAAAGGACCACACGGTAATGTCTCCAATGACCTTGTGTACGTGTAATTTTGGCAATGTGATTGTTCCTCAAGCATCTTCATATAGAAATCAGTGACAAAATGAATCCTCTTATAGAGAAGTCGAAGAGACTACAGACAAAGAGTTGAATCTCCACCAATCAAGGTTACTTCCTCTTATTTATATGTAGAAAGTGCTTCTTTGGTGGAGATGTCCTCATGTTCATCTGCATCAAGAACGTGCTATCAAACTCGGCGGGAAATGCTCTTGGTTTCCTCTGGTAAGTTGAGCTGTCCATCAGTCTGGAAAATGGTGGGTACCATTGTTGCCTACTATTAACGTGGAAGAGGTGGGCCACATGGGTGTTGCTTGTAGGTTATTTGGTGCATTTGCATACTCAGCAGGAATTTAAAGGGAGAACCATGGACTATGCTGTCAGACTAGGAGACGACAAGAAAGAACCCACTCATCTTGGACAGTCACTACAGAAGAGATTGTGCTCCAATAAATCAACTAAGTGTTCACCTCTGTCAAGTCGTTTTTCAATGTGCGGCTGTAGAGAAAATACTCTTGCTTTGCTACGGCCAAGCACAAGAATTTAGGATGATTTGTCCTTTATATAAGTGGAGCTTCGACTGTGGCACCTGCTATGTTTATATTTATAAGTGCTTCCTGTTGAGGTTTAATTTCTGTGAAATGAGCATGATGGCCAGAATGAAACCTCACCTGTGTATTTATCCATGAAGAGCCCACAGTCTTGCACAAAATGTTTACCCAATTTTGGGGTCGAGAGGGGAACCCCAGGGCCCCATCGGCCCCCCTTCCTGCATACTACTGGAGCTAGTATTTCTCTCGCCTGGAGGGAGCAGCTATTTATGCTGCTCACTCTGGCGGGAGGAATCTCTTGATCTGTTGCAGGCAGAGAAACAGATCAAAAGTCTGCTCCAGGCTGGCGGGAGCAATTTCAAAGGTCCCGCCCACTGGGAGCAGACTCGGGCCTTATTGTGCTGCAGCCTTTCCGGGCCGCATCTTGGTTTAATTTCCGACCGCTACCTTTCAATGCTGGCAGTCTGAAATTAAAGCGGACTGTCATTACGGCTGGCTTCTGATGGGCTCAAGGAGCCCATTGTTAAGTCGAAGGCCCGTAATCCCAAAGGGCGGCCTTTCCGCCCTTGGGAATACGATACTCGATCTCTAGCAGGCTTTCCATGACGAGCTTTCTGACATGGAAAGCCTGTCAGAAAGTGAGTATTGGGGGCCGCTAGCAGGGTCTCCTTGCATCTGCCACCTCCAGTTGGGGGCCGAGGGGGTACTTATGGTGCCCCCCTGTTCATCCCTGCACCGTGGGGTGCCTGCTATACGGTGCAGGGATGAACACAGACTCCCATTCCTTTATTAGAGCTTGTGATACTGTCGGTTTATGGCCGAAACACAAGCTTCCATTGGGGAATGGGAGTATGCGACGGAACAGTGTTGGGTAGCATCGTGAATAGGCGGTCGGGACCTCTGACCTGAGGTTGGTCGGTCCTGTTTTTGCGTTGTTGTCCCAACATCCTAATCACCCCCTCAGTGTTTGCTCTCATTTAGTGGGATATTTGAAAATGCTCCCACCAAGTGGGAGTAAACAGGAGTTTCCTTGCCTGCATCGGTGCTGGCAGAGAAACTACTGTGTTCCGGGGAGGGCTCTCCAGCGCATAGAAAGTGAGCCGGCCCCGGGGAATGGGGTCCCTCAGGCTAGTAAAAGTCAAGGAGGGGATCACGTGCCAACTGTCCATTTTAATTTCAGTAGCGGTCCTGGGGTGGTGGAGTCCCAAGGGGCTTTTAAAGGCTTGGGGGGGGGGGGGTTACCCCATTCCTCATAAAATATATTTTGGGCCCCAGGGAATGGGGTCCCCGGCACCAAAAATTACTCAGGCGGGGGGGCGTTCAGCTCTTTCCCCTTTATAATGAAATTGGGCCCTAGGTGTCTGGGGTGTCTGGGGCCGAAAGCGGCTCAGGGAAGGGGGCTGCATGCCCCCCACACCTTAATTAAACAATGGCTCCTTGGGCTACCATTTTGGGTTTTTTCTGCGATCCTGCAGGAGTTCCACAAGACTGGAAAAAATAATTTATCATTTTTTTTAATTTTGGCTCCTACCCTGCCTCCTTATATTATTTTTTTAATAGAAATTCAGGGCAGGGGACTAAGTCCCTGAGTTCTGTAATGACTTCCAACAGCATTTTTCACATGTTGCTGGCAACCAATCAGAGCTCTCACTCCTGCCGGAGTCTGGCCTATGGAAAAAAAATTCCCTGGGCCAATTTGAATACTCAGTTTTATATTGGTGCTCCTGCGAGACTGTCATGGACCCAGCTGTCCAGATAGGCCAATATTTTTTAACCTTAATTTCTCAAAAAATACTGAGCGGATTTGCATCAAATCATAAAAAGCACTATTTGCTGAGCTAGATCTAGCTTCCTGGCGAATTTAGTTTAATTCAGTTTGGAAGTTTTTGCGGTAGCTCTGCCTAAAGAAGTCTTTGGGAAATGTATGGGGATTTAGCATTTTGGCCCCCGTTTATTATATTTGATATATTATTTTATTAATGAAATTGTTTATATTGTTATTTTTATTTGTAATAATGTATATAATTGTTGATTTTTTTATAGCGGGTATTGGGTTTTTAGAAGATAAGGGTGGGGAAATTTTTAAAATATGTTTGTTTAAAATGTAATTTGTAAGGTAATTTAAAGATATGCAACTCAATACATTAGAATTTGTAAATTTATATTATCATATTATTATCTTAATATATTTACATTTAATATCAATTAAAATATATATTAATGGGGTTGAATACTTTTAAATACAAAAAGTAAATATTAGAAAATACTAAATATATATATAACCTAATTAAGTAGACTATTTGGAAATGTTTTTATGTTAAAAAAATACATTTTGTTAACAAAATATCGACAATTGTTTTCATTTTTTAATTTAAAAAAATGATTTTTAATTTCAAGTTAAACTTTTGTAATACTTTATATAAAATGCATATAGTTCTTTTAATTAATTTGTGATCGTTGAGTTTTGAGTATGATCTTTCATTTTTCGTGTTTAAAGTTTCTGAATGTAGTAAATATTTTGAACACTATATTATTATTTTATTAGTAATTAAAATAGGAATTCTATCATTTATAATTTATATACATACATATATATATATATATATATCACATTGAGTACTGATTGTGTTTGTAAGCTGGCCTCTTCATTATTGTGGCACTAAATATGGAAAAGGGATAGTGTCAAACTGAATCAATCAGTGCTAAGGGGTAGCCTAAAAATGGGCTACACACTCAATATTCCATGGTTGAGGTATGTAGAGACCACTCTGACATTGGTGGGTTTGCGTGAACGGTATGATACCCTATTGCTTTGTGTTAGCTTCCCGAAGTTCAAGCTAAAATAAATTTTCCTGTCCAAGTCATTTAAAGACAGAGCACTCATAAACAAAGAACAATAACTTCATACCAGATGCTACCTCTTGTGAAGCACAGCACATATTCTTATCTGTCCTTTGTTCAGAACACACAGCATTGATTTATTCTGACACAATTTCATTTAAAACTTATTCCACTCATGATTGACTACACTGAAAATACTTATTCGTTGCACCAGTTGCTGCTTGTCCTTGTGATGGAAAGTCAAGACACAGTCTAATTTGCATTTTTTATTCTACTGCTCCTTATATAGCCAAGAGAGAAAAAAGTACAGTGTTTCTTATTTACGTAAACATGATTTCAGACAGTGTTTTCCAGCTTTATTTTTTATTCAGCAACTGGGAGATGCTTGTGTATACCATATTCTCCCGTCCTGTCTCTGGGCAGTTTGACAATGCCTACGACTATCACAGTTGTTGTTATTTTGATCAGGGCAGTGATCTTAGTTTTTATCTGTATAGTAAATAGTATATTTTAAGGCTGGCTTGTAATAATATTTATTAGATGAGATGTGGGGTATAGTTGTTTGTACTAATCACTAGTCCTGAGTTTTTCATGAGATCGTATATAGATTAACTATTTTGATGACCTAAATAGGTGGTTTGTTCTGGTTTTGTTTATATACTGTTTACTTGCAGTGTCAAGAGTTGTGGATTTGCATGTATTTTATTAACTATGAATGCATGAAATATGTATGGTTTTTAGAAATGCTGATTTGAGTATCAAATAGTGTCATCTATCTTTTGTACTTTTATGCATTTTAATTGATGCAAAATAAAGTTTTGTGACTGACTGATTGTGTTTGTAATATTTTTATTTTGAAATATGTTATGTAATTGTTTTTGTTTTGAAGTGGACAGTGTAAATTTCAACTCTTTATTGTCCATCACCTTCCCCTAAATGGTTACATTGGAGTGGGAAAAGTGAATGTCACCCCATTAGTGTCCAGCACCTTCCCCCAATATGGTTAGATTGAAGTGGGAACTCTTAACTGTCACCCCTTTAATGTCCAACACAATCCCCAAATTGGTTTAGATTTGAGTGGGAATAGTAAATGTCACCCTGTTAGTATTCAACTCCTTCCCCAGTATGGTTGGATTGTAGTGGGAATAGTAAATGTCACCCCTTTAGTATTAAACATCTTCCCCAATATGATTAGATTGGGGTGAGAAAAATAAATGTCACCTCTTTAGTGCCCAAAGCCTTCCCCAGTATGGGTAGATTGGAGTGGGAACAGTAAATATCATCCCTTTAGCATCCAACAACTTCCCCCAATTAGTTTAGATTTGAGTGGGAATAGTAAATGTCACCCCTTCAGTGTCCATCACCTTCCCCCAATATGGTTTGATTTGTAGTGGTAATAGTAAACGTTACCCCTTTAGTGTCCAACACCTTCCACAAATTGGTTTAGATTGGAGTGCGAATAATAAAAGTCACTCCTTTAGTGTCCAACACCTTCCCCGAATTGGTTTAGATTGGAGTGGGAATAGTAAATGTCACCCCGTTTGTGACAAAAACCTTCCCGAAATTAGTTTACATTGGAGTGGGAATCCCTTTAGGGTCCAACAACCTCCCCGCATTTTGTATAATAAAGACATGTCTCATATTGTTCTACTTTTATTTGTTTTCAGTTTTTATGAATTATTCTAAGTTTTACATTTTGAATTACATATATTTCAAAGTAAAAATAAAAGAACATATACAGTTATGTAAAGAAAACATTTTTCATTATTGTTTAATAAAAAATCAGGCAAATCATATTTATATGCATTTGTATATTGTGCAATTTCAAATCTTATTTTTCAATGTTACATTTATTTAACATTTCCTAACTTTTAAATATATATATTTTGAACATTATTTTACATGTTTTATTATTCTATAATAAATAATTTTATATATTTTATGTTATTTCATTTATACTTTACAATTTTTCCTAAATGTTTATACATTTGTTTGCTATGTTTTATATGTTTAATTATTTTTTACATTTTTTAAACATTTCTAAGCTTTTTTTACAAACATAATTTCAACATTATATTAAATATGTTTTTAGTATATATTAAATAATTGTATATAGCTGACTATATTCTTGCGCCCAATACTATTATGGTGTTCTATATGGACTATAAAAGAATTGGATTTTAACAGACTAATATTAAGAGATTGTTTGAATTTGAATTTTAGTTTGCATATAGCATGGTTAAGCTATATTTTTTGGGAAAGTTTTGTATAGTGCTAACTGGACCCGAGGGTATCAGAGCGCTTCACAACAGGTACAGTTATGAGCAATATTTTGGCAAAGACAAGTAAAAAAAAGAAGAAAAAAACCCAGAAATCAGCAATTTACCAACTCAAGAGCATTATGGATAGAGTTACAATACGGAACTTCAGGCTGAGGGGTTTCAAGAAGAGGAGTTAGTTGCTCTTCCCAAAGTCACTTGTGGATTTCTTGCTACGATCGAGAGCGCTCTAGGAAGAGGGCTTTGAGTAATATCTTGAATTTCGGGAAGGAGGTGGTCGTTCTGATTTGGGGGGGGTGGAGTTCCAGATCTTAGGTGCATTTCCCGCAAAGGATTTATTTGCGTTTTTTTGTTTCCGTGATTTCAGTGGGATGAGTAGAAGCGTGTTGGAACTTCTGAGGTTCCTGAACTGACCGGCCCTTTTGAATTTGGCGGCCAGATATTCTGGTTTACCTGTGTGCAGGGCTTTGTGCATGAGACAGGCTGTACGGAAGCTGGCTCGTTGTTCAATAGGGAGCCACTTAAGTTCCTTGGGTGCCGGAGAAATGTGTTCGTATTTCTTAGTTCCTGTGACCATTCTTGCTGCGGCGTTGAGGGTAGTGGTCAGGGGACTTGCTGTTCCGGTCAGGGCTGCGATTTCATAGTCAATTCTGGAGAGCACCAGTGCCTGGCTGGCCTGTTTAAGATCTTTCGGGGGGAGGAAGGGTTTTATTTTGTATAGCAGTTTCAAATTTAGGAACGCACTTTTGGCAGCTTTTGAGATGTGTTTTTTCATGTCCAGTTTGGGGTTGAGGGTAATACCTAGGGATTTCACAGAGTCCGTTGGCGCAAGGGCAACATTGAGTGCGTCTATGGCTTTGAGCCATTCTTCAATTTGATGGTTTTCGTCTCTATTAGAGAACTTCTGTTTTCTCTTGTTTGAGTTTAAGGTAGTTCACTGAGAGCCAATGTTGGATCTCTTTGAGCGTGACATTTAATCTGTGTATGTCTTTGATCGAGGTGGTTTCGAGATAAAATTGTGTGTCGTCCGCATAGAGGTGGACGGGAATGTTGGACTTCCTTAAAAGTGTGGTGAGGGGTTCCATGTAGATGTTGAAAAGTTGTGGAGAGAGTACTGACCCTTGTGGAACTCCTCTGCTGACGGGAAGGGGGTCGGACTCAAAGTTATTGATTTTTATTCTTTGCGTGCGGTTGTGAAGAAAAGAGGAGAACCATTTTAGTACCGTCATTTCAATGCCTGCTCTCTCATGGAGGACTTTGAGGAGCAGGGTGTGATCAACAGTGTCAAACGCGGCCGATAAATCAAGGAGAATGAGAAGGCTACATTGGTCTGAGTCAAGTGACATGTGAAGATCGTCTAAGACATTTAAGATTGCGGTTTAGGTGCTGCAACCCTTTCTGAATCCTAATTGGTGTGGGTCTAGTAGCATGATATTCTCCAGGTGTTGGGTAAGCTGTGGAAGAACACATCTTTCTAGAGTTTTGGATAGAAGAGGACGGTTCGATACCGGCCTAAAGTTGTTTATGTCCTCAGTGTCTAGGTCAGGTTTTTTTAGTAGCGCCGTGACTTGCCCTACTTTAAGGCAGTCTGGAATGGTTCCCGTGCTCAGTGAGCTATTAATGATCTTGCACCAAATTGGGGCTAGGGTAAGTTTTAGGTCTTTAGCCAGGCTCGTGGGCAGCTGATCTACGGAGTGGGATGAGGGTTTACCAGCGGTGATCAGATTGATAATCTCTTCTTCCTGTATGGGGCGGAAGGAGGACCAGAGAGTAAGTGTGTTCGTTGGGGTGCTGCCTTTTGTTGCTGGTGTTGAGGTCCCTGTGGGAGTGGAGGGATTAGTGCTGAGCGATAGATCAATTTTGGCGATTTTTTTCGTTGAAAAAGCTTGCAAAGTTGTCGCAGTGATCTTTGGACGCTACAGTGTTGGGTGTCGTCTGTTTGGATGTTTGGCTCCTAATGATGTTAAAGAGTTCATTGGGGCGTTTTTTTGCATTGTCTAAGGTGGAGCAGAAGAAAGATGTATTTTTGTTCTTAACCCCTTCGACGCTCATGACGAGCTCAGCTCGTCATGAGGTACACCTCTCGTACACTCATGACGAGCTGAGCTCGTCATGAACGCATAGGTTTCCGTTTGCGGTCAGCGTACCGCGGAAATCTGCACCGCACCGATGCGGTTAATGTGTTTATTGTAGTTTCTGCGTGCTGCCTTGAGTTGATCTCGATGGAGGGCGGAGGGATTGTTCCTCCAGATTCTTTCTAATGTTCTGAGTTGTCTTCTTTCCTCATTGATGTCGGAGGTGAACCAGGACCTAGAGGGGGTGCTTCTGTTTTTTTTTAGTTTCTAGGGCGCCAGGAGGTCCAAGGTAAGTATCATATTGGAGTGGTAGAGAGAGGTAAGTTCAGTGGTTGAGAGGTGCCCTGTCGAGCTTGGGAGGAGCGTGCTTAGCCCTTCTTGTAGTTTATCCCGGGGCACTCTGGCTGTGTTCCTGACCCATTTTGGAGGGGCCTGAGTAGGGGGTTGGGTTAGGGTCGGATGGTTGATTTGGGAAAGTATAATGTGGTGGTCAGACCAGTCCACGGGAATGATGTAGTCCATAGTGATTGTTTTTCTGTCGGAAATGATTGCATCTAGGATCGCTCCTCTGTGGTGTGTTTCTTCTGAGCAATGTTGGATCATACCGTTATCTAGTAGGAGGCTTTTGAGAGAAAGGATGAGCGGGTTTTTTGTTTCATTCTATCTTAGGTTGAGGTCGCCCAGAATTATACTGTTGTCGTTGCTGAGTGCGCATTGGGTGATCAGGTCAGAGAGCTGTGCTCCAAATTCGTTGGAGTTGCCTGGAGGGTGGTACAGGAGATGGCAATGTAGCAACCTGTTCGAGCGTGATTTGATGTTGACCGACAGGCATTCGAAACAGTTATAAAGGCATGAGGAGCATTCTGAGATTGAGAGGTCATTTTTGTGAATGGTTGTTATGCCGCCCCCTCTATGTTCATGTCTGTCTTTGTGGATAATTGAGAAACCGGGCGGCACCAGTAGGTCCATGTTGTGGTAGGACAGGGTGTTAAGCCAGGTTTCCGTGATGAAAACTAAATCCAGGTCATGGGAGAGGATGGCTTCTGCTATTTCAGTTGCATGTTTGGAAGCAGATCTGCTGTTGATGAGCCTGCAATTAATGGAAGGTTCTTCTTCTGGCTTCGATTTGCTGGGCTGAGCTCTAGGTATGGAGGATAGGTACGCTGGGGGTCTGGTGGCTGTATGGGGGGGAGGGTCCCTACCATTCCAGTAATAACTTGAATCGAGGATTTGAGAGCGGAATTCAAAGGGGGAACCTGAGCTAGGGTGGGTGGAATCACTATCTGTGTCCGGACTTAGGGTAGGGGTTTATGATTTGGTCGTATGATGAGGCGAGTGTGGTCGCTTCCTAAGGGGAGAGGTTGGGATTTGTTCTTCTAGGTCTATTTGCTCATGACTCCGTCCAAGGTTTGGTGAGTAAAGGACGAGATCTTGGGGGGGCAGGGGTCCGGTTGGGGGGTGGTGAGTCATTCCTTCTAGGTTAAGATGGGATGGGGGTAGCTACGGAATGTAAGGTGGACAAATGGATTTTCACTAGGGAGGATAAGGTTTCCTTCAGGCCACTAACCAGGGTTTCGAGCTGAGCTTCCAGGAGGACGAGGCGTTGCGTCAGATTGTTTGAGGGGGAGGGGAGGGAAGGATGGGAGGAGCTGAGCCCTGTGGAGGAGGGGCTGCAGGACATGTCACTTCTAGACGGGTTCAGGGGATGAGGGGGTGCTGACTCTGGATTAATGTTCGTCTGCGATAGGGCTGGTGGGGGGGGGGGTTGTGGCCCAGTTGTGACTCTAGATTAATGTTCGTCTTCGATAGGGCTGGTGGAGGGGGGTGGTTGTGGCTCAGTTGTAGGTGTGAGTAGTGTTCCTCTCTGGGGGGGTGGCAGTGCTCTTGCTGAGTTGGGGTTGGCGGAGAGGGGGACTGTGACTCGGTTTTGTTTGGGAGTCGGACTATTGTTTGGGCGGATGTCTGTGCTCTGGGTGCGATCAGGTTGATGTGGGAGGGGGGCTGTGGATCAGTTGCGGTTGGGAGATCGGCTTGGTTCTGGGAGGCTGGCTGAGACGAATGGGGGGGTAGGGTTGGGCGAAAGGTGGAGCTCTGGTTGAGGGGGACGCGGGGCTTGCGGAGTCACGAAACGTAGGGGGATGGGCTCGAGGAGCGGGTGCGGGCGGGATCAGATGGTTTGATAATTGTTGGGGGTTTCCTGGGGGGGATCCGCAAATGGTGTGAATTGAGAGATGTTGCCTTCTTTAGTGAGGGGAAAAGGGAGTTGAAGAACTCGAGGTTCTCGTCTTTGGCCTGAATTAGGATGGTGCCATTCTTCAAAAATGGTAATGGAGATGCATCCGATAAGGGTTTGGTGTTTCAGGAGAGAGATTGTTAGTTTATGGCTGTGGGCTGTGATGGTGGTTTTGGAGACGAGGAGATGAGAGTTGAAGATAGTGACCCAGAGGTCGAGCCTGTCGGTATGGAAGATGAAGTCCATTTTCCGATGTCCTCTAGACGGGCAGTGATATGTATCAACAACTATTGTTTCGGGATGTTGCCTGATTACTTTGTGTTTAAAGTGTTTTTTGGCTTTGAAGGAGAGTCTGTGGGGGAAAGTTATAGCGAAGGCATTCTGTCCGTGGGGTGTCAGGTAGTTATTTGTGGGGCATGGATAAGTGTCCAATTGCAAGGCTGGGGGCATCTTAGCTGGACAGGGGATGATGTGTTCCTCTGGTGCGAGGGAGGGAGAGTGTTGTGTCGGGTGGAGGCTGAGCTGTTCGATGAGGTGTGTTGTGGGGTAAAACGGAGTGTAGTCTCTCTAGTGGCGTGGCTTATTGGCTAGGCGACAAGGGGTCCTCCTGTGTGACCCACTTATGCGAAGGAGGGAGAATGTTGCGTCGGGGTGGGGAAATCTGATTGCCGGGATGGAGGGTGGGGCGTTAGAGGTGCGGTCAGGATACCTCTCTGGGGGCGTGACGGTGTTCCAGTGTGCAGAAGCCCTAGACTCTCTCAGTTGTGGTTATGTAGTAAGAGGTGGGACCTCACTAACCCGGGGATGTTAGGTCGTCAGGAGTCTGTTATACCTGTGCTATCCCAGTCATAAGCAGAGCTTCCTGGCTGGGGGCTCAGCCAGGCATCTCCTTCCACGCTTTCCTCTTGGGGGTTTCATCCAGAGGGGGTGCCTTCTGGTCTTCTAAATTCCCGTGGTAGACATTGGGGTGGGAGCACCGGGGAGCCTCGGACCCGATCTCCTTTATTAGGAGTTGTTGTCTTTAGCTGGCGGCCATTTTGGGGTCAGGCGGCCGCAAAAGTGTGAGCTAGGGCTAGGCAACCTCAGGGGGTGATTCGTTCATGGTGTCCCTCTCACTTGGCGGGGGGTCGCTCCTGCCACGGGGGGAGGGGTCGCTCCGGCCACTACCCTGTCTATTCTGGGCCTATTGCATGCTTTTAATGAGAAAGTATTTTCTGAGTATGCCCAAGAACTCAGATAGCAAGACTTACCGCGTAAATGTTGTTCCATACACTATGCTATGGTAAACTATAGTAATAAAATGGAATTTTATCTAACACTTGATATGCTGGTGAACCATAGTAGATTCTTTACTTATATGTTCCCGTAGCTTGTAGCAGGATGGCATGGGCCACAAGACCCTCCTGTATGTTCCTGTGATGAGTCTTCTGCACTGGACACTTTACACATCGTACTAATTTATGCTAAATGGGCTAATTTGCATCAAAAGTATATACACACACACACACACATCTGAATTTCAATCAAGCGAGGCCTACCCTTTTATATCTACAATTATTAGAAAATGTTACTGCTTGTTGGTATGTTTCAAGATTTTTAATAGCTGTGTATTATGCTTATGCTTGAGAGTGAATTGTATAGCACTCACTTAACGATATTAATTGATGTTCCTAATGCTTTTGCATAATTGTTTTTACTGTACTTTTATGATTGCCAAAGTCAATCAAATAAAGTAATTATTGAATTGAATTGAAATAATTGTATATATTTTTATACTATTTTTTTGAAACATTTAGCCAACACAATATTTCCCATTCCTTTCTAAGAGGAGATAGTCTTTCTTTTAGTTTCTTTTAGCAGCCTTTATTTTTTACAGCTACCTTTCTATTTTGTAATCAATTTGTTTCCAAGGAAACAGGTTGCGGTAAAGTGCTGAGTCCTTTTTTAAAGAACTTTTAAAGGGTTTTGAAGGTAGGTGGGATTTAGGAGGGAGGTTTAAGCATTAGTTACAATGTTCTTTGTGGATTTTTGGTATATTTGAATGTATTGCTGTTAGTGTTTTACACTAGTCGTTTTGTGTTTTTTCTACACTGTTTTAGTAATGTATTACAATGCTATGGTAAATTGTGTGATGTTAGGTACATTTTGACGATGAACTGTTATGTACATGTATTTTTGGGAATGTAATTTGTTTTGCGGGTGGTGTTTTTTAATTTAGTTTATAGGTTTTTGTCTTCGAACTCGTGGATATTTGGAGTTTGGAGTGCTGTCAGTTTTGGTTTAAAATATATAATGGTTTTTACTTTGATTTCTTTTTCTGGGGCGTTTCTGGAGCAGTTCTTTTTTTTAAACACTTTTCCTGTTTTTTATCAAACCTAGACACTTTGGATTGCTTCAAGGGATTTTGATTAAATTCATTATATTTTTGCATTTTTGGAGGGATTTGGGGATTTATTTATCCCAGAGAAAGATCTACAGCTACAGAACAGTATGTTTTATTTATTTCATTTTTTTTGGGGGGGGGGGAATGTGATATTATAGTGATTATGTCAAATGTATGTAATTGTTATGTGGAATTGTTTGGATTACGTATTGTAATCATTTTATGTGATGGATTTATTTTTTAAATACATTTAGGGACTGTTACATTTTTCAAAAACAAATTTATATTTAATTTTCATTATATCAGTCTTTATTAACATTGTGATTTTTAAATAATTGTTTGACTGATCTAATAAAGTATAATATTTATTATTTTTTTTAAATTGATTTCGTATGTTAGTTTAGGGGTTGTCATACTTTTTTAGGCCTTTGTAGGTGAACACGTTATCATAAACAATCTTTATTCACTCATCATGTGACTATAAAAGAATCATAAACCTGATAGCATAAAACATATAAAAATATTACAAGCTGAAATACATAAGAATGGGGAATTTTTAATCACAATATAACTGATGCCTTTGCATATAGCACACTGAATATAAGTTGCAGTTAAAAAGCTAATCCTCCCCGTTGACAGTGACTGCAGGAATGCTAGAGCAGCCCTGCAATATCTGATTTTGGCCTGTGTTAAAAGAGATCAAATGTAAAACTTTCTTAATGTTGAATAAAATATACAGAAACATGTAAAGTGCAACATGCATTGTACAGAGCAGCCATCCAACACATGGACATGGTGGTAAATTAACAAGATAGATACCCTGCATAGGATAAGCCGCTAGGAAATGGACATTGGACAACTTTAACCTTATTAGCAGGAACCTATGATATAAATTGCTAACCCAGGTTAGGTGTGGCTTAGTGCCATGGCTAGTACACATTTCAACATATGCCAAAACAGTGGGCTTGCTGGCTTCTTTCGGCATTCACTCCGCATAGCATTTCGCTAAAAATATTGCCTTCAGTTTTCTCAAGAAACTAGTCTCATAAATTCCTGGAATCTTAAAAAGTCTATCGAATTCAAACTAATACAAGTATTATAGATATACGAGATCTTAGGTTAACACCTAGTCGACTAGTCTAGTTGATTTGTCTACTTAAGTTGATGTTGCTGGTCTGTATTAGCCTAGTGCCGAGAAATTCCTACTGGGATGTTTCATTTTGCGCTATATTAAATGTAGTTAACATAACATATCACTTATTTTATAATATGCTTTTGGCTATCATTTCTAAGTAATCTACTCCTTCGTTATTTATGAGGAGTTTAACTTCAAAATGTAGCATGCTGTAGATTCTTTTGGTTTGTTTGCTAAATTTAAGGCCAATTTGGCAAACAGATTTCTCCATTAGTAGCTGTTGGTAGCTTTGCTCTTTTTTTAAACTTCTATACATGTGTATAGTGTCAGTTGAGTTCTGCCTAGTGTGAATCGGAAGGCACTGTGTCATCCTTCCACTGTGTTGTTTGTTTTGTCTTCCTGTGTCAAAGTGCTGTCATAGACATTCCACCTTGGTATTTGGAATTTGGATTGGTGTCTGTGTCTGGAGCAATGCAGTCTGACAACCCAAGTGTCTTCAAAATAGTACATTAGGGGACTATGTTTGTCTTAATGTTGATGGTAGAAAGGGCTTTCAATTAGTAAATTGTATTGGTTGGCTACCTCTGTGACAGGGACATAGGATAGTGCTATAATCCTTTTTATTTCAAAGGCAAATTGGCTGTTTGTGGAGTATTGTACACTTAGGGCCTTAATATGAGTTTGTTAGTGTTGGAGCGGACCGCCACGCCAGCGCCACGCTGCAAGACTGCCAAACCTATAAGGACCACAGCAGTCCAAAAGTGTTTTTTTCCCTTTTTATTTATGACTATTAAATTATTTTGGTGCTAATATTGTAGTTGGTACTGTGTGAATCGATATTTGTGTTTTTAAGTTAAATAAATAGAGTCGATATTTTTGATATTGATATTTAATTTCTGATATTTTTGTGTTTCGGATCGATATTATGTCAGTGATCCAAATCTGACATTTCCCGCCAAAGTCCAACACTTACCCTACTACTGCTTACGTTGGAGTGGGGATAATAAGTCTGAACGTTTCATAGATCCTGAATGCTTCCCTTTCCGCTTCTAGGTCGCACGTAGCATGCTGAGAGGGCAGAGCAGAGAGAACGATGAGAGGAGCCTATGTTCGCCGCAAAGCACCCGAGCCCGAGCCCAGAGCCCTAGGCAGTATTCTGCGGATATCAGAAAGGACAAGAGACGACGGAATTAAGGTGTGGCGACCAAGTGCGGAGGTGTAGCGATCCCCCACGGAGTGCGAGACTGGGCCCCAGCGAAAGCTGGATGTGGCTTGTAGGGCGGCCTGGTGAGCTCCCGCTCTTCCCCTACCTGCTATCCAAAGGTCCTAAATCTTTGCCGCCATTACTGCCCATCACCTCGTCTCCCCCACATATCAACAGTTTAGCAATGCTCTTGCAACCTCATCCCTTGAAGCAGTCAAGGAAGGGACGATGAGCCGAACCCACACGCTCTTGCTACATCGGTGGGCAGAATCAAATGTAAACCCGCACATCAGGTGCAATCGAGCAGAAGCCAGCAGGAGCAAGAGGTATAGTGGCAAGTGGAGGAAGGTAGTGGACAAACTTAGTGCTGCAGTGTTCACTGCTTGGGGCAGAAGGGGCCAGCGCTAGGCCGGTGCGGCTTGCCCCAGCGAGGGAAACCGCTACTTCTACCCCCGCAGCGGGTGCCATTTTTACTATCCCAAAGATACTAGCAGGAGGACCGCAGCATCGGAAGGGAACCTCCTTTTCTGCCCCTATTGTTCAGGTCCCATGTCGTCCACTGCTCAAACAATCAATGGCGTAACAGAGTAACTGCCCAAAGCCTCCGCCCTAAGCGTGGAAGGGTATACTCAGACATGAGTCCCTTGCTCATTGCACCATCAGGATTCAAGCAAGCCGGGCCGAAGACGGCTGTAATGCCAGAAACCGGTCCCCGGAAGCTTGTTTCCTTCCCAGTGTAAGAATTGGCTTTTGTAGTTTGGTTTGCCCTGTTCCCATCATGCACTGGGACAGGAACAGACTAATTTGCATACAGCCAGGTTCTGAAACTGGGATGGTGCAGTGAGCTAAAAAACGGTGTTGGATCTAGCCCTGATCTCTTGACAGGGTGAGAGTATTCTGCTTAATTCAGAGACTCTGTCCCTCACCACCCCTTGTTGTAAATATTTGTGTCCACCCTAAGCGTGGAAGGGTATACTCAGACATGAGTCCCTTGCTCATTGCACCATCAGGATTCAAGCAAGCCGGGCCGAAGACTGCTGTAATGCCAGAAACCGGTCCCCGGAAGCTTGTTTCCTTCCCAGTGTAAGAATTGGCTTTTGTAGTTTGGTTTGCCCTGTTCCCATCATGCACTGGGACAGGAACAGACTAATTTGCATACAGCCAGGTTCTGAAACTGGGATGGTGCAGTGAGCTAAAAAACGGAGTTGGATCTAGCCCTGATCTCTTGACAGGGTGAGAGTATTCTGCTTAATTCAGAGACTCTGTCCCTCACCACCCCTTGTTGTAAATATTTTTGTCCACCCTAAGCGTGGAAGGGTATACTCAGACATGAGTCCCTTGCTCATTGCACCATCAGGATTCAAGCAAGCCGGGCCGAAGACGGCTGTAATGCCAGAAACCGGTCCCCGGAAGCTTGTTTCCTTCCCAGTGTAAGAATTGGCTTTTGTAGTTTGGTTTGCCCTGTTCCCATCATGCACTGGGACAGTGATGGAAATCCAAAATCCCATCTCAGGGGTTTGCACTAACACCTGATCCTTTAAAGCAGCATGAAAAAATTGGCACAGAATCTGTAATCAAGAGAAACATATTTATTAAATTACAACAAGTGAGGCCATGTCACACAGAAGCCGCAGCACTCTGTATGAGATGGTCTGAGGACTGAAGGCCACAGTATCTCTTATATACCCTCACAGGGGCTAAAAAAGGGCAGTACAAGTGCACATAAGAAGAGTTACACACATAGATGGTCATACAGAAAATGCACAGTCGACAAGTAGGAGGAGCTAACAGTTTTGCCAATGCTAGCAAGCACATCCTGACAGTTACATATTATTAGCAGCTGCAAGCACAACTGAGCATGTGCAAAGTAGGAGGAAGAGGCTAAATATACCGAGCAGAGAACAGCAAGATAGGACTGAGTACATGGTGAGCACATGGCCATCTAAAATGGCTGCCAAATACAAAATGGATTCCATAGAAAGACAAGATAGTCTCTAAATACAGGATGTCTTCTGCTAATGCTTAATCTAATCGCTGCTAAATTACGACAGACGACCCTTTCAGCATTAGGTGAAGACATTCCCATGATCCAGTAAGAACATAGAAAATATTTGTACATTCAATTTCACAATTTATCAATATCCTAATTCATTGCTAGGGGAGCATTTTCCAGTCTAAACATTTCACTAAGGGTATCAGCAGGAATCCAAGAAAAACGGGCATTGGATCATAATAAACATAGACAGTAGGAGAAAGCAATGGCCACTATTATAAACAGAATTATCATTTTTCTTGGCCTAAGCTAAAGCAAATCCTAAAATCATCTAGTAGACATTTTCAGGGCTCCCATGCATTTCAGTGACTATTCATTTTAAATTTCAGAATAGCTAACAGCTCATATCTAATAAAAACATTTTCCAATTGACTGTTACATTTTCCTTTTATGAGGGCTAGAACATCAAGCATATCTGGGACCAGGAGGACCACACAGGGCCATAGGAATTAGGACCAAGAGCTGTAAAGGACTGCTCTTCAAAAATGGGAGAACTAAAGGGATACATTATTGACAAAAAAGAGGAAGTCCTTTGGGAAATTGAAGCCGCTGTACAACCAACCAGAGGGGGAGTCTTCTCCCTGTGTCCGTTTGAGCCTCACAGGCAGGCTCTTTGTTGTTTCCACGGTGGAGCTGCACAACTCGCAACTCAAGAATCACAGTCCAGTTTCAAGGAAAAAAGTCTCTTCTTTCAGGATAGGGCAGTCACCCAACAGGCAAATGCTCTTAGCGATCCTGTCCAGTGTCTCAAACAGTGCACCACTTTTCTTCACTTCAATCTAACAGGCACCAGAGACACAGCACTTGAACCCTAATCTCAAGTCCTTCCCTATCTCCTATATTGCTCTGCTGGCGCACTGCTCATTCGTTGGGGCTACACATTTCCATCCAGTGTACCCAGGTATCTCTTGACCAACAAACAAAGGTGCAAACTTGTATTCACTTTAGGACCAGAAATCAGAGGCCTCATTCTAGGATCTCTGAAGCAACCCTTGTTTCAGAAGGGGTCACCTCAAGCAAAACCTCCTTGCCATTCTGGTCGGTCTGTGACTCTCAGCTGGGCATGATCCACGATTTCTCCTTTCTGATTTGTGACCCCGTCTTTCGCTCAAAACAGTGGCAGGGGTACACACTTAATCACAGGGCTTCCGCCTTCACTGAGGTCCTAGTTGCCAGCAATGCCTGTGCTGGTTACCTTCACTTTGGTTTCAAGCTGCACTGGTGCTGACGCTGACTCCCCAGGCTGAATCTGATGTCCGGGCCCCTCTGGTAGTGGTTTGTACAGCAGCAAATATCTATTGGTGGACAGAACAAATTGTCTTTAGACAAGGCACAGAAACAGTCTATCAACAGAGTGTTAGAAAATACTTCCTAGTCTTGGGATGCCCCATATATTAGCAAGGCACCCAAGAACCACTTCCATCTATCTATGTGAGAGTAAAGAAAAACACAGGCTGGACATATTGGCAAGTATACAAAAAACAATTCATTGCAGGGGATTTGCAAGCAGGTGGCCTGCAATCTTCAAAGGAGTGGCCATACACCATGGGACTATAGTGATCTAAAACAAAATACTGTCATTGTCATAGAGTACAAAGACAAAAGGTAGTAGGTAAAACAGCACCTCTAGCCTCTTCAATTGGGGTTCCATGTGAGAGCATACCCTCTACCATCTAAAGGAAAACAGCTACATACAAATTCTGTTTGAGTGGATGTTTTTACACATAGTGACATTGTCTAAGGGGGTAAACAAACTTTCCTCAATGATCAAGTCTAGGTGTTCCTAAATTCCTTATCTAGAACACCTCAAAAAGAGAAATCACATAATACAGATTATCAGGGACATGTAGACTAATTGTGCGTCAGGTGGACTATACAATACAAAAGCTAATAGCAATGTAGAAACAACAGACAATAACTAGAGTCCTGGTATTTCTATGATTAGGACACATCTGATCCCACCAAAAATTAAAGCAGCAGGGAAAAAGAACTAAAAACCAAATTAGAATAGGCATTTGAATTTGTCATACTAAATACTCGTGAAAGTATCTCCTATTGAGGTGGACAACTGATCTTACTATAATCTATCACTACCCTAACAGTCCGACTAGAAAACATCAGAGTAGGCCTGAAGAAAT
The DNA here is from genome assembly GCF_964261635.1 of Lissotriton helveticus. Taxonomy (NCBI): domain Eukaryota; kingdom Metazoa; phylum Chordata; class Amphibia; order Caudata; family Salamandridae; genus Lissotriton; species Lissotriton helveticus. The sequence goes on from NC_136057.1 coordinate 1,361,913,073, forward strand.
TTTGAAAACCAGTTTGGTCATACAAAAGGGAATTACACATATTATAGAGGAACCTGATACATCACTGTAGTCTGGAAATGTAAACCTCTAAATGGTGAAAGAAAAACGAAAAAGAAAATAGGACTAGAACACAGCTAAAATCCCCAAAAACTAGGCACAATGTGACATCAATCAGGGGAGAAGCAGCAAAAGAAAAATCTATAGGAAGGACAAAAAGTACTTGGGTGATAGTCAAGTTTGTGACATAATGCCAAGAGCATGGGTGATACAAAAAAGTCAAAAATAGTACACATATTATAACTCTACCGCTGGCCACTACACCATTCACGGTAATCTCAGCTAGTGATCCCATTCCTTCCTTTCTCGGGGAAAATGAAACCTGGTTTCCTTTTAAGACAGAACATCATTTAACTAATACTATATAGAAATTAGGTCACCTTGCATAAGAGTCACAGATCTATAATTGCTTCCTTAGGTCCAATCAAGGAAATATAAATGTGAGGC